>NW_026652276.1:41150260-42350260 GCF_009828535.3 Hylobates moloch | reverse complement strand
TGAGCCACCGCACCCGGCCAGCCTTTTGCACTCCTAATTCCATCTCAGCATCTGCTTCCTAGAGGACCAAACTGACAGTTCATGTTGATCTTGTTTACATAGTTTCCATGATTTTTAGACTTTAATCTTTTACCATGTGTCTATTTCTTTTACTTCACATTTCATGGTTATTTAAATATATACCACTGATTACCCTTAGACAGGAAAGTACCAAAGGGCAACTGAATATACATGTTCAAAGCATGGCTATAAAGTTATAAAACAGTTCTCAGGTGCAGCTAATGGACTCAATATAAAAAGACATTTTGGTTATACTACAGCATCACAGACCTACAGAGTTTGTGGGGATTGTGGAGGTAATCTAGTATAACTATTACCTGACAAGAGGACTGTAAAAATGCAACACCTTTTAGAACCAAACTCTCCAGCCCAGCTGGCTCAAATGCAGAAAACAGCTTCATTCAAAGCTTAAAAAGCAATTCATTTTTAAAATGTGCTTTTGAATAACACAGTGAATTTTTTTTTTTGACAGTTATGCTCTAGTTGCCCAGGCTGGAGTGCAATGGCACGATCTAGCTCACCGCAACCTCTGCTACCTGTGTTCAAGCGATTTGCCTGCCTCAGCCTCCTGAGTAGCTGGGATTACAGGCATGCGCCACCATGCCCAGATAATTTTGTATTTTTAGTAGAGACAGGATTTCTCCATGTTGGTCAGGCTGGTCTCGAACTCCCGATCTCAGGTGATCCACCTGCCTCGGTCACCCAAAGTGCTGGGATTACAGGCGTGAGCCACTGCACCCGGCCAACACAGGAAATTTTTAAAAACATATTTATATACAAGGCCTTGATGCCTTATCTCAAGGTATTTAAATTGAATTATTGAAAGCTAGACTATAATTAAGTAGAATTCTTCCGCAATTAATCCTGAACAAATATTACAGCAAATATACACAATAGAAATCACATTGATAATAACAAGAATACAGAAACAGTCTAATAGTCAATAGATATGAAAATGAAGTTTTCCATTAGCATTTGAAGTTGGCATATCAGACCAAAGCATTTTAAAAGGACATAACATTAATAGCTAACATTTAATGAGTAATTTCTATACATCAGGCACACTGCTAAGTATTTTACTGATTTTATTTAGTTAATCCTCACAAACACTTTATAGAATAGGTACTATTATCACCCCCATTTCACAGACGAGTGTATTGAAGTACAGAAAAATAATTTGGCCAAAGTTTGAGAGCTAATAAATAGCAGAGCTACAGTCTATGGTGCATCCAACCAAATCTTACGAATGTCTATCAGAGACGTCTATTGCTCTTGTGTATCTACTATTCTTTCATAAGAAAATCCATTTAGTATATAGATATTAATGCCTTCTTTTAAAAATGTTAAAAGCAATTACCTCTGAAACAAAGAATTCTTTATGCTTCTCTTCAGCTGCCCTCTGGACCAACTGGTCAAAAGGTAAAGTTCTGAAATAAACACAAAAGAATCCTTGCACTTAATAATAACAGATCAACTAGTAAGAATCTAATCACTATACATAAAGACTTGTTGGAGTTGCATATAATCTCCTGTTTTATAATATCTGTAATTTTTATTATAACCTATTATGTGAAATTCTAACTTTTCAAAACTCATTGAGCAGTATGTTTACTTGATCTAAGTTGTCTGAAATTTTGGAATTAAAGATTTCAAAATCTATGATACAGATGGATCCTTCTATGTCAATATTCTATTCCGTTATGATAGAAAAATGCTTCTATGGTATCTGATTACCTTTGTAAATACACAGACTTTCAGGTTCTGATTGCTACCTGTTTTTAAGTGTCATGGCAAAACAAATCTTGTGAAGAGTGGGGCAAACTACTAGTGCTACTTTGGAAGAGACAGTACACAAATGGTCCCATGAAGATAACTGCCCCCCATATTCCTGCCTTTTGGCATAGCACAGAACACAGAAGCCAGTAACACTGCTCTCACCCTGCTGCACCACCCTCTATCATTTTAAGGCTTCTGAGGAATAGCTCAAGGAGAATTCCAGTGAAGTGACCAATTTTTATTTTTCAAAATGTCTGCCCAAATGCCTGTCTCCTTCCATCCTGATGAACAGGGCTGAACACTGTGGAAGCAAAATTTGTTTCCTTTACATCACACTCTTGAGCTAGACGGATATTCTTACTCCAGATTGCATCTATTCCTTTACTCTCTAGAATCAAAAGTACTGCTCTATAAATGAAGGTGATACAGTATAGGTAACAAGACAATGAAGTCCTCAAAAGCCTCTAGGTCAAAATCCTCTCCTCTGCTACCCTCACTACACTCCTGCCTCCAAACTTCTGATTAACAGCTGTAATCTTTTCAGTCTTACTACTAAGTATCTTCCCACTTGAACTCTGTACTGAGGAAGTCGAAAGAAAAGGTTACATACTTTCTCCTTCTCTATGAGAAGATGACCTTGGGCCAGCTTACTTTCTCCTTGCACTGTTTTCCCAGAAATATACCGGGTAAACACAAACATGGTGTGAACCCATAAATTATGTTGAATAAAAAAAAAGATAAATGTGGAATGTCAGTTGTGATATCAGGTAACACTGTTTATCGTAAAAATAACCCAATAGATGAATTATGTTTGCACTAGGTGGCCTGTAAGTGGACTACAAATACTTGTTCAGAAGCAGATGATTTGGCTTTCCTGTGTGTAGTGTAACTCTCCTGAGTATGGCCCTTGGAGGAATGCAGAAGCTAAGGTCATGGGATGTTTCAAGCAACCGGCTTCTATGGACCATATGTCTTACCTAAACTCAGGTGTTTCTATACTACCTCCATTGTCTCATTCCCTTACAACTAAGCTGTAACTTGGTGAGTCAAAAAATAGTCCCTGGATTTGTATAAAGACTCCACTGATACTATCCTGCTAGAATTCCATTTCCTGCCTTATATCCTCCTGCAAAAAGCTAAGGGAATCTGAAGCCAGGTTATGGATTGGTGGGTGCTCTGTATGTCAATCTGAACTTGAGGCCACTGCTGGTAATTATGTAGAGTGAGCACTGCAGGAGAGAAAAGAGGGGTCTGCCATCTACTCAGACCAATGCAGAGTACTATTTCTTTGACTATAAATAGTGTCTTACTAACTACTATCAACAAATTTACTTGGCATTCTCCTACTCAATGTTTCCCATCTCTGACCTCACCATATACCCTTCATTCCTTCTTGCTTTCATTCTTCAAAGCATCTTCGAAGAGTCTGGGCCAGTGGGGAAGTTTATCTGGACCATAGCTACAACTGTAATTGCTGCATTTAACTAGGCTTAGCTTTCTTACTAGGGAGAACACAAAAGTGTTTCAAGACCTTTAGAAAAACAGAACAGAACAGTGACCCTGAAAGAGCAGACAGAGTAGCTCAGCCCAGATAAGCAGAACTGGGGTGCCACCAGCAACCTACTCTCCTAGGTGATGGTATCTGTCATAGCTTCTACTAAGCCCAGATGGGGGAGAAATTAGGTATGTATATTGGGAAGTTCTTTGGCTTTTTAAAAATCTATCCTATCCATGTTTCAAAAACAAGGGCATTGGTTATTAAAGTGCCATTTGTCTGGACTGGCAGCACCAGTAAGGAGGGTAATGTCAAAGAAGGCTTAATCATGGGCTCCGTGGAGTCAGGGAAATTAGAGTAAACACCTTGGGTTCCATCACTTCAAGCTATGTGATCCTGGAGAAGTTACTTAATATTTTTAAACCTCTCTTTCCTCATCTGTGAAATTATTATTAAAAATATCTACCTCACAGATTGTTCTGAAGTTTAAATGAGTAATATAACCTAGACCGCTTGGCATAGTAGCTGATATATAATAAGTGCTCAGTAAAGGACAGATGGTGGGGTTAACAACAATGATAATGTACCCTTTTGCAAGCATGCAAGTAGTCATCAACATTTTAAAAAAGAAGAAAAAAGCCCTTCACTGTCTTGTTCCCCATTTGGAAAAGGCTGCTTTATAAAATCAAGATCGGAACTGATGAGAGTACAATAAACAAGAGCAAGATGATGACAGGAATTACAGGATGTGACAGGAAGATGTGGCAAATCTTACATGATGAGACTTTAAAAAAAAATCTATGATCAGAAGAATGCCAACAATATCCTTTCATCACACAAGGTTCTTTTGTCCAGACTCTCCTGACTCTGAACAATGAGCGCTACCAAGAAGAAAGAAGTAAAAGTTCATACCTGTTAATGTATCAATCTTCCAATGTTTGATAAAGCATAAAAGCAACCTCAATTTGAAGTGATAATAATAATATATATGTGTGTGCAGGGTTTCTTACTTTCTAGTCTCTCTTTGGCCTGGATGCATTCCTTCTTTCCTACTGCCTGGTAAATGCTAAAAATGACTAAACCTATTTTTTTTTGTTGCACTAAAAAAAATAATCTTGCAACTTTTTAGTAGCTCTAGTGAAAGGCTTGGAGGAAGCCGCGATAGGAACTATTACATAATGTATGTGCTTCAAAAACAAGTTTTGAAAAGTTTAAAAAGACATGACAAAACATCAAGGCAATTCAAGATGAAGTTTCAGTACTCATTTGTTATGGCATTGGACTCCCTGGAAAATAAACATCATTAACTGCCAGCTGAAAAACACTCATCATTCTGGCATTTTTAATTTGATAAAAAATGAAAAGTTCCTACACTTGGAAAAACTTAAGGCAATTAAATTCAATTCATGGACTATTAATAACTAAAACCATTATGGTGAATATTCAAAGGATTAAAAACTGAGCAATGCTTTGGCAGCTGCTATTTGAACTTGGAAAACTCTAATGAGAAAGGAATGGCTGTGGACATTAGAAGCTCTGTTTAACTCATCTCTAAATTGAAGTCTTGTGAACTACATGGTTTTTCAATAGAATGAATTTGCTGAGAACTTCACATGCTCAGAGTTTGAAAGCTGTTTGTTTTTAATTTAACAATTTAAATGAAACTCATGGGAATAAATAGCAAATGAAATCTGCAAGATGACAGCATTTAAAACTTTCATCTTTAGACAATCAGCAGCTTTTGACTATTTCTTGTTTACTTTTAAGAAGTTCCACAGCATAAAATAACAATCATGGGAGAAATTAAAGGTATTTAAGACTATTTTATCAAAAGGGAAAATTAAGTATGATTTTTAAAAGTTATCTAAGATGATGAAAGATTATACCAAACATAGCTTGTCCTGGTTTTCTGGAGAGGACAGAAAAAGAAAACATGAGCCTTTTAGAATTTCCTATTCTAGATAACAGTTACTAATGTGATAGGATCAACTAATTAATCAAGCATTGAATGAGTATGGCACATCCAACTTCATATGAAATCTAACCCTAGTTACAGAAATTTTATCTTCCTTCCATGACTCCAGAAGGTATTGGGTATATACCGTATTTAAAAAATTGTTGGCCAGGCATGGTGGCTCATGTCTGTAATCCCAGCACTTTGGGAAGCTGAGGCAGGTGGATGACTTGAGGCCAAGAGTTTGAGACCAGCCCGGCCAACATGGTGAAACCTTGTCTCTCCTAAAAATACAAAAGTTAGCTAGGCATAGTGGCACGTGCCTGTAATCCCAGCTACTCGGGAGGCTGAGGCAGGAGTTATCACTTGAACCCAGGAGGCAGAGGTTGCAGTGAGCCAAAATCACGCACCTGCACTCCAGCCTGGGTGGCCCAGTAAAACTCTGTCTCAAAAAAAATAAAAAATAAAAAAACAAATTGTCATTGTATAATTATGTAAACTCAGAACTCTTGTCTTTTAAAAACCACTCTTTAAAAATCAGTAAGCTATTCCATGATTACATCAAACCAGCCAAAAGATGAAATGCCATATGGTCTTTGTATAATAATGCAAAAATATTTTAAAAGTTTTTAAAAAGTTATTTGTATCCCCAGAGTAAACCTCAGAAGAAAATACCTATATACAAAGTTCTTACTAATGAAGTCCATCTGTGCAACTGCAGCAACATGAATCTTTACTTCTTTCTTCCCTCCAACTTGGCTTAGGTAATCCACTGTCCATTTGCTTGTACATGGCCCCAAATCAATCCCTTCCAACACAAGAGGTTTTCTCTGTAAGTGGGGAAAGAAATACAACAAAATTCATGAAAACCAACAACACATCAAGAGCTGTATTTGGCAACAGGGAGAAAAAAACAAGTAAGATCTGACTCTTGCTCCCAAGATGCTTGAACTCAAAGCTTTTGACAGTTCATGCTGTCACTAAAACAAGAAGAGGGGCCATGTGAAAATATCTAGAACAAAATTTTAAGATTAGAAAAACAAAACAAAACTGCAAGACCATCAATATATAATGACTAAAATTTGTACTTTATAGTCAAATATTTTTGTAACTTTTAATTTCGATGTCATTTCAAACTTATAAAAAAGTTTTAAGAACACTACAAAGAATTTCCGTAAACGCTTTACCCCAATTCACCAACTGTTAACATTTTGCACATTTGCTTTATGATTTGTTCTTACTGTCAAGAGAACATATTATTATTAATTGAAATTAAATTAAGCATAATTTAATTTTTTGGAACCATCTCAAGGTTAAATTGCTGACACCATGGTCCTTATCTCTAAAAACTTAAGTATATTTTCTGAGAACAAAGACATTCTCTTATATAACCACAGAATAATTACCAAAATTACATTTAACATTGACGTAGGCTGGGCGCAGTGGCTCACGCCTGTAATCCCAACACTTTGGGAGGCCGAGGGTGGATCACTTGAGGTCAGGAGTTTGAGACCAGCTTGGGCAACATGGTGAAACCCCATCTCTACTAAAAATTAAAAAAAATAAGAAAAAGAAAATTTGAAGTGTGGTGCATGTCTGTAATCCCAGCTACTCAGGAGGCTGAGGTGGAAGAATTGCTTGAACCTGGGAGGCGGAGGTTGCAGTGAGCTGAGATCGCGCCATTGTACTCCAGCCTGGGCGACAGAGTGAAACTCCATCACACACAAAAAAACAAAAAACAAAACAATGACACAATACTATTATCTAATCTACAGTCCATACTCAAATTTTGCTAATTGTCCCAATGATTTCCTTTAGCGTTATTTTTTCCTAACCCAGAATTCAATCTGAGATGTCACACTGCATTCAATTGCTATGTCTCTTTTAATCTGAAATGTTTAATCATCAGCCTCTTTATCTTCTACGACCTTGACATTTTGGAAGAGTATAGGCCAGCTATTTTGTAGAAAACCCTTCAATTTGGGTTTATCTGAAGTTTCTTCATAATTAGACTCAAGTTACACATTTCGGAGAAGGAATGCACCACAAAAGGAATGGTGTTGCCTTCTCAGCATGCCACATCAGGAAGCACACGATGTTTTGCTATGATGAGTGCAAAAAACAGGGATTTTTCTAAACTCCATCATTTCTTCTACATTTATTAGTTGGCATCCTAATATCGAAATGAGCTCTAAATTCTCCATTGAATTATTTTATTTACTGGGCAATAATCTAGTGGTATAATTTTGATACCCAAATTATCCCAGATTTAGCCAGTGAGCCCCTTCAAGATGCTTCTTGTGACTTTTTAACTGGGGCACTTCCTTGCATTATGGCAAAATAACAGAACCTGACATCTTTTATACTTTTTCTGCCCAGCCCTGTGATCCATCATTTCTTAAAGTAGTTCTGGTTTCTTCTCAGTGGACAGAGTTAGGATATATGTGAGGGTCTATGTATATTCCACAAATATATATACACGTACACCCCATATATGCATATACCTATTCTATTCAGCTCTCTCTCCATATATGTCCATATATATAATACATGCACACACACATATACCTAACAAGTGTACGTATGAACCGTAAACATTTCAAGGTTCATTATAATCTACTGAATTTGTAACTCCCATTTTCAGCAGTGGGAAACCTAGTTCCCATTATCCTCAATGTTTAATCACTTGCAAAATCCCAGAATTCACAGGAAGTGAAGAATTCACAGAATTTGCTTTTGCCACTGTTAGGTCACACCACTGTAAAAAACATGTCTAAAATAAGTCCTCAAATAAAGTTATAACACAGATCAGAAAAAAAAATTCCCAGCCAGGGCCCCTGTCTGAGTAGAGTTTTTGCATTCTCCTCACATCTCTGTGGGTCTTCCCCGGGTACTGTGGTTTCCTCCCACAACCCCAAGATGTGCACATTAGGTTCACTGGCATGTCTAAATGGTCCCAGTATGAGTGAGTGCATGTGGGGGTGTGTGTGTATGTGTGTGTGTGCGTGCACACGCGCGTGCCCTGAGACGGGATGGTATCTTGTCCAGGGTTGGTTCCTACCTTGTGCCCTGAGCTGCCAGGATAGACTCTGGCCACCTGTGACCCTGAACTGAAATAAGCAGGTTGGAAAATGAAGAAAGGAGTGAATACGAAGTATGTAAAACAAAAATTTGTAAAGCATATGATAATCATACAAGTGCACAATAAACAAGGGGGTATGAAAGCAATCAGCAAACCTGCCACACTTGTTTTGAACTGTTCAGTGGTAGGAGGTGCGCCTTACAATTTTCCATTTGTAGACATTTATTCCTTGATTTAACCCACCACTACTATGACCACTGTCACATAACAATTCACCAAAAATTGAGTAATTATTTACTTTTATTAATCCTTCTTAAATGTACATGTAGCTCACGTTTATTTCAATGTTTAAGATTAGAAATGTTTTGGGTCTTTATTTACAAGTTTGGTGATGTTTTTGTGACCAGAAATATGCCACTGGAACTTAACTCTTGTTTACATCAATTAGCCTGTGGTAAAACTGGTTGCATTATAGGTAATTTCCCTTAAAGTTGCAGCTTCCAAGAACCTACTGAGAACGTTAAATGAGGACTTACTGTACTAACTAGTATTCAGTTTGTTTTCAGTTCTGTGTGTCTTAGATTGAGGACATATAATTAAAGTATTGTGTTTAAAAAAAGTGACTTGGGTAACTTCTCCCTCTCCCACTTCAACAGGTTCATGTGTTACTTTTTATATTCCATATTAGGGCCTTTTAAAAAATAATTTTTCATCCTTGTTGATTTTATTATTATGACTTTAGAATGTAAAACATTAACGTGATTCCCCAAATCAAAACTATACAAAAGTCACCCCATTCACATTCTTCCATTTCATACTCACACATCCTCTATGCATAACCGATCTCGTTAATTTTTGGCTTATTCCTTTCTTTTTTGTGAAGTGATCAAAAACATATATTTCATTATCTCTTCCCTTTGTTTTTTACATAAATAGTAGCTTACTACATATTTTCTTTTGTTATGTGCTTTTTAAAAAATTCATAAATATATGGCTGGGCGCAGTGGCTCACACCTGTAATCCCCGCACTTTGGGAGGCCGAGGTGGGCAGATCACAAAGTCAGGAGATCGAGACCATCCTGGCTAACACAGTGAAACCCCGTCTCTACTAAAAATACAAAAAAATTAGCCGGGCGTGGTGGTGGGCACCTGTAGTACCAGCTACTCAGGAGGCTGAGGCAGGAGAATGGCGTGAACCCGGGAGGCGGAGCTTGCAATGAGTCGAGATCAAGCCACTGCACTCCAGCCTGGGCGACAGAGCAAGACTCCGTCTCAAAAAACAAACAAACAAAAAAAACCATAAATATATGCTAGAAATCACCACTTATCAGTTCAGATATCGCTTTTATTCTTTTTTACATCTTAGTATACCTCAGTGTAAATGGGCCATAATTTATTCAATTATTCTCGCCTGCATAAGCATTTAGGTTATTTCCAATAATTTGCAAGTACAGTAACACTACGTAAATATTTACACATTTTTGGAGGTATATCTCCAGAATAAATTCCTAAATGAGGAATTACTGGGTCATAAAGTAAACATAGTTAGATATGCCAAAAGATTTGTACCATTTGGTATAAAATTTGAGTGTGCCAGTTTCTTCAGGACCTCACCAAGAGAGTATTACCAGAGCTTTTTAAATTTTTGCCAATATGATATGTAAGAAGTTGTATCTCAGTGTAGCTTTATTTCTCTTATGAGTAAACTTAAACTTCCTAGTTTAAAGGCCATTTTAATGTTGGTTTTTTCCCCCCTCAATTGTTTGCTCATTTTTCTACCAGATTTTCAGCCTTTTACCCCCTTTTAAAAGTTCTTTCCATACAAGGGCTTTTACTGTCCTTTATATGAGATAAATGTTGCAAATATTTTCTCCCACTTTGTCTTTCAAATTTGTTTACAGTGTTTCTGACATACAAATGTTTCATGTAGTCAAATTTTAATCTAATATTACACCTGAGTTTTGAGTCATAGCTAGAAATGCCTTCCATAGACCTAGATTATAGGGGAATTTACCCATATTTTCTTCTAGCACTTGTGCAGCTTCATTTTTTTTTGTATTGCCGAGTGTACTCACAACTTGTGTAGTTTCATTTCTTTACATTTTTCTGATCCACTTGGAGTTTATTCTTGTGTATAGTGTGAGATATAAACCGAATTTTATCATTTTCTAAGTGAAACTCCTCTGTATAATACCATAATGGATTCATTTCATTATAAATTTGCCCAAACCCATAGAACGTACAATATCAATAGTATACCCTAATATAAACTATGAATTTTGGGTGAAAATGATGTGCCAGGCTGGGCACGGTGGCTCATGCCTGTAATCCCAGCACTTTGGGAGGCTGAGATGGGCGGATCACCTGAGGTCAGGAGTTTGAGACCAGCCTGGCCAACATGGCGAAACCCTGCCTCTACTAAAAAATACAAAAATTAGCCGGGCATGGGGGCGGGTGCCTGTAGTCCTGGCTACTCAGGAGGCTGAGGCAGAAGAATCGCTTGAACCCTGAAGGCAGAGGTTACAGTAAGCCGAGATCATGCCACTGTACTCCAGCCTGGGCGATAAGAGCAAAACTCCATTTCAAAAAGAAAAAGAAAATGATGTGCCAATGTAGGTTTATCAATTGTAACAAATATACCACTCTAATGAGGGGATGTTGATCATGGAGGAGGCTATCCATGTGTCAGGGCAGAAAGGACATGAGAAATCTCTGTACCTTTGGTCAATTATGCTGTGAACCTAAAAAGCCTCGAAAAAAGTCTATTTTTTAAAAAGTCATTTTTTGCCCTATTGATTTTTGAAATGTCATGCTTATTATACACTAAATTTCCATAAGAATAGATATTTCTGCACTTTCTATTCTATTCCCTTGGTCTATCTATTCATGTACCTGTATAATATAGTGTTAATTATGGAATTATTAGAAAATGCTTAACAAAAAACTCATAGGACTATGCCCCCTCATACTTTTTAGTGTTTCCAGATAGAAAGGTCTTTTTTTCCAATTTTGTTATTAATTTCTAGTTTTACTGCCCTATGGCCAGAGAAAGTTGTTTGTAATTTTTGACTTTTTAAAATGTAATGATGCTTTGTGCTGTATGTCATGCCTGAAGGAATTACAAAATACCTTTTGCTCTGCATCTTACAAAGCACTTCCACATACCCTAATCTTCACAACACTGCCCTTTAGGCAACTTATGTGTAGCACATTCTGAGATGGGGGGCGTCTAAGGACAGGGAGAGCAAGAACAACCCATCTAGTACAAGTCTCCAAACTAATAAAGGCTTGAATCCTCTCCCGTAGGTTGCTATCAAAAGAAAAACTTCATTCCTCCCGCATACCCCTACCCCCGACGTTTTTTTTTTTGTTTTTTTGTTTTTTTTTTTTAAGCTAGGGTCTCACCCTCTCGCCCATGCTGGAGCAGTAGCAGGATCATGGATCACTGCAGCCTCGACCTCCCGGGCTCAAGCAGATCCTCCGACCTCAGCCTCCAGAGTAGCTGGGAATACAGGCGTGTGCCACCACGCCTGGCTAATTTTTGTATTTTTTGTACAGACGGGGTTTCACCATATTGGCCAGGCTGGTCTTGAACTCCTGGCCTCAAGTGATCCACCGACCTGGGCCTCCCAAAATGTTAGGATTACCGGCATGAACCACGGCGCCCAGCCCATCCGACTTTTGTAACACTCAGAACTGTAGTTTTGTTTGTTTGTTTGAGACAGAGTTTAGCTCTTGTTGCCCAGGCTGGAGTGCAGTGGCGCGATCTCGGCTCACTGCAACCTCCGCCTCCCGGGTTCAAGCGATTCTCCTGCCTCAGCCTCCCGAGTAGCTGGGATTACAGGTATGGGCCACCACCACGCCCGGCTAATTTTGTATTTTTAGTAGAGATGGGATTTCTACTGGCTGGTCTTGAACTCCTGACCTCCGGTGATCCGCCCGCCTCGGCCTCCCAAAATGCTGGGATTACAGGCGTGAGCCACCGCGCCCGGCCCCAGAACTATAGTTCTATGACCACCCTTATAAGTGTAAATATCAGGTAAGAAAATTGCTGGGTATTTTTCCTACCATAAACTGACTTACTGTAATCCTGTGGACTTTTTCCTTTTAATACCTTCTGTTTTTCTTAGGTCTGGACTCCTTTGTAAAGCACTGCAAGTAAAAGCACTTTTTGTTTCCCCAATATTTCTCTACGAGTTTTCTTTTAAAGACCTAAGGTTCTAACTACAGGTATAAAAGACTCCAACGTCGGAACTAGAACCTAAGTAAGTTAGAATTCAAGACAAGTAGGAGTTTTCCGGGGGAATCCCATTGCTTTCCTTTTTGGCTCAGTGGAGTGAAAAGTTGTGCCTTCAAATTCATTAATTCGGAGCAGACTGACAGATGCGGAGTAAAAGAGTTTAGGCAAAATACCTCTCGCACTCAGCTCTCCGCCATCATCTTGCTCCCCAGAAACATGGGGCTTTCTCCGGAAATTTCAATAGAGGAGCCAGTCGGCGCCCCCCGTGCACCTTTCCCTTGGCCTAAGAGCCAACCAGTCATCTGCTGCCTTCCTGCGCCTCTTTCCCACACCCTGGGTACCTAAAAACCAGTTCCCAGCCGTCCGAATGGTAAAGATGCGTCTCCCGCTGGTTTCTCGGGGTTCTGCCCTGCGAGAGGGCCTCACCTGGGGGTAGAGGTGCTGCATGAACTGCTCCCGAGAAACGCCCTCCAGCCGGGGTACCGGGAGGTGCTGCCCGGCCATGGTTGCTCACGCCTGCCCTCTTCCAGGTCCTCGGAACTTCGGTTCTAAAAGCGTTCCTCAGCGCCATCCTCCCGGAAACACGAGCGACAGAGAAAAGGTCCCCGAGGCCGTCAGACTCCAGAATGGCTGGGTCCGAGCGCGGGGCGGGTTGCCGAAGGGCCTCGGCCTGGGCTGCGTGCTGGAGAGCGGGGACGGGGCCGACTCACCAGAGGCTGCAGCAACAGGTCCACTTTGCTCTGCAGTCTTTCTTCCACACCGCTGAGGCGGTTTCCCACCGACTTCCTTTCCATACAGCACCGGCAGGCACCGGGGTGAAGGGTCATAAAAATGGCGCTGGCCGCTCGTCTGCTACCCCAGTTCCTGCACTCTCGGTCGCTGCCCTGCGGGGCCGTCCGACTCCGGACTCCCGCTGTGGCCGAGGTGAGGCTGCCGTCCGCCAGACTTTGCTACCTCTGCCGCTGTCGCCTCGGCTCGGGAGCGGCGTTATTTCCCCGAAGCGCTAGGGCCTTGGCGGCCTCGGCGCTACCTGCCCAGGGCTCCCGGCGGCCAGTGCTCAGCAGCCCGGGACTCCCCGCAGCCTTCGCTTCTTTCCCTGCCTGCCCTCAGCGCAGCTACAGCACGGAGGAGAAGCCCCAGCAGCACCAGAAAACCAAGATGATCGTCCTGGGATTCTCCAACCCCATCAACTGGGTTAGGACTCGAATTAAGGCCTTCCTTATCTGGGCCTATTTCGACAAAGAGTTCAGCATCGCAGAGTTCTCCGAGGGAGCGAAGCAGGTTTGTTTATTTCCCTGATTGACCTATCCGTTTCTAATGAGTTCAACTATTGCTCGCAGAAGTGCTTAGCAGTGTTTTCTTCACTGGGATACAAGTGATCAAACGTGATTAGTGGCCCAGACATAGAGCCTTCCAGCCATTGCTTGACTTAAAGTAAGCTTCTGGGCCGGGAATGGTGGTACACGCCTGTAGTCTCAGCTACTTGGGAGGCTGAAGGGGAGGATCGCTTGAACCCAGGAGTTGGACGTTGTAGTGAGCTGTGATCGTGCCATTGCACTCCAGCCTGGGATACAGAGCCAGGCCCTGTCTCAAAAAATAGAAAGAAAAAGCTATATGGTCTCATCTTGTCTGAACATAATTTTCAAATCTACAAAGTGGGCAAGACAATGCCTGGCACATAGCAGGCACTCCATGAATGTTTGTTGAATACATTAATAAATGGGTAAGATTGAAGAATAAATGAGATAACATTTCCAAAGTGCTGTAATGTCACCTTGGGTAGAAGAGCAGAACTTCCTGCCAGCTATTTGACAGAGCCGACCAATACACCATCCCATACTCCGTAAAGATTAAACTGGAGATGAGCAGTTTTACCCTTTCAAAGGATTTGCTGAGACTGCCTGGTGGCTAAGTGCACAGCACCCAGCACACAGAAAACATTAGCCTTTAGAGATTCTTATCTCTGACTTTGTTAGTTACATACCTGTTTCTGAATGGCTGATTATACCTTGCCTTACCCTTGTGACATATGGTCACTTGGGTCCTGAGATTATTTGGATATTTTGTGGGTACATGCTTTTTTCTTTTTTTTTTTTTCGACTCCTTTACGGATTGTATCGTTCCCAAACATTGCAGAACTATCGACAACAATAGAAGTCGGCCAGGCACGGTGGCTCACGCCTGTAATCCCAGCACTTTGGGAGGCCGAGGCGGGTGGATCACAAGGTCAGGAGTTCGAGACCAGCATGGCCAATATGGTGAAACAGTGCCTCTTCTAAAAATACAAAAATTAGCCATGGCGAGCCCCTGTAGTCCCAGCTACTCTGGAGGCTGAGGCAGGAGAATTGCATGAACCCGGGAGGTGGAGGTTGCAGTGAGCCAAGATTGTGCCACTGCACTCCAGCCTAGGTGACAGAGCGAGACTCCGTCTCAAAAAACAAAAACAAAAAAACCACAATAGAAGTCATAAAGTTTATTTCCCACTTCATACCTCCATATGCCTTAAAACCATGCCATTGGTGTAATCATTTTACTGTATTGGTTGTATACTGGTATTGATATTTTACTCCAAATTTATTTCAGATTCTTTCCATAATCATGGCCATTTGTATTTATGAGACCTATCAGTTGTAAATCAAATGTTTTCAACTTTGTGTAATAAGTGTCAGTATTAACTCCTGCTGCCTGCTTCTCTGAGTCAACTCTTGACTACTATATATATTTATATTAAAAAAGTCAAAGAACAAGCTTAATTAAGATGCTTAACTCAGCATTATAATTAAGGGATAAACCTCTGCTCTTGTCAGTTCTCAAAATCTTTTGTCCATGCAGTGGTAAGTTGTATTGATCCTACTGTTCTTTACAATGCCCACTGATGATATATGAGCTTGTCCACCTCATAACACATATGATGGTACCAGTTCATTTATGTTGCAGTAAGGAATAGAAATCATCTCCCCACCATTGGCAGGCATCAGGCCTCAGTACTTGTTTCCTCTGAACACACAGAGGAGCATGCAGCATTTTTGGAGTCACTCCAGTCCTAGTGGTCCTCCAGCTGTTAGCTATTTTCACCTCCTTCCTTGTTATTAAGCAGTATTTCCACCCCATTCATCAGCCAGTCTGTATGCATTGTTGCTTATATAAAGCAAACAACCAGCGTTTCAGTATCAAGGTGTCAGAGGGGTTGTTTTCCCCTGAGGCCTCTCTCAGCTTACAGATGGCCGTCTTCTTGCTGTGTCCTTGCATGGTCCTCCCTGTGCATGCATGCTCCTGGTGGCTGTTACTCCACATTTGCTCCTCTCATAAGGATGCCAGTCAGATTGGATTTTGGCCCACCCTGATGGTCTCATTTAACTTAATCATCTCTTTAAGGCTTTATCTCCAAATATAGTCACATTCCAAGGTTCTGGGGGTTACAGCTTCAACATAAATTTTGGGGGAAGGAGAGCACAATTCATCCTATAACAGTTAGGCAGTATTATCTGACATGCCATATCTGACATGCCTGTGCATCCTCTGGCAGCCTAGATTTCAGCTTATTTCAGGTTTCAGCTTAGATGTTTCTTCCTTTAGGAAGCCCTCTCTGATCCTCCCAGATTGGGTTAGAAGGCTCTTCTGTATGCTCCCAAGTCATTCTGTTACTATCCCTGTCAAAATTCTTAAACTTGTCAGTCTACATGTCCTTTTCCCAAGTAGATTGAAAGTTCCCTGAAGACAGGTAGGAGCTTAATTCACAATTTGCTTTCTCATTGCTAGCAATGAGGAGAATTGCAGTTGGGTTTTTCCCTCCTTGAAAATGGAATTTCATACTTCAAAGTTAGGATCTACTGTTTTAGACCATATAAACTAATGACCTTTTCTCCCACTTTCCCAAACCTACATTATCTCCCATACTGAGATTCAGACTACAGCCCAGATTTCCAGACTCCCAATGCAGTCTTGACTGTTCTCCTTTCCAACTGCTATCTATGCATGATTAAGAGGTAGGTCATATAACTGCCAAATGATTGTTTACTTCATCATTTAAAAAAGAAATATAAAGGAGGATTTTTATTGAGACATCTAGATTGTACACCACACACTATCATTTCCCGGTCCTGAGAGTGGATCCAGAATTAAAGGTCAAGTCACTTACTACTATATATGTGGGAAGGCCATATACGAAAAGTCAACCAAGAGTCATGCCTTGATAAATTAGTATTTGATGTTGTTTATCACTATTACCATAAAATAGTGTTTATTACACTTAGCCATTTAAATATGAACATGGCATGGTATTTTGAAATAATAATCCCCACATTTCCCTTAATTTTTTTTTCAAGGCTTTTGCTCATGTATCCAAGTTGCTGTCACAGTGTAAATTTGATTTGTTGGAAGAACTTGTGGCCAAAGAGGTAAAGTATATTTTACATTTTGCTTTAAAAATAAATGCTATTCTCTTGCAATAGAATGATGCACATTTTCCTTATTTATGCTTAAAAATAGCGTGTGTGCCAGCATCCAAAGTAGAGTCTGCGTATCTGTTCTTATGGGTACTTTGGGTCATATAAAAGCATGGAATAACTCCTGCTACTTAAGGCATAATGAAGTAATCATGATGTCTTTCAATTGCTCTTATATAGAATGTTCTGTTAGGAATTACCTAGTTGAATAATGAGATACATTTCAGCCTTGCTTTTGAGGATGAGTAAATACGGTAGTAAATTTAAAAATAGGTTTGGAAAAATGTATTCCATGATAAAGATCACTTTTTGAAAGGTTTCAAAAATTGTATCGGTGAACTAATGGCTTGCTTTTTTCAAACTTAGGTGCTACATGCATTGAAAGAAAAGGTTACTTCACTACCTGACAACCATAAAAATGCCCTTGCTGCTAACATAGATGAAATTGTATTTACATCAACAGGAGACATCTCCATTTACTATGATGAGAAAGGTAATGCCAGAGCATAGTCAACTTGAAATGATCCATAATTGTCCAGATAAGCTAAACAAATGGATAATCACAAAATAGTAGAGTTTTGTCAGGACAAGTATTTCTAGAACTTCAAAGAAAATGTTATATCCATTCTTTAAAAACCTACTTCTGAAAGAGTTGAGATATGGTCATCATTTCTTAAGCCTTTCTATCTAGAACTTTTTTCTGCTACTATTTTATTCACAGTAGAGAACATCATCACTTACATTGATGAAAATAGTTTGAGCGGCTCCCACATCTCAAATAGAAAATATTTATGTTTCAGATTTCCTAATTTGAAGGAAACAATTGAGTATTTTTAAGCTGCACCTTATATGGAAGGAATGAGGGGTAAAAGAAAATCAAATTAGATATTGTCAGCTAAAGACGATTTGAAAAGATTAACTGCAGAACTCCCAAATTGGATCTATTTGAGAATAATGAAAAAAGTTGGGAGGAAATTTAGTGGTTATCTGGTTCTCCTTGTCTGAGGCATACATTTTCCCTATAGCATTCCTGATAATTCACTGTTTGTTCCTGATACATACAAAGTTGGCCCTCTGTATCTGGAGGTTTCACATCCATAGATTTAACCAATTTAGGGTAAAAAATATTAAAAAAACATAGTTGCATCTGTACTTGAACATGTACAGTTTTTTTCTTGTCATTATTCCTCAGTAATACAGTATAACAACTATTTACATTAGCATTTACATTGTGTTAGGTATTATAAATAATCTAGAGATGATTTAAAGAATGCTGGAGGATGTGTGTTATGCAAATGCTGCACCATTTTATATAAAGGACTTGAGCATCTGTGGATTTTGGTATCCACAGGGGGGTCCTGGAACCAATCCTCCATGGATTTCGAGGGATGACTCTATTTGCATGTGTATTATGTGCCAGCCACACAGGAAATGTAGCCTCTGCTTATACACTTCCCAAGGTGGAAGAAAAAGACTCTTAGTGATGATAAAATTTTTCATGCACACATTATTTTGAAACATTTGTAAAGATATTTTTAGTGATAAATATTTTCTTCTTCCCTAATATTTCAAATTGCATCTCAGCATCATGGTCACGAACTAATTTTTACATCAGGAGTTTGTCGGAATCACCAGGCACAGCAAGGTGATTTAGGGGTAGAATAGGAAGCCTTTACTCTTTCTGGCAGTTGAAGTAAGATAGTTACCGAGCAGCAAAAAATATTTTTTTTCTCCTCATTTTTGGTTTGACAACAGATATCTGTCAGGAGATTATTATAATCTTAGAAAATGCCTGGCCAGATGCAGTGGCTCACACTTGTAATCCCAGCACTTTGGGAGGCTGAGGCAGGTGGATCACTTGAGCTCCAGAGTTCAAGACCAGCCTGGGCAACATGGTAAGACCCAGTCTCTACTGAAAATATGAAAAAATAGCCGGGCATGGTGGTGCGTGCCTGTGGTCCCAGCTACTCAGGAGGCTGAGGTGGGAGGATCACTTGAGCCTGGGAGGCGGGGGTTGCAGTGAGCTGATACTGCGCCACTGCACCCCAGCCCGGGTGACAGAGTGAGACTCTGTGTCAAAAAAAGAGAAAGAAAAAGAAAATGCCACTAATTGAAAATAATCCATGTAGTATACTCAGTAAAGTACGTGCTCAGTTAAGTAGTAGCTTTATTACTGAGATACAGAGAAGAGGGCAAGTGTGCCATAAACCCTAAGACAATTTTCTAAAAATAAAATAGTATCAACACAAGTATTTTAATTTACATCAGAATAAGCACAAAATTTGACCTGTAACAACTGTATAACTGCTGCCAATTTCTGATTTCATTTTGTATATATGGATGATAGATTATTTTGATTTGTATTCGTATGTGTGTGTATATGTTTTTTCTCTAAGGAAGGAAGTTTGTTAACATCCTGATGTGCTTTTGGTATCTAACCAGTGCCAACATCCCCAGTGAAACTTTAAGAGGAGCCAGTGTATTCCAGGTTAAGTTGGGGAATCAGAATGTGGAAACTAAACAACTTCTTAGTGCAAGCTATGAGTAAGTGTAATGAGATTTCATTGTTTCCTTTCTTCAGAAAATGGAAGGTAGTTTGAAGGTATGAAAACTAAGAGATCTTTAGGAAGAAAAGAATTGAAATTTGACAAGTTATTTATGAAGAGAAAAGGTCAGAAAGACACACTGGATATGAAACAGGAGAGTTAAGAAATTAGAAAGAGGTAATATTGCTGAATTTAATTAAATGATGTTTTAGCTGTCTATTGCTGCTTAACAAACTACCCCCAAATTCATTGGCTTCAAACAGCCATTGATTTTGCCTGCTATTTCACTGCTGAGAAATTTTGGATAGGCTCAGTTAGGGGGGTTTTCTCTGCTTCACCTGGCATCAACATGGGTGGCAGGAGCTGGAGGATTCATTTCCACAGTGACTTCTTAACTCACATGTGTGGCACCTTGGTACTCCTTGGCTTCTGCATGACTCTGCATTCTCCAGGGCCACTATTTGTGTCTTGGACTTGTGGTAGTTTCAGACTAGTCATATCTTTCACATAGTGGTTGAATTCTAGGAGGCAGAAAATGGAAGCTGCTAAACCAGTAAAGGGCTATGCCCAGAATTAGAACATCAGTTCTGCCATAGTCTACTTGTCAAAGCAGTCAAAGGATCTGTATAGTTTAAAGGGTGTAGAAAGACTCCCTCACTTTTTGGGGCAAAAAACAGCAAGGCCACATAGCAGAAGAGCACATGGGAGGGGAGATATGGTTGTGGCCATTTTTGGAAAATAAAATCTGCCATAATTGGTACACGAACCATTGATTCACTAGACATCTGTTGATCATCTGTGTGCCCACATGCTCTGGTAGAGGTTCAGATACAAAGTTGAAGGGATACTGCCCTTAAGGACATACTGTATAGTAGGAAGTTAGCAAGTTATGTAAAAGAGACATTATATTGTATTTTTATGCAAATAAAATCTAGAACAGTGAACTGCTGGAGCAAGTCAGTGAAGATATAATTTAACATTTATTTAAAAAAATGATTATGTTGCCAGAGTTACACAAATCTGCTTCAAAATAACAAACCCCAAAAATGACCTAA
Source organism: Hylobates moloch (assembly GCF_009828535.3). Classification (NCBI taxonomy): domain Eukaryota; kingdom Metazoa; phylum Chordata; class Mammalia; order Primates; family Hylobatidae; genus Hylobates; species Hylobates moloch. The sequence goes on along the minus strand of NW_026652276.1, from coordinate 42,329,607 downwards.
GAAATAAAATGTATTCTGTTTTACTAAGGTAAAAGAGAATTATATCCTCATTTTTTTTTTTTTGCTCTTCTTGAAAGAAATGTGTTTTTTTAATTTTGCTTTATTTGTAATTACCCAAAATATTCTATATATTTAAATACTTAATTTAAATCTACTGAATTGTCTGTTAAGAAATCATTTTTAAAGAGCACTGTCGTCAATACTAAACTTTATCTTTCCTGATGTTTCTTACTGAAACTATGGGTACCTCATAAATATTGTTATTTTCAAGATTGATTTAATGTATGTAAACTAAATTCCACTATTTATTCCTAAATTGGTAACAGTGCTATTTGAAAAATAGCTTTTTTCCTGTATCCTAGGTTATGTATTTAAAGTGCTGTTTGCATCACCAGAGTCCAGTTTATCTGTCCTCATATTAGGCATGTGTTATAGCTAGTATTTAAACAGAATAATATCCAAGTTTCTCTTAGGGGGTGGCAGATGTTGAATATAGATTAGTTCATTAAAAATACTCACATTACTTGAGAATGTACTTCAATTCTGTGGGTATATTTATTGTGATTGAATGGGTAGGTTAAACTTTTTTTGGTTTTGATTTTGATTTAATATTAACCATTAGCTTGTTGCCAAAAATTCTTGTAAATATACACTTGCAAATTACATAGTTATCTAACACATACTTGGACTGATGTAAGATTTACATTATTTGCAATGTCTTTCCTAGGTTTCAGAGGGAGTTCACACAAGGAGTAAAGCCTGACTGGACCATTGCACGGATTGAACACTCAAAATTATTAGAATAATTTTCTTGGAAAAATCAGCTTATGGACTTTAGCAGTTGCTGTGAAAAACTAAGGAAGAAAAATTTTGGGGTCATTTGATCTTCACTTAATCTAAGTCTGTGAATTACTTTTATATTATTTTGAAATACTCCTTGCAGTATATTGGCATGATACAGTAAAAGCATTTTCCACAGATTGTTATCACCTTCTTTAAAAGAAGTCAAAATTAAAAAAATACAATAGCAGGTTGTTGGTGTCTTATTCAATAACATTTCCAATGCTACACATAATTTTATAGACATAATGAAGGTATTAGAAAAACTACTTACACATTTCTTTATGTATTTTTTAAATTGTTTGAGAAACAGAGTCTTGCTCTGTCTCCCTGGATGAAGCCCAGTGGCATGATCATAGTTCACTGTAACCTCGAGCTCCTGGGCTTGAGCGATCCCCCTGCCTCAGCCTTCAGAGTAGCTGGGACTACAGGCATCCACCAGCATGGCTGGCTAATTTTAAAAAATTTTTATAGAGATTTTGCTATGTTGCCCTGCTGGTCCTGAACTCAAGTGGTTCTGCCTCGGCCTCCCAAAGAGCTAGGATTATAGGCATGAGCCACTGCACCCAGCCTACTTACATATTTATAAATTGATAGTCCTTAAATATTTGTGGGTAATACATTTATACTTTTTTTTTTTTTTTTTGACCGAGTCTCCCTCCGTCGCCCAGGCTGGGGTATAGTCGTATGATCTCAGTTCACTGCAACCTCCACCTCCTGGGTTGAAACGATTCTCCTGCCTCAGCCTCCCTTGTAGCTGGGACTACAGGTGTGCACCACCATGCCCAGCTAATTTTTTTTTCTATTTTTAGTAGAGACGGGGTTTCACCATGTTAGCCAGGCTGGTCTCGAACTCCTGACCTCAGGCATTCCGCCCGTCTGGGCCTCCCAAAGTGCTGGGATTACAGGCGTGAGCCACTGTGCCTGGCCTTATACCTTTAAGTATGTGTAAGACTTATTTATTTTTTAATCACTGCTGCTATTTGGCCACTTTGGTCACTAGCTTGGTAGGAAGGAACAGATGAAATTATAGCAGATTGGTCTCTACAGAACTGAAAATCAGTGAATTTAAAAGCATGCTAAAATACAAATAGAGAAAAAAAAATAGGACAGTGTCTTAGCCACCTATTGGATAATATCAGCTATTCTAATATACTTGTATTTTGTGTCCTAGAAGTTGGAGTAGTGGAAACAAAAACAGTATGTTAAGAAATAATGGCTGAAAAGTGTCCTAGTTGATGAAAACTATAAGCCCACAGACCACAAGAAATTCAACAAACGAGGTAACACAGAGAAAAAAATCTGATCAAGGTACATCATAATGAAATTGTTGAAAACCAGAGAAAGTTGTAAAAGCAGCTAGAGGGGAAAAAAAAAGGTATATTCATGCAGAGAAGCCAAGATAAGAATAACTACCTATTTTTCTTAAACAGCAAGTTAGAGACCTTAGCATGCCAAAAGTGCTGAAAAAATAACCTGTTTACCTAGAATTTGATATTCAGCAAAAATCTTCAAAAAGTGAGAAGACTCAGAGAAAAGATGAGAGAATTTATTGCCAATGGACATGTTTTATAAGAAATGTTAAGGACCAATGGACAGAATAGAGTTCAAAAATGGACCCATGCATATATGGACAATTGATTTTTGACAAAGGCACAATTAGCTGTGTGTGGTGGTGTGTGCCTGTAGTCCCACGTACTTGGGAGATTGAGATGGGAGGATCACCTGAGCCTGGGGAGGTTGAGGCTGCACTGAGCTGTGATTGTACTCCAGTCTGGGCAAAAGGGTGAGACCCTGTCTAAAAAGAAAAGAAAAAAGGCACCAAAGCAAAGAGGAAAAGCATCTTTTCAACAAATGGAATAAGTATATATTCATATGAGAAATGAACCTCAACTTTTACATCACATACATAATTTTAGTGCAAAATTTAGATTTTAAAATGGATGACAGACCTAAACAAAAGCTAAACCTAGAAATTCTAGAAAAAAAAACCAAATAGAAGACATTTGCTGTCTTGGGATTAGCAAAGATTTTCTTAGGATATAGAATGCATGAACCATGAAAGAAAAAAATGTGTAACTTGGAATTTATTAAAACTTTTTGAAAGACATCAGTAAGATAATTAAAAGGCAGTTCACAGATTGGGATGGATGATCTGAAAAGGTTTTAACAAAATTAGCTGAGACTACAATATCTTTGAAACAAGGAGAACACGCAATGGCGCTTTGACAATTTTCATGCTGTTGAGTTATGGCCCCTAGAGGAGAAGAGCTTTATCTTTTCACACACCTATATGACAACTTTTGTGATAACCTTGAAAGAGTCAATGGATTCTTATGGCCTTTACTGCAAATATTCTGACCTCATCTGTGGACCATAGATAATTCTGTAGTTATTTCTTGAATTTTATATAGTGAAAGTTTGCCAATGCATAGACCAGTTAGTAAGTGTATATATGAGGGAAAATTTTAGGGACCCTTAAAAATAACCCTTCTGCTTTATCTGGAAATTCCATGTAAGATAGGACTTATGTCACAAAGAAGAAAGGAATGTTCTCATAGTAGTCCCAAAGTAACATTTAAATATTGAGTCTGGTTAAAAGATTTAGGACTGATAGAAATTCTCACTTCTGAATTGCTTTAGTAAAACAAGGCAAGTAAAGTCCACTTTTCATCAAGCCTTCCAAAATTTATATACACCCTCAAGTTTGCTTGTTAGTATTTTCTTTCACATTATTGCACAACTAAACATTTTCACTTTAAGACAAAACTCTCCCTTTCCCCTCTTCTGAACTTGTATTACAGGTCAATTCATCTTTCCTCCGGCTCTTCAACTTTAAAATGTTTTTCTGAGCAATCTGATATTCTACAGAAATAGAATTAATGATGGATAGGCGGCATGTTTAGTAACAAAGAAGCTGCATTGTTGTCCATCTGTATTGATAGACAATTCCCCTTGGGACTTTAGAGGAATGACGGAAAATTGCTGGGTGCTGAGTTTTCTCTTAGAGCAGCATAATTGGACAAATCTTGGATAACTATCTTTTTGTTTCTTTCATATTTTGTTCAAAATATAGCTCATTGTTTCCTTCACTGGCTTTTCTGCTTACAACATCTACAGGTGTTCCTAGCCGTAGGCTCTTTATTTTTAAAGAACAGAGGACTTCTGGTATTATTTTTAACTTGGAGCCAGTTACTTTATCTGAAGGGTGATAAGTTTGGTTTAATTTTCAGCTAGTTTCCTTTTTAAAGCTCATTGAAAATGTTCAGCTACATGTTGGAACTCTCCTAAACTGGCAATTTTCCATTCCATTGTACAATTGCTATTTAAGAACCCTGTTTTGAGTCTCAGCCCATTACAATGACAGATAAGGTTCCCTTCATTTCATATATTGGGGCTATTCCAACTGTCTACTCAAACTGAAACTTTCCTGAAATCCATCTTTAAAGTCTTGTATTAATTCGTCTTCACTTTGCTTACAATGTTGAATCTGTTCATATCCATAAAGGAAAAACTGCACGTCCCTATATAGTGTACTATATATACATCTATTTTCCCTCTTAAAGCCATTTTCTTCACTTATACACAGCTAAGTGATGAAAATCTCCTCGTGGTGTTTCCCATCCTGCTGCTTTTAACCATTTTTCCCTTTTGAGAGACTAGCAATTAAGCAAGCTATATAAATTAAATAGTCCAAAATAATGTGTATCTAACAAAATTCCAAATTCTGCAGCGAATTTGTGTTAGTCCTACTGATGCTCTAGACCAAGGTTTAAATTCAGCTTCTATTGATCCTGCTTTCTGTTCTAGCAAGTCTAAGGAGATACTATACAATGACCTTATCTGAGAAAAGTCCTGAGGCAAGGGTATCACATTTAGACATTTAGGAGGCCAGAAGTAGAAGGAATTGAAAGAATATGACTGAGTGATGAGAATTTTATATCATTTATATATGGAGCATAGTTTCAAAAGGCTTGAATGATAGGAAATTAGAGAGTCTTTGAAAGAGACTATCTTCTCATCAATTGTTTGTTTTGAGGTCTCGACACACCAAAGAAGTTGACTACTGAATTGTGAATATTATTAGTTTTCCTCATTTTTCTAGAGCTCTGCTTAAATGTATTAATTTTGACTATCAGAATGTCCCCCAAGATAATCATTGCTACTTTGAGTTAAAAATATTTTTGCTGTACTAGGGTGAGCACGTGAGTTAGTATTTTAGTGAGAATTCATATAAAAAGTAGTTCTGCCAGTAAGAAGTTAGGACTTTAATTTAGAAAAATTCATGACAAACAAGAAAGAAGCCATTATAGTCAAACAAAAATATATGCTAAAGAATAGCATCTCGGGTTACCTACCAACTGGGGCTAAGAAGGGACTATGCAATGAATGACATGACAATTTTTTACCCTGGCATATGGACTAAACAAAATGGCCTTTCATTAATTGATAAAAGAGGAAGTGTCCCTATGAAGGTGTTTAGGGGACAAAAGGCAAAGTTTGATCATGAATTTGTCATTGTCTACTGGACCTCTAATTCATAGTCCTTGGACTCAACTTGGATTGAATTGGAGGCTGAATGGACTTATTCCTTTGTTCATTCCCTATGTAGAACCCCCTTATATATCCAAGAAATAAAATGACTATGAAAGACAAAGAAACAGGAAAAAAAAAGTCCTGAGCCAAGACTTTGTACTAAAGCAAAACAAGCACACGCTTGAAGAATAATGAAATTAATGGCCAAAATATTGACAATGCCATCTACAAAGAACTATTTTGATAGGAATCCTCATTTAACAAAATAAACTCAACAATACATGCTCACTGAGAGTCAGAGTACAGATCAATATTGAGACAAAAATACTTGGAACAAATCCAAAGGATAAATGAAATCTGGACACAAAGGGACCTGGTGAGCACACCTTTATTTATTTTTAAGTTAGAGTCATCAAAATAACCTTGGTGGAACCTCATAATTGTCAAAATATGAGACCACCACTCAAAATCAATATAAAACCCCAAATTTGAATTGATTTATTACCTAAGTAAGGGAGGAGTCTTGTCAAGCAGAGCAAACCATTGATCTTACAGGGATTTTTGAGGAAGACTGTGTTGTGTTAGTGAAAGGTGGGAGTGGAATTATGTCAGCTTTATTTCAGATGTGTTAGTTTTCATGTCTACATGTTCCATTTGACTCTTTCTCATAGCTTCTGTATGTTCATGTTTTCCTTTAACTTGCTGGGCATAGTTATAACAGCTTTTTGTTTGTTTGTTTTGAGACAGGGTTTCATTCTGTTGCCTAGGCTGGAGTGCAGTGGTGTGATCTTGGCTCACTGCAACCTCTGCTTCCCAGGCTCGAGTGATCCTCCTACCTCAGCCTCCCAAGTAGCTGGGACTAAGGTGCATGCCACCATGTCCAGCTAATTATTGTAGATTTTGGAGAGATGGGGTCTCGTTATATTGCCCAGGCTGGCCTCAAACTTCTAGCTAAAGTGATCTGCCTGCCTCTGCCTCCCAAAGTGCGGGGATTACAGGTGTGAGTCACTCTGCCTGGCCCAACAGTTGTTTTAAAGTTGTCTTTCTTTAAAATCTCTTTCTAGTAACTGATTTTTCTTTTGGTTATAGGCCACATTTTCCTGCTTTTGGCTGGTCTAGTAATTTTTAGAAAATAAAATAACTAGGGATAAGGTCTCACTATTTTGCCCAGACTGGTCTTGAACTCTTGGACCGAGCAATCCTCCTGCCTTGGCCTCCCAAAGTGCTGGGATTACAGGTGTGAGCCACCAGGCCTGCCCTGGTCTAGTAATTTTTGATTGGACACTGAATTTATGTATTTTCTGTCATTGAATATCTGGGTATCATTGGGTGTTATTTGCCTTGAGAAGAATGTTGAACTGTGTTCTCTTAGGTAGCCAGTTAGGTCATTTGGGGTTCAGGCTGATTTTTTTGAGGCTATTGTTAAGCTTTGTTAGGGTTTATCTAGACTAGTTTTTACTCTACCAGGAGTGTAGCCCCATTTGTATGGAGTAATTTATGGGGTCTCTACTGGATGTCCTGAGTTATCAAACAGGACAGCACTCTCCATGCTGGCTTAGGGAACTCAAATGAATTCCCAGCACTATAGGCTCTCTGGCAACTGTTCACTTCACAGCTTCCAGTCACTCTTTGCTTGACTTTATAGAGTCTCACCCTTTGTGTTCATAGCTTAGAGTTCACTAAAAACTCAAGGAAATTACTATACAAAGTTCTGAAGTTCTGTTCTGCATAGCTTGCTCGTGTCTGAACATTTGCCTTACAGCTCTGGCCTCTTTAGACTCCATGGCCTTCCATGTCTGTCTCCTCAGTTCAGCAAGTTTATCATGTTCTGCTGTGGATTTTTTTCCTCGGCTGGGTGGTCTAGAAAGTGGCCCACACAGAAATTTGGATTATCATAGGATCTGCCTTGTTTGTTTCTCTTCTTTCATAGATAAAAATACTGTGCTTCCTACTGTCCAATGTTTGAGCACAGTAGTTTCATGTAATCTGTTGAGTTGTCTAGTGTTTAAGGCATCAGGATAAATGTTTACTATGGCTAAAGCAGAACTTATTTTCTTATTTTTTAATTTTTTTATTTTTAATTTTTGTGGGTACATAGTAGGTTTATGTATTTATGGGGTGCACGTACATGGGACGTTTTGAAATAAGCATGCAATGTGTAATAATCACATCATGGAGAATGGGGTACCCATCCCCTCAAGCATTTATTCTTTGTGTTACAAACAATCCAATCATGTGCTTTTTGTTATTTAAAATGTAAAATTAAGTTATTATTGACTATAGTCACCCTGTTGTGCTATCAAATAGTAAGTCTTATTAATTCTTTCCAACTATTTTTTTTGTACTCATTAACCATCCCCATCCCCACTCCCCCACCCCACCTCCATTTCCCTTCCCAGCCTCTGGTAACCATTCTTCTTCTCCCTCTGAGAACTTGACATGTTTTTAAATAAGCTTTCTAAATGTGTTCTGTGTTGGTTACAGAGGAAGAAAAGAGTTTATATCATGTTCACTGGAGTTGTCTGACTTTTGAAATATGAAGCTGTCACTGTTGGCTTTCACTGAAGTGGCTGTATCATCAATACAGGTTCCCTGATCAGAAAACCTGTAGATTCTCTTAAAATCAAGAACTAGTTAGATGTGTTCTACTTTGACCCAAATGAACTTGGCTTGCCAATTATGGGACACACAGTGACACAGGAAGAAGTTAGAAAGGACTACTTCTGGGTGGCTTACCATTCTTTTCCCAGGACTGAGCATAGCCACTAAGACAATAAATTCTCAAAAATATTTGCAAACTAACAGGTGATGCTTATTTTTAGTTAGCTAGGCTCCTCAGACTATTCTCCATAAAGACTAATTTTCTCTCCTAGAAGAATAGCTATGAGCTACAAAATAACGCACTTAACTCCTGAATGTCAGCATTGACTAGATCAGGAAAACGTTTTTAAAAACTCCTGAATATTTTTAAAAAATTATCTGAATTTAATTTTTTCCCTAACTTTTCATTAGAAAAAATTTCAAACATACTGAAAAGTTGAAAGAAGGGTATTGTATTAGAGTTCCCCAGAGAAACAAAACTTATATTTATCTATCTCATATCTATGGAGAGAGAGAAAAACATAGATATCTATGGAAACATATATTATATAGAGAAATTTAACATTCGTATAGTGGTTTAAATGTTAATCTCATCAAAAACTACTTTCACAGAAACATCTAGAATAGTGTTTGACCAAATATTTTTATTAAAAGCATTTGAAAGTAAGTTTCAGACATCATGTATTAATATTTCAACCCTAAATATTTCAATATGTGTTTCCAAAGGATAAGGACACTATCCTATATAACCACATGTACATTAGCAATAATTCCATAGTATCAGCTAATATTTAAATTTAAAATTTCACCAATTGTCTTTAAAATGACTTTTTAATTCAAGATCCAGTCAAGGTTTACCTGTTGCATTTGGTTATGTCTCTTTAGTACTTTTTTCAAAATTTAGAATATCCCCATCCTCGTTTATGGCACTGCAATTTGGAGAAGTCTAGAATGGTAGACACAGCATGTCCCATATCTTGAATGTGCTTGTTTTTCTATGGCATCATTTCTGTAAGCTTGAAGTTAGGGCGAAAGGGTTGATTAGATTCAGGTGAAACATTTTTGGCAAGACTATATAAGTGATTTGTGGACCTCATATTATATAACATCAGGCAGTACCTAAGTTCTTATTGTCCCATTGTTTAGAGTGGTGATTATGAGAACCCTTAGTTGTAAAAGTCATTTTTTTCCCTTTATAGTTAATAAGTAATCAGTGAGATGATACTTTGATACCTGGTAAATATTCTGCTCACAAGATGCCCACATACTAACCCCTGGAACACGTGAACATGTGTTCCAGGGGTTAGTTGGCAAAATAAGACTTTGCAGGTATGATTAAATTCAGGATTTTGTGATGGGAGGTTATGCTGGATTATGTAGGTGGACCCAATGTTATCACAGATGTCCTTATAAGAGAGAGGCAGGCGGGTTGGAGTCAGAGAGGACACGTGATGATGGAAGCAGAGGTTGGAACTATGAGGGGCCATGACAGCCACAGAATGTGGACAGCATCTAGAGGCAAGAAATGGCAAGAAACAGATTCTCCCCAGAGCCTCTAGAAGGAACGCAGCCACACTGACCCATTTTAGACATCTGATCTCCAGAACTGCAAAATAATAAATCTATGTTGTTTTAAGCCACTACATTGTGGTAGTTTGTTACATAAGCAACAAGAAATTAATACAGAAGATGATCCTTATATGAACCAGTGTTACCTTATAATTTGCCGAATGATTATTCTTTAATTCTATAATACCTGCTATTGGCATTCTTTGATACAACAGAGCCCTATCCCTTCATTTTTCTTAAATATCACTAGAAACTCATGCATTCTTTCATTTTTTAGATGAAGTCTCATTCTGTCACCTAGGCTGGAGTGCAGTGGCAGGATCATACTCACTGCAGCCTTGAACCCCTGTGTTCAAATGATCTTTCCACCTCAGCCTTCCAAAGTGCTGGTATTACAGACATGAGCCACCACACCCAGCCTAAACTCATGGATTTTTATTCATCCAATGTAGTATCAATTATAGTTATTATTCTTGTTGATGCCTAAATATGCCCCAGTTTTGCCAGCAGGAGTCCTTGTAATCTGTCTGTGCGACAGATTAAAGATGAACATGACTCTGTTGTTAGTCTTTGAGTGCGCCTGTGTTTTCCAATGTAACAATACATTTCAGGATCTTCTTGTCCATTTCCTGCCTCAGAGCTGGAATCAGCCATTTCTCTAAGGAGTCTTTTTTTTTTTTTTTTTTGGGGCGATGAATTTGAAAACCAAGATTTGAGCATTTTGAGGTGTTTTCTCGTTTTATGTCTGTAAGAGAATGTTTATACATGTTTGAGATTTTGGATCATTTACCTACAATAATTGTGGGAAAGCTAAATGTGGATTGTTTGCCTTTATTTCTGTCAACCTTATTTAAAATAATTCTTTCCCCATCACTCTCTATGCCCTAACCCTGATTTATTTTGGCTTATAGCACTTATCACAATCAGACATTGTAGGATGTGTTTATTTCTCCCATTGTCTTTGGAACTAAGGCAAGAACTTTACCTATCTTGTTCACTACTGAATCCCCAGGCCCTGAAACAATATCTCATACAAAGTGGAGCTCAGTAACCATTAGTTGACTGGATAAATAAGAGTGAGCCTCACTTCTGTTGAACTTCCTGGTTCACATGGCAGGAACTTTTTCCCTCTTGCTTTTGATTTGATACCCTAGCAAGCTGGATGTGATTTTTAAAATCATGTACAGTACCCCTCTCAAGGAGTATATGGTTTTATTGGATGTTTGACCTCACTTTCATGGTCGTGAAACAAATGTCATTCTTTCTAAATTCCACACGATGGAGCTAACCGTATGTGGAATCTAAATGCCAGGATTAGCTGTAAGTTTGGTAGGGTATGAAGCCGCTAAGGAAGGGGAAGATTGCTTTGCTTATTGACAGATTTTTCTACATAGATGTGTTTTAGGAAATTGCTCCACAAAAATATTTTATAAATATAATTTGTTGATGTAAAAGTGGTTAATTGCATGGGTCAAATTGGAGGGAAATTTTACCCATACGCCTGCTGGAACCACAGATTATATCATTCAGTGCCTCTGTAATTATGCCCATCCTGGGAAGATTGTGTGGTGTATCAGTCAGGATAATGTAGATTATGCTGCATTAATAAACAGCTTCTCAATCTCAGTGGATTGAAACAAAACAAAACAAAACAAAACAAAAAGGTTTGTTTCTTGTTCATACTGTATGTTCAGTAAGAGACACCTGGGAACTCTGCTCAGTGCTAGCTCATCTTCTTCCCTGGACACAGGCTGATGGGAAGCCACTACCGGCTATGATAGCAAATGGAAAAGACAACTCTGAAGGGTGAACCTGGAAGTGATACAATTATTTCACCAGAACATGGTTTCACTCAACCATAGGGACCCAGGAAGTACAATTCTGCCATGTTCCTGGAAGGCAGAGGGTAAGAAGTATTTGGTGAGATGCAATAATGATTACCACAAGCAGAAAAAAACACACAGTATTACATCACAGAGATCAAGAGAGAGACTTTCCAGGTGTTTTAGTTATACATTATTAACTGAGCATTATTGACTACTCTGCTATGGGGGTCTGAAAATGAGAATCACTCGTTTAGTGTAACAATGATTGCAGATGTCTAAACTAGTTTAAGTGAGAAAGGCTATAGAGCCGTTGAATTCCATTATCTCCATTTGATGAGATCTGCCAAGGTGTACTAACACACTCATTAGATTAATGGGGTCACCTAGGAGGAAGCAGTGGCTTACACCTGTAATCCCAGCTACTCTGAAGGCTGAGGCAGGAGGATTGCTTGAGTGTGGGAGTTTGAGGTTAGCAGTAGTCTGGGCAACACAGTGAGACCTTGTTTCGAAAACAACAACAACAACAAAATTGGTCATGTCAATATTATAAATTGTTCATTATCTCAAAATAAATTTTAAGAAACTTACATAAAATAAGACCTTATAGGAGTACTTGATATTGGCCATTTTAATTTCACAATGTGGGCAGATTATGCAAATAATTGTCATACTGTTTAGGATTACTTCTATTAAATAATTGCATGAAACAAAAACTTTTAAATATTATGGCTTAAATAATATAGAAGTAGTTGTTTCCTCTTACACTAACAGATTCAGAGATATGATGCTTTGGGGCTTGTATGCCAACTCCACAAAGTCCTCAGGGATCTAGGCTCCTTCTAGTCACAACTATCTTCTTTAGGGCATGATATGTGTCCTTATATTAAAAAATGGCTGATAGAGCTCCAGCTCTCATATCCATATTCCATGGAGCAGAACGGAGGAAAGAAAAGAACAGGCAAGGGGTATATACATCAGCTGTCTTTTAAGATGCTTTCCCAGAAGGCACAAAAAACATTTCCACTTAATTTCATCAGCCAGGAATTAGTCATATGGTCACATGTAATTGGGAAGGTGAGGCTGAGAAATATAGTTGTTTAGCTGGGTACACTTTGTTGCCTCAAGTAAAACTAGAGGTCCTAAAACTGAGGAGGAGGGGGAGAATGAATATTGGTTGTAGGCTTCTAGCAATTTGCCCTATAATTGGGTTACTTGAGTCATGAAGCCACACAGACCCTGCCAAATAGCTGACAGACTTGCTTTCCCCAGCTTCACTGACAGACCATGGTGACTTCTAACTGCGGTCTGGAACTAGCCCTAAATATTGCCTAGCTAATTTTTTTTTCTTTGAGATAGGGTCTCACTCTGTCACCAAGGCTGGAGTACAGTGGTGCAATCACAGCTCACCAACCTCGATCTCCCAGGCTCAGGTGATCCTCCCACCTCAGCCTCCTGAATAGCTGGACTACAGGCACACACCACCACACCTGGCTAATTGTTTGCATTTTGGTTTGTTTTGTAGAGATGGGATTTCACCATTTTGCCCAGGCTAATCTGTAACTCCTGGACTGAAGCAATCCGCCCACCTTGGCCTCCCAAAATGCTGGGATTACAGGTGTGAGCCAACATGCCTGGCCTTGCTAAGCTAATTCTTAAATAAAGTTTTTAATTTATTTTTAATTTTTGTGGGTACACAGCAGGTGAATATATGGATTACATGAGACACTTTGACACAGGCATGCAATGCATAATAATCACATCAGGGTAAATGAGGTATCAATCATCTCAAGCATTTATCCTTTGTGTTACAAATAATCCAATTATACTCTTTTAGTTTTTTCAAAAAGTACAATTAAATTATTTTTTACTTTAGTCATTTTGTTGTGCTAGCAAATACCAGATTTTATTCATTCGTTCTAACTATTTTTTTTGTACCCACCAACCATCCCCACTTTCCTATCATATCCCCACTTTACTATCTCCCCCTTCATAGACTCTGGTAACCATCCTTCTACTCTCTATCTCCATGAGTTCAATTATTTTAATTTTTAGCTCCCACAAATAAGTTAGAACATGCAAGACTTACCTCTCTGTGCCTGGCTTATTTCACTTAACATAATGACCTCTAGTTCCATCTACATTGTTACAAATGACGGGATCTCATTCTTTTTTATGGCTGAATAGTACTCCATTGTATATATGTGCCACATTTTCTTTATCTATTCATCTGCTGGTGGATACAGGTTGCTTCCAAATCTTGGCTATTGTGAATAGTGCTGCAATAAATATGGGAGTGCAGATATCTCTATTGATATACTGATTTCCTTTCTTTTGGGTATATACCTGTGGGTGGGATAGCTGGATCCTATGGTAGGATTTTTAGTTTTTTGAAAAACTTCCAAACTGTTCTCCATAGTGGTTGTACTAATATACAGTCCCACCAACAGTGTATAAGGGATCTCTTTTCTCCACATCCTTGCTAGCATTTGTTATTGCCTGACTTTTGGATAAACGCTATTTTAACTGGGGTGAGATGGTATCTAATTGTAGTTTTGATTTGCATTTCTCTGATGATTAATGATGTTGAGCACCTTTTCATATGCCTGTTGGCCATTCGTGTGTCTTCTTTTGAGAAATGTCTATTCAGGTCTTTTGCCCAGTTTTAATCAGATTATTAGTTTTTTTTTCCTATAGAGTTGTTTGGTCTCCTTATATAATATATTCTGGTTATTAATTCCTTGTTAGATAGGTAGTTTGCAAACATTTTCTCCCATTCTGTGGGTTGCTCTTTGCTTTGTTGATTGTATCCTTTGCTGTGCAGAAGTTATTTAACTTGAAGTGATCCCATTTGTCCATGTTTGCTTTGGTTGCCTGTGCTTGTGGGGTATTACATAAGAAATCTTTGCCCAGACCAATATCCTGGAGAACTTCCCCAATGTTTTATGGAAGTAGTTTCATAGTTTGAGGTCTTGGGTTTAAGTCTTTAGTTGATTTTGATTTGGTTTTTGTATGTGGCGAGAAATAGGGGTCTGGTTTCACTCTTTTGCATATGGGTATCTGCTTTCCCAGCACCATTTATTGAAGAAATTGTCATTCCTTCAATGTATGTTCGTGGCACCTTTGTCAAAAAATGAGCTCATTGTAGATGTGTGGATGCACCTCTGGGTTCTCTATTCTGTTTCACTGCTCTATGTGTCTGTTCCCAGCTAATTTAAAAAACTTAAATGAAGTAGAGCACCCAGAGAAAACTTTTTGATTTTAGAGCCATTGAAGGGTTGCTCCAAATGATACGTCCAGATCTCTGACCCTCACATCGTGTTGTTTATACCACATACAGGTTCCTGCCTAGAGGACCTTGGATACAGTTTATCCCATCTTCAAAAGTAACCTCCTCCCCGCTTCCTTCCCTATTATAAACCTATCAGTTTATTGGACATTCTATCAAAATTTACTTGCTTAATAAATTGCAACTCTGGCTCACTTTTATGTGAGATGTAGGCAGGGTTATCCTGTGACTACTATTCTACTCTCTCACTAGTAATATCTTAGATGAGATGTAGGCAAAGAATCCTGTGATACTTTTTACCTTCATGTAAAGAAATTCACCAAGACTAGTGCAAGAATTAGATGGTCATTTCGTTTTATGACTCATCCCCTAGCCTCTGACTTTTTAAGTGCAAAGTAGCTATGGACAAAGTGTATGGGTTTAAGAGAACACCCTGCCTGCCCTTCCCACCACCCCCATCCTGGCGTTTTTGGTTTTCAACATGTGCATTGCAATCTTACATCTGACTCAGGGCAGCTGAAATGCTTCAACAGTGCAAAATGAAACTGCTCTGTCTCCTTTCTTATGATACCACATCTGAATAATCCCCTATACTCCAGAGAAAAGAAAGACACAATGTGGTTTTATCTCAAACCAGAATTAGGCAAATCAATAATTGACTATATTAACTAACTCAGTGCTGGGAAAGAGACTTCTTGTTATTACTCCTTAAAGCAAAACAAAAACAAAAAGTAAACAACTTTAAAACCAATGTAAAATTATACCACATTAAAAAAATCACATATTTTAGTTATAGTCAATTACTTTGAGACATTTTTTTCCTGATGGAATACACCAAGAAGTAGCCTCGTCCAGAGGAAGCCATTCTTTGAGGCCTTATTGGAATTTTCTTTGACTCTCTCCCTCCCTCCCACTACTCTAATTTCTCATTCTTTCTGTTCCTCGGTCATATCAAAGTTGCCCTTCCCTTGACACTTTTGCAGGGACTGCTCCCTCTGCCAGCTGTGCTCTTTGCTCACATCTTCAATGGCTGATCGCTTTCTGACGGTCAAGTTATAGTTTAAATGCCACCTCCTCTAAGAAGACTTTCCTGACCATTCCATCCAAAGCAACCACATCCATTACTCTCTCCTGCCACCCTGTTTTATTTTTACTAAAGCATTTATTATCATCTAATATTTCATTTTTTATTTTTTATTGTCTGCACCCTCTCCCCAATTAGAGTTTCAATTTAGCACCTCCTTATGTCTGGCAAAACAGTGTCTGCTTCACTGGTGTTCAGTTTTGGGCAGGCTTCCTCTGTCTTAGATAACTGACATTTGGGACCACTCAAACCTTCATTGCAGGGGGCTATGCTGTGCATTCTAGGATGTTTAACAATATCCCTGGCCTCTATTCATTAGATGCCTTTTTAGTGGTGACAACCAAAATGTCTCCAGATACTGTCAAAGTTCCCTGGGAGACAAAATTGCATGTGGTTGAGAGGTACTGGTTTAGGCTGTTAGCTGCTGTGTAGCTGCTTTGTTTGTCGGGAGACAACATTGTCTTAGAGTAGTAATAGCTATCATTTGTTGAATGCCTACAGGTATTGAGCACTGTTCTACAGGCTTAACATTTAGTCTTTACTATTTAATAAGGTAATAGTAATTTTAGTAAAGTGATAGTAAACATTTAGTCTTTACTATTATTATCCTCATTTTACAGATTGGGAAACTGAGGCACATGATTACTTGCTTAAGTTCACACCATTAGTAAGTGGGGGAAGTCCAGAATTCAAACCAGCCTCCAGAACTCTATGCTAACAGGAGTGGGCAGTGCCGTGGGATTCTTACTGCCGTGCCCCTGGTGGCAGAGACTGGACAGCAAATGGGCTCCCTACCCATTCAAACCCACACAGCTGTTTATTCAGAGTGACCATGGGCAAGTGACGACTTTCCTCTCTCAGCCTCAGTTACCTCTGTAAATAGTAGTAACAACAATAATAAATTCCATATAGAGTTGCTTTAGGAACTCAGTGCAATAGCCTAAGCGAAAGTAGCAAGTTTCTGGCACACAGTAAGTTCTGAATTCATTTCCTCTCTCCTTCCTTTCCTCTTGGCTCCAAGCTCCAAACACTGAAAGCAGATCCTAAAGACCTTGGTCAGACAGCGCATTGGGAAATCTAACCTTTCATCAATCTGCAGTCGCCCTGCTGTTGACCAGAAGCAGGGGAAGCAGCCCCCTTAGCAATAGCCTGCCGGGTTAGCATCTTGTTCTCCTGTGCCAATAACCAACAGCACAAGTCATCAGCACTTTCCGGTTAAGCCAAAAGGGGCTTTTAAATCTATGCTGATTAGATGCCCCTGGGCCTCGCTGACAAGTAGCCTTCCTTTCTCCATTTCTTGATGTGAGCCAGTGAATTAATTGCCTGACCTATTGTTTTCTAACACGGCAAATTAAATGAATTTTCGGGTGGATAGCCCAAGCCTTTTGGCCTGCAGGGGGCGTCCTTTGCAAACATAACTGTGTTGGTGCTCAGGCTAGCTGGTAGAGCCCCACGAAAAACTGGTTGCCTTTGAAGTTTGCTTAGAGCAGGGGTTCTAAATTTAGTGCACACAAATCTCCATGGATAAAATTCTGTGAACTTGGATGGGAAAAACGCTATATGTTTATTTTCGCTAAGCTCCAACCGAAATTTAGCATTTTCTTCAATTATGAATATAGGCAACAAATTACAGATATTTACAGATTCCACTACGGTTGTTGCAGATATCTTGAAATACCATTTACATCTCATGACTACTGCTGGATCTTGTCATTTAATGTATTAATAAAAAAGCACGTACAGAATTATATCACAAATTTGCTGTTTTTGTTGTTGATACTTTAATAACCGTCTTTTGATATCATTGGTTTGCCTTGTAATCTTATGTATTTAGTTTTATTAAGTTTAAGACATTATTTTGAGAAGGAGCCCATGAATTTCCCCAGACTGGCAAAAGGGCTCATGGTACAAAAACAAAACAAACAAACAAAAAAAAAAACACCTGGCTGAGAGGCCAATAGGATGGTTTCTGGAGAAAAGAAGTCAGTCTTAAAGAGAATCTTTGTGCTCAATAATTTTAGTCATGACTCAATTCTTGCCCTTCCATCTTTTCCAGTGACATAAACATGTCCCACACTTATATTAAAACTACTAACCCCTCGTAGACTTTGGCTTAGGCAAAGACTTCACGACCAAGAGCCCAAAAGCAAATGTAACAAAAACAAAGATAAATGGAACTTAATTAAGCAAAAAACCTTCCGCACAGCAAAATAAATAATCAGCAGAGTTCACAGACAACCCATAGAATGGGATAAAATATTCACAATCTATATATCCGACAAAGGACTAGTATCCAGAATCTACAAATAATTCAAACAAATCAGCAAGAAAAAAACCAAACAATCCCATCAAAAAGTAGGATAAAGACATAAATAGACAATTCTCAAAAGAAGATATACAAATGGCCAGCAAGCATATGGAAAAATGCTCAACATCACTAATTATCAGGGAAATGTAAATCAAAACTACAATGCGATACCACTTTACTTTTGCAAGAATGGCCATAATTAAAAAATAATAGATGTTAGCGTGGATGTGGTGAAAAGGGAACAGTTTTACACTGTTGGTGGGATTGTAAACTAGTACAACCACCATGGAAAACAGTGTGGAGATTCTGTAAAGAACTAAAAGTAGATCTACCGTTTAATTCAGCAATGCCACTACTAGGTATCTACCCAGAGGAAAATAAGTCATTATATAAAAAGATACTTGCACACACGTTTACAGCAGTACAATTTGCAATTGCAAAATATGGAACCAGCCCAAGTGCCCATCAATCAATGAGTAAATAAAGACACATATATATATACGATGGAATACTATTCAGCCATAAAAAGGAATGAAATAATGGCATTTGCTGCAACCTGGACGGAACTGAAGACTAATATTCTAAGTGAAGTAACTCAGGAATGGAAAACCAAACATCGTATGTTCTCACTCATATGTGGGAGCTAAGCTATGAGAACTCAAAGGTGTAAGAATGATACCTTGGACTTTGGTGACTCTGGGGAAAGGATGAGGGATGGTGAAGAATAAAAGACTACACACTGGATACAGTGTACACTGCTGGGATGATGGGTGCACCAAAATCTCAGAAATCACCACTAAAGAATTTATTCATGGAACCAAATACTCCTTGTTTCCCTCTAACCTACTGAAATCAAAAAAATAAACAACTTTAAAAAGCTATTAGCCATGATGCTTGGCAGTGTGCAATTTACAAAATCAGGATAGACTTTTGGTGTATTCAGAATTATGTTGACTGACTAAATTTTAGCACATCCAGGACACCTGTCATCCTGGCCTTGGGAAGGAGAGGCCCAGCGTTTCCAGCTGCTTTTACATTTTTGTTATGCTTGATTGACTTCCAGGGCTTGAGAATCTTCTGAAAGCCTAGGAGTTTCTGTCCAGGCTCAGCACTGAGATTCACTGCTTTTCAGCAAGAAGGTCTAGCATTCTGAGTGTTCCTTCTAGAATCTACTCTTCTCCCACTCCCTTAAGAAAAACTCTGAAATACCCATAGACAGAGAGGAAGAATTGGAAACTTACACATAGTTTCTTTCTGCATATTCCTATTTCTTTTCTCTTAGGGAAGTGGGACCACACTATGGGGACAGGACCAGACTGTGCCAGACTGCGCCAGGGTGAGGTGTCCAGGTTTCCTGACCAACCCTGCTTGCTTATCCAGGCCTTGGCATCTGAGGGCACAGGAGCCAGGCAAGCCCAGGCAAGGACTGTCCCCTTAGCCCTTTCTTGCCCACTTTCTCAGGCTCCTCCTTTCTCTCCACTGGGTCTGTATGCTGCTCCCTCCTCATCTACTCCTCAGGCCTGCCTTTCCACTACCAAATCCAACCTTTTCCTTCCATTCCATGGAAAAACAATCATGATCCCTGCAGCAGCAATAATAACAAAACAAAAGCTACTCCCTTTATTAAAAATCCCTAATGTGCAGGTAATATGTGTGGCACTTCAACTGCAACCTCTCATTTAACCCCCTTAATCAGCTCTTGTGGGTTGATGGTGTCTGCCAAGATTCATGTTCACCTGGAAACTCAGAATTTGGCCTCATTTGGGCCTTTGCAGAAGTAATTACTTAAGGATCAAGAAGAAATCATTGTGGAGTAGGGTGGCCCCTAAATCCAATGACTGATGATGTTTTAAGAAGAGGATAGAGCACAGAGACACAGAGAGAAGACCATGTGAAGACAGAGGTAGAGATTGGAGTTAAGCACCCATAAGCCAAGGAGTGCCTGGAGCCTCCTTGTAACAGACAAAGAAGGATTCTTCCTTAGATCCTTTAGGGGGAACACGGCCATGCTGATACTTTGATTTCAGACTTCCGGCCTCCAGAACTATGACAGAAAAAGTTCCTGTTGCTTTAAAGAACTTTTATTGTTTTACGTTTGTGGTACTTTGTTAAGACATCCATAGGAAACTAATAGCCATGCCTCCTGGATGCGCTAAAATTTAGTCAGTCAACATAATTCTGAATACACTAAAATTTTATCCAGATGTTGTAAATTGCACACTGCCAAGCATCATGGCTAATAGTTTCATCAGCCAATAAGATGGGCATTATTACCCCTGTTTGTTCAATGAAGAAACCCAGACAAAATGTGTAATACCTGCAAAGATTTTCATATCCAGTGAGGGCTGTGGGATTGGAACCCTGATCTAAGTAACCCCATCTCCTTCCAATCTCCCTTCAACAGTGTTGGATTCAATTAACTGTTGACTTTGTTGATTAAAGTAATTCATATTCAAGTTTGAGGGGGTACTGAATAATACCCTTGGTAGCTGTGCTGTAGAGGAGTGTAGAATTCTCTAAGACCTTCTGGCTTATCTGAAAAAGGGTTGAAACAGGAGCAGCTCTCCCCCGTTTCTGCTTAACAACTCTTAGAGTAAATTAGCAGGAATCTGCATCATACAAGTCCCATTCCCTGGGAAGGTTTGCTCTCCTCCCTTCACTTTCATTCCTCTCCAGGCTACTTTAGGGGGTTCTACAGATGTTCAAAATGATGAATTAAGATCATTCTCTGAGGCAGGCTTCTTGTCATTACCATAAGCCATCAATTTCCCAGCAGATTATATTAGGAACATTTTTATAAACCCAAAATGGCACTATAAAAGTGTGGTAAAGTTATCTGTTGGTGGAGAACAGAGAGGACTTGCTTTTGCCCAGGAGGACTTTTTCTCCCCGCCCCCGCACAGGAACATTTCGAAGAAAACAGGTGTCCATCCTTATAAAATCACTCCATTCCTGTGGCTCTTGCAGATACTGCCATATTCCACATGCCCGTTCCCTTACGTGGTGTGTAGGTCCTGGGGATGTTAAACACCTATGGACCTCAAATGGCATCAGCATGGTGCGTGGATGGCCTGTGACTTGCTATGATGAGTCTGTCAGGGATGCAATGATGTCAGCTCACTTGGCTGAGGGGCTGGCAGTTTAACAATGTTCCTATCCTTGGCTTGTCAAGAGTTATAAGCTTACACAGTGATAGGAAAGTTTTTATTTAAAAAACAGAATTTTTAACACAAGATCAATTTTAGTCTTGGCAGTCCTGTTACTGTCACTTTAGGTAAAACTCATCACAAGTTCAAATCCCAGCTCAGTTCTCACCAGGTGGGTGTCCTCAGGCAAGGTCTTGAGCTTCCCTGGGCTCTGGGCCTTTCCACTGTGACAATACTAACCCATTTCAAAGGCTGGTGTTATACCGAAACTATTAAAGTCAAGCAGAAAATAAAAATGGGAAAAAGCAAAGCAATAAAAAGGGTGTGTTATCCCTCACCCCCACACTCCCGTTTAATGTTAAGGGAGTCTGAATATACTCAGATGCGGCTATGACCAGAGAGCTACTTGCCAACAGCAAGAAACAGATTTTCCTAAATGATTTTTTTTAAAGCTGTTAATTCCCTTTCTTTTATTTCCCATCTAATTCCTGGCAGGAGAATAGACAGCGGGGAATAAAAACCTCTGTTGAGTTGGCAATTTTAGTAGTCATATACAAGACTGTTTTATTATCAGTCCTCTGAGGTCAGGGGGTCTATAAAGACATAAAGGGAGTCTTTCTTTCTAGTTGTGTTTGAGCCAGGACACTTGGGCTCTTTCCTAGTGTCTTACAGAACCAGCTTTTTACTTCTGCTGGTCCAGCCTCCTTACTTGACAGCCAGAGAAATGGAGGCCAGAGGGTTTCATAGCCCTTCAGGCTTTGTTTTCCTCATCTGTAAAATGGGGATGACAGTTCTTACCTTAGAGGATTGCTCTATATTTTAAGGGAGTAGAGCCATACCTGGCATATGATAAGCCCAATGTAAGTGAGAGGCAGCAAAGCTTGGTAATAAAGAGACAATCTCTATATCAGATGGTCAAGCTCACTTCCCAGACTGCCCCTTACTATTAGTGACCTTGGATGAGTTACTTAACAGTCCTGCTCCTTGTAGAGTTGTCACAAGGATTAAATTAGTTAACCTATATAAAACACTTAGTGTCTGGCACGTCGTTAAGTGCTATACTGGAATTAATTCTTACTATGGTTATTTTGAAAGACATTATGTGGTCTCTATAGAATTGTCCAGTTAATCTAATTGTGGAGAGGGCCACAAATAGAATAAAAAAAAATTGGGGTCTTGTGTGTATTCTCTACCAAACCAATGTACCTAGTTATATACATAAGCGCCGGGTTCATTTCTAACTTCTTTAGGGCTACTACTGACTCCTGTGACTATGATAGAGCTGAATTGTTAATGTCATCCACCTAGATCGGTAGAGTTTGCAGCACAGCTTAATTGAGAGGTTCATCAATGAGCCACACACTTGCCCGTGGGATTTAGAAGGAAGCTCAGCCATTTGTCTCCATTAGAGGGCGCCAAGGGGAGACAGCATGGTGGAAGGAAGAGAAAGAACTAGTTGCTTCCTGTTCCTGTTAGGGTTTCCCAGCCATAGCCCTTCACCCCAGCAAAGGCAGTTGATTCCAGTGTGCAGTTTTCCCAGCCTCTGCGGACACCCGCTTATCAGAGATCAGAATCTGTCCTCTGAGATCCTAACAAGCCCAACCTTCTCCCTTTGTTCCCCAGCCCGAGGTGGTGACTACTTTCTGCAGTTATTATTTCTGTTACATTTCAGTGGCCCCTTTTTTTGCCTTGTCAATTCTTTAAGCCCCAACTAAAAATTCTTTATACTGAATTCTAATTCTCACTGGTAAAATAATCGAAGTGGTGTATTTCTTCTTACTGGTATACACATGAATATGCATTTATAAAAATAATACAATAGAAAGTCCTCAATAATATCACCCTCTTTTCTCGCTGCACACTGAATGCAATCATGTAAGTTATGTCTCCTTCAAGTATCTATCACTTAGTTACTCCACTCCCTAGAGGAAACCACAGCTATCAGCAGGTGTCTGTCCTTCTAGAACTTTAAAAAATACATTTACATGGATATATATGTATATATACACACACACATATATATACACACACATATATATATACACACACATATATGGTAGAGTATGATCACATAATACAAACATAATGAAGTAATTTAAAATAAACGTAACTATACATTAGCACTTCAAAATATTTTTCTCTTTTCTAAGAAAACCGATTTCTTCCATTTTCACATCTTAGATTGGATCTCAGCTCTCATTCTTGCTTCTTTTCACCACTCAAAAGGGCATGTTTTCCCTGCAATTCTTGTTTTTTTTTTTCTCTCTCTTGATATAACTGATGCTAGGTACACAGTAGGTGCACAGTAAATGGTAGCCATTATTATTATCACACAGATCCTCACTGCCTGGCTGTCTTTGAAAACCAAGACCTAGGATAATAAGGTGTAAGGAGCTAAAAATAAGCATGCTTATTAGTAAGTAATAAGATGCTTCTATGTCCTTTACTAACCAAGTCCTAACTCATTTCTGAGCCCCTTACCAAAAAGTGCAGTGAGAAGTATGAAGGGAAAACATACAAACAAATAAGATATTGTCCCTGCCCTTAAATTTCTTATAATCTAGTTGGGGGCCTCTCCCTGGCAGTTAAAAAGTGTCAAATGAATATGAAAGGTGTACATGCTGGAAGAGTTCACTTCCACTGGGGAGATCAGCAAAGATGTCACAGAGGAGATGGAATTTGAACTGAACCTTGAACAGTGGCTTGGACTTGAAATAATGGAAGAGAAAAGCCAGAAAGAGCATTAAGAAGTTGATCTATGGGATCTAGATTTTCCATCACAATGAAACAAGTTACTTTCTGCATCAGATCAGAATTACGCAAAACCAGTATGAGCTGGACCCAAGAAGAGCAACATCTCTCTCTGTAAAACTCAAAGGTGGATTGTGAAGGAAAGCATCTATTTCTCCAGTTTAAGGTGGGACGATTCTATGCTGCCATGTCAAAGATGCTATAACATTTATTTTCTTCTTACTTTAACCTTTCCACAGTTCTGACAATTACTCCGCTGTCCCTCTTTCCCATTCAGCACCGCTCAAGGCTCCTTTCCCCATGTCAACAACTCCAAGCTCTTCCTCAACAAACAAACAAAAAACATTAAAAACCTTTTCTCAATTCACCTGAATTTGCAGACCCTGATTTTACGTTCAAAGTCAAGCAGCCCTGTTGCTTTATCATTTGTAATCCCTTCAGATTTTTTCTTAACATCTCAATGAAATTCTCTCATAAATCCCCTTCTTTGCTGACCAAGTGCTGTGCAGTTGCTGATTTTGCAAGATATGTGCTAATGTAAAGTATGTCTCCTTTGAGTCTCTTTATCACTTGGTTGCTCTCTGCTCCAACTTCTCCATATTTATGTCCTTATCAGAGCTGCACACAGTATTTCAAATGAGCTTCAGTGTTCTTCCTGCCAGGCCACAGTATTGACTGTAATACGATAGCCTATCTCAAAATTGGTTTGGGGGATTCTTTTTCTCACTGTGGTTAAAATAGCTTGCCTTGTAAATGCCAGAATATATTTTTGCAGATTAGGTTTTTTATGAAAAATGGTGTCAAATGCTTTCCGGAAGGGTGTTTAAATTATTTGGATATGCTGCTTCATCCATTAATGTTTTCTTTTGCAGTTTAACCTCACAGGTTTGCAGGACAGTTTCACCAAGGAAAATTTGTGCTGATTTCTTTGTCATTAAACATAACTTTCTTAAGGATTCTTAAGTTCAAGCTGTGGCTTACAGCTTCAAAACACTTTCCCCCTGCTGTTGAAATCATGAGGTCTGTGGTCTCCCAGATCTTTTCTAAAAGTCTCTCTTAACAGAGAAGAAGCCTTCGTAGCGTCTGTCTTCTTCAGCTGTTGCTGCTGATAATTTCAAAGACATATTCACAAACCATGCTCTGCATCAGACAGCTGTTATGTAGTTACCGAGTGTTTGTGTGAGAGTGTGTGGCTCTGTGTCTCCTTTCAAGTTTCCACTTGCATGTAAGATTGTCTGAGAAAGGTTTTGTGCTATTTCCCCAGTGCAGTGTGTTTCCTGTTTTCCTTGGGAGGGCTGTGTATTGTAATCATTTTTCCACTCCAATATCCTTCTAGGCTGATTTCCTTAACTGTTTTGACTCCTTCACTAAATTTGCATGTTGGCAATACAATGTTGGAGTTTATTCCACATGGGCAGAGCACGTTCCACTTCTGTCTCATCCCTATCATTTCTCTTTACTCCATTTATCTAAGCACTTGCCACATTCTTCTAAACCTAAGATCCGAAACCTCAGTTTTGGTTTTCTAGTGCTTGGATGGGTGTCAAGATGATTTATAAAGCACTCTCATCCCAGTGCCATGGGCCAGTGATACCATCAGTTTAGCAACTCCTGAACTGCTTACTTAGACTTGCCTATTGATTAAGGCTGCTACCAGATGCAGCTTGGTCCACATGCTCCATCCAGCAAGCCCTAGTTTACGAGCCAGTCATTTATGATGAGCATCATTTCAGTCATCATTGCGCGATGTGCCTTTGGCACTTTTTTGATTCACATTCATAGACTGCAGTCACCCATAATTAAATCCTGTCACAGTTGCATGAATTATTTTATCTAATCATATTTAATTCACCTCCTTCTTCTTTTGGAAATCTCTAGTGAGCTTCAGGCTTCATCCTGTAGATCTTTTGTCTATTTCTGAAGCTAAAGCTAGATTGATTACACATTCTGGCCTTTGAATACTTTGTGCTAGTCCTCATGCCAGGAATATAAAGCAACCTATCACCAATGTAGTTTTCTTTCTTTCTTTCTTTTGTGGCACCTAAGACTTCTCAGATCATACGATCCATCTGAACATGGACCAGTGGTTCTCAACTGGGACTATTTTGCCCCCAGGGGAAATTTGGCAATTTCTGGAGACATTTTTGGTTGTTTACAGCTGGGGGAGGGGTGCTACTGGCATTTAGTAGGAAGAGGCCAGAGATGCTGTTAAACACTCTACAATGCACATGACAGTCTCTCAAAACAAAAATATAATTTAGCCCAAAATTTCAGTAGCACCAAAGTTGAGAACTCCTTGTACTCCACCAAATTCTAGATGTACTTAAATGTAGTAAGAATACATCTATATCCTCAGATCCCTGATATCTCTTCTCTGGGTCCAGCGCATGATCGAAGATTATCTTTTGAGAACACAGCTATATTTTCAACTCTGTTTCCTTAGGATTGTGCATCTGAATGGCTGAGTTTGCATGTGCAGAGCCCAAATTTGCTATTAATCCTTGCTACCTTCTTAATTTACTTATACCTACTTCTTTGGACCAGAAAAGAAAGAGTCTAGCCAGCCAGTGTATATTTAATTCATTTATTCATTTATTTTGTGTTTGTTAACAACAGGCATTAAGTTAGGTGCTGGGGACTGCTAGGTGCTTCCATTTATACTCCATTCTCCATAATTTAAGCAAGCTGGCATGGGTCAGAGCTCTCTCTAAAGCATAAATTCATCGGTATTCAGAGACCAAGTTTTTTTGGCCTGAAAGGTCTGGAACATATCAACTTCTACTTAGAGCAAAAGAGAATCTTGGAGTCCGAGAGAATACTTTGCTCTGAGCCCTGGGGAGTCAGCTATTATGGCCCTTGGGTAACCTAAACATGACTTTCCCAAATGTTTTTATCTAGAGAGAGTGGTTTCAATCTCTTTCACCAGAGTAGCATAGTCGTTTTATTATTGTCTTTATTGCTTCTAAGATGTATGAGGTTTTCTAGGTGCTCAAAGTTGTTCTTTGGAAATCAAGTCAGACCATTCTTATTGGTATTCCATACGTTAAATCCAAACAAAAATGTTCTTACCTTCTGTGGCTGATCTTAACTGGAACATGTGTTGGTGTCTTTAAATCCTTTCCCCAGCTCACCCTACTAGGCTTTTTACTTGGTCTACCTGAGTCAAGGTGTAAGAGGTCTCAGCATGAAGGGGTGAGGGTGGGGAGGCTGGCAGACCCAATCAAGAATTTTTACTCAGACTCTATGACTGACTGAGAATTGGGTTCACTAGGTTCTAGCCTATACAGGAGCTTTTTTGGAAAACAACAAAAATTACACACACATATAGACATACACATACACACAGACACACATAAACACACACACACATACATACACACAGTCGTGTGCTGCATAATGACCTTTCAGTCATTTCAGATGGACCACAGATATGATGGCGGTCCCATAGGATTCTAATACTGTTTTAACATACCTTTTCTGTTTAGATAGGTTTAGATACACAAATACTCACCATTGTGCTACAACTGCCTGCAGTATTCAGTACAGTAACATGCTGTACAGGTGTGTGGCTTAGGAGCAATAGGCTGTCGTCCCATATAGCCCAGGTGTGTAGTAGGCTATATCATCTAGGGTTGCATATGTACACTCTATGATGTCCACATGATGACAAGATCACCTACCAACACATTCCTCAGATCCTATCCCCATCATTAAGCAACACGATTGTGCATCTGTGTGTGTGTATGTGTGTGACTCTTAACGTAGGAACTTATAGCAACGTATAGCAATAAATATACTTCCCTCACTTGGGGCATAGAATGTGCTGGTAAAGTGGAGTTTAAAAAAGTGCTCTTTAAAATCACAACAGCCTGAAGCTGCTCTGTTTCTAAGGGACTGGACTATTTCTCTAGGAGTAGATTGCCTTGTTATTTGAAAGGCGAATATTCCTTTTCTTCTCTTATTCCCTGTTCCCATCTTATCATCCCCTCTCATTTGAAAGAACAGGAACAGAGAATTAAACTGCTCTCCAAAAGAAATAATGAAGAGCAAGTGAAAAGGAGAAGAGGGGCTGAGAAATGTCACCAGCAAAAAGTTACCAGTGGGAGGGCAGTGGGGGTGGTAACTAAATTTTTTTTTTTTTTTTTTTGACACAGGGTCTCCCACTGTCACCCAGGCTGGAGTGCAGTGTTGTGATCATAGCTCACTGCAGCCTCAAACTCCTGGGCTCCAGAGATCCTCCTGCTTCAGCCTCCCAAGTAGCTGGGACCACAGGTGCATGACACCATGCCCAGTTCATTTCTTAAAAAATTTTTTGTAGAGATGGGGTCTCACTTTGTTGCCCAGGCTGGTTTCAAATTCCAGCGTCAAGTGATCCCCCTGCCTTGGCCTCCCAAAGTGTTGGGATTACAGGTGTGAGCCACTGAGCCCAGCCCAAAACAACTGTTAAGATATTTAATATTAAAATTTAAAGTTGTTTATTTCCTAGTGTTTTGCTATAGACACTATGGCCCCTGGCTGCCTCTTTGTCCCCACCAATGCTCCAACACTTGAAGAAAGACTGGTCTATACTCAAATGTCTGATCGGTGGTATCTGGGGCCAGTAAAAAAGAGAAAGACTCATCTGGGTCATGTTGGAGCAGAAAGCTAAGAACAGCTGCATGAGATGAGATGTGAATGAAATTGAAAATTTACAGGGTCAGCAAATTAAAACCACAAGTGCTCATGAGAATTTAAGAAACCAGGCATTCACAAACATCCTGAGGAGTGTATTGCACTTTTGCAGGAAAGGGAGTTCTTCTCAACTATATGTAAATAGCAAAGAATGGGTACCTCTGCTGATAATTGGAGTTGCTTAACATTCAAATGACTGTGAAGGTAGGCCCAGACATCTCAAGAATCCACATGCTACTTCATATGCGGAGAACATTTGAGCCATTCATTCATTATTCAATAAGTATAGAGCCATTTCTACATACCAGACCTAGCAAGATATGATGGCAAACAAGACGGCCACAGTCCCTGACTTCATGGAGTTTACATTAGTGAGGAGGGAGTAGGGAGAAAAATGGGGAGAGATGATAAACATTTAAATACATAAATGGTCAGAATAATGATAGATTTTATGCAATATTAAAAATGGGGTGATGTAATAAAAAATACCAAGGTGGGTCATTTTAGCTAGAGTAGTCACTGAGGTCTCTTGAGGAAGTGACTCTTAAGGCCTAAAGACTCAGAAAGAATCCTCCACACAGCAAGCAAAGGGAAAAACACTCCGGGCAGAAGCCACAGCAGGCACAAAGGCCTTGAGGCAGAAAGAGACTGGAAAATCTCTGGAATACAGGGAAGGCCAATGATTAAAGACTAAAACTTCATGAGAAGGTTGGGAAGGGTCATGAGATGAGGTTTAAGGGTTAGACCATGGCCAGTAAAGGCTGCGAAGGCCAAGAAATGAAGTTTGGATGTCCTTTTAAGCCCAATGGGAAGACTAAAGAATTTTAAGCAAACCAATGACATCATCTGGTGTCATTCATTTGCTTAAAACGATGCTGTAAACAGAACTGGTTGGCAAAGAGCAAGAGTCGAAGCAACAAGACAAAAAGAAAGGCTATTTCAGACATTCAGGTGAGATGATCAGCATGACAGCCACGGAGATGAAGAGTGTGGGTAGCTGGCAGTGTACAATCAGACTCGCTGATGGAATAGATGTGGGACTTGACGAAAATTAAGGGAATCATCTGTTCAACAAATAAATATTGAGTGCCTGCTGTGTGTTGGTCGCTGTTCTAGTTGTTGGGGATATATCAACAGTGAATACTGACAAAGATCTTCCCGGTGGCACTTGCATTCATCAGGGATTATTGGCTTGAGCAACTAACTGGGTAGAACTGGGATGCCTTTTCCTTGGTTGAGGAAGAGTGAGGAAGAAACATGGCTCAAGGACATCAAAAGTTCCATTTTGGCCATTTGAAAATACCTGTGAGCCATCCAGTGGAGAATTGTAGTGGCAGATGAGTCTGAATCTCAGGAGTTTGAGGATTACTTATGAATTGAGAAATAATCAACATATACATAATATTCTAAGATTTCTAAACCCATGAGAATGGATGAGACATATTTGGCCCCTGAATGAGTGTGAAAAAGAAGAAAATAAGGCTCTGAGCTGAACAATGAGCAGCTCCAGTTTTTAGGGGCTGGATAGAAGTGGGTCGGCTGTCAAAGGAGCTGGAGAGAGGGTAATAGTGAGTGGGAAGAAAACCAGGAGACAGTGAAGCCATGGAAGCTATGAGAGGGAAAGGTTGAAAGAAGGACAGGGTAGCCAATTTCACTGAGAGCCAGTGCCATGTCAAGCAATATGAAGACAGAAAGAATTCCCTGGATTGTCAGTATGGAGATGGTTGGAGGTCTTGACTAGAACAGTTTCAGCAGAGCAAAGGGAATGCAAGCTGGATTGGATTGTGCTGTGGAATGAACAGGAGTGAGAAGGTGGAGACAGTGTACTCACAATCCTTCTAAGAGGTTTTGAGAAATGGGATAGTGGCTGGAGGGTAATGTGGGGTCAGGAGAGGGTCTTTATTTTTGTTTTGGTGTTTTCCTAAATGGGAAATAATAAAGTATGTTTGCATATGATGTCGGGAATGATTCAGTCCAGAGGGAAGCAATGAAAAAGGAGAAGGTATAACTAGGGAGACAGCATGAAGGACTGAGACTTGAGCCCAAGCAGAGTTGCCTTTAGGGGCACCTCCTGCTCTGGTGGGAGGAAGAAGAAGATAGGCAGATGTAGGCCTTACCACATTTGTCTTACTGAGGAAGCAAGATTTCTTTCTGCCACTGCAAGGCTTCCAATGTTAACCGAACTCGGCATGGCCAGGCTGCTCTGTCCCTGCTGATGTTACTGGCCAAGAGACTGATGAGAAGGGAATGAGAGGGTTTGAGCTGTAAACAGAAGCCACAGCGAAGAAGGAAAGTTCAGGTCTCTCTGTTTAATTCCCCCATCCTGTTCTGATCCAGGAGAAGATTTTGGTCATTTTCAATTCAGTAGTTTAGACTTTCATGGAGTGGTCCAGAGGGCCCTCAGGCTCAGAGGACAATGAGGCTCAAGGATGGCATGCATCTACAACTATGGATATAGACTGACACCCTGGACTGGCCAAGCCCAGGTCGTCTGGGCTAAGGTATCATTTAGCTAGCAAGCAATTTTTTGTGGTAAGAGAAATTAAAGACTTCCTCCATAAGTCTCTCTGGGGAAGGGGGAAATTGACGAGGGTCAGTCAGCTGTTAAAGGACATCCTGTAACTGCTGAGAACAGAATTAGATAAGGGTAGGGTTCTACCAGAGAGTCAGGAACAGCAAGAGAAGGGAAAGTAGAGAAGGGGACTGGGGGTGCACAAGGATTCTTAGATATAAGGTTTTAATGGCATGTCCTACTTGTGATTCAGTGTTCCCAGCAGAGGAGATGGAAGGAAATTATAGCTTGTGTGCCTGAAGGGCCGGAACTGAACTAGGATTTTATGCATATGATCTTACTTAAACCTCATAGCAATCCTGTGAGGTAGTTTTCTCCCCCTTTAATTTTACAGGTAGGCAAATTGAGGCTCAGAAATTAAATGTGTTTAAAACTACATAACTAGTAAATAGCAGACACAGAATTTTAGCCTGGATCTACCTGACTCCAAATCCCACGGATTGGCCAGAATGGTGTTCTCCCTTCCTGGGCCTCTGGCGAGTGGTAACAGGCCAAAAAGACAGATCAACAGACACTTCTCAAAAGAAGACATTTATGCAGCCAAAAAACACATGAAAAAATGCTCATCATCACTGGCCATCAGAGAAATGCAAATCAAAACCACAATGAGATACCATCTCACACCAGTTAGAATGGCCATCATTAAAAAGTCAGAAAACAACAGGTGCTGGAGAGGATGTGGAGAAATAGGAACACTTTTACACTGTTGGTGGGACTGTAAACTAGTTCAACCATTGTGGAAGTCAGTGTGGCGAT
The DNA here is from genome assembly GCF_009828535.3 of Hylobates moloch. Lineage (NCBI taxonomy): Eukaryota > Metazoa > Chordata > Mammalia > Primates > Hylobatidae > Hylobates > Hylobates moloch. Next base: position 42,297,661 of record NW_026652276.1, on the reverse strand, counting down.
TCCTCAGGGATCTAGAACTAGAAATACCATTTGACCCAGCCATCCCATTACTGGGTATATACCCAAAGGACTATAAATCATGCTGCTATAAAGACACATGCAGATGTATGTTTATTGCGGCACTATTCACAATAGCAAAGACTTGGAACCAATCCAAATATCCAACAAGGATAGACTGGATTAAGAAAATGTGGCACAGATACACCATGGAATACTATGCAGCCATAAAAAATGATGAGTTCATGTCCTTTGTAGGGACATGGATGAAACTGGAAACCATCATTCTCAGCAAACTATCACAAGGACAAAAAACCAAACACCACATGTTCTCACTCATAGGTGGGAATTGAACAATGAGAACACACGGACACAGGAAGGGGAACATCACACTCTGGAGACTGTTGTGGGGTGGGGGGGCAGAGGGATAGCATGAGGAGATATACCTAATGCTAAATGATGAGTTAATGGGTGCAGCACACCAACATGGCACATACATATGTAACAAACCTGCACATTGTGCACATGTACCCTAAAACTTAAAGTATAATAATAATTAAAAAAAGACAGATCAACTAGAAAGTTCTTCTGGTAAAATAGTGGGTGAGGCAAATTAGTGCTAGGATTTGGCTGGAGTGATGGCTTTGCTGCCTTTTCAAGGAATTCATAATGCCATCTTTTCTTCCCTAACTGTTGTGTGACAGCATTCCAAAGACTTTCCTCAATGGGCTCCACAGAAGTCTTTGAGTTTGAGGGGCTTCAGGAAGGAAGAGAACAGAATCTCACAGGGAAGACTCCTCTATGAAAAACAGACCCCTTTCTCCTTATTTGTCTGCTTTCCCCCATCATTTCAACGTCCTCTCCCTCCCCAACTTTGCCATATTAGGCTGAGAGGCTTTAAAACCACACTTCCACCCAGCTGGGCTGGGTTAAAGCCCTCACAGGAGCCACTGAGCCAAGCCAAACTTCATGTGCATTATCCATGCAGAGCACATCCTCCAGTGTTTACATGTTGAATAGTTTATGATTTGCTCTACATCTGATCAGGCAGAGTCAACTACCAAAACTGCTGATCCGTGGAAACTTCACAGCCTTTCCGGGCATAATAACGGCTACAGCTACAGCTTATTCAAAGAGAGAAATAGCCTTTGATGAGCTGTGCAAGGACAAATTAAGACGTGACTCTCACCCAGCATCTAGATAGTAGCCTGCTGTTCCAGGCTTTACCCAAAAAGAAATAGGTCTAGGGGAGCTGGCAGGCTTCAACCACACCCTCCTAATAGCAGTGGAAGGACCAGGACCTAAAGATGACCATACCACCAAGGATTTCAGAGCATCAGAAGCGCAACAGCATGTTGCTAAGGCAATTCTTCCTGGCATCTCTGCTCTTCCAACCTGTGGCAAAGCCAGGTAATTGTCCCTAAGTTCCCATTATCTACTTCTTTAGTAATAGAAACCCTAATTTTTAGCTAGGAATGTGGGGGGCGGATTCTCTTGGCTGAAATAAACTCCATATTTCCCAGCCTCTTCCAGTTGGATGTGGACATGTATCTAAGTTCTAGACAATGAGATGAAAGTAGAACTGCCATGTAAAATTTCTGAGAAATAGCCTTAGGAGGTATTAAATCAAGGTTAGCCTAAAGGTGCCTCCTTACATATTTTAAGTTCAGCCTAAAAGTTTCTCTGTACATCGTGAACTGTAATCTAAACGAAGTTGTAAACAGAATGTAACCTACTCTTGTGCCAATCACCAAGTTTTGGCCAATCAAAGGTGGCCAGCTGTTCAAACCATGTTCAAATAAGGCAAACTCTGAGCTGTAACCAATCTGGCTGTTTCTGTACTTCTATTTTCTGTAAATCACTTTCCTTTTTCTGTCCATGAATCTTCTCCCACCATGTGGCTGCACTGCACTGGAGTCTCTGAGCCTACTCTGGCTCAGGAGTCTGCCCAATTCAGGAACTGTTCTTTGCTCAAATAAATTCTTTTAAATTTAATTTGGCTAAAGTTTTTCTTTTAACAAGGGAGAGGTGTATACTTCGCTCTTCTTTCCCACTGGCTGGAATGTGGAAGTGATGACTGGAGCTTCAGCAACTACCTTGAACAGTGAGGTGGAAATTATTATTCAGAATAGATGGAAAATACTATTCAGATACAGGGAGCCTGGATCCTTAGAGATTACAGCACCATGATTGCGGCCTGAACTGCTACTATAAGCCATTTATATCTTTTGGCACTCACTGTCAACTCTAATCTATCTTATATACCTCTATCTTACGCACCTCCACGTGTCCCTAATGACCCCTGGAAAGCCACATGTCTCACTAAAACATCCTTACCAAGACAGGGAGAGGCAACAACCTTTGCATTGTGAGGACCAGTGATTTCGGGCACTGAGAAGCTGTGCTGCCTTTAAACAACTCTATACCATCATCAGCTGGTGTGGGAAAGCCCACACAATCCCATTTCTCCAGCTCAGTGATGTTCAGGTTTCTACTGTGTGTAGTTCTTTGGTCAGACTTTACATGGACATGTCCAAAGGCCTGCAGGACATCTCCACACAGGTTTCTCACCAGCTCCTCCAACTTGACTCATCTAAACCCAAATTTCTTCATTCTCTCTCTCAGAACAGCCCTTAGGCCAGGGAAAAAGGAGCTCCTGCCCTGGGCCTGAAGCTTGAAGGAGCATCCCCACCCCAAAGCCCACATCCTCCTTTTCAGACCATATTCCAGGTACCCAAGACCCCAGAATTCCCTGTCCTGATAGCCTCAGGCCCACTTCTAGGGCTGGTCACTCTGAGGACAGGGTGGGCCAGGAGCAGCTCTCTTCAGGGAATGTGGGTGGAATTTGGCTGTGAAGGCTGAGAAGTGCACACTTGTCCTTGCAAGGCCCCTCACCATGTGGGGCAAAGCCAGGTCAGAAAGAAAAGGAAGTTATGCAGCAGGGTGGGGCCAAAGACTGGGGGCTGGTTCTCACTGTCTCTATGTTCTGGCATAAAACTCTGAGGAGTCCCAGAAATTAAAATTTCCATCTGGACCTCAAGGACACCGTGAAGGTATATTTGTCAAAGTAGGAGAATAGGACATGTTTTATTTAAGAGTTAGTTGGCTTAATGTATAACTTTAAAATATTTAGACATATGGTATGTGGGCCTCTGTTTGTACTTCTACCCAGGGCCACGGTGTCTATGTGACACTTCCTGGGACAAAAGGGCCTGTTTGCCCCATGGAGGGTATCAGGAATGCCAGCTAAGCTTGGGATGGGAGATGACTAGCCAGGTACTCCGAGAGAGACAGTGCTGGAGCACAGGCCAAAAGGAAGTCAGGAAAGAGCTTCTGCTAGAAGTGAAGAGTGGAAAGAGCAAACCAGGTGAGACAACTGGGGTGGAAAGAGAGTGGAGCAGGAGATGCCAGATGCAGAAATTCCAGGCTGGAGGCATGGGATGAAGAAGAGCCTCTGGTCACAGAACCTGAAGCCAGGGATCAGCAAGGCTGGAAATAGGGCAGATACCAGAAGTACAGGATCCTGCTTAAGCCACACCCTTGTTCCCTATTGCTCTGTGTTTGCATCTTGTCGAACTCAATCTGTATGGCTCAACAGCTGTCCAGTGCCCATAGGGTGAAGGGGAGGAATAACCCCAGCATTCCATGGTCCCCCTGCTAGTGGGTAAGGGGTAGCAGTGGGATCCAGGCAGCAGTTTTATCATAGGCAGGTAATGACACTATGCATTAAGATCGTCTTCTTGATTTAGCATCCTGGGGAAAGGAGATGGGAAGAACTTGGAAGAGTATGAGAGCCTGCCCAGTCAAAGACATTAAGGATGAGGAAAGGGTTCCAGCCCAGGAAGTCAACCGAGGCAGAATATCAGTTGTGTGGATCTTGCCAAGGTAGCAGGGAGAGGGAGAAGGCCAATGATAAATGTCAGATATAGAGCAATGCCAGTTCTAAGTAGAACTATGGCCATAGCAATTTCTCATCATCCATGTCTATTTTTGCAGGTATAATGGTTGGATGATTGGATGGTCCTCATGCCATGCTGGTTAAAAATATCTTTTAATGTCACCCTTGGTTGCCAGCCCATTCTCTTCTCAGGTCATGGCTTGCTTTTGAAGTTGGACAGAGAGGAGTAGTGGACCTGAAAACTAGAGACCTCAGGGTTTCCAGTAACAGCTGAGGAATCTGCAGGACCAAGGGAACCTGGCCACTGGACGCCTCCCCTTCCAGACCATGCCCCAGTAGCCAAGACCCTGGAATTCCAGTCTCTGCCCAAATGGTCCTGAGCCAATTTCCGGGGCTTGCATGAGCCTCTGCACAGGTCTGTCCTTCTGAATGTGGACCAGGCTCCCTCAATGTACTCCTCAATCTGATCAGTGGCCAAAACAACAGACACTTGTTGGGAGTGTGGATGGAGCTTGGACATGGAGACAGGGGTGTCCACACGTGAGATCTCAAGGCCCTCATACTGCGGGATGGAAAAGAAAGGCCTGCCATATCCTGGAAAGGGACTCTGAGAAGTCTGAGGAGTTCTAAATTCAAAACTAGCCTTCAAGGTCAGTGTGAAGTGTATTTGTCAAGATATGAGGATATAATATATTTTATTTAAGTGCTCTTTTAGATTCCTTGATCCTTTTAAATATTTAGATATCAGGCATATGGATTTTCATTTGTCCTCTGGCTCCCACAAATGTTAGGGGTGTGTATGCAAGAAGCACAGGGATCGTTCTGGCAGAGGTGCGTCTTGCAGACGTAGCAATGGGGATTTCAGTCCTGATCTAATGAGTCAATGCCACGCATGCTAGAAAGGCCTTCCACAGCATGGTCAGAGGCCAGACACCAGGAGGGTCCAGGCCCCTTCTTAACAGTCAGCACCAAGAACTGGAGGGCTTTGCATTGACAGCATTTCAGACTGGGTTCTCTTCTCTCCAGTAAGCACTGCCACTATGACTTTCCTCCTACAGTACTGTGTATAGGTGAAATAGTATCATTAAAAATATTTAAAAGCAAGGTCTCTGTGGGCCAGTCAGCACCTGATGCTGACATGTACAAACAAAGGATTTACTTTATGTATTCATCACATCTACCCTGTGAGGGTACGCAGGGAAGCCTTCATCATTTCCATTAGCAGATGAGAAAACCAAGGCTTAGTGAGGTTAAATAACTCCAAGATCTCCCAGTAAAGAGAAGGAAGGATCTAAACAAGAAGCTAGGCCTTTTAACTCCGAGTTTAGTACCCTTTCCACTGCACATAGTCCCAATTTAACTCAGAAACAGAAATGCTATAAGAAATCTCCAGCATTTCTTTCCTGAAAGAGTTTATGAACTGCATTTGGTCAAAGGTTAGCACGTCTATTTATGAAGCTTCTTTAGTTCTGGTTGGTTAATGACATTTAATCGCACGTTCCTTGCAGTGGGCCAGGATAATGGAGAGAGATGCACAGGGGTCAACTAACAACATGCAATTTGATAAAATTCCAAGGCTTTTATGGAGCACAACTGATCCATTATATAAGATTTCATAAGCCAAAGGTAAAATTAAAGTGAGAGAAACTGCCTAAAAATGTCAGGTAGGTGTAGTGGACCATGCAGTTACTTTTTTCTCAGGCAGTTTCATAAACTGATAACTTAGCAAGACTGGAAACTTACGTGCGAATGTTGGATGTATAAAATAAGTCAGTAATCAGAGTCGCCAGTGTTCCTTCTCATAAGCTGGTATCTTTGGTATCTCCAGTGAATCAGATAATGAAGTCTTTGTAGGACTCACCAGGAAGTTCCCTCTGACTGTTCATGGTGCTGAGGTTCCTATCCCTAAAGTGCTGTAGAGTTACGGTAGCAGTTAATTTATGCTGGGTAACAAACAAATCCCCAAAACATATTGATTAAAACAATCATTGATTGGCTCATGATTCTGTAAGTTGGCCCTTTGGGCTGTACTCATATGGGCAGTTCTGCTGGTCTGACCCAGGCTTACTCATGTGGTTGCAGTCCGCTTGTGGGCAGGATGGGTGGCCATGGCCTGCTTCCACATCTTCTTTTCCTCTAAGAGGCTAGTTCAAGCTTGCTTCCATAGTTTCCAAGCAACAATTCTGAACCCCAATGTGCATGTCTTTCAAATGTCTCTTTGCATCACATTTGCTAATGTCCGATTGACAAATGCAGATCACAGGACCAAATGGCAATGGGAGGAAATTCAAAGAAATTGTGGCTTTTCTTTTCTTTTCTTTTTCCCCTTGCAAATCTACTATAGTCTTTTCAGGTCCATCAAAAATCGCATCTTATTATGGCAGCAGACTTGACGGCCATGATTTCATTCTCCAAATCAGGTCCAACTGCAGATGAGGTTTCACTCTTCAAGAGCAACTCCTCTTGATCTGGAAACCTATAAACTAAAAAGACAAGTTATCGCCATCCCCTCTCCCTACTTATAAATACCTTCCTTCAATATGATACAGGGAAAGGATGAGCTAAACCAACACTCTCATTTATAGAGAGGAGGCAAAGAGAAGTCACTGGGTCATAGCAATTCTGAAATTTAACTAGGTACATGTTGCCAAGACCCCCCTTGCCAGGAGGCAGCAAATGTTCTTGATTAGGATATGGTTCTACTGCCTGGGAGTAGTTCACAGTCCATTGTCTTATATGAGTTCCTGTGACAAAATATAAGATACATTAGAAAAGGGCTTAACACTTAGATTATACATAAGTCACAGATAGTTAATATTAAATGTTTATTCTGCAGACACATAGTATTCTAGAAGGTTACAGGTATAGGGCAGATTAGGATTTGATACCATGTTTGTAAACTCTACAGTGGATGAGGCAACCTAAAATGTGTGAACACTTTCCATCCTGAGCTTTTGATTACAACCTGGTAGGTTTGGCCTGTATAGGTTGGTGCATGACTTTGGTTTTCAACAATATAGTATCTTCATACTGAAAAAAGGGCTAATTAAATGATGCTTATATTTTGAGTTGTAGTAAGATGCCCTAATACAGTAGCTCTCAGGGATATACCTTCCCTTAAGGGCCACTTGGAAATATGGGGGAGACATTTTGATTTTCACAGTGTTTGAGGGCTGTAATTGCCATTAGGTAAGTGTCAAGGATTCTCTATGTACTGCAATGTGCTGGATGATCTTGCACAGTGAATAACTGATGCATGATTGCCATGACTTTTAGATGTCCCAGAAGACAGCAATGTAGGTGAAAAACCTGTTTGCAATTATCTAAGCTTAAAGCCTAACTCAATTTTTATATAAACACAGACTATTTGGGGTACAGTTTAAATATATACTGAATTTTCCATGAGTGCAACTACCATGTGAGTGGAGGGAAGATTATACTTTGCTTTGTTGGGAACTTAACCAAGAGTTGTTAGCCACTTCAGAAAATTGTATCACTGGCAATGATATTGCTTGGGGCACTTGAGCTGCCAACACTGCACCTCTGTCTGTTGGCATTTTTAGCTGTTGTAATCATAGTAGCTCTACATAGAGGCACAAACATCTGACTTCTTCATTCTGTCTTCTAATGAAGTCATGTCTGAGCTTCTCCATATTGATAGATGTTATTTTATTATACATTATGTTCCTTTTATTTCTTATTTAAATTACAGTTATGGCATTATATGGATTTTTAAAACATTATGTTTGAAGGTAAGATATATCATCTGTGATTTTAATCTCAAGATAATAAAGAAGGTATTATATAATATGTGCTCTAAAAGGGGACATTAGGTCTGATAGGGTTTAGAAGCACTACCCTAATACAAGCTTATCAGGATAGAATATTTTTCAGAGGCCTGAGGAGTGCAGGTTAAACGTGAGCAAGGCTAATCCATTACGTGAACTCATGCCCAGGGTCATTGGTAAAAGAAAGATGGATTCGATATCGGAAAATAGATTCTGTATCTTATATGCTTAGAAACCAGATGAGACTGACAGGTTTTGACAGCACACTAATAAAGAATGTGATTTTCTTCTTCATGACTTTAGAAAAACATTTGCTTATTAGTTTCTATTTTGACATGTGCTAGAATTTATCTACGTATTTATGACTTCCTCAGATTATTCCAGTCAACGGCCTTGGGTTCCGAACATATGGAAACACTGTCCTATGCTCAGTGCCTCATGCTCCAGCTCTGGGCTTAGGCTTGGTTGGGAGGGTTGAACAGTGGTCTTGTCCCAGATGCCGATTCTCAACCTCTTGCTTCCAACCAGAAGAAGCTGCAATTCCCAGATGGCCTCTCCCAGCATTCGGACAGATAGCCCAGAAAAGGTAACTCTGGCTCTGAAACTGGCTTGCCTCCAGTCCTGGCCAACATCTTGTTTCCTTGGTTTGACCCACAGTTTGGCCGTATCAACTCTACTGAGGCTTGCCTTTACCAAACTATAGCCTCCTGGGCATGTTGGTGTCACCTACTCCAAAAAGGGCGACTTGAATAAATCCTCAAAGGAGACGGATGGTCAGTGATATCCCTCATTTAGACAGAAAGTAGAAATTTGCTTATTATTTAGTCCCAGAATAATTTGTTTATCTCAGTTTGTGAAATGAACCTTAAACAATCTGGATTTCCAAACACTTCCCTAGAATGAAGAGTTCAATCATGATGGATGGCAACTTTTTCCTCACAACAAAAAGAAGCTGGTCAATCTGCTCACCCAGCCTCTTTTCAGCAGTGTGTCTCCAACGGGAACAGTTCACTCGCCTCTACTTCCATACTCACCCAGGCCTAGCAAGCTGTTAATCTTTTGTAGATAGTAAATCAGCTATTTTACTTTTTTGACACCTTCCTTTTCCATCACTGCAGCACTGATAGAGGCCATAAACTAACCGGTTGGCATTTTAAAAGAGCCCTTCTTTCTTCCACCCTAAATTATGTCTTTTGGTAGGTGGATGTATCTTACCTGATTATGGAAGTTTTCTTTTTCAAAACTTGGTCAGGCATGCTCAGTAGGTCTATTGTAACCCATTGTTAGCCCAGCACTCTCTCTACCACTTCGAGATGAGCCAAATGATGTTTTCAAAGCCATGGGAATATTTAGACTTAAAAACATGCCTTTCTTTTGGGATGAAGAGACAATACCCCTAACCATTGTTGGAAGTATTATGGTAAAGTATTAAAGAAATGCTTCGAGGCATGGTTCTATTCAAAGCAATATACAAAGAGAGGTTCCTGAGCTTAAATGCCTGTTGGTGTCACTTTGCTTGAAGGGGACCTGCCCCAGACAGGCAAAGGAGAGATCCTCAGCAGCCATATCTTACTGAGGGGCTTTCACCTCTGTCCCTAGCCGATTGACACAGCGGTGAACACCTGTTCTGAGCTGAGCAAATGAGATTCTCTCTGGAATCTCCAATTTGGAATTTTGAACCAAGACTCACAGAGATGGGATTACTCTGAGCTGAAGCACATCAAAGGCAGCACTCTAGAGAGAAAGTCCACAGATTCCTGCTGCTGAGGTTTCAGTCAGCAGTCTTGGCTGTTCCCCTCATCCCCAGATTTGGGAGCTGCCTCTGCGTCCTTTCAATAAGTTACCTTTTTAACTTAACTTAGCCAGACTGTTTCTAACACTTGGAACCAAAAGAATGTTAACTAACATGCAGACAATGGCAGAGAATACCAATGTAGCAAAACGTCTGCCACGCTTAATGATAAGGGAATGAAGACAGACACTCAGTATAGAATGGGGCAGTGTTTTCATCATGGGCATCTTGGTGACCTTGGTTTTCAAATTAAAAAGTAGGAAACATGATCTGATAGATATGAGTATGCTTATGGGGGAAATAACATATTTGAAAGAAGTGTCTAGAAATAAGTAAGATGTTTGGTTACTCTCTATGTAAGTGTATGTACAGGACAAAGAAAATCACAATAGGGCATAGAGAGGAGAGGAATGATAGAGGACTCAACAAGCCACTCTAAAACAAAAACAAAATGAAACAAAAGCCCACTTTGCTTCACCCTGAAATGGCTCTGCCTTCTGGTAACCCCAAATTCAACTTTCTCTCAAGAGGAAATCAGGAACAGCATATTAATGAGGGTTCAACTTTACATTCTTATGATCAGTGAGAACTGCCTAATATTCTCTTGATCACACTGGGTCACCTTCCTGTGCTATCTGTTTGTTTTAAATGCAGCAAAAGCTGCTTTGTCTACAGTTCTGGAGGTCACTGGCTCCTGGGGAGAGAGGACAGGAAAACTGAAGGAGACTTTTTGCCATGTACTGCTTGGAAGGGTGCCTTTTCAGATGTGAAGGGCAGTTTGGCTTCCTAAACCTAATTATATGGAGTTGTTTCTAGGAGAATGCAGCTGTCCTACTCTACTGGCTTCCTGAAAGAGTTAACGTTTCCTCCAAGTCTAGACTCAAGACAACAGAGTGCTGGTGTGTACTCGGATGCCATGGCCATATTTATGATTTGCCAGATGATCCATTTGGCTTTGTAAGTTTAATGTTTTCAGGTTGATAGGTGATAATTTTGGTTGGATTTATGCATCCAATAACCAACTGAGAAATAATTCTGATTCAATAAGATACAGTATACAGCAGCTCTATATCAGTAAGTAACATCTCTGGATTGCTGTATACTACTAGGAAATTCAAATTTTTTCAAGAAAGCTACATCAGATTTTTGGGATGGTACCATATATTTATTTCAGACTAAAAAACTATTGCTGGTAATATAAGCTGGCTAACTCAATTTAGTTTGTAGAAATGTAGTTATTTTGAGGTCTAATTAATGGATATCTTTGCTAAAATCTGAAGTGAAATGAAGATGTTCACAGACTTTAATTGAATAAAGGATAAACCAATAAAAGCAAATGTACTATTCAATATTTCACTAGTATTCTGGCTGGTTGTAGTTTACATAATTTGAAGAAAGCAAGCAGCCACAGTTGCAGCTACTGCCGGTTAACTGTAGCTGTTTAACTTTGTAACCATTGGTGTGGGAAGAAATGATTTTAGCCACAATAGGTCCTTTACCACCCCACTTTGGTAGACGCTACAGTGAAACCTTGACCAGAACCCACAGCCTCTTGATTCTCTGCAAAAATCCTTATTGAATTCAGAACAACCTCTTCCCTGAATAGAAACCATCACTGCTGGGTTGCCACAGCGGTGCCAGTGACATTTTCAGAGAAATATACAAGCAGATTCAAGTTTTCAAAGATCTATATATCCTTTTCTGCTTGATATCTTTAAACTTGCACAATAGCAAATCCATGCAGGAGGATGAACTTTAGAATTCATACGATATTAACAGTTATCAAGCACTTATTATATGGCAAACACTTTTTAGGAGGCTTGCATGTGTTAAGTCATTTAATCCTCAAGGTGGCCCCACTAAGTGGATGCAATTATTATCATTATCCCCATTTTACAGCTGAGAGGATAACTAACTTGTCTGGATCTCATAAACGGAGGCAGAGCTGGGCTTTAACCCTGCATTTTGTGGCTGGGTAGGCACTTCTAAGTGCAGCACTACACTTGACTGCATGTTTTGCCCTCAAAACTATTACCGTTGATAAAGATGAACATGTTCTGAATTTTCATGTGTGCTTGAATTTCATAGCAAGTATCTATTATCAGGCTCTCCAGGGAAAGCAGATATGTTAGGAGCCTTGGAACTGGCCAAGAAACAGAGCATGTTTCTCTAAACGTCTCCCACCACTATTCTCCTGTCTTACTGATGCTTTATTAGCAGTTTTCTCTCTACATTTTTTTGTCAAATAATATCTTCCCTCTCACAGTAAACTGCACAGATCTCAAGTGTACAGTTTGATGAATTTTGACAAATATATGACCCTGTAAATCAATATTCCAATTAAGTTATAGAACATTGCCATCACCCTAGAAAATTCTTACCCTGGAAAGTTCTCTTCAAGGTCTATAGCCCCTCCTCTTCAGGCAATCACTGCTCTGATTTCTATCTTCATATGTTAATTTCGCCTGTTACTGAACACACAGTATGTCATTCTGGGGAGTCTAGCGTCTTTCACTTAACAGAGTGTTTTTGAGATTCATTCATGTTGTTGCATCTATCAGTAGTTCCTTCTTTTTATTGCTATGTGGTATTCCATTGTATGAAAATGCCACAACTTCTTTATCTATCCTTTTGTTGATGGTTAATTTGGTTATTTTTAAATTAATAAATGAAGCAGTAATGAACATTCTTGTTTAAATCTTTTCATGGATATATGTTTTCATTTCTTGTAGGTAAATATCTAAGTGTGGAATTGCTGGATTATGAGGTAGGTATATCGTGAACATTGTAAAACATTCAAGTAGTTTTCCAAAGTGATTACATCAATTCACAACTCCATTAGCCATGTATGAAAGATCCAGTTGCTCCATGTTATCTCCCACACTTGGTATTGTTAATACTTTTATTTTTCAGTTATTCTAATGGGTGTGTGGGTATTCTCATTGTAGTTTTGATTTGCATTTCCTTGATGATTAATTATCTTGACAATCTTTTCATAAGTTTATTAACCATTTGTATATCCCTTATTGTGAAGTATTTATTTAAGTATTTTGCCCATTTTTAAAACTTTGGTTGTTTTACTTTAAAATTATTGATTTGTAGGAGTAATTTATCTATCAGGGACACAAGTCTTTTGTCAATGCTTCTCAGAATGGGTTTCATAGGAAGCAGATGGAGAGGCAAATGTATGAGAAGTATTAGGGAGTGCTCTTGGGATCAACATCTGTAGGAAAAAGGAAGATCATTAAAGGGAGAAATTGGCCATCTGTGTAGTCACAACATGAAATTCTGAACCTGGTGGGCCTTCAGAATTTTCCTAAGTTGCAGTGCAGGACCAAACATTTCCACTCCTGAGTCAATAGGATATTAGAGGCGGACTACCCCCAAAAGGGGGTGTGACATCTTCAGCCTAAGCAATTCTTGAAGAGGGTTGTCAACTGAGAACTGTCAGCCAACAATTTTCTAAGCAGCTCATTGCACAATCCTCTAGTCTCAGAGAGGGGTCTTGGTGATGCAACATGCACTCATGATGGTTAGATACATGTACTGCAAATATTTTCTCCAAGTTTACTATTCAGATTTCATTTTCTTTATAGTGTCTTTTGATAAGCAGAATTTAAAAATTGTATCCAGTTTATTAGTTTATCAATTTTTTTTCTTTAGAATTAGGTCTTTTCATATTTTAAGACAACTTTGCCTATCACAAGGTCACAAAGATATTTTCCTGTGTCTTCTTCTAGGGACTTTATAGTATAACTTTTAAGTTTAAGTGTGTAATCCATCTTGAGTTAATTTTTGGGAATGTAAGGTATTCATCATGGTCCTTCTTTTTCCCATATGGATATCCAAATGTTCCAGCACCATTTGTTATTGATCTATTAGTCTATTCTGATACCAGTATTACATTTTCTTAATCACTGTGGCTTTATTGACAATATTCCAATCAGGTAGTGAATGCCTGCCAGATTTGGTTACCCTTTTCAAGATTGTTTAAGTACCTTTGGTGCTTGAACAACATGGATTTAGGTGCACAGGTACACCTAAACATGAATTTTTTTTCAATAAATATATTGAAATTTTTTTTGAGATTTGTGACAATTTGAAAAAACTTACAGAAGAACCGCGTAGCCTAGAAATACCCCCCAAATTAAGAAAAAGTTAGATATGTCATGAATGCATAAAACATACATAGATACTAACCTATTTTATCCTTTAGTACCATAAAATATACATAGATCTTTTATAGAGTTAGAATTTATCAAAACGTATGCATATAAGCATTTACAGATCATAGATGGTGCCACTCACAGTCCTGAGAAATGTACACAAATGTAAAGATGCAGTACTGAATCACAACTACATAAAATTCACTGTTGTACATATTGTACTACTGTCATAATTTCATAGCTACCTCCTGTTGCTATTTCCATGAGCTCAAATGTTGCAAGTATCTGCTTAAAATGCCATGTGATGCTAATCATCTCCACATGAGCAGTTTGTCTCTTCAGTATATTGCATATTGCAGTGGAAAGTGATTTCTCTCAGTTCTTGCATACTTTTCAGTGAGTTTAGTGAAACAGCATAGACCTTGAGTAACACCATGGGACCCATACAAAGTGCCACTAGTGATGCTGGAAGCACTCCCAAGAAGCAGAGAAAAATTATGACACTACAAGAAAAAGTCGAATTGCTTGATATGTACCACAGATGGAGGTCTGCAGCTATGGTCACCCACTATTTCAGACAGACAATCGATCTTGTAAACAGACAATGCAAACTTACAGTATCAATAAATACCAGGTGTACTGTAAATGTATTACCTCTTCCTTATGATTTTAATAGCATTTTTTCTCTAGCTTACTTTATTATAAGAATACAGTTTGTTATAGTACATATAACAAACAAAATAAGTGTTAATTGACTGTTATCATTAAGGCTTCCAGTTAGTAGTTAAATTTTTGGAAAGTCAAAAGTTATATGCAAATTTTTAAGTGCATGGGGGTTGGTGCCCCTAACCCTCATGTTGCACAAGGGTCAAGTGTTCTAAGTTGTTTAGTATTCATTATACATTTTAGTATCAGCATGTCAATTTCTACAAAAGGGTATGCCAGTATTTTGTTGGAATTGTATTGAATTTACAGATCATTTGAGGAAAATGGCAGGCAGAATAATTTTTCCCTTCCCCTCACCCCCTGCCAAAGACGTTCATATTCTAATCCTTGGAACTTGTAAATAAGTTAGGCTATGTGGCAAAGGGAAATTAAGGTTGCAGATGTAGTTAAGTTTGCCATCCAATTAACCTTAAAATAGGGAGGCTATCCTGGCTTATCTGGATGGGGCCAATGTGATCACAGCAGTCCTTAGCTATGGAAAAGGGGTGCAGAAAAAGAGGTCAGAATGATGCAATACAAAAAAAACTTGAAATGCTGTTGTTGATGTTTCAAAACGGAGGAAGAGGCCATGAGCCAAGGAGAGTGGGTGGCCTCTAGAAGATGGAAAAGACAAGGAAATGGATTCTTCCCCAGAGCCTCCAGAAGGAAAAGAGTCTTGACACCTTTATGTTAGCCCAATGAGACCCACATCTGACTCCTTGATCTCCCGAGCTATAAAATAAGGAGTTTGTATTATTTCAACCGACTAAACTTTTGGTAAATTGTTAAACAACCATAAGAAACTATTACAAGGGATAACTGATATCTTCACAATATTGAATCTTTCAATCTGTGAAAATGGTATGGCTCTCCGTTTATTTAGATTTTCTTTCTCTCATCAATGTTTTATAGTCGTCAGTCTAGCAAACATGTATATCTGTCATTAAATTTATTCCTAGGTATTTTATGTTTCTTGATGCTACTATCCATCATTTAAAAAACGTTATCTTCCAATTGTTTGTTGTTGACTTCACTTGTGAGACCTAGCAGAGTTTTGTAGATTCTTTTGCATTTTCTATGTACATAATCATATCATTTGTGAATAAAGAGTTTTACTTACTCATTCCCAATATTTATGCATTTTATTTTATTCTCTTGCCATGTTGTAGTATTGGCTGGGACTTCCAGTACAATGCTGAATGCAAGTGATAAGAACAAACTGTTTTTTGTTATTTCTGAACTTAGTAGGATAGTATCCAAAACTTCACTATTAAGTCTTTTGTAGCCATAGAGTTTTCATGTCAGGTTATTAAAGTTTCCTTCTATTTATATTTCCTGAGCGATTTTACTACAAAAGAGTTGAATTTTGTTAAATTATTGCTCGATATCTATGAAGAAGGTTACATGATGATTCTCCTTTATTCTGTTAATGTGATGAACTATTTTATTTTATTTTTTTTTTTTTTGAGACAGAGTCTTGGTCTGTCGCCCAGGCTGGAGTGCAGTAGTGAGATCACGGCTCACTGCAGCCTTGAACTCCTGGGCTCAAGTGTTCCTCCTGCCTCAGCCTCCTGAGTAGCTGAGACTACAGGTGTGTGCCACCATGCTCAGCTAATTTTTAAATTATTTGTAGAGATAGGGTCTCCCTATGTTGCCCAAGCTGATCTCAAACTCCTGGGCTCAAGCAACCCTCCTGCCTTGGCCTCCAAAAGTGCTGGGAGTACAGGCATGAACCACCACACCTCACAACGAGTCACATTTTTACATTAAAGTGACCTTGAATCCCTCGGATAAACCCCACTTGGTTGTGCTGTATTACCCTATGTGCACATTGCTAGAGTTATATTGTTAAAATTTTGTTAAAACTTACTTCTCCATCTGTAGTAATTAGGGAAAATGGTCTGTTACTTCTTTTCTTGTAATGTACTTGCCAATTTTGGTTTTAGGGTTATTCTGGCTTCACAACAAAGTTGGGAAGTATTGTTTTCTCATCTATTTTCTGAAAGAACTTACGTAAGATTGGCATTATTTCCCCTTTAAAGATATAATTTACCAGTTAAACCATCTGGGCCTTGAGTTTTCTTTATGGGAAGGAACTGAATCCTGCTAAAAACTGCATGAGTTTGGAAGTAAATTCTTCTCCAGTCAAGTCTTTAGCTGAGACAGCAGCCATGGCTAACACCTTAATTGCTGCTTTGTGACACCCTGGAGCAGAGGCCAGCTGTGTCATGCCCAGACTGCTGACCCACAGAAACTGTGAGATAATAACTATATATTGTTTTAAATAACTATATTTTTGGCAAAGTTATCATACAATAGTAGTTAACTAATACACTCCCTTAGCCCTACTTTTGTTTTATTCCATGCATTTTGATATTTTGTAGTGTCATTTTAATTTAGTTTGAACATTTTCTCATTTCCCTTTGATTCTCCTTTGACTTATGGGTTATTCAGAAGTTAGTGTTAGTTTCCAAATACTGTAGATTTTTCATGTATCAATTTTTATTATTGATTTCTAACTTAATTCTATTTTGATCATAGAAAATACTCTGTATTATTTCAATCCTTTAAATGTACTGCCATGGTCTATCTTCCATGTGTACTAGAAATGAAAGTGTACTTTGTAGTTGTTGGATGAAAATATATAAATGTGATTTCCAGTTTTAGTTCTGACGTGTTAGCAGCCTGAGTCATCACTCTCATCCTTACAACAAGAAGAAGCTGGAAAACTGAAAATCAATGACTCTTATTGGACACATCAGAGAACTGAGGTTATAGGGCAAAGCTTCTCCCCAAAATCTGGGGAGACAGGTTTATCCAGAGAAACATAGCCAAGAGCTTCTTACCTGAAGCAGAAGGCACTCAAGCCATAAAGTAGACAGAACCTTTACACAGTAATTTTCATAAATTGTTGGAGGCTGAGTATGGACTTGAATGAGAAACTCCTGGGAATCACAGTAGTAGGTGGCCCCTACACTTTCACAGACTGTATTTTCAGGGACCTCAGCAGGTTCTCACAGTGAAGAGCGAAGGAAGATCCCCTGGTAGCTCTGGAAGAGAAGAGGAAGAGTGAGAAATATACCCAGAAATATCCCAATGGGAACTATACCCAGAGACCTCTTCCTAACAATGGCCTATGCTCCATGGGGAAAGAATCTTTCAGAACTTTATCCCAATTGGGGGAAGGACATTCTTCCCACTGAAGCTCCCTCCAGTCTTCCTGTCTCATGTAAGGAGGAAAGACATAGTCAACAAGTGTCAAGGCTTTAAGAAAATAGATTGGGATTGGAGTGGTCAGGGATAGGAGGAGAGGCAAGAGAGGGAAAAAGGTCTTTACCACTGGAGAAAAACTTGTAAAATACACAGGCCCAATAAAACATAGAGATTTAATTAGAAGAGTATAGAATGCTTCTTATCTGCCATGGCTTATCACCACACCAGCAGGGCTCCAGTATTATAACAGTGGATTATAGCTGAAAGAGCTGTACAACACAACTCTTTTTGAGGAGGAATACCTAGGGAAGCCGAAAGTCAAGAAGGGGGACAAAAACAAAGATGCCAGAGGAACTTGAAGCTTCTGGCATCTATAGCTACAGCAAACATTAAAAAGTCTAATTTCTAGCTAGATTACCATAAATTCTAAAATTAACAAACTATTTACCCCAGTTCTTGTTATCTAATACAGCATGCCCAGATTTTCTCAACAAATTGTGGAAGAAAAGAATGGGGAGAATTATTATGCCAAGAAAAAATGCTGCATTTAAGGGGTCTTCCATACCTCAGTCCATCCTGCCTTCCTTCACCATTGCCAATAGATCAGCTGGCCTCTTCTTACCTGATACACTTATCAAGTTTATGGCATGTCTTCTCATCTGCCTGCCTATATCTAGACACAGAACTTACCCTAGAGGATGTTGTCACTTTCTGCTCACCCATGAAAGGTTTTGCTCTATTAAAAATTAGTTTGTCAAGGTTTCTTTTGTCTACCACTTTCCTATTGTCTCATAGGTAAGTATAATTTTATATTATGACTTTTCTTATGTTACTGTAAGAATGAAGTTCTTCTCAGTCTTTTCACATCTTAACTCTTGCCCCATTTATTTTTTTACTGTGCTTTCTATTTCCCCCCAAGATTCTTATCTCAGTGTTTTTTTCTCAGTTTATTAATATCATCCCAAACTTTTAATTGTTTTTCTTATTTGATTATTTGCTCAGATGTTCTTGGCTTGAACTATTCCTCATTTTCCTTAAACCTTGTTTTAACAGGCCAAAAAGAATGTGTATGGCTTTTATTGTGACACACATAGCTTAGTCAACACTTGCCTTTACTAAGAAGGAGTTTTTTTTAAACCAATACATAATCATAGAAATAGAATAGGTAGTTGATTCAAGAATCTGCCAATTTCTCTTTCATGGAGTAGGCCACATGTACACTCACTCTATTCTCTCTCTCACTCTCTCTCTTTCTCGAATTGTCAATCCAAGTCACAATGGTTCAAAGGACTTTCATATAATAATTATTTTATGTCAAAATAACCACTACTTATCAGAAAATAAAAATTCTTTATCTCTTCTGCCTTCTCAGTGTTTTGGTCATACTTTTGAGTAGGATAAGTTGACTGTAGGCTGTTTAAAAATAATCTTCACCCACTGCTTCCCTAAACTGATTCAGGATTTAAACCAAAAGTGAGACAACTACATTTCTGATGTCAGATTTGCTTGCCTCTCTCCAAAATTCTGGCAGGGAAATGTAAGTTGTTGCCATCTTTAGAAGTCTTGAAAATTAACATAGTGGTTGAGCAGTTTCATATGCATAGTTGCCAGAAGAAATCCACTTAAGCTGGGCTAATTACAGAGAAGTTTATTGTAAGGATACAGCATCTCAAGGTGTCCAGTTTTAGCAAGAACTAAAACATTTTATAGAGGCAGAAGGTTATCAGCAAAATTCTTTTACTCTCACTTTCTTCTTCTTCCTGTCCCTCTAGCCCCTGGTTCCTTGTCTCTGCTGCACCTGTTTCATTCTTTTGTCTTTGGAAAAATTCCCATTACCAGTGCTCCTAAAACAGCAGCTCCCACCTCTGATTACAAATGGTGTTTCTAGTCCGCACATCCAAAACCAGGAGAGAGAATGTGATAGGCTCAGCTTCAGTGTGATGGGCTCACACTCTCAGATAGGCAAGGACACAGTGTTCTAGTGCTCTTTCCAGGCAGTGCCAGGTATGCTCTCTAAGAAAGGGTGTGGGCATCAAGGAAATGATAGTTGGGTAAAGGACAATCATCTCCAATACAAAATTTTGACAAGCTTGTAATTAATTTATTGACTGCTATTGCCAAATATTCAATAGCTATTGACAATGTTATTTTAATACACATTTTGATTATGATTTCCTCTAATTTATTTATTTTATAGGTATTATAGAAAATATATAAATAAATCATATCCGTCAATAATAATTATGTCTATCTTAATAGGTGTCTTCAGTACCTCAGAATGGTATTTGGTAAAGCCAGAGAGATAATTAACTATGTTTATATTCAGTCTTTTGTTGCCAGTGATAATGTTTGAGGCTTTGATAAAACTCTTGAGTTTAATGATTAATAGTATAGTTTCTCTCAAAGTTTACCCATTGAAAATTATAATTCTTGATGAAACTAGTTGAGAAATGATAAGCCTCATCTTTATATGTTCCCTTTCTGGTATGTGACACTAAAGTCATTTACTTAAAGATTATGGCCGAATTTTTTTTTAAAAAAAATCAAAATCCTCACATTTTCAAAGTTAGAAAGCAGCTAAAGATAAGTTACTTCAATTCCTAAAAGCAAGGCCTTAGTAATTCTCTTTTAGTGCTAAAGGATTACCATAAAATTATCATAAATTCTTCTTAATTTCTCTCTTTCTCTCTCACACACACACATGCACATAGAATCATAGAAATCACAGGAATTTTACAGTTGGCCTCCTGAGACAAAATATGTAGTATATAAGAATTCTCAATTATCTGGCTCTGAATTACTCATTTGTAATTATCTGTGGCAAATGGTTAATCTCAGGCTGATGCACCATTGCCAACCAGCCCACCTGGGCCATTCTTCCCATTATAAATTAGTGTGTGGTCAGGGATAGCAAATTACTTTAGCATTAACCAGAGAATACAGATTTAGAAAGACCTAGCTGCAAGAAAAAGTAATTGAATGTACTCCCAAACTAAAGAGCCATGTGTTTTTGGATGATCTACCATTGGGATTATCTCCATTTTGGCTCCCCTTCATTGATGCGGGTGATTGGGAGACTGCATTACTAAACGACAGTTCCTAAAACCAGGAAACTCCGTTCTCTGTGGGCCTGCTCCTGCGCACGGCCTACAGCAGAGTCAAGAATTACATTTCCTTAAAAATGTAGGTATCAAAAATTTCCTTAAAATTATAAAACTGATTTCATATCCTGAAAAAGACAGATTCTCCCATAGGAGGCTATGTCCTTGTAGATAATAGGACCCTTCCAAAATTTCCATATCCTAACTCTCTGTATAAGGTAGAGCGGGATACAGTGCAAAGAGAGAAAGGGGAGGAAGAGCAGATATGCCTGGACTGCGTCTGTAATTGAACATCTTCTGGCTATTCTTAGATCTTTGGTGAAAGAATTCACTTTGATCAACTTCTTCAAAGCTTTCAATTACCTACAGGATAAGGATTATAGATACCAATTTATGATCATGATTTAGAGACTAAGCATTTAAATATAATACTATAGAATGAGAATAATTAATATTAATAATACATATTTAAAGCATCTCAATTTTCAGAAGACTTTCATATTATTGAACTCAACTTCCAAATACTTCTTTCTGATAGACTAAGAGCATAAGGGTAATGTGGAAATGTACTACTGATTTACTAATAGTGAATATGTACTTCTGCCTGTGTTGCCAATACTCCATTTCTTCTCCAGCCAGTTTTGCATGCTGCTGCCTGATTTATCTTTCTTTTCTTTTCTTTTCTTTTTTTTTGAGATGAAGTCTCACTTTGTGAAGTGAGTCTCACTTTGAGATGAAGTCTTAATTTGTCGCCCAGGCTGGAGTGCAGTGGTGTGATCTCAGCTCACTGCAACCTCCGCCTCCTGGGTCCAAGCAATTCTCTGCCTCAGCCTTCCTAGTAGCTGGGATTGCAGGCACCCACCCCCACGCAAGGCTAATTTTTGTATTTTTAGTAGAGACCGGGTTTCACCATCTTGGTCAGACTGGTCTTGAACTCCTGACCTCGTGATCCACCCGCCTCAGCCAAATGCTGGGATTACAGGCGTGAGCCACTGTGCCTGGCCCTGATTTACCTTTCTAAAGGACACCTGTAATCACATCTCTCTCTTGATCCTCATCACCTTTCCTGGAAGTAAAATCTATACCTGCTCCACCTTTCTAATCTTATTTCTTCCTTAGCCTCCTCCACAGACCCTCAGTTTTAGTCAAAGTGACCTCACTAGTGGCCTCGCTGACCAGGTAGGGTAATTTCTTTTTGCCAAAAATGTCTCCTTCCCTTTGCAACCCCATGAATCAATTCAAATCCTGACATTTCTGATAGTTTTGAATTAACATGTTTGATATTATCCTGAGGCTCATAGGTTAGTACTCTTAAAGCTTTTTACAAATTTACAGATTTATTATTATATTTTGTATTTAAAAAATTAAAAAATTATAAATTTTTATATTTTAAAAATATGAAATATAATGGCATATATTATAGTGACATATATTTACATATGTAATTTTTTAAAATTCCATTTAATCCTGTTCGATTTGAATTTTAGTTTGTTCAGTAGTAATATTGCCATCCCTGCTACTTTGTTTTGTTTTATTTTGGTGTAATTTTCCTGGCTTTTTAACAAACTTTGTCATTTTGTTTAAAGATATTATTTCTCTTGTTTTCTCTCTTGTCTTGTTTTAACACAACTTAAGACATCAGAATCTGGTTTTCTTAATTGAGGAATTTAACCTATTCACATTTACTGAGGTAATTGTATGTTTGATTAAATCAGCTAATATTTGTAAAGCACTTTGAACAGTCCCTAGGACTTGAAAGTGCTGTATTTGTTATATCAATCAATCTTATTTTTGCTTTCTCATTTTGTGTCTTCTCTTTGTAAGGCTTTTTGTCTTGGTTTGGTTTTGCTTGTTTTCTGTTTTGTGTTGTTTTGGGTAGTTGTTCTTCTCTTTTGATGATAAGGTTTTCTGTTTTCATATGGTATTTGAAAGTTATAAATCTTATTTTTACCGTTCCAGTAGTTATTGTTAGGTTTTTAATAAATATATTTAAACTTACATTTTTCTCAGAATTGATATTTAATCTGTATTTAAAATCTCACTCCCCCCAGAATAAGGGAAAACCCTCTCACTTACTTTCCCTTTCTCTTTTCCCAGTTTCGTTGAAATTGCTTTGAATTTTAAGTTCTAATTATTATGAAATATTTTATGGTACACTTATCTTTTTAAGAAATTATAGTCATATAGCCATATTATCAATAATTATTTAATTTTAATTAAAATTCCTATTAGTATCTATTTTTTCCTTGAATTACACTTCTTTTTTAAAACCAATTTCTCAGTTTACTATAGCTTTCAATAATTGATTTAGAAAGAATTCATAAGTTGTAAACTGAGATCTTATGTGTTCAAAAATTGCCTTCCCCTCCACACACATGAATACCAGTTTTGCTGAAGCAGGAATTCTAGGCTCAAAATAATTTCCTTCAGAATTTAGAAGACATCACTCCATTGTTTTCTAGTGTCATATGTTATAAATAAGATGCCAATATGCTTTTTTTCTCTTTGGTAGATGTCTTAGTTATTTTGGGCTGCTATAACAAATGCAGTAGACTGGGTGCTTATAAACAACAGAAATTTATTTCTCACATTTCTGGAGGCTGGAAGTCCAAGATCAAGGTGCCAGCAAATTTGGGGTCTGTATTAGTTTGTTTTCATGCTACAGATAAGACTTAACCAAGACTGGGCAATTTACAAAAGAAAGAGGTTTAATTGGACTTACGGTTCCACGTGGCTGGGGAAGCCTCACAATCATGGTGGAAGGCAAGGAGAAGCAAGTCACATCTTACATGGATGGCAGCAGGCAAAGAGAGAGAGCTCGTGAATGAAGGGGAACTCCTCTTGAGACAGAACCTTTGTCTTTGCCAGGTGAGTGCAGTGGTGTGATTTGGTCATGCAACCTCCCGCCTCCTGGTTTTAAGCAATTCTCCTGCCCTTGGCCTCCCAAAGTGCTGGGATTACAGGCATGAGCCGCCATACCCAGCCTGAACTCCTCTTTTTAAAACCATCAGATCTGGCAAGACTTATTCACTATCAGGAGAACAGCATGGCAAAGACTTGCCTCTGTGATTCAACTACCTCCCCCCAGGTCCCTCTTACAACATGTGGGAATTCAAGATGAGATTTGGGTGGGGACACAGCCAAACCATATCATTCTGCCCCTGGCCCCTCCCGAATCTCATGTCCTCACATTTCAAAACCTCTGAAATCTAGGTAGAGGTTTCCAAACCTCAATTCTTGACTTCTGTGCACTTGCAGCCTCAACACCACTTGGAAGACGCCAAGGCTTGGGGATTGCACCCTCTGAAGCCATGGCCTGAGCTGTACCTTGGCCCCTTTTAGTCACAGCTGGAGCAGCTGGGATGCAGGTATCAAGTCCCTAGGCTGCAAACAGCATGGGAATCTTGGGTCTGGCCCAGAAAACCACTTTTTCTTCCTAGGCCTTTGAGCCTGTGATGAGAGGGGCTGCTGTCAAGGCCTCTGACATGCCCTGGAGACACTTTCCCCATTGTCTTGGGGATTAACATTTGCTTCCTCATTACTTATGCAAATTTCTGCAGCCAGCTTGAATTTCTCCTCAGAAAATGGGATTTTCTTTTCTACTGCATTGTCAGGCTGCAAATTTTCCAAACTTTTATGCCCTGTATTCCTTTTAAAAATGAATGCCTTTAACAGCACCCAAGTCACCTCTTGAATGCTTTGCTGTGTAGAAATTGCTTCCACCAGATACCTTAAATTGTCTTTCTGAAGTTCGAAGTTCCACAAATCTCTAGGGCAGGGGCAAAATGCCACCAGTCTCTTTGCTAAAACATAAGAGTCACCTTTGCTCCAGTTCCCAACAAGTTCCTCATCTCCATCTGAGACCACATCAGCCTGCTTTTCATTGTCCATATCATTATCAGCATTTTGGTCAAAGCCATTCAACACATCTCTGGGAGTTTCAAACTTTCCCACATTTTCCTGTCTTCTTCTGAGCCTTCCAAATTGTTCCAACCTCTGTTTGTTACCCAGTTCCGAAGCTGCTTCCACATTTTCAGGTACCCCACTCTACTGGTACCAATTTACTGTATTAGTTAGTTTTCATGCTGCTGATAAAGACATACCCAAGACTGGGCAATTTACAAAAGAAAGAGGTCTAATTGGACTTACAGTTCCACATGGCTGGGGAAGTCTCACAATCATGGTGGAAAGCAAGGACTAGCAAGTCACATCTTACATGGATGGCAGCAGGCAAAGGAAGAAAGCTTGTGCAGGGGAACTCCTCTTTTTACAACTATCAGATCTGGTGAGACTTATTCACTGTCATGAGAACAGCACAGGAAAGACTTGCCGCCGTGATTCAGTTACCTCCCACCAGGTCCCTCCCACAACACATGGTAATTCAAGATGAGATCTGGGTGTGGACACAGCCAAACCATATCAGGGTCTGATGCTTTCTGGTTCTTGCTGTGTCCTCACATGGTAGAAGGGGTAAGGGAGCTCTCTGGAATTTAATAAAAGCACTAGTCCCATTCAAGTGGGCTCAGCCCTCATGACCTAATTGCCACCCAAAGGCCCCATCTCCTATTACCATCACCTTGGGGGGTAGGATTTCAACATACAAATTTTGGGGGTACACAAATATTTAGTCCGTAGCAATAAAGATTACTAAAAAAAGTAATCTTTTTTCTGGTCTGTGGTTTTTAGGATTCTCTCTTTAATTTTAGAGTTCAGAAAATTCGTCATGATGTGTCTAGGCTTATTTCTTTTACTGTTACTTCTGCTCATCACTCAATGAGTTCGTTCCATGTGAAGACTCCAGCTCAGTGAAACTTTCCATAGTTCTTTCTTTATAAAAATGTCTAATTTATTTAAATGCAAAAGCAATACTGTAATATGTTTTGCTTTGCTTTAAGGGTTTTTGATTGTGGTAAAATATACAAACATAAAATTTGCCATTTAACTATTTTTAAGTATATAACCCAGTGGCATTAAGTATGTTCACATTGTGACATAACCATTATGACCATTCATCTTCAGAAATTTTTCAACTCAAGCTGAAACTATAACCATTAAACAATAACTCATTTCCCCCAGCTCCTGATAACCACTGTTCTACTTTCTGTCTCTATGAATTTGACTACTCTAAGTATCTCATATAAGTAGAATCATATGATATTTGTCCTTTCATATCTGGCATATTTCACTTAAGCATGTTTTCAAAGTTCATCCATGTTATAGCATGTATCAGAATTTCTTTCATTTTTAATGCTGAATAATATTCCATTTTATGGTTATACCACATTTTGTTTATCCTTTCATCCATTCATAGACATTGGGTGTTTCCACCTTTTGGCTACTGTGAATAATGCTCTATGAATATCAGTACACAAAAATCTGAGTCCTTGCTTTTAATTCTTTTTGGTATATAGCTAGAGTTAGAATCACTGGGTCATATGATAATTCTACATTCAATTATTTGAGGAAGCACCATACTGTGTTCCACAGTGGCTGCATTATTTTACATCCCCATAGCAATGCCCAAGTATTCCAATTTCTCCACATCCTTGCCAACACTTGTTATTTTCTGTTTTGGGGTTTTTTTTTTGTAATAACCATCTTAATGTATGTAAAATGGTGATTTTTTCTCATTGTGATTTTGATTTGCATTTCCCTAATGATTAGTGATGCTGAACACTTTTTCATATGCCTACATAATTACTTATTTGATAATTTCCTCCTGATGTTCTCCCTTTTTAGAACTCCAATTAGATGAATGTTGGATCTCCTGCATCTGTCTTTCCCATCTCTCAACTTTGTACTTATTTTCATCTCATTATTTTTTACTATACCCTAGGAGATTTCCTTGGCCACATATTTTAATTTACTAACTCTACTTTCTGTTATGTAAATTCTGTTATTTGAGCCATCTGTTATTTATTTTGGTGATCATGTTTTTAATTTCCAAGGTCCTGATAGATTCTTTTTCACACACATCTGCTCTTCTTTAGGATATGGCATGGTCTTAACTCTCTTTTGTTTTTTTCTACTAACTCTGTTTCTTCAGGAATTAGTTCTTCTACTCTTTTGGTTTGTTCCCTCTCTTTTATGCTATTCTTTTTCTTCAGATGATTGGTGATTCTTTGTTGTATATTCACGTCTATCAATGGTATGTAATGACCTGGATTGGTAGCTAGGGTCCATTTCCTCAGCCCAAGTGAAAAATCTCTGCTTCTCTGGCAGTGACAGGTTTAGAGTATAGCAAGCTTTCTTTTGGCAGTTGATAAAGGAAGCAGAGAGAAAGATGTAGAACCAATAGTTATCACCTGTTTTTTCATTGCGAATCTCGTAGTGATCATATATTACCTAGGGAGTGCCCTGCTTTTCTGGTCCCAACAACCATCCAGGGAATACTCTGTATCAGGGTTTAAAAATTATTTCACAAATGGAAAACTGTATCCTGCAGGCAAACAACAGAACCAGCAATTCTGAGAGCAGGGAACTCATGCAGCTGTTCCACAGGTCTTTAATTATTCACCCAGCCTGTCACCCCATTTTCAGCTCCTTCTTTTAATTCCAACTACTGTTGATTTCAGGATTTCAAAGTTCTTCTGGAAAACTAACTTTCTTCCTTCCTTCTTTTCTTCCTTTTAATCTTTAATTTTCTCTCTCTCTCTTTTTTTTCTTTTTTTCTGTCCAACTACATGGGTTGCAGGTTCTTCAGCTTCGGGGAGATATGCCATTTGCTTTATATATTCCAGAAATTTTTTACTTGCCAGAAGATGCCCTCTTGGTTTTCAGTAGTGCAATAGGTTTGTTCTTATTTTGATATTACTTATGATATTTTGATGGGATTTGGAAAAGAAAGTGAGAGAAATATATGTGTGTGTGTGTGTGTATATATATATACACCTATATATATACCTATATATATACACCTATATATAAATACACCTATATATACCTATATATATATATACACACACACATATATATACATATATATATATATACACACCAATATGTATATATTTGGTTACAAGATTTTAGTCTGAAGTTTTCAGTTTCAATTTGATCCCTGCATTTTTAAGTCACAGTCATGAGTTCAAGTGAGTCCTTCCCTAAAAACTCTTCCACACCATTGAGACCCACAACCTTCCCTCCTTCATGGGCCCACTCAGAGCAGTCGTGACAGAGGGCAAACTCTTATTTAAAACGTAGGTTAACTATAGCCATTTCTGCCCCCCTTGAAGCCCCTAAGTATGGGTGGCAGGATTAATACCCCTGGGAAAAAATATTCTGATCCAGTTCTCTTGCAGAGACTGATGAGGAAGTAGGTGATCAATTGTCCAACAGCTAGTGTTTGGTTCTACCAAGGGAGGGCTGCAGCTGCATTGAGGAAACCTAGACTGCTTTGCATAGTAACATGGGACAGATTACTGATAAGCAGTGAAAAAAGGAGAGGGCTGAAATACATGACAGGATGCTGTGGCCTGAATTGCTGGAAATAGTTAAAAGACTTTTAAAAATATAGAAATCAAACACTTTTTACCTGTTAGTTCTTCTTTGATGTGGGTACCCTTCTTCTCACCAGTGTTTGAGTGGAGTTTGCTGTACTCAACACGCCCCTTTTTTTTAGTGGGGGTATTTCTGGTTTCATATGGAACAGAGAAAAGGCAACAATTGTGGGGCAAAAATAAAAGTGAAAATAAGACTTCAGCGGCAACAGAAACTAAGATTCAAAATGACATTGAGTATGGGAACTTCTGGGACTCTTCAGGACGTAAATATTGGGAAGGAAAAGAATGTAGAGTTTCCACTGACATCTGGGTTACATATTTCTTATTGAACTGTCATTTAATTGCTTGCGTGTGCACATGTTCATTAGAAACTTAGGTGTGGGAAGTTGTACTTTTTGTGGTGTGCATCTATCTTTTTGCTGCCCATGAGTCTAGCAGGGCAGTACCTACATAAAATGCTTTCATTAAATAATTTTAAAATCACTTAAAATATTTTTTGCTGATCCATTCATAGCTCTACTTCTTTGTGAAAAAAGATATATTTTTGTAAGATACATGGTTAGAGTAAGAGATAAGGCTTAAAGGCAGATTGGCCTGTCTGAGGGTTAAATCCACAACAAATCTACCTTACAACCAGGTATTGAGGCACTGAACATATTTTATTTTAATGAAACAAGTAAAAAAGTACACAAATACACACTGTAGAAAGCACAACCAAGAGAGTGGGTTAAAATATGATTTACCTGTTTTAATAATCATTGATTTTCCAATTCATATAAGATAATGACACAGCTCTAGAAATGTATGCCTGTTTTTGTTTTTGTTTTTGCCTGCCTAGAATCCCTTCCTCTTTCTTTGGGTAAATAGTCATTTGGTTTTCCTTTGAACAACCATCTGCTGTCTACTGCAGATTTGGTTGTATTTTCGATCAACATGTCCTCCTTCCCTGGGCCAAGACTCCAGCCATGCCAGTCAGACTCCTCCTGCAGTTGGAACGCTAGGCCAACTAAAAGAAGGATTAGAGTTAATTCATTTCTCGCATGCTGCCCTCAATAGAGTATTCGTCAGTTTCTGCTACCAAGATCCTAGTCAGAGCTGTCCTGATTATTGTCCTTTCTGAACCTGGGTTCTTTAAATTCTTTTTTTTTTATCCAGTTTTCTGAGCTACTGAAATCCAGTCCAGTAAGTTCCCTTTTTTTGTTAAAGTCAACCAGACTCAGTTTCTGTGGCCTGCAACCAAAGAACTCTGACAGATACAGCTCCTATACAAATGGTCTGTTTAGATTTTCTATAAATATTTGATAAATTAATAAAGAATTTGGCTGGAAATAGCTACTCAAATAAAGATTGGCTTCCTCAAACAATAATATTTATTAAGTCACTGGTTATTGTGGTATTCCATCAAAAAGGACTCGGTATTATCAAAGGCTTCATGAAGGAATGTAAAAGGGGAGGGACTCGCATGCTTCTTTACCTCTAGAGCATGTACATTGAAGGAACGGGGCATATACAAATCAAAACTTGTAGAGTTCCTTCTCTATTTTTGTTTGATCCTTTAGTGACATGTACTACAATGGTACAAGGACTAGAACTAAGGTCCCATAGCATGCTTGCTTTGACATCTGAAGAAAACAGGACAGGCCTCAGATGGCCTAACACAAGTTCCCCTCCCCACTCTGCTAGTGTGGAAAAGGTTCCCTAGCCAATAACCCTTCTTATCATGGGGACCAAGCGCAGTTCCTATTTATCCCCAAGGAGCAAGCTTCAGTCCCTGCCAGCATGTGGAATCATTCAAAGAGGCCAATCGCATTTTCCCACAGGAACCAAGGGGCATGTCACCCTCTTGATACTGCCAAGCTTGCCTCCCACGGCCCCTAGTTGTTCACCTTGGTCCCAAGTGCAGTCCCTGTGTGGCCCTGTGTGTTGCGCAATGTCCTCTCCCAGACTATCAGTATAAGTGACGAATAAACTGCTGTCAATCTTATCTGTGTGGTGTCCAGTGTCCCGAAATACCTCCTTCACCAATGGGGTGAATTGGACATGATCAAAGCACCTATCACAAGAGGAGCTCAAGGCTTTCTCCCTTAGGCCAAGGGGAATGTACTTGTGTATGAAAGCCAAGGACACAACTTGGCCACATCCCTTTTCTAGGAAATAATGCTAGGGACTGGAGCAAAAGCTCCTCTAGGAGATGAAAAAGCTAAAAGGTCTTACTCTCAACAGAGACTGAGAGTGCCCCACGAGTATCAGGGTGATGAGAAGGCCCAGGATTATCTCCTGCTTGGCTGCTCTTAGAAGCCACATGGGAACCAGGGCTCACAATGGCACACCCCACCTCACCAGGAGATTATGTTGGGCTTTGGGGCTCAAACTCAGATTGTAATAAGAAATGTACCTTTATTTAGAATGTTACCATCTCTCAGGTAAGAATTTGAGGATGAGAAATCCAAGCCATTTTTCTGTTTATCGTGAGCAGCACGTGCCATTCACCAAATAAGTGAGGGGCTGTAAAGGAATTTAGTTAACTGATTTCTGTGGCCCATCACTTTCACTACTTTTCCCCTCTCATAAAGGCCAACTCAACCTTCTTTTACATTTGATGGCTAAGATACATAAGAAGCATCAGCTCCCTTTTTGCTCACCTTTGAATATTGTTTTAATTTCAATAAGAGGTTCTGTTCTATTTATTTTGTAGCCCATTTACTCTGTCTTTTAGGGCTGGGAAATGGATATTGGAGTCTGGGGACATGTGTTTGAATCCTGGATTGGTCTCTTACTAAGCTTTCAAACTGTGAGGAGGTACTGGATGTTGGTGTACTCTCCTGCAAAATGGGGATATCACAACTCCCTGGGAGAGCTGCTGTGAATATTTAATGAGATCATCATGGATATCAAGCCCTGGTCCAGAGTCTGGTGCTTAAAGTGCCTCAGTTTGTGTTCATCTCCACCCTATCCATCCTTTTAATTTATAAGTCCTTTTGGCCTGGGAGGTTGAGGTTGCAGTGAACTGTGATCATGCCACTGCACTTCAGCCTGGGTGAAAGAGCAAGACCCTGTCTCAGAAAAAAAATTTGTAAATGGGTTTCTTCCTCATCAAGAGTTACTGGATATAGAAAGAGACAAGAAGGCTGGATCCATGTGGAGCGTGAGACCCACAGAAGTAGACGAAAGCATCTGGGAGTCTCCAAGGGATGTACATTCTTATCTCCTAGAAGTAGCAGTGAAGTTAATTACCGCATAAAAGAATGGGACAGTGAGTAGGGCCAGTGCTATGTGGGAGAGAATGCCTTCTACAGATGGAAGGATAAAAGTGGGCTTGCTCTAAATCTCTTGAGGCAGGCATGTCAGCAGTCATATGGACTCTGGTTATAGCCTTCTTGTAGCTTCTCTACAACCTCACTGTCCCCTTTAGACTTCCTATGTGCAGTCTCCTCTGATTCCTGTAGAAACACTTCCTCTCAGTTTCTTATCAAGTGATAAAGGGCCTGAAGAACTCATTGACACTGGAGTTGATGACTGAGAACATGATACCACGTAATCCCTTCCAAAGGTGGATGGCATTTAACAAGGGACCATGTCTTATTCCAGGAAAATTGCCTTCTTTGTGGATCCTCCCACCTCAGCCCCCCAAGTAGCTGGGACCATAGGCATGTGCCACCATGCCCTGCTATTTTTTGTATTTTTTGTAGAGATGGGGTTTTGCCATGTTTCCTAGGCTGGAGAAATGGCTTTCTAATGGTGCAATTTCTGAGTGAAGGCTGAGCACATAGTTTAGAACTTGGACTTTACAATTAGAGTCCTGGATCCATCACTTAACAGCTACAAGATCTTAGTCAAGTTATTATACTTCTCCTCTCTAAGAATCAGTTTTCTTATCTATAAAATAGTAGATATAATAACACCCACCTTATAGGATTATCATGAAGAGTCAGGGAAATGATCTCCATGAAACTTCTAGCCCACTGCTGGTGTTTATAAATGCTGCTCTCAATAAATGTTAGTTGTTATTGCCATTATTGTTTTTATTACTTACGTGAAATCCCATCTCATTGGCCTTGATCAATTCGATTCATATGTAAAGTCAGCCCAGTATCCGAAAGGTAGAAGATTCATTTCCTCTGAATTAGTTGTAGGAAGTGGCATATTCAGGTCATTTGGATCCCTGCCTGCCCTGGGCTATATTCACAGCTCTTACAATAGAACCAAAGCGTTGTCTTTTCCAGACACAGTGGAGAAGCTCCATGTTTCACTGCTGAGGAGTTAAATTCTAAGGTGAAATATTTTACCTGTTTAGCATATTGTTAAATTAGGCTGGCTCCCTATCTTTTGAAATACACATTTTGGGATTGATGGATTTAGAGTTTTTTGGTTTTTAAGTTTTGTTCGTCCTAGGTTTAAGTCGTTAAGTCTTTTCATCTCCTCTTCCATGGATAAACATTGCTAAAATATAAACAGTCAGTGATCTGTTTGAATAAAATGAAAGTCAAAAAAGGCTACAATGAAGCTTAGGGTTTGTTGGTTCTTGGTTTCCGGTTTTGTTTTTTCAAGCGATTGCCAGTTGGATGTTGAGGATATTCAGTTTGCCCTTTGTGAATGAACAGACGCTTGACATGGCCTTGCATTTGGCCAGGCCATGATCTCTTCCATTAAAAAAAAGAGTGTAAGTAATTCCTCCTTTGGAGCAACAATTTTCTGGGACAGCTGTTTTCCAGCTTATGGGGAGAAAGAATTTCTGGCTGCTAGTTAGCTTCAGCTGAGAGGGTTACAGACTTCCTGCTCTTCCCCTGTTGGTGCTAATGCATTCCTGATTGTCCGTGGTCACCAAACTGCTCTCTTCATTAAAAGAATAGACATAGGGATCAATTTTCAGAATCACAGACGTTTAAACGTGTGCAGAATTTGGCTATTTTAGACATAAGTACCTAAACTAACATGAAAAATCCTGGATGCCAAACATCTGGGTAGACCTCAGAGGTAGCAGATATTATGTTTCAAGGTACAAAGCGACTTTCCCTTCTAAAGGGGCTGCCTTAAAGAATAAACAAAGCTTTCACTGAGAAAGAATTCCAGCTTTAAGTTTACATTCAGAATAACTCTGGCAAATCATTTTGACAATTCCAGTTTCTTCATCTCTAGCGTGAGTACATTTGTTTGAGCCAGACTCACAGGCCAGATGTGAAAACCGTATGACGTACATGATTTCATCTTATTATGCTTTTATTTTTGGAGATTAAAAAAAACCTGGGCATTTATCCCAGAGAAACAAAACTTACATCCACAGAAAACATGTACACAGATGTACATAGCAGCTTATTAGTAATAGCCAAACACTAGAAGCAACTCAGATATTCTTTAGTGAGTGAGTGAATACACTGTGGTATATCCATACCACGAAATACTACTCAGCAATAAAGAGAAATTGATCCATGCAACTTGGATGGACCTCAAGTGAATTGTGCTGAGTTTAAAAAGCTAACCCCAGAAGTTTACATACTGTATGATTCTTCTATTTTTTTAACAGTCTTGAAGTGACCAAATTTTAGAGATGGAGAACAGATCAGTGGTTGCCAGAGAATAGGGATAGAGGACGCAGGCAGGAGTTATGGTTATAAAAGAGCAGCAGCAGGCCGGGCGCGGTGGCTCACGCCTATAATCCCAGCACTTTGGGAGGCCGAGGTGGGCAGATCACAAGGTCGGGAGATCGAGACCATCCTGGCTAACATGGCGAAACCCTGTCTCTACTAAAAATACAAAAAATTAGCTGGGTGTGGTGGCGGGCGCCCGTAGTCCCAGCTTCTCGGGAGGCTGAGGCAGGAGAATGGCGTCAACCCGCAAGGCGGAGCTTGCAGTGAGCTGAGATCGTGCCACTGCACTCCAGCCTGGGCGACCGAGTGAGACTCCGCCTTAAAAAAAAAAAAAAAAAAAAGAGCAGCAGCACAGGGAATCCTTAAGGGCATGGATCTTTTCTGTAGCTTGTCTGTGAACCTATGCATGCAATATAAAGTTGCACAAAATTAAATACATACACAGATCAGTGCATGTAAAACTCATGACATGAATAAGATCGGTGGATTCTATCAATGCCAATTGCCTGGTTGTGACATTGCACTATAGTTACGCAAGGTATTTTATTGTGGGAAACTGCATAAGGACTACACAAGATCTCTCTGTATTATTTATTACAATTGCATATGAATTTATAATTATCTCAAATTAAAAACATTAATTAAAAAAATACAGATAGTAAAACAAAAATTCTTCCATGACTAGGCCATGGCCAGATTAGTATCTTCCATGATAAGATACTAATATCACCTTTCAGGCCAGTTGAATTTCTTGGTACTCTTTTTGTATGTTTCTGTATTTTATCCATTATTGTACCATTGCATTTGTTTGGAGTAGAGTGAGTTTTCAAAGATGAATTCACACTGCCATATTAGCCCAACAGACCTAGCTTTAATGCTATATGTATATAGTATATAACTGCAGTATGATAGTTCTACAAATGATAGAACTTTAAAAAATAATTCTAAGGCTGTATTCGGATTCAGTGTGGGGCATCTCTTCTATAGAGACAGTCCTCTTATGGGGTTAACATTTTCATATATTTGAACTTGTTCACAGTATTAGTAGCTTTTATACAACAGTTTAAGTTATTCATGTAATTCATGTTCTCTATGGAAAAGTTAGAAATTCAAACAAGCAAAAGAAAAAGATAAAAATCAAGGATTCCAACTAATTTCTAATGGGAATTTGGAAAGTAAATTTGTCTCCTGAACCTCAAAACCATCTGTTGCTAATTAGGACTTTTAGCGGAAAGTTTATCAAGCCAGAATATGGATTTTATTAAGCAAGACTCACTTTATAATCAGCAATAGTTTGCTTCTTCTCCCTTTCTTTCTACTCTCCACCTTTCAAAAGAAGTGACTAATAGGTAGAATTTCACACATCCAAAATGAAAATTTGTGTAGACTCAAAGATAACAATGTCACAATAGAACCAAACTTCATAGTTTGGGGAAATTTGAAATAAATCAGATAAGTCAATTGAGATCTTTAAGAAGGTAATGCGCCAACGCTCTAGGCCTCAGTTTTCTCAATGGTAAAGGACAGCTGTTGGACTTAAGGAACATAATCATATTATGATAGTTCTATGAGGGAGTTGCTAGTTAATATCTATAAAAAGAGGTTGAAGACGATTAAAGACTCAAATGAGGTAATCATTCCTTAATAAGTTTCTCTAAGACTGTAACATTAAGCCACTAGAAAAGAATCTGAAAAGCAACTGTCAGGTTTCCAAAATAGTGGCCAGTATTTGTATTAGGAGCAGTCAAACATGTGTCCAAACCCCATTGTTTTTACATGAGTGTGCAGAGATGAAAATGGCCCACAATCTTGGCTGAAGAACAAGTCATCATCCTATGATAATACAGTTGGGGTTCGTGCTAATGCTGGATATATTTGGAAACTTATGCATGTGCTTTAGACAAGGCTCATCTGTGGTCAAATGCTGGTCTCCAAGAAAAGCAGGTTGATGACTGGGCTCCTCCTACTCTGAATGGCTACCTGGGGTGCTTCCACGTGGTTCTGTAGGCATGTCAGTCTAAGTTATTATTACTGGCAAATGCTAACTTTTAAATATTCACTTATGTTTTAGGTCCAAGTCTCTTTAATTTCTAATCCTGGTGGAGTGGACAGACATGGAAAATTTACAGACTTTGTTTACCCCCATTAACTTAAGGTCCAGATAGGCAGGCCTGAAGGCTAGCTCCAGGCCCTTTTTCTCCTGGGCCCCACCCTATTGTCTATTACACCTTCAAGAAAAGAGAAGAACTTCTCAAGCAGGAGCCCCTTACTTAACCCCAAATACCCTCTAGCTGCCTAGGAAGAAAGAAAGATGGAGAGAACCAAAAAGAAGGAGTTTAATTCCATATTGCTGCTCCTGAAATTTCTATTCCTTTAGAACAGAAGACCCCTTAGGTCTTCTTGAAAACTCGATTTTGTCCTTGAGCCAAGGACAGTGGGTATGGAAGAAAGGGAGGTCATG
The DNA here is from genome assembly GCF_009828535.3 of Hylobates moloch. Classification (NCBI taxonomy): domain Eukaryota; kingdom Metazoa; phylum Chordata; class Mammalia; order Primates; family Hylobatidae; genus Hylobates; species Hylobates moloch. The sequence goes on along the minus strand of NW_026652276.1, from coordinate 42,261,456 downwards.
AACATGCTCTAGAGTATTTGATCTAGAGTACATAGAGAGGGGGACCCTACTCCTCATATCCCCTTGGTCATACTTCAACATTCTGAAGTAGGATATTGGTGAGAAGCAGATGTTCATTGGGTCACTACTGGATGGGTCTAATGTGCCAACGGCTTGTGCTAAATGCCTCACTTGTTTTTCTTCTCTTGGACTTGCTTGACTTCAGATGGAACGGCTCTATACAGCCTGATATTTTATAGTTGCCTTAGATTTTCAGCTGCTGAGAAGGTCTACGTTTTTCCAGCTTTTTAATCTCACTGGTGGGTAAGTTCAACCTGGAGTGAAAGGTAGAGTATCTCTGCACGCTACCCAAATCAACTTTGCCAGTACTGCAGTTTGTTCCTAACTTGACTCCTTGAGTCTATTTATAAATTGGTTGGAACTGATAAATAAGGAGGAATGAGTAATTAGTCTCTCCCAACTTCCAACAGTAAAGCAAAACAGTAGTGCCATTGAACTCCAAATGTGATCAACAGCTCTTAAAAGAGAAAGAGAAGGGGTCAGTCCAATTATTGAGTGAAAAGAAATCTGACTGAAAAGAAAGGAGTAGCACAGTAGCAAAATTTCAAGGGCTACATGTAGATGGAATGCTGGGTCTGGGTCTATCTGGGAAGATGTTGAATGGACCACCCAGAGTCCAGTTAAATGAGTCTAAGGACATTCCTGAGAGAAAACAAATTCATTTTAGAAGAAAGAGTCAGGCTCTATACTCTAGACCAACTTACTAATTATTATTATTATTATTATTATTAAGACAGAGTCTCACTCTGTCACCCAGGCTGGAGTACAGTGGCATGATCTTGGCTCACTGCAACCTCTGCCTCCCAAGTTTAAGCCATTCTTGCGCCTCAGCCTCCTGAGTAGCTGAGGTTACAGGGATGTGCCACCATGCCTGGCTAATTTTTGTATTTTTAGTAGAGATGGGGTTTCACCATGTTTGCCAGGCTGGTCTCGAACTCCTGGCCTCAAGTTATCCACCTCCCTCAGCCTCCCAAAGTGCTAGGATTACAGGCATAAGCCACCATGCCAAGTTACTAATTCTTTTCTTTTTTTTTTTGAGACGGAGTCTCGCTCTGTCGCCCAGGCTGGAGTGCAGTGGCGCAATCTCGGCTCACTGCAAGCTCCGCCTCCCCGGTTCACGCCATTCTCCTGCCTTAGCCTCTCCGAGTAGCTGGGACTACAGGCGCCTGCCACCGCGCCCGGCTAATTTTTTGTATTTTTTAGTAGAGACGGGGTTTCACCGTGGTCTCGATCTCCTGACCTCGTGATCTGCCCGCCTCGGCCTCCCAAAGTGCTGGGATTACAAGCGTGAGCCACCGCGCCCGGCCACTAATTCTTAAATATGGACGCAAAGGGCAATTCTGGTTAGTGTTTATCTATTGAATTTATCTTCTCATCCAGGTCTCTACTAGAAATATGTCTGAGCTTGCTGTATCGTCTATGTGGGATTTTACTTTGAAACAGTTCAGAATGAACAATGTGATATATGTGTACTTAAGTTAATTTTAACTTGTATTTACAGTGTAGTATATTAGTAGCTTAACATTTGAAATTCCCTAATCTTCAATCCATACTCCAGAAATGGCTGAGAATGTATTTCAAATATCCTCATCAAAATCTAGCCAAGCACACATCTCGAATACCACTAATTTCACTACTGAAAAATGATTTCTAATATATTGTATGTAGATTAATAAGGTCACATTGATCAGTTCCTTTAAAAGTGTCTCACACGAAAAAAGGGAGAGAGACATTTTCTCCCACTTCCCAACAGCAGCCTGGCAGTCAGGGTCCCCTTGAATCAACACTAGAAGCCTGAGATTTGCTAGGTTAGGGGCAAGGGGTGGGGACAGAAAAGCCTGTTGGGCTGGTGGTATAGCCAAAGTGGTTGTGGTGTTCAGCTCAGGCACCCAGCAAGGGGACAGAGACTAGAGCGTCCTGGGGAAACCTCAGCAGGCCCAACAGGTTCAGGGGAGTTTGGTGAACATGGCAGCACCCAGGAGAGGGAAGATGGGGCAGATAGAGAGAATTAAAATATCAGAATCACTAATGAGTCCTCTCTAAGAACTCTTAGAAATACATGGTGGAGATTTTGCTGGAATCTGAGGGTCAGAACCTGCCAACATGGATTACATATGTATAATTGCATCAGAGTGGGAAATTAGACATGAGAACACTGAATTAACATAGAAATCTGAACAGGATCTCTCAAAGAATGTTTCCAATTTCACACCTGACCCAGCCAAAAACACTGTGTTGACTCCTTAGAACAACGATAGACTGGATTAAGAAAATGTGGCACATATACACCATGGAATACTATGCAGCCATAAAAAATGATGAGTTCATGTCCTTTGTAGGGACACGGATGAAACTGGAAAGCATCATTCTCAGTAAACTATCGCAAGGACAAAAAACCAAACACCGCATGTTCTCACTCATAGGTGGGAATTGAACAATGAGAACTCATGGACACAGGAAGTGGAACATCACACTCCGGGGACTGTTGTGGGGTGGGGGGAGGCGGGAGGGACAGCGTTAGGAGATATACCTAACGCTAAATGACGAGTTAATGGGTGCAGCACACCAACGTGGCACATGGATACATATGTAACAAACCTGCACATTGTGCACATGTACCCTAAAACCTAAAGTATAATAATAAAAAAAAAAAAAAAAAAAAAGACTAGAAGGCGCCTGATGGAGTCAGGCTGTCATCGATGCATCTAGTTTCCCTGAGGCACACAGCTAATACAAGTGAAGAGGCCTGTGGCTGTGGCGCCAGGAGTCTTGTGAATGATTCCAGACCTGGCCTTAAGTACCTGCTTACGTTCAAACACAGATTTTCATTTGGGAGTCAGAGTGACATGAAAAAAGTAAATATTTGAATCACCTAAAGAATCTTTTCAAATCACAAATTCCTCAGGGCTCACTCTGGATTTACTGAATTAGAATTTCTTTTCTTTTTTAATTTAAAATTTTAAAATTTTTATTTTTTACAGACTTGGGAGTCTTGCTATGTTGCCTAGGCTGGTCTCAAGCTCCTGGCCACTAGTGATCCTCCTAGCTAGGCCTCCCAAAGTGCCAAGATTAGAGATATAAGCCACCGTGCCGCACCTTAGAACTTCTGGTAATGAAATTGAGAAAGAATGTGAGACCTCAGATCATTTTAACAGGCCCAACCTACCTCCTTTCCTTACCCTGGTGGAGAACTAGCTTTATTAAAAATATGCCTATCCAAGAAGAAGTGGTTTCAAGAGGAGAGGAAGGGAGAGAATGAATTCACAAGGAAAAAGTCAAATCACGTCAACAAAGGGAGAAAGTTTATTGTATTTTTTAAATGCAATCTCCAAAAAGTATCTTCCTACACAAATATATACACCAGAAATAGTTTTCTGTCTCTCGCTCTCTCTCTTTTTTTTGTGTGTGTGTGCAATATATTGGTTGAGTTTATAGTGACTATTCACTGGTCTGTATTTTCTCAGTCCTGAAGTCAAAGTAGGTACTATTATCTCAAATGTACAGACAAGGAAACCAACAGACACAGGAGGAAAAGTAGGTGTTAATGTTTACCCAGCCAGTAAGTGGTAGAACTGGGAACTGAACACACACTACTCCCTAATTTTTAAGACTTTATAGCATAAATACAAAAATACAGTGAATAACCTGGAAATATATTAAAAATAATAGATTATTGAAATTAAGACAACATCCAGAGAATATTCAGAAAAGTTTCTCTGGAATTAGGAGGTAAATGCAGGGTCAGGAAATTTTAGGGGAGAGATGGGGAATATTTGTTCAATGTTAATGGGGAGTGGAGTAGTGGGGAAGAGATTGGAGAGCCAGGAATTCGAGAGGAGGTGGCAGGAAAGAAGGTCAAGGAACACAGGTGGCCTTGAAGAGAGCAAGAGGAGGGGCACTCCATCTGGAAGAACACAGGCAGGCAAAGGTGTGGACATAGATAAGCTTGAAGCTGGAGGGAGACCCAGACAGCATGAGGTCATGTCTAAGGGTTGCCATTTTCTCAACAGAGTAGACTATAAGGCCTGGCTGATGCAGAAAGTGAGGAGAGGGAGGTTTTTTGGGGGAGGGGGAAGTTATTTATTTATTTATTTATTTTATTTATTTTTTTGAGACAGAGTCTTGCTCTGTCACCCAGGCTGGAGTGCAGTAGCAACATCTCAGCTCACTGCAAGCTCCGCCTCCCGGGTTCACGGCATTCTCCTGCCTCAGCCTCCCGAGTAGCTGGGACTATAGGCGCCCACGACCACGTCTGGCTAATTTTTTGTATTTTTAGTAGAGACGGGTTTCACCGTGTTAGCCAGAATGGTCTCGATCTCCTGACCTCGTGATCCGCCCGCCTCGGCCTCCCAAAGTGCTGGGATTACAAGTGTGAGCCACCGCGCCCGGCCAATTTGTTTGAGCTTCTATAATGGTGAGTGGTAGATCTGAGCATTCACATTCAGGTCTGTCTCCATCCAAACTCCCTGTTCTTTCTCCGACTCCAGTGATAGCATTCGCTGCTGTTTCTATGTGCAGTATTGTCGAATCAAATTCTGAGATTATGCCTTTCTAGTTAAGTACCCTCCTTGAAAAGTAATTTTTGTCACAAGTAATTTGATGGATACCAGAGACACGACAGTTTTTTACATTAAACTAAATTGTTTCCACTTCTCCATAGTCATTTCTTTTGCCTCCAAACTGCATTCCCCCAAGTCCCTGGTTGGTTAGGATCTGTGATCTTTGTTGCCCCATGTGAACTTCAATTTGGGAGGAATCTCTCCCTTTCTTAGTAACTATGTACAATTGCCATCAATTTCTGGTCTACCCCCCTCCTCGTCAATTATCTTTCTGAAGAGAAATCTCATTTTTTCCTTCCAGGATTTTTCACTGCTATTCGATTCTGAGAGAGCACACTAGGGAAAACAAATTTTCCAATCCTACCAACTTAAGCCTTCTCTAAACAAAGCAGAGAGCCCTTCTCTGAGCCAGCATGTATTCATATTCCCAGAGGATCCACTGTATTTCTGAATGCTGAGTCCCTGTTGCCCATCCGGAGTCTCTCTCCACATGCCATCTGTATGACAATAACAGTGCTCTCCCTGCCACAATCTCATAATAGAAACCCCATTCAAAACACCCTAAAGAAAGAGCCCACAGATGTTCCGGAAAATACACAATAATCCTTGGCTGATTAATTTAATATCCTTTGGAGACACTCTATAGATCACTAGGCTGCTGTTTCATTCTGGAAGCCATAACTTCCACCATTCTAGCCCCTGTAATGTTTCATTTTGATTCATCTCAGGGCAAGGCAGATGATACCCTAAACATATGAACAAAAGAGTTGAACCATATATGAAGAGTATCAGTGCCTAGGAAAGAAGCCTTCAGTAGCAGAGCTGAAATGACACATGAAAGGACAAATGATGTGGGGAATTTGAAAACTATTTTACATCTTGCCAAATGACTTTGTGTATTTGCGATTTTTTAAAAGATTATGACTTTTTTATTTCTATGTTAGGTGTTTACTGTGTTTGCCTGGAAAATAAACCTTCCCACTTTAGCTCCCAATAAAATAAAATAGCAAACAGAAGTATCTATCTAAAATCTGACAAACTACTGGATTGTGTATTTGTTTTGATACTTCATCTAGTAAGTACATCTGTCTATAGCAGGAGTTGACCAACTTTTTCAGTAAAGAACCAAAGAATAAATATTTTAAGCTTTGCAGACCTAAAGAAAATGCTTTCTGTTGTAACTAGCCAATTCTGCTATTATAACATGAAAAGATAATAAATATGTAAACAAATGTGTATGGTTGTGTTTCAACAAAACTTTATTTACAAAAACAGTCAACCAAATTTAACCTGTGGGCTGTAGTTTGCTGAGCCCCTAGTGTGTACCATTTAGAGCATAAGCTACATAAGGACAAACGAACGTTCTAACAAGCAGTTTGCCAATGATTGGTGGGAAAAATAGCTACCGCTATTAAGAACTTATTATGTGCTAGGTATTGTGGTAAGAATATACAATACTGTCTAATGAGGTAGCGATTGGATACCCGTTTTGTAGATTGAAAAACAAGGCTCAGAAAGCTTTAGGAGCATATCCAGGATCACATGGCTAAGTATGAAATCCTGTGACCTGCCTTTCTGTCCATGAGAGTGTGGCGTGATGGCTACCTGATAGGACTCTAAGGCACTAAGCTGTATTTGTGTCGCACCACTTGTGAAATAACTGGGCTCAGGACCCAGCCATTGTGCCCTCAATTTCATATAAAAGCTGAGATGCTGAGCAGTCTTGGGGCAGGAGTTGTAGTTAATGGCCTCTATGCTTTCCCAGAGCCGTGCAGCGAGGTGGCTTGGGTGGGTGTGCTTGGGAGCCTCAGTGTCCAGGTTCAGAGCTCAGTCCTGCTTTTTACCAGTGTGTCCAGGTAGGTTGGTTAACATCTCTGGATTTCACTTTCCTAATTTGCTAAATGGGGATAGTGACTTTACTACCAAGTAGGGTTGTTGTATAGATTCAAGGAGTTGATACACATGAAATGATTACAACAGTGCAAGATCAATGTTATTATTTTAACCCCAAAGATAGGTCAAGACAGAAAGAGGTTGCTATACCTGCAGCTGAATGACAAGACCTGAGATGAGAGCAAGCAGGGAAAGGAGGAAAGGAAGGAAGGGAAGTAAAAGAAGAAACAATGAGAAAGAAGAAGGAAGACACAGAGTAGGAGAAAAATCCATGTGTGACACGAGTGTGGTGAGAGCAGGTGCATTTGAAATGACATTTCATGCATGTGATAATAATATATGTAAAATGATGAAAGAATGAATCCACCTAGGACCCACTTACCCCTGGGCATATTTGGTATATTTCTTTCCATGATTTTATAGCTATCTCTTTCCCTTTCTGTGTGCTCTAGAGATCCTTCATATGTTTTCCAGCTTTTCCTTTAATGTTAACAACAATAATGACGTGTACTCCACTCATGGTGAATAAAGGAGGGCCAGTCCCTTATCTATTTCTGAGAGTCCTTGGGGTAAGGCTACACATTGCACCAGCCCATCCTGGCTCCTGTCCTCCCCCTTGCTCTGGACTGCCCTGTCTCTGACTCAGCACCTCTTGAGGGTCTTCTCCAGGGTCCTGCTGCTTCCTTATACCTGCTCTGCTGAAGAGTATGGGGACTTGCCCTCCTATTATTCCCCATAGCCCAGCTAGCACAGGCAGTCCTGTTTAACAAACTTGTTTTATTTTACTTTAGAGACAGGTTCTCACTCTGTCACCCAGGCTGCAATGCAGTGGAAGATCATAGCTCATGGTAATCTCAAACTCCTGGGCTCAAGTGATCCTCCCACCTCAGCTTCCCAAGCAGCTGAGAACACAGGTGCAAGCCACCATGTCCGGCTAATTTTTTAATTTTTTTAGAGACAGGGTCTCACTATGTTGTCTAGGCTGGTCTCAAACTTCTGGGCTCAAGCAATTCTCCCGCCTCAGCCTTCCAAAGTGCTGGGATTACAGGTATGAGCTACTGTGCCCGGCCCTGTTTAACAGGCCTTAAATGTCTTGAGGGTCACACGAGGGAATTTCAGTGTGGGAAAGGAAACTACAGCTGGGTATCTGACATTGCTGTGTCTGGTGTTCATCAGCCACACATATCTTACTGGACATCTCTTTTCTGAAATCTTGACTGGTTGCTACTACCAAGGAAACAGTATCAGTAGACAGCATGATGATGACATCTGAGTCAGACTGTAAGCTCTGTGAAGGCAGGAAGTGTGTCTATGTTGCTTGTTACAGTCTCCCTTCTCCTGGCCCAGTGCTTTGGCCCATAATGAGGGCTCCATAAATACTGTGATGTGAATGCATGGAGGAGCTTGCAGAGGTTGACACTGCCCCCAATACAGGTTGACTTCAGTAATATTCAATAGAATACTTTTGACAATTGGCTTTGGATTATTCTGCTACTTCAGAGCTTCCCCAAGGCCAGCTGCCTAGGTATTTTCTCCTCCCCCAAGCCCCTAAGACACACAAGTTTCCACTTTTTCCCTGGAATACATAAACTGCCGCTGGTGTGTGTGTGTGTGTGTGTGTGTGTGTGTGTGTGTGTGTGTGTGCGCGTGTGCGCGCCAGCTGTCTAGGCATTTTCTCTCTCCCAAACCCCTAAGACACACAAGTTTCCACTTTTTCCTTGGAATACAGAAACTGCTGCTGGTGTGTGTGTGTGTGTGTGCGTGTGTGTGTGTGTGTGTGTTTGAGACAAGGTCTTGCTCTGTCACTCAGGCTGGAGTGCATTGGTATGAACACAGCTCACTGCACCTTGAACTCGTGCGCTCAAACAACCTCCCATCTCAGCCTCCCAAGTAGCTGTGACCACAGGCACATGCTCCCACACTTGGCTAATTTTTAAATTTTTTTGTAGAAAAGGGGTCTTGTTATGTTGCCCAGGTTGGTCTCAAACTCCTGGGCTCACGCAATTCTCTGGCCTTGGCCTTCAAAAGTGCTGTTATTACAGGCATGAGCCACCACACCTGGTTGACTGCTGCAGTTTTAAAAGTAATATCTTTTTATCTCCAATATGTGTGTGATACATTATTTTACACAGTCAAAGTCATGGTGTATCCATTGTTCTGTATCCTATTTTCACTTCCCCTGTGCGTTTGAAAATATTTGTCAACATAATTTTTAATGGCTGCATAATGTACCACAGAATATGGTAGATGTATATAGTTTAAAAAATCATTCTCTCATTGCATATTTTGGTATTATAAATAATGTTACAATTAACATTCTGTCTATGGTTTATACTATTTCCTTCAGACAGATTTCTAGGAATAAAGTGACTGGATCAAAACATCTGAGTAAATACTTGTAGCCTTTTTACCATTTGTTTTAAAATTGCTGTTCAGAAAGATTGTCCAAATTTAGACTCTCAACATAAGGTATAAATACACTTATTTTATCAAATTATCCCCAGTATTATCATTATTTAAAAATCACTATTAATCTGATAGTTGAAAAATAGAGTCTGGGAATGGGTGGGTGTGCTTGGGAGCCTTAGTGCCTGGGTTCAGAGGTGAGTCCTGCCTATAATCTCTGTCTTTTGGGAGACCAAGTCAGGAGGATCCCTTGAGGCCAGGAGTTCAAAACAGCCTGGGCAACATAGCAACATAGGGAGACCTCATCTCTACAAAAGTTTTATTATTATTATTATTAGGTAGGCATGGTGGTGTGTGCCTGTAGTCCTAGCTACATGGGAGGCTGAGGTGGGGGAGTCGCCTGAGCCCAAGAATTCAAGGCTGCAGTGAGCTATGATCACACCACCGCACTCCAGCCTGGACGAAAGAGCAAGACCCAGTCTCAAAAAACACAACAAAATAACAGAAAAGAAAAATAGATTATTAGTGTACAGGTTGAGTATCTTTTATCTGAAATGCTTAGAACCGGAAACATTCCGGATTTTGGATTGTTTTGGATTTTGGAATATTTACATATACATAATGAGGTATCTTGGGGATGGAACCCAAGTCTACATATGAAATTCATTTGTGTTTCATATACACCTTGTACACAGAGCCTGAGCATAATTTTGTACAATATTTTAAATAATTTTGTGCATGAAACCAAGTTTTGACAGCGTTTTCTGGGACCTACCACATGAGGTCAGGTGTGAAATTTTCCACTTGTGGTGTTCTGCCAGCACTCAAAAAGCTTTCGATTGTGGAGCATATCGAATTTTGGATTTTCAGATTAGGGATGCTCAACTTATATTTCACATTACACTTCTTTGATTACTAGTGAATTGAAAGAAATTTTTAGAAGCCAGGTTAGCAGTTATTGTTTCCAGCAATAATGGGTACTACAATGTTTAATACGTACAAGCTTTCTGTATGTAATTTCCTTTAAGACCTTCCCTTGCTACTGAACAGAAGGCCATGTTGGATTCTGCAGCCCAATCTCTGCCATATGTTTGGTGTTTATTATTAAGCCCAACTACTGAGCAAAGAAAGACGTAATTAGCCTTTTTGGGAATTATTTTAAGCCTTCAGCAGTGAAAAAAAAAAGGCCTAAAGTTGATTTATTTCCCAGAATTTATTTGTATTTGATGCCTTTTTAAGTCTAGTCAGACTAAATGACCAGGCATGGTTTCAACCTTCTACAAAGGAGTTTCTCGAGTTCTAGGAGACAGTCAAAAATAATCGCCTTAGTGCCTTTGCACATCTCTAAGATACCAGTTGAAGACAAAAGATTGAGTTATGTGAAAAGAGACAGAACCACTCCGGCACTAACAGAGGCAGCACGAGTTGAATTTATCTTCACTTACCAGCGGCTGAGATGGAGGCACTGAGTTCTGAGTTGAGAGCTGTGGCTCAGCTGAGGGAACTTGGCCTTTGCTGCTAAGGTGAAAATTAGTAGGAGAAGGTGCTCTGTAATAAAGATGTTTGTTCCTTCATGGGACTGACTTAATCAAGAAAGTTGCTTCTGTCAGTAATGATCCTAGGCCAGATTTAAATATGTGCTTCCAAAACAAATGCAAGTTGTCTGATTCTAAAGCCATTCTACACGTTATTGTGCTCCCAAAGACTTTATTGTTATGCAATGATAGGAAAGGATTTTTACCCCCAGAGCACTTGGAAGCACATTGCAATTCCCAGCCTTACTCTCCACCCAAATTGTTGCCCAGATGATTTTGCTCATTTGGGCCGTTATTCATTGATGGCACATTTGGAAACAAAATCCTGAGGTTGTCACGGGTCTGCACATATTTACATAGTTCTCAAATGCCAAAATGATAAACACTGTGCAGATGTTCCATAGGACAGTAACCCAGTCTGCCTTTGGCAGTTTCACATGAGAACGACTAACCACATCGGCTCTGGAAAGAGACACCACAGCATGAGCTCACTGACTTTTCTTTTCATGAAAAAAGTCAGGGACCAAGATTAATTAAAACCAGGGGCTTGTTACTTTTAAAGATAGCATAATGATAATCATTCTGAAATGTTCCTCATTCTTGCAACCCCAGCACTTTAGGGGAAGCCAGAAAGTGAGAATATAAAAAATGTCTGATGGAAGTCTGTAGCCAGAGGCCATGCCTATTTGTATGCCCACGCAAATATTTACTGGGCAAATGTAGTTTGTATTGAATGAATAATTTAATGAATATACAAATGAATGAATGATTAGGACAATTTTTTTAGTTCTGCGTTGACCCAGTTTATGATGCAGCATGTTAGCTATGCTCCCATGCTCTCAACAGCAGTGCAAGCTCGCACATATGGAGTATTTATTAGCTGCTCAGCCCTGGGTAGAAAGCTCCCCATGCATGGGGAGATACCTACCTCACAATGACACTATGAAGTAGGTATTTCTTTTCTTTGGTGAAGACCAAAGCTTAGGGAGGAAGATGCAAAATGACAGGACCAGGATTCAAATGCAAGTCTGCTAGATTCCAAAGCCTGGGATTTTAACCTGCATTTGAGATTGCTGCTTACTTCACAAGAGGTCACATTCAGTGAAAGGTCACCATTTTTTCATGATCTCAATTATAATTTTCCTGGCCAATGAATCTGATGATAATAGATTTGGAAGACTCCTGAAAGATCAGTTGGCGCATGCTCCCTCATTTTGCAGGTGGGGAATCTGAGGTTCTGTCTGGTGTCTGTGGTCATTCAGCTGACCCTTGGAAATGAGATGCAAGCCAGGCACATGTCAGCTAACATTTGATCCAGTACTTTCCCCACCTCATCATGCTTGAGATACAGTGAAAGTAGGAATCATATAATCTAAAGTAATGAATTTGGATAGTTTTATTGTTTCTAAAAATCACTTAAACTGACACCATGGTAGAATGATCCTTGCATACATAACTCCCACAGTAAAAATAAACATTAAGAGGACAGATGTATGAGAAGTACTTTCACTGGAAAATATCATTAAAATGGTGAGAACATGATGAACTTGCCAATCTTGCAATATCTTCAGCAAATACTTGAATATGGCCTTTAAAAAATTGATGTGTATCCTGTCTCTAGGTCCTTGAAAAGTGGGAGAAACTGATGATATGTCACTGGTTAAGGCTAAAAGCAGGAGTGAAGTTAAACATGGATAGTATCAGTCACCAATTCTTGCTCACTTATCACTCTAAACTATTGAAATGAATCTTTTTTTCCCTCCATTCCTTCCTGCCGTACCTCCACTATTCCAACTGAAGCCCTCAACGCCCTTCAGTGGGACCAATGCCACTACTTTACCATCAAACTCCTTCCCTCTAGTCCCGTTTCTCACGGTTTCTCCTCCCAAATTACCACCACAGTGATTTGTCTAAAACTCAGCCTCATCATGTTTACTCTTCCACTGAAGACCTCTGCTGGCTCCCCACTAGTCAAAGCTCTTTGGTACTGCTCCCCCCAACCTTATTTCTTTCCTCTCCTCCCTCTTATGTTCCAGTAACACCTATTGTCCTTAAGGACTGTCACCTAGAAATGGCCATGCATAAAATTCTTGGGCAGTTTACCCCCTGCACTCCAAAGTTACAAATTACATGAGAAGATTGGACAGGACCTCCAGGTCTCCTGCCAGCTTCTGATTCTGTGACTAATAGAATCCAAACTTTACAGCCACTAAGATGCTTCAAACTCTCAAATCCCATAAGCTTATGGAAGAGGCATGTAGCTTTAAGAAAAGCTAAGAAGGAATTTTTCGAGGAGGATTAAAAAAGACTTAGCAAATACTCCCCACCTTTAATGCTAAGCCAAATTCCCATGATGACAGTCATTGTCTGTCTGCTCATGAATCTGCCCACTATACGAGCAAAATGGTGAATAACCCACAGGCAAGTTCTTGCAGAAACAATGTAGAAACTGTGATGGTTATTAAGTTTGCCTGTGTAGAAAGCTGTCCTACCTAGGGTTGCCAGGTTAAATGTACGATGTATTTTTATTTATTAAGTCTGGCAACCCTATTCCTCATCTACTTCCTTTTTTTTTTGGCTAACAGATACCATCTCCCTGGCCACAGGACTAAATATGTGACCAATTCTCATTCTAATAGAGACTGGTCCACATCATACAACCCAACCAGGGCCAGTCAGTTCTTGGGGTGGAAATAAGGGGCTGTGGTTTCTAACATGAGGTTTGTGGCAGCCACACTCCTTGTTATAAAATCCTGAGACCAAAAAAGCAAAGAGAAGCTGAGATAGCAGTGAACAAAATAGACACAGTTCTCTGTAGCTTTGAGTCCCCAGTTAGAGTTTCTGAGATCCTGGTTCCTGAAGCTTTTCCTCTAGTGCAGTGTGCACCCCTTTACAGTTATAGGAACTGGTAAATTCCTTTTGCCCCATTAATCCAATCTGACTTTGATTTCTGTTACTTGATCCTGAAAGAGCTCCTGACTCATATAGAGGGAATTCTGGTTCTGGGCTTTATCTTTTTCTTAAGTAACATGGTGGATTAGGGAGAGTACGCAGGAGACAGGGGCTTGATGCCGTGAGCACAGTCTACCCCTACTATCCACTGGCAGATTTAAAAGTCATTTATGGCAAACATTGAATCCCAGCCTTCTTTTTCTCTGTTTTTGGATTGTCTTCTTTCCAGTTCCTTAGATCATACAATCAAAGGCCTTCATTTTACAGATGAAAAGTCATAAACAAGAAGTTAAACAACTTGTCTTAGCTCATATGGCTAAAACCCAGGTTTTGAATCAATTATTATTGAGGTTATGAAAATTAATTTAATATGTTCTTAAAATAATAAAAAATGAGAAAGACAACTTTTATGTCTAAAAATCAAATGTGGTCAATAGGGAAATGTAAATGCTTATATTGCTTTTATGATTATTGATTGTAGCAAATCACAGAGTGGAAGGATTGATTGTCTCTTAGTCATTCTCTTGGCAGTTATGTCTGTGATCATCTGATTTCTTCTACCAGACCCTGCTTCTTTGGTGACTGGGCTGAGAACATGACCCAGCTTGGTCAGTCATAGAAACTCTATCTTCCTGACTACAGAGATCAGTCCAGAAATGGGTGAGTCATTGCCTGAGAATGAACCAATGACTAAAGGGCAGTATAATTACTCTCCTTTCCTGAGATTTTCTTTTTATTAGATGAGATGGGGAACATGTTTTCCTCCCTAGTTACTAAACTGGGAGGATGTATGCCTGGAATACTCTGAGCCCATTTCTCTTACCATATGAGAGAAAGAAAATTTGTCTTCAGTTGGAGGAAAAAAAAACATAAAAAGAGAAGCAGAAACAAGTGAAAGACTTGGTCCTTATGACTTTCACATCCCCAAATCCACCTATTTCCAAGCATAGATTCATCTCTCCCTTTTTGCCCTGTATGGGAGCTAAAAAAATTCTTCTTTTACCAGTTATTTTGGTGCAGGTTTCTGACACTTAAAACTAAAAGAATAGTCTGATTTTATTTGTGACACTACTTTTCTTTGTTGGCACAGATCATTGAAATTTGCCTGCTTATACTTGTCTAAGTTAATAACAGTCTGGTAAAAGCTGACAGAAAATCTAAATTCAATTTGCATTTAGGGAGAAAATTATATCAACCTCACGTAGTATCCAAAAATAAATTTTGACTATAGACTTTAATGTAAAAAAGAGTCTTTAATTCCATTTACAATGGCTACAAAAAACAATAAAATACTTAAGAATAAATTTAACCAAGGAGGTGAAAGCCTTGGATACTGAATAAAAATTGATGGAAGAAGATGTAAACAAATGGAAAGATACTCTGTGTTCACAGATTAGAAGAATAAATATTGTTAAAACATCCACACTACCCAAAGCAAGCTACAGATTCAATGCAATCCCTATCAAAATTCCAATGTCATTTTTCACAGAAATAGAAAAAGCAATTCCAGAATTCTTATGAAACTACAAAAACCCATGAATCGCCAAGGCAATCATAAGCAAGAAGAATAAGCTGAAGGTATCACACTACCATATTTTAAACTAGACTAAAAGCTATAGTAAATAAAGTAATATGGTACTGGCATAAAATAAACATATTGACTAACGGAATAGAGTAGAGATCCCAGAAATGAACCCATGCATGTACAGCCAATTGATTTTCTAAAAAAATTTTCATATGCCTACACAGGCTGAAATCAATTGATTTTTGACAAAGGTGCCATGAATACACAATGGGAAAGGATAGTCTTTTCAATAAGTGGTGTTGAAAGAAACTGGATATCCACATGCAGAAAAATGAAATTGGACCCTTGCCTCACACTATATACAAAAACCAACTCAAAATGAATTACCTTGCACTTAAGACTAGAAACTACAAAACAAATAGGAGAAAATATAGGGGGAAAATGTCACAATATTGGTCTGGTCAATGATTTTTTGGATTTCACCTTAAAAGTACAGGCAGCAAAAGCCAAAAATAAACATATGAGATTTCATCAAACTAAGAAGCTTCTACACAGCAAAGCAAATAATTAACAGTGTGAAGCAACCACCTATGGTTAGGAGAAAATATTTTCAATCCACACATCTGATAAACAGTTAATATCCAAAATATATAAGGAACTCAGAGACAACTCAGCAGCAAGAAAACAAAAACCTAATTAAGAAATGGGCAAGGAAGCTGTGCATTAGTTTGTTTTCACACTGTTATGAAGAACTACCTGAGAGTGGGTACTTTATAAAGAGGTTTAATTGACTCACAATTCCACAGGCTTAACAAGAAGCATGACTGTGAGGCCTTGGGAAACTTACAATCATGGAAGAAGGTGAAGGGGAAGCAAGCATATCTTACCATGGCAGAGCAGGAAAGAGAGACAGATCGAAGGGGGAAGTGCCAAACAACCAGATCTCAAGAGAATTCACTCACTATCATGAGAACAGCAAAGGGGAAGTCCACCCCCATGATTCAGTCACCTTCCACCAGGCCCCTCCCACAATATATGTGGATTACAATTTGCGATGAGATTTAGGTGGAGACACAGGGCTAAACTATCTTATTCTGCCCCTGTCCCCTCCCAAATCTCAAGTTCTTCCCACATTTCAAAATGAATCATGCCTTCCCAACAGTCCCCAGACAGTCTCCCAAAGTCTTAACTCATTCCAGCATTAACTCAAAAGTCTACAGTTTAAAGTCTCATCTGAGATAAGGTTAAGTCCCTTCTGCCTATGAGCCTGTAAAACAAAAAACAAGTTAGTTACAAGATACAATGGGGGTACAGGCATTGGGTAAATGCTCCCATTCCAAAAGGGATAAATTGGCCAAAATGAAAAAGCTACAGGCCCCATGCAAGTCCAAAACCCAGCAGGGCAATCATTACATCTTAAAGCTTAAAAATAATCTCCCTTGACTCCATGTCTCACATCCAGGGCATGCTGATGCAAGGGGTGGCTCCCATGGCCTTAGGCAGCTCTGCCCCTGTGGCTCTGCAGGGTACAGCCCCTGCAACTGCCTTCATAGGCTAGTGTTGAGTGCCTGTGGCTGTAGATGCATCTACTGTTCTGGGGTTTGGAGGATGGTGGCCCTCTTCTCACAGTTGCACTAGGCAGTGCCCCAGTGGGGACTCTGTGTGGGACCTCCAAAATCACATTTCCCCATCCACACTGCCCTAGTAGGGGGTTCTCCATGAGGGCTCCAGCAGACTTCTGCCTGGACATCCAGGCATTTTCATACAACCTCTGAAATCTAGGTGGAGGTTCCAAAACCTCAATTCTTGCCTTCAAAACATCCATAGACCCAACATCATGTGAAAGCCACCAAGGCTTAGGGCTTGCACCCTCTGAAGCCATGGCTTGAGCTGTACCTTGGCCCCTTTTAGCTGTGGCTGGAGCTGGAGTGGCTGGTATGCAGGGTACCATATCCCAAATCTGCACAAAGCAGTGAGGCCCTGGGTCACCATTTTTCCCTTCTAGGCCTTCAGGCCTGTGATGAGAGGGGTTGCCTTGAAGATCTCTGAAATGGCCTGGAGACATTTTCCCCATTGTCTTGGCTATTAACATTCACTTCCTTGTTACTTATGCAAATTTCTGCAGCTGGCTTGAATTTCTTCCCAGAAATTGGGCTTTTCTTTACTGCATGGTCAGGCTGCAAATTTGCAAAACTTTGATGCTCTGTTTTCCTTTTAAATGTAAGTTCCAACTTCAGACCTTCTCTTTGTGAACATATAGGACTGTATGCTGTTAGCAGCAGTCAGGCTATTTCTTGAATGCTTTGCTGCTTAAAACTTCTTTCTGCCAGACACCCTAAATCATCTCTCTGAAGTTCAAAGTTCCACAGATCTCTAGGGCAGGGGCAAAATGCCACCAGTCTCTTTGCTAAAGCATAGCAAGAGTGACCTTGCTCCAGTTCCCAATAAGTTCCTCATTTCTATCTGAGACCACTTCAGCCTGGACTTCATTATCCATATCACTATCAGCATATTGGTCAAAAACATTTAACAACTTCCTATAAGTTCCAAACTTGCCCACATCTTCTTGTCTTCTAAGCCCTGCAAACTGTTCCAACCTCTGCCCATTACCCAGTTCTAAAGTTGCTTCCACATTTTCAGGTATCTTTTTAGCAGTGCTCTACTCCCAGTACCAATTTTCTGTATTAGTTCGTTTCACACTGCTATAAAGAACTACCTGAGGCTGGGTAGTTTATGAAGAAAAGAGGTTTAATTGACTCACAGTTCTGCAGGCTTAACAGGAAGCATAACTGTGAGGCCTCAGGAAACTTACAATCCTGGTGGAAGGCAAGAAGGAAGCAAGCACATCTTACTTTGGCAGAGCAGGAGAGAGAGACAGAGAGCGAAGGGAGAAGTGCCACACACTTTCAAACAACCAGATCTCATGAGAACTCACTCACTATCACAAGAACAGCAAGGATAAGTCTGATTTATGATTCAATCACCTCCCACCAGGCCCCTCCCTCAACATGTAGGGATTACAATTCAAGAATTTACAATTCAAATTTGGGTGGGGACACAGAGCCAGATCATATCAGGCCGAACAAATATTTTTCAAAAGAAGACCTAGAAATGGCCAACAGATACATGAAAAAAAGTTCATCAACATCACTAATCATTAGGGAAATGCAAATTAAAATCACAATGAGATTTTATTTCATTCCTGCCAGAAGGGCTATTATCAAAAAGATGAAAGATACGTGTTCATGAGGATGTGGAGAAAGGGGAACCTTCGTACACTGTTGATAGGAGTATAAATTAGTACAGCCATTATGGAAAACAGTATGGAGGTTTCTCAAAAAGCAAAAAGTAGAATTACCATATAATCCAGCAATCCCACTTCTGGGTATTTCCCCCAAAGATCTGAAATCAGTTTAAAATCGATACGCACCCCCACTTCCATTGCAGCGCTATTTACAATAGCCAAGTTGTGGAATCAACTTGTGTTCATCAGCAGATGAATAGAGAAAGAAAATACAGTGCATATACATACAATGGAATACTATTCAGCCTTAACAAAAGAAGGGAATTCTGTCTTTTGTGACAACATGAGTGGAATTGGGGACCATTATGCTAAGTGAAATAAGCCAGACAGAAAGACAAATACTGCATGTTTTCACATATAAGTGGAATCTAAAACAAACTGATAGAAGCAGAGTAGAATGGTGGTTGCCAGGGCTGGGGGCTAGGGGGATTGGAGAGATGCTAGTCAAAGGGTATATAAGCCTCAGACAGGAAGAATAAGTGGGGTAGTTTTTTTTTTTTTTGAGATCTATTGCATGGCTTGGTGAATATAGTTAATAGTATACTCTACATTTCCAAATTTCTAAGAGAGTAAATATCAAATGTTCTCATTAAAAAATGGTAAGTATTTCAGGTGATGGATATGTGAATTAGCTTTACTTGATTATTCCTCATTATATCAATAAATCATAATATCGCTTTGTTTCCCATAAATATATACAATCATAAATTATCAATTTACAATAAACTAAAAATAAAGTTTAAAAATTAGGCGACAGGTACCATACTAAATAATTCTATTAAAAAAACTTAGAATATACAATAAGTTTTAGAAGATAATCTTAGGGTAGGAAAGGCCTTCATAAGTAAATCTAAAACCCAGAAACCATAAAGAAAAATATCAACAGATTTGACTGGGAAAATACTTAAAGCTGTTGGAATATAAAAGTTGCTATTAACAAAATTAAAGGACAAGTGACAGAATGGAAGAATGTGTTCGTAAAATACATAATTCATAATGGATTAATATCCATGAAGTAAAAAAGTCCCTACAAGCCCAGAAGTGCCATAGAAAGCAGAAAAAATTTATAAATAGGTAGTTTCAAGCAGAAAAAAGAGAAATGACTGATTTTAATCTTATCAGTGCAAGGAACACAAGCAGGTTTAAAATAAAATTGAAAAAATCAGAATTTTTTTCAATTTTCAAAAAGCATTCCTTTGAGAAATGCATCCTTTTCCTGCAATACCCTTTCCTCCTTTGTTGCCTGAAGCACTCATATCTACTTCTCCACCTCAGGCCCAAGAATAATCCACAGAGGTCTCCTTTGTGTGGCCAAGATACCTTACATGCGCATCACTTACGGCACCTTAGTTCATTGTCTTCAGTGTTTGCTTACAGGTTTGCTTTCCCTCACTAACCAAGGGCTGGGTCGTCCACTTTGTCTCAGTGACCAAACTTATCTCTTTAAATTCGTATATTTTGTCTAAAATGTGTCTGTAGAATAGATACATTTCAATAAATGGTAAATGAATGACACATAAATGTTGGATTTCCACGGGCACTGTTGGAATCAATACATAGATTCTATAGCAAAATGCCCAACTTTCTATTTCATTTGGGCTGCAGACACTGATATGTACAATCTTACTCATGTGAGGGGGAAAAGTAAGAGTGAACATTCTGTATTTAGTCAATTCTAATATACTACTTTTTGGTGTCATTGCTGTGCATATGTCAACTGTATTATTATTATTATTATTATTAAAGGTGTGACAAACAAAGGTAGTTCCTTGATGTTTCAATGAATGAATGATTCAATGATCATTTGAGAATAGAACTATCTTACCCTGATGTCAAATGGAAACCTTTTCTCCTTATCATTTGGTAAGATTTGGGAAGCATCAGCATGAAAACTTGCAGAAAGTATGTCAGTGGCTTAAAAGATGATCCCACATTACCAGCATTCTTGATGCCTAGAGAATGGTGTGTGGAAAAACAGCCATCGGCAATTATGAGTCAAAAAACGATTAAGGGAGTCAGACTTTGAATGTAAAGAAGTTTTGAAATATATTAATCAATTTTTTACCTGCATTTTTATACATGCATGAGTGCTATATAATAAAAATCTATGTTTCCATCTAAACAAGCTTCTCAATGAATATAAAAATAAAAATTCTAGTTAATGAGAAAGCAAAAGTCTTACATCATAGTTGCATAGTTGAACTGGCAATAGTTTGTTTTATCTTTTCTTTTCATGGCGGTATATTCAATAATGGTGCATTTGCAATCACTGGCAGATTTCATGAAAATATGGTAACAGTAACATCTAGCACATATTAAGCCTTATTTTTTTTCTGAGGCATTATACAAAGCACTTTACATGCATTATCTCATTTAATTGTTATAACAACTCTATAGGTAGACTATGATTATCCTCATTTACAGGTAATGAAACAGAGACTTAGAAAAGTTAGTTACTGACAGAACCAGCATTTTTCAGTGATCAGAGCCTATGCTGTTAATAGATGTTTGAAGGAAGCAGCAGCAGCAATTTCTTAGGACACATGCAGAGCAGTGGATTTGAGAAACACTTTCTAGAATACACAAACTATTTTAGTGTCTATCCTGTTGAAATTATGATAAAGGCAAATTAAATAAGTGTGAGCATGTATCTCATGTCTATAAATAATAAATGTGAATGTCTATTATAAAAATTACATGTCAAATGTGGTAAATATTTGTTGTACAATGGGAGATGTGTTTGCAAAGCTGTGTATGCACCAACATATAAAGCTGTGACAAAGCCCTCGGATGTGACAGATCTTGTCAAGTCATGTCCCTGTGACAATGGCAAAGCATAGTTCGTCCCACTCTCCCTAGCACAGACAGCCTAAACACAAGTTGCCATCTTGCATTTTGATGGTGGTTCTACTGTATTTAAAAATCTATTCTCTATAGCACTAGCTCATGGAAATCAATTTAGTAGTAAATAAGTAAACTTCAAAGAACTGCCTAATAAGGAGTATTAAATCAAATTCAAAAATGCTGCAAATGAGAATCAGCTACTGAACCTGTGCGAATATAAACCATCTGGAATGAATCAGCAATCTTAGCTAAAACTGAATTGACTCTTAAGACTTCTTCTCTCCAACCCTCTAGCAGACAGTCTGTCTTAAGCCCTGAAAATGGACTTGACCTTATTAGAAAACCATTTGGAAAGCTACAGAATATCCTCCCAGATGGTAACAGTCAATACAGAAATAAGTTTGAACACTTTTCATAGGTGTCTGGAAAAGCTGTTTGCTTAAACCCTTACTTAGTTTTCTATTTACAAACATCTTTGTCTCTTGTACTGATGTTAGAATGACAGCTTCATCTGAACGTTAGTTAGCTTGGGGGTGCACACATGTCTATGTAAAGGTATCACCCATCATGTTTTAAAAGAATATGGCTTACTTGCTCTCATTTTAGTTGATCTATATTTCCTCCCAATACCACCTATTTTAGGGTGGAAATACAAGTTTGTAATTTTTTCTCTTCACATAATTTTGCTGCTGGTGGGCTGCCATTGTCAGTAGCTGCCATCCTCAATCTCTGAAGGTACAGTAAGATTAGTGGTTACAAGCCAGAGGAGGGCTTTTAGTACTTTCTATATCAAATTCTGTCAATGCTTAACCATTTGTGTTACCAAGAGACAGATATTTATTGTTCCTGCTGTTCAGGGAGAAATGTTAAGATCTTGGCCGCGAGCCTTTGGAAACAACAGCCAGTGGGGTTTTGCTTCAGAGGGCACCAGGGGAAATTGCTTGGTGAGCTTCCCTGGTGCATTTGAACTTTGCCAACAGTAAACTGGAGGTGGGGTTTCTGTTTCCTGGCATATGTTCCTCTCCCTTTTTAGTTTAATTTTATTTATTTATTTTTGAGGCAAGGGAAGAGGTAGGATATTCTGCTCTCTTGTTCCTATCCTGCTCTCTTGTTCCTATCAGGAAGGAATTTTTCTCACCTCTTCTTTGTAAATATAAATCTGGGCTAGTTACTATGGTGTCAGACAGCCAGAGAATTTAATCTATAACAGGTTTAGTTATAATCCTATTAAATGGTCTTCTGTGTTCTTTGAAATTTCGATTAGCGAAGTGCCCATGTTGAAAGCCATACGGTCTTGCATGAAAGGAATTATGCTCCTAGCTGCAGTTGGCCCATAGGATCATGGTATCTTTTTTTGAGCCCTATCCCATGATGATTTCTCCTCACCTACCAGTCCTTCTTATTTAAGAGTTTTTAAAACTTTGCAAAAAGTGAAAATGCTTTGTGGTTAACTGTGAGAGTAAATCAGTTAGTTCTGGATCAGAGTAAAAAGACAATTAATCTCATTGGTTTTCTGTGTAGCAAACATTTCATAGTCAGAGACCTTGTCTGTCTTGTTAATGAGTGAATCACTGCTTCCTAAGACGGCAGCTGGCAGATTGCAGGCATTTAATAAATATTTGCTGAATGAATGGATGACTGAATGACAATTATTTGGCTAAACTTGAGACATTGACTATAAAGCACTAAACATGATCACTTATATTCTTTATCATGATCATGTGTGAAGAGGAGAGGCTAACATAAATGTTTTTCAAAGCTTTGGAGTGAAAAAATGATAGTTCATTATCTAAGCAAAACAGATCCATCTATATAGGAAAATCATATCCAAATCTGGCAAAGCGAAACTGCATGATAAAGTCCATAATCCATATGTGAACCCATCTTTGTGGTTCTTCTAAAGTAACCGAAGGATTTTTGCATTGTTACATTGCTCTGCTATTCCATAAAATCAAAGTGGGGCAGCAGGGGCACATGGCATCAAGAATCCTTTATTTTCTGCAGTTGAGGTAAGGATTATTATCACGTCTGCTGGTTTCCAGTTAGACTTTACATGTTCAGGGTTGTACTCTTTTCATTATGACTTCAAAATCCAATGATAAAGAATTGAGCAGCATCTGATTCTGTGCTGATTAACACAGGCCTTCCCAACTATAAAGAGGTTTCAGATAAAGATGTCAAAGTAAGGACTCATCTCTACAAAGGCAATTTGGAAGAGAAGGTGACATGCTTGACCCTTCCCACATTTTATTATAGTCTTCCCACATTTTAATTTTCCTCCCCATCCTTTAATTGTTTCCATTATTATCTCATTTTCAGCTTTTCTTTCCCTGGCCTTCTTTTCTCCTCTCAGTTTCCTTCTTTCTTTTTTAAAATATATGTTTTAAAAGAACTTGTATTTGCTTTATCTGAGTAATTTTCAGTCATTGGTGTTTATTTATTGTTTTCTACCTACAGAGACCTTAAAAAACTATTGCCTTTCCTGAATACCACGTTCAAAGAGATTTTTGTCTATTAAGTTTCACTTAAGTAAACATTCATGACTTCCTCCTGCCCCTTTAAAAATTCATCAAAGTTTATATAATTGCCTATCAGAGCTTCTGATTAGCATGACGTAGTCAATGTCAATGTTGAAAATCTATCTACATAAAGGCACTTGAACGTTGGTCTTTTAGGTAACTTTAAGCCTGCATCTTGGTGATCTTGCTGACTAGTAACCAGGCAATGACAAACACTTCCTAGCTGGATCTACCTTTAACTCAGAAAGAATGAACAAAAAGAAAAGGAGGAGGTCATAGCTTAAAAAACAAGACAGTCATGACGGAGTTGTTAAAAAATAAAACCTAGATTTATATTACTATGCTTAAATCATTTAACATAATAACTTCATTTTATTGCAAATATGAAGCTACCCAGTGACCTTATATCCTTTAATGACGACAAAGGGATGATAGTGTTTTCCCTCAGGGAACCAGAAAAAAAAACCAACCAAACAAAAAATGCACTTAATAGTTTGTCCTATAGAGACCCTATTAGAGACTTTTAGAAGCTTGTAGACATTGAATTAGAAAAGATCTGGAAATTGTAAATTGTCTTTCCTTCGTATCGTCTTTATTAAGCTGATGTATTGCAATGGGTACTATTGTTTCATAATCATTAGAGGACTTTTCTGAATTAAGTTGCCAGAGCCAGAATGTATTTCTGGGCAATTAAAAACATTGTCTTTCACATTTTTCTGGCTACATCACTGAGAGGCTAAGCGACCTTTTAAACACCTTACATTTTCCACCAAATTTAGCACATTAATAGGAGAAAATACCCACTTATCTTGCACAAATATAGGGGAAATTTAGTGCATGAAGCAATTCCAAACAGAATTATATTAATTGAATAGTATGTTATTCTAGTTTACTTGAGTCCAAAGGGTAGCAGGAAGCGAGGGACAGAATATAACCCAACTAATCCTGTTAGTACAGAGTATTAGTTTGACTCAGTTACTCTCAGTAATGAGGATTCATGATAAGGATGCAAGGGAATATGATCTTTTTTAGCCAGCCATAATACTCCTTGTCCTAGACCTTCCAAAATGGAAAAATATACCACATAATGCTGCCTGGCATTATGAGACCTAACTTCACTTCATAATTAGTATTTACAGTCCCCAAAGAAAAGACTTGATAGGGATCCTTTACCTTGTCTCACATAGAACCACCCTTTGGACAAACTTCCCAGGTTAGGCTGTTTGAGAGGTGGTTGTTCTCTCTCAGTGGAGCTGATGAGTGTATGCTTTTGGTTTATCCACTAATTTTTGGTTGCATTGTTGTAGTCTGAATGGCAGGGCTGGTTTCACCCAACATATAAACACTAGATACGTGAGCTTAATGCTGGAAAATATCTCTTGAATCTGCATTCTTTTTCCCTACCAAGAAAGAGTGACAATAGGAGATCATTTAGAAACTTTATGGCTTATCCCATAAATGTGTGGGCTGAAATATGGTTAGATACTTTTCCTAAATTATCTGGTTCAGTCAGTCAAAGTTGTTGGTACTTAACCTCCAAAATAGAGATAATTATGGCTTAATAGACTGTCTCAGTAGGAGAAAAGTTCTAGATTTTATTTTCAAAATGATTATCAATAGACTTACCTGTCATGTTTGAATTGTAAATGCAGATTAAAATAAGGCTCACTTTATGGGAGCACCACTCTCATGGAGAGAAGAAGGAGTGGCAAGGGAACATCACTCTCTCCAACTGGACCATCCAGGTGGACACTTTGGGATTCATAAAGGAAACAACTCAACCCATAGAGAATGGAGAGGAGCAAGAGAGGACAACCACCCACCTGGGAGTGGCACAGAGCCTCCACTGCACTGACACAGAGAGCTCCGCGGAGTTTGGGCACAGCCACTTGCTCAGACACATGCAGAGTTCTGGCAGCCTTGAATCCCCAGGCATCCTAGCACCAGTGACTGCATCTCTAGCAATGGGGGAGGCCAGGCTGCCTTGCATGCCCCCAGGACAGGGACCAAATCCATGGGGCTGAGCAGCAGATGGTCTGCGGGCCTCATCTGTGCTGCACCTTGCTCGGTGGGGCCCACTGGCCTAGGAACCTAGTGCAGCCACCCCAGCCCCGCCTGGGCTGTCGGGCCAGGAGTAGCTCTGCACTTCCCTGGCATGGAGCTCCTGGAGGGAGCAGGCAGGCCGCCATTTTTGCTGCTTTGCCGCCCTCACTCCTGTTGCCCTTGGGCCAGGGAGGGAGCACAGTGATTAGGGGCAACGTGGACCCCCAGAAGAGGGCAGCAGACTTGCAGGAAAGCGGCCAGACTATTTTTCAGGTGGGTTCCCACCCCCGATACTCCTCACTGAGCAGGGCCTCCCGACCTGAGACACCAGGCACTCACAGCCTGGGCTCTCGGGTAGTGGCTCTGCACTTCCCTGGGAGGGAGCTCCCGGAGGGAGCACATAGGCCAACATTTTTGTTGCTTGGCATCCCTCATCCCTCATCCCTCGCTCCTGTTGCCTTCGGTCTAGGGAGGGAGCACACTGATTAGGAACTAACATGTGCCCCCAGCACAGTGCAGCTGCCTTACAGAAAAGGAGCCAGAGTGTTTTCCACACAGGTCCCCGCCCCCACCACTCCTCACTGGGCAGTGCCTCTAGACCTGGGACTTCAGCACAATCACCCTGCCTCCACCTGAATACTTCAGTTGGTGGTGGCTCTGCCTTTCCTTGGGGAGAAAATCCCAGAGAGAACCCACAGCCCCTCTGCCATTGCAGCTGCAGTGGTACCACTCTTAATGCCCTTGGGCTACGGAGGGAACAAAGGGCCTGAGGGATTTACTCGTGCTTCAGGCATACCACAGTCTCCATATGGAGAGGAGCCTTGTCTCTACTCCTTCTGAGCGCTTGACCTCCTGCTCTTCACTAAGTGGTGGGGCCCCCAGCCCCTGCCAGCAGTGCAGCCACCCCATCCACTGGCTGAACACTCCCAGTAGCATACTGAACAAGAAGATCATCCCCAAGACACACAGTCATCAAATTATCCAAAGTCAACACCAAGGAAAAAATGTTAAAGGCATCTAGAGAGAGGGGATAGTTCATCTACAAAGGGAACCCCATCAAGCTAACAGCAAACCTTTCAACAGAAACCCTACACGCTAGAAGAGATCAGGGGCCTATATTCAGCATTCTCCATTGAGGTGGAGTTCCCAGAGGCAACTGAAAGCCCCTCTGCCACTGCTGCTGCAGTGGTACTGCCCTTGCTGCCCTCAAACTGGGGAAGGAACAAAGACCCTAAATGCTTTACTCACACCTCCAGCAAGCCACAGCCTTTCTAAGGAGAAGAGGCTAGTCTGTCTTCCCCATGAGTCCCCCACATCCTCTGCCTGTTAACAGGCAGAGTCCCCAGCTTGGGCCCACAACAGACTCCCCAGCCCCCAGGAATATCACACTGATTGGCAGCAGCTCTGCATATCTCTGGGGTGAAGAGACAAGTGAAAAGCCCTCTGCCATATCCACTGCCAAGGTCTCTTCCCCTGATGCTTCCAAGCTTGGGAGGGAACATAAAGCCTGAGTTCACTGCAGGGCAGCGGTGTGCAGCCTGGCACTGCCAAGCCAAGATCTGCAGCCAGCATTCCAGTGGGAAAGCTCACACTTTCAGACCACTGAGAGGAAGTGTGGCTGCAATTGTGAGGAAATACAGAGAAGACACATGGCTGGGCAAGAGACTACCTATTAGCCATTACACATAAGTGCCATTTACGAGATTACAGCTCAAACTTCAACACCAAAAATACTTTGCTAACATACTCCCCTGTGAAACTAAGGACAATAATTCAGCTGCAGATAAAGACCCCGCACAAAGCCGCAGCTCTCTGAAAACATCCCGAAAAGAAGCCAACTGATGATTCTCAAATTATTCCACAGTTAAAGGAACATCAGCCCACACAGATGAGAAAGAATCAGTGCAAGAACTCTGGCGACTCAAAAAAAACAGAGTGGCTTCTTTCCTCCAAAGGAACATACCAATTCCCCAGCAAGCATTCTTAACCAGGATGAAATGGCTGAAATGATAAATATAATTCAGAATATGGATAGGAACAAAGATCATTGAGTTTCAGAAGAAAGTCAAAACCCCATCCAAGTAATCTAAGGCTTACAATATGATGATACAGGAGTCACAAGGCAAATTGACCATCATAAGAAGACCCAAACTGATCTGATAGAGCTGGAAAAAACACTACAAGAATCTCATAATACAATCACAAGTATTAATGACAGAATAGACCAAGCTGAGGAAAGAATCTCAGAGTTCAAAGATTGGATCTCTGAACTAACTCAATAAGACAAAAATAAAGAAAAAAAGAATAAAAAAGAATGAACAAAGCCTCCGAGACATGGGATTATGTAAAGAGACAAAATGTACAACTCATTGGTATCTCTGAAATAGAGAGGGAGAAAGCAAGCAACTTGGAAAAGATACCTCAGGATATCATTCAAAATTCCCCCAAACTCATTAGAGAGGCTGACATTCAAATTCAAGAAATGTAGAGAACCCCTGCAAGATACTGCCTAAGAAGACCATCCCCAAGACACACAGTCATCAGATTATCCAAAGTCAAAACAAATGAAAAAACGTTAAAGGCAGCTGGAGAGAAGGGACAGTTCATCTACAAAGGGAACCCCATCAAGCTAACAGCAAACCTTTCAGTAGAAACCCTACAAGCCAGAAGAGATTAAGGGCCTATATTCAGCATTCTTAAAGGAAAGAAATTCCAACCAAGAATCTCATATCCAGCCAAACTAAGCTTCATAAGCAAACAAGAAATAAGATCCTTTTCAGACAAGCATATGCTAAGGGAGTTTGTTACCAGCAGACCTGCCTTACAATAGGTCCTGAAGGGAATGCTAAATATGGAAAGGAAAGACTGTTACTGGCCACTGCAAAAACATACTTAACTACATAGACCATTGACACTACAAAGCAACCACACAAACAAGTCTTCATAATAAGCAGCTAATAACATGATGATAGGATCAAATCCACACATATCAATACTAGCCTTGAATGTAAATGGGCTAAATTCTCCACTTAAAAGGCATAGAGTGTCAAGTTGGATAAAGAAGCAAGACCCAATAGTACGCTCTCTTCAAGAGACCTTTCTCACATGCAATGACACTCATAGCCTCAAAATAAAGAAATGGAGAAAAATCTACCAAGCAAATGGAAAAGAGAAAAAAGTAGGCGTTACTATTCTAATTTCAGACAAAACAGATTTTAAATCAACAAAGATCAAAAAAGACAAAGAAGGGAATTAGATAATGGTAAAAGGTTCAATTAAACAAGAAGACCTAACTATCCTAAATATATATGTCCCCAACACAGGAGCACCCAGATTCATAAAGCAAGTTCTTTGACATCTATGAAGGGACTTGGCTAATGCTGGTATTATCCAAGGGATTTATGAAGGGACACAATAATGCTGGCAGACTTCAGCACCGTCACTGACAGTATTAGACAGATTATTGAGGCAGAAATCTAAAAAAGATATTCAGGACCTGAACTTGACACTTGACCAAGTATACCTAATAGACATCTACAGAACTCTCTACCCCGAAACAGCAGAATATACATTTTCCTCATTTGCACATGGCACATACTCTAAAATCGACTACACAGTAGGACATAAAACAATCCTCAGCAAATTCAAAAAAACCCCTGTCAGACCACAACACAATAAAAATAGAAATCAATTCTCAGAAAATTGCTCAAAACCATAAAATTACATGGAAATTAAACAACCTACTCTTGAATGAACTTTGGGTAAACAATGAAATTAAGGCAGAAATCAAGAAAAGAAATTTTTTTTAACTAATGAGAATAAAGTTACAACATACCAGAATCTCTGGGACACAGCTACAGCAGTGTTAAGAGGGAAGTTTATAACATTAAACACCCACATCAAAAAGTTAGAAAGATCTCAAATTAACAACCTAACAGCACACCTAAAGGAACTAGAGAAATAAGAGCCCACCAACCCCAAAGCTCATAGAAGACAAGAAACAACCAAAATCAGAGCTGAACTCAAGGAAATTGAGATGCAAAAAAAAAAAAAAAAAGATCAACAAATCCAGGAATTGGGTTTTTGAAAAGAATTAGCATTATATATAGATAAACCGCTAGCTAGGCTAATAAAGAAAAAAGAGAAGATCCAAATAAACATATTTGGAAATAACAAAGGGGATGTCACCACTGACCCCACAGCAATACAAAACCCCTCAGAGACTACTGCAAACACCTCTATGCACACAAGCTAGAAAACCCAGAAGAAATGGATAAATTCTGGGAAAATACAACCACCCAAGACTGAACCAGAAAGAAATTGAATGCCTGAACAGACCAATAATGAGTTCCAAAATTAAATCAGTAATAAAAAGCCTACCAACAAGAAAAAGCCCAGGACCCAACAGATTCAGAGCTGAATTCTACCAGATGTATAAAGAAGAGCTGGTACCACTCATACTAAAACTATTCCAAAATATTGAGGAGGAAGGACTCCTCCCTAGGGCCTTCTATGAGGCCAACATCATTCTGATGCCAAAATCTGGCAGAGACACAATGACAATAAAAAAGAAAATTTCAGGCCAGGCGCGGTGGCTCACGCTTGTAATCCCAGCACTTTGGGAGGCCGAGGCGGGCGGATCACGAGGTCAGGAGATCAAGACCACGGTGAAACCCCGTCTCTACTAGAAATACAAAAAAATTAGCCGGGCGTGGTGGCAGGCGCCTGTAGTCCCAGCTACTCAGAGAGGCTGAGGCAGGAGAATGGCGTGAACCCGGGAGGCAGAGCTTGCAGTGAGCTGAGATCGTGCCACTGCACTCCAGCCTGGGTGACAGAGTGAGACTCCATCTCAAAAAAAAAAAAAAGAAAATTTCAGACCAGTATCTTTAATGAACATAGATGCAATCAACAAAATACTAGGAAACTGAATGCAGCAGCACATCAAAAAGCTAATCCACCATGATCAGGCAGGCTTTATCCCTGAGATGCAAGGTTGGTTCAATATATGCAAATCGATAAATGCGATTCATCACGTAAACAGAACTAAAAACAAAAAATCACATAATCATCTCAATAGATGCAGAAAAGGCTTTCAATAAAAGTCAACATCCCTTTATGTTAAAACCATCAAAAAACTAGACATCAAAGGAACATACTTCAAAATAATAAGAGTCATCTAATGACAGACTCACAGCCAGTATTATACTGAACAGGCAAAAGCTGGAAGCATTCCCCTTGAGAACTCCTATTCAGCATAGTACTGGAAGTCCTAGCCAGAGCAACAAGGCAAGAGAAAGAAATAAAAGACATCCAAAATAGGAAGAGAGGAGGTCAAACTATCCCTGTTTATAGATGCTATAATTCTATACCTAGAAAATCCTATAGCCTCTACCCAAAAGCTCATTGATCAGATAAACAACCTCAGGAAAGTCTCAAGATATAAAATCAATGTACAAAAATTAGTAGCATTCCTATACACCAACAACATCCAAACTGAGAGCCAAATCAATAACACAATCCCATTCATAATAGCCACAAAAAGAATAAAATACCTAGGAAAACAGCTAGCCAGGAAGGTGAAAGATATTTATAATGAGAATACAAAACACTGCTTAAAGAAATCAGAGATGACACAAACACATGGAAAAATATTCCATGCTCATGGATAGGAAGATTCAATATTGTTAAAATAGCCATACTGCCAATGCAATGTACAGATTCAATGTTATTCATATCAAACTACCAATGACATTCTTTTCAGAATTAGAAAAATCTATTTTAAAATTCATATGGAACCAAAAAAGAGCCTGAATAGCCAAGGGTATCCTAAACAAAAAGAATAAAGCTGGAGGCATCATGTTACCCGACTTCAAACTACACTAAAGGCTACAGTAACCGAAACATGAAACTGGTGCAAAACCAGGCACATAGACCAATGGAGCACATTAGAGGGTCCAGAAATAATGCCACACATCTACAACCATCTGATCTTTGACAAAGTTGACAAAAACAAGCAATGGGGAAAGGACTTCCTATTCAATAAATGGTGCTGGGGTAACTGGCTACCCATATGCAAAGGATTGACCCCTTCCTTACACTATATACAAAAATCTATTCATGATGGATTAAAGACTTAAATGTAAAACTTAAAACTATAAAGACTCTGGAAGATAACCTAAGAAATACTCTTCTGGACATAGACCCTGGCAAACATTTCATGATGAAGATGCCAAAAGCAATTTCAACAAAAATAAAAATTGACAAATGGGACCTAATTAAACTAAAGAGCTTCTGCACAGCAAAAGAAACTATCAACAAAGTAAACAGACAAGGCATAGAATGGGAGAGAATGTTTGCAAACTATGCATCTGATTCTAAGCATCTACATTCTTATAGATTCTAATATCCAGAATTTAAAAATAGCTTAAACAAAGTAACAAGCAAAAAACAAATAACCCCATTAAAAAGTGGGCAAAGGACATGAACAGATGCTTTTCAAAAGAAGACATACACGTGACCAATAAGCACATGAAAAAATGTTCAGCATCATGGATCATTAGAGAAATGCAAATCAAAACCACAATAAGATACCATCTCACAACAATCAGAATGGCTATTATTAAAAAGTCAAAAAATAACAGGTGTTGGTGAGGTTGCCTAGAAAAAGGAATGCTTATACACTGCTGGTGGGAATGTAAATTAGTTCAGCTGTTGTGGAAAGCAGTGTGGTGATTTCTCAAATAACTTAAAACAGAATTACCATTTGACCCAGCAATCCCATTATTGGAGATATATCAAAAGGAATATAAATTGTTTTACCATAAAGACATATGCATACGTATGTTCATCACAGCAATAGTCACTGTAGCAAAGACATGGAACCAACTTAAATGCCCATCAAGAGTAGACTGGATAAAGAAAATGTGGTACACATACAGCATGGAATACTAAATAGCCATAAAAAGAACAAAATCACATCCTTTTTAGCCATTATCCCCAGCAAGACAACCCAGGAACAGAAAATCAAATACCACAAATTCTTACTAATAAGTGGGAGCTAAAGATTGGGAACAGACACCAGGACCTACTTGAAGGTGGAGAGTGAGGAGAAGGAGAGGATTGAAAAACTTCCTATCAGGTATTATGCTTATTATTTGAGTGATAAAATAATCTGTACACCAGACCCCTGTGACATGCAATTTACCTATATAATAAAACTGTACATGTAGCTCTGAACAAGAAATATACTTTCAGTTTCCGTTTTCCTATCTGTAAAACAGGGATAATAATAGCTTCCTCATAAAGTTGTGAGGATTAAATTAGCTAATACAAATAAAGTACTTAAGACAGTCCCTGGCATGTGCTAAGTACTTAATTCATGCTGGATATTATATTATTAATAATTGCAAATACAAAATAAAGAACATTCTACAACAACAGAGAAACATAAAGACTTCTGAAGAAGGTATGTACTCTGAATCCACTAGATAATCAATTTGAAGAGCGAAGTTTTTTAAAAACCTGAGACTGGAAAACATACTAAAATTATGCTCTTCAAAGTGTGTGGTCCATAGACCAGCAACACTGACATCAGCTAGGAGTTCATTAGCAATGCAGACTCTCAGGCCCCAGCCCAAACCTACCCAATCAGTTGTCTTGATAAGATGCCTAGGTGGTTTCTAAGTACATTAGTGTACACTACTGTTTTATGTTTTTTAGATGTAACTTTTTTAGGAGATAATTTTTTTCAACAGGTTTTTATCTTCAGGCTATGTCATTGAATGGAATGTTGATATACCTAATTTTCTTTTATATTTTCTATAAAAAATCCACTTTGAATAGCTCTATTTATCATGACTGTCTAGGGCACACTTTGTAGAAGAGCAACATAGAAATAGAGCAGAAAGAGCAGAAACACCTTAGTTTGGAACCCTACCCCTCTTTTCTGTCATCAGAGTGAAGGCCAAAATGTCTTCCCACCTGTTGACCAAGAGGCAGACCTGCCTCCCCAAATGCCCAGACACACTGTCTTTGCTTTGCTTGCTTTGTACCTAAAAGGAGATGTGTTTCTGCAGCTCCAACGTCAGTTTTCTTCTCTCTTTTAAGGCCAACTCTTTCTCCAATAACATACAGGCTGCTCTTGGCTTTGGAGCCCTCCACTTGCTTATCAGTCCTGCCCAGCGGATGGTCCTGTCTCATTGCTGGCTCACCTCACTTCTGGATGGAGCCAGGGCTTGGGAGGGGTAGTCATCTGCACGTGCTAGGGTATCCTCTGTGACTGCCTTTGTGGAGCCTGTGAGTGAGAGGCATCACTACTGCTACTTCTGATTGAGAAGAAATTACTGCCAACGAGGGAATCAGTTGTGGTAGGATGCACAAGCATGCACGTGCACACGCACACACACACACACACACACACCACACACACATCCAGATACACACACATACACCACACACATTCATACACTGCACCACACACACACATACACATGCATATATACATACTCCTCTCCCAAGGACACACATTGGTTTTTAGACAAAGTACAATAGAAATCAGTGTTTTTCAACCTAAGATCTAGAAATGTATTTTTTCCTTTCCAAGATAACATTTTTGCCTTTAAAAACAAAAGAGTGTTTACATTTAGAAGCACTGGTCTTAATCCTTAGGAAGGAATAGAACCCTTTTCCTAATTGCCCTGTAATTTTTCAAACCAGCCTGTCTCACAACAGCAATATTTTGATGATTACATTACAGCCTCATCCCCTAAGCTCTGCCCTATCTCATAATCTGAATGAACACCCATCTCCTAATGGCTGCTCCCTGGCCACCCTGCAGCCCTGTAAGAGACTGCTTCATCTCCCAGGCTCAGAGAGCCGACCTCAAACTCCCCCTCTTTCTGTCCCTCTCTGAACCTGCTTGACAGGAGGGCAAGGAGATTATTTTCCTCCTGTCACCTGGTGGTAAACAGAGAAGCAGCCCAGACTGAGGGGTCCATTGGCTGCCTGGCGGCTGCCCACCACAACAGAACTGGGGTCTTGCTCTCCTTGGAGGTCTTAGCATCATGTTGGCCCCCCTTCTTGTCTGGGGTTGGAATTGACTGCAAAGCATTGATTCCCTAAGGAGTTGGAATGGCGTGAAGGACAGACTTTTCTTTCTATGATATTTACTTTGGGACGTTTGCAGACATTTTTCCTAATTCTAAAGGAAAATCATCTACATAGAAGACTGTGATGGAAATACAAGAATGGCATCCCAGGGACCTGGTAGTGTGCCCCCTTTCTCAGCCTCAAGCCCTTAACTATAAAATCAGTGAAAATATCTCATAATGCTGAAAAACAGTATGTTGTTCTTAAATATGTGGCACATGGTTTATTTCATATTTTTTCACACAATTTGTTGGTTAAAATTTATACTCTACCTTGTCTCAGAAAGGATTTCAGGGGTGTTACAAGGGTACGTAAAATAACAAGATAGCATAAATTAGAAATATGTGAAGAACAAAAGGGGAAAACAAAGACAGGGGCATAAAATGGAACCAGGCTGTAGTTAGAACTGCCATGCATCCCTTGAAGTCTTGCCCTTTTGCTTCAGGAAAATGTTGCAGATTGCTTTTGCAACCCAATAAGGCAAATGAAAGGAAAGGAACATAACTCTCCTTATGAGCAAGGCAATCAGTAACAGCATCTGTAGCAGGTGTGGAAAAACCTTTTTGTTTCTAAGCACCACTGACCTGCCAAAAATTTAATCAAAGATTTTGTGTAAGTACAAGACAACTTATTGTGAGTTTTTGTTGTTGTCATTTGGAGATGGACATAGATGATAGATAGATAGATAGATAGATAGATAGATAGATAGATAGGTAGATAGATAGATAAGCTCTATAAATTAAGATATGTATATATATGATTATTCTATAAATTAAAAGCAGACACATTATATATAGAATACAAAAATATTCAGTAAATTAGAGCATATAGAAGTCAACCTACTACAGTTCCATAGTATAGTCAGTTCTTTAACCAAAGGGGCAGAATTCCACTAAGTGAGACCCACAGGGGCTGGAACACACTGTCACAAAGAGAAGGAGCACACAACTATTGCTCTGAGGAGCAAGGAAGCTCAAAGTTTTGAGCTTCAAAATGAATGAGTGGGCTGGTCTGATTTTAAAACAAGGCAACCTGATTTTAAAGTCTGATTTTAAAACAAGTACTGGCAAGATATGCCTGAAAGTGATGCCTAAAAAGGTTGCTATTTGAAGCCAGTTCCAATGCCTCATTTGTCCACTGGGTAGGGGTGTTGGTGGGTGGAAAAGGTTTTATTCTATGGGCAAAGAACTAAAACCACAGACACCACCGTGTAAGATCCAGATAAGGTCTGCCTTACCTTTTTAGCCTCATATTTTGCCAGCCTCCATGACCCTAAACACAATCCCAAACATGTATTTACATCCACACACTCACATACACACTACTCACACACATACTATTCACACACACATTCATACAAACATGCTCACACACACTAATATATACACATACATACATTCACGCATAACCACACAATACACAAGTGCATATACGTACACATATACATTCACACATAAACTCACACATACACACACAAAAACACAGTCACATGCATACATTCATGCAGACACACATTCATACATACACACACACTAACACACCTTCATACAGATGCATACACTCACATACACACACATTCACACACACACTGAGCCGTTGAAGATTTCAGAAGAGGCCTCTCATTGCCAGTCCCAAGCACAAGCTGAACCCCTATTTACAGAGTCCTCCTCTTTTCCACCCCCATTGCCCTCACTTTTCCCAGAGAACCCTGCCTGTCCTATATGATCCAACTTAAATGTTTTAACTTCCTCCCAGAAGCTTTCTCTCCAAATCCTGGACTGGTAACTTCCTTCAGACAACAGCTTTCACAGGTTCGTTCAAAGCAGTACACAAAAACGATGCATTGCCATAACATCCAACAAAGAAGATTTGAAAAGTCTACAATGTCAGAGCGCTGCCAGGACACTCTGACACCCCTTCAGCCACCTGACACCAAGTACACAATGTGGGACCAACACAGAGAAAGCAGAAGAGATTAGAAAATTCAGATGGATGGCAACAGATGGAATATTTATTTATTTCAAATGCTTTTTTGCTGGGAGAGACACATGAGATGTATATCTTATTTCCAGAGCAGTCTCAGGGGAAACAGCTGTCATGCAGTTTCATTCCAGAACTCTTTAGTACAGTACAAACAACGTAATGGAGGACAGACAGTCTAAATAGCAGACCACAACAATACAGAGCCACCTCAATTGCAGTTCCTTTTACCCTGTAACTTCTTCTTAACATGGAGTGAAATGTTCTCTACAATAAAACAGTGCAGTGACCTTTGGGTATTAAATCAGATTTCATGTTCCAGAACTGTGATCAAAATATTCCCATGCTACTTTTTCCTCCCAAATGGAACCAAAGTGCTTTAAAAAAATTTACTGAATCCTTGAAAACCTAATGATCCCTTAATAGCCTTAGGTAAGTTACTGCAAAATTTAATTTCTGCTAACCTACCTGAGATTGCAAACAGAAAAATAAACGTGTGATACTTACCTGCCTGCTGCATTCTCCTCTCTGACCCACACTTCAGAGTGTGCCATACTCTTGTAAAACAATCAGGGATGTCTATTGTCTTGCAGTGATTCCAGGTACCTGAAGCATTGACTTTTGTCCCTCTTGGGCCATAGATAGAAAGACTCATGGTTCACCCTTTAAGAGCCCATTTATCTTGTTAAGAAGGTCATTCTACAACTTTTTTTCTTAACCAGAATGAACATTGACTTGTCTCTGAGAGTCTGAACTTTAAAAACAAAATAACAGATATCAGGGATTATATATTTATTTAAAACATTGTATCTGTACATTTAATCATTTATTGTATTAGTATGGTTTAAAATGTGTGCGTGTGTTTTTTTTAATCTTGAATCTCTATTCTCCCCCTGCCTTTTTAGACAGCAGCACCATGCTGTCCTTTTAGTGAATTATGTCTCCCCACTTTGTGGGCCCTTGGTGGGGCCATTAATCAAGGCATGCTTCTCTCCTCTAGTCAAAGGGCAGGCCAGTGAGCAAGGCTAGACCAATTTTGAGTTAATTGAGAGGAAAAGAAAATAGTTGGCACTGACCCCTTTCAGGGCTGGAACCCTGATGAGTTAGTATCTAATTAGGGGCCATAGATTGGTTTCTGCTATCTAGTTCTCCAGAACTACCCTGAATGCTGTTCCCTTCCCAGCCTGGGTTTACAGACTTTCCTTCAATTCTGTATGCAACTAATATCTTTGTAATGTATATATTTTTTTCTGCTTGATAAACCAGAATAAATTTTGGTGCTTGGAACCAAAGAATCCTTATTATGAAAGAACTTAAACAACCAGATGTGATGTTAAGGATAAAGACAGGGAACATTACAAAAATAGAGAAAAACAACAGCTCACTGTGTTAGTAAGAAACAATGGGAGGATAGCTAGCAAGAATCACAGCCAAAATCATGCCATAGACTCAGTCCAGGGAGAGGAGACCACTGCTGGTACCAATCTTCACCAACTGGTGCAGCAGCCCTGAACTCTGGATGTCACTGCTGTCCCCATGGCACTGCTGCCTTTGAATAATGGATATGGTTGCTGCCTGTTCCACCAAAACAGAAATTTTTACTGTCCCAAGTAAAAGATCCAGTGGGTGAATCTAATTGACTGAGTCAAGGTTACATGTTCACACTGCAGCTTTCTAAGGGTGTTAGAGTATCTTGCCATTTCCACTGTTAGTAAACATTCCCAGTTAGTAAACTTGATTGCATTATAAGAATTATAAATTTCATTCCACATCAGAAACCCCAACACCAAGGTATCCATCCAAGTTGCACCTGCATTCTTGACCCACGGAAACGGTGAGACAATAAATATTTGCTGTTTTAATACACTATGTTTAAGAGCAATTGACAACTAATAAACACTCCAATTAAAAAACAGGGATATTCCAACTGAATATAAAAGTAAGACTCAACTATGTGCTGCCTACAAGAAACATACTCTATAAAGACATAAATAGTCCCAGCTACTCGGGAGGCTGAGGCAGGAGAATGGCGTGAACCCCAAGGGGCAGAGCCTGCAGTGAGCCGAGATCGCGCCACTGCACTCCAGCCTGGGCGATAGCAAGACTCCATCTCAAAAAAAAAAAAAAAAAAGTAAAAATGTGGAAAAAGATGTATCAGGTTAACAATAATGAAAGACAGCTGGAGTGGCTCTATTAGTAATAAATAAAGTAGATTTCAGAGCAAAAATATAACCAGGGAAAAATGTGATCGTTTCGTAATGATGAAGGAGTCAATTCACCAAGAAGACATAATAATCCTAAATGTTTGTGCACCCATAACAGAGCTTCAAAATATATGAAGCAAAAACATATAGAACCAGATATATCACAATTATACTAGAAGAATTCAACACCCCTTTATCAATAATTGATAGAATAGTTAGAAAATAGTAAAGTTATAAAAGGCTTGAACAATACTATCAACCAACCTAACCTAATTTTTTTTTTTTTTTGAGATTTCGTTACCCAGAGTGGAGTACAGTGGCATGATCATGGCTCACTGCAGCTTCAACCTCTCAGGTTCAAGTGGTTTTCCCACTTCAGCCTCCCAAATAGCTGAGACTACAGGCATGCACCACCATGCCCACCTAGCTTTTTAATTTTTTGTGGAGACTGGCTCCCACTATGTTACCCAGGTTAGTTTCAAACTCCCGGGCTCAAGTGATCCTCCTGCATTGGTCTCCCAAAGTGCTGGGATAATAGGCATGAAGCACTGTGCCTAGCCAACCTGACTGAATTGATATGTATAGAACATGCCACCACAGCAGAATATACATTCTCTTCACGTACACACAGAACATTTAGTAAGACAGGCATTCTGAATTATAAAATACATCTCAGTAGATTTAAAGGACTTAAATTATGTTCTCTGATTACAGTGAAATTAAATTTGAGATCAATAACAGAAAGTACGCTGGAAAAAAACCCAAGTATTTGAATACTAAGTAACACATCTCTAAAAAAAACTTAGGAGGTCAAAGAATAAATAAAAAGGAAAATTATAATGTATTTTGCGCTGAATGATAAAAACACAGCATATCAAAATTTGTGGGGGCAGTGAAAGCAGTACTTAGAGGGAAATTTATAGTGCTAATTGCTTATATTAAAGAAAAGAAGGTCTCAAATCAGTGACCTTGGTTTCCATGTTAAGAAACTGGAAAAACAAGAGGAGACAAAAATATAAGTAGCATAAGAAAGTCTGTAGTAGAAGTAATGAACAAGTAAAAAGTATTAGAAGAGAGGAAATTATAAATATCAGAACAGAAATCAATGAAATAGCAAACAGAAGAAAATAACAAAGATCAAACAGGAAAAAAACCTGTTCTTTGAAAATATCAATAACATTGATAAATGTTTAACTAGACCAATACAGAAAATAAGAGAGAAGACACAAATAACAAAATTACCTTATATCTATTAAAGAAATACAATTTTAATAAATTTGAATCATCATAAAGAAGACTTCAAGCCCAGATGGCTTTGTTGGCAAATTCTACTAAACATTTAAGGAAAAAATAATACCAATTCCACACAAAATATTCCAGAAAACTAAAGGAGGAGGGATAATTTCCTTCTCCCACTATGAGGCCAGAATTATGATACAAAAGATAGGCAAAGATATTATTAAAAAAAGAAAACTGGCCGGGCATGGTGGCTCACATCTGTAATCCCAACAATTTGGGAGGCTGAGGCGGGTGGATCATTTGAGGTCAGGAGTTCAAGACTGCCCTGCCCAACATGGTGAAACCTCATCTCTACTATAAATACAAAAAATTAGCCAGGCATGGTGGCAGGCCCTTGTAATCCTAGCTACTCAAGAGGCTGAGGCAGGAAAATCGCTTGAACTCGGGAGGCAGAGGTTGCAATGAGCTGAGATTGTGCCATTGCACTCCAGCCTGGGCAACAAGAGTGAAACTCCATCTAAAAAAAAAAAATAGGCCAAATCCCTCATGAACATAGATGAAAAAATTCTTAATAATATTTTAACAATTTCAATTCAACAATACAAAACAAAAATATCATGCCAAGTGGGGTTTAGATGAGGACTGCAAATTTAATAGTTGACAATTATTCAATGTATTTTTAGCATATTAATAGACTAAAGAAGAACAGTCACATGATCATTTCAATAGATGCAGAAAAAGTATCTGATGAAATCCAACATCCATTCATAATAAAAACTAGAAATAGAGGAAATCGGAAAGAAATTATGTGGCTGATATCACACTTAATGGTGAAAAACTGAATGTTTTGCCCCCATACTAGGAACAAGGCAAGGATGTTCATTCTCACTTCTCCTCAACATTGTACTGAAGGTTCTAGCCAGGGCAATCAAGTGAGAAAAAGGAATAGAAGACATGTATTTTGGAAGAGAAAAAGAACTAAAGTTATCCTAATTCACAGGTGACTATGATCATCTTCAAATAAAATCTCAAAGAATCTACAAAAATTGGTACCAGAACTAATAAGTTTCAGGATATAAAGTCAATATATAAAATTAATTGTGTTTGTAAATACTAGCAGTGAACAATGGGAAATTAAAATTTTTTAAATTATCAATTATATAAGCATTAAAATATGACTTACGGGTAAATCTCACAAAAGATGTACAATATCTATAAACTGAAAACTATA
Organism: Hylobates moloch; assembly: GCF_009828535.3. Lineage (NCBI taxonomy): Eukaryota > Metazoa > Chordata > Mammalia > Primates > Hylobatidae > Hylobates > Hylobates moloch. The sequence goes on along the minus strand of NW_026652276.1, from coordinate 42,220,015 downwards.
AAACATTTCTGAGAAAAACCAAAGAAGACCTACATAAATGAAGCTATATACCATGTTCATGAATGGGAAGCATCAATATTGTTAAGATATTAATTCTTTCCAAGTTTATCTATAGATTCAATACAATCCTGCTAAAAAATCCCGACAGAATTTTTTGTATAAATTGATAAGCTATTTCTAAAATTCATGCAAATATACTAGAATAACTAAAACAACTTTGTAAAAAAAAAAGAATAAAGTTAAAGTACTTACACTTCCTGGCTTCAAGACTTACTATAAATCTATAGTGAGCAAGATGGGTGGTAAAGATAATAGATCAATGGAACAGAAAAGACCCCTTAAATAGACCCATACATATAAAGACTATTATATTCCAAGAAATGTGTCAGTATGGAGAAAATGTGTGTTTTTTCCTACCCTTTTTAACAAGGGTGAAGAAAGGATGGTCTATTCAACAAGGTACTGGAACAATTGGATATCCATATGCAAAAATATGAACTTTGATACATAACTTGCACCATATACAAAACTTACCTGAAAATGAATCACATATGTAAATGTAAAACTGAAAAGTATACAACTTTTAGCAGAAAACATAGGAGAAAATCTTTGTGTGTTTGGGTTGGGTAAAGATTTCTTCCATATAACACCTGAGAGATTATTGTAAGGATTAAATAAAATAAGAGGAAAGCTCTTAGGAGAATACCCATGGAATATACAATAAATGTAATCTCTCATTGTTAAATGCATGCATTACTTTGAGGTTTTGAATATTTTTAAATTTGAACCTTATAATGACCAAAGGTGGTAGGAAGGGATTATTAGCCACATTTCTATAAAATAAGGAAGTTCAGAGAGGTTAATGACTTAAGTTATTCAAAGTTACCATATTAGACAAAAGTGAATTTAGCTTCAAGTTTGTTAGCTTCTCTTGGGTAACAGAAACTTTAACAAATATGAGTTAATTTCCCTCAAATAACATAAAATTGGGTGGAGGGCATTGCTGGTGTTGGCTCGGTGGCTACACAGTCAAGTCAGTTTTCAAATCATGGCTCAAGGTACATGGCTCTTGATTGTTTTGACTTTCCTCTTAAGGATGTGAGAAGGCTACTGCATCTCCATACACCCACTCAGAGGAAGTTCAGCCCAGAGGGCTTTTCTTCACATCTTCCTCTCATCATGGAAGAGATATCTCTCTTCTGGTAACCCCGTAGACTTCCTCTTACTTCTCACTGTCTAGAGGTGAGTTATAATTTCCACCCCTGGGTAGTGGCTGGGACCACTTTCCTTGAGATGGAAGAATCTCTTCCATCTCATCACACGCTTTAATAAAATTGGGATTTTTCTAGTAGGGAAAACAGGACTAACTTCATTACCAATATCCACCACAACCACATAGATGATCATGGAGATGCCTGGATTCAAACTGGGTTTTATGACTTCAATTCTAGTCTACTTGCCACTACATAAAACCAGCCTAGCACGATGGCACTGTGCTAGCATTGGGCTACAAGGATGAAAAGCCATATTCCACGACCTCAAGAATATTCCCTGAGAAGACAGAAAACAGTTATAAGAATAAGCAAATAAAATACTTGATTTGGAGATATATATATATATATATATATATCTCACATTGTGGTAGATGGAGATGTTTGACTGGAGGAGTAAAGCCTCCCAAAGATGCATTTGAAGAGTAGGAGTGAGTAGGCATTTACCAGGTAGACTTGACTCATGGTGAGTAAGGAGTGCACAGTACGATCAAAGGCATGGAGGTGCAAACAATATGACATTTTCAGAATTTGATACTACTTTATTAATTTAAAGCTTAAAATATAAGAGGTGGGTATTAGTTTGTTCTCATGCTGCTATAAAGAACTGCCTGAGACTCGGTAAATTATAAAGGAAAGAGGTTTAATTGACTCAAAGTTCCACAGGACTGGGGAGGCCTCAGGAAACTTACAATCATGGCAGAAGGGGAAGTAAACAAGTCCTTCTTCACATGGCAGCAGGAAGGAGAAGAATGAGAGCTGAGTGAAGGGGGAAGCCCCATATAAAACTATCATATCTCATGATAGCTTACTCACTGTCACGAGACTAGCATGGGGGAAATCACCCCTATGATTTAATTACCTCCCATCATTAATCCCCTCTCAGGACACATGGGGATTATGGGAGCTACAATTCAAGATGAGATTTGGGCAGGGTCACAGCCAAACCGTATCAAAATGAATAATTGGACTATCAAAAATTGAAGCTGGACAGGAAGGCCGCATATGTACTGTAGGTGATGGGACACAAACAAACAAAGAAGCCTGTTTGATCAGGGAATTTCAGTTTGGTCAGGGAGGTGATTGGAAAGATCATAGTAAGGTTTTTAGTTAAAAGAAGATTCTGCTTCTGTCTCTATATAAAGTAATCTAGATGACAGCTGAGGTCACCTCATCCTTTGAAGGATGAAAATTAAAGAGAATGAAATTTTATCCTTTGAAAATTAAAGGAGTTCAGCTTCTTCTTTGGGTTGTCTGCCCTATGGAAAGTTTGATGCCCACCTTAAGATTCTGGCAACTTTTCAGGAGCTGTATTAGTTTTCTATGGCTGCAGTAACAAAGTTTCAACAAACCGAGTGTCTTAAAACAATAGTAATTTATAGTCCAACAGTTCTGGAGGCTGGAAGTCTGAATTCAAGGTGTCAGCAGGGCCATGGTCCCTCTGAAGGCTTCAGGGAAGAGTCCTTCCTTACCTCTCCAGCTTCTGATGGCCAAGCCACTTGATTTGTAATGGCATAACTCCACTTTCTGTCTCCATCTATGCAGGGCCTTCTTCTGTCTGTGTCTCTTTGTTTTCTTCTCTTTTTATAAGGAGAACAGCTGCTAGAATTAGGACATCATCCTAAATTTAGGATGATTTCTTCTTGAGATCCCTAATTATATCTACAAAATACCCTGTTTCCCAATAAGGTCACATTCTGAGGTTCTGGGTGGACATGAATTTTTGAGGGACACTATTCATGCTACTGGAAGAGCTCATAGTCTCATGGTTAGTTTGGCTCTTAAGTTTCTGCTCCTAATAAAATCTTAATCTCAAATATTACATGTTCTTACTCATATACAGGAGTTAAAAATGTTGAGCTCATAGAAGTAAAGAGGAGAATTGTGGTGACTAGAGCCTGAGAAAAGTGGAGTCACAAAAATTTGTGACTAATGGACACAAAATTACAGCTACATAGAAGGAATAAGTTTTAATGCTCTCTAGCCCTGAAGAGTGACTTATAGGTAACAATAATCTATTACATATTTCAAATAGCTAGAAGAGAGGATTTTGAATGTTTCCAACCAACAAATGATAAAAGTTTGAGGTGATGGATGAGCTAATTACCCTGATTTGATCATTACACGCTGTATACATGTATATTGTATACATGTGCCGAAATATCACTGTTTCCCATATATGTACAATTACTATGTAAAAATTAAAAATAAAATTAAAAAATCTTAATCTTTCATCTCATTTTCCATGGATATATTATTTTCTTTGCTAGATACCAGCCAAGATGTAGAACTCAGTCCCTTTCCTTGATGTGCCCCAAATCTGTTCAACTAAGTTGTTTATGAGCACAGAACTTATAGAGAAATGGATGATGCACACATTTCAGCAACACACACATTAACTTGGAGGATGAGGAATTTGTGTTCTTAAGTGCCCCTTGCTAGGCTGGGCGAGGTGGCTCATGCCTGTAACTACAGCACTTCGGGAGGCTGAGGTGGGTGGATCACCTGAGGTCAGGAGTTGGAGACCAGCCTGGCCAACATGGTGAAACCGTCTCTACTAAAAATACAAAAATTAGCCGGGTGTGGTGGTACACACCTGTAGGCCTAGCTACTCAGAAGGCTGGGGCATGAGAATCACTTGAACCCATGAGGCAGAGGTTGCAGTGAGCCGAGATCACACCACTGCACTCTGGCCTGGGAGACAGAGTGAGTGAGACACTGTCTCAAAAAAAGAGAAAAAAAAAAGTAAAAAAAAAAAAAAAAAAAGTGCCACTTGGTGAGCTTGCTTCAGGAAATTTTTCATTCTCAAACTCATCAGAACCCAGAACACTGTTTTATTCCTGTCCCCTTTCTCCTTCTTTCTACCTACCCTGCTATCTTTTCTTCTTGGCTCCTCCCTTCTGCCTGCCCGCTATCCACCTCCCCCGACTCTGATTATTCTTGTGAGGTTTGTTCAGTTTGTTTCACTGTCCTTTCATATCCAGCCCTCAAGAGGTCATCTTCTATGTGTAGCAAAGAGTTCTATTCCACAAAAATAGTTCTCTCCCAGAGGAACCCAGGGGCCATCTGTCAAAATATTAATACTAGTTGTTTCACCCTACTACAAGGCAAAGAAGAATGATAAATAGCACAAAAATCAGAAACGTCTGTACATAGATTATGAAGTCTACTCTTTGAAGAGGTTGAACATTTTTATTTCAATTAAGTTTCATTATAATACACTTGGGAGGCTCATTTAAGTAGTTAATGAGCTAAGGCACTGATTGAGATAGATGTGTTTATTGCTGCCTCACTAATAAGAACAAAATTTTATACCGTGTGTGTGTGTGTGTGTGTGTGTGACATACTTATGATAAATGTATGTATATAATTAGCATGTAGATATTTAATCAGTATGTATGTATATGTTATGTATACTGCTAGTATGTATATACTAAGTACATAGTATATATGTATTTAATTAGCATGCATGTATATTATGTATATAATATATATGTTATGTATATACTGTGCATGTATACATTATGTATATTAGTATTTGTGTATATAATATATGTATTCTATTAATAGTGCGTATTAGTAAGCACTTTGCTGAGTAATATCCATTGAGTTCCTTATCTAATCCTCATAATTAGGAGTTAGCTATTGTTATTTCCTCCACTTTACAGATAAGGAATTGAGACTTAAAGTTGTGAGATGCATTTCCCAAGGTAAATAATTAGGAAATGACAGAACCTGTCTCTAGTAGTGTCCTTGCTCTTAACCCAATGATTATCATTGCTGAAGAACATATACTAAAATGTTAACAGTGGCTATATCTGGGGGGGAAGATAACATTTGATTAAAATATGCTTTTCTAGGTTTGTTAAATTTCCTCCAATGAACACATACGACATTTGTAATAGGAAGCCTGCTCCACCCTCCCACCAATAAATTTTATAAAGAGACAACACACCAGTTTCTTAACTGATTGAAAATGCAGGGCTATTATTTTTTAAAAGTCAACATTAAATTATGATAATATTATTGCTTAATATTTCGTATATTGCTTTATACAATACAAACTATGTTCACATGCATTTCTCATTGAGTCTTTCCAATCTCTGTGGATTAGAAAGGTAAATATAATGAGGTATTATTATCCCCCCTTTTGTTTGTCAAATGAAGATGAAAGAATCAATTCAGTCTCCGCTCTCATAAAATCATGAAAAAAACTAGCTTGACTTCAAGCTTCGTAGGGACTGGGGCCGTATCTGAAATGCCCTTGCAGCTACATCTCCAGCCCATAGCACAGAACTTACCACATAGTAGGTGCTAAACAAAATTTGAAAGAATGAAATCCAGTGCCTTACTCTTGGTCATGTCTTCTACCCATTGACCTCTATCTCTGGCCAGCTGAAATGTAATCTTTTTATTTGTACTCTCCAGTTAGGACTTTAAAAAGTTTGTTTTCTTAGACACCACCCTTAAAAGGAATTGCACACAAATATGGAGGAGTTTCAGAGAGCCATTTTAGCATTTGTGTGTGTGTGTAGTAAAATATACATAATAAAATTCACTATACTGTACAATTCAAGGGCACTTAGTAAATTCACAATGTTATGCAACCATCACCATGATCTAATTCTAGAACATATGTATCACCCCCGAAAGGAAACCCATGCCCATTAAGCAGTCACTTCCCAACTCCCCATCCCCTCAGTCTCTGGCAACCACTATACTGCTTTCTGTCTCTATGGATTTGCCTCTTCCAGATAGTTCATATAAATAGACTCACACAATATGTGGCTTTTTGTGTTTGGCTTCTTTAACTTAGCATAATATTTTTGCGGTTCATCTATGCTGTGGCATGTATCAGTATTTCTTTTATTTTCACGGCTGAATAAAGTCCATTGGGTGGATTTTCCACCGAATCATTTTCTAAGGGGAGAAAACAGGTCTTAGTAGGAAGAGAGGTCTGCCCAGGGAAGAGGAAGTCCACTCAAGCTTGCCTTCACTTGGACCTTCCAACTCAAGAAGAGTTTGTTTCAGGAAGATACTGAGGAGTTATTCTCCATGTCTGTGGAGAACAAAATGAAAGGAAATCCATGGAGGGCAGAAGAGATTCTTGGCTGAGCATAAGGGAGAATTTCCTGATGATCTGGGCAGTTAAACCAAGAAACCCAATCGGGACCGCCGACCTTGAGAAAGAGAAGGGTCATCCCTTCATTCCAGATCAGTATTTGTGGGGCATTTACCATCTAGAAGCACAGGACTAGGCCAGGTGACATTTCAAAATCATTCTCATGCTGTAATTCTAGGATCATGGGAAGGAAAACTTAAAGGATTGAAAAGTAAATCACAGAGAGTTTGTGAAGATAGAAAACTGACCACTTAAGTAACTGCATAAATAGCTTAAAATTACATAAGTTGGCTATAATGTTAGAAAGGGGCATGTGACATTCTAACAGAAAAACAAATTAACTAATGGAATAAAACAGCAATTGATGGCATTGATTATAATTTATAGTGCAAAGAAAAAGGTCAACTCATCTCCTGAATTTTATTTGGGTTAATGATAATTATGTTTAGATAAAAAGAAATGAAAATCCTAATTGCAAGATAATGTCAGCTGTTCAGAGAACATCTTGTGCCCAACCTAAAAGAGAAAGACAGAGAGAGAAAAGAAAGCACGATTATTATTTCCTTCATTTCAAACCCAAGTTAATATAAATTATCTGGAAGGAAAAATTATCTGTGCAGATTTAAAATATTATAAATTCTCAAATAATTAGACTTAGATATCTTAAGAAAAACACTCACCAGTGCTTTCAAATCAGTTTTAAGTCCTAATCCTTGTATGCTTAAATAAACATTGCACACACAGATGTAGTGTGTGAAGCAGGCTCTGCGTTAAGAAGGGAAAGATTACGTTTCTGTGTTTACCCAAGAGCTGACTAAAACACATTCCATTTGGCCGGGACACACAGAAATTAGTTTGAGAAACTGGAAAGGGAACTTTATGTGTTTTAACATAACAGACTGAACGTGGTGTATATTTTACAGATATCATGAGAAGTTTCTCTCTTCCACCTTTTACTGAGCCATCAAAGAGGCAATTGTGTGAACGAAATAACACAGTAACATGTCAGATTCAATTTACATCGATTTATCAAATCCAGGAAGAAGCCTTCGCACTTTCCGGACTAGTGATCTGCATTAGGCCAGTATGAAAAGCTGAGAAATGGAGAGTTTTCAAGGAGAATACACATTAAAAATAAGTACCAAAAAATCATTTTTTTTTTTTTTGCACATACTTTTACTTTTATTGACTTAGGTTTTAAAAAGTTAGTCTGGGTAGCAACATGACTTTTGGGGGCCTTAGGCATCTTTACTTTCATGGATCCCATTCTTCATTAAAAAAATATTAAAAATTGTATTCTATGACTGCATTGGTATAGAGATGAATTTAATCCAGGGTGGTTTTATTCTTATATATTCACTATTATTCAATTCAATAGTTTCTCCTGATTTTAAAAGAGATGAAAATAAAACCATTTTCATGGGCCCCTAGAAATGTTGTGGGCTATAAATCTGCGTCTGCTGTGCCTGATGGATACATCAGCCCTGAGTCAGCCAGTACGCAAATAGCCCATATGGTGAGCAGAGGTCTGGACTAGGCCCAGGGGCAATGCAAAGAAGCGTAAGATGTAACATAAAATGCAGTTGAATTGAGGAAACTTTCATTCATAGAAGGATAAGGAGCTAAAGATTGATACGAGACACTGGGAATTATGGGGTGGATGGGAAGGACAGACGGGCAAAGGTGAAGGGTGAAAAAGGTGAAGGTAGCAGATTATGTAGGAGGTTATTGCTGTATCCAAATTAAAGTTTTAAGGACTTGAGTGAGCTTGACGACAATGAAAATGGTTAATTAAGAAATAAAAAGACTTGAGAGAAACGACATAAAGAACAAGGAAGGGGAAGAAGTCACCAACAATGCTGTGGTATTAGATGGCATCTTATGCCTCAATTCTTAAAGGTTTTATGTCACATTATTATGATTTTCTTACATGCTGGCCTTCAATATTTCATTTAAAATGTTCTCTCTTTATTTCCTGTTCCCACAAAAAGACATAGCCAGACTTATAATTAAAATGTGACTTCAATTGAGCTATGTGACCATGTTTCCATCTTGTTCTTAGCAGCCATCTCATTCCCTCCCTACCCCCACCCCCAATACTCTGCATTTGTCAAAATCGGAAGTGCATTTTAAAAGGAGATTGGTTCAAATTCATGTATCTGGCCTTTTAAAATTGTGGCAGCCTAGTCAAAACGTCCTTGCCACCCATCACATTCTGGGCCGTTCCCTAGTAATAGATACTGAAGAGATGACCCATTTGAGTGGAAATTGAAATCAGCATTTCGATACTATTTTTGGTTTGCTTTCAAAGCCATGTGCTCCTTCCTCTAAAACTGGCACCAAGCACAGTGGTAACTTGTAGTACTTTGGAATAACCTTCCAAATATTTTCAGTGTTTTCTCTCTGAAAATATCAATGTTCCAAAAAAGGGAGACGAGTGGAAAACCCAGACCCAGGAGATGCTCAGAGATGCATTTAATATGACCAATTATTTAGGGACCAATTCCCCAGACCCTGTTGTAGGAAATTCATGTATGATAAAGATGGCACATGCATCAAAGAGCCTATAGCCACGGGAGAAGAGAAGTAAGCAAACCAGATGATGACAACATGATGCAGTATGTATTCCTACGGAGCACTATGTATGCCTGGGATGCAACAGAAACACAGAGGGAGCTTGCCTAATTGCTGAAAGGACTGAAAGACGAAAATGACCCAGAAAGGTTTATAAGAAGAGGTGGTAGTTAGGCAAAGACTGTTAGTCGTGTATTTAATATTTACTCTTTTCCTTATTAACATGATGGCAATTTTTATTCAGTGTGGCAATATGCTCAGCTGAGAGATTATATTTTTCAGCCTAATGAACATATGACTACGTTTTGACTAGTGAGAGGTAAATGGGCATTTTGATGAGTTTTCCATGAAGGCTCCTTACAGGGAGAAACAGACAGAACTCTTTTTCCTTTCCTTTCTTCTTCCTTCCTGCCTAGAATGTGGGTGGGATAGCTGTAGCTCCAGCAGCCATATTGGATGATAGGTGAGCTTGAGAATAGGATCCAAGGACTAAGGATAGCAAAGCAGGAAAACATAAGGAATCTGAGTTCCTAACGATCATGGTGCCCATTATACAGCCTCTTGACTCCTTTTACATAAAACTAAATAAACTCATATACCTTAGCTATTATTCTTTTGGGCCTCCTTAATGCTAACCTATATTGTGCTCATTGAGCTAAGTTTTGAGAGATTAGTTAGAATCGACAAGGTGGACAAAAGGCAGAAGGGAAAAGCTTTAGCAAATCCCCAGGAGCATGAAGGCATATGCAGTACTCAAGGACTTGAAGGTGGTTCTGCTTAGCAATGAGGTTGGGAAACTACCTCTACTACTACATCTAGGTCTTTAGTCATTAATGTGTGGCCACACCTGAGGACTGCCACATACTTGCTGGATCTAGGACACAGGTGAGAGCATTTGCCTTAATGAGATAGAGACTACCTGCACAGTAATAGGAGGGAAAGAGGATGAGGAGGGAGGAGATGCCAGGAGAGGTGTATGTTTAGAAGCTTCTGCATCTGCAGGTTGATATTGTTTGTTTTCCCTGTGAAAGAGAGAGCCTGGAAGAGATGGGGTTTGAGGAGAGCAGAGGAAGTTTGAAACAGCTGCTGCTCATTTATGCCTTTGTGTCCCTGTGTATCAAGTATTCCCCAATTAAAATGATTTCATGGTTCTCCTCCTGCTCCTGTCTACCTGATCAAGAATTTGTTTTGATTCCCTCTTATCGAATCTCCACTGTGAAGACTTCCTTGGCTGCTGGGACAAGCTCTCCTTTCTCTGAACTCTTTTACCCTGTATTGCCCAGTCATCATAGAGAGCTTTGCTTTGTGTTGTATTGTATCTGTGGTTGTCCATGACCCTACCTTCAATCATGGTGATGAAAAAAAAGAAAAACAAAAACAGAAAGGGTTTTAAAATGACCTGAACCTATGACCTTGGATATTCAATCTCTCTAAGCATCATTTTCCTGAACTGCACAATGAGAGAATGTCGCTATCTTGAAGAGTTGTTACGAAGATTCAGAGTATGCATGTAAAGTGCTTAGCACTGTGCTGGGTGCATAACAGGCATTTAACTGGAGGTGGCTTTTGGCATTATCTCTACAATACGTACTATACACTTAATAATCACTCTCAGTTGAGGCAGATCCAGACCCCAGGGTCTCTATACATTGTAATTCTAGACCAAGTTGTCCATCAGTTGGAAACTTCTGTCCACAGCCCCTTTGCTGCCTCAATGACCATATCACCTCTTGGTGATAGAAGGATCCCACAGTTCACTCTGGTTTTGAGCAGGGGCTGAGTCTCAATATAGGTAGGGCCCAGCACAGCGAGGAACATGCAGGGAGCACTCAATGCATCCTTATTTCATGAATGAATGAAAGAATGAAGAATGAAATAACGAATAAAAAAAGAACTTCTTTTTGGGAGAAAGCAGTTCCCTTTCCCTTGATTTCCACTTGGGTCAAATAACCCTGTCCTTGCAAAAATTAGGACTTGGGTGCTTGAAACTTTATCTATGCAACTTAACTCCTCATTTCTTTATTTTTGTCAATCTCGTTTGGACAGAACAGGTAGTAAAATGCAAAGGAAGATCTCTGGGAAAAATGCGACACTTAAAAACCTTTTGAAAGACTCCTGAGCAGGCCAAGTGTACATTTAGCTCCTACTTATACTTCAGCAGGCAGCAGCGACACAAAAGCTGGGCCTGTGTTCCTGCTCCACAAAGCACCTGATTCATGAGACAGCTTTGCGGGAATATAATTAGTGAAGGAATGTGCAAAGCTTAAGCGCTTCAGATGTCATTAACCATTGGAGAAGGGAAAAGGAGTCAAGGAAGGCCTAACAGATGTTTGAGTCAGCCTCGTTCCTGCGAAACAAATCATTGCACACATCGTTTTTCTATTTGGGTAGCTCTTGGGTAAATCTTGTTAATGATATTTCATTCTTTCAGGAACCTAGTTTAACATGTGTCCGGTTTAAAGAAGAGAAATGCACCTTCTGCCTCTCAAGGGGAAATAGGCTGACATTTAAAAAAAAAATCTGGTTCTTTCACGATTGCTTTTCTAAAGTCACTATTTCAACACATTGCATGTTGAATCCATAAGTTGAATGAACATGAATCTTTAGTTTCAGAAAGTGAAATTGTGGACAATCTGTGAAGGAACTGCATGTTTTGGTTTTGATGGCTCTAAGTGTTTAATAGCACTTTACTCCATCTAAACCGGATTGCCATTTTGTTCATAGAGAAGTATTCTGTGAGGTTTTTAGCTTAAGTGGCCAGCCATCAGGGCTGCTTCCAGTCCTGGGTTGGCAGTAAACGCCTCAGCTGGTCTCAGAGGCAGAGTGTTGCTAGAATAGACTCAAGCTGGACTCCCACTGGTTGAAATGGACAGCATTTGCTGCTCTTCCAACAAAACTAAAACTGCCTTTTTTTACAAATAGGAACAGGCTACTAGATGTTGTCATAGAAATAAGAAATGCAAGAATCTCTAGGCCATCTGATTTATCTTTCTACCAGCTCCTGTTTACAGCCTATTTGTCAGTGCCCATTCCAAGTTCTCTGTTCTTAACATCTCAGGATGCTCGCTTTTGGGGACAGAATTAGAAAAGGAAGGAAAAGATGATACCAACTAGACTTGCTTTATCCATGTAGACTTCAACTGACTTTTGAGTATTTTAAAGAGCAAGTTCCTAGAACTTTTTTTCTGTGAAAGTGTTAGTGTAATGGTGCTCAGAAACTGATTGCTGCCAAGCCTAAATTACCCTCTATCAAAGCATAATACTAATCACTCATAAGATGAGAAGAAGAAAATCAGCAAAGCAGATTTCCTGTCTTGGTCTCCTTGATTTCTGGACTTCCCCACTCCAAATCCTTAGAAATGAACACTAACTGTCTGCCACTGCCATCAAGGTTGCTTTATGCCCTTTTCTAAGTTTGACCATTTCAGTATTTAGCAGTGAATTGTCATGTACAGTAATTGATCCCAAGAATAAAAAAAGTTTTCTAGTATTTGGACATGATGCAAAATGTTCTGGACAGCCAGTAATATATCTTCCATAGCCTTCTCTTTCAATTTTTTAAAATTGCAATTAGTAGTTTTTAATTTATTTGTTCATTCAACCAACAACTATTTGTTGAGCGTCTCCTCTGTGTCAGGTTCCAGAGAGATAATGGAGAATAAGACACCACCCCTGCATTCGCAGTGAGGTTGGCAAGCAGCAGCATTTAGAAAGAGTCGAAGCAGGGCTGGAGCCAGCTGCACAGGGGAGGCCAGAGACAATGGTCAGGTTCAGGGTCTCCATGTACAATTGTGTTGCCCAAGATACAACCGATGGGGGGCTTGGCACCAGTCTGAATATGTCTCCAAATGAAGAAGGGAACCTTTTCTTACATCTCAGAAAGGCATTATACGTGTTAGCAGTGAATCAGTCAGGATACATATATCCTTTACTAACCATAGTTTTTAGGTAATTCCATTTCATATTTCTATACTAACATTTTTAAAGCTTCACATTTTTATATTATGCTTGCTCAGTTCAATATCCTGGAAATGAAAGCATACAACTCTCATAGAGTTTGTAGACAGGTCTATGGAATGATTAAGTTAGTACATAAAGAGGAAATTGTATTTGTTCCACTCTTTTAATACTGCATGGACCTGGAAGAGCAACACCTCTATCCCCGCCACCCTCCAAAAGCATTAGAAAAAGCCAGCTGGGGCCAGGCACGTTGGCTCACACCTGTAATCCCAGCACTTTGGGAGGCTGAGGCAGGCAGATCACGAGTTCAGGAGATCGAGACCATCCTGGCTAACACGGTGAAACCCCTTCTCTACTAAAAAATACAAAAAAATTAGCCGGGCGTGGTGGCGGGCACCTGTAGTCCCAGCTACTCAGGAGGCTGAGGCAGGAGAATGGCGTGAACCCAGGAGGCGGAGCTTGCAGTGAGCCGAGATCACACCACCGCACTCCAGCCTGGGTGACAGAGCGAGACTCCGTCTCCAAAAAAAAAAAAAAAAAAAGAAGCCAGCTGGTGAGGTGGTGAGGTGACAAGGGCAATTTGCTGAGTCTTTTAAAAAGGAAACAAAGCTAAAGCAAGTTCAAACACATTACATTTTAAGTCAATAGAGGCAGGCTAAAGAATGTTAAAAAAGGATAGTCTTTTGGGAATAAATCTTGTGGCAAACTATCTCTCAGGAGACATGTTTTTATACCAATGCTTCCTGAACAATTGAAGAAGAGCCAAGATAAGGATACTTTCCTGGAAAAAGTTTTAAATATCATCAAATCAGTGTTTCAGGGCGTTTTTTTTTTTCAGTGCTTTAAAAATATTTAGCATCAGTCTTTTCTTTTTTTTTCTACAAATTTATCTATTTTCTAGGAGATATTACAAACCCTCCAGCTTGACATCCACATCTGTTTCAAGAATGGAGTCCAAATGTTAGCAAAGAATCACTGTAATCAAAATGGTAAGTCCAGAGGGTGCTGCTTGATTTTGACTGTCATTTGTCACTGTGCCTAATGGTTTCCATTTATCATTGAAATGTTATCTGGAAGGCAAATCCTGTGTCTGGAGGCATGCAATGTTTTGCATCTACTTTACAGAAATAGGTGGGATCAGATTTGGACAACTATAACCCAGTAGATTGAGAACATTCCCCTGAAGATAGGACTCCAGACAGGTGTTCACGGGTCTGGTCCACCATTACTGCTCAATCCGTCTCCCAGAGCAGTGTTGGATCACTGGGAAAGTGGCCTGCTGCTCTCTCAGAAGGTCCAACCCAGAATGGAGTCTTTGTGTCCCCTGCCTGTTGTCTCACTGATTTTTCTTTATGTGTCTCTTGCATTTCCCTAAGCTCTATTGAATGCTTAGTTCATTGCTCACTGATTTCCAATGTGACTTAGTAGAGAAACCAAAACTCAAAAGTCTTTGAAAGAAATCACATCTCTTTTCTTAAAACTATAGGGCTTTGTGATGGGGTTTATTGGGTGGCTTTGTGGCAGGGGGGTTCCATCCAGTCTGTTATGTTTAGTACTACTGCCCTGAGTAGTGGATTTAGTTTCTTTAAAATCCATTATTCTCCCAAATAGGAGTTACAAAGGAACATACCTTGTCCCCTTCTATCTTTTCTAGGTAAGACCCTAGAAATTTATGCACAGAAGCTCTAACTACATTTCTGTGAAGGGGACAAGGGTTTGTCTCATTCTTCCTTAGGATTGTTGGAGCTGCCCTGCCACTGGCCAGTGTCATACTTTGACCCAGGAAAGTAGCATACTCTGCCCCAAGCCTCAGAGCGCCATGTACTTTCATGCACCTTCTTCCAAGTAGGTCCTACACAGGTGCATGAAACTGGCTGGGATGGGTAGTACCACCTGAATGGAGAACCATGAGGCCAGATGGAACCCTGTGGCCACCATCTCCATTTTTCCCCATAGTGGTGGGATGGAGCAGATGCCCTGAGGAGTTTCATGATTCCTGTCTATGGATTTGTCCCAGCCCAAGGCCAGTAGGGTCTTGAATGGCCATCTGGCCAGCAGACGAGAGTCACTAGTCTGTAAGGTATTTCCTTCATAGGATCATGCAAGATTGGGCCACCAGAATGGTGCTGATATATGGATTTGGGGTGACTCTCACTGATGCTGGACATAAGATAAGGTCAGGGATCTGAGCTCTGGATTGTCCCACCCTGGAGCTTGAATTGCATTTGTTGGCCTTTGTTGGCTCTCACCCATTTGTGTTCTGATTATGGTACCAGGTCTACAGTATCCAAGCACGGGAAGGTGGTACAAACATCCTTCACCCTGTATGTCCCACACAATCTCCCTACCCTCTTCACAGGCTATGTGCCATCTTTTGGGCTGGTCCCAAAGGGTGACTGCTCTTGTGCTCCAAGAGCTTTTGAGACTGTTGCTTCATAACTCCAACAGCCCCTTCCAACTGATGCGCTCTCTTGCTTCCAATCAATATGATGTCATCTTACTCTTACTCCTTGTTAGGACCAGTCCTAAAGAGGGACTAACATCTCTCCAAGGACTAGGATTGCTTTGCCTGCTCAGCCTAGAGGCCCTCTGCCTCTCTGCCCCTGTGGTGCTGGTGTATAGGCCTGCAGGCAATACTGAGACAGACCACAGTCTAGAAATTCACTGATTGTGGTGTAAAGAGAAATATTGTCTTACGCCTATGCTATAAAATTCCAAAAGGAAAATTTTACATCACCAGAAAATGAATTATTGTATACATGTGATTTTTGATCACCATCAACGAAGCATAGTAACAACCTTTGAGAGAGCCACTGGAGCAAGTATTCATGGGCTGCGGGTTGCATGGTGCATGTCATGAGTAACACTGTGACCGACACTAAATAATTGGAGTTGGAGAACTGCAGAGGCAAAAGATATGTATCATTTCAATGCAAATTGCTTCTTTGTGAGTAATAACAACATTGCCACCTTTTACTTGTGGAGATAGATGTAAAAAAAAATTAGCCAAGACCAGCACATTTGACAAGAAAGAAAATAACAAGATGGCTTGTGGACTTAAATGGGAAATGTAGTGTCAGGACGCCACGAAGAATCTTCATGTGCACTCATGGGACTGTGAAGAAATATGTAACTACCTCTTCTCTATCCACTATTCAAAATTCTCCTCACTAAATTATGAAGCCTCACGTGGGCCTGTGAGCTTCGTAATATATTATTATAATCAAAATGTTTATATAGACAAGGGTCTCACAAAAAATATTTACCTGGATTGCCCACATAGTCTTAGAGCAGCCCTGTCTCTTACTTTTGCAGCTGGGGGAATATGTTTGACTTTAATCTCCAAGATTTTGCTCAATATTCTGATTCTCAGGACACTCCTTAGAGTCCCTTGAAGATGGTGATAAAGCCCCTGCCCTTCTAGGACAGCAGGTTCCCCATTCTCCTTTCTTCTATCCCCAGAGAATAGACCTGCTACCATCCTCACAGGATTTGATGCTTGCATCTCATTATATGGACTGGATTTGGGCTTTGGGGATTTTTAAATTATTTAATATTTCATTCAGCAAAGACATTTATTCAGTTCAGTTCTTGCTATGTACCAAGCAATGTAATTGGCACAGGGCTTACAAAGATGAATAAGACTTGGTCTGCATCCTCCAAGAGCTCACACTCTAGTAGGAAGATGTCAATAAACAGGGCACCAATGAATAGGCGCTATCAGCACACATATGCAGAGTGTAGACGAAGTCTAGCGAGAGGATTGGGGGTCCTACACAGAGAAGGGCTTGAGGAGCTTCATAGAAGTCTCTTTAAACTAAGCTTTGAAAGACGACTTTGGGATTCACTGGGCCAGATGGGATGGGAGGGAGGAAACGGGCAATCAAGCGGCTGGGCGGAGGTGAGCAGATGGACCGGATGCGAAGCATATGACACACCAGGGAAACCGTAAGTAGGTTCTGTGTGGCTGGGGTGTAGGGAGGGGCTCTGCAAAGGAGGAGGCTGGAGAGGAGGGAAGGACCAAGATTACGCAAGGCTTAATGTGGTCTGTTTGGGAATCTGGGCTTTAGACTGCGGACGGTGGAGAAGCACTGATGGTATTACGTTATGAGGCACATGATCTTATTTTCTTTTAGAAATGTAAGTCTCTAAGAATTATAGATCATAATTTGGGGAGAGATTGAGGGCAGGGGAAAGTTAGGAGGATGTCATGGTACACAGTCCAGAGGGGACTGCGAATCTAAGGTTGCTGCCCTCGGTAAGAAAAAGGCAGGTTAATGATTGGAAAATCCATGTGTAGATAGGAATCACTCATGATAAAGGCAAGAGTCAGGATGGCTTCTCTGTTAGAAATGTTTGGGCTGCAAGAAAACTCAACTAATAGTGGAGTTTTTCCTCTCCAATAAAGATTCTGGAACTAGAGGCTGCTGACATTGGTTGAGAGTCACAACACTATCCGGGTTTCTGCTCTGGACATCATGCCAACATTCAAGGCAGGAAGAAAGGGGAAGAGGCAGCACAGGCAGTATCTGTCCCAGTTTTCTTTCCATCCCAACTGTCCGCTGTCTTCTGTCTTGATTAAGAAAAGGAGCAGGAAACAGTCTAAGCCTTATCAGAGGGCACCAGAAGGATAATGAAACACATCCCCACCAATGGAGACTCAATTCAAGTTGAACTTGCCCAGGCTTTGTTGGTGCCTTGCTGGTAGTTTGCAACCTCTAGAAATCAAAAAGAGCAAGAACAAGACGCATGTATGTACGAGAAGGGTGTTTATGAAAGGGCCTTGCCCCTAGTTTAAGCAATAGAAGCTATAAGCAAGGAGGCTGAGTCTACTTCCTCGAAGACCTTTATAAGGACAGCAAAGTGGCTACTATTTATCAAGCAGTTTCCATTTGCTATATGTCAGGCCACACACTTCATGGCTGACATGCTTTTACTCCACTAATCTCAGATTCGAGGTAGATAGCATCACCACATTTTGAATAAAAGAAATTGAAGCTCAGGGTGCTTCCATTGCCCAAGACAACCCAGCTAGCAAGTGGCAAGCCAGGAGTCAAACTAAGGCAGGACAGCTCTGAGGCCACAAACATGCTCAGCTGCCTTGGTGCTGCTGAGTACAATCTTGGCCCAGGAGAACCAGAGCCCTAAAGTCCATTATGGCTGGGCACAGAGGCTTATACCTGTAATCCCAGTACTTTGGGAGGTCAAGGAAGGTGGATTGCTTGAGCCTAGGAGTTCAAGACCAGCCTGGGCAACATAGTGAGACCCTGTATGTACAAAAAATACAAAAATTAACCAGGCATAGTGGCACACCTGTAGTTCCATCTATTCGGTAGGCTGAGGTGAGAGGCTAACTTCGAGCCCAGGAGGCAGAGGTTGCAGTGAGCTGAGATCGCACCACTGCACTGTAGCTTGGGCAACAGAGCAAGATCCTGTCTCAAAACATAAAATAAAATAAAGTCCATCATAAGCTGAAGTTTTAAGGTTGGGAAAAATACTACTAACCAGGACAGGATCTTCCCTGACAATAACTTTCCCCTTAGCATCCTATGCTCACAGCTCAGTAGCTGTATACAGGAAGGTCTCTGCACAGTTTAGAAACAGAATGCTTTTCCCTTTTCCTTATCATCTGAATGATTACCCTAAGTGTATCCTGACCACCAGCTCCTCTTCATTGCTTGTGAACAAGCATCAAGGGCTCCGAGATGTACTAAGTGCTATCAGGCCACAGGGATGACATCTTGAACTCTCCCTTGATTCCCGCATCCATTGTCAACTACCAGAGACTCATTCTGTCTTCCTGTTAAAGCCACAGCATTAATATTCACTCCCAATGGTACCTCTACAATATTTTATATGCTTAAAACAAGTATAAATGTTGTCTATAATAGTAACAAGGGGCCTGGAATTATAAATGCTCTTCTTAGAGAACATTTTTTAAAAAGATACTTTTTTTCTTTTATTTTTGTGGATCCTGGGTACTTCAACAGCATGCTTAGTGGAATAAAGACAGCAAAGCCTGAGCACAATGGCTTTTGGGGATAAGAAGGTGAACGAGGCTAGGCCTCTGCCCTGGGAGAGTTATCATTAGCATTATATGCAACCTCTCCTGGGGGTTCTGACTGGGCCAGAGGAGTGGTCTCAGGCACACAGGAATTGCTTGAATCAGATGCTGAATAATTGCCATTAAAAAAATAACAGTTGAATGCCTTTTCAAAGAAGATCGTGAAGTGTGTTCTGGGCAGCTTTAAATGAAGGACATTTGCTTATCTCCACAGTTGTTTCACTACAGCTCTAATGGAGGTGGGCATATGATTTAGTGAGCTCTTAAATTCCTCTCCAGCCCCTGGATTCGAAAATTCTGTTTCCTCTGTGGTGGATGAAAAGCAACTGTAGCAAACCTCTTTGGCTTCTTTATACTTTTCTACACTGTCATCTTCCTTGGCTTTAGAGTATACTGGTTACCATGGAAACAGCAATGTCCTCACTGTGGACAGAACTTAATCACAACCAAAAGGGTGAAATAAAGTACATTTTTATCTTGGATTGAAATTTGTATCACGATTCATGAAATGGAGGAGAGAAAGTAGAGGAAGAAAGCAGGAGGCTAAGAAGGATGAGGGGATGGGGGAAGGAAAGAAGCGGAAAGAGGGAAGAGGTAGGAGCTGAAAATGATACCCCATGTGTCTGCCTGAAGAAACTGTCCGAGCGGAGCCTGTCGGTTGAAGTGCACTGCATCCCTTACTATGGGCCACACTGGGTCTCTTCCAGGTCTCACAGAGACTCTGTAAAACTAGAGCTGAGGCCGTCCAGGCAGGCTGCTACCCAGATGCCTGCTACCCAGAGACATGCCCAAGACCATATCTCCCATGCGCCAGTTGCCAAGCCTGAAATCCCACCATGAGTGGTAAATACCCTTAGGAACTGTTTTCAGTCGTGACACAGGTCCCACTAGTGAGTTAACAGCTTAAGCCATGATCAACTCACATATTTGGAGGATATTCTGCTCAGATCCCTCTCAAGCCCTGGCAATTAGTTGAAGGACAAGTGCTCTGGCAATTAGAAAATGCTTAATAAAGTTTCCAATCCCCAGAGACATTCCCACCTTCCTTCCATGTCTCCCAGCCTGCTGATGTGTCAGCTGTTTCCTGCCATCTGAGCACCTACTTTGGAACAGACCCGGGCTTGTGGGGTTTGAAGCTTATACGATTCTGGACCCTCTTTAAGAAAAAGGATAGAACATTATGAGTATAAAGTTAGGCACAAGGTCTTGAAAGGGACACATGCAAATGAGGGGCTTAAGCATCAGTAGCTTCATGGTAATTTGCTTCTGCATCTACTATCTAATTTAATCTTTAAAACAGCACCACAGGTATGTGATTATATCTACTACCAGATAAGAAAACTGAGGCCCTATGCGAGTCATCAAAATTTACTTAAACTTACTGAAAACGTACTAGACCAGTGGTTCAACTATCACTCCTTGAAATTGATAATTGGAGATTGATCATGGGAGGACGTCTCCACAGCTGGTTTTTGCATAAGCATCAGTTGTAACATGCAGAATCAATCCCACTTTTCCAAAATGTGACTTTCATTTCCCCTCCAAATCCAAGCCAGCTGAGGGAATTGGATTTCAGCTGTGGTTGGAGTGCTGGAGATGGTATCGCATATCCTGCTTGCAAATAATTGATCGGCTTCCTGCAATGCATTGCGTGCTCTCGCCCCAGAACAGAGATGAAAACTGAGACCATCAATTGGATGGCTGGTTAATATCCACAGGCAACGTGCATCCAGTGTATGAGGAACAGAAATCAGGGCCAGCCTACAAAACAGCTGGACAGGGCACTTTCTGGAGTCCTCCTGGTTGCCTTGCATTACATAGATCCTGTCAGAATGACAATAGAAACAGCCTTTTCTTGCCCTTATTAGTATTAGCACTGTTGTCCAGACTTTCATTTCAGCCCTAATCAATTTAATATAGCTACGTGCACAAACATCCTCACATGCAGAGTACCTAAGCATAGCTCCTCTAGTGTTGTCTTAGAAATGGTGGAAACTCAGAGGAGTCAGAAAAATGGAATACTCTCCTATCTCACACTCCACAGAAATCCACAGGAGGCATATCAGCGGAGGGGCTTTTAGCATGGTGCCTTTAAATTGGCCAACTCCCAGCCCCAGCAGGGTGCATCAGTAGGGATCTAGCCAGGGCAAAGTCACAGAGAGCAAAGGCGGGAATAGGAGATGCTCCTCTTAAAGAAGAGAATGGGCAGAAGAATTGAGACCCCTGACTAGAATCCAGATTCACATATTGTGGGAGGTAGTTGCATCTGAGGCATGAAGCCTCCACTCCAAATTTATGTTAACAACCTTTTCCTATGTCTTTGTTTTTCTTTGTCATACAAAGCACTGTTCTAGGCCCCATAATGATAGCACAAGTTTATTAAGAGATTGCTAAGAGCTATGCACGGGACAAAGCATGTTTATGCCTATGATATAATTTAATCGATTATCGAATTTATTCTGACACCACCTTGAGGAAGAAAGCAAGCTAGGTAACTTTTTTTTACAGAAGAGAAAACTGAGGCTCCATGAGATTAAATAATTCTCAGAGTCACCAAGCTAGCCAATGGTGGAGTCAGGGTTCAAATCTAGTTCTATCTGACCCTAGAATCATTGCTCCAAACCTTGGTGACATTTCTGAAGTGGTTACAATGTGCTAATCCTCAGGCTAGCAATTTTCATAGTCTCTTCTTTGACCTCTACACTTATCTGTAAGATACTTTATTCCTGTCTTCCATGACTCTTTAATTTGGTATAGGAAACAGAATGTGGTAAATGAGAATTATTAAATATATATGTATCTCCTCCGAAATAAGTCGGAGTAAAATAAATGTCAAAAGGAAGATGAAGAGTTCACCAAATCAGTGGCTCAGAGACGGATTTTTAAGAATAGTTTGGATTTTCAGCCCATTGGATTGGCAAAATAGGGCATTCCCCGTAGAAGGACCCATGTGAATAAAGACAGGGGCGTGTCTAGGAATCAGCATATCTTGTTATTGTGGTTTGACCTACACATAGGTTGTGTGCAGGGGAGATTTGGCTGGGGAGTTTGACTGGCATTAATCACCAGATAGAAAAGTTCTCAATTCATCTGGTAGACAATAGGAGAGAGATCATAAGGTCAGAGATAAGCTTTGGAAAAGAAAATACTGCAGCATTTGTGGACAAGACCAAGGCAATTGTTTGCACAAGAGGTAATAAAAGGTCTGAATGTGGGTGGGGATAGGGAGGGTGGAGGGGAGGCTCATGCAGGAGACATATCTGAAACACTGGATTTTATGTTCCAGCCTCTGGAAAAGACTCATACCATGCTCCTATTCACTCCACTCAGGGTCTTTACCCCAGAGCCAGTATCCCCACAGGAAGCCAGGAAGTGTCCCTGGGACAGAGTGTGTCTTCCAAAAATGTTGACCCCCTAGAGAGCTAGAAGCTCTGCTGCCCACCTGCTCATGGCCCATCTGCAATATTGACTGTGCACTGTTTTTCCCACATCTGTGAGCCTGGAATCCCAAAAGGTAGGAAAGAGAACGGGTGAGCAAAGAGCTTAAGAAATGATTTCTGGGAGAGCACAGCAGAATATACCCCTTGGGTCTGGCAGGACCATTGGTTATCATAGGACACAAAATCTGTATATTGTAAGCACAATTGTTTGACAGCTTTCTGTATTTTCTTCATTGTTTTCCACTTGTGCTTTCTTCGGTGGTGTTTTTAAAAATGAATGTCCTTCTGAAAATTACTGCCCGTCTCAGCTATGCTGAAAGCAAATACAAAAATGAAGAATCTTTTTCCCATTTGGATCCAAATTTTAAAGGTGGACTTGGAAATGGGGTGGGAGCAGGTAGGAAGACCAGTGAGGATTTAGGGAAGAGTCAGGGTGGGCCTAAGCAGCTATTACTTCTGGCCCAGAGAGTCTCCTGCCAGCCTGTGTCTTCTGGAGGGTTTGGGTTTTGTTTGATTACCTTACTTTTGGATACACCACAGACTTTTGGTGATTTGTTTATATAAGAACAGAGATTGAAGTGACCCTGAAGAATAAGAAGAGCTTCAATGTGACTCCAGTGGTTTCCAGCCCTCCCCAGTTCCTCACCCATGAACCTGCCAGAGTGATCAATCTAAAAAGCAAACATTATTCATCACCCCAGAATAGAATCTCTCCATGCTAACCAACCTGGTTTGATTCCCATTTACCTTTTGGGCTCATCTGCCCTACACATATTTTCTAGCCATGCTGAACTGCTTGATTTTTTAATCATTCCTCCTCCTTATCTCCATAACACATGCATGAGTACATGCATGAACACACGAGCACACACACACACACACACACACACACATACACAGACATTTCCTGCCAAAGAGCCCATTCCCTCACTTAGAATGGCAAATCTTTCTCATCTTTTAAGGTATAGGAAGCCTTCCCTGACTATTCTGGCTGATTCAAATGCCTAATTTCCAGGCTCCTGCAATATCTGTAACACATGGCTACAATTGCACTTATTAACTTGTATCATCATAATCTGTTTATAAGTCAGTTTTCTGAACCAGACCATGGGCCATGGGTTCCTTGAACATAAAACTGAATCTTCTTCATGTTTGTATCACTGTGTCCAATAGTCACTTATAGCTGCTCAATGCATGTTTGAAGAATGAATGAATCCTGGGAATTGCCTGATGTAGCACTGTTTCTGTGTGGAACCAACGTTAACGCAGAGATGTAATAATCATGTGCAAAAGGAGAAATAATGTTCATATCGGGAGACTTTACACTCATTCCAAGATAAATATAAAAATCACATTAATTGTTTAAGCATGGGCTCCATTCAGAACCTTCAGGTTGGAAGCTTTGAGCCCATTGGTATTTTATATTTATTTACACATGGCAAAATCTGGTTTCCTGTTTTCAGAGAAAATGTTTTTCGCAAAGCTTTATTAAAATGTTCAAACAGTCTCACAGACATCATATCTCTCTCACAACACAACTCTTTAGTGTAAACAAATCAGAAATGCAAGGATTAAATTCCCCTTCTAGCATATGTGGGCTTAAAAAGAAAGCAACCATGCTTGACAAAATAAGCTCTGAGCTTTATTGCACCTCTGTTTAGTTGGAAGCTCAAGACCCCCAGTCAACCAGAGATGCATCAAGGGCCCCCTATGCCAACTGCAAGGAATCAGAGAAAGAGGGAGGGAATGCACAGAAGGAGATGAGCCAGAACAACGCTTCAAGCCAAATGCTTTCATCTTCTATACAATAAGAGGAAAAAGCTTGAGTAGATGTTATTAGCACATCAGCTGGGCTGGGCACCCATTCTTATTTTTTCAAATAAATAGGCTTAAAAGCCAGGCCCTCTTATTACCAGTATATAATTCCTATCGACATGGAAAGGGGTAAGCAGGTTTTTTGTTTGTTTTATTTTTAAATGAATGATAGTTTGGGAGTCTGAAATCAGACACAGCAGGGAGAAAACAACTGCATGTGTTTTCTCCGAAATGCAACAGTACACGCATATCGAAGTGACTGGCTGTCACCGCTATAATGTCGCCGTCTTCCCTAAAGTGAACAATTGGGAAACAAACAATTGGGAAATTAGAAGATGGCTTTTCTTGCGATTCTGCCTTCTGAAGGTCTAGACTGCTCTTGCTTATGTGTACAATAGATCCACTAACAAAGAAAATTTTGAAAGCACAGCACATATGCTCATCTGTACATTCTGAAAGCCACATGGGATTTTTTTTTCTACATTTTAGCTTACTTTCAGAAGCTGAAGCTGTCATTAAGTAAAGGGAAAAGGCTGCTTTCAAGCATGAATCATTTTTCACAGACTTCATTAAAATAAAATAAACATCTTTGCTAGTTAGTGAAAGGCAGTCGGGGAGGGTGGGAAAGGAAACTCTAACTCCCTTCTGTGCTGAAGATAAGGAAAGATGGTTCCATTCCTGCCTTTTAAAAGAGGTGGAAGACAACACATCCATCCTAAAGATAGATAAAATGAAACACGAGGATGTCATTGGAGATAGACTGGCACAGGGACTCAAAATAAATCAACAGCAGAAGCACGGACAGAATTTCGGTTTTCTGATTCCAAGGCTAGTGCTTTGTACCCTAGGTTTAGGGATGCTTCCAAGTTTGGGCCAGGTATAAGCAGCTTCCTACTTTATGTACAACATATTCCAGAAAATGTTACCAAAATTGAAGGTGCAAAAACTAGACTAATATATTTTAAGGGAGCTTCTCTTCCCAGATGACATGGTTTGGCTGTGCTCCCACCCAGATCTCATGCTGAATTGTAGTTCCCATAATCCCCATGTGTTGTGGGAGGGACTCGGTGGGAGGTAATTGAATCATGGAAGCAGTTGCCTCCATGCTGTTCTCGTGATAGTGAGTGAGTTCTCACGAGGTCTGATGGTTTGATAGGGGCTGTTTCCCCTCTTCACTCTGCACTTCTCCTTGCTGCCACCATGTGAAGAAGGACATGTTTTGCTTCCACTTCTGCCATGATTGTAAGTTTCCTGAGGCCTCCCCAGCTCTGTGGAACTGTGAGTCAATTAAGCTTCTTTCCTTTACAAATTACCCAATCCTGGGTATGTCTTTATTAGTAGCATGAGAGTGGACTAATACACCAGATTTCTGAAAGATACTACAATATCAATCTTTAATTATAACTTTTCCTCCAACAAGTTTGACAATTTATTTGAAAAAGTTTATGCATCCCTTTTTAAATTTTCAAATATTTTGACCCATCAAAAAGAATAATATAAAAACATCTGTGTGTCCACCATCCAGCTTAAGAAATAAGATATTTGAAATTTAGTGGAAGCCCCCAATATTCCTTTTTCCTCCCACACCAGTGACCACTCTCCAGAATTCAGTGTTTATTGCTTGCATTTATTTGACAGATACAGGCATTCTGACAGGTGCTGTTCTATGTCATTTGCCAAATACTAAAAATCCTTATAATAACCAATCCTTCTAATAACCCAGTGAGTTGGAGAGTACAGTTATCCTTGTTTAGCAAAGGACAAAACTATGACACAGAGAAGTTAAGCAACTTGCCTAAAGTCACACAGTTAGCAAATTACAGAGCTGGAATACAAATATAGAAGTCTGGATCCTGAGTCTGTGCTACTAGTATGCTGTGCTACCCAATTCCTTCCTTCCTTCCTTTCTTCCTATTCGCCTATTTATCCATCCTTAAACAAAACACATTACCATTTCAGCATCATCATGATGCCATAATCATACAGTATATATTCTTCTGCAACTTGCTCTTTTCCTCTTAATGTTATATATATGAGACTAATCCACATTGCTGCAGGTAGTTCTCACTCATTCATTTCATTGCAGATTATTACACCCCAGTGTGAACATACAGAATCACCCATTTTAATGTCGATGAACACTTAGGGGCCTCCAGAATGTTTTCCTATTACAAACATTGTTGTTACTAACATTCCTGTCCATGGTTCCTGTGCACACATGCATTTTTTTTTTTTTTTCTGAAGGGTATTTGCAGGTGTAGAATTGCTGGATCAAAGGGTGTGTTTATCTTTAAGCATATCACATATCACCAAATTATTCTCCAAAGAGGTTGTACTAATTCACACTCTTCCGGCAGATGAATTTCCATTTTTCTACATTATTTGCAAAACTAGGTATTGTTAGACTTTTATAATTTTGTCATCTTGTTTTTAATTTGCATTTTCTTGATTACCAGTTAGGTAGAAGAGTCTTTTAAGTACGCTCTTCTGAACACTGCTTGGTCACAATTTTTACCTTTTTTCTATTGAGCTGTCTTTTAAAATTAATTTATAAGAGTTCTTCGTGTATTCTGCCTAATAACCCATGTCCGTTATATTCATTAGAAATATTTTCTTCTAAAGTGTTCCTGTAATAAATATAATGGACATGGGTTCTGACGACTACTCAAAAAGGCCAATACATATCTAGAAGTAGACTTTCAGAATCATAAATTTATGTTTAACTTTGTAGGAAACTTCCGGATAGATTTCTAAATTGGTTGTAATATTTTAAGCTCCCACCTAGTTGCTCCATATTCTTACTGATATTTGGTGTGGTCAGTCTTTTTAATGTTAGCCATTCTAGTGGGTGTGTACTGATATCTCCTTGTTTCAATCTGAATTTCCCTGATGATTTATGATGTTGTGCATTTTTCCTTTGCTTCTTGGCCACTTGTATATCTTCCTTGTGAAATGTCTGTTAGATCTTTTGCCCACTTTGAAAAAATAGGTTGCTTGCCTTTTTTTTTTTTTTTTTTTTTTTTTTTGAGATGAAGTCTCACTCTGTCGCCCAGGCTGGAGTGCAGTGGCACCATCTCAGCTCACTGCAACCTCCACCTCCCAGGTTCAAGCAATTCTCCCGCCTCAGCCTCCCGAGTAGCTGGAACTACAGGCACATGCCACCATGCCCAGCTAATTTTTTGTATTTCTAGTAGAGAGGGGGTTTCACCGTGTTAGCCAGGATAGTCTCAATCTTCTGACCTCGTGATCCACCCGTCTCAGCCTCCCAAAGTGCTGGGATTACAGGCATGAGACACTGGGCCCAGCCTAGGTTATTTGCCTTTTTATTATTGAGTTGTAGGAACTGTAGTGTGTGTATATAGATAACATATATTGGGAATCTTTTATCCCAGTATATAGCTTGCCTATTTACTTTTTAACAATGTCTTTTGAAATGTGGAATACTTTCATTCACTCTATTTTATCAGTGTTGTGTGCATCAGTAGTTTCTAGGGGTTCTGTCTAAGTAATCTTTGCCTATTTCAAATTCGTACATATGTTCTTTTATGTATTTGTCCAGAAACACCAAAGTTTCAGCCATAATGTTTAGGTTATATGATCCATCTCAAATTAATTTTTTTGTGAATGTGAAGTATGTCAATTTTTTTCTTCCATACATCCAGTTATTCTTTTTCATTTGTTGAAAAGATATTTCTTTCCTAGAGATGTTTAGGTGCTTTGTCACCTTGGTCAAAATCAACTAGTCATATAAGTGTAGGTTTACTTCTGGTCTCTTTGTTTCCACTAATCTCTTTGTCTACCTTTTCAACAATACTAAACTATCTTAATTACTAGAACTTGTGTTTAATCTCCAAATTAGATAGTTTAAGTCTTCCACTTTTGTTTTGCTTTTTCAAGATTGCTTTGGCTATTCTAGGTCCTTTGCATTTCCATATAAATTTGAATCCATTTACAAGTTCTACAAAAATCCTGCTGGGATGTTGATTGCTATAGCATTAAATCCACAGATCAACTTAGATAAAGTGCATTAAACCTACAGATTAACTTGGCAAAAAACAGACATCATAACAGTATAGAGTTTTCCAATGCATGAATATGGTATATTTCTCCATCTGTTTATGTCTCCTTTCATTTATTTCAGTACCGGTTTATAGTTTTCATTATAGAGGTCTTACATATATTTCATAAAATGTTTTTTTCACTGTATTGTATTTCTGATAATATTTTAAATGCTATTTTTAAAATTTAATTTTTCATTTTTTTGTTGCTGAATTATAGAAATGCAATAGTTTTTTATATAGTGACCACACATCTTGCATGTAGTAGACAGCTTTTGATGGCCTCCAGTGATCCCTTCTCTTTTTTTTTTTTTGAGACAGAGTTTCGCTCTTGTTGCCCAGGCTGGAGTGCAGTGGCACGATCTTGGTTCACTACAACCTCTGCCTTCAGGTTTCAAGCAACTCTCCTGCCTCAGCCTCCCGAGTACCTGGGATTACAGGCGCCTGCCACCACGCCCAGCTAATTTTTGTATTTTTAGTAGGGACAGGGTTTCACCATGATGGCCAGGCTAGTCTTGAACTCCTGACCTTGTGATCTGCCCGCCTCGGCCTCCCAAAGTGCTGGGATTACAGGCATGAGCCACCACACCTGGCCCAATCCCTTCTTTTGATATTCATATCCTTGTATAATCCCCTTCCCTTGTGTGTGGGCTAGACATAGTGACTTTCTTCTAACAAACAGAAAATGGAAAAAGAGATGCGATATCACTTCATGTTAGGTTACAAAAATACTGACTTCTGCTAACACTAACTTGCTTTCATTTGCTTGCTTGCTCTGATGGATGTCAACTGACATGTTGGGATATGTCCAGTGGAGAAGGACCATATGGCAAGAAATTGAGGGAAGTCTTCAAACACAGTGCAGTGAAAAATTAAGGCCTTCAGTCCAACAGCCATCAGGAACTGAATCCTGCCAACAACCACATGAGTAAGAGAACCCTCCTTTACCATGCCTTCAGATGAGTCTGTAGCCCCAGTTGACACTTTTATTGCAGCCTTGTGAGAGAACCTGGGGTAGAGGCAGTCAGCTAAACATCACCTGGATTTGTGATCCCTAGGAATCATGATATAATAAATGTCTGTTGTTTTGTTACTTTTTGAGGTAATGTTATGCAACAATAGACAACAAATACGCTACAATCCTACTAAATTCACTTATTAGTTCTAATTATTATTTCATCGACCCTAAGATTTTCTACCTATACAATTATGTTGTCTACAAATAAAAACCAGTTTTACTGTTTACTTCCCATACGTATTCCTTTTCATTTGCTTGTTTTGTTTTATTGCACTGACTAGGAACAGGAATACAATGTTGAATAAAAGTAATGATATTGCCTATTCTTTCCTTGTTCTCCTTAGGAAAAATGTGTTCAATTTTTTAGCGAAGAGTATAATGTTAGCTGTAGTTCTTTGTAGATGTCTTCCATCAGGATAAGGAAATTCTCTTTTGATTCTAGTTTTCTCAGTTTTTTTTTCTTTTTAAATCAGGAATGGAGGTTGAATTTTTAAAAATGTTTTCTCTATTTTTATTAACATGATTATATTAATTTGATGATTTACATTAATTAATTTTAGAATGTTAAACCACCCATGAATTCCTGGCATAAAGCCAATTTGGTCATGCAGTATTACCCTTTGCATATATTGCAGAATTAAATTTGTTAATATTTTCATGGGGAAATTTGAATTAATATTTATGAGAAATATTGTAGTTTATTTTAATGTCTTTTTCTGGTTTTGGTATCAGAGTTATGCTAGCCCCATGAAGTAAGTTGAAATTGTTTCTTCCTCTCTATATTATAAAAATGTAAAATTATTATTTGTATCTTAATGTTTGATAAAATTCAACAGTGAAGCAATCTGGGTCTAGCATGCATTTGCTTTGCTTTTAATATATTAATTTAATATAAATTTGTTACTGTATTTTAATTACATATTAAATCTAATGGATATAGGGCTACCCAAATATTCTATTTCTTCTTGTGTCCATTTCAGTAATTACTGTTTTTCAAGAAATTTTCTATGTTATATAAGTTGCCAAATTTGTTGGCACAAAATGTTTCATAATATTTCCTTATTGTCATTTTAATGTAGATGATATGGATAGTAATTATTCCTCTTTTATTCTTGATATTGGTTATTTGTTGGGTTTTTCTTTTAGCCTATGAATTTCTTTATTTTTATTATCTTTCAATGAATCAACTTTTATGTTTATTTTTGTAGAGATGTGGTCTCACTACATTGCCTAGGCTTGTCTTGAATTCCTGGGCTCAAGCAATCCTCCTACCTCAGCCTCCCAAAGCACTGGGTTTGCAGGCATGAGCCACCATGTCCTGATTGAACTTTTTCGCTTTTTGATTTCTCTCTATTGTTTGTCAGCTTTTTATTTTATATTTCTTTTCTCTTAACTTTAGGAATTCATTTCTTCTAATGATACTGGGTTTAATTTGCTTTTCTTTTTTAGCTTTTTAAGTTGGTAACTTGGATCATTATTTTTAAATATTAGTCTTTTTCAAATAAGAACATGAGCTATAGATTTTCCTCTTAACATTATTATACCTACAACCTACAAAGTCTCATATGCTGTCTTTTTATTTTCAGTTCAAAATATTTTCCTAATTTTCTTTCACATTTTTCCTGCTCCAATTTGTCTCTTTTCTCTATCTAATATTGTTCCATATGACATGAAGCTTGGTTTATTCCCATAAGCCCTTTGTTTTTCTTTCTGGGCTTCAGTTTGGATAGATTCCACTGCTTGTCTTTAAGTCTGATTTTTTTTCAGCACTATTTCATCTGCTAATAGTCCTGTCCAATCAATATTTTGGTTTGGCTATTTTCTCTTTCAGCTTCATAATTTGTAACAAGTCTTTTTTAATTTTTTTCTTCTCTATTTTTTGTTTTCTTTGCCAAGTTGTAATGGAATCTTTTTTCCTTTTAAAATAGTTTCCCCTTCTCTATGGAGACTTCCTATTTGTTCCTTCAATATGTTTATGTTTTTCTTCAAATACTTGAACCATTTATACAGTCTTTTTCTATTACTCCTATCATCCTATGACTTCTGGGTCTGTTTCTGTCAACTGAATTTCCTCCTGCTTAAGGGTACCATTTTCTTGTTTTTCACATGTTTACTAATTTTATTAGATACTGGACATTTTGAATGTTACATTATTAAGTACGGTTGTCTTTTTTAGAGTGTTGAGTTTTTGTGGGGGCATTTAGTTTCTTATGAATCCACTTGATTATTTTTAGGAATTGTCTTTAAGTTTTGTTAGGATGAGTATAGTGTAGCCTTTATGCTAGGGTCAGTTGTGCTCCTTTGGGCGCCTCTACCAAATGCCCTATGGGTTCAGTGAAGCCTTGTCACTCTGTCTAGTTGGAACTCAAATGCCTCCTGGCCTTTGTGAGCTCCACTGTTCAGCTCACTAGTAGCTCCACTAGTATTCCTTCCCTGGTCATTCTTTTTTGCTCAGGCTTGTAGAGTCTCTGCATATGTGCAGCTTAATATTTGCCAAAAACTCAGAGAATCCTCTAAGTAAATATTTAGGCCTCTCTTTTGCTGTAGCTCCCTCCTTTTTGGCATTCTGCTCTGTAAATTCCAGCTACTCCAAGGGTCCTGAACTCCAATATCTGTCTCTCCAATTCAGCAAGACTGCCATACTCTGTTCGAGCTCACTCTACCTATGCCACGATCCGCAAGGTGCCTTCAGGCAGGTGATTGTAGGGCTCGCCTAATTTCATTCTCTTTTCTCAGGGATCACAGTCATTTGTCACTTTTGTCCAACATCTGAAAACAGTAATTAATATATTCACTCTGTTTTATAGTTGTTTGAAATGAAAGAGCTAATCTGATGCTAATTATTCCATCACGGCTTAAGAGTTTTTAGTTTTTAATCATAAATGTGTTTTAAATTTTATTGAATGCATTCTTTTTTACCTATAAAGGTTATCTTGTGACCTTTCTTCAATTTGTTATGGTGATAAATTACTTCAATTACTTTAATAACTTTGTTTAATAACTTTTCTAATGATAAAATGTCCTCATATGCCCGGGATAAACCCAACCTGATAATGATTAAAAAAAATACTTGCTAGCATTGTTTTGCCCATGTTTTATTTAGGGTGTTCACATACTTAATTAAGAATGAAATCAGCTTATCTATTTTCTTTCTCATGCTGTTTTTTATTTTGGTATCAAAATTACACTAATCTCTTTTTTTTTGCTTTTATTACTACTTTTAATTGACACATAATAGTTGTACATACTATGGCACACAATGTGATATTTTTATACATGTATACAATATATAATTATTGAATCAGGATAATTAGCATATCTATCACCTCAAGCATTTATCATTTCTTTATGTTGGGAACATTCAACAATAAATTGTTGTAAATTATGGTTCCCTCTGCAATGCTATACAGCACTAGAACTTATTCCTTCTATCTACCTGTAATTTTGTGTCTGTTAACCAACCTCTGAGTAACCCACTTTTTCTGCAACCCCCAACCATTCCCAGCCTCTAGTAACCACTATTCTAATCTCTACTTCTATGATATTGATTTTTTTAGTTTCCACATACAAGTGAGAACATTTGGTATTTGTCTTTCTGTCCCTGGCTTATTTCACTTACATAATGTTCTCCAGGCTCATCCATGTTGTCACAAATGACAGGATTTCATTCTTTTTTATGGATGAATAGTATTCTGTTGTATATATATATATACACCATATTTTCTTTTTTCCAACTTTTATTTTAGATTTATAGGTTACATGTGTAGGTTTTTTTTTTTTCCCCTAGGTATATTGCGTGATGCTAAGGTATTGGGCACGAATGATCCCACTACCCAGGTACTGTGCATAGTACCCAACTGTTAGTTTTTCTTTTTTTTTTTTTTTTTTTTTGAGACAGAGTCTTGCTGTCGCCCAGGCTTGAGTGCAATGGCGCGATCTTGGCTCACTGCAGGCTCCGCCCCCCGGGGTTCACGCCATTCTCCTGCCTCAGCCTTCCGAGTAGCTGGGACTACAGGTGCCCGCCACCTCACCCGGCTAATTTTTTGTATTTTTAGCAGAGACGGGGTTTCACTGTGTTAGCCAGGATGGTCTCAATCTCCTGACCTCGTGATCCGCCCACCTCGGCCTCCCAAAGTGCTGGGATTACAGGCGTGAGCCACCGCACCCGGCCCCAACTGTTAGTTTTTCAACCCTTGCTCCCCCTTCTAGTAGTCCCCAATTTCTACTGTTGCCATCTTTATGTGCACGAGTACCCAATGTTTAGCTCTCATTTATAAGTGGGAATATGCAGTATTTGGTTTTCTTTTCCTGCGCCAGTTAGCTTAGGATAATGGCCTCCAGCTGCATCCATGTTGCTGCAAATGACATGATTTCATTCTTTTTAATGGCTGTGAAGTATTTCATGGTATACATACACCATATTTTCTTTATCCAGTCCACTGTTGATGGGCACCTAGGTTGATTCCATGTCTTTGCTATGATTAACAGAGCTGTGATGAACATGTGAGTGCATGTGTCTTTTTGGCAGAATGATTTGTTTTCTTTTGGCTATATACCCATTAATAGGATTGCTGAGTCAAATATACCACATTTTCTTTATCCATTCATCTGTTGATGTACACAGTTGATTCCATGTCTTGGCCATTGTGAATAGTGCTATGCTGGTATTTTATAAGATACAGGGAATGTGTTAGTTTCCTACTGCTTCTGTAGTAATTTACCACAAACTTAGTGCCTTAAAGCAACACAGATTAATTATCTTGTAGTTCTCATAGTCAGAAGCACAAAATTAATTTCACTGGCTGAGATTAAGGTGTCATCAGTGCTGTGTTCATTCCAGAGGCTCTGAGAGAGAATCTGTTTTTGTTGCCTTTTTTATCTTCTAGATGCTGTCTGCATTCCTTGGCTCATGGTCCCCTTCCACACAGCAATCGCAGGACTCAGA
The DNA here is from genome assembly GCF_009828535.3 of Hylobates moloch. NCBI lineage: Eukaryota > Metazoa > Chordata > Mammalia > Primates > Hylobatidae > Hylobates > Hylobates moloch. The sequence continues at coordinate 42,185,748 of NW_026652276.1, read as the reverse complement.
GCTCTGTTTCTGTGGTCACATCCCCTTCTCTCTGACTCTCCTACTTTCCCTTCACTTAGAAAGACATGTATGATTACACTGGATCCACCTAAATAATTCAGGATAATTATCCTGGATATTACCCAGGATAACTTAATTATATCTGTGAAGTCCTTTTGCTAAGGCAGATATTCACAGGTTCCAGGAATTAGGATGTAGATATCTTTGCGAGGCCATTATACTGTCTAGCATAAAAGGGGAGAGCATTTCTCAATTTTCTTCTTTTTAGATCTTATGTAAGATTAGAATTATCTGTTCTTTGAATATCTAACAAAACTTACCTGTAACATTGTATGTGACATTTTTGTGGGTGAATTTAAAAAAGAAACCAAAGTATAAGTTTGTGTATATTTCAAAACAACCATAACAATGTTATTATTAAGGATGTGATGATTACTTTGCAGTATTTTTTGACCATAAGATATATCCCTCCACTATCAAAATACTATGCTTTAAATAGCTTTAAATAATTTTTTTCTTTTTAAAAACATATATATATATATTCAAATTAAAGTTGTTATGGTCATGACTGAGGCAGATATGCTATTGAGGGCTTCCTCTATATTGGAGCTTTTCAAACTTTTTTTTTTTTTTTTTTTTCAGACAGGGTCTCACTCACACTGTCACCCAGGCTGGAGTGCAGTGGCACAATCTCAGCTTACTGCAACTTGTGCCAACCACTTTTGTGATATAAACTGCTAATGTTTTTCCAGATTTATCATTTGTCATTGACTTTGCTTGTGATGTATGTTTTTAGTGGATTTTTTATTAGTTATTTTACTTTGTCATGCAAAGTATTTTTACATTTTATCTATATGTAATCAAATTTATTAGTGTTTTCCCCTTGTTGATGCTGGTTTTCAAACCATACTCAGGAAGAGTTTTCTCCATTTCCAAGCTATAAAAGCATTTATGCATGTTTTATTCTAGTACTTTTACGGTTTTATTGTTTAGACAAATCTCTGACCCATTTGGAATTTATTCTAGCTTCAGTGTGAAAAATTGATCCAATTTTACCTTTTTCAATTTAGTTATCACAACTCCTCTTATTTAAAATTTTATCTTGTTCTCACCAATTTTACATGTTTTTTGTCATATACTAATTTTTATATGTATTTGAGTCTATTATTGGGTTTTCTATCTGTTCACTGATGTGCCTGTCTACTCATGAGCCACCACCTCACAATGTTAAGCACAGGATCATTCCAATCTATTGTAATGTTATGCATGTATTATATTTAGTAGGGATACCCCTCCCCCATCACGGCCTTTCATTCTGAATGTTTTTCTGGCTGTTCTTTCTTCTTATTCCAAATGTACATTATAATCAACTGGAAGCAGCTCCAGACAAAAAATACTCATGGTATCAGTACTTTTATGTGAACTGTATTGAATTTATAAATTAAAGAAAAACTTATTTTCTGATGTTGAATCTTCCTGTCCAAAACCATGATATGTTTTTCTATTTGCTTATGTCTATATTTTGATCCATAGAAAAATTTTATAGTTTTTCTTATGTGTGGTTTGGATATTTCTTGTTATCTATGCTTATCATTGTTTTTGTTTTATTTTCCTTTGCTATTGCAAAATGGAATCCTCTCTCTCATTATATCCTCTAACTTGTTGTTTATATATACGAAGGTTATCAATTTATGATTGTTGGTTTTCATAATTTGTTACTTTACTAAATTCTTTTATTGTTTGTAATAGTTTTTCCATTGACTCTTTTGAGTTTTCTAGAGAGAATCACATGGTCAACAAATAGTTTTACCTCAACCTTTCTAATTCTTATGCCATTAATAGCTTTGCTTGTCTCACTGCATTGTTTATACACATTCTTTAATTTTATTCTTTTCCTTTACCTATGATTGCTGAGTTGAATGATTTGTCAAATGAATTTTCAAATAAGGTTACAGATTTTGATTATAAACCTCTATCTTTATTTCAATTATATTACATAGAATACAGATCTGGTTTTATTATATCAACCCTTTTATGCCTATATTTTCTCTCATTTTAAAAAAATAATAAGTGCAAAATTGGTAAACTATGCCAGCAAAACCACAATCACTGCTAAGTAGACAAAGGGCAAATATAGTTAAAATGCTAGTATTGGACAGCAGACAGTACCCCCATGAGGTGATCTCTTATGTGATCTTGTAGCAAAGGCAGACTAGCAAGTAGGAAATGACTCTAAGAATACTAAAAATAATGCAGATAAGTCCAAGTGTTGCAACAGTTAGAATTTTCAAAAGTTGAAGAATAACTGCATTTTCTTTTACACCTGAAAGGTTTCTGGGGCAATTCGCTCCATTAAGATATAAACAGATTATCACAAACTACTGGTGTGGATAATCACATCTTTTTTCTATTAAAAGATTCACATGTAGTACTAGTGCATTCTCTCTCTCTAAGCCTTCTTCTATTTCTTCTTCTACTAGAAGACAGAGGATAGGGCAGCAAAAATATGCTATCCCCTCAAAATATCAATTATCCTTCTAACTAACTGCTTCTAATTCTTTAGCTGGACTCACTTTCTTTTGCCTACCAGTAACAGTCAAGGCGAGATTTCCCATTAGCTTTCAGTTCCCCTACCTAAGCAGAGATGTTTGAAAACTATTGTTTTATTATGAAGTAAAGTATACCGATAGTGAGAAATACAGTGAGAATGTCATGTCTATTATTCTGTAATTTCATCATCCAAATACAAATATTAACATTTAACATATATTTTCCTATTTTAAAAATATATTGTTTTGCAATGGTGGATTTGCTACCAGAAAGGGGTCCTGATCCAGACCCGAAGAGAGCGTTCTTAGATTTTATGCAAGAAAGAATTTAGGATGAGTCCACAGAGTAAAGTGAAAGCAAATTTATTAAGAAGGTAAAGGGGCCGGGCACAATGGCTTACACCTGTAATCCCAGCACTTTGGGAGGCCGAGGTGGGCAGATCACCTGAGGTCAGCAGTTTCAGACCAGCCTGGCCAATATGGTGAAACCCCGTCTCTACTAAAAATACAAAAATTAGCCGGGCACAGTGGTAGATGCCTGTAATCTCAGCTACTAGGGAGGCTGAGGCAGGAGAATCGCTTGAATCTGGGAGGTGGAGGTTGCAGTGAGCCAAGATTGCGCTACTGCACTCCAGCCTGGGCAACAGAGTGAGACTCTGTCTCAAAAAAAGGAAGAAGAAGAAGAGCAAGAAGAGAAGAGAGAAGGAAGGAAGAAGAAGAAGAGAAGAGAACAAGAAGAAGAAAGAAGAGAAAGAGAAGAGAAGAAGAAGAAGAAGAAGAAGAAGAAGAAGAAGAAGAAGAAGAAAGAATAAAAGAATGAAAAGAATGAAAAGAATGGCTACTCCATAGAGCAGCAACATGGGCTGAATATACTTATCGTTATTTCCTAATTAAATGCTAAACAAGGGATGGATTATTCCTCAGTTTTCCAGGAAAGGGGTAGGGAGTTCCCAGAACTGAGGGGTTCCTCCCCTTTTTAGACCATATAGGATAACTTCTGACGTTGCCGTAGCATTAAACTGTCAATGGTGCTGACGGGAGTGACTTTAGCATGCTAATGGGTTATAATGAACAATGAGGACAACTAGAGTTTGCTTTAGTTGCCATCTTGGTTCTGGTGGGCTTTGCCAGCTTCTTTAGCATATTATCAGCAGGGCCTTTGTGACCTGTATCTTGTGAAACTAGTCCTGCCAACCTCCTGTCTTATCCGGTGACTAAGAATGCCTAACCTTCTGGGAATGAAGCTCAGCAGGTCTCATCCTCATTCTACCCAGCCCCTATTCAAGATGGAGTCGCTCTGGTTCTAACATTTCTGACGATACACAGGATATACATTTGTCAAATCCATAGAATGTATAATGCTAAAAGTGCATCCTAATGTAAGCTATGGATTTGGGTTGATAATTGTGCATCAATGTAGGTTCCTGTGTTGTAAGAAATGTACCACTGCTGTGTGGGATGTTGATAGTGGTGGAGGCTGTAAGTTGGAGAGCAAGAGATATAAGGGAAATCTCTGTACTTTCTGCTCAATTTTGCTGTGAACCTAAAATTGGTCTAAAAAAAAATCTATTAAATTAAAATTACTGTTGACCCTGGAACAACACAGGTTTTAATTGTGAGGGTCCACTTATATGCTGAGATTTTTCAGTAACAGTTACATCAAGTATGCCTGCCTTTCCTGCCTCCCCTTCCACCTCTTCCACCTCTTCTGCCTCTGCCACCCCTGAGACAGCAAGACCAACCCTTCTCGTCCTCCTTCTCCACAGCCTACTCAATGTGAAGACAATGAGGATGAAGGCTTTTATGATGACTCACTTCCACTTAGTGAATACTAAATATGTTTTCTCCTCCCTATGATTTTCTTAAGCACGTTCTCTTTTCTCCAGCTTATTTTATTGTAAGAATACAGTATTTAATACATATAACATACAAATATGTATTAATCGACTTTATGTTATCAGTAAGGCTTCTGGTCAAGAGTAGGCGGTTAATAGTTACATATAGCGGGAGTCAAAGGTTATACACAGGGTTTTGACTGTATGACGGCTGGTTCCTCTAACCCCAGTGTTGTTCAAGGGTCAACTGTATATACATATATATAAATTAGTTATCTGCTATTTTTATTTAAAAATACTATATATTATATGGTATATTTTATTGATATATACATTTTTTGAGACAGAGTCTCGATCTATCTCCCAGGCTGGAGTGCAGTGGAGCAATCTTGGCTCACTGCAACCTCTGTCTCCCAGGTTCAAACAATTCTCATGCCTCACCCTCCCAAGTAGTTGGGATTATAGGCACGTACCAGCATGCCCAGGTAATTTTTTGTATTTTTACTAGAGATGGAGTTTCATCATGTTGGTCAGGCTGGTTTCAAACTCCTGGCCTCAGGTGATCCACCTGCCTCGGCCTCCCAAAGTGCTGGGATTATAGGCGTGAGCCACTGCACCTGGTCTGATACTTTTTAACTTAAGTTTTTAAAAGTTCTATATTGCAACTGACGGTCCTTATAAGTAAATTTATGACTATTTCCTAGTAAAAATCATAGAAATAAAATATTGGCTCAAAAGAAATGCTCATTTTTAAAACTTTTTTGATACTTATCATCTCTCGTAAGGGTATAGTAAACCTTTGAATTGACATTTGATTGAATGAATGATAACTGGTAGCTTTTTGTGGGGAGGAAGGCAGTGAAGGTTCCAGGCAGCTGGTTTTCACTGGTGAGGGCAGTTGATACTAGAGAAAAAAGGGAAGAGTAAAAATTCCTGTTTTTTTCAAACTACACCTTACCATCTCATCACTCAAAAAGATGTGGCGCCTCTCCAAAGGAAAAATCTCCAATGCTACACAGTTGCTGAAATACCTGTGTTATAAACTTCTCCCCCACTGAGACCCACAGCCAATAGGACTTGTTATTCTATAAGAGAGGATATATTGAAAAAGAAGGCAAGTATGTTCACTTCTGTATGGCAGAAAATTAGACTAATGAATTTCAAAATTTCAGAAGGAGGGTCTAATAAATTAGCAGGGGCTTAGTTATCTGTGAACCTGCACAGAGCAGTGGGAGGAGCTGGGCTTTCGTCAGACGGAGCCTGGTCTCACTGGACTTGACTCTGCCACCCACTGTTTTCTTGTTCTTGGCCACTGGACTCTCCTGAGTCTCAGTGACATCTTCCATTCTAACTGGTTTGTGAGACACGGTGAATATGTGTGTCCAGTGCCTAGTACAATGTCTGTCACGTAGTATATACTCACTAAATATGTGATCCCTCCTCATTTTGTAACAGAATGCCCCAATAATAGAGACTAACTGAGGTATCATGTTCTTTTTCACAGTAAACTCTATTGTAGTTCCCTACATATTAAAATCTTACTTCAGAACAGCCTATCCACAGAGATGACAATGGGCAGCCTGGTCAACCCCTCCCCCACATCTGCCACCAAACCTCTGTTGCTACTGCTATAGGAACCTCCTCCCTGCCCTAACCAATGCCCCCATCACAAAGGGCACTACAGACATGCCACTTTTTAGCTGTCTCCCAGAACTACCATCCACCAAACCTTCTGCCAGTCAATATTGCCAGAGGCCCCTACCTCCCCCTGGTACTACTCCACCCCATGCCCTCTAAAAGTTGCTCCATCTAGAAGCCTTGTTCCTTTGTCTCTGGGCTGGGACTTGATATCTTCTGGCATTTTCAGTTAGAGCTGGAGCAATTTCCCACAGTCATCTACCCACAAATGGTGGGGAGGTTGAGCTCACTGATCTTTGAGCTCCTTTGTGATAAGCAACTTGATACAGTAGGAAGAAATCTTGACTATGAACTCAGGATGGCTGATTTCTAGTTTCCATCCTGCCACAGTCTAGCTGGGGCCTTAGGCCTAGTCATTTCACTTCTCTGTGCCTCAGTTTCTGAATATGCAAAAAGAAGAGGTCAGACCAATAAACCTCCTGGTTGAGCATTCATCTTGTTCCAGATCCTATGCTGATCTTTTTACACACGATGGGGACAAAATAGTGGCATGTGTACATTCACAGTCTCAACCCTAGGGTTTTCTAGAGGTATAGAAATACTAATGCATCAAAACCCTTAGCTCTCAGCCCTCGGGGTGACCCAGCAAAGCCTCAATTACTTTCTCATGCAAGACCCAGATTTCTTTAACATAACATGGTGTGGTGATGGCAGCAAGAAGCAGTTCAGCTTTTACACATTACCCAGCATCATCTCATGTAATCCTCATGACAAGTCTGTGAGGTTGATATTGTTCTGTTTTATATATAAGGAGAATGAGGCCCAGTGAGATTGAATAAGATACAAGGTTACCTAGCTAGTAAATGTGATTTGATTTCAGAATCTGTTTCTAAATTACTATGCTTTCTGTCTTAGTGTACTGTTCGTGATAATCTCTAAGCTCTCTTCCATCTTTATGATTTTAAACAGGCTTTTGTGGACTAGCCTGGGAAATTTTCTACTGTCGTCTTGATGAGAGAGCATGTTTCGATGTGCTAACAATTGACTTTCAAATAAAAAGCTTTAAATTTATTTATTTATTTATTTAGAGATGGGGTCTCACACTGTCAACCAGGCTAGAGTACAATGGTGCAATCATGGCTCACTTCAGCCTCCAACTCCTGGGTTCCAGCAATCCTCCTGCCTCAGTCTTCCAAGTAGCTGGAACTACAGATGTGTGCCACCACGTCTGGCTAATTTTTTAATTTACTTTTTTGTAGAGATGGGGTCTTGCTGTGTTGTTCAGGCTGGTCTCAAATTCCTCCCCTCAAGCAATCCTCTCACCTTGGCCTCCCAAAATGTTGCGACTATAGGCATGAGCCACCTGACTTTGCAAAAAGCTTTCTTCATAATAACAATAATGCAATCCCATTAAATATCACCTATGTGTGTATCTGGTTAAAAAAATAGCAAATCAAGTCTTTGTCTTTTTTTTTTTTTTTTTTTAAGACAGGGTCTTGCTCTGTCACCCAAGCAGGAGTGCAGTGCTGCATTCTTGGCTCACTGCAACCTCCCCTTCCCAGGCTCAAGCAATCCTCCCGACTCAGCCTCCTGAGTAGCTAGGAACATTGGCGTGTGTCACCATGCCTGGCTAATTTTTAAATTTTTTGTAGAGATGGGGTCTCACTATACTGCCCAGGCTGGTCTTGAATTACTGGACTCAAACAATTCTCCCACCTTGGCCTCCCAGAGTGCTATTACAGGTGTAAGCCACTGTGCCTGGCCTGTCTTTATCATTTTAGCTGCACTCTCAGCCTCAGTTCTGGTCTCCTGCCCTGTTCACTTCCCACTCTCAACAATATTCAGTCACTTGACCACTCTGGCCTCACCATGTCTCATCACCCTCCCTGCAAGCCCAGCCCACTGCATAGATGTTATCAATCATCAAATTTAGTAGTTTTTCTTTAAAAATCCCTCAAAACCTGTTTCTTCCTTCAAAATTTTACTGTCACTCTTCAGGCAGGCCGGTCTACCTCACATGTCCCCCACAGCAGCAGCATCTTAAGTCCTTCTCTCTCCTTCCAGCTGGCCAGAGTCTGATTCAGTCACATCACATGGGACAGCAAGAACCAGGTCAGGAGCAAGAGATGGGTTTCCAGGGACCTGAAGTCCTAGGAACCCCCATAAATGTGAGGATAGACATTAGGCTGTATGCAGGCTTCTGACTGTATGAGGGTTGGTTCCTCCTTGCAAAAGGCAAGAAGTCCAGGATGTCAATGATGCAAGCAACCTTCTCACCTTGACCATGGACAAAGGGTATTTTCCAGGGCCATTGAAACTGCAAGACAGCTTCAGAAACTGAGAAAACGATGCTATGCCCTTTCCAGAGTGCAGAGAGAAATGTGTTGGGAGGGTCGAGTTGCTCTCTTCTAAGTCCGATATTGTTAGAGAAGATAGCTAGGCAGACATGAGTAGGGCAGGATAGGGCTTCCCCTCCACGAACGTCATACAACCATCAGGTGATGGTCAGGTGGTTATCAAACTGTCTCTCTAAAATGATAATTCATTGCAGCTGGTGCTAGGGAAAGGCTGTCTCCTAGAAGACAGAAAACACCTAAGGCTGGTGATCAGCATCTTCCCAATAAGATCTCAGGAGTTGGGTGAGCAGTCACGCATGTGCACTAAGAGGCAAAATGGAAGAGTTTAACTGTTTTATGACCTTCCTCTAGGAATACTTGATTGTTAAGGGAAAAATGCCTCAAACGAGCATACACACAACTTCAGTAAACACACCACTGCCTGCGGCCCCTTCCAAGTGCTTGCAGGCCACTGCACATGCAAAGAGCCCGCCCCAAGGAAAAATCAAGGGAGGAGAGATGCAAACCCTGGAAGCATGCCAATGATAAAACTCCAAATCAAGGGTCAGACGGGGCACTTGCATCTCTCAAGTCACACGACTGGCCTTCTTCCAAGTGTACTTTATTTCCTTTTGTTCCTGCTCCAAAACTTTTTTTTAAATACTTTAAGTTCTAGGGTACATGTGCACAATGTGTGGTTTGCTACATATGTATACATGTGCCATGTTGGTTTGCTGCACCTATTAACTCATAATTTACATTAGGTATTTCTCCTAATGCTATCCCTCCCCCATCCCCTGACCCCACGACAGGCCCCAGTGTGTGATGTTCCCCACCCTGTGTCCAAGTGTTCCCATTGTTCAAGTCCTACCTATGAGTGAGAACATGCAGTGTTTGGTTTTCTGTCCTGGGAATAGTTTGCTCAGAATGATGGTTTCCAGCTTCATCCATGTCGCTACAAAGGACATGAACTCATCCTTTTTTATGGCTGCATAGTATTCCATCATGTATATGTGCCACATTTTCTTAATCCAGTCTATCACTGATGGATATTTAGGTTGGTTCCAAGTCTTTGCTATTGTGAATAGTGCCACAATAAACATAGGTGTGCATGTGTCTTTATAGCAGCATGATTTATAATCCTTTGGGTATATACCCAGTAATGGGATGGCTGGGTCAAATGGTATTTCTAGTTCTAGATCCTTGAGGAATTGCCACACTGTCTTCCACAATGGTTGAACTAGTTAGTTTACACTGCCACCAACAGTGTAAAAGCTTTCCTATTTCTCCACATCCTCTCTAGCATCTGTTGTTTCCTGACTTTTTAATTATCGCCATTCTAACTGGTGTGAGATGGTATCTCATTGTGGTTTTGATTTGCATTTCTCTGATGACCAGTGATGATAAGCATTTTTTCATGTGTCTGTTGGCTGCATAAATGTCTTCTTTTGAAAAGTGTCTGTTCATATCCTTTGCCCACTTTTTGATGGGGTTGTTTGATTTTTTCTTGTAAATTCGTTTAAGTTCCTTGTAGATTGTGGATATTAGCCCTTTGTCAGACAGGTAGACTGCAAAAATTTTCTCCCATTCTATAGGTTGCCTATTCACTCTGATGGTAGTTTCTTTTGCTGTGCAGAAGCTCTTGAGTTTAATTAGATCCCATTTGTCAATTTTGGCTTTTGTTGCCATTGCTTTTGGTGTTTTAGTCATGAAGTCCTTGCCCATGCCTGTGTCCTGAATGGTATTGCCTACATTTTCTTCTAGGGTTTTTATGGTATTAGGTCTAACATTTAAGTCTTTAATCCATCTTGAATTAATTTTTGTAGAAAGTGTAAGGAAGGGATCCAGTTTCAGCTTTCTACATATGGCTAGCCAGTTTTCCCAGCACCATTTATTAAATAGGGAATCCTTTCCCCATTTCTTGTTTTTGTCAGGTTTGTCAAACATCCAATGGTTGTAGATGTGTGGTGTTATTTCTGAGGACTTTCTTCTGTTCCATTGGTCTATATCTCTGTTTTGGTACCAGTACCATGCTGTTTTGGTTACGGTAGCGTGATGCCTCTAGCTTTGTTCTTTTTGCTTAGGATTGCCTTGGCAATGCGGGCTCTTTTTTGGTTCCATATGAACTTTAAAGTAGTTTTTCCCAATTCTGTGAAGAAAGTCATTGGTAGCTTGATGGGGACGGCATTGAATCTATAAATTACCTTGGGCAGTATGGCCATTTTCATGATATTGATTCTATCCATGAGCATGGAATGTTCTTCCATTTGTTTGTGTCCTCTTTTATTTAGTTGAGCAGTGGTTTGTAGTTCCCCTTGAAGAGGTCCTTCACATCCCTTGTAAGTTGGATTCCTAGGTATTTTATTCTCTTTGTAGCAATTGTTAATGGGAGTTCACTCACGATTTGGCTCTCTGTTTGTCTGTTAATGGTGTATAGGAATGCTTGTGATTTTTGCACATTGATTTTGTATCCTGAGACTTTGCTGAAGTTGCTTATCAGCTTAAGGAGATTTTGGGCTGAGATGATGGGGTTTTCTGAATATACAATCATGTCATCTGCACACAGGGACAATCTGACTTCCTCTTTTCCTAAGTGATACCATTTCTTTCTTTCTCCTGCCTGATTGTGCTGGCCAGAACTTCCAACACTATGTTGAATAGGAGTGGTAAGAGAGGGCATCCCTGTCTTGTGCCAGTTTTCAAAAGGAATGCTTCCGGTTTTTGCCCATTCAGTATGATACTGGCTGTGTATGTACGATACATACAAACTGTATGTTTGTCATAAATGGCTCTTATCATTTTGAGATACGTTCCATCAATACTTAGTTTAGCAAGAGTTTTTAGCAAGAAGGGCTGTTGAATTTTGTTGAAGGCCTTTTCTGTATCTATTGAGATAATCGTGTGGTTTTTGTCTTTGGTTCTGTTTATGTGATGGATTACGTTTATTGATTTGTGTATGTTGAACCAGCCTTGCATCCCAGGGATGAAGCCAACTTGATCTTCTTGGATAAGCTTTTTGATGTGCTGCTGGATTTGGTTTGCCAGTATTTTATTGAGGATTTTCGCATTGATATTCATCAGGGATATTAGTCTAAAATTCTCTTTTTTTGTTGTGTCTCTGCCAGGCTTTGGTATCAAGATGATGCTGGCCTCATAAAATGAGTTAGGGAGGATTCCCTCTTTTTCTGTTGATTGGAGTAGTTTCAGAAGGAATGGTACCAGCTCCTCTTTGTACCTCTGGTAGAATTCAGCTGTGAATCCATCTGGTCCTGGACTTTTTTTGGTTGGTAGGCTATTAATTACTGCCTCAATTTCAGAGCCTGTTATTGGTCTATTCAGAGATTCAACTTCTTCCTGGATTAGTCTTGGAAGCGTGTATGTGTCCAGGAATTTATCCATTTCTTCTAGATTTTCTAGTTTATTTGCATAGAGGTGTTTATAGTATTCTCTGATGGTAATTTGTATTTCTGTGGGATTGGTGGTGATATTCCCTTTATCATTTTTTATTGTGTCTATTTGATTCTTCTCTCTTTTCTATTAGTCTTGCTAGCAGTCCATCAATTTTCTTGATCATTTTGAAAAACCAGCTCCTGGATTCATTGATTTTTTGAAGGGTTTTTTGTGTCTCTATCTCCTTCAGTTCTGCTCTCATCTTAGTTATTTCTTGCCTTCTGCTAGCTTTTGAATGTGTTTGCTCTTGCTTCTCTAGTTTTTTTAATTGTGATGTTAGGGTGTCAATTTTAGATCTTTCCTGCTTTCTCTTGTGGGCATTTAGTGCTATAAATTTCCCTCTACACACTGCTTTGAATGTGTCCCAGAGATTCTGGTACATTGTGTCTTTGTTCTCATTGGTTTCAAAGAACATCTTTATTTCTGCCTTCATTTCGTTATTTACCCAGTAGTCATTCAGAAGCAGGTTGTTCAGTTTCCATGTAGTTGTGCAGTTTTGAGTGAGTTTCTTAATCCTGAGTTCTAATTTGATTGCACTGTGGTCTGGGAGACAGTTTGTTGTGATTTCTGTTCTTTTACGTTTGCTGAGGAGTGCTTTGCTTCCAACTGTGTGGTCAGTTTTGGAATAAGTATGGTGTGGTGCTGAGAAGAATGTATATTCTGTTGATTTGTGGTGGAGAGTTCTGTAGATGTTTATTAGGTCTGTCTGGTGCAGAGCTGAGTTCAAGTCCTGGATACCTGTTAACCTTCTGTCTCATTGATCTCACTAATATTGACAGTGGGGTGTTAAAGTCTCCCATTATTATTGTGTGGGAGTCTAAGTCTGTTTGTAGGTCTCTAAGGATTTGCTTTATGAATCTGGGTGCTCCTGTATTGGGTGCATTTAAATTTAGGATCGTTTTCTTGTTGAATCGATCCCTTTACCATTATGTAATAGCCTTCTTTGTCTCTTTGGATCTTTGTTGGTTTAAAATCTATTTTATAAGAGACTAGGATTGCAACACCTGCTTTTTTTGCTTTCCATTTGCTTGGTAGATCTTCCTCCATCCCTTTATTTTGAGGCTATGTGTGTCTCTGCACATGAGATGGGTCTCCCAAATACAGCACACTGATGGGTCTTGACTCTTTATCCAATTTGCCAGTCTGTGTCTTAACGGGGGTGTTTAGCCTATTTACATTTAAGGTTAATATTGTTATGTGTGAAATTGATCCTGTCATGATGATGTTAGCTGGTTATTTTGCCTGTTAGCTGACGCAGTTTCTTCCTAGCATCGATGGTCTTTACAATTTGGCATGTTTTTGCAGTGGCTGATACCAGTTGTTCCTTTCCATGTTTAGTGCTTCCTTCAGAAGCTCTTGTAAGGCAGGCCTGGTAGTGACAAAATCTCTCAGCATTTGCTTGTCTGTAAAGGATTTTATTTCTCCTTCACTTATGAAGCTTAGTTTGGTTGGATATGAAATTCTGAGTTGAAAATTCTTTTCTTTAAGAATGTTGAATATTGGCCCCCACTCTCTTCTGGCTTGTAGAGTTTCTGCCAAGAGATCCGTTATTAGTCTGATGGGCTTCCCTTTGTGGGTGATCCGATCTTTCTCTCTTGCTGCCCTTGACATTTTTCCTTCATTTCAACCTTGGTGAATCTGACAATTATGTGTCTTGGGGTTGCTCTTCTCGAGGAGTATCTTTGTGGTGTTCTCTGTATTCCCTGAATTTGAATGTTGGCCTGCTGTGCTAGATTGGGGAAATTCTCCTAGATAATATTCTGAAGAGTGTTTTCCAGCTTGGTTCCATTCTCCCCGTCACTTTCAGGTACACCAATCAAGCATAGATTTGGTCTTTTCACATAGTCCCATATTTCTTGGAGGCTTTGTTTGTTTCTTTTTACTCTTTTTTCTCTAAACTTCTCTTCTCGCTTCATTTCATTCATTCGATCTTCAATCACTGATACCCTTTCTTCCACTTGATCGAATCAGCTACTGAAGCTTGTGCATGTATCACGCAGTTCTCGTGCCATGGTTTTCAGCTCCATCAGGTCATTTAAGGTCTTCTCTACACTGTTTATTCTAGTTAGCCATTGGTCTAATCTTTTTTCAAGGTTTTCAGCTTCCTTGCAATGGGTTCGAACATCCTCCTTTAGCTCAGGGAAATTTGTTATTACCGACTTTCTGAAGCCTACTTCTGTCAATTTATCAAAGTCATTCTCCGTCCAGCTTTGTTCCATTGCTGGCGAGGAGCTGTGATCCTTTAGAGGAGAAGAGGCACTCAGTTTTTAGAATTTTCAGCTTTTCTGCTCTGATTTCTCTCCATCTTTGTGGTTTTATCTACCTTTGGTCTTTGATGATGGTGACCTACAGATGGGGTTTTGTTGTGGATGTCCTTTTTGTTGATGTTGATGATATTCCTTTCTGTTTCTTAGTTTTCTTTCTAACAGTCAGGTCCTTCAGCTGCAGGTCTGTTGGAGTTTGCTGGAGGTCCATGCCAGACCCTGTTTGCCTGGATATCACCAGTAGAGGCTCAGTTGGAAATGCAGAAATCACCCATCTTCTGTGTCGATCACACTGGAAGCTGCAGACTGGAGCTGTTCCTATTTGGCCATCTTGGAATGGACCCTCTAAACCTTTTTAATAAACTCTTACTCATGCTCTAAAACTTGCCTTGTCCTCTCACTCTGCCTTATGCCTCTCTGCTGAATTTTTTCCTCCAAGGAGGCAAGAATCAAGTTGCTGCAGACCACTACAGATTCACCGCAGCTAACAAAATCACTGCTGACCAACTCGTCTCAGGATAAAAGTCAGGGTGGCTCTGTTTGGCTGGCTTATTCACCAACACAGATCTGGGGCAAGGAAAGGCACTGAGAACTGTGGGCAAAAGAATCTGAGGACTTTGTCATCCTTTAAATTCTAGACTCTGAGAAGTCCAGCCTGCTTTTAAATTTTGACTTGAGCTCTGTTAGATTCTTTATTGCATGCCTTTTAATCCCTGCCCCCTTCCCAGAGAGTGGCCTTGACTGACCCTTAGTTCCTCACTAACAAAAGAAATGGCCAAACCAATGACTCGTAAACTGCCCTGAAGAGTCCTTCACCTCTCAGCCCCAGAACCACTGCTACAGCTGTGGGCAGTAGGTTTGTGGAGGATGGATACCCAAACAGCTGCAGGGCAACCACAGCCTATTAGCAGACTGCCTAGCACACAGAATATTTGTTGAATTAAATTACTAATAAAAGTCAGGCAGAAGGATTACATTGAAAACACCCTGGAGCAAGCATATGTTCCCATGAGGTGCTGCCACTGTAGGCTTCCAGCAAACAGCAGCAGCCAACACCTCAGCCTCATAATCAGAAAAGAAAATAAGATGTTGGGCAGACCTGGAGGTCACAAAACTACATGCAAGTCCTTTAAACTACAGACCTGTGAGTAACAAACAAGCCTTTGCAGACATAAAGTAGGTCTTTTCAGGCACGTCTTCCAGTCATAGAGTCTCAGAACTGACGAGCTCATAGCAGGGAGGTAGCCATTCTGCATCCCCTATGCTTAATGGCCAATGTTGCTGACCAAGCACAAGGCTTTTCCAGTGAGCCAGAAACAGCTTCAGAATCCTTCTCAACACAGTGCTCCAGAAAGCTACTACATGTCAAAAGGTTGGCATTTGAGATGAAACTTACTTGCCATCTGAGGAGGCTAAAGCAACTCCATCTTGGATGCTAACCTGCCATGTTGACTTCTGATTAACCCCAGTTCTGGGAATGCCTCTAAGAGTTCTATTTTCATGTAATTACTGTAAATTCTGCCTTTAAGTCAAAACAATCTTGATTTTATCATAAACACACACTTACCATAAACCTTGTCCTTAAGCAAATTCCCTATGGTATATAAGCCTTGGGTCTGGTGGGTAAAAGTGCAGGGATCCACCATCTCACCTCGTGCCTGCCCAAGACATGGTTTCTGTTTATAAATTCCTGTAAAATGTTTCTTTCTGAGAAACTGAATTTGTCAGTCTCTTTCTTCGGCCTCTCAGCTTCCTTGGCCTTTGGGAGAAGGTTTGCAAGAACTGTTCACGCAGAACACCATCCTTGATGTAACATGCCTCCCTCATTTCAAAGGTAAGGAGACAGATATTCAATGAAGTTTACTGAATTTCCCATGCTACACGGTTATTTAGTAAAAGAACTCAAAGTGTAACTTAGATCTTTGGACTCTTTACCCCCTGCTTTTTCTAGTAAACTATCTCTGAACCTTGAAATGTCCATTTTCAACAGTGTCATCTTGGAGGCCTAAGAGCCTCCCCAGCATTTATGATGCATGCGA
Source organism: Hylobates moloch (assembly GCF_009828535.3). Classification (NCBI taxonomy): domain Eukaryota; kingdom Metazoa; phylum Chordata; class Mammalia; order Primates; family Hylobatidae; genus Hylobates; species Hylobates moloch. Next base: position 42,169,637 of record NW_026652276.1, on the reverse strand, counting down.
TGCCTTAGGAAATGCTATCTAGCATCCATCCCAAAATAGAGGAAATAGAAGACCAGAATAACTCACTATTCCTGAACAGGTTTACCATTAGGAATAACCACTTCAGGTGACATAAAAAACTTCGGCATAATTCTTTTTTTGTCACTATTTCCTGTCTTTTGCTTGTCTCATAATTTCTCTAGGAGTTTAACAACTGAACCCAAATGACCATATAAATGGTAAACGACTAAGAGAGAGAAATGCTGAAGCAAAACAGTAAGCTTTTTGACATTTTTATGATAGATTTTTGTTTGCTTGAGTTTTTGGCTTTGTAACAAGAGCATCTTTGTATTTTGCTGTCTTTGATTGTTCACCTTCTCATAAGGGAAAAACAACCTTGGTAAATCTTTTGACTATGTTGAACTTCACAGATTAAATTTTTTACTGTGCTAATATATTATATTGCTGGAAGAAGATAATTACGTGATGAAATTAAGACATTCTGCAATTATATCTTCTAATATCATTAATTTCCAGATACACACAAATTATATCTACCTCAAGAAGAATAGCAATTTCCTTTGTTTTTCTCATAAAAGCAGATAATAAGAATCTTACTCCTGCAATTATTTTAGACAAATTTTTAAATTTGTTATCTTAGACCCCTCAGAGCAGTAATGATACATTATCTCAAGTTTCAAGTTTTACTTTCAATCATTGTATTGCTAATGATCTTTCAGATTGAAAATGCTGTTTTCTTTTTGAGAAAGCATTGACACTTTTTGTCATATCTCTCTAGTCTCTTCATAATCTTAGGAGAAAAATCATTAATGGTAATGAATGAACGGGCTTGTAGAAAAGATTATGCCATAGATAACTTGACCCCATCTATGTCGACAGAAGAACTGTTTCATGTAAGACATAAAGAGACAAAATTAGCTAGGCATGGTGGCTCACACCTGTAATCCCAGAACTTTAGGAGGCAAAGGCAGATGGATCACTTGAGGTCAGGAGTTTGAGACCAGCCTGGCCAGTGTGGTGAAGTCCAGTTTCTACTAAAAATACAAAAATTAGCTGGGCATGATGGCACGTGCCTGTAATTCCAGCTACTCAGGAGGCAGAGGTGGGAGAATCACTTGAACCTGGGAGGCAGAGGCAGCAGTGAGCTGAGATTGTGCCACTGCACTCTAGGCTGGGCAACAAAGCGAGACTCTGTCTCAAAAAAAAAGAAACAAAATTAATAGTACAGAACAAAAAAGCTTAAAGAAGCCTACTTATAAGGAATTATGAAGTTATTCCAATATTTATTAGAATTTTGTATTCACAACACATCAAAAAATATTATTGAGCATTATTTTATGAAAAACACTATGTCGGAGAACACAGATGTCATTTAACCCCTTAAGAACTCATCTTCTAGATAAGGAGTCAAGAATAAAAGAATCAACATGGAAGAATGAGTAATAACATGAAGAGTTGCATTAGTAATACAAGGCTAATGACCACATGAATCTTAAGGAAAGGCATTCTATGAGCTCAGAGAGAAGAGAGAACACAGAGCTTGATAAGTCTAAGAAGAGTTTCCAGGCAGAAAAGACATAAACAAAAGTAAATATAAGAAGAAAGACCCCATGGCCATAGTGGAAAAGTTGAACTTGAAAAGTAGGCATTCTGCATGATTCCATCTCTCATTTTTATTCAAATCTTTTCACACCTCACTGAGACTTGTCTTGTGTGGCCTCATTCCATTTTTTGATTCTGTTTCCTCTCTGCAAAATCACTAACGCTCACGGTTTCAATTATCCTGTCTCTCAAGTACACTCTTAAATCTGAGCCTCCAGCAAATGTGGCTTCCACTTGCACCTTGAATCCTGCCTTGCCTCCTGTCTGGACTGATACCCTTCTTTCTATCCTGGTATGAACAAATCTTTTCAATCCATGTCAGCCAGTTAGATGCCAACTCCAGGGAAATTTTTCTTGATCCTTCAGTTGAAAGTCAAGCGTCTTTTCTTTGAAATCCTGTATTACCTTTTCTTACCTCTACCATGAACAACCCTTTTCATTCGCTAAAACCCTGAACCATGCATGGTTCCTTGCCATCATACTTTCTCCTGTAGGTGTTGGTCCATTCTCTGAGAATCAGCTCTGCCACCAGCAGAGGTGGGCCCAGAAGCCTTATTTGTGCTGCATAATCCCATACTCTTGACCATAGATAACTTGGCCATGACTGGACATCTGCCTCCAGTTAGGCAATGCCAGTTTTCTCTTTCACAATCAGAATTGGGACCTAGAAAAGCAAATGAGTTTCTGTTGGTTCTCAAACTTAAAAGGTATTTAGAATCAAAAGACACTATCAAGACTGAAAAGACAACCCACAGTATGAAAGCAAATAGCTTCAAGCCATATATCTTATAAGGGCCCAGTATGCAGAATATACAAAGAACTACTACAACTCAACAACAACAGACAAACAATTCAAGTAAGAAATTAACAAAGGATTTGACTAGGTATTTCCCCAAAGATATACAAAGTACATGAAAAGAGGCTCAACATCATTAGTCAACAGGGAAATGCAAATCAAAACCACAATAACCTGCCCCTGAATGACTACTGGGTACATAATGAAATGAAGGCAGAAATAAAGATGTTCTTTGAAACCAACGAGAACAAAGACACAACATACCAGAATCTCTGGGACACATTCAAAGCAGTGTGTAGAGGGAAATTTATAGCACTAAATACCCACAAGAGAAAGCAGGAAAGATCCAAAATTGACACCCTAACATCACAATTAAAAGAACTAGAAAAGCAAGAGCAAACACATTCAAAAGCTAGCAGAAGGCAAGAAATAACTAAAATCAGAGCAGAACTGAAGGAAATAGAGACACAAAAAACCCTTCAAAAAATTAATGAATCCAGGAGCTGTTTTTTTGAAAACATCAACAAAATTGATAGACTGCTAGCAAGACTAATAAAGAAGAAAAGAGAGAAGAATCAAATAGATGCAATAAAAAATGAAAAAGGTGATATCACCACCGATCCCACAGAAATACAATCTACCATCAGAGAATACTACAAACACCTCTACGCAAATAAACTAGAAAATCTAGAAGAAATGGATAAATTCCTCGACAAATACACCCTCCCAAGACTAAACCAAGAAGAAGTTGAATCTCTGAATAGACCAATAACAGGCGTTGAAATTGTGGCAATAATCAATAGCTTACCAACCAAAAAGAGTCCAGGACCTGATGGATTCACAGCTGAATTCTACCAGAGGTACAAGGAGGAAGTGGTACCATTCCTTCTGAAACTATTCCAATCAACAGAAAAAGAAGGAATCCTCCCTAACACATTTTATGAGGCCAGCATCATCCTGATACCAAAGCCTGGCAGAAACACAACCAAAAAAGAGAATTTCAGACCAATATCCTTGATGAACATTGATGCAAAAATCCTCAATAAAATACTGGCAAACCGAATCCAGCAGCACATCAAAAAGCTTATACACCATGATCAAGTGGGCTTCATCCCTGGGATGCAAGGCTGGTTCAACATACGCAAATCAATAAATGTAATCCAGCATATAAACAGAACCAAAGACAAAAACCACGATTATCTCAATAGATGCAGAAAAGGCCTTTGACAAAATTCAACAACACTTCATGCTAAAAACTCTCAATAAATTAGGTATTGATGGGACGTATCTCAAAATAATAAGAGCTATCTATGACAAACCCACAGCCAATATCATACTGAATGGGCAAAAACTGGAAGCATTCCCTTTGAAAACTGGCACAAGACAGGGATGCCCTCTCTCACCACTCCTATTCAACATAGTGCTGGAAGTTCTGGCCAGGGCAATTAGGCAGGAGAAGGAAATAAAGGGCATTCAATTAGCAAAAGAAGAAGTCCAATTGTCCCTGTTGGCAGATGACATGATTGTATATCTAGAAAACCCCACTGTCTCAGCCGAAAATCTCCTTAAGCTGATTAGCAACTTCAGCAAAGTCTCAGGATACAAAATCAATGTATAAAAATCACAAGCATTCTTGTACACCAATCACAGACAAACAGAGAGCCAAAACATGAGTGAACTCCCATTCACAATTGCTTCAAAGAGAATAAAATACCTAGAAAGCCAACTTACAAGGGATGTGAAGGACCTCTTCAAGGATAACTACAAACCACTGCTCAATGAAATAAAAGAGGATACAAACAAATGGAAGAACATTCCATGCTCATGGGTTGGAAGAATCAGTATCGTGAAAATGGCCATACTGCCCAAGGTAATTTATAGATTCAATGCCATCCCCATCAAGCTACCAATGACTCTCTTCACAGAATTCGAAAAAACTACTTTAAAGTTCATATGGAACCAAAAAAGAGCCCGCATCGCCAAGTCACTCCTAAGCCAAAAGAACAAAGCTAGAGGCATCACGCTACCTGACTTCAAACTATACTACAAGGCTACAGTAACCAAAACAGCATGGTACTGGTACCAAAACAGAGACATAGATCAATGGTACAGAACAGAGCCCTCAGAAATGATGCCGCATATCTACAACTATCTGAACTTTGACAAACCTGACAAAAACAAGCAATGGGGAAAGGATTCCCTATTTAATAAATGGTGCTGGGAAAACTGGCTAGCCATATGTAGAAAGCTGAAACTGGATCCCTTCCTTATATCTTATACAAAAATTAATCCAAGATGGATTAAAGACTTACATGTTAGACCTAAAACCATAAAAACCCTAGAAGAAAACCTAGGCAATACCATTCAGGACACAGGCAAGGGCAAGGACTTCATGTCTAAAACCCCAAAAGCAATGGCAACAAAAGCCAAAATTGACAAATGGGATCTAATTAAACTCAAGAGCTTCTGCACAGCAAAAGAAACTACCATCAGAGTGAACAGGCAACCTACAGAATGGGAGAAAATTTTTGCAACCTACTCATCTGACAAAGGGCTAATATCCAGAATCTACAATGAACTCAAGCAAATTTACAAGAAAAAAACAAACAACCCCATCAAAAAGTGGGCGAAGGACATGAACAGACACTTCTCAAAAGAAGACATTTATGCAGCCAAAAAACACATGAAAAAATGCTCATCATCACTGGCCATCAGAGAAATGCAAATCAAAACCACAATGAGATACCATCTCACACCAGTCAGAATGGCAATCATTAAAAAGTCAGGAAACAACAGATGCTGGAGAGGATGTGGAGAAATAGGAACACTTTTACACTGTTGGTGGGACTGTAAACTACTTCAACCATTGTGGAAGTCAGTGTGGCGATTCCTCAGGGATCTAGAACTAGAAATACCATTTGACCCAGCCATCCCATTACTAGATATATACCCAAAGGACTATAAATCATGCTGCTATAAAGACACATGCACACGTATGTTTATTGTGGCACTATTCACAATAGCAAAGACTTGGAACCAACCCAAATGTCCAACAACGATAGACTGGATTAAGAAAATGTGGCACATATACACCATGGAATACTATGCAGCCATAAAAAATGATGAGTTCATGTCCTTTGTAGGGACATGGATGAAACTGGAAAACATCATTCTCAGTAAACTATCGCAAGGACAAAAAGCCAAACACCGCATGTTCTCACTCATAGGTGGGAATTTAACAATGAGAACTCATGGACACAGGAAGGGGAACATCACAATCCAGGGACTGTTGTGGGGTGGGGGGAGGAGGGAGGGACAGCATTAGGAGATATACCTAATGCTAAATGATGAGTTAATGGGTGCAGCAAACCAACATGGCACATGGATACATATGTAACAAACCTGCACATTGTGCACATGTACCCTAAAACCTAAAGTATAATTAAAAAAAAACACACAATAAGACACTACTTCACAATCACTAGAATGGCCATAAAAAAAGGAAAATAATAATTGTTATAAAAATGCTAGATAAATTAATACCCTCTTATGTTGCCAATGGCAATGTAAAATGGTGCACTACTGGAAAACAATTTTGTAGTTCCTCAACAAGTTAAACATAGAATTACTATACGATCCTGCAATTCTACTCCTTGATACATACCCAAAAGAATTGAAAACAGGTGTTTAAATAAAAACATGTACATGAATATTCATAGCAACATTATTTATAATAGCCAAAAAGTATAACCAACCCAAATGTCCTCCATTTCCTTTCCTCCATCAAAGGAAAAATAAAATATGTTATACCCACGAGACGGAAAATTATTCAGCCATAAAGTGGAATAAAGTGCTGATACACACTATAATATGGATGAACATCAAAAACATTATGCTAAGTGAAAGAAGTCAGACACAAAAGGCAACACATTATATGGTACTATTTACATAAAATATCCAAACTACACAAATCCGTAGAGACAAAAAGTAGATTTCTGGTTACCAGGGGCTGAGGGGAGATGGGAAAGGGGAGTGACTTATTTAATAGTTATAGGGTTTCTGATTTGGGTGAAAACAAAGTTCTGGAACTAGATAATGGTGATAGTTGTACAATACTGTGAATGTATTTAATGCCTCTAAATTGTAGATACTAAAATGATAATTTTATGCTGTGTATATATTTTTTTAATTTATAAAGGAAAGAGGTTTCATTGACTCACAGATCCACATGGCTGAGGAGGCCTCAAAATCATGGTGGAAGGCAAAGGAGAAGCAAAGGCATGTCTTACATGTTGGCAGGCAAGAGGACTTGTGCAGGGGATCTCCCATTTATAAAACCATCAGATCTCATGAGACTTATTCACTACCACAAGAACAGTATGGGGGAAACCACCCCATGATTCAGTTATCTCCACCTAACCTTGCTCTTGACACATGGGGATTATTACAATTAAAGGTGAGATTTGGGTGGGGACACAGCCAAACCACATCATTCCACCCCAGCTCCTCCCAAATCTCATGTTCTCACATTTCAAAACCAATCATGCCTTCCCAACAGTCCCCCAAAGTCTTAACTCATTGCAGCATTAGCTCAAAAGTCCACAGTCCAGTCTCATCTGAGACAAGGCAATTTCCTTCCACCTATGAGCCTGTAAAATCAAAAGTAAGTTAGTTACTTCCAAGATACAATGGGAGTACAGGAATTGGGTACATACACCCACTCCAAATGGGAGAAATTGGCCAAAACAAAGGAGCTACAGGGCCCCATGCAAGTCCAAAATCCAATACGGCAGTCATTAAACTTTAAAGCTCCAAAATGACCTCCTTTGACTCCATGTCTCACATCCAGTTCATGCTGATGGAAGATGTGGGCATCCACGGCCCTCAGCATTTCCATCCCTATGGCTTTACAGGGTATGGCCTTCCTCCTGGCTGCTTTCATGGGCTGGTGTTGAGTGTCTGCAGCTTGTCCAGGTGCACTGTGCAAGCTGTTGCTGGATCTGCCATTCTGGGGTCTGGAGGATTTCTCACAGCTCCACTAGGCAGTGTCCCAGTGAGGGCTCTGTGTGGGGGTTCTGACTCCACATTTCCCTTCCGCACTGCTCTTGTAGCAGTTCTCTATGAGAGCTCAGCCTGTAGCAGAATGAGCCGCAGACAAGAACCCCTCAGACACCGAGTTGTAAAAGTAAAGGGCTTTATTCAGCTGGGAGCATTGGCAGACTCACGTCTACAAAAACCGAGCTCCCTGAATGAGCAATTCCTGTCCCTTTAAAGGGCTGACAACTCTAAGGCGGTCCACGTGAGAGGGTCGTGATTGATTGAGCAAGCAGGGGGTATGTGACTGAGGGCTGCATGCACTGGTAATCAGAACGGAACCGAACAGGACAGGGCTTTTCACAATGCTTTTCCATACAATGTCTGGAATCTATAGATAACACAAGCAGTTAGGTCAGGGGTTGATTTTTAACTACCAGGCCCAGGGCATGGTGCTGGGCTATCTGCCTGTGGATTCCACTTCTGTCTTTTAGTTTTTACTTCTTCTTTCTTTGGAGGCAGAAATTGAGCATAAGACAATATGAGGGGTGGTCTCCTCCCTTAGGCCTATCCAGAAGACTTCTGCCTGGACATCTAGGTGTTTTCATACATACTCTGAAATCTAGGCAGAGGTTCCCAAACCTCAATTCTTTTTTTTTTCTTTTTTTGTGGTTTTAAGGAGCAGAGAGTTTAACAGGCAAGAAAGAAAAGAGAAGACAGAAGGAATAGGCTCCCCCATACAGAGACTGAGGGAGGGGCGCTCCAAAGCCAAAACAGGAAACCCCAAGTGGGGCGGAAACCAGCCTGGTATATGTAGAGGCTGCAGGAGGTGGTGTCTGATTTACACAGGGCTCAGGGGATTGGTTTGACCAGGCGTGTCATTCACAAAGCCCACAAAAAAGCTGGCCCTCCCACCCTAGCCTTTTAATATGCAAATGCAGGGTGCCATTATGTTCTACACACATGGGGATATGTGGGGGTGGCCATGTTGCCAGGCACATGTCAGGCAAGGGCAAGATGCAGTGGGAATCACCATGTTTGGGTGGACCCAGTTTCTAATGGCTGGCATTTGCGTATCAAGCCCAAACTCAATTCTTGATTTCTGTGCACCTGCAGGCTCAACACCACGTGGAAATTGCCAAGGCTTGGGGCTTGCACCCTCTAAAGCCATGGCCTAAGCTGTACCTTAGCCCCTTTTAGCCACAGCTGGAGCTGGAGCTGAAGCAGCTGGGATTCAGGGCATCAATTCCCAAGGCTGCACACAGCAGGCGGGTCCTGGACCCAGCCCAGGAAACCATTTTTCCCACCTAGGCTTCTGGGCCTATCATAGGAGGGGCTGCCTTGAAGATCTCTAACATGCCCTGGAGACATTGTCACCATTGTCTTGGAAATTAGCATTTGGCTCCTCATTACTTACACAGATTTCTGCTGCCAGCTTGAATTTCTCCCCAGGAAATGGGTTTTCCTTTTCTACTGCATCATCAGGCTGCAAATTTTTCAAACTTTTATGCTCTGCTTCCTCTTGAACGCTTTGTTGTTTAGAAATTTCTTCTGCCAGACACCCTAAATCATCTCTCTTAAGTTCAAAGTTCCACAGATCTCTAGAGCAGGGATAAATGCCACCAGTCTCTTTGCATAGCAAGAGTGACCTTTACTCCAGTTCCCAACAACTTCCTCATCTCCATCTGAAACCACCTTAGCCTGGACTTTATTGTTGAATCACTATCAGCATTTTGGTCAAAGCCATTCAGTAAGTCTCTAGCAAGTTCCAAACTTCCCCACATCCTCCTGTCTTCTGAGCCCTCCAAGTCTCTAGGAAGTTCTAAACTTTCCCACATTTTCCTGTCTTCTTCTGAGTCCTCTAAACTGTTCCAACCTCTGCCTGTTACCCAGTTCCAAAGTTACTTCCACATTTTCAGGTATTTTTACAGCAGTACCCCACTACCCAGTACCAACTTACTATATTAGTCTATTCTCATGCTGCTAATAAAGACATACCCAAGACTGGGTAATTTATAAAGGAAAGAGGTTTAATTGACTTACAGTTCCACATGGCTGGGGAAGTCTCACAATCATGGCAGAAGGCAAAGGAGAAGCAAAAGCATGTCTTACATGGTGGCAGGGAAGAGCTATGCTATTTTTTTAATCACGAAGAATTTTAATATTTTTCCTTTTTTTCCAACAGAGATGGCAGATGGCTATGTTGCCCAGGCTGGTCTTGAACTCCTGGGTTCAAGCAATCCTCTGCCTCAGCCTCCCCAAGTGTTAGGATTACAGACGTGAGCCACTGCGTCTGGCCACAATAATTTTTTAAAAGATATTTAAAGGGTATTTTAAGAGCCCCCAGCTAAATTGGGGTTTCAGTACCAGAGCAGCTAGCAACTCTGCCCTAATGGGATGTCAGTGTTTATAGTATGCCTTTGTAGGATGCTTCTTTTACCTGGCAGATGACCTAATGCCTAGTTGTCTGACCTGCAACCAGGGAGTCCCTCACATGGAAAACTTGTTTATACTGGCAAGGCTCCCTCATGGCTCTTACCTGAGCTGTGTCCATTTTATGCCTGCCTGACCCTCTCTCTGACCCTGGGAGCCTGACCTTGTGTTTAGCCCAGAGCCTTGAGGAAACTGGCCAGGGACAGCCCCTGGTTCTTCAGACGGAAGGCAACAATTCACTCCACCACCACAATAGGAAATAAGGTCAAGGATTTGTATGTGCTGATCCTGGGAAGGTAGGGTATAATGAGTTGGGAGGGCAGTCCTTGGTCCCCAAGGTCCTGTGAGACAGGAATAAAAAGTCAGGCAGAGAGAGGGAAGCACAGAACAATGAGCAATGTATGTAAGGGAATAATAGGGTGAGGAGAGTCTTAAGTTTGCATGCAAATGCCTGTAAGGTCTTTTTAAGGAAGCAGCAGAAAAACAAGGAGCCCAGGCTTCTAGGCAGGAGAGATGCCTCTAAGTTCTTGTCTCTGGCCACCCGCTTAAGCCATTTGGATGTGGTGGAGAACTAGAAGCTGTGTCAAGGGTGACCAAGCCCTGCTTCTGGTATAAGAAGGGTAAACATATTCAAAATGGATGCTGAGGCAACATAAAATTATAAGAATTCACTACAGACAGCTTGGGTGGCTTTTTTCATCACATTCATGGGGAATCAGAACAGCTAATTCACAAAGAATGAATGATGAAGCAATTGAGTAGAGAGAAATATGAAGCCTGAGAACAGGGCTGCCCTGGTTTCTCCTATCCCTCAAGATCTGGGCTCAGCCCCATGAGGCTCAAATGCATTCCCAGCCTTAGATTTCTACACTCTTATTAAATTCCCTCTTTGCAATTCAGCAGTTTGAGTGGGTTTCTGTTACAGCCCCAAAGAGCCCTAAGATTCTCTGCCTTAGCTTCTTAAGGGCTTGGTGTGTAGGATAATTCTCCATTTGTGTTCACAGGACCCTCCTAGTCTAGTATCCAATATTTAGCTGGCCACACAGGATCATGTGTTTTAAAAAGAAAGACAGAAAAACAGATTCAAACCAAGACAGGCAAAAAAACTTTTTGACCTAAGTAAAAACAGACCTAATGGAAGAATTTCCTCCGTCTCTCATAATAATTTAAATCAGGTTGCTTGGTAACCATCTTCCTTAAAATGGTACATTTGTTTTTAAAAAAATAGTGTTTTTATAAGAAGCTGCGGATTTCCAAGCCAGGTTTTATAACCTCATGCAGGCCCATATGTCTTTTTTCCAGGCCAAATTCCAACTGGTTTGCAGAGGGATATGCATGCTGAAAACCAAGACTGAGCATCGAGGGTCAGGTCGGGAGAGGAGGAAGGGTTTCAGTGTAACAGTAATATCAAAAGGGTGCCCTAAAATGAAAAAACAAAAGACCTCAGTTCTTCTGCTGTATATTTACTCTCTTAGAAAGAACGATTGGATAATATTGGCAAAGGCTGTCATGCCAATGACTACATGGTGTGGTGTTCCCATTAAGTCACAAGAAGCGGTATCCAAGGAAGGTAGAGAGGAACCCAATCATTTGGATTTAATATAAAACGCTAAAGCCCTGAACAAAATGCAAACTAGGAGGTGGAATTACTTAAAAACTCTTTTCAGCCGGGCACGGCGGCTCACGCCTGTAATCCCAGCACTTTGGGAGGCCGAGGCAGGTGGATCACGAGGTCAAGAGATTGAGACCATCCTGGCTAACATGGTGAAACCCCGTCTCTACTAAAAATACAAAAAATTAGCTGGGCTTGGTGGTGGGCGCCTGTAGTCCCAGCTACTCGGGAGGCTGAGGCAGGAAAACGGCGTGAACCTGGGAGGCAGAGCTTGCAGTGAGCCAAGATTGCACCACTGCACTCCAGCCTGGGCGACACAAAAAAAAAAAAAAAAAAAAAAAAAAAAAAATCTTTTCATTAACAATTATGTATCCATTCTATTATATATAATATTATATTATTACTACATTGATGTGATACTTGTTAGTTTTTACTGACCATCTCCAAGAACAAGAATGCCTTGAATCAAAGGATGAAACAGTATAATGGTTTGTTTAAAAAAAAGAATACTATATCCACACCAATTTTTTGTTGCCCTCAGGGCAAAAAGTATATCTCCTTGCATTGTTTCTGGGTTACGGTGTCTTTCTCCGCTTGCTGTAGGAAACAGGCAGATACTAGAAGGGAAAACACTCCATCTCAAACATTCTAAGTCAGGGAAGTCAAAAAGTCAAGTAGGCAGTGCTCAATTGAAGTAATTAGCAGAATAGTCTGTCTAATGTCAAAGTGCCAGCAGGTAACCAAAGCCACATCTTGATTATTGCACTGTTTCAATGCACTCATAATATAATATTCTACTACAACTAAAGACCCCCTGGCATTTTCTAAGTCGGCTTCCCCCTAAGATTCTTGTTCAGTCATTTTCCCTGGGGTTAAAGATGGCTGGACAATATCTCATTGGAAAGAAATATGAATTTCAATAAGACTGTAAAGGAACATGTTTGAGGGGCTCAGCTGTGCTTGAGTTTTCAGTTAATAATTTAGAAAACTCCTTCTTTCTGCTTGAAATCTCCCTAATTGAATGACAAGAATGAACTTGTCATAGGAGCTGACAGGCATCATTCTGAGTCACCCACCCCTGATCCCACTGTCCAACTGAGGTGCATTTTTCTTTTCACATCATCACAATTTTTTTGTGTGTGTTCTGAGTGAGGAATGAGGTCACCTGCAAGGCAGAGTTATAGCAGGAAGCCCCAGCTCAGGGGCCACCATAGTCAGGGGGGCTTAGGACGGCTCCTCCCCAGGCCACCACACCTCACTCCAGCAGCCAGTAGTGGCAGCAGTGTACTCTGGAGATGGACAGAAACCTTAATAATGGCCCAGTGACCCAAGAGCCACTTTCAGGAGCTATTGCAGCCTGGTCTAGAGCTCACAGCCCAGCCCTTCAGACAAATGATTTTGCAACAACCATGTCTGTTCATAGCGAACCCGGATACTTCAGAGGGTGTTTAAAGCCTTACAATTTGTGGTTCCTGTTCTCACATAGCTTATCATTAGTAGTCACATCCAGATATTAAAAGTTTGCAATACCTTATGAATTCCTTTGCATGTACACTATATTATTTAAGATTCAAAACCATTTTTCCCATAACTGACAACAAGCCATTTCTAATTAGAGGAAAGAGATGTACTTAGGGGATGAGAGTGGGAATCTCAGCTCTACCCCTCTGTGTAACCACAGTCATGTCAACCTCTCTGGTCCTCTAGTTCCTTATGTGTAAAATGACAAGGAACAGGTATATCATACAATCTCTAGGTTCCTTTCCAGCTCGAAAGTCAATATGAAGGGAGACTTAAAGTCACTAATAGTTTAGCAGGGCCATACTGTCATAAAAAGTTATACACAGGTTAGGTTCTTCAATTCAACCATTTACAGCACATTTTCATTTCAGTTGGAACCCAGCTCCACTTAGAATTTAATGTGTCATTACTTTAATGGGTCATTCAAGTTGTGACATTATACAAATATTTATTCAGCACCCACTGTGAGCTGGGTCATATGCTATGAGTTGGAGATAAATGAAGAATGAGGTATGACCCCTCCCTCAGAGACCTCACAGCCTAGTGTGAAATAAAGCTGGACCAGCTGGCAATTGCAGTACAACGTGATGGGGGTCAACAGTCATGCTGTGGGGACACATGTGGGGGTTGGAAGGGCCAAATCACAACATCTGAGGGCAGACCTGACAGAGAGGAAGTGAGCCAGACAGGAGGGAGACAGAGACAGGGAGCTGTATGTACACAGGCCCAGGCAGCATGGGGGCTGTAAGCAGGCTGGAACCCAGGAATTGAGAAGAGGACTGGAGAGTGATAAGGCTGAAAAGGTTTGGGATAGTTACTATTTAATACAATGAGCCAGAAATCACAAAATGCAAATTAAAACCACTGTGACATATCATTCTACAGTTAATACCTCGGCAACAATTTTTAAGTCTGACCATACCAAGTATTGTCAAGAAAGTGGTTTTATAGAATCTTCTGTATGTCATGTGTGGTGAGAATATAAACTGGTACAACCACTTTGTAAAACAGTTTTGACATAATCTCCTATGACCCAGCAATTCTGGTCCATTCATCACAACATTGTTTTTAATATTCAGAGCCAGAAAACAACTCAAATGTCCTTTAATAGTAGGACAGATATGTGCATTGTGGTATAGTCATACAATGACTACTATATGGTAATAAAATAAATCAGCAGTAACCACATACAACAATAGGATTAGAGACCACAAGCTTAATGTCGAGGAGGAAAAAGACACAAAATACATACAGTAATAGTCCATTTACATAAAATTGAAAAACAGGGGAAATTAAACTTTACTCTTTAGGGATGCATAATAGAAGTGGGGAATACATTTTTTAAAATAATATTATGATAAAGGATAGGATAAGTTTACTTCTAGGGGAGAAAAGGGGCCTGTGCTTTGGAAAGGGCAGATTGGGAGTCCTGGGGTGTAGCAGTAGTATATCCACTTAGCTGGTTTAAGGGAGAGTTTTCTTTTTCTCAATGCACTTTATATTGCACAATAAAAATCTTAAATAAGGAAGAAAACATTAGAATCAGATATGACAAAGAAAGAGGCAGTTGCAACTCATGGAGACAGAGAGTAGAATAATGGTTACTAGACTCTGGGAAGAATAATCAGGGGAAAACAGGGAGATGGTTAATAGGTATAAAAATACAGTTAGAGAGAAGGAATAAGATCTAGTGTTGAGTAGCACAATAGGGCAACTACAGTTAACAATAATTTATTATGTATTTCAAAGTAACTAAAAGAGTGGAACTGGAATATTCCAAACACAAAGGAATGATAAATGCTTGAGGTGACAGATGCCCCAGTTATCTTGACTTGATCATTACACACTCTGTACTTGTATCAGAATATCACGTGTCCCACAAATATTTAAAAAGAATTTCTTAAAAAACAAACTAATCAATACAAAGAATGATTTGTTGTTGTTGCTATTTTTTAAAAAAGAGGCAAAGAAGAAAGGAAAGAAAGAGGGGAGAGAAGATTAATATGTATACTTGGTAGCCCTGATTAATTTGGGGCTACAGCAAGAATGCCATGGCCAAAAGACGTTTGGGAGAAATGGTTGTGTCCACGTGAAGAATGACTCATTCTCTCATCCTCCAATTCTAAGTATTAAGTGAGGTCTTTCTCCTTGAAGACTAGCTAAGGAAGGAGAAAGAATGGCAGAGACAGCCTCCTGCCCTATCACTTTTGCCTTCACAGCTCCCTTCCCTTCTCCTGGGAACCCCATTGCTGTTTTTGTGTCCTCTCACTCTGCTGTGGGAGTGCAAGGCTCTGGGGACTGTGGCCAGGAGGAAATTCTCAACCTTTGCACTCAGATTTCCAGCATCTGAGGTAGCCCAACCATGGGGCCCAATACCATTTACTCACATTTTTCACTTCTTCTGCTGTATTGTCTGTATTGCTGAAAGCCATTTCATGTGTTTTCTCATTTGATGCCTCAAAGAGCCTCCAGACATGGGTAGAGCAGGTATTGTTAATATTCATGGAAAATTGGAGCCACAAATGAGTCATTCAGGGTCACTCAGCTTGGACGAGAATGCAGGCCCCCAATTCTGAATCTACTTCAATAGGCCATCCTACAAGCCCCACATATCACCAAAGTGTAGCGTCCACAACCCACACCCCAAGTTTAAGTGGCTCTGTACATTTGAGAGGGCCATTGAAAGCCCAGAGATGCTATGGAGGAAGTTGTGTTAACCACATGTCAAAGCACTACGTGACAAGAACATAGTATTCATATCAAATTCTGATCTCCTTAACTTTTCAGTAGAGTCTAACTATCTCTGCAGAGCTTGCTTTCTCTGCTATGAACTATACATACTTTCTTCATTTCACAAAGCATGGAAGAAACAAAGGATTCTATGACTTGCCAAAGGTTTTAGCCCTTCATTGTTTTATCTCAGAGAAAAGGGGAGAAAGTGAAAGATTCTCCTGTGTTTCAAAGATCTAATTTTTGGTGTGAAAGAGTAAGTGGCTCAGAGCTGACCTCTTTGAAGCATGTGGTGAGGAATGAAAAAGAAATGGACAAGTGAAAAATCAATACTTCTTCACTATTATCTATCAGTCCAGGGAAACCAATCCCAAATGTACATTTCTTTTGCTGCTTCAGTTACTATAAATATTACACACTAATATCAAGATTTAGGATGTTTTGGTTGTATATTATAGCGTTGTCTAGGAAAAATTTTAATGTTTAAAAACTTCTTTGTGGTGTGATTTTTTTTTTAAGAAAAATGTACTGTGCTAAAAATTGTTACTGGTGAAATAGATGTGTTGGTGGGTGACTATTGGTATTTCAAAATGATTCTTTGTTTTACAAAAGTATTCACTGATCCCAATCTTTCTCATGGCTCTCATACTAACATTGTGAAATTTGGTTCAGTGCCCCCCTGAAAAAGATGTAATTACAGCCTCTTAGGATTCATCTATTATATAAAGTGAGGGCCATTTATATATTCATCTGAGTTACAAATTCAACAAAGCCCTTTTTAAAAATATTCCAGAAATTATTCCATCACTTCTCTCTATTTAAAATCTAAAATCAGCCTAGGCTGTCACTGAAGAAAAAGAAATGAGAATATGGCAAACCCAATGGTAAAGTAAATGTCCCAAGCCACCTCAAGATGTAAAAATCAAACTAGAGTTTTTAATTACAATTAAAATAATCATAATAACAGATTTAAAGGATCTATAATAATAAATTTAAAGGATAATTTTTCAAATTCTAGTAAATATATCCATTTAAGTTTATGATCTACTTAAAATATCAGGCAGATTTGGAGCATTATACAGTTCTCAAAGTCAATTTGAACAAAGATAGCAGCTTTACTGAATTTTTCAATTTGAGCAACTCTTCCACCTAGTTTTCCACATGAGCAGAAAAGCTGCTATTTTGCTGAATCTGGCCTCTTCAAAACAATCCTCCAAAAAACAGGAATAAAGCCACCCAATGTCTGCAACAAAACACCTTGTTTAGGAAACATGAGCATTTTTCCAACAGGTTTCATCACGGAGTGACCTTAGGCAACTTCTTTCACTTCTCTAAGTTTCCGTATCCCTGCCCATAAAATGGAGATAATAATCAGGACTTGCCTCCTAAGGTTATTCTAAGAATTAAAATAATACACAGATAGGATTTAGAATATTGTCTAGAAAAAAAATGAACAGCGGCTGTTGTTCTTTGAGCTAGGAATTAGGGAATATAGGTTCTACCACTAACTGCTACAACTAGCTATATGGTGTTGGAAAGATTGACTCTCAACTCCCGCAGGCCTTTATCTCCTCATTGAAATATGGAGATCTTTTGGGGTCACTAACTGCTGTTTTCATTTACAACTCTGACACTAAATGTGTCAGTGTTTTTCCACACCAACAACCAGTTCTCCAACCCTCCAGAAGCCAACTAGATGTCCTACAATCCAGTTCAGTTCAGACACTATCCAGAATTAGTGCAGACCCCACAAGGTAAGGACTCAGGCCCATAAGTCTGCCCCCACTTCAGACACCAATGGTAAGTCCCCAGCCTCCTGTACTTCTGACTGACTCTCTATGTTATTACCCAACGGGTTCATCTTGCTAGCTGCACAGATAAAACCAATTCACTGAGACAGCAGTATTGCAGCAAAGAAAGGATTTAATAATCAGAGGGCTAGCCAAGAGAAAGGATGGGAGTAATTATTCAAGTCATCCTCTCCAAATATTCAGAGGCTGTGGTTTTTCAAAGATAGTTTGGTGGGCAGGGGGCTAGGGAGTGAGGAATGCTGATTGGTTGGGTCAGAAATGAAATCATAGAGTTGAAGCTGTCTTCTTGCACTGAGTCAGTTCCTAGATGGGGTCATAGGACCAGCTGAATTAGTTTCTTAGTATGAGTCATGGGTCCTGGGGTCAGTTGGTTACCAGAATGCAAAAGTCTGAAAAATATTTCAAAGACCAATCTTAGGTTTTGACAATAGTAATGTTATCTTAGCAGAATTCAAGCCCGTTGCATAATCCCAATCTTTTGAGCTTTCATTAGTCCTAAAAAGGTGGTCTTTGTCCCCAGGCAAGGAGTGGGTTAGTTGTAGGAAGGGACTGTTATCAACTTTTTTTTAAAGTTAACAAAGGCAGTTAGCTTGTGAGTTTAGAATCAAGATAGAGTCAGTTAGGTTAAATTTCTCTCACTGTTGTAATTTTTGCAAAGACAATTTCTGCTATAAATCTCATGACTCCCTTCTCAAATTTGATAATTTGCTAGAATGGCCCACAGAACTCAGGAAGACACTTCACTTATTGTTACCAATTTATTATGAAAGATAAAACTCAAGAACAGCCAGGTGGAAGAGCCGCATAGGCCATGGTATAGGGGAGGGGCGTGGAGCATTTAGGCCCTCTCCAGGCCCACCACTCTCCTAGCACCTCTATGTGTTCACTGACCCAGAAGCTCCCCATACCCCTTCATTTGGGGGCTTTATGGAGGTTCCAATACATTGGCATGGTTGATTAAATCATTGGCTATTGATGACTGAACTCAATCTCCAGCCCCTCTCCCCTCCCAGGAGGTTGGGGTGTGGGGCTAAATGTTCCAACCCTCTAATCACATGGCTTATTCCTCTGGCAACCATACCCCATCCTGAAGCTATCTCAGGGCCTACCAAGAGTCACCTCATTAGCATAAACTCAGGTGTGGTTGAAATAGGCTCATTATGAATAACAAAAGATGCTCCACTTACCCCTATTACTCAGGAAATTATAAAGATTTTAAGAGCTCTGTGACAGGAACTGGTGACAAAGACAAAATATATATCTTTTATTATATCACAATATCACACAAACTCAAGGCCGTCAGAGATAAGGCAAGGAATACACATGAAGTATGCCAGGTTTAAGAGAATAGAAAGGCTCGGAAGCTTTCATAAACTTGAGAGTTCTTCCCAACCTAAAAGCATTCAGATTCTAAAGGTGTTAAGCACAGACAACATAAATACAGGTCTCATTCTGTGAATGATTTGACAATTTGCAACATCTGGTGACTGTGCTAATATTCTTTTCAGCTGTGGCATTTTCTTACTCTTGTTTTCCATGCTCTTCCTTTTCCTAAAATCTATCCCAGGTAGATGAACACTGGCTCAACCAAAGGAGTGAATGATTTTTGACATTGTCTCGTAACCACAATAGATTCATGGCCTGACGCACACAGCAGGTCAATATGCCAAGACTTCGGGCTGCAGAAGAGAAAGAGGTTTAATCATAGGGTCACTGAATTAAAAGACGGGAGAAAACCTCAAATCAATCTCCCTGAGGAATTTGAAGTTAGGGTTTTTAAGAGTTTTGGAGTGGGCCAAAGTGTGGAGATCATTGATTAATCAAAGAGTGCAGGGTGAAGTCATGGGACAGAGAGATGAAGAAGCTGTATTCTCATGCTAATTCCGTTCCTCTGCGGGGGGGCTTCAAACTGGTTGCTGGAATTCAGGGTCTGAAAAACATCTTGAGCAATACTCAAATAAAAGCTGTACGGTTCTAACATCAGAGATTCTGTCTGTCTCTCTTTCTCTCTCTCTCTCTCTCTATATATTTTTGGACACAGGGGTCTCGCTCTGTCACCCAGGCTAGAGTGCAGTGGTGTAATCATAGCTCACTGCAGTCTCAATCTCTCCAGCTCCAGCAATCCTCCTCCCTCAGCCTCTCAAGTAGCTAGGACTACAGATGCATGCCACCATGCCTAGCTATTTTTTTAAAAAAGTTTTTATAGGGATGGGGTCTTACTATGTTACCCAGGCTGGTCTCAAACTTCTGGCTCAAGCGGTCTTCCCACCTCAGCCTCCCAAAGTGTTGGGATTATAGGCATAAGCTGCCATGTCTGGCTGCAAATCAATTCTTAAATAGTCTTAGCTTTTCATGTCAGAAATCCTATCTATAGGAACAGTGGAGATAAAAATGGTCAGTATCTACTGATATATGACTTCTAACAATAAGGAAGCAGGCCGAAGTGCAGCCTGGTTAGTGCTTAGTTATGTCTACATTTCTGTCCAGAACCTTGCATGCAATTCTTGACAACCTTGTGGAGGCAGTTTTAGTCTCTAACATTTAAGCTGCCCCTGTTCCCTTACTTTCCACCTCCACAAACACGTATGTAACCCCTCCACACACACGCACACCATTTCCTGAGACTACCACTTTGAGTGCATATTTTACATGAACTATGCACACATTCTTTGCAGCTCTCTGTGAAGCTGGCTCTCTTTGTGTTTGAAGACAGAGATGACATGCTTTATATGTTCTGTTCAGTGCTCGGCTCTTTGCGGACATTTAAGCCATGATGATGAAAAAGTGCACCAGTACAAGTTCCCATTTAAATGGCTTCTAGATTTTTCTTGGTTCCCTGAGCAAACGGTACGATCCTATTGCCTCATAAGTCTACAGCAAATAAGATGTGTTCCAAAGTGCTGAATTCCTTTTCCTCCTTTTGCTTTCTATTCAAAGCCTAATTGATGCAGAACAATTCTTTAAAACTGTCTCTTTTTTTCCTCCTAGATCATCCACAAACTACAAGTAACATGTAGTTAAACATGGGGCTCAGAATGTACCAAGAACATCCTATGTCTACAGAAAGGAGTAAAACACAAAGACTAAACACTTACCTATTTCTTGTTAGCCTGAGAAAAATTCTTTTCAGATATCTTTCATTAACTCAGAAATGGAGGCAAATGCTTTAAGAAGGGTCATATAATACTTTGAAAGGCATACTGCCATGGTGTGGTTATTAAGCTCTTGGGAAATGATGGGCTTCTCTTCAAGTATAAGGAACAATTGTGCCCCCTAATAGTCATCTTGAATTGGAATGAAACTGGTTACTCCAGAGAGCAAAAAAATGATTGATTAAGGATTAGAAACTGTGGTGTTTGGGTCTCTAACCTCTGGCTCTTTCTGACATATTCTGTAGGCCAACAGAATACAGGTTGAGTCTTTCAAAAGCTCCCTGACTCCTAGCTATAATGTCACATACGGTAAAATGAGCTCAGCACAGAGTTATGTTTTTCTTTTCTTACTCCTCCCAGTAAGACTAAATTCCAAGAGTGGGATTGAAAAAGGGAGGTAGACAGCTGAGAAATACTAGCAGGCCTTGGAAGTGAAAACTTCCAATACAACCTCAAGAGTGAACAATCACAAAAACATGCCTGTCAGTAATAAAGAACCTGAAAGCAAGGGATGTCTCCTCCCCAAGCTGTTTGCACCCATTTTTCCAGTCCTGAGAAGTTACGGAAATCTAAGTATTTGTTTAAATTCATGGACGTGTACTTGGCTTATAGATCCAGGAGGAAAATACTAACGTGGTGCCCCTAATCCAATGTAGGAAAATATGTGAGACTTGAATCAGCTCTGTTTTTTTCTAACTTACTCATTAATGCTATTTTCTTTCCTGGAAGACATTTCTATAAGTCAAGCCAAACCTGTCCTAGGGAAAGGCCTTGAAATAATTCTTTTTTCCTTTTTCCCTGTGGTGCTGAAAGTTCACGGTCAGCTGCACAGGCTGTTTAGTTAGTGGGTTCTCAATAGGCTCTGGCCAAAACATCAAGGTTTTTCTGTCTCTCACTGCAGGCTGGGACACTAGAAACCTGGCTGGAAATCATACAATGGAAGAATAAACAACATACAATGTACAAGAGCCACTGCTGTGGTGATATTTGCTGTTGCTTTATAGATTTGGATTTGGAATGCTAGTTTTATATAGTCTAGTTAATTCCTTTGGTGTTACTTATAATTTGGGCAGAGAGGGTGGTAGACTAGAGGAAGTAGCAGATTAAATATTTTTGATCTGTGAAGAGGAGAAGCAGTATGTCTACACAGCAAGCTTCCCAGCCACCTTGAGCTACTAAAGCCCCATCTTTATGTGATAGCTCAAGAGTACCAGACAGGGGAAGCCCTATTTCACCACTCAACTGTGAGCTTAGGAAGTAAAGCCAGTGTCGGTTATAGAAAGATTGATCATTTTTGAAGTCTACAGAAGGAAGGCATTCGAGTCTATACATTTATTATTCTGTGAATCTGAATACACATTTGTTGACATCCAGCTATTGTAGATAGAATATTTTCATAAAGAATTCTGTTTTGACTTTTAAAAATCAATATCAACTGAATCATATCTTCAGGATAAATTCTCTGGGGTGAGATAGTTGAACTAAAAGGTATAAATGCCTTTATGCTTCTTTTGGTTCCTATTGCCAAGCTACATCCCATGAAGACAACAGCAATGAGCCATGCTGGCTGCTGGGTGTGAGTGTACCAATTTCTCTTGGGCTTTGTCAGCAATGGATTTTTGTTTCACTTCAAAATAAGCATAAAAAGGAATTTCAAAGTTACTCTACTTCCACTGTAACTTAAAGTAGTTTCAAAGTAGTTTTATCTCATTAATTTATACCAACTGGAAGAAACTGGACTCCTTCATAACAGCATATCTTCTTTTCAAGATCTAATTTTCTGTACTTGTGTAGTCATTACCAAATTAGGCCACGGATTTAAAAATGAAGCATAGTATTGAGGCAATTATCCTTCCACTCTCTGCTGTATTTTAGGAACAACAACAACAAAAAAAAAACCACTGTTGCTAGAAGCAGTAATAACACTACTCCTACCAGGAGAACTGGCTATGAGTTCTAGATATTTCACTAATCAGCTGGACATACTTGGACAAGTATTTAATCTCTGCCCTCAATTTTATCTTCTGTAAAGTAGAGGTAGATTTGCTCTGTTATATTCACAAGATTGTCTTAAAAATTGAGTAGAATAATAATGGTAAGAGTGTTTTGAGAAATAATATTTATTAAAAACATGATAATAAGTAATGAGTGAATAATAATAAATAACAATAACTCAGATGTCTGTCAATATTAAAGTCACTATGTAGAAGAGTAAGAAGGCTCAGAGGGAAAGTTTAAAAATTGTAGTAGAAAAAAATTATAAGCAGAGCAACAATTTCATTATTTCCTTATCCTCTTTAGATTTTTCTAAAAAGACATGTAGCTTTCAAATACATTTACACATAGTGTCAATTCCCCTGAGGAAGAGCAAATAAATATGAATCAAATTTAATGTTTATCAATAAAATCATCAAAATTCACATATCTATACATCATGTACTGGCAAGTAAAATCCACAAATCCTCCCAAAACAGAAGTGTGTTGGAAAAGCAGCAGCTGCTGAGATGACTCACAGTAAACTACAGGTATTTGATTTTCTGATGCTATCATAAATTGCATTTTTTGTTTTTTTTTTAATTGTTGCTAAAAACTATCATACACTGAGAAGATAAAACTAAAGAAGCCTTAAATAAACAGAGACATATTCCAAATGTAAGGTTTGGACAACTCAAGACTGTTAAGATGCCAGTTCTTCTCAAACTGATCTATAGATTCAATGCAATCACAATCAAAATCCTGTCACGTTTATGTGTGCACCTGTACGTGTGTGTAAATTGACAAGCTGATTCTGAAAGGTATATGGAAATGCAAAGAGAAGGGAGGAGACAAGAAAATTTGAAGAAGAAAATGTTGAAAAACAACACTCCCAGATTTCAAGACTTATTCTAAAGCTACAGTAATTAACACATGGTGGTATTAGTGCAAAGATAGACAAATAGACCAATGGAACAAAAATGAACCCTCACGAGTACAATCACTTGATTGATGACAAAGGCAACACTGCAATTCAGTGAAGAAAAAGTGGTCATTTGAACAAATGGTGCTGGAGAAACTGGATACCCATATGGAAAAAAGTGAACTTTGACTTTTATCTCACACTGTGCACTGAAACTAGTTCAGGATGGACCATAAGCCTAAATGTGAAAACTAAAATAATCACACTTTTAGAAGAAAACAGGAGGGATAGCTTCATGAACTTGGGACAGGCAAAGATTTCTCAAACAGAACATAAAAAGCACTAACGATTTTTTTTTAAATGATAAATTGGGTTTCAGTCCTATTCATAATCATTAACAAATAGTCAAGGCTCAGACTGACAGGTGATATTTGTAATATCTATAAGAATAAATATATAATAATTATACGTGTTATTTTATATATATTCATACAATTATATGCATATCTACATACCAATTTCATACATATCTACATACCATTATGCATACAATTATATATAATTATGCATACAATTACATATAATTAATATGTGTACAATTATATATAATTAATTGCAATTATATATGTATATGCATACAATTATATATAATTAATATAAATTTATATATAAAACAAAGACCTAACATCAAGAATACATAGGCCTAGCACAGTGGCTCATGCCTGTAATCCCAGAACTTTGGGAGACCAAGGTGGGCGGATCACATGAGGTCAGGAGTTTGAGATCAGCATGGCGAACATGGTAAAACCCCGTCTCTACTAAAAATATAAAAATTAGCTGGGCATGGTGGTGCATGCCTGTAGTCCCAGCTACTCAGGAGGCTGAGGCAGTAGAATCACTTGAACTCAGGAGGCGGAGGCTGCAGTGAGCCAAGATCACACCTGGGTGACAGAGTGAGATTCTGTCTCAAAAACTGATGATGATAATAATAATAATCATACTAATAATATATAAAGGCTTCTACAAATCCATAATTAAAAAAACTCAATTTAAAATAGGAAAAAGACTTTAATAGGCATTTCTTGTCACTCCTCACAAAAGAATGTCCAAATAACCAATGAGCATAAGAAAAGATCAATATAATTTGTATCAGAGAATTACAAATCAAAACTACAACAGAATACCATAACACATACTCCAGAATTAGTAAAATTTAAAAAGACTAACCATAACAATTGTTGAATAGGATGTGGAACAATTGGAACTCTCCTATATTACTTGTGGAAATGTAAATTAGTAGAACCACTTTGGTAAATATTTGGCAATATCTACTAAAGCTAAACATATGTCTACCCTATTGATTCAGCAATTCCACTCCTAGATGCAAACCCAAGGAAAAGTGTGTGAATATGTCTGCCAAGAGACATGTATTATTCATAATAGCTAAAAAACCCTAAACATCAAAGTGTTCTTCAATAGTAGAATGGATAACTGAAACATGATATAATCATGTAATAAAATTACCAATACATGCAACAACAGAAAGGAATCTCACAGACATTATGTTGAGAAAAAAAATTTAGGCATAGTACATACTGGATGGGTTCGTTTAAATGAATTTCAAGAACTGACAAAGCTAATCTGTGTTTATAGAAGTAGGAATTGGAATAGTGGTTTACTTCTGGGGAGCTATTCATGGGAAGGGGCATGAGGGAACTTTCTAGGGTGAAGGAAATATTCTACATTTTAATCTGAGAGGCTAGTACAAGGGTACACACATACATAAAAATTCACTGACCATATACTTGACATTTGTGTTTCATAACTGCATGTAAATTATATTTAATTTTATAAACAAAGGAGGAAATGGAATAAATTGCTGTTTGCCTTAAAGATATTAAAAGTTGATCTCCTTTTTGAAATAGAATTCTAGACCCCTGGTGTTTGAGGCTACTTTAAAGATAAGCCATTTCATTTTATGGTTGAACCCAAGGCCCGGAGTTTACAGGGTCTTGTTCAAAGCTAATAATAAATTAGGGCCAAAGTTAAGATCAGACACCAGGACTTCTGATGACCCTGCCCTTTCTTCTCCCTCACTCCACTTCCCTAAAGTGCCCCTGAACATGATGCTGACACCGAAGTGGGCTCTTCAGTCAATTCCTACGTTCTAGTAAGAGGCCTATGGAACTTTGCTCATGTCTCTCCTCTGCTGGAATTCTCTCCTAGTTTGTTTCATCCACCACATTCCTATCACCAACTTATTTTTCAAGACTCTGCTTATGTCTCCCCATTTTTAGAGGGCTTTCTTTATCCTTTCTTCAGTGTAATTGATTCATCTCTGTATCTGTATTAGTCCATTCTCACGCTACTATAAAGAAATACCTAAGACTGGGTAATTTATAAAGAAAAGAGGTTTAATTGGCTCACAGTTTCACAGGCTGTAAAGGAAGCATGGCTGGGGAGGTCTCAGGAAAGTTACAATCATAGTGGAAGGCAAAGGGGAAGCAGGTACTGAATTATGATATAATAATCTTCATATGGCCAGAGCAGGAGGTGGGTGGGGAAGGTGCTACGCACTTTTAAACAAGCAGATCTCATGATAGCTCACTCACTACCATGAGAACACCACCAAAGGGGAACTCTGCCCCCAAGATCCAATCAACTCCCACCAGGCCCCACCTCAATATGGGGATTACAATTTGACATGAGATTTGGGCAGGGACACAGACCCAAACCATATCATTCTGCTCCTTGGCTCTCTCAAATCTCACGTCCTTCTCACATTTCAAAATACAATCATGCTTTCCCAACAGTATCCCAAAGTCTTAACTAATTCCAACATTAACTCAAAAGTCCAAAGTCACATCTGAGACAAGGCAAGTCCCTTCTGCCTATGAGCCTGTAAAATAAAAAACAAGTTAGTTACTTCCAAGATATAATGGGGGTATAGACACTGGATAGATACCCTTTTATATTTCTTGGCTGTCTGCCAAGAGAAAATTGGCCAAAATAAAGGGGTGACAGGCCCTGTGTGAGTTCAAAACCCAGCAGGGCAGTCATTAAATCTTAAAGCTCTAAAATAATCTCCTTTGATTCCATGTCTCACATCCAGGGCACACTGATGCAATGGGTGGGCTCCCAAGGCCTTGGGCAGCTCTGCCTCTGTGGCACTGCAGGGCTCAGCCCCAGCAGCTGGTCTCATGGGCTGACGTTGAGTGCCTATAGCTCTTCAAGGTGCATGGTGCAAGCTATCAGTGGATCTACCATTCTGGGGTCTGGAGGATAGTCACTCTCTTCTCACAGCTTCACTAGGCAGTACTGCAGTGGGGGCTCTGTGTAGGAGTTCCAACCTTACATTTTCCCTCCACACTACCTTAGTAGAGGTTCTCCATGAGGGCTCTGCCTCTGCAACAGACTTCTGCCTGGACATCCAGGCTTTTCCTGGAAACATCTTCTGAAGTCTAGGTGGGGGCTCCCAAGCCTCAACTCTTGCACTGTGTGCACTTGCAGGCTTAACAACATGTGGAAGCCTCCAAGGCTTATGGTTTGCACCCTCTGAAGCTGCAGCCCAAGCTGTACCTTGGCCCCTTTTAGCCATGGCTGGAGCTAGAGTGGCCAGGATGTAGGGCACCATGTTCTGAGGCTGCATAGAGCAGTGAGGGCCCTGGGCCTGGCACATGAAATCATCCTTCCCTCTTAAGCCTCTAGGCCTGTGATTTGGGGTGGAGGCTGCTGCAAAGGTCTCTGAAATATCTTTAAGATGTTTCTCCCATTGTCTTGGCTATCAACATTTGCCTTCCCTTTAGTTATGCAAATTTCTGCACCCTGCTTGAATTCCTCCCCCGAAAATGGGTTTTTCTTTTCTACTATGTGGCCAGGCTGCAACTTTTCCACATTTTTACACTCTGCTTTCCTTTTAAATATAAGTTCCAGTTTTACATTATTTATTTGCTCACAAATATGAGCACAGGATGCTAGAAGCAGCCAGGCCATAACTTGAACGCTTTGCTGCTTAGAAATTTCTTCTGCCAGATACCCTAAATCATCACTCTCAAGTTCAAAGTTCCACAGATCCCTAGGGCAGGGGCACATTCTAGCCAAGCTCCTTGCTAACTGATAACAAAAGTGACCCTTATTCCAGTTCCCAATAAGTTTCTCATTTCCATCTGAGACCACCTCAGCCTGGACTTCACTGTCCATACCACTATCAGCATTTTGGTCATAACCATTCAACAAGTCTCTAAGAAGTTCCAAACTTTCCTTCATCTTCCTATCTTCTTCTGAGCACTCCACACTCTTCCAACCTCTGCCTGTTACTCAATTCCAAAGCTGCTTCCATATTTGCAGGTATCTTTATAACAATGCCCCACTCCCAAGTACCAATTTTCTGTATTAGTCTGTTTTTGCATTGCTATAAACGAATACCTGAGACTGGGTACTTTATAAAGAAAAGATGTTTAATTGGCTCACAGTTCTGCAGGCTGTACAGGAAACATGGCTAGAGAGGCCTCAAGAAACTTAAAATCATGGCAGAAGGTGAAGGAGAAGCAGGCATGTCTTCACATAGCCAAAGCAGGAAGAAGGCAGGGGATGGTGCTACACACTTTTAAACAACCAGATCTCACAATAACTCAGTATCATGAGAAGAGCACCAAAGTGGAAATCCATCCCCATGATCCAATCCACTTCCCACCAGGCCCCACCTCCAACACTGGAGATTACAATTTGACGTGAGATTTGGGCAGGGACACAGACCCAAATCTTATCAATATCTGTGATATAACAACTATTATTTTTATCAATATTTATTGGGCATCTACCAGGTGCCAAATGCTGTTGTAGATGTTTGGGATTCAGCAGTAATGATACACAAAGTTCCTGTCTCTGTGGAACTCACACTCAGGTGGGAGAGCGATAAAGCCAGGAAGTAACAAAGCCATAAAGAGCGGGATCAGAAGATAGTGACAGCAGCGAGTGCTTTTTAGATCAGCTAGTTGATAAGGATCTCTCAGAAGGGGTGACATTTCAGCAAAGACCTGGATGAAGCAGGTGATGGGTCTATCTAGGAATGAGACTCTGCATTGCATCTATTCACATTTTTTTTATGCAGGACTCTGATTGACTTGTAGGCAGAAATGGTGTCTTAATTCATCTTTGTATTTTGGATCATTGTAGGGACTGAAAAAAGTTTGTAAAAATAAATGAATGGCACAAGCAACAAATGAAAATATAAATAAATTGAACTTCATCAAAATTTGAAACTTTTGTGTTTCAACGGACATTATAAGAAAGTGAAAAAGAAACATACAAAATGAACAAAAAAATAGTTGCAAGTCATTTATCTGATAAGGTACCTAAAACATATTTACATATCTAGAATACCCAAAGAATTCCTACAACTTAGCAATAAGACAAATAAGCCAAATAAAAATGGAAAAAAGACATGAATAGGCATTGCTCCAAAAAAGATACACAAATGGCCAATGGGCACATGAAAAGATACTCAAGTTCAATAGTTCTTAGAGAAATGCAAATAGAAACCATAACGAAATACCATCTCACATTTGCTAGAATGGCTACAATCAAAAAGACAGACAAAAACAGGTGCTGGCAAGGATGTAAAGAAATTAGAGGACACTGCTGAGCAGGAATGTAAAATGGTGCAGCCATTGTGGAAAATAGTTTAATATTTCCTCAAAAAGTTAAATATGGAATTGCTATGTGATCAAACAACTCCACTCCTAAGAAAACTGAAAAGATAACCATCCAAAACTTGTATGTGAATATTCATAGCAACATTATTCACAATAGCTGAAAAGTGAAAACAACTCAACTATTAACTGATAAATAAATAGAAAATCTGGTATATCCATACAATTAAATGTTATTCAACCACAAAAATAAGTGAAGTACTGATGCATGGTACAACACGGATGAGCCTTGAAAACATTATGGTATGTGAAAGAAGCCAGATGCAAAAGGTCACATATTGTTTAATTCCACTTATAAGAAATGTGCAGAATAGGCAAATCCACAGAGACAGAAAGTAGACAAATGGTTACCAGGAATCTGGAGGTGGAGGGATGGGGAATGACTGTCAATGGGTATGGGCTTCTTATTGGAATGATGAAAATATTCCGGATTAGATACCTGTGATGGTTAAACTTTGTGAAGAACTCAAAATCACAGAATTTTACACCATAAAAGAGTAGATTTTTTCATATGTGAATTATATCTTAATTTAAAAAATGAGTGAGTACATAAATAAGAAAACTTAGAAAACAACTAAGACTTTGTGAAAATACAACCAATATGAATTCCCAGAATGCTATATCCACTGTGAAATGGCAAAATACTACTATTTAGTTCCCACAGTTTTTCCTGTACTTAGTCAAGAGGTAGCCAGCTGCACCATCACTGATGACAGTATCCAGCCCATCAATAATAGAAGCAGTGAGCCCACACCAAGGCTCTGGCCACCAAGTCAGCACCCAGGGCTGAGAATTCCTGAGAACATCTGGATGATGCCATTGCTGGTTCAGACAGCACCCACACATCACTCCATTGCAGTTCTTTATAGCCCAAAAATTCTATAGAGGAAAAATTCACTCAGAACAAAAGATGTATGTGTGAGTTCCTTCTATAACAAGCCAGTCACAGACAAGTAAAGCAAAGGAGGACATACTCATAAAAGAGAGAGAGAGGAGGAGGACTTTGAACAAAAAATCAGTAAGCTCTTTTGATCCAGTTGTTTATGTCAGAAATCAATAGAGATGTTTTCTTTCACTTTGGAAAGTGAGAATTGGAATTTGTTGAAATTGGGTCTTGAGGCACTTACATATTTTTTTCTTCATACTGGAACAATAGCATACATTCTGTCTACCAGAAGCTCTGAACTCTAGGGCAAAAATTGTAGCAATAGTAGTGATACTATACTCGGCCCTCTGTTCTCAGGATTGTGTAGAATAGGCTCAGAGGTATTAATGGGCAGTACCTGAAAAACGCCGTTAAGACATTTCTGGAAACATGTAAAATATTTTCCTTTGGTGAATGCTTGTTTCTGGAAATATCATCAGACTGTGATATTGACTACTAGATGGTGTAAGAGAGAAAACATCATTTTAACTTTCTCTGAATGAAAATTTCATCTCAAAACAGGAAATGATTATGGTAAGTGAATGATCCTGAGATAAATCAGTTTTATGCAATGAACCAAAATTAGGGTGGTGGTGCATGTTAGCTAGCTTTATACACTTTGTTTTAATTAAGGTCTGATTACCATGGCTGCTACTCATTTACCTAATAACAGTGATTTGGTGTATCAAAATTAGAGAACCCCAGGGCTGGAACTCCGGGGTCTGCATGTGAGAGGGAGCATGTCACGGTAACCTCCTGTGCACAGACTGTAATTGCTGTAGGATTTTTCCTAAAGCCCCATGAAATTCATGGCAAAGAGAGCATTGTGTTGCGCTATGGAATAAGAAGCAGCTGTCTAATAATGCCTCCAAATAGGCCAGTATAGGCTTCTGCATTCTCCTGCTGTGACTAAGGAAATTCTTCACCAAAATCTCCCCTAGCTTGTTACATCTCTAAAAGATTCCCCGTTTCCCGTGGAGCAAGCGCTGTGATCTAATTGAAATGAGAACATTCAGAATTACCTTTCTTTCTGTACAGTGAAAGTTTATTTCTATGTTCTTTCATTTGAATGGACATAAGATTTGTAATAGGTTTTTCTGGGTTGATGGGCCCTTTAGGCTGATATACAAGGCAGCTCTAGATTGGGCCAGTGTTACAAGTGCAAAGAGAGTAACTTGTCGATTATAGCATGTGAAAAGTTCTGTCTAATGAAACTATTTACACTGGACAATCCCTAACATTTCTGTATTTTTCTCTCCTTGAATGCCATTCCAGCCATTCTTTACCCTTCACCCTTGACCATCCTGAGCTCTGGTGCCTAAATCCCAAACTGTGCATAGATGTGTTCTCCATATCAGGCAAGTTTTGATAAATCCAAACAAAAAGTTTCAAGAAGAATCTCCTGGTTTTAGAGCATATGTTGTATCATGATAATACTTGCAATAGGAAATGTATTGTGCCTGTCCCATAATGAAGAGCAACACCGAAGTGAGAAGGCAGTGAAAACAATGGACTTGAAATTCTGATAAATAAAAATATTTCCAACTTAGAATTCTATATCCAGCTAAACTACAAATCAGGAAATCATAAAGTCAGAACAGAGACATTTTCACATATGCAAGCTTACAAAGTTTTATCTCTCATTCACTCTTTCTCAAAAAACTATTGGCTTCACCATAATGAAGGAAATCATGGGATCCAGCAATTACAATCCAGCACAGGAGAGAAAGGGCTAAGTCCCAGGACAACAACTGTGCAGCAGGCTTAGAGAGTAACCAGTTAAGATCAGGACAGGAGGATAAAAGATTCCAAGAGCAGTATCTCTAAACAAGCTAATGGAGGTTTACAGTTCCTCTTTAGAGAGTTTGGGAAGCACTTAGTGACAAATAGATCTAAAAGTCAAGGCAATTGTTAACTCGGAGGAACCAGAAAGTTGAATAAGAAGATAAATCCTGCTTAATATGGATAGTTATAATTTATAGTAATGTAAATGCTGAATATTGATTTAAGATTGTGATATAATTTCATTGCTATGAAGATAAAGGGAACCAAATTATGTCTAGTAGTAGTAGTATTAGTAACCGCAAATTAGAAACAATCCAAGTATTCATCAACTGGTGAAAGAAAAAACAAAATGTGTTATATTCATAACAATGAATATTATTCATCAAAAAAGGCAACAAACTACTTAAATACATGCAACAACATGTATAACCTCTAAAAACATTATGTTAAGTGATAAAAGCCAGGCACAAGACTTCATATTGCATGATTTCATGTACATAAAATTTCCACAAAGGTAAATCTACAAAGGGAAAGTAGAAAACTTGTTGCCTTGGCTGGAGATGGGGGTAGAGATTGACCACAAAAGGGCCTGAGGGAGCTTTCTCCGATGATGGAAATGTTCCAAAACTGGACTGTGGGGATGGTTGCACAACTCTATAAATTTACTAAAAACTTTTGAACTGCATATATATAATAGGTGAATTTTGTGGTATAAATTATACCTCAATAAAGTTGCTAAATAAAAACACCTCAAAGTCATCATTTTACCTACCTTCCATGAATAATTTATCAGGAAATTTTGTTGGCTCTTCTCGAATTCAAATTCCAATTTCATCCATTTATCTACACCTCCACAGCCATCTCCCTAGACTGAGTCACTGTCATCTTTTGTCTTATAATAACCTGTTGGGAGTAAGCCCCCCAAAATCTGGCCATAAACTGGCCCCAAAACTGGCCATAAACAAAATCTGTGCAGCACTGTAACATGTTCATAATGGCCCTAATGCCCAAGCTGGAAGGTTGTGGGTTTATGGGAATGAAGGTAAGGAATACCTGGCCCACCCAGGGTGGAAAACCACTTAAAGGCATTCTACAGCCACAAACAATAGCATGAGCGATCTGTGTCTTAAGGGCATGTTCCTGCTGCTGTTAACTAGCCCAACCTATTCCTTTAATTCGGCCCATCCCTTAGTTTCCCATAAGGGATACTTTTAGTTAATTTAATATCTATAGAAACAATGCTAATGACTGGTTTGCTGTTAATAAATATGTGGGTAAATCTCTGTTCCAGGCTCTCAGCTCTGAAGGCTGTGAGACCCCTGATTTCCCACTTCACACCTCTATATTTGTGTGTGTCTTTAATTCCCTTAGCGCCACTGGGTTAGGGTCTCCCCGACTGAGCTGGTCTCGGCATAAGCTTCCAAATGATTGCTCTGCTTCCTGTGTCATCCCCATCTACTCCATGCTCCACAGACAGCAAGAAAGAGCTTCTTAAAACGCACACAAGCTGCCACACCCTGTGTAAAATGAATACTCATTGCACTGGAAAAACAACTCAATCTCTGTACCTGGACTTGTCATCAGGCTCTGTGTGTTTGTTTCTCACATCATTCCCTGATCCTCTGTCTCACTCTCGCCCTCTCTTCCTGACCTCCCAGCTTAGCTGGCCTCTTTTCCGTATTTCCAATGCCCCAAGCTCTTTCTCTCTTTACAGCTCCTCGCACATGTTCCTCTCTTCCTGCTGATCTTCCCTTTGCTCTGCATGGCTGGCTACTGCTCATTCTGCCATCAGCTTGCATCTGTCCTCCTCATGGAAACCTTTCCTGCCCATCTATCTGGGGTGGGTTACTCTTCCCATTGGCTATATCTCAACCCCATGCTTGCTTCCTCCATGGTGGCCACTGCACTCACAATAATTGCATTTATGTGTTTGCTAACTTGTTTTGTGTCTATGTATACCCCTTACTAAAGACTTCATGGGGAAGAAGGGAGGGTAAGAGACTGTATCTGTCTAGGTTACTGTTATCCCCAGCACCCATCAGAAAGCATAGCACATCCTAGATCCTGGTGAATAAATGAACATTCAAGCAGTGTAGTAGAGAGGATTCCCACACTATATCCTAAGCTCTGTGACTTCAGGTTACCACTTAACTTCTCTAAATCTCCATTTCCTCATCTGTAAAACAGGAATACAACTGGCTACCTCCTAGTTTTGTTGTGAGGGATAAATTACATAACACAGGTAAGAATATAGGTATGAAAAAGAGAGAAAGCACAGTGCCTGGCACCTTGAATGGGATACAATAAGTGCCATTAATATTAAAACTTCTACACAGCTGTCCTAGATAATTTTCAAACCATCTTTCTGTTTATTATTTATGATATCACTATGGAAAACAACTCTACCATTTCCACTTTTAATAATAAATTTAGGACGTGGAATGTATATTAAACTAGGTGAAGGTTCTTAAAGTCTGAATATTGTCAACCTTGCTAAATTAGCCTGTCTGAAAACGGTAATTTCAGGTTAAAATGAAAAGCTGTTCAATTGACATTCAACTGATCATTGGGAAGAATTAAATGGAGTTAGCAAAGAATTCTTACTGAGTTTCATCAATATGATGTAGCGTTTTCCTTATCTTATTAATTGATGTAGCTTAGAAGTTGGGATGGTCTCACTTACAGAACATTTAACCCTCCTGCAAGTGCACTGATAGGTCTGGGGCTAAGGATTCTCCAGTCCTGGGGTGAGGTACCACGGCCTGTAGGGCAGTAGTGCTCAAACTTAGCTTGTATCACAATCCCATGGGGAGCTTAAAAACTCAGATTGTTCCGGAGTTTCTGATTCTGAATGTCTGGTGTAGGGTCTGAAGATTTCCATTTTTACATTTCTAACAAATTTCCGGATGATGCTGGGATTACAGCCCCATGTGCTGCTGCTGGTCTGGGGCCACACTCTGAGAACACAGAAAAGCCTGGGGGTGAGCAGCAGTGAGCTGGTCCTCTGAGAGCTGCAGGGTCACCCCAGTTATAGTGCCCAGCAACAGAAACTCCTATGAGGTTCATTTATTCAACAAAAAGTTTTTGAAGGTCCAACTCGGAAAACAGAACAGGGTAATTTAATTACCAGGAATCAGTGATACAGGTGATAGAGGGGCTGTAGCCAAACAGGATGGTGAGGCATCCCAGAAAATAGCAACAGGAAGAAATTAGCACTCCTAGAACTCCAGCACAGTAGGAGGAGGGAGTGTTGCTGGAATTCAGGAAAGAGGCCCTGGGGAAGCCAGAACT
This sequence comes from Hylobates moloch, assembly GCF_009828535.3. Taxonomy (NCBI): domain Eukaryota; kingdom Metazoa; phylum Chordata; class Mammalia; order Primates; family Hylobatidae; genus Hylobates; species Hylobates moloch. The sequence continues at coordinate 42,134,338 of NW_026652276.1, read as the reverse complement.
GCAGTGGGGCCTGTCTGATGGAACTGGAGCCACGGAGGAGATGCAGTCTCCACAAAGGATGCTGCCCTGGGCTGGCAGAAAACGAGAGAGAGAACCCCCTCATTTCTCTGCACCCACCTCAGACCCTTCCTACACACACACACACACACACACACAGAGCAGAGAATGGATTTGGGGGCAGACAGGCAGGGCCTTCCCAGAGGGTCTACTAACTAGTGGTAGATGAGACAGACTAGCTTTGTGCCTTCGTTGACCTTACAGTCTAATAGATTGACCAGGTGGAGCTTAACAGCCCTGTAAGACATTGGGTTCCCTGGGTGCCTCTGCTCACTAGAGAAGTGTTATGTGCCCCCCTCATTCCCCACACACTGGTATGTTGAAATCTAATCCAATGTGATGGTATTTGGAGGTAGGGCCTTTGAGAAGTGATTAGGCCATGAGGGTGGAACCCTCTTGAAAGGGATTAATGCCCTTATAAGAAGATGCCGGGGAGCTAGTTCTCCTTCTTTCTGCCACATGGGGATACAAGATGTTGGCAGTCTGCAATCCAGAAGAAGGTCTGCACCAGTGATCATGCTAGCACCCTGATCTTGGACTTCCAGCTTCCAGAACTGCGAGAATTGTTTGTGTTGTTGATAAGCCACCCAGTCTATGGTATTTTGTTGTAGCAGCCCTAAAAAACTAAGACAAGAAGTATTTAAGTAAGCCGATCATGTCACTTCATAGATACGCGTATGAAAAGTAATCTGTGGAGGCAGCTGGGCTTCAAAATGATTGAAATTATACTTATAATACAGTACATTCTTGCTTGTATAAGAGGAAAGTTATAGAAAGAAATATTTTTTTCTCTTGCCCAAATAATCATACTTGGTATGAAATTAATGTTTTGAAATGGAAAAGCTCCAAAAGTGGCAGTGGTTATCTTTTGAATTTATGAATAGTTACTATCACGTAAGTTACATTAAAATTAATATGAGACAAGGGTACATGTTGAGGAGAAAGGAATGGATCCCTCACTGAGCTTTTGTTGGGGACTAGTTATGCTGAGAAATAGAATTTTAGGTATGATGCATAATCAAGTGTGAACAGTGTAGCAGAGTGGGGCCTACAATAAAAACACGTGTCTGTCTTTCACAGCTAGTGCTCTGCTCCACTCGACATCCTAGAATTAAGCACTTAAATTGGATATCTTTAAGTTCTTGCCAGAAAAACCCCGAATTTCTCTTGTAAGGCTGATTTTTGGAAGGGAGAATGGGTGGGTGGCAGAATTAGAGAACTGTTCCTTTGAATGTTGTTCATATGGAATGCATTTGAATGAAATTGACATTTGGGGGAAAAGATTCTATGAGGATATGAGATAACAGCAGAACTGTTTGCTGGCTGTAGTCATATGGTAATGATATCAGCTTCGCCTGGGAGAAATGACAGCATAAAATCCAGCTGATATGCCTAGACAAAATGACATGAAATTGCATGTATTTGTCTAGACTATTATGGTAATAGCATTAGAGGGATAGGTTTCTGTTTCTTGGAAAGCAAATAATTTGAAGGCATACTTCATGCCAGTGTATCATTGTAGCAATAAACAAGTGTCAGGAAACATCTTGTCTTTCTTCAGGATTAGATGTCACTGAGTAGCTTATTTAGGGTGATGGCATATTTTCCTCACAATTCTCAAATCTTAAGTGGACCATCTATACATCTTACTTTTGGGTCATCGACGGCGTTTATCTTTGTGGAAATAATGAAGTAGCTCCTATTAGTAAAAGAACACTATATTCTTCTGACAAAATTGAGTCAGTGCTAGTCTGCACGCACAGGTGTGCTTCACGTGCTAAAATAAACGTGTTCCTGAAAGGTTACGTATAAATTGAGTCATTTTCCTATTGGCTTATATTATCTTGTCAAAGATGTTATGTCTTCCTTCCAGGTTGAACTTTAATTCACTTCTCACACTTTAACTTTCAGTTTCTCTTTACTCCTGAAATCTTTCCAAAGGGTTTTCATATTAATCTTGGTGATCTTAAAAACACAAAAATCGCCAGGAGACTTCACAACTTGGAGCATCCTTTTATTCAGACAAATTCAGACAATTCTTTTTTTTTTTTTTTTGGATGGAGGGTGTTCCTATAAATAATAAACACATTTGGTTTTTATTGGAGAAAGTAAATCGGGTGAATGGGGAGTGAACGTGCCGTATTCTCTGTGCTAGCTGTGGCTGAGTCATCGGGGACTCCCATTGGATCCTAAGAGAACAAGATGATGTCACAGGCATTTCTCAATCGCCATCACTTTGGAACAAGCTGCTCCTTCAAGGTGCTAGGAAAAGGTCAATATTCTGATACTTTTAGTATTCTCCTTCTTGTCTCTCTGGTAAAATGATGAGGGACTACTATATGGTATACATATATATGTAAAAAGTCCAAGTCACTGCTATCACATTTTGTATGATCAAGCACTGAAAGCGCTTATCTGAAACCAGATGTTCAGTTCTCGGTAGTTAAGAGTCACATTAATTTCTCTTTTCCCTCTTATTCCATTGTTTAGTAGTCTATCATGTAATAGACGTCAGATTGTGGTCATACAAATCTATATTTGAATTTCATCTCTGACATCTACCAACCATATGACATGTCTGTGTCTCAATTTTCTTCCTTTAAAATGGACTTATTAAGCACTATCTTGTATGGCTGTAGCAAAGATTAGTAATAATATATGTAAATTACGTAGCACAATGCATGCATATAATACTCAACAAATGACAGTTGTCATCAGTCTTCTTCCTCATCATCATCATTGAAGTTACTTATTGATACCTCTTCATTACCACTAGATTTAGAGACCTATAAATTCAGGACTTAGCATAATGCCAGACATACTAGGCACTGAATAATTATTTATTAAAATAATTCATAGGTAAAATTTGGCATACGAACTATGCATCTGTGAACTCCAGATTCCTCAAGCCCCGCCAGCCTACGGATACAAAATAATCAAGATTTACTGACTTTTACACACCTGTTCATACAGCTCTCTAGTCTCCTAAAATACGCTTATTGAACATTTCTGTGTGTCTCCAGGGTTATCTCATATGTGCATAGAAAGCAGCTTCATTTTGCAGGGTTCCTCCTCCATTGTCATCAGCCAATGCACCAAAGCCCTGAAGGTACCAAGCTCCACAGCAGTTGATGCAGAGTGGTGTTGGGGTGTCTCTCTCCATTAAGTATTGTTTCCATTAGAAGGGCTCCTAGGTGGGTGGATCACGAGGTCAGGAGTTCAAGACCAGCCTGGCCACAATCGTGAAACCCTGTCTCTACTAAAAATATAAAAAATTAGCTGGGCATGGTGGCACATGCCTGTAATCCCAGCTACTGCGGAGGCTGAGGAAGAGAACTGCTTAAACCTGGAGGGGTGGAGGTTGCAGTGAGCCGAGATTGCGCCACTGCACTCCAACCTTGGCAACAGAGTGAGACTCCATCTCAAAAAAAAAAGAAAAAAGAAGGGCTCCAAAGTAGTGCTGCTTGGGAATCAATGTTACTGGCACCAGCATGAGGCACTGGGTGTATGCTCAGGAAAGAGTAGAAAGACAGCACCATGCCATATTCAAAATCAGCTCGCTTCTCTGGCTGAGGCTCTGTGCATCAGGTCTAGAGCCTGGTTTCTTCCTCTGTAGGATGAATTACTTTCAGGAAGCAGCTCAGCTCCTCTTGAAAATAGGTATTGCTCAGGACTGCCCTGGTGGCTCATGAGACATGCTAGGACACTTCTGAACTCCTGTAATTGGACACAATATTGGGTCAAGGCCCAACTCCTGCTATATAGCTAAATGCTGGTTTGAAAATCAACATAACACCTTACTCTGCAATGGTCACAACCCATACTTCCGGAAAAAAAAAAAGTTCACTTATTGTTTTCTTTCAACATTACTAAAAGTGTCTTATGGGAGACCTAAGGTTTCCTTTTAGGAAGCTATATGAGAGGACAGAGCACAGCACAACATGAAATCCAAAACATATCTATTCACACTGATCACAGGACTCAAGAAACTGCCAGAATGCTCTAGTTCTAGAGTTCCTTCTAGGAAAGTTTATAGACAAAGCAAAAATTGCTCCTATACAAGTCTGGCACCAGGAACCATAGGGTTAATCCTCTGTCACCTCGTACTAGGAACCAGGTGGCAGTGGAACAGGCATGAATCAGGACTGGCCCCTTTATCAATCAAGCATCAGCTAATTACTAGAGCTCTGCAGAATCCTAGAGAACCCAAAGCACTGGGGAGTATTGGCAGCTGCTTAAGGGAACAGGCCATGAAGACCAGTGCCCCAGTTCCGGCCACGCATTAAGAGGAAAATCTGGGCCAATGGCTAGACGGAGGGCCTGGGAGAGAACCAGCTTTGAGGAAGCACATTTACCAACAAATGACTGCTAAGCACTTTGCAGTTGTCAAGTTTTCCTAGGCACTGAATAATAATGAGAGGGGGCTTCAGAGATGACTAATGGCCCCTCTATTTCCTGCTGATGCTGGCAATTTTCTGTCATTTTGTTTTTATGTTAATTTATGCTCACAGGATTAGAATGTAGCATTATGTGGTCATTTAATTTAATTGAAGTATGGAACTTCATGGGCCCAGTTTTGCATTTCTCAGAGATTTCGGTGATTTTTATCTTTAGCATTTAATCTTCCCCCCAGATCACCATTCCTAATGGCAATAATAATACATTTACACTTGCATCACACTTTTCCTTCTAGGAGCTCCAAGCATGTCATGGCCCATTACTCCCACAAGAGCTCTGCAAGGCAAATGCCAGAGAAGATTTTAAGCACTTTCTTAGCTTTAACATACATAAAAAGGTGCAGGCTTTATCACAGAGATAAGCTCTCAGCCATTTAAATTACTTTTGAATGCAATGAGAAGCTTTGCTTATGCATGAGGTTTCCACTGTGCTCTGTGATTTTCATACTGAAGAAATATGTGACCTTTAAGCCTGACAGCACTGCTCAGAGTACATGTAACTTATCAGGGAGTTTTCATTGATCACCCCACCTCCTTCTCGTAAGGAATGTAGTGTTTGTGTCACACTGCCTGGAAAAACTGCCCAAGGGCAAGGGGAAGCACCAATGGAGACACGGAGGAGAGAATGCAGGGTTAGTGAACTCACCCTTTAAAAGCCACAACACTAGAATGTCCCTGGTGAATACAGATGGACCAAAGGAGAATCCTGAGGCCAAGTGGCTCTATGGATCCATTCTTGCTCTTTCTGAAGAGCCTCACAAGCATCCACTTGAAGACACTGGCATTCAGCACTCTTTCTTCTGAAGGCCAAAAGACTAAGAAAAAAGCCACAGCATATTTCTGCTGTAGAAGGAGCATATCACCAGCCTTACAGAGGAAGCCCTCCCCTGTGTCTGAAATAAGGGGCCATGGAAAGAGAAAAAATAGAGGGGTGTCACATTTACATTTCCCTGAAGGACCAGAGAAGTAGCGGGGGCTTTTTTCTCTTATTAGAACACCAGGCAAACACCATCTGGCCCAGGTCTTCAGTGGATTGCAGAATTCTGTGCTGACAGCCTGCCTGTGTCTACTGTGGCAGGGGAGGAGGGACATGAGAGGTGGGGTCTGGAGCAATAGCGACAGTTCTGCCCACAGTTCCTGCCCACCGACTCATCGCATATTCTGTTTTAGCCCAAATGGGTATACTGCAATCAGTTCTGGCACTAAGCACACAGAGTTAGTGTAGACCCCACAAGTTAGGGACTCAGTCCTCTACAAGATTGTCTCCATTTCAGATGGAGCCAGCCACAAGTGGAGTCCCCAGGCCACCCACACTTCTGACCAACCTACAACTCCAGAGGAGTCTCATAGCACTGCTTTGGCTCAACAACTCACTAAAATGACTCACAGAATTCAGGAAAGCACTGCACTTACAATTATGGTTTTGTTACTGGTGGTGAATCCCCACGGGTCTGCAGCAACCTCAATTCTTGACTCCTCGGAAGAAATAATTCAACTGAGGGGCATAAGGCAGAAGAAGAGACTGAGGCAAGTTTTACAGCAGGAGTGGACGTTTATTAAAAAGCTTTAGTGTAAGAATGAAAAGAAAGTAAAGTACACTTGGAAGAGTGCCAATGGGGAAACTTGGAGGTCAAGTATGAAGTTTGACCTTTTGGCTTGGGGTTTTATATGTTGGCATACCTCCAGGGTCTTGCATCCCTTCTCTACTGATTCTTCCCTTGGAGTGGGTTGTGTGCATGCACAGTGGCCTGATAGCATTTGGGAGGTGAGCACGTGCAGTGTGTTTACTGGAGTTGTATGCATGCTCACCTAAGGCATTCCCTTTTCTGGTGGAATGGCCCCGGAAGGTCATATACCAGTTAAACTCCACCATTTTGACTCTTAGTAGGCATATGTGAGCCCACTTGCCCACCTCCTGAGATCTTATTGGGAAGCTGATGATCAGTTTCAGGTGTTTCTATCTATTAGGAAACTGCCTTTCCCTGGTGCTGGCTGTGACCTATTATTATTTTAGAGAGACAGTTAACTGCCTGACCATCACCTGATGGTCACCTGACATTCCTGGATCAGGGGCCGGTGGAGGGCTCTCCTGCCCTGCTTATGTCTTCCTGACTAGCTACGTATTGTAACAGTTTTATTTAAAATATATAAATCAGACTAGCCAAATTAAGAAACATATAGGGAGAGGTCTGGGAGGGTCCTAAACACGGAGCTTCTATGTCCGCTCCTCATGGAATCAGGATGTATCACTCTCCTGAGATATCAGTGTGTTCACCAATCATGGCCTGGAGCATAGTGACTCAAGCCCGTAGTCCTAGCTATGTGGGAGGCTGAGGTGGGAGGATGCCTTGCGCCCAAGAGTTTGAGGCTGCAGTGAGCTATGAAGGCACCATTTCATTCTAGCCTGAGCAACAGTGAGACCTTGTCTCAAAAATAAAATAAAATAAAATAAGATAAAATGAAAATGTATTCACCAATCAGGAAGCTCCGCTGAGCTTCAGTGTCCAGAGTTGTTTTTTTAATTGGTATAGCATTACATAGGCATAAGTGATTAAATCACTGGCCAAGGATGTAACTCAATCTCTGGCTCTCCTCTTCTCAGAGGTTGAACTGGCTCAACATTCCAATCCTCTCATCACATGGCTGGCTGGTCTTTCCAATGACTAGTCCCCATCCTGAAGCTACCTAGGGGCTCACTTTGAGTCATCTCATTAGCATAAACTCAGGTGGGATCCAGGGGATTCATGAATAACAAAGACAGTTCTACCACTTGGAAAATTCCAAGGGTTTTAGAAGCTCTGTGCCAGGAACCTGGGACAAAGACCGGACACATTCTTCCTTACACAATAAGAGGCTTCTGAATCATGAAACAGCAGATGTTCCCATAATGGAGGTTCATAGAGCCCCAAAGAAGAGAATGTAGAGAATGAATACTTGAAAGTATAGTGTTAGAGAACATTAATGGTTAGGGGCCAGGAGAAGACAGACATTTGGCTTACTTATTAAAATACTCACATTTGACCATTTCTTAATTCTAGCACCTTTGAGGCTGGGTTGTCTGTATCAGTTAGGTATTGACGGGTAGCCTTCTTTAATTATTTCAACACTGACAAACCAACACTAGGGCCTATATGCTCACCGTTTTTATTATACTTAGTTTGCAGTTTTTCTCCGTTGTGCTAAATCCACAGAAATATTGCATGTCCAGCCAGAATTCTGGTACATACTTGTGTTGGCAATTCTCTGAGCAATCCTTTTAAAATACTTCACTAAGGTTTTCATAATCAAGTGATACAAATGCAATCAAGCATATGACGTACCACAAGGTAGAGTGTACTAAGTTATGACTACAAAGATTTGAAATATCCTAAGGCACATGAAATGGGCATGACTTTTCATTACAATTGGGCTTGCAAGAGCTGTCATATTATTTTATTTTATTTTATTTAAATCTGACTTAGAAACCCCATCCACTGACCCCATTGTAGAGAATTTAATTCTTGCTTATTAGCAGACCTTTTTCTTCACTCCCCACCCTCAGAATCATTACAACAAAATATCTGTGAGGCCATCCCCATATCTGCCCCACACTAGCAACTACTAATAAATTCACTGTCAGAGACCACATGAGTCCTTAAATCCAGGGGCTTTATTAAGGAAATACAAATTATAACCACTAAGAGATAACACTACACGCCTATTACAATGGCAATAATAGGAAATTACTGATGACACCAAGTGCGGTTGAGGCTGCAGAACAACTGGAACCCTCATACGTTGCTGGTGGAAACATAAAATGGTGCAGCAGCTCTGGAAAAGTGTGGCAATTTTTTATAAAGTTAAACAGGAGGGCATATGATCAGAAATTCTAATCCTGGATAATAACCACGAAATAAAATCTTATGTTCACACCAAAATCTGTGGATGAATGTTTATAGCAACTTTATGTGTGCTCCTCAAAAGCTGGAAACAACCCAAATGCCCTTCAAAGGGGGAAGGGATAAACAGACTGTGGTGCATCCATACTATGGAATACTACTCAGCCATAAAAAGAAATAGCTAGTGATGCACACAACATGGATGAATCTCAAAGACATGCTAAGTGAGAGGAGTCAGTCTCAAAAGGATACACACTGTATTATTCCATTTATTTGATATTCTCTGTAAGACAGAACTATAGTGATGGAAAACGAATCAATGGTTTCCAGGGGTTACGGGTGGGGGCAGGCTGTGACTGTAAAGAGGCAAAAGGGGGCTTTGAGAGGGCGATGGAACTGTTCTGTATCTTGATTACATGAATCTCTAGGATACATTAATCTACGTTAAAATTTATAGATCTGTACAAAAGAAAACGGTTTTTACTATAAAATAATTTTTTTATTAAAAAGGTTTTTATATGATAATTTTTTAATAAAATGTAAAAACAAAACCTATCCAAGGGCATGTTCCTTCTATGCCATATTTGGGTGCAAAACTACAGGTTCTGGGCCTCCAGTGCCTGGGGTCAGTCTCCCTAGGCACAGAGGGCATTTCCCTTAAAAAAACAAAACAAAACAAAACAAAAACCCTGCTACCTCCCAGAGGGGAACAAGAGAGACTGTGGACCTTGCCCCGCTTTATAGAATGTTCACCCTCTCTCTGACAGTCTTTGGCCTATTCTTCTCCAGTCTCTTCCTTGTCAGGGGACACACTTGCTTAGTTTTCTCAGACTTTCAGGAAAGCCAGAAAGAGAAGTTGTTTCAAGCAGTTTCTGCTTTCAGCTCTTCAAATAACTCTGAAGCAAGAAGTACAAAGGCTGTGACCTCTTCTAGGAAAGAGAAAGGAGGAAATAAAGAGAATAAAACACAAATGGTACTCATCCATGAAAAGCATTGTGAAAGCACTATTCATAACCCGGCTGGGCACGGTGGCTCATGCCTGTAATCCCAGCACTTTGCAAGGCCAATGCAGGTGGACCACCTGAGGTCAGGAGTTTGAGACCAGCTTGGCCAACGTGGCGAAAACCCCTCTCTACTAAAACTAAAAAAATTAGCTGGGTGTGGTGGCAGACACCTTTAATCCCAGCTACTCAGGAGGCTGAGACAGGAGAATTGCTTGAACCCGGGAGCTGAGATTGCGCTACTGTACTCCAGTCGGGGCAACAGAGCGAGAATCTGTCTCAAAAAAAGAAAACGAAAAGCATTGTGCACATAATATGCGTGTGTGCGTGTAAGTTTATGTGAATTAACCAAGGGAACAGGAGGCAACCAAAGGTGAAGCAGGCAGGGACAAAAGACCCAAGAGCACCTGTCCCTGACAGTGTAAAGGTGACAGTTCACCTGCTGGGAAATGAGTGACATTTAAAGATCATCAGGCCAACCTAAATCCACATCTCTGGCCCAATGGTTGGAAAGGGGCCAGCAAATGGGCCAGCAAGTGCCTTGTGTAGACCAATACCAGGACTTGCCCTAAGACTGAAGATATACAATATGGCAAATGGCCCCAGAGATTAAAAGGAGAATTGAGGCTGGGCACTGTGGCTCACACTGGTAACCCCACCCTTTTAGGAGGCAGAGGCAGGAGGATCACTTGAAGCCAGGTGTTCAAGGCCAGCCCGGGCAACATAGTGAGATCCCCATCTCTATAAAAGTTTTAAAAACTAGCCAGGTGTCATAGCTCAAGCCTGTACTTCTTGTTGCCTGGGAGGCTGAGGCTGGAGGCTCACTTGAGCCCAGGAGTTCAAGGCTGCAATGAGCTATGATCACACCACTGCACCCCAGCTTGGACAACAGAATGAGACCCTTTCTCTAAATAAAAAACAGGAGATGGGGATACTGGCCAGGGCTACAGCTTCATTGTGTCTACAAAAAGGTGTCAGAGGAGACGCACAAGTAAGACTGAAATCCAACCCACACTCTGCCTTCCAAGCCATGAGTCTTATGATATTGAAATATGGCAGAGCGATTTAACATAAAAGTTTTTAAATTCAGAAAACACTAGAAAGATTACATATATTCTAGTTGAATTAGAATAATTAAGCATATAACTCTGCCCCCAAACTTTCTGAAAACCAAGAGGAAAGAAAAATCTCATTGAAACCTTCACTTCCTAATTATTCAATAAAAGGAAATCTTTAAGTTATTTTATAGAAGCGAGCTATACTAGAAATAAGTATCACTGGATTTTACTAAGGGGGGCTTTGAGAAATATAATGGATAGTGTTATTGGTTACAAAATATACAAAGGCATTCTTCAAATAAACATTTCCTGCATCTACCTTCTAAAAAGTCAACATAAGGAACAAAGATAACATCTGAACATATTCCTTTCTCATTTTCTGAATTAATAACAAGATTAAATGCAGGGCCAGGCACCAGCAGCTCACGCCTGTAATTCCAGCGCTTTGGGAGGCTGAAACAGGTGGATCACTTGAGGCCAGGAGTTTGAGAACAGCCTGGACAACATGGTAAAACCCCATCTCCACTAAAAATACAAAAATTAGCCAGGCGTGGTGGCACACATCTGTAATCCCAGATACTCGGGAGGCTGAGGCAAGAGAATCAGTTGAACTCAGGAGGTGGAGGTTGCAGACAGCCAAGATTCTGCCACTGCACTCCAACCTGGCAACAGGGTGAGACTTCTCAAAAAAAAAAAAAAAAAAAACAAAAAAGCAAGATTAAATGCAGAAAACACAGCATTCAATGGGCCACTAACACATGGAATTTTCAAAGTAGTCACATATCTACTGGCACACTAAACACTTGCAGGACAGCTCTCTGGGTGGCCTCAAACCTTCCCCTTTCTCACTTGTTCTCAAGAATAACTGTAGAATGTACAGGGAATGCAACATCCTGAGATAAGGACTAATTGGCTGGAAGAGCTTGGGCTCTGTTTCTGTCCCTTCTAGAACAGGATGTCCTACAACACTTGAGCCCAGCAAGTCTAATCACCCTGGGGTATAAAACCCAAGGCTGGCTGCTCTTCCACATTCCTCTGCTGTGGTCCAAGTAGTGCACATGCAGATGAGATTCCAGCTGCCCTGCACTGCTTTTCTGAGCCTCAAGGGACTGGCTCACCATGAATCCTAGGCTTCTACTGTCCCTCACTGCCTATCCATAGACAATAAAGTTGCTTCGCTTAACCTGCATGCAAGTGTTCTATCTCACTGGACTCACTCAAGTCATAAAATTGGCACAGCTCAAGGTGCAGTAGACAGGATTTAGAGTTCTCTCCTGGTATTGATATCAGTGCACCATGAACTGCTTGAAGTACTGTCTATGAATTAAATAAATAAAAGAAAAATTCAGATCACATGATAGCTAGCAAATTATCTTTTTACTTTGACAGAGAAATCCTGACTGACACAACATCATCTATGTAGTGCTCCAGTCAAGCCAACAATGCAAAACCTGAATCTAATCATGAATGCAAACAGCGAAACTAAAAATATGGAACATTCTATTAAAAATGGGGTGGGGACTATATTCTCCAAAAATGTTAATATTATACAATACTAAGAAAGGCTGTAAAAATGTTCCAAGTTAAAGGAGAGATGACGACTAAATGCAATACCTTAGCCTAACCTGGATTCTATACTAGAAGGGAGAAATGTGCTACAAAAGGCATTGCTAGGTCCATTAAGTATGGATATAGATTAACTAAAAAGCATTGTATCAATATATCACTGTATCAGTGGTTTTACATAAGAATATCCCCCATTCTTAGGAAATGTACACTGAAACATTTAACGACTAAGGTCATGATGTATGTAACATCTTTAAATGGTTCATAAAAATATTATATTGGGAAAGAGAGTGAAGGAGGACCTAAATGATAAAGTAAATGAGATAAAATGTTCACGATAAACGAATCCAGATGACAAGTATAGTTATTTTCTTCTCATTCTTGCAAATTTTCTGTAAGTTTAAAATTATTTCCACATAAAAAATCTTTTCTAAAAATACTTTAAAATGGAATCCTAATGCTCAACAAAATTGAGAATCACCAAGTACAAAGTGTGAGTAGTTAACATACTTCCAATGGAAGCCTTCTTTAGGCTGTATCACAGTAAATGTACACTTCAAATCTAAAAAGTATCTGTGAGTTTATAATCTTCATTGTTGACTGGAAAATGACCCTCACTATTTAGCTGGCAGTCAGGGAGCATTCAGTTCTGAAAACTTGGAGCCTCCCATTCTTAGATCACCAGCCCACTTTTTCAAGGAGGTGAGTTTCTAGAATGCCTAGGGACATGATTCCTCAGCCACAGAACTTAGAAAGATTTTTAAAGTTCCACATTTCAAAGGAAAATCTCAGCTGCTTGAAAGTGTAGACTGACAAATGAAATCAGTCTTTCTTCTATGTTTTTATCTTAAGGAATAACTCTGCACTGACTCTTCAAAGAGCCCATGATCAATTCTGACAGGCAAAGAATATTAATAAGAGTGTCAAGAAGGTGGGTCTGACGTTTAAAAATTGGATGAATTCAGAGTGGCACCAGCAGAACAACAAACTAAAATCAAAATGAACATCATTAATCCCACTAAAGTTGGGGTATTGGTTTTCCGTGTGGACGGGACACTGAATATCTAGCTCCTCATCAATGCAGTCTTCTCAGTCTCCTAAGGGATACCTGAATTGGGTTAAGCAGTGCCATACCATATGTCCAGAGGTGAGACCCTCATGCTGTAATAGCCTTGTAGACTACAACTTGCCTTTCATCACACCTTCAGAATTCTAAATTTTATCCCAAACTAAATCTGGATCTCCCCAAAGGAGAAGTGGGTGGAGAAGAGGAAGAGATTCTGTATTATGTTACTTCCTGAGAATTCTCTTTCATTAATCTTTGCTCGGAAGATGCCTTTGGGTGGTTCTTGGTGCAATGAATAATGTTCACACACAATCTTTCCTGTCAAACATTATACTCCCTCTAAAGTCTGCCGACAGTTTGGGAGCAGTGTCTTTTGCTATTATGTTTTCCAACTGGCTTTCTATTGTCACTTCAAGAAGTGTGGAAACACCTGATTTATAAGAGTCTGGCTTAAAAAGTGTAATTTCCATTGCTTCCTTAGTAACTGCCTCAAATAAGCAGAGGAGGGCAATTTGGCTTGAATTTGCTTTGAGAAGCTTTAAGTTTAATTTATACATTGGATAGAGCTCTCCAACTCGTTGAAATTCTACTTAATGCATCCTCAGAAAACACCTGAAAGACAAGGAAAATATGTGCATGACCCTATAGTTAAGGCAACAGCTGTGTGTTTGTGAATCACATCTTAAAGCAGATTTCTGTTTTTCTCCCCTACACTATCAGAACATATGAAAAACAGAATTTCAATGACTCAGAAACTATACCACAGTTGATAATTAGGCCAGTTTCTCGAAGGTACCTTAATGTTCTTATTTCCTTAAGCATCTGTCTATAGTTTGTCTATGTTATACCTGATATATTTTCTCCAATAACCTCATTTATGGGGCATAGCTTAAAAGTCAGTAGCAGAGAACTGACAGTTTGCAAAGAGAGGAGGTTTAATTTAATATGTGTGGCACCAGAGTCTCTTAGAAGATGATTGGTGCCAAGAAATTTGGAAGGTCATTATGTGGAATATCTGCAGCACAGTATCTTTTGAACCTTTTTAATGGGTAAGGAGGAACATTTATGCATAATGGTATGAGGCTCATTGTACACTTGTCCTCAATGCTGTCAGTCACCTGCATGGATCTAAGATGAGTTTTAAAAATGCAGGCTCACACTAAGCTGAACAAGCAGTTTGGAAGCTCCCCTTCACCTGAACTGCTGAGAGTTTCTTAGAAATTGCTTCTCAAACTTCAGTATGCATATGAATTACCCAGAGATGTTGTTAAAATGCAGATTCCGACTCAGAAGGCCTGGGGTAGGACCTGAAGTTAAGCATTTCTAGCAGGCCTCCAGGTGATGCTGGTGCTTCCGGTCCAGGGTCCATTACCTACACTTTGAGTAACAAAGGCTTAGAGAAGAACGTTTCCCAAGTTTCTTTGCACATATGGCAGCAAGGACTGGGATACTGGGGTTTCCGCCAGTCTCCTGCCAAGCTGGTAGATGCTTTTTAGATTCATCTTTCATATTCATTCATATTTTTTTTCTGTCAACCACAGAAGGTTTTTCTGTAAAAGGCAAAGATACTAAGGCAAGAATTCAAAGAATTTATTTGAATCACTGAGATAATAGTCTTGTGCTTTACTTTGGTGTTAAGGACCTGATTTTTTGTGGGGTGGGAGGAGGGCTTTTAATCCAAATACTATAGCATGCACATAGTAATTTAGAAAAGTGAGCAGCAAAACTTGCACATGAGGATGATTTTCCTGTGTTCTATGATTTTGTTCTCAAGTAAATAATGAGGCCGGTGTGTAATCGCTACGTTTTGCCATAATTTAGACAATTGTTTCCATGTGTGGAAGTTGAGTTAGGATTCCCTATTTGCTGCATTTATCATTCCCTTTTCATTATTTCATTAGGGCAACATATACTTTCATATAGGCCCAAATCACATCACATGGACATGTTAGGGATACCAAATTTGACAATAACTCAGACTTTTGAGATTTTTAAGGAATGGTTTTTCAGTTCTGAGTGTTCCTTTTTAGCCTTCTCAAGCATTTTTCATCTGCTCCTTTTGGAGTGTGATCATGTATGAATTCCCAGCACCAAAATAGCCCACTCTAAGTGTGCATGTGTATTAGTGGTAGGTTTTGGGGGAGGGCAGTAGGGAGGGCAGGTCAAAGCCTGGGACAGTTGGACTCCAGAGGGTCCACATCAAAGTTGCAATGTCATGGTCATAAACCAACACAGACTTACAACCTCATAATACTTTATAAAGTTTATAAAGTTCTTTTATTGTGTGTTTTGATCCTGACAATAAAACAGGTTAAAAATGGTAACCCCTCTTTACTGGTTTGATTCTAACATAATGATGGATGCGTGGAGTTACCTGAGACTATAAACTCTTGCAACTACAGACAATCCTCATTACAGCTAAACCAGCTAAACAAAGTTACCCTTATGAAGATCAGCTTATTAAATATTTATTTGTGTAGCACTGATTTACCTTGAGCCAAAACAAAAGACTTCTCTTCTCCCCCCATTTTATGTAATTAATAGTAATAAGAGCTAACAGTCATTGAAAGTTTACCACACATCAGACACTGTTCATGATAAATATAATCCAACCCTTACATCATCCTATGTGGTGTATACCATTATTAGCCTCATTTTACAGATGAGGAATTTGAGATTTAAATAAGCCACACACTCGGCTAATGGTTAGAATCAAGATTCACATATAGACAGACGAATTCAGAGGCTGCATTTCTAACCAGGAAGTGAATTATCTCCATCTTGGAAGGAAGTTTGAGATATATTTAATTGGCAACAAACAAAGGATATGCCTTATGCTTGCTTAGGACTTTATAATTTTCACCACAGTCCAGCCCTGGAAGCTCTGAACCCTTCCAGTAACATTGTGTCCAGAGCACTGAGCTTAACAACATCTGAATGTACTCCAGCTAATGCTTTGGACATCTCAGCATACTTTCCTGTCCTTTGTCTTGTGCTGTAACAGGAAAATGTCCCATATTCTTTCAAAGAAAAAATACCCTCATGAAATCTGATTAACATTAATTCATTCATTCTCTACCACCACAACCAATGAGATTGGGTTTATGAAGGATACTTGTGACTCCAACATTGCTAAAGACAATGGCCACTTCTCAGTTCTCACCTTGCTTAACCTCATCACTTGACATTGCTGGTCACTCCCTCCTCCTTGAAATACTGTCCTTAATAGCCTTCCAGGAAACCACACCTTCCTGGCCTTCCTCCTACCTTTTGGGCTATATAATGTTTCAGTCTCTGCTGCTTGCTCCTTTCATCACCCTGACCTTTAAACATCAGAGTGCTTGAAACTCCTCTCTTTCTTCAATCATGTCCTTGGTGATCTCAACCAATCTCAAAGCTGAGTCCTATTGTATAAATGTATGTCTCCGGCCTATACACCTTCTTGAGTGTCAAACTTGTGCATCCAACAGCCTGCTCTTAGATATCTAATGGGCATCTCAAGCTTATTATGCCCAAAACTGAACTTGTGATTTTCTCTGAGTCTGTCCATTAGCAGTCCTCTATCTCAGAAGTGGCAAGTCTATTCTTTCAGTTGTTTAAGCCAATTTTATAGTCATTCTCTTTCTCTCACAAATATCCAATCTATCACAATATCTCGATCTTAAAAATACATATCCTAAGTACCTGTTGACTCTATTTCAAAATATTCCCAAATGTTTTACCATTTATATTGTTACCATCCTAGTCCAAGTTTCTCTCTTTGATTAGAAAAATAACCTCCTTCTTGGTCTCCATGCTCCCACCCTTGCCCCACTACAGTCCATTCTGAATGTAGCAGTTGGATTGATGTTTCATAAATCTGAGTCAAATCATCCCCTACCCTACTCAGAACTTTCCAATTTTACTTAGAGGAAAAGCCCAAATTCTTCCCATGGTCTACAAGCCCCTACACAATCTATATTTCTGCAACAGCCCCCTAACTGTTCCTGTTTCATACCAGGTACACAAGGCCTTCCTTCCCATTAGGGCTTTTGCAGTTACATTTCCTCCTACCTTCAATAATCTTTCACTAGACATTGTGATGGCTCCCTTACTACCTTTAGGGTTTTGCTCAAATGTCACCCTCTCAATATGGCCTTCTATTCCAGTTACTTTTGTGCCATAACAAATGTCCTCAAAATTCACCTGTTAAAAAAACAATCATTCTTATATGTTCAAGGATTCTGTGGGTTAGGAACTCAGCAAGGGCACAGTGAGAACAGCTGAGGGTGACATCATAGCTGGGAGTTGAAAACTGACTCACTCACAAGTCTAGCAATTGTGTCAGTGGATACCTCAACCAGAACACCTATATGTGGCCTCTCCATAGCTCTGTGGGCTTCCTGGCTGCATGGTGGCTGAGTCCCAAGAGTATATCTCAAAGAGCACCAGGCAGATGCTGTACCACCTTTTATGACCCAGCCTCCGAAGTGACACAGTATCTCTTTCACCAGAGCCATAACCTCACCCAGATGGAAGGAGAGGAACAGAGAACCCCACTCCTCCCACAACCCACCATCTAATGGGAGAAGTTTCAAAGTCACACTGTGAGGAAAGCATGTGGGATGGGCGATATCATGGTAGCCATCTTTAGACATTACAATCTGGCACACCTTCCCCACTCTATTTTAAATTGCGACCACTCTCAGCCCTCAGCCTCTTCCACCTCAACACCCTCTACTCCCTTTCCTTTATTTCCCCCAGAGCATTTGTATTAGTCTCCTGTTGCTGCTGTAACAAATTATCACAAACTTAGTGGCTTCCAACAACACAAATTTATTTCCTTACAGTTCTGTAAGTTCGAAATCTGAAATCCATTTCACTAGGCTAAAATCAAGGTGTAAACAGGGCTGCATCTCTTCTGGGGACCATAGGGAAGAATTTGATTCCAGCCTTTCCCAGCTTCATTGGCTTCCTGCATCCCTTGGCTGGTGGGCTCACATCACTCTTACTTCTGCTTCCATCATCACCTCTCCTTCTTATAAGGACCCTTTAGATTATGTTGGGCCCACCTGGATAATCCAGGTAAACTCTCCACCTCAAAATTCTTAACTTAGTTACATCTGTAAAGTCTCTTGTGGCAAATAAGGGAACACATTTATAGGCTCAGGGATTAGGAAGTGGACATCTTTGGGGCCCATTATTCAGCCTACCAGAGCACTTATCACCTTTTGACACATTACATATTTTACATATTTGTTTATGTCCTGTTTAGCAGAACAGTCTTCATCAGAGAAAAGAGTGCTCTCTTTGTTGTTGTTGTGTCCCATGAGCCTAGTAAAGTCCCTGGCATATGTTAAAAACTCAACATATATTTGTTAAAGAATTATTTTCTTGTCAAATAAATGATTCCATAAATATTATTGAGTGCCTACTATGTGCAGGATAATGTAGCTACACTGAAATCTTGTTAAAACTGGTTTTCCAGAGTGTTCTAAACACTCTGTACCCATAGAGAAAACCACATGTGTGATTCATCTAAATAAAAAGTCAAGGGTCTAGCCCATAACCACAATAAAAAAAAAATCTTTTCCATTTCTTTTTGGACATTGTACAAAAACTTATTGTCTCTGTCATAACAAGAGTGCAGTCTGAATCTCTGTCATCTTCCTATCCCAGTTACTTGTTCTAAATGAAAAGGGAAGACATGGGGATGGCAGAGGATTCGGACCCTGGGTCTTAATTACCTACACAGGGGTTGGGCACTGCTACTTATTTGGCTCTTAATTGAGCCGCCCTATGGCCCTGCTTGGGGTTTTGTTTCCATAACATTCCATGATATTTCTCCAGACAGTACACAAATAAAAATGGTTTGTGTTTCAACTGAATTTCCTGATTCTTTGTGAATCAAGCCAGATGTGTGGGTCTCTCTCTCTCTCGGTGTATGTGTGTGTATGTGTTTAGACACTGATCCATATGCTTGCACGGATACGAATTCTGTGACCTGTTCTTTCTTTTCCTTGATGATTTGCACACATAACCTCATAAGGCACATCTCATAATTAAGTTAGATCTGTTTCAACCATGAATTTTTCAAAAGATCATAATCATCATGGTTTCAATGTCCATTCAGAAAACAATGTAGTCGCATACGTCCATAAATGACCCGCATAGAATCTGCCCTTATCAATTTTGTTTTGGAACATGAGCCAAATTGGACTTCTTTCTATTCACTTCAGATGTAATAACTTAGCCTGTTACTAAACATCACATAGAAAGCAGAATCTCAAAACAAAAAACAGAAGCAAACACAGTTTTCTGTGTTAACTAGAGTTAGAGAATATAGGGGAAGGAAACGAAGAGTAGTTAAGAGCTTCTATTTCTCTTTAAGCTCAGTGTTCTCAGCTGTGAAGTAGGCACACTAAAATCTTTCTTGGCAACTTACTTGGCCTTTATACACTTGACTCCTTTATCCACAAAATTAATATGGTAATAATAATACCTACCTAGGAGAGGAGCTTGAAGATGAAATTAGTTTCAGATGCAAATTACTTATTTAAATGGCGGTGCTTAGTAAACGTTCAATATGTTTAATCCACTATTATTATTCACTCATAGAATTAGGTAAATTCTAGACATGTGATTTATATTAACTAATTGATAGCTATTTTTAAAAAACAATTTCTTAGAGCAGCTTTAGGTTCATAGCAAAATTGAGAGGAAAGTACAAAGATGTCCCATGTCCCCTCTTCCCCCACACATGCATAGGCTCCCTCATTATCCACATCCCCCACCAGAGTGGCACATTTGTTACAACTGATAAGCCTACATTGACACATCATCACTGTATTGGGCCGTTCTTGCATTGCTATAAAGAAATATCTGAGATTGGGTAATTTATAAATAAAAGAGGTTTCACTGGCTCACAGTTCTGCAGGCTGTACAGGAAGATCTGAAAGCTTACAATCACGGCAGAAGGCAAAGCAGGAGCTTGCATATCACACGGTGAAAGCAGGAGCAAGACAGTGAGGGGGAGGAGCTACACACTTTTAAAGAAAGACTTCAGGAGAATTCACTTACTATGGTGAGGACAGTATGATGGGGGATGGTGCTGAGAGGTGACAGCGTTCTGGCTGCCCTGGCAGCCCTGGTCTCGGTCTGTCTCTCTCTCTTTCTTTCTCTCTCTCTCTCTCTCTCTCTCTCGGTGCCTCCTCGGCGTCGGCGCCCATTCTAGCCGCGCTTGAAGAGTCCTTCAGCCCGCCGCTGCACTGTGGGAGCCCCTTTCTGGGCTGGCTAAGGCCGGAGCCAGCTCCCTCAGCTTCCGGGGAGGTGTGGAGGGAGAGGCGCGGGCGGAAACCGGGACTGCGCGCGGCGCTTGCGGGCCAGCGCGAGTTCCGGGTGGGCGTGGACTCTGCGGGCCCCGCACTCCGAGCAGCCGGCCGGCCGGCCCGTAAGCCCCGGGCAGTGAGGAGCTTAGCACCTCGGCCAACAGCTGCGGTGCTCGATTTCTCGCCGGGCCTCAGCTGCCTCCCCGCAGGGCAGGGCTCAGGACCTGCAGCCCTCCATGCCTGAGACCCCCCCGCCGCCCGCTGTGGGCTCCTGCGCAGCTCGAGCCTCCCCAAGGAGCGCCACTCCCTGCTCCACGGGCGCCCAGTCCTATCCACCGCCCAAGGGCTGAGGAGTGGCGGGACGCACAGCGTGGGACTGGCAGGCAGCTCCACCTGTGACCCCGGTGCAGGATCCACGGGGTGAAGCCAGCTGGTCTCCTAAGTCTGGTGGGGACTCGGAGTATCTTTATGTCTAGCTAAGGGATTGTAAATACACCAATCAGCATTCTGTATCTAGCTTAAGGTTTGTAAACAGACCAATCAGCACCCTGTGTCTAGCTCAGGGTTTGTGGATGCCCCAATCGGCCCTCTGTATCTAGCTAATCTAGTGGGAACATGGAGAACTTCTGTGTCTAGCTCAGGGATTGTAAACCCACCAATCAGCTCTCTGTAAAATGGACCAATCAGCAGGATGTGGGTGGGGCCAGATAAGGGAATAAAAGCAGGCTGCCTAAGCCAGCAGTGGCAACCCACTGGGGTCCCAGTCCATACTGTGGAAGCTTAGTTCTTTTGCTCATTTCAATAAATTTTGCTGATGCTCACTCTTTGGGTCCACGCTGTTTTATGAGCTGTAACACTCACCACGAAAGTCTGCAGCTTCACTCCTGAAGCCAGTGTAGACTAAGAACCCACCTGGAGGAACGAACAACTCCAGACGTGCCGCCTTAAGAGCTGTAACACTCACCGCAAAGGTATGCAGCTTCACTCCTGAGCCAGTGAGACCACGAACCCACCAGAAGGAAGAAACTCCAAACATCAGAAGAAACAAACTCTGAACACGCCGCATTTAAGAACTGTAACACCCCCCACGAGGGTCTGCGGCTTCATTGTTGAAGTCAGTGAGACCAAGAACCCACCAATTCCAGAAACAGTGCTAAACCATTCATGAGCAATCCACCCACATGATCCTGTCATCTCACACCAGGCCCAACCTCCAACATTGGGGATTACATTTCAATAAAAGAGTTGGGTGGGGACAGATATCCAAACTATATCAATCATTCAAAGTCTATAGTTTGCATTAGGTTTGGTTCTTGGCCTTGTATATTCTATGGGCTTGGATAGATTTATGCTGACATGTATTTATCCATTGCAGCATCATTCAGAGTAGTTTCTCTGACCTAAAAGTTCTCTGTGCCCCTCCACACAGCTCCCCCACCCCAATCCCTGGTGACCACTATCTTTTTATTGATCTATAGTTTTGCCTTTTCCAGAATATCATATAGTTGGAATGATACTGTAGCTTGGCTTTTCAGATTGGCTTCTTTCACTTAGTAATCTGCATTTAAATTTCTTCCATATTTTTTCATAGTTTGATAGCTCATCTCTTTTTAGTGCTGAATAATATTTCATTGTCTGGATGTACCACAGTTTATCCAGTCACTTACTGAAGGACATCTTGGTTGCTTCCATATCTATTATTTTTAAAAGCAGAAAGGACTCCTCTAGCTGAAAAACTAAAGAAGAACTTATAGAGTGTGATTTCAGAAGCCTAAGAATGTTCTGTTTACCCTTAGGAGTTTCTCTTCTACCTTGAAATAAAGCCTGCTGTTTCTCCAACAAAGCTTCATTTATCCGACTTAAAATGTTACAATGAAAATACTCCTAGGAGAAATATTACTTTAAGCATCGTTAGCTATTTACACTTCAGAATGAGTGAGTTTTATATCTTGTTCTGAGAAATTTCCCCAGAGGTAGAGGAAAACAACATGAGACAATTGGCATCAAGGAAAACAACTTCACCTGCTCCACGATTATAAATAACTTATGTGAATATCAAATTCAATGACATACGGAATGGTTTCAGTGTATATCCCACAATTCCCTTCTAATGCCCCAATTGAGTGATTAGGTCTTAAAAGTTTTACAAATATAGGCAAAAATCCTCTTAATTGACCCTCATTGGACATCAAAATTATTTTGGTAGTTTTAAATACTTGCCAAATGAGAGTTACTACTGTTTTTGGAGGGCATTTACTTTTTGTACTTTTCATGGCTGGAACTAAAGTTTACGAAAAAAATACAGCTATTGTTCCTTGCTCCTGTTTTTTTCCCCTCCCCTGACCTTGCCACGGCACCCAAGACCCACACATCCCTTCCACAAGGCACCCCAGCCAGGCCTGGGTGTGCCATGAAGGAAGCTTTCATGAAGGAAGCAGAAAGATCACACAAAAACTGCATGGTACAATGAGGAGATTATCTGTTGAGAGGAAGTGAAGATTTCACTCAGCTGGTAATTAAAAACTGAGGCTCTTGACCCACTCTTCTGCAAATGAGCTAACCTTGGCAAGTGCTTCCATTCCTTTGGCCTCAGTTTCCCCATTGGTAAAATAGGAATTGGTTAAGATAATTTGTAAGACACATCCTCTAGTTCTAAGGTTCTATGGTTACTCTTTGACAGTTTTGTACCTAACTAAATGCCAGGAGTCATTTGTTCCTAATATTTTATACCCAACTAGAATATAAACTCCTCTAGGCTAGGGCACAAGTACTCCCCAAGCTCCTGGGGCAACCCATCTTTCACTGCCTACACAAAGCAAAACCAGTGAAGTTGGTCTCCAATGACCCCAGCCTCTCCTTCTCTCCCCTAGGATCATCCAGGTAGACAACTGTGGAATCCTAAGCCTCACTTGGACAAGTTATCTACATTGTCCAAGCATTAATTTCTTCTTTCATAAACTGAAGATTATAATATCCATCTTACTGGGCTTGCAGTGAGAATTAGTTTTTATAATGTATACAACTTACTAGCACAGTGCCTGGCATATATTGGCAATTTTCTCTTCCTTTTGACTTTATTGCCTTGTGCTTTTAAAATTCTAATTCTTCCTTCACATTAAAGGAAAGGAAATGGCGTGGTGAGACTAAAACTCATTTGGATTGTGTGATGGTTCACCAGGCTTCTGTGGGGTCCAGCTTTCATCTTTGACTGTGGAGGGCTTTGACTATTCTACAAAGAATCCCAAGCATGTGGGGCGCAGGTGGCAAGAAGAGTTCTCTTGCTAAGCTGGAGCATCTCTCCTGATTTTGAGCTCGAACTTCCTCAAAGTCAGTGCCTAAGTCTACTTGAGTTTTTTCTAGGAAGCCAGTGAGTCAGAAAAGCCTGAGTGGGAAAAAATGGCAAGTCTCCACCAGCTCCCTGCACCATATGCCAAAAAAGACAACTGTCTGGGCTCCCCTGGGAAGCGGTGGCAGCTGCTGGAGGTTCTTGCCTGGGAACTGGGAGTGTGGAGGATGAGGTGCTGGCATCGAGGGTTGTTTGCACTGATTTCCCCATCCCTTCCAGCTGGCTACAGAGGTCTGGGTGAGGAACAGGTGGAGAGAAGAGAGGGAAGAGCCAGGAGCAGCTGGATTCTTGCAAGGCTCCCACAGAAAAGGCTGTTCCAAGATCTGAGTACTTGGGACCAATCCAGGGAACTCAGCCCGGGTCACTGGCAGGGACTCACACCCTGCTGCTGCCTGTGGCCCACGGCAGGCAGTCCAAACCCTTTTGCATGGTATCCTGAGCTCTTCCCAACATGGCTGCTGCCCAGCTTCACCTCCTGCCACTTCCCCCAGGTCAGCTTCTCATCATCTCCTGAGCAGCCTCCATGTGATCATGCTCCTCTCAATCTGAAAGGTCCTTCTATCCTACTCTGTATTGAAAACTCTGACACAGTCTCTAAGACCCATCTCAGGCTTGCCTTCTTTGCCTAGGCCTTGCCTCTCTGCCCTGAGCCTCTGCAGCATTCATACCTCCATGGCAATCTTCACTACCTCCTCATAGCCATCTGTTTGCATGGTTTGCTACTCCACTAGGGTGGAAGATACTTGAGAACAGGGACCTTGCTTGATTCATCCTGAACTCCAGCACCCAGCCTGCACTTGGCATAGGATAGGTACTCAATGAACGTCTCTTAAATGGATGTTGAGCCCCAGTTGCAGAAGAATAGAAAAAGAGAACTTGGTCTTCCCACTGTGGGGCCATGAGTACAGCCAAATGAACCAAGATGCTCACAGGACCAAGATCCTAATCAGTGCTGGCCCTGATCGGAGACTCTTGGAAGATTAACCAAAGATACAAACTAGAAACACAACTCAACTGTTTAAAAAGAATACTCACTTTAGGCACTTTCTTCCATATTCAAAATATTTTTTTCTTAGCCATGGTAAAAATCCTTCTATTGTAATAGCAGAATTTCGTCCTCAGATGCCAAGGAAACTTATTGCAAGTCACCCCCTTCCTGCTTTTTTTAATAATCCTAGAGAAGCAGCTGGAAGGAGAAAAAAAAAATCACACACTCAGATGTACTCGGAACTCTGTCACAAAATGAACATCAGAATTGCTAGCCAAGGGGAATTTTTCTTTAAGAAAAACTCCAAGGCCAGGCACGGTGGCTCACGTCTGTAATCCCAGCACTTTGCGGGGCCGAGGCGAATGGATCATCTGAGGTCAGGAGCTCAAGACCAGCCTGACCAACACGGTGTAACCTGGTCTCTACTAAAAGAAAAAAAAATACAAAAATTAGCCGGGCATTGTGGTGGGCACCTGTAATCCCAGCTACTTGGGAAGCTGAGGCAGGAGAATCACTTGAACTCGGGAGGTGGATGTTGCAATGAGCCGAGATCGCCCCATTGCATTCCAGCCTGGGCAATAGAGCAAAATTTCATCTCAAAAAAAAAAAATTAAAAACTCCATAATATATTACACATGCAATAGCATTTCCTAGATTCTCTATCCATTTTCCTTCACCCATGGTGGAATTCCAGGTCTAATTATGGGCATTTATGGGAACTGCTTTCATTGATGCCTAATCACCATGTAGTATGAGAACTGTTATGTACACCACTGCATGTGTGAGATTAACTTTATGTTTTACTGGATTGTATGTTTTACCGGATTATCACATTAAACCTACAAAAGCACACTCAGTCTTCAGCAAGTTTGTCCACTCTACATGGCTGATCACTCCTAGAGGATAGTTATCTGCTTACACTTTAGAAAAACTGGTCAGAGCTTTGGTGAGAGTAATTTTTGATACCTCTTCTGCACCCTTCGCAACACCTGGCCCCATGCTTTGTGGCCATGTTGGGAGACTTCATAAACATCTGCAAAGATAGTCTGCTTATTGAGAGAATGTGGAGCTCACCAGAATACATTAAGAGCCTGCAGAACGCTCAGTGGCCAAGAAGCTGTTGGAAGACTCCCCAGGACTTCTAATCTGGCAGGAAGACTGGCACATTTATAAAGGAGCCTTTGAATAATTATATAAGAGAGATGTGATTTTAATTGTTACCTTTGGACTTTCCAGATACTGCTAAAATAACAATTCTGCCATTAGCACCTTAGCCCTAGGGTAGAAGCAAATTTCACCTGGAACAAAATTCCTAATATGGAGAGGGAAGGGGAAGAAGGGGGTCATGGAAAGATCTGGGATGGGAGACAGCCCTAGTTCTGTCATTAACTGGGGATTTGGGACATTTGCCCACTGGGCTCCTGGATGCACTTCATTTAAGCCTTAAGCTGCTGGTCTTCTGAATTCACTGAGAGCGACAAAAGGGACCATGGAGGTGAATGTCATGAGCTAAGTTCTGTTGGGAGGGTCAGAGGGGCCATCATTTAGTGTCCAGGTGTAGCCCATTCCACAGCTACATGTGGGTCAGAGGTTTGCTGAGGGAGGGAGAGACGGGACAGGATCCTAAATACCATAGAGAAGATTCACCCAACTAAAAGTCACCCTCCCCACGTTTGCCAAGCACAGCATAGTCTCCCTGCCTGCCTCAGTCCTTCTAGGCCTCTGAGTCGTCCCTCAGAGATATCTTTTTTTTTTTTTTTGCAACATGGTGCAGGTGATAGATTAGACAGTCCTGACATAGGATCGAACCCCCCCGACCCCACCCAGTTACACAGAGGACACATTCCTGAAACATACTGTGTTAACTACAAATGTAGGACCAGAGGAAGTCTGTGGGCTGAGGGCTGAAGGCAAGGCAACCACTGAGGCATGAGCTCAGGCCTCCTTTCATGAGAAAACTTTGTGCGGTGAGTTTCTGGCCTCAGGGCAGTGCCTCTTCCCAGGCTACTCCAGCCAGTGACTGAGAACAGCAGGGGTACTCGGGTCTGGTCATTTCTGCCAAACATGGTACTCCTCCAGCAGGACAGCCTGGCTCTGCATGGAGCTCCGGATGGGGCTGGCTGGACTTTCTCAGCATCGCACTGCAGCAGAGGCTCTCCCTACTCCATCCTGCCTCCTTCCTTATCCCCTTTCACAGGCATCAGACCTACCACATGACCTAAAGCCCTTCCCTGCCTGCTCCTATTTTCCCTCCCCTTTCACAGTCATTTCCCTCCTCCCAAATCACTCACACTTCTGATTATTTCGGTGTCTGCCTCCCAGAGGACCTGAGCTGACACCAGCTATAGGCTCAAGATAGGAGAAATTTAACTTTAAGAGGTTATTTTGATTCAAAATACAGCTCCATAATGTTTTACCCATAATTTAAAACTCGAAAATCTCGAAAACACCAAAACTTGATCTGACTGTATATGAGGCTATTCTAATCTGCAATTATTCTACTTCATAAATTATAAATAACATATTTGTATTAAATACATTTATTACAGAAATATTAATGTGCTTGGTTATGGGATGCTGCTTCTAACTGATGGGCATATCATATGCAGTATATGTATTATATGAACTCTCTAATGTCTAAAAACATCTGAATTATGAAAAATATCTAAGAGTTTTGAAGAAGGGATTGTAGACCAGTAGTATACACAAATTGAAGTCTACGAAGCAGCTCATCTCCAAAGGAGAGCCCCATTGAACGACGCCTCCCAGTGATGGCAGCGGCCGCTCCAGACGGCCTGCCGCTACCATCATGCTAGCTGCAGCCAGGAAGCACACTGGGACTGCACGCTCAGTGGAGCTGGTGGGAGCCGGGACAAGCAAGAGCCCTGCCCTTTCCCCCTTCCAAGATGGGGCAGGAGCTCCCTGGGTGCTGCTGCAGTTGCCCAAATTGTAGCTGTAGACCCAGACCTCCTGCTCTATGGAGCAGGCGGGATACCCCTACTCCAGGGTGGGGCTGCAGCTTCCCAAACCACCACTGTGGATCCAAGCCTCCCTGTGCTCTTGGGGAGCTCCTCACGTGCCACTGCAGCTGCCCAAACAGGGGTTGTACACTCAGGCTCCCACTCCACTGAGCAGGCAAGAGCCCCACCCAAAATGCAGCTGCAGACTCAGGCATCCTTGTACTCCTGGGGGCCCAGGGAAGGCCCTCTTGCCCTTGCAGGCTCGGAAGTGCCTGCTCCTCCTCCTCCTTCTCTCTGCTGTTGGCACTCCTTCCAATCTGGGAGAAGTCAGGGCCAAGCCTGGTTTCCACGAACGGCAGCAGGAGGCAGACAGATTCTTGGGCAGAAGGGGACAGTCCCAGTAAGGTCCCACCTTCAGGCCAAAAAGGGCCTGAAGGCTGGGGACTGGGCTGCCGGTCCCACAGACCAGAGTTGGGACTTGTGGTGCCTTTTCCAGCCCTCCCATGGCTGCCCATGGACCAATGGGCACAATTTCCTTCCCTCTGAGGTCCATAAAAGCCCCCAGCTCAGCCAGAGCAAGCAGAGGATGGAGAGAACAGAGACAATGGGAAAACCAGCTGCAGAGTGGAATTACTCTCTCTGCTAAGAGCTCCAGAGACCTGCAGAGATGTCGGTACTACCAGCTGCAAAGAGGAACAACCCTCTCCAGGGCATCCTCTCTGGTGAGAGCTTGATACTTGATGGGACGACCTGCCTACAGAGGGGAGCCACCCACTGCTGGTCTCCTCTGAGCTGTCATAACACTTAATAAAGCTCCTCTTCATCTTGTTCACCCTTTACTAGTCTGTGTACCTCATTCTTCCTGGATGCAGGACAAGAACTTGGGCAAAGGCACCACTAGCCACAGAGGTTTCCAGCCAGAAAATCGACACCCCAAAAATCCCATAACACAAGTCCTCATGCCCTTGTGTGGTCTTCTCACCTTGAGTCTGGGTGCTTTACCTGTAGAATGTGGCAGAAATGATGCTGTGCTAGTTCTGCACATATGCTTTAAGAAAGTTTAGCTTCTGCTTTTATACTTTTAGATGATCTTATCCACCAAGAAATCTGGACAGACCACATGGAGAAGCTAAGTGAACAGGAAGAGATCCCAAGATGATTTGAGGAGGAGAGGCCTATCCATGCCAGTGTCCCATCTGAGTCCATCCTTCTGGCTATCCCACACAGGAGCCAGACTTAAGGCCACCTTAGATGTTCCAGCTCCTGCCATCAGACTACAAGTGGCATGAGAGACCCCAAAGGAGATCAGCATAAGAACCATGCAGCTGAACCCTGTTAAGGCACAGAAAGGTGAGAAGTCATAAATCACTGTGAGTTTATGTCACTAAATTCTGTGGTGGTTGTTACACAACAGAAGATCACTGAAACACGGTTCTAAAACCTTTGCTTACAAATGAGTGAAAGGTCGCAGAATGGGAAAAACACCAAAAAAGAAAAAAAGCAGCCAGATAGCACTAAAAATAGGTCATAATAACAACTTCCACCAAATAAATGCCTCTTGTGTGCCTGGTATTAGGCTTACATATATTACCTCATTGCAACTCTGAAAGAATGCTTTATTATCTCCATGTTACAGAAGAGGAAACTGATGCAAAGAGAGGTCTGTGAGTCTGTAACAAAGCTGGGATTCACACCTAGAAATTTCCTGCCAGATTGACTCTGACCATCTCCCAGCTATTGGGGCCTTGTAGAAATTCATCCGTCTCCAATGAACATGTGTCCTCTCTGCTATCCTGCATCTAATCAACCAGCAACTGCACCTTCACCTCCCCTCTGGGGACCAGCCACCCCACTCTCAATGAATGTGCTTTGGTGGAGTTCTGTCCTTGTGATCTCAGCTTCAGCTTATAAGCACATCCCATTCCCCAGGACACAGTTGAGGCAAGGGCAGGGATAGTGAGATTTGCTGGAAAATACTCTCTCCTTTCCACACTAGATATGATACAAAGGAATATGTCCCCTGCATCTGCTCTTCAACCTCATCAAGATCCCCCAGGCTTTCTCCTCTCAGGCTTGTTGCATTCTAAGCATTTTCCTGAGCACATCCTTTACTCCTTTCCTGGAACATCCTTCCTCCAGCTTCTCTTTTTGTCCAATTATTTCTAATCCTCAAGACTTAATTCATGAATCCTCCATTACTGGATATTCTGCAGTGAGGGGATGGAACTGGGACTACCAGACCTAGTACTGGGACTACCAGACTGGGACTAGGTCTGGTAGTCCCAGTCCCATCCCCTCACCACAGGATCTGAGTTAGCAGTCCCTGCTTTGTGCTTCTGTTGTCACTAAATATACTGTGTTATGTCACTGATCAAATTGCTGTGTCACCTCTGGCCTATCTGCCTGTCTTCTCTACCATTATGCAAATTCCTCAGGGCAAGCGGCATGTCCTAACCATCTTTGTATCCTTATCACTTTGCACAGTGCTCACTCTGTAGATGATAACATAAATTAAATGAATGGCTAAATATGGATAAACAATGGTAGGTCTACCAAGACCTTCTTCATCTAGTGTAGATTTCCCTATGGGACTTAGCAGCAAATAACCCGTGAAAATATTAAGTACTGTTTTCGGCCTTCCAGGTGTTCCAGGTTGTTGATGGTTGGCATTGGCAGGTATAAGGGTTGAAATATTTGTTCCTATTGAGTTTGGGAGACAACAAATAACATCTTTCAGTCAACTGAGAGCTGAGATACAAGAGCAAGAACATAAGGATTAAAATGTTAGTTTCATCGCAGTTAAAATCAATTGGAGAACACGACTTTAATTTGGTAGCTAAGTTGGGCTTTCAAATACTCTCTTCCATAGGAAGAGTTTGAGTCTCCAGAGCGAACCATTCATTCAAAATTGCTTCATGGCAGAGAGAAAAGAAACAAGGGAGCCTTTCGTGTTTGCAGCATTTTAAGAGCTTTGATTCACAAAGCATTCACAAAGCGTAGACCAAATGATGTTAATTTCTTGCAAATCCAATTGATCCCATATCAAGCCCTCCTCTCATGTGCAGAAGTAAGAAGGGGCACAGGGAAGAGACTTGAAGTGTTACCTAGAGGAAGCCCCTTTTGGAATCTTGAAGCCAAGGACATGTCTGTACATGATGTGAAAACACATCGAGAAACCAGGGGCTCTGAGGCCTAGAAAGCTGGTGGTGTGTCCACTGAGAAACATATATGTGCTAGTTTCCTGGATTGTTGGAGGGTACAACCAAGATGCCCAGTGAAGCAGCGATCATGAAGTGCCTATACAAGGGCTTGAAAACACTGGTTAGAAATGTAAAACCATCCATTTTATCCACACAAGCAATACATAGAGAGTAACAATCCTCTCTGCTAACACATCCAATGACATTTCTGAAACATGAACACTTACAGTTTTCTTTAGTTTACTTGGATATGTGTTAATTTCTTGTTTTTAATGGAAAATGCTGAAATGTTATATTACAATGTTCAGGCTGAAATAAATGAGGGTTTTTTTTACATTGTTTAGAAAACTTAGAAAAGTATGACCCTGCCTCACTTTCTATTATAGCTTAAAATGTGGCATGTAGTTGACTGATTTTCTCATTTCAGGCTCAACTTTATTCTTAGGTTACAAATGAGGGAGAAAGTTGAGTTATATTAAAAAGGAACTGGCTCTGAAGACCAAGATTTAAGCGTCAATATGGTCAAGACATCTAACTTCTCTGAAACTCAGTTTCCTCATCTCCATCTATAAATTGGGG
Organism: Hylobates moloch; assembly: GCF_009828535.3. Taxonomy (NCBI): domain Eukaryota; kingdom Metazoa; phylum Chordata; class Mammalia; order Primates; family Hylobatidae; genus Hylobates; species Hylobates moloch. The sequence continues at coordinate 42,102,875 of NW_026652276.1, read as the reverse complement.
ATATTAGAATATCTACATCCTTGGATTGAAATAAGAATTAAATGGGACAAAGTGCATAGAAATCTGAAGAACAATAGGCATTGAAGTAGGTGCTTGATATATGTTTTTTGAAGTAGTCAGCATGTCATCCCCTGGTAATGTTACCAAACCCTCAGGGGACAGGGGATGCTGGGGAAGTCTTATTTCCTGTTGCTGGAGTTCTCTCCTTGGTATAGGCTTGTCTCTGTGAACCCAACACAACTACCAGTGTTGAATTACAGAAGCACCAAGGCTGAGTGTTAAAAAGAGTGGGAGAAAAAAATTAAAAACATTTCTAAGGCCTTTCTCTTAAGCCAGGAACTAAGAGCATAAGATTAGAACAAATGCAATCAAGATTTAAGGACAAATGGATGATGAGGTCCTTGGGAGGGAAGTCTTTTCCTGTAGCCATGTGCAGTTAGCCAGTAGCTACACAATGTAAGAAACTATTCATTCCAGTAAGAAAGTGGTGATGTGACATGTTAGCATTTTTTCATTTAATAGTCAAGTATGTATATCAATTATGCCTAGAGCGAAATGTGTAATGCAAGCTGCGGGATACACGCTATATACACCAAGTGACAAGAATACCAGATAAGATAAGATCTGAAGGAATAATCGTTGCCTGTCTGAAAGTTTACTGCAACCATTTGTTTACAAGTCAACCTTTTTACAGTTGGAAGTTTGGACAGTGAACAGAGAGAAAATGACTAGATAGCATGACAGCAGCACATTTCTGTAACAAGTTGTCATGGTTCTTGTATCAAAGTACAGTTGAACGTGATGAATCCTAAGATGTATTTCAAGATGTAATCACCTATCTTCAAATTGCCATTCGAATTTTTTCACTTCTTAATTTGCATATGCAAATAAAGGACTTGCAAATGACTTGGTTACAAATATTATTTAAATTATAAACAAGATCTTAAGTTCCCTGAAAGCAGGAATTACATTTTTTTAGCCATTGCATCCTCTTTAGCATCTGCCTACAATGTCCTGGTAGAATCTCAAAACATATTCAATTAATATAAATAAATTTAAATAAGCTTTTAAGTATAATAGATGCCAAATTATTTTCCGTATTTTTCTGCATTGTTTAAAGGAAAATGAGATGTGATAATACACATGGATTTTTGCTAAATGTAATTTCTAAATAATAGATATTATCCTTCCTCTATGGTGCTTCTTGAGAGTGAGTTTGACACAACCAAAGAGGCAGGTTGATGGATTCGGGTTACTAGAGAACCGTTTCGGGTGTTGTGGGAGAGCTTGGAAGTTCCCAACACTGTATCCAATATTTCAGCCCTGCTCTGCTTGGCACTGCCCACTTCCTCTGCCTGTCTCTTGATTTCCTAAATATGGCAAGAATTTTACTATTGAGTAGATGTCTGGTTTCTCTGTTAGAAAGGACAATGTGGCCGAGCGGGGTGACTCACACCTGTAATCCCAGCACTTTGGGAGGCTGAGGCGGGTGGATCATGAGGTCAGGAGATCAAGACCATCCTGGCCAACATGGTAAAACCCCGTCTCCACTAAAAATACAATAATTAGATTGGTATGGTGGCACATACCTGTAATCCCAGCTACTCAGGAGACTGACGCATGAGAATCACTTGAACCCAGGAGGTGGAGGTTGCAGTGAGATGAGATCGTGCCACTGCACTCCAGCCTGGCGACCGAGCGAGACTCCATCTCAAAAAAAAAAAAAAAAAAAAAAAAAGCCAGGAGCGGTGGCTCACGCTTGTAATCCCAACACTTTGGGAGGCCGAGGCGGGCGGATCACGAAGTCAGGAGATCGAGACCACGGTGAAACCCCGTCTCTACTAAAAATACAAAAAATTTAGCCGGGCGTAGTGGCGGGCGCCTGTAGTCCCAGCTACTCGGAGAGGCTGAGGCAGGAGAATGGCATGAACCTGGGAGGCGGAGCTTGCAGTGAGCCAAGATTGCGCCACTGCACTCCAGCCTGGGCGACAGAGCGAGACTCCGTCTCAAAAAAAAAAAAAAAAAGGACAATGCAGCTCATAAAATATGATCAAAATATTGCTTCAAATGAAACAGTTTTAGATGAAACACGAAAGAACCACTAACTTTTCCTCTTTGTCCTCATAACTGTCAGATAGATAATTACAGTACTCTAACATTTTACCATTAGAAACAATGTTCCATTCTGCCAGTAGTGTAGGGTTTACCGTCTGATGTCATGAAAGAGAATAGTTATACTCTGCCACCTTGTTTTTCTTTAAGATAAACTGATACTAGAGCTCTGCAGCTCAACCCTGGAAAACTCTGAAATGAACAGCACAGAAAGTGGATCGCCTGGGATCAGAAGTGGGGCGAAGATGGTTTACTAAAAGTTAAGTATTCTTCCTTTTAATTTCCTCCAGGATTTATGAAGGCAAAGCCACTATAAAGTTTTATTTCCCAGGGCATTCTCTGAAAACACCAGGCACCAGGGCTAAAGGAATCGCCTCTAGGATTTGTTTGTTGCAGCTTCGACTTGAACTCTCTTCCTCAGCCATAGGTTCACTGCCAGTGCCTCGCTCTCATGTCACAATGACTCAAAGTTGGAAATTGATAGCCTGAACCTCACTGAGCCAACGCAAACAGTTTCCTAAGAAAACTCGTGTATTTATTAACTAGAGAAAAATGAATACCTTTTTTTTAACCATGTGTCTCGGAAGCCCATGAATGCCTTCTATAAGACACAGACAATAGGAGAAACTCCAAGAAGCAAGTAGGAGACAAGGAGATAGGATCTACTCAGAGCAGCTGAAATGAGACTGAGAACAATACAGTGCTTTGATTGATATGGTGATTTAAAAATTAAAAGAGGGGAGTCTATCTGTGAGCTGAATGCCAGTTACTAGAGATTGATGGATGGCATGAATCTTCTTCTCTTTGTGGCACTTCAGATAAAATGTGTTTTCTTTCAGAGAGGATCTTTATAAGACGATTGCTCAACTAGGAGGGTGTGTGTGTGTGTGCACGTGCATGCTCACTCACACACACATGCACACTGCAGCATTTCAGAGCAGGGCTCTATACCTGGAATGCGAGGCTGCTCCATGCTCTGTAAACTGTCTGTACATAGTTTATGCATAGGTAACGTACTTTAAAACATCTCTCCTGGATGAGCCTTCATTTTCAATTGTGTGTCTGCACCATGTGGTAGCCAGCATGATTAAAGAAAAAGTGATTGTGTGAACCTCCAAATCCATCTGTCATGTCATTGGCATTGAAGAGTCTCACTGAAAAATTAGCCTCCTCCTTCCCCCAACTTGTGTTTTCCCATCCTCGAGACAATACAGGAAGCTCTTAGCCAGGAAAGAAGGGAACAAAGGGGCAAGGAATTCAATAAAAAAGAGATCCTAGGCAAAATGAAATATTGTTTCTCTGTATTGCTCTTTTTCTTTCCAGTCCACAGAGCATTAACCAGTTGTCTGCTGCACCATGAGGCAGGAACATTTCTAGTATTTGTCTGCAAATGACTGAAGCATTTGAAACATCAGAGATGTCCAGTGTGATAGTCTGGAACACAAGAGTCTAAACTGGACACAAAAATGACAGGCAAAATGTGAAAAAATACTTGTAATTCCTATGTCTTTGGAATTTTCCTAGTATACTTGCTTAATTAAATGTACATATAGGCTCAAACATATATTGAATTTTTTTCATATTCTCTGTGCACGTATGAGGACTTCCTAAAATTGTATACAGAATTTTATTTATCTATGCACGTGTGCATTTTTCTCGGGAGAGGACCCACAGTAAGCATCAGTTTTTAAAAATATTTTATGACCCACAAAGTTAAAAAAGACTGCAATAAGGTATGTACTACTTATTTTATGTTTATTTCCTCAATTGCAGAAGGTATATTTGCTGTCATTTTGGATTAAGGGTTTGGAGACAAATTATATCTATGAAATACTTACTTGGGCCAAGAGAAAAACAAGAAAACCCAAGTAAACTGGAAAAGAGATGCTGAACTACAAGACAAAAGAGGATAGGGTGAAGTATATTAGATTTATATTTTTTGCTTATTTAATAAGTACAGACTCAGACAAAACATAAAATGCAAAGTATATGGATTTTGGGGTTGTTTTTAAAGCTTTTTAGGAATTTTCTTTTTAAATGCTTCTTAGTTCGATTGTTAAGAGAAAAACATGCATATTTGGACTAATGAACTCATTTAAAATTTCTTCAGTTGGTATTAGTTTTTTAAAGTTAATTAAAATGGGAAAATTATAGAGTTGCACATTTGTTTCAGGTCAGAAGATTTTGATGGAAAAAATTATTAACACAGATTGCTCTAAGCCGGCTGCCTTGCAGTCATTGAAATTTTTAATCTGTGTGCATTCATCTTAACCTGAATGTTTTCTAAAAGTTAAACAAATAAGGATTAATGGGTATATTTTAGAACTGAGTATATTAGTTACAATAAATATAAAAGCTGTTGTTGGGTCAAGGAATATACTCTTAAGTATTGAGATTAAAGGGAACAAGGTCTTTCTTTCATCAAGAACTAAACCCTAACATTGATTCCTCATTGTGGAGGTATGTGAAATAAGCACAAAGAGATTAAAAACAGCGCTTTATGATCAAAACACTCAACAACATAGAAATAGGGAGGACTTTCACAATGTGATAAAGGACATCCATAAAAACCAATATTTAGTCTGAAACATGAAAAATGTTCTCCATAAGAACAAGACAAGGAAGGTTACTCTTGCCACTTCTATTTAACATTGCACTGAAGGTTCTATCCAGGACCGTTTAGTCAGAAGAAGAAATAAAAAACCATCCACATTAGAAAGGAAAACATAAAGATATCTGTATTCACATAGAATCTTATATGTAGAAAATCCTAATTAATTTGTATTAAAAAACTATTGGAGCTAATAAATGAGTTCAGCAAGATTGCACAGTACAAAATCAATACAGAAAAATTGGTTATATTTCTTCAAGTAGCAATGAACATGCCAAAAATGCAATTAAGAAAACAATTCCACTTATAATAGCATCAAAAAGAATAAAATGTTTAGAAATAAACTTAAGAAAAGTACTGCAATGCTTATACTCTGAGAACTACGAAACAAGACCTAAATATTTAGAACTACATCCCATGTTCATGGATCAGAAAGCATAATATTCTTAAAATGGCAGTATGCTCCAAACTGATCTTTAGATTCAACACAATCTCTATCAAAATCCAAGTCTGGCTTTTTTTTTTTTTGGCAGAAACTGACAAGTTGATTCTAAAATTAATATGGAAATGAAAAGGACACAGAATAGCCAAAGCAACCTTGAAAGGGAAAAACAAAGTTGGAAGGCTTGCACTTCCTTATTTCGAAACTTACTATAGCCCAGGTATAGTGACTCACCCTTGTAATCCCAGCACTTTGGGAGGCTGAGGCAGGAGGATCACTTGAGCTCAGGAGTTTAAGACCAGCCTGGGTAACATAGTGTTACCCCATCTCTACAAAAAAAAGCTAAAAATAAAGTAGCTGAGCATGGTTGCTCATGCCTGTAGTCCCAGCTACTTGAGAGGCTGAGACAGGAGGATTGTTTCAGCTTGGGAGGTCAAGGCTGTAGTGAGCTGTAATCACACCACAGCACTCCAGCCCGGGCAACAGAGCAAGATCCTATCCCAAAAAAATAACTACAATAAAGTTGCAATAAACAATATAGTGTGACATTGGCATAACAGTAAGCACATAGGTCAATGCAATAGAACTGAGAATTCAGAAATAAATTCTTACATTTATAGTCAATTGATTTTCAACAAGCATGCCAAGACAATTCAATGTGGAAAAGAATAGTCTTTTCAACAAATGGCCTGTGGACAACTGGATATCCACATGCAAAGAATGAAGTTGAAACCATACCTTGCATCATATACAAAAATTAACTCGAAGTGAATCATAGACCTAAACGTAAGAGCTAAAGCTAAAACTCTTAGGAAAAAGAGGGGTAGAAACCTTCATGACCTTGGTTAGGCAATGGTTTCTTAGATATGACAACAAAAGCACAGGCAGAAAGAGCAACAAAAAAGTATATGAATTGAACTTCATCACAATTAAAAACATTTTTGCATTAAAGGACTCTATCAAGAAAGTCAAAAGAAAACCCATAGAATGGGTGAAAATATTTGCAAATCATATATCCAATAAAAATCTAGTATCCAGTTCTTAACTCACCAACAAAAAGACAACCAGTTAAAAAATAGGCAAAGGACTTGAATAGACATTTCTCCAAAGAAGATATACAAATGGCCAATAACCACAAGAAAAAAAGCTCTAAGTCGTTAGTCATTAGGGAAATGTGAGTTAAAACCACCATGAGACACAACCACTTCACACCCATTAGGTTGGCTGAATTAAAAAGACAGACAATAACACGTGTTGGTAAGGATGTGGAGAAATTGGAAAACTCATACATAGCAGGTGGGATTGTAAAATGCTGCAGCCACTTTGGAAAAGAGTTTGGCACCTCCTCAAGATGCCAAACATAGAATTACCACACAACCCAGAAATTCCACTATGTATATGTTCAAGAGAATTGAAAACATATGTACCCACAAAAACATGTACACACATGTTTATGGCAGCATTATTCATAATAGCCAAAAAAGTGGAATCAACACAAACATCTATCAAATGGTAAAAAAAAAAAAAAAAACCATGTGGTATATGCATACAATGGGCTATTATTTGACCATAAAAAGGATTGGAAGTACTGATCGTGCTATAACATAAATGAACCTGGAAGCCTTATGCTAAGTGAAAGAAACCTGTCACAAAATGTCATATTGTATGATTTTATTTGTATGAAATGTCCAGAACAGGCAAGTGCTTAGAGACCAAAAAAGATGATTGGTTTCCAGGGACTAGGGGGATGGGAAACACATAATGACCGCTAACAGGTACAGGTTTCTTTTTGGAATGATAAAATTGTTCTGAAATTAGATTTGGTGATGATTGCATAACTACATGAACATACTAACAACTACTAAATTGTATATTTTTTAAAAAGACAGTCCACAAAGTCACAGGTAGGTATATTATAATCCAATCAAAGATATTAAGGTTTTAACATTTAAAAAATTAATATATTGGTTGTAAAAGTCAGTGTGTTAAATGGAAGCCATCTGTGGTAGATTGGATTAAATGAAGATTATCTAGTTCTTCATTTCCTTGGGTAATAGGAATATAAGGTCAGGCTATATAAAATTTCCATTTTTGATTAAGTAAAAACGGCCAAATATCAGCAATTCCCCGTGGTTTCACCTTATACTCCCATGCCTTTTGCCATGTAACTTTGCATTCTTCCTTATGCCACTGATGTTGGGCTTGACCATGTGACTTGACTTGGTAAATGGAATGCTAGTAAATGTTGTGAGCAGAGACTTGAAACGTGCTTTTGTGGTTTGGCTTGCACACCAATCCTTCACCATGAGGACATTCCCTGGGTGGTCACGAGTCCAAGGAGAATGAAATACATTGGGAGCAGACATGGAGTTAGCCGACAGCCTGCAGCTAAGCCCAACAGACCTGCAGCCTAAAAAAAAACCCTCCCAGCCCATAAAAACTGTACTTCAGTCTACTTGCAGACTGGTGAACATGAAGACAGTTATTTTAGTTGTAAGCCCTTGAGATTTTGAAGTTGTTAGTAGAAGGTAGGTTACAGCTAACTAATATGTCATCTATGCAGTGAACTAGGGAAAGCAACTAAAACAAGAATAGATGGTGTCTGTTCACCAATATTCAAAAGAAATGGACTTCAACAGAAGAATTTCCTGGACTCTGAAAGGAGGAGAGACGGGGCAGAGTGCAGCGGTAGCGGCAGACACCCCAAGCATTAGACAACAGCTTGAAGACTGGCCTTGGAGATTTAATTGACTATCACACTAAAGGGAAAACTGACAAATATCAATTTTTAACGCTTCCCAATTTTGGCCAAGGTCTGTGTTGCAGCCTGAGCTTTAATCTACATTCTCATAAAGGGGAATCAAGGAAAGAAAGTTTGATCACAAGTAAGGGCGTGGGGTTAGTTATAATTATAACATGCTGAGGAGCAAACACTTGGATTCTATATTGCTTTTTTTTTAACTCTAAATTTGATGCTAAGTGTTTTTCACTTGTGCAAGTCCTGGAGTTGAAGACAGAGTTTCAGAAATGAAACCACAATTAATTGAAGTTGTTGGAAAATGTATAGTCAAGGACTCATGCATTTATTTATGTCAACAATTCCAAGGAAAATTGCTACTAAGTTTTACCAACTGTCATCCACTTGTCCTCTTTCATATCTCGGATTAAATTATGACAATAATATCCTCCAGGCTCCTGATCATAACACTAGCTGCTTTTTATTAAATGTTTACCATGTACCAAGGACTCTGCAAGACACTTTTTAGACAGTGTATCTAATTCGCACAATGACATTGAAAGACGAATGTTATTACCCCCATTTCAGAGGTGAGCAAACTGGAACCCAGAAAGATTGGGTAATTTTATCCTTAATGTCAGATAGTTAGTAACAGGGGGAGCTATAATTTGAACCTAGGTCTAACTATAATCCTATTTAATGTTGAGCAAACATCAGTTTAAGCTGGAGGTTTAGTTAGTGAAATAAAAGTGTTCTGTCCAGGGAGACTTAGCTACTGGCATAGAAAAAGAACCTTATTATAAAGTAGTTAGTCTCAGTTATCCTATCCACCTACCAATCTATCTAAATCTATACATAGACTCTTGAGAAAAATGACAAGAAAGTGCCAGTTTGATCTAGATTTTACATATTTTCTTTTGTCTGAATATTTAATTCATTTTCAGTTCAGTTGTTTCTCTTGTCCTTATCAGGTGTTCATCATAGACCCTTGGCTCAGTCCAGAATGGAATTGTTTTTGAAGAAGCATAGTCTAAATAAAAAAAAATCCAATCTTTGCCTATATCTCTGAAAAATATAGTTGTGGAATATGAACACAGAATCCTTAACAACTCTTAAAAATTCTGTATCTCCTGGGCCCTCTTCCCTCTCCTTCTCTCCTATCTCCCCTCCCTCCACACCAACTCCTTTCAGCCCATTAGATTTGGGTCCTGCCACTCTCTAGCCAGCCTCTCCTACTTCCACATTTCCATACAGCTCCCTGAGCACTTGCCGACCCTTAGCCTACTCAGCCCCATAGGGAATTTAGTACTTCTCTTCATTAACAGCTTTGTGCAAGAGCCTCCTCTGAGGCTTTGGTCTGTTCTAACTCTCCTTTTTCCCTCTTCTCTTATTTCATTCCACCTCACAAAGTTTCAAAAGATGGAGCTGACCCAGAACTCTCCTCATAAAGGTAGGGGTAGCTGAGTGGGCAACCCCAGAATACTCTATATCTGGCAAAGAGTTTAGGGAAGAAAACAAAAGACTGACACCTTCCTAATCCCCTATAGTGATGCTATCTGCCCATTACATACTGTGTTAGTTTCTTACTGCCGCTGCAATAAGTAATTCCAATTTAGTAGTTTAAACAACACAAATGTATTATCTTATAGCTCTGTAGGTCAGAAGACCTGTATGAGTTTCATTGGGCTAAAACTCACAGTGTCAATATGCTGCTTTGCTTTCTGGAGGCTGTGGGGAAGAATCTACTTCTTTGCTTATTGGTGTTATGGGCAGAACTCAGTTCATTGCAATTGTAGGACTGAAGTCCTCGTTTATTTGTGAGCTCCTAGCCAAGGGCCACTCTGGAGGCTGCCACATTCCTGGGCTCACGGCCCCTTTCTTCCATCTTTAAAGCCAGCAACTGGCAGGTGGAGTCCCTCTCATGCTTTGAATTCTTCCTCTTATTCCATCTCATCTCTTTATGCCATTTGGAAACGTTATCTGCCTTTAGGAACTCGTGATTAGATTGGGCTCACCCCAATAATCTCCTCATCTCCAGATCCATACTCTTAATCACATCTGCAAAGCCTCCTTTGTCATGTAAAGTAACACATCTGCAGGTCCTGGGATTACTGCATACATATCTTGAGGGGGGCATTATTCTGCCTAACACACATGGTAAATTTCATTGTCATTTCATAAATGGGAAGGCGGTTGTCAGGGGAGATGAGGGCATCATATTGAACTGGAAGTCCTTCTATAATACAGGCTAAACCAAAGGTCAAGTTAAACTAAAATTAAACTCCTCTTGACCTAGTCTATATCCCCAGCCCATAGATGATTCCTGTAGAAAGATCAAATATGTAGGAAAGTCATATGATAACCAAGCTTTTTGACCTGCCCACCAAATGTTTCTATTAAGCTGCATATATTTAGAATGTTTTCAATTAAGTTGTACAAGAAAAGATACAAGTCAGAAAACGTATGTTCTTAGAAAAAACAACTCAATAATAAGTATCTGGGATCAAAAAAGAAAGCTGAATTTATGTTTTTATTAGGCCACCTTTCTATAAAATTTGGTGGTTTTTTGTTTTGAGTTATTTATTTATTTATTTTTCTGTAAGTTCTCTTCACAATGCTTCTCCAAGAAAATCACATTTCCTACAACAACCTCTCTAAATGCCCTGAATTGGCTAGATTGAGATAATTCAAGAGTCCTCTGTCACCATCACACCAGAATATCACATTTTGCTTTATCTTGTCTGCTAAAGATGGGATATTTTAAAATATTCCACTAAATGGAAGTCTTGTCTAGAAAAGGTGGGGGTAGGAAACATTCCTGTTTATGTTATTACTTTTCAAAATAGCTATTGCTGATGCATTATGCTCTCCAGGAATATTAGAAGCCCAGATTATATCAGGTAATTGCCACACGCAGAAACGAAGCAGGATACACAAACCTGGAGGCTGCGAGCAGCAACTATGATTAAATTATCAATGATAAACAGGTCAACAGGAAAAACATAAAGCAAACTGGAGCACCGAAGCCAAGCAAGATATCACCACAGAATCGAAAGATACTAAGAAGGAAAGCGCATGGGAATAGGAGGTGTGAGGATGAGGCAAGAGTCTTTATGTATTGTGGGACAGTCTGGAGTCTCTCTAAGACCTTTATCAAAATAAATAGTGTCTCATAAGGCTTGGCAATAGATGGAATGAAATGCTACAGTGCGTGTCATGTTGTGGGGACTCACACTTTAGTGTGTTTTGTGCTGTGTTCTTTGTTTTGCATTTTTATCCCACCTGCCAGGACTTTCTATTTATGCTTTTTCTTTTTCTTCAGCAGAGAGAAGGAAAGCCATGATGAGTAGTTGATAAAAATGTGGGGCTAAATTTACATAGTCATTCAGTGACTGTCATGTACCGTGACGCTTGTGGAGTACAATTAAGAGAGTCTCTAATTTGAATAAAAATCTGTTCTTTCAGTTTCATGTCATATACGATATCACTACAAGCTCATCTACATAGCCTATTATAATGCTCACTTTTATATGACTATAGCCTTCACCTAATCAGTCTCTACAAGCTAATCAGCTCAAATACTGTCACAAGTGGTATAATGCATGCAATTATCCTTAATTCAACTTCTAAACATGGAGGTGAAAGATCAGATTTAACCAAACAGGCTTATCAGGAATTCATGAATTGATAATCGTGATTAATGGAAAATCACAGTGCAAACTTTGTTTTAATTTACCTGTTCATGTAACTTGTGTTACAGAGAAATGTGAACTTTCATCCACAGCAAACAAAGAATGGCTGGACTTTCAGATGCATTTTAGCCCCAGGGTAAGAAATGTGCATTCATTCACTATTTCAAGGATAATCTTTAATGACAGAAATCAGTGTAGCCAAGTAAGGATTATAGCTTTGAAACTATCCCGGCCCTGACTCACTGAAAAAGAAATGATTACTCAGAAATGTCATCTCCAGTTATCACTAGTAAGTTGGAAGGGGGATTTACGTTGAACAGAATAAATTGAACTGCCTGTCTCTGGAGTTCCTCGGATTTCTACAGTGTTGTACTATTCTTGAAAAGGGGTCTTTGAAAATAGCTGCGTTAGGGTTTGTGTTCTCCTAAGTCTTAACCACTTACTTGTAAGAGACTCAGAACATCAGAACATTGACCTACAATGTATTCATTTATTAAAGTAATATTTACTTAGCAAATATGGAAGAACCTATGCTAGGTACTGGGGGTAGATATCATGAGTAAAAGATGGCTCATCCTCGGGAAACTCGAAGACCACTGAGGAAGATAATACAAAGAAACTGAAATAATCAGTGTAACATGATGAGAGTTGAGAAAAGTGCTGACTGGCATCTTATTTTGTTACTGTTTTGCTACAATGAGTTAACCAGGGAGGAGTAAAATGTATACTAGCAGGATGCCAGGATTATGTCTCTGAAAGGTTTGGATTTCCCTTCCTTTGTTCCTGGCCACCCAGATTATGCCAGCACTGGAGGAACCAGGGCTGGTGTCTTGGGTTAAATTGAGTGTCTGGCTCAAGTCCAGGCAGCAGCTTCCCACACACTGAAAGAGAATGGTGGTTTGGAGGTTCTCAGAAGAGGCAGAGATGTAAATTACTTATGTGCAGGACCCAGGAGGGGCTGATGGTCTGGATGGTGGGATGGCTGTGGGACGCTTATGGAAGCTGGACATTTAAGTGCTGTAGCTAGGGTCTCTGTTGCTATGTCTGTAGTCCATGGAGGAGACACCTGTGAAGCACATCTCTGAGCTCACTCCTGCCCTACAGCAGGCAATGCACATAAACAGCAGAGGATCCACACTGGGCAGCATGATGATATCAATATTGACCCCATTGTCTGGGAGCCAGCACAGAAATGCTATGCAATTCTATGCATGTTTGGGAGCTCCACAAATGTTTCTTAGATTGAATTTACTGCCTGATGAATCGACGGTTGAGGAGCAAATCTGTACCAGGTGTTGCAAATTAGATGCCTACAGGTGCAGCAAGCACTACAAAGAAATCTAGTGATGAAGTGTGTCTGGTGTGACAAGGTAAACTGGAAACTACCTGTCTTTTACTCAACTCCAACTGCTTATGGAATGCTGGTAAGTGTAGTGAGATCTTTGATTTTTTTTTCTTATTTGTTCAAGAGAAGCTGGATTTTTATGTAAAAAACCTCCTGAATCTTTAAAAATATTTTTCTTTTTTTTTTTTTTTTTTTGACACAGATTCTCACTCTGTTGCCCAGGCTGGAGTGCAGTGGTGCGATCTCGGCTCACTGCAACCTCCGCCTCCCAGCTTCAAGCTATTTTCCTGTCTCAGCCTCCCAGGTAGTTGGGATTACAGGTGTGCACCACCATGTCTGGCTAATTTTTGTATTTTTAGCAGAGATGAAGTTTCACCATGTTGGCCAGGCTGGTCTCTAACTCCTGACCTCAGGTAATCCACCTGCCTCAGCCTCCCAAAATGCTGGGATTACATGCATGAGCCACCTTGCCCGGCCTCATCCAGCATCATTTAGTGAAAAGGCTATCTTTTTCCCATTGTATGTTCTGGGTGTCTTTACCGAAGATGAGTTGGCTATGAATGGTTGGGTTTATATCTGGGTTCTATATTCAGTTCAATTGGTCTGTGTGTCTGTCTGCTTTATGACAGAAGAATGCTGCTTTGGTTACTATAACTTTGTAGTAAATTTTGAAGCCAGGTAGTGTGATGTCTTCAGCTTTGTTCTTTTTGCTTAAGATTGCTTTAGCTATTCAGGATCTTTTGTGGTTCTATATAAAGTTTAGAATTTTTGTCCTACTTCTGTGAAAAGTGAAAACCTCCTGCATTTTCAATGTTGGCAACTAATTCAAAATTTAAAATATTATGTAGGTGAAACAAAATTCACCTGCTGTATTTGTTCCATAGACCAGTTGTTTGCAGTCTCTGGGCTATAAGAAATAAAAAGATAAAATAAAAAGTATGGGAAGTCATAGGAAATGGGTAGAGAAGTTGAATTTTGAGATGGGGATAGAGGCATGGATGGGACTCCTGATAAGATCTGAGATATCAGAGACAATTGAAAAGATGAATTCCCACAATTCTTACATTGTTTATCCATTTCTTTTTCAACATGAGTACCTCCTACATGTCAGGCATTATGCTAAAAGTGGTGCAGATGTGGGTAGCAGAGGAGGGGAATGGTCCCTATACTCAAAAAAACTTTTAGTCTAGTGGTTAGACACCTGAAAGATTAAAAAATATGCCAGAAAAAAATTCATAGGCTAAAGACAGTGTTCAAAGCAGAAGGAACAGCACCTGGGAAGGCCACATATGAGCATGGCAAGCTGTGTCTGCAAAGCCCAAGGAAGTTCTTATGCCTACAGGGCAGAGCTCAAGGGGAAGTGGTGAGAGGAGGCTGGAGACACTGGCAGGGGCCAGAGCCTGGAAAACCCCAAGCAAAGCCTTTTTGTCCTAACCCTAGAGGCAATGGAAAATTCGTCACGGATTTTAAGCAAGAGACTCAAGGAGGTTGTAATATTTAAAGATGATCAAAGGTTAGCATACAGAACATAAAATGGGAGACCAAGTGTGAAGCAGTGTCTGTAATTCAGGCGAGAAATAAAGACCAGGTAGAACAGAAAGAAGTGAATCAAGGGAATGGATTGTAGAGACATTTTGGAGATGGAAGAAAGATCAAAGGTAATTGATACGAAGTAGAGAACAAAGGAGATGGAGGATTTAAAGATAACATCCCCAGGGTTCTGGTTTGGGCACTGGGTGAATGATGGTTCCATTCCCTGAGAAAGTCAACTCTGGTACTCTGTGTGTGTGTGTGTGTGTGTGTGTGTGTGTGTGTGTGTGTAGTTGTTTAGGGGAAATGTTCATTTGTTTTGCCTTGATATGCTAAATTTATGGCGCCAGAAAGACATCCAAGTAGAGACATGTAACAGGCAATTGCTATATGAGCAATGAACTTAGGAGGAGGGTTGCATTAGAGATTTAGCTTTTGGTGCCATCGGCATATAGCTGAAAGTAGAGGACATTGTCTAGGAGTTTAGAGGAAGAATATCAGACTGCCAAGAAAAGATTTCTTAGGACTACTAATATTTAAGGAATGAGTAGAAAAGGAAAGATTCTAATGATGTGTGAGAAGCAGCAGTCAAAGATATAAAAGAAAAATCAGATAACCGTGTAGCTAGAAGAAAAGAGAAAAACATTTTTGAAAAAATAGAGCAAAGCAACAACTGAAAAATGTGCTTAAGATTTCTCAACAAGAATTTGGGCAAGATAATTTTCAGTAGCCTGGAGGTTCAAGGATAATGCATATTCTTATCTTTGGTGTAGAAATGGTAACAGCAAATGTAGACAATTCTTTTAAAAGTTTGATTGTGAGATGCCAAATAGCCAAAATAACCTTGAGCAAAAAGAACAAAGCTGGAGGCATTACATTCCTTGATTTCAAAATATCCTATAAAGGGATTATAATCAAAACAGCATGAAACTGTATAAGAACAGACACATCGATCAGGATAGAAAGCCCAGAAATAAACCCACAAATTTACAGTCAATTTTTTTTTCTTTTGGCTTTTTTTTTTTTTTTTTTTTGACAGTTTCACTCTTGTCACCCAGGCTGGAGTACAGTGGCATGATTTCAGTTCACTGCGACCTCCACCTCCCAATTAGCTGGGATTATAGGCATTCACCACCATGCCTGGCTAATTTTGTATTTTTAGTAAAGACTGGTTTTCACCATGTTGGCCAGGCTGGTCTCGAACTCCTGGACCTCAGGTGATCCGCTAGCCTTGGCCTCCCAAAGTGCTGAGACTGCAGGTGTGAGCCGGCACGCCCAGCCTGATTTTTGACAAAAGTGCCAAGAAAACACAATGTGGCAAGGAAAATATCTTCAATAAATGTTGTTGGAAAACTAGATATCCACATACAGAAGAATGATATTAGACCTTTATCTTGATATTAGAACCTTACACCATATACAAAAGTCAGCTCAATATGGATTAAAGACTTAAATCTAAGACCTGAAACTTTAAAACTTCCAGAAGAAAACCCAGGGGGAAAGCTCCACTACATTGGTCCGGGCAATGATTTTTTGGATAGGATTCCAAATGCACAGGGAACAAAAGTAAAAGTAGACAAATTGATGGCATCAAGCTAACAAGTTCCCGCACAGCAAAGGGAACAATTAAAAGATTGAAGAGACAACCCACAGAATGAGGGAAAATATTTACAAACCATATATCTAATAAGAAGTTAATACATAAAATATACAAGGAACCCAAACAACTCAACAGCAAGAAAATAAATAAGCCTGTTGAAAATTGGCTAAAGGACCTGACTGACCATTTTCAAAAGAAGACATACAAATGGTAATAGGTATATGAAAAATTCTCGGCACCACTAATCATTAGGGAAATGCAAGTTAAAACCACAATGAGACATCACAGCTTTTCGAGTGGCTTTTACCAAAAAGCTCGAGGTAAGTATTGAAAAGGAAGCACAAAAAGGGAACACTTATACACTGTTGATGGGAATGTAAATTGGTACAGCCACTTTGGTAAGCAGTATGGAGGTTCCTCAGAAAACTAAAAACAGAACTACCATGCAATGCAGTAATCCCTCTTTTGGATATATACCCAAAGGAACTGAAATTAATATGTCAAAGGACTCTGCACTCCTGTGAACATTGCAGCATTGTTCACAATAGCCAAGATATGAAACCAACCTAAAGGTCTGTAAGTAGATGAATGGATAAAGAAAATATGGTACAAGATTAAGATGGCAGATAGGAGGCAGGACTACCTTGCAGCTCCCTCTTGAACAGACAGAGCATCATGTGGAGACTCAGATTGTGAACTTTTGCTCCAGGAACTACCACAGCAACATACCTGGAAAGCCAAGAGAATCCACAGACCCTTTGAAGGAATTGGATCACCTCTGCAGCTCCCCAGATGCCAAAAAGCTGTGAGTCTGCCTGCTTTCTCAGCAGGGAGGCTCATGGTCTGGGGCAAGTTCTCAGCCCTGGTCACTGGCTGCCTCGACTCGATGCAGTTGGAGGAGCACAGTGGGAGTGAGACCAGCCCTTAGGACTACAGGCTGTGTGGCAGCAGGGTGAGGCCGGTGACTGCCAGCTTTACCCCACTTCCCTGGCAACCTGTGTGACTCAGCAGAGGCAGCCATAATCCTC
This sequence comes from Hylobates moloch, assembly GCF_009828535.3. Taxonomy (NCBI): domain Eukaryota; kingdom Metazoa; phylum Chordata; class Mammalia; order Primates; family Hylobatidae; genus Hylobates; species Hylobates moloch. Next base: position 42,085,778 of record NW_026652276.1, on the reverse strand, counting down.
CTGGGAACAAAACTCCATTGGCCTGGGAACCACGCCCCCAGCCCCTACAGCAGCTGCAGCATGCCCCACCCAAGGAGAGTCTGAGCTCAGACACATGTATCCCTGCCCCAGCCTGGTGGTCTTTCTCTACCCACCCTTGTTGTCGAAGACAAAGGACATAATCTCTTGGGAGCTCTATGGTCCTGCCCACCGCCTGAGAAACCTGAATATGTAACCAGGCCACCCTAGGGCAACTTTGCTTCCTGCCTGTAGTACCACAGTTGATGCACTCTTGAAAGCGCCACCTCCTGGCTAGAGGCCAACCAACACAAAACCAGTGCACTGAAAAAACATACAACCAAAGACCCTCACAGAGCCCACTTCACTTCCCTGCTTCCTCCACTGGAGCAAGTGCTGGTATCCACAGCTGAAAGAGCTGAAGATGGATCACACCACAGGACTCTTTGCAGACACTCACCAGTACCAGCCAGGAGCCCGGTAGCTCTGGTGGCGGCCAGACCCAGAAGAGCAAAACCAATCACAGCAGTTCGGCTCTCAGGAAGCCCCATCCCTAGGAGAAGGAGGAGAACACCACATCAAGGGAGTACTCTGTGGAACTAAAGAATCTGAACAGCAGCCCTTGGGTCCCAGATCTTCCCTCTGACATAGTCTACCTAAATGAGAAGGAATTGGAGAAATAATTCTGGTAATATGACAAAACAAGGTTCTTTAACACCCCCAAAAGATCACACCAGCTCACCAGCAATGGACCTAAACCAAGTCAAAATCTCTGAATTGCCAGAAAAATAATTCAAAAGGTCAATTATTAAGCTAATCAAGGAGGCACCAGGGAAAGGTGAAGTACAACTTGAAATCAAAAACATGGTACAGGATATGAAATGAAAAACCTTCAGTCAAGTAGATAGCATAAATAAAAAAACTTCGCAACTTCTGGAAATCAAGGACACACTTAGAGAAATGCAAAATGCACTGGAAAATCTCAGTGATAGAATCCAACAAGCAGAAGAAAGAACTTTCAAGCTTGAAGACAAGGCTTTTGAATTAACTCAATCCATCAAGGACAAAGAAAAAAGAATTTTAAAAAAATAAACAGGCCAGGTGCAGTCGCTCACACCTGTAATCCTGACACTTTGAGAGGCCAAAGTGGGTGGGTCACCTGAGGTCAGGGAGTTCAAGACGAGCCTGGCCAACATGGTGAAACCCTATTTCTACTAAAAATACAAAAATTACCTGGGCATGGTGGTAGGCACCTGTAATCCCAGCTACTTGGGAGGCTGAGGCAAGAGAATTGCTTGAACCCGAGAAGTGGAGGTTTCAGTGAAACCTAGATGCAGATGGGAAAAGAAAGCACTGGAGAAGGACATACTGAAAGTGTAAGAAAGAAGGAGAATAACCGATGGAGGGATCCCCGCAGAAGTGGGAGAGAAGGGGATCCTTCCTAGCATTCTAAAGGGAGAACAGGCGTTTGTGGATTTGGAAGCAGCATAATTATAATTCCATTCTCACATCTCTTTTCTTATGAGGTGGGAAGCAAGATTATCCACTGAGAATAAGGGAAGAAGATGGGAAACTAAAGACTGGAAGGGACCAGGCAAGGCTGGAAATACTAGTTCTTCATTGGCAATTTCAATCTCCAGCTACTAATTTTTGTTAAACCTTTGAAGCCTATTATTGCTTGGCCACAATGGATTATAGTATAAGCATGTATGTAATTTGCATATAATCATATTTATTTATTTATTCTTTTTTTTTTTGAGACAGGGTCTCACTCCAATACCCAGGCTGGAGTACAGTGTTGCAATCACAGCTCACTGCAGCCTCGACCTCCTGGGCTCAGGTGATCTTCCTGCCTCAGCCTCCTGAGTAGCTGGGACTACAGGTGCACACCACAATGCCCAACTAACTTTTGTATGATTTGTAGAGACAGGGATTTTCCATGTTGCCCAGGCTGGTTTCAAACTCCTGGACTCAAGCTAACTATCCACCTCGGCCTCTCGAAATGCTGGGACTACAGACCTGAGCCACTGTGCCCAGCCTACATATAATTATATTTAGCTATTTTTTGTTTAACACATCAACTTTTGATCACTTAAAGAAATCATGAATTCTAGTCTAGAATATTTTCTCTAAGTCACTCTGTATTATTGACTTGACCTTGGAATTTAACCACAACACAAATTTATTTGAAATGTTTGATAAAATTGGCTTCTTCTAAAAGGAAAAAAAAAATGAAATACTAGTTTTTATGGAGAATGAGGCAGAGAAACAGAATTTCTGGTGGTGTTAGGAGCCCTGTTGAAACTGGTGCTCACAAATGTGTGGTGACACAAATCTGCTGCACTGTGATGTTTTCTTTAGCAGAATTCACTCAGTAGCTCAAATTATGAGCTACTGGAGTAGCTCTGGAGTATTGCACTGGAGTATTGCCAGGAGAATACAGCCAAGGGAGACTGGGGCTGGGGGTACGGGTCCTAGAGAAAGAGCAGTTAAAATAGTGGGCTCTGGAATCTCAGAGGTCCCCATTAAGAACAACATTATAATCATTTAAAAATTATTATTAATACACAACACTTCCTATGTCCTAGGCAATATTCTAAGCACTTCATATAAATAATTCTCAACACACATATGAGGCCAGTACTAGTATTTTCTTCATTTTATAGGTTATGAAGCTAAAGCACAGAAAAGTTAACTAACTTGCCCAAAGTCACAAACCTGAAGAGTCAAGATTTGAACCCATGCAGTCTGTCTCTAGAGCCCATGTTCATAACTATATGTGATCTGTCTCCATCTTTTGTCTCTTGGCATCTCCTTCTCTGACATCCAGGGACAGACATTCCTTTCTACTCAATGGGAGAAACAAATGAGCCAGACTTGCTGCATTGTGATATATACACACGCGGAGGTAGCCAAGATATAGGAAGCAAAGTTGGGATGTTTTCAACTCCATTTTTCTTTCTTCTAAAATACGTATGTGAGCTATAAGACTTGGTATTCCATCCCAGGCAGACCTGGAAGCATTCTTCTTTAAAAACTAGCGTATATGACACTGGCAGCAGCACCCACCTTACCCCATTGTCACCACCACCCATTCACATGAGTGGTGCTGGTTGGCACCGCATCTATCATACTGGTGAGGCAGCAAGACAGTCAGGAAGGACCACTGCCCCCATCTCCTCCCTTTACTCCTTGACACCCTAAATCCCTACTGGAGATTGACTTCTTTGCATCCAGTGGAAGTGCACGCACTCTATGAGAGCTCTTAACTACCCAGTCACGTACATTTCAGTCTGAAAGATTTTTCCTGAACTCGACTTTTAATGGATAGAAAGAGTTACAGGGAATAGGACATGAAGGGGAAAGAAAAGAGAAATGTAGAATGGACAAAACACTTTGTCTGCTTAAAATTTTATCTTCCAGCTGATGGAGACCATTGCGTTTAGCTGTATTTACAGAACAGTCAGATTGAACTGTGCAGACCAACTCTAGGACTTAATCTAGACAGTGATTCACTCCTAAATTAGATGAATTTTCAGAACGGACACATTTTCAGTGCCTTTAAGATAATGAAATCTTGCGTTTTTAAAATCACAGATATTGCACATAATATAGCGCTTTTCATAAACTAGTTTCTTTGTGATCTTTTAAAAATCTGCAGCTATATAGAACTATCTTATCAGTGATAAAAACAAAGGAAGTTGTTGCTGCTTTGTTTGATCTAACAATGGAAGGACTCATCACACTCTGGTGCCTCGTGCTTATAATGGACTGTGTGAGTTGGGCGTTTTCTTACCATTCTTTAAACATTTCACTCCCCCTAGCACTTGTCCAGGTGCTCAGATTTCCTTCCAAAGTCACAAAATACAATATGGGTTGAACATCTGGCTCGTAAAAGTCCTTTTGAAGGCGAAGCAGAATGCCTCTCAGGTCAGAGAAAGATAATAGAAGAAAGCAATGCAGGATGATTCCTACCAGATATTGCTTGGGGCGCATCTTGTTCATTGCAAACCTGGAAAGTTATTGTCCTTCCTGGATACTTGGCTGCCTGGTATTGTAATTGGAAACTATTCACAAACCAAGCATTCATCCAGGAAAAAAGGGAGTAACCATCCCTGTGCCCTAAACTTGCAGTCCTGAGAGGTGTAACAAGTATTTCATGTGCACTGTACAGCTGGGTTTCTGCGAAGTTGTTTTTGATACAGTAACCATTTCAAAGATGAAAGTACTTAATGGCAAAAATATAAAGTTCAGAAAGCAAGAAAAAAAAGTTGAAGCCACTCACATAGATGAATGATGAAAAAAATCTGTATTTGATGAATCCTATAAGGCTTGTCGAACTTGAGGCTGAAATATAATAAAAGTGTCTGCTAGTCACTATAAATCTCATGTGGGAGCAATGGATTTTTCTCAGCCATCTATGTGTCTGCCAGCCTGTAAGCCCTTTGAGAGCGGGAATTTTGTCTATCTTGATCAACACTGGGTCCCTTTTGCCTGGTCCAAGTCTCTGCACCAAATGGACCCTAAATAATTTCTTGAATCCTTTAAAGACCTGATTACCTATAGCCTAAATCATTCTATAAATTGCCTGTGAAATGTTTGCCAGAAATACACCTATGAAATATGTTATTACTATAATTTGACACCCAAGTAGATAGCTTATTAACTGTATTTTTCCCTTGGATTTATCTATGTTTTAATGGATACATTGAATTTACCTCTTCTATTCAAACAAGAAGGAAACAAAAAGATCTTTTCCCTTAGGCAAGACCTTCCAGAAGCATGTATTGCCTTCAGAATTATTAAGTGAGTCTCTACCCTTTTGAGTTCAAATCCTGAACACTCAATTTAGCCAGAAAAGAAAAAAACTATTGTCTAAATAATTAAAAGGCAAAAAACAAACCCGGGCACCTCTTGCCCAATAAAGCTTCAAGATGTGTTACAAACACATATTGAATGAGTACAGAGCTTGTGAAGAATCCAATAGCATCCACCGCCAGAACAAGCTAGTCTCAGAGGAGGACAGTTATCAAGTGACCAATGTTTACCTCTCTGTTATTTAGTGCAATCAAGTATGAAGGCACCCCTGAAATACCATGATGCTCCCTCAGTGGCTTACCCATAGCCTCTGACTCTGCCCTCAGGAATTGCCCAAGGGACTCACTTTAACAGATGTCTCTTACTCTGATTTAGTAACTTCGCAGAGACACCACAAAGCACACAGTTCTGGTCTCATACTTTTTTCTTCTCTCTTCCTTTCCCCCCCTTGCTCCTTTCCTCTTTCCTTTCTTTCTTTCTGTTTATTTTTATGGTTGAAGGGTTAAAGCTATGCAGAAAGCAGAAGACATACTAAAATTAAAAAAGAAGATAATTTGAGAAGAGTTTAATAATTGGGCTATTAACAATAGTAGCAATAGTAGCAGTAGTAACAGGAGTAGTGCACTGCCCAGCACCCAGGCTAGGATCCAGGGATCTCACCACCCCTACGCCTTAAGGGGCAAGGAAGAGGGGAAAGTGAGACAGGGCGGGATGTGTGGGGAGGGCCTCCTGACAGGAGCGGAGCCCTTCCATTTGCTTTCAGAGAACCCACAGGGAAGGAGCCAGTGAAATAAATACCTTCTTCCTCCAGGTTCTTCTAGTACTTCCCATTAACCTAAACCAAATGGAAGCCAGGGGTCAAAGGAGCCTGTTAGCATGTTCAGTGCAGGTCTGACTCCCAAGGCACAGATTATGGCAGAAAGGGAATGGAGAGAGGGTCTGCAGCGGTTAACAGAAGACACTTGGCATCTACTATATCCTTAGTCCCCAGACTTGATTTCTAGCTTGATGATGTAATTTGGATGTCTTTGAGCCAATTGTTTCCCTTCCTCAATTAGATTTCAAAGATTCTTTATTGTTCTGTCTGCTGACTATATGGCCTATTTTAATTTCATAGACCCTGATTGACTGCTTTCTAAACTCATGACTGTTTCAAAAGTCACAAGCCAAAGTGATCATTTAGAAAACCAGTCTGGTATTTACTATCAGACAGAGAATGAAGGATATTTAAATATTCACTGTTAGGAATTTAAAAATCTAGGGTTTAACACACACACACACACACACACTTTCCTAGGAGCCTACACTAAAGAGTAAAATCTAAAATCCCTCAGTCAGCACTAAAATGCTAGTTTGTTTAAAGCTAACCATATAATCGATTCTGTGCTAAAATTCATCCAAAGCTGCTTATAGACTTTATGTAACAAGGGCTTGAACCTGGAATGATACATGGTATTCAAACTTAAAAACCATAAAGAACATTTTACTTGCAAAGTTTTTACATTGGCCACCTTTCTTTCTGCTCCAATACCATAACACTGGCAGAAATTCTGCCCTGCTCCAGGAGCTCTCACCCTCATATGACCATCATAAAACTCCCCCCAGCTTGGGTTTCCTATGAGAACCATCAGCTGATGGTATCCAGCCAGAGAATCATAAGCATTGTTTTTAAAATACAAAATTATTTCATATCTTACACAGGCTATTTTTTTTTCAATAATACATCAGCTTATTTGAGTGGATTGTCAATCAAAACACCACGTCCCTCAGGCTGATTATTTAGGATACCGTATTTTCCATGTGGAAAAGTCATCATGGTAGACCAAACCACCCAGCACGCACACATCTCCAGCGCTCCACATCCAAAGCAGCCATCGCCGGGGCTGAAGGCAGATGCCGTTGGATGTCTCAAGACAGGTGAACATAAATAAGTGGAGATACTTGAAGAGCAGATGTTTGACATTATCTCTTAATTTGCTCCACATATCTGTACTCAAACCAGAGTTTCTTGAAAGTAATTTAAGAACTATCTAGTCCTCAATGATAGCAGAAAAGGTGAGTTGCTGGCTCTTTAAAGCAGATACATGTTACCTACTGCAGGCTCAAGTTACATTGCACTTAGAAATAAAGCTACTTTAGATCCCTCCATGTTTGGTCAGAAATATCTTTAGGATAATGATTCTAAATAGCTCCTATGATTATAGTTTGTTCTCATTGAATTTTAAGTGTTATGTTAAATATCCCTTGGCATCTACTCTTGCTCTATAAGTCACACAGCAAACTTTTGTCAAAAGCAATAAAATTCTGACCTGCCAATACATTGGCTTGATTCTCATTTTTCTTTTGTTCTCTGTCTATTCATTTGATTCCTTATTAGGCAATCAAATAATAAGCTTTTTTTGTTCAAGTTCCACCGGGTTCAACATGATGTGGTAAAAAGAAAATGACCCTTGGAGAGGGTACCTGACCCTTATGGTTCAGACAAGCAGTCAGCCTTGGAGACCCCACATGTAGGGAGCTGGGGAAATAAATACTTGACTTCATTCGCCTTCCTCCCTCTATTTGGCTTGAATTCCATTTTATTCACTTATCAGTTTTGTTGTCTTGGGCAAATTTATTAGCCTCTCGTAATCTTGATTTTTTTGTGTGTGCATTTAGAATGGTGATAATAAAAACCTATTCCACTGGGTTGCTGTAAGGATTAAATAAAAATGTAAATCCCTTAGGATGTCACCTATAATACTTATTAAATAAACATTAGTTCCCTCACATCCCTCTTCCTTCCCTTCCCCACTTTTATTGAGCTTTTACTCTCAGGTAAATGCAGCATTTACAAACAAGCTGGCAATCACAGAACTTTATCCTTCAAAAGGATCTTAAAGGTTGTATCTTCTCCTTTCCAAACATAAAAACTCTTTCCATTATCCCACCTTTGCTTCTAATATACGCAAAACTCATTTTTAAAATAAGGTTACTCATTCTGCTCTTACATAACTTTAATTGTTAGAAGGTTGTTTCTTATTTTGAACAGACATCTATCTTCAGGAGACTTCTATCAATTGACTATATACACAGTGTCTAACTCTGCTATGGCGTGGAACCCTTTCTGGGTTCAGAGGGATATGTAGGGCTTAGGCCTTGTTTAGACGTTGAATAGCTTTGTGACCATAAATAATCAGATTCCCTGAGCCTCAATTGACCTAGGAAAGGAGGACAATAGCATCTGCCCAACCTCCTTCCATGGGCTCTTATGGACTCTACCTAACCACTATGCTGTTCTCTTCTGTTCGGACCATTCTTCAACATTTCCTTGCATGACAGCACCCTCGGTTCTTTCAGCAGTTTTTATGTCAAAGTTTTAAAGGACAAGAAAATATTTTATAACAGAAACTCTTGAGGAAAAGGGCCTTAAAAATATCAATAACAAGCAAGGACCTTCCAGACATTGGGAAGCATGGAAAAATGCTGTGAATATGAGAATAAATGCTCAGGACAAAGAGGAGATAGTCCCAGTATTACCAAGAAACTTGCATGCCCTGATGAGAGTGTGGCTGGTTTAGGCAAGTCCTTTAGGTCCGTCTAAGGAGTTTACTTGAGATACAGTGCAAAATGGGGAAGTTTTTGAAGGTTTTGAAGCTGGCAGGGAACATAATAAATGGGGCATTGAAGGAGAAGAATCTGGCCCAAGGAATGGGAAATGTGAAAGCCTAGAATTAGAGATGCCAAATATACACTGGGCAGTAATACATGCATGAGCTGGTAAAGACCTGCATTAGGGTGGTGGTTATGGGATGAGTAGATAAATGCACTGAAGAGATGATTGAAGAGAACAGTTGATAAGATGCTAGAGACAGAAGAGAAAATAAGAGGAAGCATGAAAGGCAACTCTGAGTTCACATCCACATGTCTAGGAGAATGGTGGATACTTTGACCAGAGGCAGGAAAGATGTGAGAGAAAGAGACTTTCGTGGAGTCCAGACCAGAGGTAGCAATTTCAGGACCATCTGGGCAGTGGTAACAAGCACAGTGGAGGTAAACCCATGACTGGTCCTGCAGTTCTCTGAGTTCAGCTCCAGCTCAGCTCTCCAATGTCTCACAGACACATCGAAGCAGATAGCCCAGTTTGATTCTTGGGCCACTGCCGACTTGGTTTACATTGGTCTATTTGTCTTCTTCATGTCACAGTACTTTTTCTGTATCTCCGTCATTGCACTTATACTGCAGTTTATGACTCTATGTGCTATTACAGTTCTTTGCATTCACCTTATCCTCTCTACCAGACTGTAAGCTGTTTGAGAGCCTGGGACAAGTCCAACTCTTCTTGGTATCCTATAGTGTGTCTGGAAAAGTGCTTGCACATAGTATGTGCTAATTAACATTTATAATAAATGAACGAATGAAGTATAAATGTGATCCAGGGGCCTGAATTGGCCACAAGCTTGATGACATCTTATGCTAAAAATGCAAACCAGGCAAGATAGTGGTGTTGTAAGATTGGTTTGAGACCTGCCACCTCTACTCCAGGCACACAGCAATGAGTGATATGTATGAAAAAACTATTTAAAATAGAGAGTTCAAAAACAAAACCAAAACTTGTCTTGGATGAAAATGAAGTCATAATTGAAAGCAGTGAGCCAGGAGTGAAGCTGCAGGCCTGCTGAGCTCCAGGTACGCAAGCAGGCAGAGGCAGCTGGAGGCCAACCTTTGCACTACGTTGGGGCTAAAAGGGTTGCATACCAGGTGAAATGATGAGCCAGTGTTTCTTTTATATACTGCTGCATAACAAGCCACCCCAAAGCTTAGTGGTATAAAGCAACAAACATTTTATTATGCCCATAGATTCTCTAGCTCAGGAATTCAGAAACGGCAATGAGATGGTTCTTCTTCTCCAGTGTCTGGGGCCCCAGCTGGGACAACTTGAATGATTAGGAGTGACTTAAATGGCTGATGGCCAGAACAGCTGGGGCTGGAGAATTCATTTCCAAGATGGCTTCTTTACTTACACGTCAAACCCAAGCGGGCATGGCTGAAGAATAGTCTCAAATGTAAGTGTAAACCTCACAAGAAAATAGGGAAATGCAGCGAGAAATGAGAAATAAATACACAAAATCACAACTGTCTATAAGAATATAGAAAAATGGGATATACCACTGGTGGAAGTATAAATTAGTTCAATTGCTTGGAGAGGAATTTATAAATATCTAGAGGAAATGAAAATTCGTATCTGTTGTAACTCAGCAATTCCATTTGTAGGCAGAAATCAGAACTTTTCTTTCACTTACAAAAAATGTTTACTGTTTTATAACAAACAACTAATACATTTCAACGGCATTCAAGAGGAAACATTTATTGAGCTTGGGCATCTGTAGGTTGGCTAGAGGTTAGCTGATCCAAGTGGCTCTCCTGAGCTCAGCTGGGCTAGTTCACATGCACCTGGCAATCAGCTGATACAGGCTGAAATCAGCCAGGCAGCCCTGCTCTAATCCATGTATCTCATCCTCCTCCTGGGCCTAGAGAGTAGCCCAAGCATGTTCTGCCCATGACAATGTCAGAGACTCAAGAGCACGAACACAATCATATAGGCACTGCTCCAGCCTTTGGTTACTTCATGCCTGCTAACGTTTCATTGGCCAAAGCAAGTCACATGGCCAAACTCAAAGTCAAGGGGCAGGAAAACATACTCTAGCAGGAGGAACCACAAAGTCACACGGCAAAGGATATGGATACAGGGAGCAGTGAAGAATTGAGGCCATTAATGCAATCTACCACCTTCACTGCAGGATTGTTTGTAATAAGATAAATGGAGAGAACCTAAGTGTTCATCAAAACAGAGAATGGATAGATAGATTGTGGTGGGGGGTTTCATCTATCAGAGCACTGTGTTACAGTGAAAATGGATAAACTAGGGCTACCTGCATCAACATGTATAAACCTGCAGAACAGAATGTTGATACAAAAGAAAGGAAGTTGCAAAATGAAATGTAGAGCATAAATCAATTTATGGAAGGCTTTAAACCAGGCTATAGTACATATTATTGATGAATATATATGCATATAGTAAAAGTGTAAAACATGGATAAGAAAGGTACACTAAGCCTTAGGATAGTGATTACCTCTGGAAAAAAAAGAAAAATGGAATCATGGAGGGAGACAAAGTGGGCTTCAGCGGTATCTGTGACATTTTATTTCCTAATATAAAGGATGTGGACCAAACATGGGAAAATATTAATATCTGTTAAACCTGAATGCTGAAGTACACAGATCTTACTTACATTAGTCAGGAGGTTTGATGAGAAAAGGGTTACAATGAGCCAAACAAATAGTTTTTGGCCCTGGAGGAGGAAAAATTGTCTGCTACAAAACACCAGGAGGTTCTTTCCACTCTGTCTGCCTACCCTACTCCTGTCAATATTTTGAAACTGCTCCAGATATGGATGCAAAGAAAATTAGACAAAAAGGGATTAGTAAGAATGAGCAAACTCCATTCCATCTAATTCTGATCACTTGTGGGTTTTGGGTTTAAATCCCAGACACACAAACTATTGTTTGTTCTTGTGACATGTTTGCCTGTTTCATGAGTCAGCAAATCAAGTTACTGGGTCACAGAATCAAGGTGCCTTTGTGTAAAGAGGACTGAGGTTAAAGGGAATTATTTCACTCACCTTTTTTTTTTCTTTTTAAATTAAACTTTTATCAGAACATCTCAGTCTCTTCTTCTCCTAGGGGAAATGAAAAGGACTATTATAGAAAGAAAATAACACCCAAATTTTGTTAGCAAACATTAGGAAAATTTTAAATCATGGCGAGGAAAAACTGCCAGATGGCCTGAAAGTAAATAATACTGTGCGTGTGGGGGTTGGGAGGTAGGATGACGACTAAGCTCTTCGCTTTAAACATATGAGTAAAGCAAAAGCCAGAAAAAGAACATTGATTTTTAAGTAATATAAGGTTTGATACTTTTTTTTAGCAGAGTTAAATTTACTGTCATTTTATTTTTACTGTGTTACTTCATTCTAAAAATGCTTTGAAATTGAAATGTACGCATATGAAAAAGCATCTGAAATTGTACAAGTATAACGTAGGCTTCCTAGCTGGTTTTTGCCATGGATCCATGGGTGGCTGTATTAATATGTATTAATGGTAAACAGATGACAAGTCTTTGAAATAGCCGCTTAATTGAAGAAAATAGGATTGTTGGATGCAAGACCACGAAGAGGCTAGCCCGCATATTTTCCAAAGGCACTCAGCCTGAAATGAATATCTTTGCCAATTTGCAACGTTGCATTCAACATTAATCTGAATGGTTTTCCTATGGAATAAGTTTAGAGTTATTATCTGCAATTCTGAAGTTGCTTTACAGCGGTTATTCATAAAGGAAAAATCTCCCCTTCCTCTTCTTATTCTTCTTCATAGTTACTCATGAAATAGTTCTACTTTCAAAGTAATCCTGAATTTTTCCACTTCTCTGCATCTTCATGGCCACCCCTCTCCCACCCACCCTCCTTCAAGCTACTCTCAATGTGAGGGCAATGGCTCCCCATCAGGTCTCCCAGGGCCACTCTGGCCTCCTCTATGTGTTCTGCACACCACAGCAAGAGTCATCCTTCTAAAATATAAATCTGGTCCTACAATTCCCCTTTGAAAAACTCCTTCCTTCACCTGCTTCCTATTGCCCTTAAAATCCTCACTATGGCTGATAAGATTCCACCTCCCTGCTTCAGACCCCACCCCCTCTCTCTCCTGATAGCCCTGCCACTGCATGGTTTTTATTTTTAATTTAAGTTATAATGCACTTACAGAAAAAAGTCAAAAGATTCTGCAAACTTCGTTATGCCCCCATCTGAGGAAATGTCATCCCCTTGCTTCTGTCTCCCCAAAGGCTACCACTTGCAGCTAGTCAGCTGATTCTTTGGGATTTTGCCCACACATCTCTAAATACCATGTTTTGAAGGCCACTTTCATTTTTAAGCTTCTCCTGTTGAGTCCTTACTGTGGAAGATAATAATGCATCCTCCTGAGTTGCTTTCCCATGTTCTCCCCTAACAACCCCTTCCAAGTGCCTGTGTCTCCATATAGTCACCTGATCACTGAGGTTTGACCAATACCCTGTGTTTGCACTATTTTGACTAACCAAACATTTTTACAGCTGAGCCATGTAGTATCAAAAGTTACTCTTCTCTTCCTGAATAACTTTTTTGCCCAAAAGTTAATAATTGTCCTTTTCTCCCCCACTGGCTTGATTTTCTTATCACTAAGTTAACCTTAAACTCTCCTGCAGGTGTGTACACGTCTCCTCCATACTCTCAAACAATTAAGTGCACGACAATTTTTATCTTCTTAAATCTCCCTTGCCCAGACTTCTACGTCTGATGAGCAGCTGTCATCCTGGGGTCTGTCTTTATCATGACTTTAGTGGAATTTCAGAAGAAAACCAAGTGGTGCATGTGTCCCATTTGCCATCTTTACTCAAACTTCCTGGCTTTCTTTCCGATCTTTTCTAATGTGCCTCAGGGCCTTTAAATGGGCTTTTACTTCCTTAAATCTCATCCTGGTCTTTGCCTAATTTCTTCTCATCCTTTAGACCTGAGCTTAAAGGTCACTTTTTCAGGGGCAGGTCCTGATTTCCCAATCCATCATCCTTGTAAATCACACTTTACTCTTTCATAATGTCCTGTACTTTTCCTTGGTAGCACTTATCACAAGTCTTAGTGTTGTGCAGTAATAACTTGAAATATTCACTTCGGGTTTTTTTTTTCTTCCACAACTTATACATGACCTTTCCCCAAATCAGATGCATCCATTTACTCAAGGACAAGTATAATTTTTATAGAGGGAATGACAAAAGCAAGAAACATTTAATGCTCAGTCCTTCAATTTCCAATAGAGGCTTGTGAGAATTAAAAGGGCAGGTTGAGGGGGAGTAGGGATGGAAAGCAGAGATGATGCTGTAACCTGAGAGAAGGTCTTGGGGACCAAGTAGAGAAGAAAAGTGGAGTCAGCATCAGGACTGCCAAGCGCCATCCTTGGCCAGCACCAGGGAGCCCTGGAAGACAGCAGCAATGGACCTGGGTGGTACTTAAAATAGTCGACAATCTGATGCTAATATTCATTAGTATATAAACTATATATAAATCAGAAATTCAAAACATATTCCCTTTTATTGTCTAAAGCATCTACACTAAATATGATATAAAACTGCTTACCATGAAGAACAAGGCTTCTTCTGACCTAGTGTAGAAGCCACACCACACAGGGTAACCTCCACCGTAACTGTTGGTAACCAGCAAGTCGCAGGTTAGCCAGATTTAAAGTGAAGAGATGACTAAATCCTAGGAAGCACAATTCACTGGGAGCCACCTTTTGGAGACTACTTACCACAGGCCTTGATATTTAGATGGGAGGGTGGTAGGGAGAAAAGATGCTTGAGTAGGACCAGACAATAGTAAAACCCACCCGCTTGGCTTAAACATATATTTATCTGTGTGGTCATTTGTTTGATTACTTCTATCAAGACGAGGGGTTGGCATACTTTATGTACAGGGCCAAATAATAAATGTTTTGGGGCTTGCAATCCATGCAGTCTCGGTCGTACTTACTCAACTCTGCCATTGTAGCATGAAACCAAGCAGGGACAATATGTGAGTGAATGGGTGTGGCTGTGCAAAATAAAATGCTTTTTATGAACACTAAAATTTGGATTTCTTATAATTTGCATGTGTCACAAAGCACCACTCTTCCTTTGATTCTTTTTTATACTGTTTACAAATGTAAAAACCATTCTTAGCTCACAGGAGGAATGAAAACAGGCAGCAGGCCAGGTTTGGCCCAGGGGCTGAAGTTTGCCAGCCCCTGGTCTAGATATAAGTTCCGTAAAGGCAGGGACCATGTCTGCCTTACCACTCTTATGAAACCTGTATTTAGTACATCATAGCAGTGCTCAATAAATATTTATTAAATGAATGAATAGTTGATTTATAAACAAATTATGAAACCCTGAAGTGAGAATTTCTCTGAATAGCCTTTAGTGTTCACCTCGACATCCAATCTCTCCACTTAAAACCTAGCTTCAAAATTACATTTGCAGGTTTATTGACATTTTTCTAGAAATATAGCAGTATCAGTACACCCAAGTCTTACTTACCCATGCTAAATGTGCCCAGAGTGCCTTGAATAATCTGAAACTTCAATACTAAAGAGTGATGGAGGTTTATTGCCTTCTCAGCTTCTCAGAGAGTTGCAAGCACAGGACATGAATCGGTGGTATCATAAGTCCTGAGCCACACACTGCTGTTAAAGTGCAAGTAATGTAACGCCAAATAATCCTAGAATTGTGAAAAGTCGTCCTGGAGATTGTTGGTTAAATCCCCTCATTTTCCAGTCATCCTACTGGACCTCCTTGCTTGGGTGCCCAAACCACAGGACCTGGTGCCAAACCGATGGTCTTCCCTTTTTGCACAACCACCTACTCCTCCTCTGACTTCCTTGTTTCTATTAATAACACCAACAGTCCCCAATCTCTAAGGCTCAAAACTGGAATTTCCTTTTTCCTCTCCTTCTTGCTCACCACCCCATCTTCTCATTGCTGCAGGCCCAATTTAGATCCTATTAATTCTTTTTCTAGACTCGACTAGTATAGTCTCCTTGCTATTCTCTGCTCCCATCCCCCTAGAGGCTCTCCCACCTCTAGCACATCCTACAGACCCTGAACAGCCTTTAACTTTCAAATGGCACTCAATAGTTACTGACTTGTCTTATAATCATTTCAGTAGCAATCTCCTTAAAGTATAACTCGGATCATGTCACTTGCCTGCTCCAAAACACCTGATGGTTGCCCACAGCCAACCAAATTAGACAACTTCATTGGCCTTACATTCAAGGGATCCTAACCTAATTTTCTCGCCTCATCCCTTATATGGGACCTACATTTTTGGCAAAGTGAGAGTGAAAGAGATGGCTTGTATCACAATATTTATTCTTCTCTTATTCCTTAGAAATAGCACTGTTGACTGTTATATGGGCACAGGACCACTGTATTTCCCAGTTTGCCTTGCAGTTAAGCATGTCTGTTTGACAAAGTTCTGGCAAATAGGAAGTAAACAAAAATGTTGTGTGCATCTTGTGGGGAGTATCCTTAAGTGGTAGGGGATATCCACTTTTACATGTCTTCTTCCTTATGGCGGGGCAGAATGCACATATGATGCTGGACCTTGGGCTGCCCTCCTGGACTATAAAGTAGAAGCCAAGTATTGGGGATGGCAGCACAGAATGAGAGAAAGAGCCTGGTTTCTCGATGATCACAGTGTTATCCTACCAACCCTGAACTCCCAACCTCTGGACTCCTGTAAGTGAGAGAAAGATAAACCTCTTTCTTGCTTAAGCCACGATTATTTTGTTGTCCATTCTTTTGTTTCATTTTATCACATACAGCCAAATCTAATCTTAATTGATACTGGGGGCTCCCGCTCACTTTCTCAGAGCATGGTCTTCTTGCCTCCAAGCCTCTCTGTTCTCAGGGTTCTCTCTGCTGGCTGTGTCCAGCCCTTTCTTGTCCCTATCCCTTCTGTTATGTACATCTCTACCTCTGCAACCAACCCACTGTCAAGGCCCATCTCCAATGTCCTCTACATGAGGCCTTTCCTGATCCTTCCATCACTAGAGTCTCCCACTCCTTAGATTCCTCCAGCCCATTCAACTCCCTGATGTGATGTCTTCCTTCATAGTGATCATTCTAAACCAGTCTTACCTCACCGTCCTCCTCTTCCTCATGAGGGCAGAGAGACCCTGAAGCACTATGGTGTACACATGGTCAGTGTTTGAGACACATTTTGGGCATGGCACAGCTCACACTGATTGATTCCCCCTTCTTTGGGAGCTATCACTGCCCCACACCCCCTCCCATCACCACCACCATCGTGTTTTTCAATATGGTTGCCTTTGGCCGTGGTGGACTGGATGTGTGATAGACACCTTTCTCCTAGCTGACTTAGAGAGAGTCTCTCTTCTGAGAAATGGAAGAAAAGCTCTAAGGCAGCATGTCTCCTTGAGAGATATGGGCAGCCATATTGTGCCACAAGGACTGTAGAAGTGCTAAAGTCTCTCTGTGGAGTGAGAGAAGCTGGACAAGATGTGGAGAGAGACTTTGATGACTTTCCAGCTTCTTGGCTCAACTCTTCTAGAAGTCAGGATGTGCTCCTGCACTTGGATTCTAGGAGACTCCTTTGATTCTTACTATAACAATTGTCCACTTTTAACTTAAGCTAATTCTAGCTGACTTTTGTTCTTGACACCAAAAGCTCAATAGATATTTGTGGAATTTTATTTAACTGGATTTGTCAGAGGGTCACAGATTGTTTGGTGGCAAAATGGGAGCCCTTTAGCTCTACCCATTTGGTGGGATGACCACATGGGTTCAGAGCCTCACACATTTCTTTTTCTTTCTCCCTTGCCCCTCATTGTGCCCTCCTTTGGCTTTCTGTGACATTTGTTATCCCACTCACGACATTTACCATTAATTGCCCTATTTTTTCAGTATCCATGAGTATCCAGCTCACAGGCTGCAGGGGGCCATGGCCCTATCTTACTTGTCCTCCTGTCTCCAAAAGCTCAATGAAGCCATTGGTATGTTACTTTCTGTTTATTTGCATTGGGAATAATCAGAATTATAACAAGCCAGTTTTTGTTATCATAACCAGATTAATTTCATTTAATCTTTACCAAGATTGAGTTTATTTGTAAACTGAAGTCCACTGATGGAAAGAAAGGGAGAAAATGCTGTATCCTCTTAACCACTTAAAAATCCTGACCTCAAAGAGAAGGAAAAAGCTGAAGTGGGAATGTTGAAGAAACATAAATTTCAATAAGTGAATAACTTCAGGCTTTAATATGAAATTCATTCTCAAGTGTGTTGGGCAATGGAACACGTATTCTTCTGTTTTCTGTGTTCAGCAGACAGCTGGAAACCCACACAGGATGCCAAAACTATGTGACCTACATTTGCAGTTAGACAGCATTTGCTAAAATGAAATCAAAGATTCAGAGTCTTTAAGTTTAAATTTCTTTGGGAGTATTATATGTACTGGATAATGGAACAACAGATGCATTTCTTCTTCTTCTTTTTTTTCCTTCCAGGTATTTAAATTCACATTAATCTGCCTTTTCATTCTTTAAAAACAAAGACATACAAGCAAAAAACTCCCACTGAAGCTTTTTTTAGGTATAAAACATTAATCTATTGAAAGCTTCACTAATGTACAATATCTCTGCATCTTTGGAATTAAGGTAAAATTTGAAATAAACTGAACTTTTTGCATTCTGGTTTACATTTTATTATTGTTAGTGTGGATAAAATAAATAAAGATACATAATTAACATTGCAGTCAGATTTATTTTCTCCTCAAGCAAATTGCCTGTGAGTACATTTTCAGGAATCAAGAGCAAATGTTTAGAGGGAAAGTCCAGATTCCCATGAGATTCCCTGAATAAGCCTACTCAGATCTAGCCACTAACTCCTTAAAGTGAGCATAGAGTTCATTTTGAAGATTGTGGTAACCAAGGTGGGAGGTAGGGCGTCTTTTTCTGGGGTTTGGTCCAGGAGGGATTTCCTTTAGAAATAAAGGTCTGTTCTGAACCAAAGTCTTCACACCCTCAGACCCTTGATCTCCAGATGGAGCCAATGCTGCCTAAACCTTCAGGGATTACAAATCCTTGCAGCCTTTGGTGTTGATTCTCAACTCACAGAGAGCCCTTTATTTCTCCAAATTTCCAGGGAAAATTAACAAGCTATTTCTACATTTCCATGGGTATAATTTCTGTCTGGAATGTCTTTCCCACTCTTCTTTATTATTCTTTCCCTCGCTTCCATCCAACTAATCTACTGAGATTCAACACAAAGGTCATTTCTTTGGAGAGGTCTTCGCCAACTGACTAAAAATAATCATTCTCCTCCAAGTGCCACTCACAGCCCTACTTTCATATCTACGATGCTTACAAGTCACATTTGCAAATGGTTCCGGCCCTTTTCCCAATGGGCTGCCCCTCCCTAGCCCTCTCTTCCAGTACGAACTCCCTCTGGGATGTGGCCCTATTTTGCTCCTCTTTGCATGCTCAACACCTAGCCCAGATGGAGTTTAACAGGGTTGCAGAGTAAAAGCATGTTAGTCGCTTTACTGCATCAATCATACACTCTCTTCTATATCTCCCTTGACTCTTCTATGCCTATAAATGTGCTCAGGTATCTTTTCAAACTACAAAAGATTTTAACTATTTTTTTTTTTTTAGGGACAGGCTTTTGCTCTGTCACCCAGGGTGACAGAGTGGCAAAATCATAGCTCACTGCAACCTCGAACTCCTGGGCTCAAGTGATCCTCCTGCCTCAGCCTCCTGAGTAGCTAGGATTACAGATGTGCACCACCATGCTCAGTTAATTTTTTTTTTTTTCAGTAGAGATAGGGTTCTGCTCTGTTGGCTAGGCTGGTCTTGTATTCTTGACCTCAAGTGATCCTCCTGCCTTGGTATCTCAAAGACTTTAACCTTCGAATAAATAAGAATCCAGGGTTCAGTTGGGCACAGTGGCTCACGCCTGTAATCCCAGCACTTTGGGAGGCCGAGGCAGGAGGATCACCCGAGGTCAGGAGTTTGAGACCAGCTTGGCCTCAACCGTTCCCCTAAAGGACTCTTCTTTGCCATTATTTGAAATGCAGTACTGTTTATGTATGGCTCTTTCCATGCACCTCCTTTTTGCCAACATGGTGAAACTCTGTCTCTACTAAAAATACAAAAAACAAATTAGCTGGGCATAGTGGTGGGTGCCTGTAGTTCCAGCTACTCGGGAGGCTGAGGCAGAGAATCACCTGAACCCTGGAGACGGAGGTTGCAGTGAGCTGAGACTGCACATTGCACTCCAACCTGGCTGACAAGAGTGAAACTCCATCTGAAAAAAAAAAAAGAATCCAAGGTTCACAGTGATATGAATGAATAAATAATTAGAGTAGTGGAGGAGAATGGGAAGCTTTTCCTTATATTATGAAGCCAATCAATAAATGTAGAAGGGAGGATGAATTTAGAAAATTACCATTTGGTAATCAATATAATAATAATTGATTTAGGCAAGAATTATCAATAAATTTTATAGCTGGGGGCGAAATTTTGAGGAGAAACAGGACATTTACATAGTCTCAAGGTATCTTCCCACGAGATTCATATTAATTACAAAGAGAAAAACAGTAAGTTTATAGTAGAGAAACCTGGCAAATACCACCCTGACCAAATGATCAATTGACCAGTGCTGAGATAAATCAACACCAGGTGTCCCCGATATGATGCACTATGAAAGACATAACATTCCTTATATACTGCTCCTACCATAAAAGCATTACCAGAATCTAATCATGAGGAAACATCAGACTAATCCAAATAAAGAGACATCCTACAAAAGAGAATCCTTTTCTCTTTAAAAATGCGAATACTTCATGATGTATGAAGAAAGGCTGGTTCCAGACTAAAGAAGACTAAAGCGACATGACACTTGAATGCAACACACATGTCTGGAGTGTTCTTGTGCAATGTAGGACATTAATGAAACAACTGGCAAAATCTCAGTAAGATCTGTTAACGAGGTAATCGTATTGTCTCAATATTAATTTCCTGATTTGGTCCTTATGTTGCAGTTATATAAAAGAATATTATTGCTTTTTAGGAAATACACTGAAGTATGAGGTGTTAAAACAGCATAATATCTGTGACTTACTACTAACCAGTTCAGAAAAAATTACTGTGACCAAAAGAGAAAGAGAAAGAGAGAAGTAAAGCAAATATGGAGAATGTAATAAAATATGAGTATAGAAATTATTTGCACTATTGGAAGTTTTCTGATGTCTAAAATTCTATTAAAATATAAAGTGAAAAGAAAAATAAAACCCACCACCACAAGCCAATCAAACTTGCCTTTGCTTCCTCATCCTCCAATCAAGGTTCTTAAGAAAAAGACTAACAGTCTCTGAACTTCTCCTTGGCTTCTACCTACCGCAATCCATCATCCTTATCCATCGCCCAACTGAAATCATCTTGATATAATCTCCAATTATCTTAGTGCTGCCAAATTCAATAGTATTTTTCTGTCTTCTTCTTCTTTGCAGCATTTGACACTCATCACTTTGTTTTTAGAAGCTCAACACAGCTAATGACTTTTTCCTCGCCTAACCTTCCAGTTTCCCTCCCACTGTTCCCCGCAAGGACTCTTCTTTGCCATTATTTGAAGTGCAGTACTGTTTATATATGGCTCTTTCCATGCACCTCCTTTTCCCAGATCACCCTCATCTCCAACTAGCAGACTCCAGCTCATCCATCAGCTGTTGGCTCATATATCACCTCCTTTGAGAAGTCTTCTCTGAATGTCCCGTTGAATTTTTGTAGTACTTACACCCCATGCTTCCTCTCCATAGCAGTTAGCACCATGTAATGGAATTGTCAGTTTCCTTATCTGTCTCCCATGATAAAATCCTGAAAGTCAGAGACCCTGGTGTATTCATCTTAGTATTCTCAGCACTGAGCACAACTCCTGGCACAAACTAGACACTCAATGTGCATTGGATGCGTAATTGATTGACAGAGAAGCATGCTAAATCTGAAAACAGAATCTGGTTTCTTATTCCTAGAACTCAATGAACAGAAATTTATTTTAAAACAGGATGTTGTATAAACAGAAGGCATTAGTTTTGTTTATTTTTGTTTTGTTTTGTTTTAAGTAGGCATATTTCATTGTTATGGCTATTTAGCACACTTGGACTATAAATACTATTTGTGGAACTACTGTTTGGCTCCGACAGTAACAGACCAAAATGAGACAGTAAAAGCCTTGCATGCAGACTTTTCTTGATTTGCAGTTCTTCTCATGCCTAATGCTAGTGCTATTACTCTTTATACTCTTGTTTCCTAATGGTTTCTACATTGTAGAGAAAATGAAGTTAGGCATAAGGCATAAAATATGTTCATTAACCTTATAGCAGCTTCGAAATGATGCTAAAATAATGGCCTTATCCTCTTGAAAAGGAAAAAAAAAACATTTTGTCAAATTGTTGGAACAAAATGAAACTCTGGAAAAGTCTCACAAGAGACATACTTTATTATTGTCCCCCATAAAGATTCGTCCTGGAAACCAGTGGTCATAGTACCTCCTCTCAATTGTAAAACAACTGAGCTGAAGCTTACATCTAAGACCATGAAGGAGAAGGAGGAGTGACACTTTAAGCCCTTCACACAGAGTTTACATCAGGTAGAATTTTATGGAATACCTAATTCAGTGTTGCTATTGATTTTTGACAATTTTTAAAAATCATTACTTTTTTGGATGATTACAAGGAAAGGTGCACTCAGAGATTGGCCTGGAGCCTAGTTTTAGGGCGTTGAAGTTAGTATCCTTCCACAGTTTTGCTTCCTCTGTTACCTTAAGGAAAACATGGCTTCAGCTGAGTGTGGTCTTGTGGGACTGGATTTGGATTTGGATTTGGATAGGCACTCTGGATGGACAGTAAATTATGAAAGCACATAAAAATCTCCACAAACTTGGAGGAAAGAGAATTGCTAAGAACTCAGGTTTTTTTCAAAGACCTCTTTTTCACACACTCAAAAGTTAAACTCAGGTGTTGCTCTTATGCAATGCTCTTCACGCAGGAATTCAATATTTGATGATGATGATGTTTAAAGTACACAAAGATTCCCAGATACGAAACCAGATGTGTAACAGAGGAACCCTTCTTGTGCTGCAAGAGTCCAAGAAGGAAAAAAGGTGGCAACAGAACCAGTGTAAAAAATTAAGTGCTTGAAAAGTAACTTTCCAAGGAGTGTACCTTAGAGTAGGCCAAATTTCTTAAACAGGACATGAAAATAGTGCTGATCATAAAAGAAAGATGAATAAATTAAATTATGTTAAGATTTACAACTTCTGTTTATAAAAAGATACACTTAACAGAAAGAGAATCTACACCCACAGGGTGGGAGAAAATATTAACACAAAGGATTTGAACACAGAACATTTTTTAAAAATTCCTACAAATCAATAAGACGGAAAACAGAAAACTCGGTAAAAAAAATTGGCCAATGAATTGATAGACACTTCACAAAGGAAGATATCCAAATGGCCAGTAAATGCACAAAATGATGCTCAACTTCATTAGTTATCAGGGAATTAAAATTGTTAGCCCAACTTCAACGATCAGTGACTGTTTCTGTGTTTGCACATATGTATAGTCAAGTCTTTGAAGATAGATGGAACATCTTTTTGCCATTTCTATTTCAGTGGGTTCCAAGATATTAAGTCTCTGTCCCAACTAACAATGAATGAGTCTTGAGAACCCATCTCAGGCAGCCATCAACAGACCTGGCTTGCACTAAAGAAATAGACATTCATGTTTGGGCTCTCTTTTACATGCATTATTTTCAAAATAACCACATCTTAATCACATCAAACATCTAGATGAACACAAGTGTCTCAAAAACCATCCTCTTTAGAGAAGAAAGGAAGAAAGAAAACAAAAGCTAATCTTTAAAGTCTGAAAAAGATAAATGATTTACCCAAATTCCAATAACAAATAAAAAATTTTCTATCTTAACTATCCAAACATTATTTCTTCCTTCATTCAAATAAACATTTCTTGAACACCTACTACCTGCCAGGCATGTGCCACGACTGAGGGATATAAACACATGTGACGCAGGATATTTTCAATTCATTAACTCAGATGAGCACAAATGCAATTTGTTTTTCAATAACTGAAATCAGCTTCTGTCTGTCTAATGGTGTAATCCATAATTTAATCATTCCAGATAAAATTGGTTGTTTCAGGGTCCTTTTGCAGATTTTCTCTTTTCCTCTTTCCATTCTCCAGGTACTGGGGGCTGAGTTCCCCAGGGGCTAACATAGCAGTGGTGGGGGGAAAATAGAGAGGGGTCTGATTGGCAGCTCCCCTCTGCCTTATGCTGGCACCTGCTAAGGTGTCTAATCAATTGCTGAGTTCTTGGGCATGGCCACTCCTTCATGTTGGTTTTAGTGAAACAAGTCTTGTCTTCAGTTCATGCACACTGTGTCCTCCTTATCCAGGTGTGCAAGTCTACTGTCAGCCATCTGTGTGGCCCTCCTGGGGCAGCGGAGCTCTAAGAAGCTGTTTTGTGGAAACGGGGGGGAAGGATCCCCTATTTAATAAATGGTGCTGGGAAAACTGGCTAGCCATATGTAGAAAGCTGAAACTGGATCCCTTTCTTACACCTTATACAAAAATTAATTCAAGATGGATTAAAGACTTAAATGTTAGACCTAAAACCATAAAAACCCTAGAAGAAAACCTAGGCAATACCATTCAGGACAAAGACGTGAGCAAGGACTTCATGACTAAAACACCAAAAGCAATGGTAACAAAAGCCAAAATAGACAAATGGGATCTAATTAAACTCAAGAGCTTCTGCACAGCAAAAGAAACTACCATCAGAGTGAACAGGCAACCTACAGAATGGGAGAAAATTTTTGCAATCTACCCATCTGACAAAGGACTAATAACCAGAATCTACAAAGAACTTGAACAAATTTACAAGAAAAAAATCAAACAACCCGATCAAAAAGTGGGCAAAGGATATGAACAGACACTTCTCAAAAGAAGACATTTATGCAGCCAACAGACACATGAAAAAAAGCTCATCACTGGTTATCAGAGAAATGCAAATCAAAACCACAATGACATATCATCTCACACCAGTTAGAATGGCGATCATTAAAAAGTCAGGAAACAATAGGTGCTGGAGAGGACGTGGAGAAATAGGAATGTTTTTACACTGTTGGTGGGAGTGTAAACTAGTTCAGCCATTGTGGAAGACAGTGTGGCAATTCCTCAAGGATCTAGAACTAGAAATACCATTTGACCCAGTGATTCCATTCCTGGGTATATACCCAAAGGATTATAAATCATTCTACTATAAAGACACATGCACACGTATGTTTATTGTGGGACTATTCACAATAGCAAAGACTTGGAACCAACCCAAATGTTGGATTAAGAAAATGTGGCACACATACACCGTGGAATACTCTGCAGCCATAAAAAAGGATGAGTTCATGTCCTTTGTGGGGACATGGATGAAGCTAGAAACCATCATTCTGAGCAAACTATCGCAAGGACAGAAAACCAAATACTGCATTTTCTCACTCATAGGTAGGAATTGAACAATGAGAACACTTGGATACAGGGCGGGGAACATCACACACCAGGGCCTGTTGTTGGATGGGGGGAGTGGGGAGGGATAGCATCAGGAGAAATACCTAATGTAAATGACTAGTTAATGGGTGCAGCACACCAACATGGCACATGTATACATATATAACAAACCTGCATGTTGTGCACATGTACCCTAGAACTTAAAGTATAATTAAAAAAAAAAGCAATTATGATGTAAAAAACAAAAAATGAAACAGAAAAAAAGAAATGGGACAATCTGTGTCTTTAATATTAAGAAAGCAAATTGACTTACAAAAAAAAAAAGAAGCTCTCTTGTGCCTTTCAGGGGCAGCCACAAGCCTCTCAGCCAGCATCCCATGATGAACATCCCTACATTGGTACTGCACTGTGGTAGATTGAATTATTTTTCCCAATTGAGCAATTCCTCCCCATGTAACAGGATTATATTCCCCACCCATTGTCATGTGACTTGTCATCCCTAATGGTGGGAGGAATATGCATCCCTGCCTCATTGCCTTTTGGTTTGGCCATGTGACATGCTTTGTTTAATGAGATGTGAACAGACGTGGCATTTGTCACTTTAAGCAGAAGCTCTAAAAGCAATTGAGTGTTTTGGCCTGACCTCTTGGGCTAAATAAGAAATATTTCATCAGTTCTAGTCTGGGATGAAAAGACACATTTAACAGACCCACATGACCCACAGGACTGTGGTCAAGAAATAAATGTTCATTGCCATAAGTCATTGAAATTGTGGGGTTGATTGTTGCCACAGCAAAAGCTGATTAACACAAACCCCATTCTGACATGTGCAGGGAAAATTCTAGGAAGTTGGAAAAATGTGGGAACCCTTTCCTTTATCCCATGCTCACAGAACCCCAAACTTACCTGAGAATTCCACGGTCCTCTTATGAGAATTTAGCTAAGTAGTGCAGGAGTGCTTTCTCAGGGAAACTTTGGCGAGACCCTTCAACAATCAGTCCTCTAACTTTCCTTCCAACTCATAGCTCTACACCCCTGGCATGGCTTGGAGAAATATTTCTTAATATAAAAGAAGGGGCAGGAATATCTCTTTATCTTCCTCCCTGAACCTCAGCTTTATCTTTTTCAAACTAAAAGACAAAATGTTGCCATCATTATGGCCCCTCGGGCATGGTGGGCCCATGTTTAGTGGCTTGACTGGAGAAGGATCAGGGTTCAAGAGAAGAAATTCAGTGAAGTTCAGGGTGAGGGTAGAAACAGCTTGATTATTCAAACAAAATAATGTCTCAGTGAAAGTTCTCAAGGAATTTACAGCTTCGTAGAGGAGATAGACCCTTCACCAATAAGCGTGAGAAAAGCTTTCAGATCTGTGTTAGACACATGTATATAAGGAATTCACTGGAGTCCAAATGGGATGAATGGTAAATTTCTATCTGGAGAAAGGGTGGAACGAAAAGTTTCCTAAAGAAAATGACCCTAAAATAACATTTAAGGGGTGAACATGATTCCCACTGGTGTTGTAGGATAAAGCCATTCTGGGAAGAAGAAAAAGTATGAGTGAAATCTGAAGGTTTTGTCCTAGATGGTTCCAATTTTGAGAGAGATATATTGAAATCTTACATTATAATTTTTGTTAAGTTCTCCTTGACTTTTTGTTGTTGTTGTTGTTGTTCATTTTTTTGTGTTTTTTTGTTTGTTTGTTTTTAAGACTATGTCTAGTTCTATTGCCCAGGCTGGAGTGCAGTGGTGCAATCTTGGCTCACTGCAACCTCCGCCTCCTGGGCTCAGGTAATTCTCCTGTCTCAGCCTCCCAAGTAGCTGAGATTATAGGCATGTGCCACCAAGCCCAGCTAATTTTGTATTTTTAGCAGAGACAGGGTTTCACCATGTTGGCCAGGCTGGTCTCGAACTCCTGACCTCAGGTGATCCACTCACCTCAGCCTCCCAAAGTGCTGGGATTACAGGCGTGAGCCACCACACCCAGCCCACCTTGACTTTTTAATGCATTTTGCTCTATTTGTTTATTTTCTAGGTTGTTTGGTTAATAATCGATGAGTTGAAACAAGCATGAATGAGTTATATATGAAAATATGTATATTATTTCTAGGGACAGACACGTTTTTATATTATATTGTAATATGTTATATAATAATGTAGTAACAATATTATATAACATATGATAGTTTCTAATGACAAGCATGTTTTTATTTTTTGTGCTTTACAAAAACTTCTCTCATAAACTACATAAAGAAGTAGTAGATGAGCTAGAAGCAACTGGTAGAAATTTGGATGATGATGTGATCATGAACTGAGGAACTGAATTTTCTGATTCTTGTCTTTAACTTCTAGACTGCTATCAGCCTAGCTCTGTAGCAAAGAGAAATTAGAGTAGTCCAGGAAAAAGGCACTAGTCTAGAAGTCTAAGGAAACAAAGAAACTTGAAATATTTAATTCTACCTCTATTTTCTGTGGTTTTTGCTTTGTTTTCATGGGAAACTATTTTTAAGGAAGTATGTAATACATTTTCTTCATAAAAGTGCTGCATCCCTTTAACATCCTGTGACTCCTAAATCTGATGTCACAACATCCAAGGATAGCTCTATTGCAAAGGCTAGTAGTGATAGTAATAATATCTAAAGTGTATTGAGTGATTACCATATGGGCAACTTATTTTAAGTGCTTTATGTGGATATTGTGAAATTGTATAAGAATTCTCAAAACACAAGTATTTCAACTCAAGCTAATTAAAAATGCACTGTGTCTAATTGTCTTTTGTTGGAATCTAGCCTAATGAAATAATTCGGAATATGGAAAATGAGATTTGCATGATTATGATATTACTCAGAATATGAAACCACAGGGAAATAGTTGAGTAAAATATGGCATATCCACCTAATGAAATATGAGTTATACATGTTAAGTGATCATATAACTCATGCTTTCTTTGTGATTATTCCTTTAATGCCTAACAGCCCATTTGGAATGTGACCTATAATTGTCTGTTTTCTTCACTACCATATTATTGGTGCTGTGTAGTGTCTATGCAAAATTGGCATTCAATTTATTTTGTTAAATTATTAAATAAGCAATATAGAAATAGGAAAACTGCTAGTAACCAACTATCAAATAAAACAAGGAAGAAGATCACAGTAGTGAGTTTACAACTATGTAACACAGTTCTACCAAAAAGACTGGAGTAGAATACTTAGAATGATAACTTTCCTGTGCAGGTGAGGTTATAAAATTTAGTTTTTACTATTTTTACAATACGGAAGCCGTAACGGGAGTCTAAATGAAACTTTTCCAGTCTGTGCATTAAGACTGAGAACAATAGCTTTTAAGTGCTTATAGGTTCTCACGAAGGGTCAAAAACATCTGCGCATGACTTCTAGGCCCTTCTTCTATCTCCATTCTCTCCATACTAAGGAAGGGTAAGGATGAGAGGTTGGGAGAAATTTCTTTGGAGAGATTTGTTGGAGTGCTATGCTTTTCCCAGCCACCTTCAAAGGCTGGTTTAGGAATATCTCTCAGGGAGCTTGATGTGGGTCTGTGAAGTTTGAAGGGCACAGACCCATAACTGACTTTGACTTAGACAAGTCCATAGTGAGGGCTGTAAGCAGAGAGAGCTACCAGAAAAGTCATCCCTCATCCTGGAATCTGTGAGAAGCATCCTACCAGAAGCAGGAGCTACTGAGCTGCTGCACTGCACAACTCCATGGGAGACGTAATGGAACTGAGGGGTGAGCCACAAATAACCAGGGGAGGGTGAAGTGGGAGAATCTAAGAGAAGGGGGTCACCAAAGAATCACAGAACCCACAAAGGTGCTCCATGAGAGAAACCATCACTTAGAACACAGAGCCAGAAAACAAGGAATAAGAAGAGAAAAGAGGGCTCTCTCTCTCCTCATTTTCCCTCTGCAAGTGTTCAAGCATGGGTCAGGTGAAACTATGCAGGCCAGGAGCAAAGCTTTAAATTGCATGACAGATTGGAAATGTTGACCTAGGTTAAGCTGGACTTCTTAATACATGAGAATGACAATATTTTAATGTACAAATCTGGCTAGAGAAAAAATGATGTGGTTTGCCTTAGATATCTTTGCATGATAGAGAAAAGAGAGCAGATAGAGCAGTTCTGAAATATTGTGGTGTGAGAAAAACAAAGCTACTTCATGATATGACTCCACAAATCCTAGCTTATTCATTAAACTAGTTCTATTGGGCAAATGAAAAAAAATATGCGTTATGCCTTTTTAAATTTTATGTGTGTGTATACACATACATATTACTTCATGAGAAATTGTGTTTCTTAAAGACAAACACTAAAGTAATAGCCATTTCCATTATAAAGAACAGAAGGGGCTGGGGGCAGTGGCTCACATCTGTAATCCCAGAACTTTGGGAGGCTGAGGAGGGCAGATCGGTTGAGCCCAGAAGTTTAAGACCAGCCTGGACAACATAGGGAGGCCCTGTTTCTACAGAAAATTTTAAAAATAGCGAAGTGTGTGGCACCTGTACTCCCAGCTACTCGGGAGGCTGAGGTGGGAAGATCACTTGAGCCCAGGAGGTTGAGGCTGCAGTGAGCCATGTTTATGCCACAGCACTCTAGCCTGAGTGACAGAGTGAGACCCTGTCTCAAACAAACAAAAAAACAGAAGGAGGAAAATCTATGGCTCTATGGTAAATCTTGATGTATAAAGTTAGTATAAAGAAGCGGGGAACAAAGAAAAATTCCAGTCACCAAGTATTGATTAATTTCCTGTGTTAATACTCTGTTTGCCTCTCCAGACCTACTCTCCACCATCTCTTCACCACTCTGAGTCTTGGGAGGCAGACATCTATGGACTGCTTCACTCTCAACCTCCTTGACTTTACTTGGGTTTGGCCAATCAGAGGCATTAGTAGAAGATGAAGGAGAAGGAGGAGAGAGAAGCTGGAGTACTTATTCCCTGACCTTCCTGCCCTCCACTAGGCCAAAGGTTTGGGCAATGGTTGCCTTCTCCTAGATTCCTCTAGGTTGCTTTGTATCCTTGGCTTTTCTCAGAAGGTTCCACTTTCAAGGATTCTGTTTGGTTTGCACTGGGTTCCAGTAAGATCGCTCGCCTTCCCCTTCAGGGTTGAGGGTGGCCATGGCTTCCTAATGCATCCTAGGCATCTCATCCTCCCCCGTTGGTTCCAGTTCCCTATTCACACCTCTTCAAAGAGAACCTTTGTTAAACTCTATCCATTAAAGCTTTGAACCTTTGTTAAACTCTATCCATTAAAGTTTAAGGACCTTCTGGTTCCTTAGAAGAGACTAATAAAACAGTACCTATACTGAAGATCTTTTTCCATTTTTATTCAAGAGGAGGAGGCAAGGTAATTCCTTCCAAGGAATTTACTTGCAATTAATGATAAACATGTTTATTGATGTGCTAAGCATAATACGAGGCACTGTGGAGGGAACAACAGAGGTACAAGATTCCCGTTACTAGAATAGTGAGCTTGGAATCCAACATTTACTGACAAGGTATTGGTCAAGAAAGAATAATTTCATCCCTAATACTTTTGTAAGATTGTTATAGGAAGAAAAGAAGACACTGTACATGAAAGTGTGTTTTGCACCTCAGGCATCAGCATCTTTTCCGAGTTTCATAAGGCTGTGGCCACAGTGCATTGGCTCTGATTGTTCCTTAGCAAAGAGGGAAGGCTAATTCTTGGAGGATAGCACTCAAACTACAGGTGAGATAGTAGCCATGGTAAAATGTTCCCATCATGAACTTCTTTCTGGAAAGGTAAAGAGGAGACAAAAAGGGCAGGAGAAAGCAAAGTCACTAGGATGCCCTGAGACTCCAGACTTTAACAGGCACTCCTAAAACTTCACCCTGTACAGACCTCAATCTTTGTTTCCCAGTGACGCTGTTTGCAGCTTTATCTTTGCCATCTTCCTTCCAGCATTTGAATGACTTCTCACTTTCCTATGTTGTTCACTACTTCCAGACCTCATAGAAGCCACAAGATACAACATTATCTGATGTAGACACCACATGTGAATGCATTTTGTGGACTGCAGGAAACCACTTAGGCAGGCTGATTCAGATGGAGAGAGCTTTACAAGGCACACTCCCTGCTAAGGCTGTGTCACTGCCATTCAAAAGCTGTGTGCTTTTCTGAAGTTCAAACACCATATGCACATCATCACCTCCAACAATCAGGAATGGCAGAGATGAGATTAGGTAATGGTCTCTAAACATCAGTTTGCTGGTGTTACATACTTAATGAGACTTTTAAAAAGTGTACATATATTTTTTTAAGTTTTACTTTAAGTTCTGGGATACATGTACAGAGCATGCAGGTTTGTTACATAGGTATACATGTACCATGGTGGTTTGCTGCACCTATCAACCTATACACATTAAAAAATGTGTACATATTTTTAAACCACTCAGAAATTGTAAAATGCTTGTGCTTTTGAGCTAGTTGGGCATATTAATTTTCCATTGCAATGAACTCAGTTGATTCTAATATATGCCTCAATATTTGAGGATCAATACATGCCAGGAAGGAGTTTGCTAACTTTTTATTTGCCCTTTCATTTTTAGGCGATGTCATTCATAAGAAAGAAATGTAATACATTGATTTGAAATTTGGCTCATGGAAAATCAGTGCCCTCTGGGCAGCAGCTTTAAATTAATCATCAGTGCATTTATTGAGTTGCTACTAAGGGTCTACATCTCTGTTACTTGGATGGTGATATGTCACTAAGCAATATTTTTCTGCAAAGTGGGAAAAAGATGCTTATGCATAAGTGAAATGCTTCCAGAATAGAAAACTTTTCTGAAGGTTTGCATTGAGTATGTATGCTTACATAACGAGGAAAATAAATAATTAGGCCATTTGAAAAGGAAGAATAAGTGAAGAAGACAGGTAAAATGTGTGACCCTAACCATCACTACCCTTTTCTTTTTTTCTGGTACTTCTTTCCCATCTAATGTCTCTCCAAGATCTCCAATTTTTCTGCCATAAGCAAAAATCTTTAGTACGATTAAACCTTTAGTACACCATTTGGATAACTTGTCAGCATTATACTCCGTTTCTTCAAAAGAAGTCCATTTATATTCAACAAACATATATCAATAACCTTCGTGTAATATTGAATGAGGTAATACATGCAAAGCACATATAGGAAGTTTACTGCTCAATAAGTGTTAGTTGCATGATGAAGATAATCATCATCATGATGGTGATTTTCCAAGCATTGTGCTAAATGCAAAGATGTACGCTTGTGAACAAAAAAGATATGGTCCCTGCCCTTAAGTGCCTTTCTTTCTGGTTGGACAAGACAGAAAACACACAAAACCAGTAAGATAGTACCAGTATGATAAGTGCTGTTTTGCTATCAAGTGTTTTGTTTTGATAGAAAAGGAAAGTAATTTAGGAAAGTAATTTTTAAATGATTTGAGTCTCATGTAAAGGTTTGAACCAATGGATCTGAGGTTGCTTCCTCAGATATTTAATAATATACATATGAAATATATATTTGTATATAATTTGAAATATATATTATAAAATATAGATATACATATATATAATTTGAAACTAACTCTTTTAATTTAAGAGATTTGTTTATACCTCTTAAAAATACCAGGTAATTTCTCATCTCTTCTTTCACTTAGACTGCACTTGGTTGCATCTGTGTTTACTAACTTAACTTATCAGGAGTAGAATGCAATCTCTAGAATCATCTTCTGGGAGGGAGGGAGAAACACAAGAATCATTTTCCTCCAGTGAAGAACTGAGATAACAGAAATAATAACTTCTAAATAGAATCTACCCTTCAAATTCCTTCCTAAAATTAGTCGTTAAGATAATTTCTTAATTTTTTCTTTTTCCTTAGAGTAATCTAATTACTAAATAGTTTAGAGGAAATCCTAAGGAAATAAGAAAACTGGTTAAAAGGGAAAGTAAATTAGGCTTTGAAGTACAATCCTAAAGCCTGAGTTTTTTCTGTTTCTCTGCAAGCATGATGTTTTTGCGTAATCTAATTGGCTCATTTCTCATTTTTTGTCATCTCTTTCTTGTTTCCTAGCTGAGGGAAAGACCACTGTACTTTATGCCATTGTTTTAACTTCCATCAAAGGCCTTATTATGCATTCCCCGTCAAAAGTAATATCAAAATCCATAGTCCTTACCTTCAACAGAGTTAAATATAATTGGACTTAAAACCACCGATTACGTCCTCAATTCAGCTGGTGTTTAAGGTGAAAAATGCTATTTCTGTACAGGAAATAGGAACACCCTGAATTTATAAAATACTTGCAAAGGGATTTTATAATTGTCCCTTTTCCCTGCCAGGCCTATGTCCCACTGCACCTCCCCAAGCACAGGAGATTCCTATCGTGTCATGTTGCCCACTGTTCCCAAAACACACCCTGCACCTTCCCCTAGCAATGCTTTTGCTCCATGTTTCCTCTGCAGGGAATGCCTTGCTCCCTCCTGCAATTCCCCTCCTGAAATCCGACTTATCCTGCCAAGCCCAGCTCAGATGTTACCTCCTTCTTAAAGCCTCTCTCATTGCCAGAATTATTCATCCCCTATTGTTGCTCTGCTATAACTAACATCTCTTCTCTCATGGTACCTGATTTTATAGGTATTTGTGGTCCTACTGTTTCACTTTCTGTATTTCTACACAGTAGATTATTTTTTTGGGGGGGGGGGACATGGTCTCATTCTGTTGCCCAGGCTGGAGTCGTGGTACAATCATGGCTCACAGCAGCCCCAACCTCTTGGGCTCAAGTTATCCTCCCACCTCAGTCTCCTGAGTAGCTGGGACCACAGCTGTGCACCAGCAAGCCCAGCTTTTTTTTTTTTTTTTTCATTTCTTTGTAGAGACAGGGTTCTCACTGTGTTGCTCAGGCTGGTCTCAAACTCCTGGCCTCAAGCAATCTGCCCACCTCAACCTCCCAAAGTGCTGAGATTACAGTCGAGAGCCACCATGCCTGGCCTGTAAATTCTTTAAGGGCAGGAATTTTGACATTTATTTTTATATCCTTCTATCCCTTCACAGGGTGCCTTTGGCCTAGAAGGTATTCCATAATTGTTTTTAATGAATGAATAATCAACAAGTCTGTGCATTGCATCCATCATGGATTGCTTCCATCGTAATTCTTTTATGTTCAGAATCCTTATGATAGTAGAATATGTTTTTCTCTCCCCAAAAAGAATTACTAATAGACATTTCTTTGTCTCTTCACATTTATAGAATATAAAGCCTTGTGCAGAGGAAGAGGCTAATGTTAGCTTTTTTTCCCCTGCAGCAATTCCATGGCTATAAAACCATTTTCCTCTAATCATTGCAATGAACACGTAACGTGCCCTGGTAAACACTTCTGTCTGATGTGAACCTTTCCTAATGGAGTCAGCTCTCCAGCCAGGAATTTTCATTAAACAGTGCATTGTGCTGGGAGCTGTATTATGTATGCACACAACCAGAAGCTTGACTCTTTTATCGGCACTTATAAGAGAGTTTCAGAGTAGTGGTATTTCCTACCTCTTTAATTATTGAACGTTAAGATAATTTTAACATATGTTTATTGGGGTGGTAATTTCTTTCTAATTAATTCCAGATTCTATCTCTTAGAGGATGCCCAGCCCACATGGACCCACAGTCTCCAACATGGGAATGATGTGGACACTGAAGTCATTAAATCAAAGAATGTTCTCCCTCCCTAATATTTGGAAGAAACTTTTAGCATACACACAAAATAAGTGATTTTAGAATACTTCATCAGTTGAGCTAATCTGCAAATAGCAGAGCGTTTGGTTCTTACATGCATTAGGCTGATCACCAAACTAGATTAGCTCTACAATGAAAGGCATTTTTCTTTATGAACCAGTTGAAGAGAGATGTCCCAGTTATAAAAACATTTGCAAGAAGCTCTGAGCTTTTGGCCACCCTTTTCAGACCCCCTAGACCCTCCCTGTGGCAGTTAACTGGGTTACCTCCCTTTCTAGCTATTAAATTTTCAGACAAGCCCCAGATTATGCTCACAAGAATGGATCCAGTGAGTATTTGGGTTTTCCCCCCACAATACATGCCCTGAGACAAAGCCATGCTGTGCCAGCAACAGACTCGTCAGAAGAGGCTGCCTCTCAGTTGTGCTGTGGGTGCTTTGAGATCCAACCGAACACTGCAGACAGTTTCCCTCCAAGCTTGAGACTCCACTGTGTCCAAAAATAACTAGACAGGCAGGTTTGGATCTAGGAAACTTTTTAGCTCATAGACATATTTAATAATGGAAACATTGGTCCAAAATTTCCTACAGAGACCTCTGCTTTGGAAATGTATTTATATACATAGCTACAAAAATACCATTTTTGAAATAGTTACGTGGGGCCCAGTATTTAATCTTTTTGTAACTTCTAGAGAAGTTCTTTTAACTGGTAAGATCAAAAACTTTTCTGTTTTTCTTCAGCAACCATGTCTATAAAC
The DNA here is from genome assembly GCF_009828535.3 of Hylobates moloch. Lineage (NCBI taxonomy): Eukaryota > Metazoa > Chordata > Mammalia > Primates > Hylobatidae > Hylobates > Hylobates moloch. The sequence goes on along the minus strand of NW_026652276.1, from coordinate 42,050,297 downwards.
ATAACCAAGACTACAAAAAAAAAGGAAAACAGAGCCCACTCATCTACTTAGGATTTGATGCTTCATTGATAAGGACTTTCTTTTCCTGAAAATCTGGGTGCATTTTGGTCTCTTTTGTTTTTCAGATACTCTCCTATATTTAGACAGGCAAAAATGGTTGTGGATATTTTTATTTCATTTAATGCTTAACGGTGCCGTATTGTCATTATGCTGCTCAAAATAAGTTTCATAATTCTTATAATTCCAACGGAGTTTTGAATTCCCTGGAAAATGTTGCAAAATGTTTTAAATCTCATTAAATCCAAAAAATACTCTTTAATCAGCAGAATGTGAACCACTCCGTTTTCCACTTTCTAACATCACCTTAATTGACTCAAAGCTGAAGTCCACTGTTACTGCTTCAACACTGGATGAGAAAAAAAAGAAAAAAAAAAAGTAGGCATTTTCCTGTAGCAAAGACAGTGGGGTCCTGAGCCAAAACCAGGAGAAGCAGTAAGAGATCTTCATTTATTAGATCTTTTTACATTTCAGGCTGGTGCTGAAAATACAGCAGCAAACAAAACCCAGACCTAACAAGCTCAGAGGAGAAACAGACTTGGGCTTTAAAGTTGTGCAATTCAAGGACTGGCTCTGCTACTCCTGGTATAAACTTTAAGTTACTAAATTCCACAAAGCCTGTATTTTTTCATCTGTGAGAAGGGGACAATAACTTCCTGCTTTCCTATCGCCAAAATTATTTGTAGGGTCAAGTAATGTATGTTACATATAGAAGTACTTTGTAGGCTGGGCGCAGTGGCTCACTCACACCCTGTAATCCCAGCCCTTTGGGAGGCCAAGGCAGGCAGATCACCTGAGGTCAAGAGTTCAAGACCAGCCTGGCCAACATGGTGAAACCCCCGTCTCTACTAAAAATACAAAAGTTAGCTGGGCATGGTGGTGGATGCCTGTAATCCCAGCTACTCAGGAAGTTGAGGCAGGAAAATCGCTTGAACCTGGGAGGTGGAGGTTGCAGACAGCCAAGATGGTACCCACTGCACTCTAGCCTGGATGACAGAGTAAGACTCTGTCTAAATTTTTTTTTAAAAAAAGGGTCTTTGTAAACTATTTAGACTCAGAGAAACACAAAATATTACTTTCACAAACAGAAATGGAGTAAGATATTTTAGAATTATACCTACTATAATTTCCTCCAGGTTATGAAATACTTTTTAATTTTTCTAATCATTTTCCTAGTTGCGGTTAAGAGACTATCACTGCAGTAGAGGGATTTTCTGCCTATCCTGAAAGTTTTGGTCAAGAGGATTATCAGAAGGCAAGACTACCGAACATATGTTCTGTTACCTCTTTAACATGCAGGACAAGCATACAGGAACTCTAACAGAATGCAGTATTGCCTGCTTGCCGTCCAGGCCCTGCATGAAGCACAGCCTCCAGTGCTCTCTCTCCAGCTGTTGGGTGTTTTCTGGATTCAAATCACTCACTGAAATGACAAGCAGACCCTCCAATATGTATAATGGCACAAATACAAGAGAAGTTTACATCTTGCTCATATGAACACCAAAATAGGTGTTCCTGAAGGGCAGAGGCTGTTCTCCAAGCAGCGTCTGAAGCACCAGGCTAGTTCCATCTTCTGGCATCACCATCTCCAACACAGAGTTCCCAAGGTCAATAAGTTTGTCTGCATGGAGGCAATAGCAAGAGAAGAAGAGAGCGAGAAGACTCACTTGCTCCTTAACCATTTCTGCCTGGAAGTGATGCGTATCACTTCTGCTTACACTCCACTGGCAAGAACTCGTCACATGGTCCCATCTACCTGCAAGAGGAACTAGGAATTAGAGTCTCTGGCCCTAAGCCGTATTATGAAGTCACGGCTTCATAATATGGAAGGGGATCATTAATTTTGGTGGACAATTTGTTGGCAGTCTCTGCCACAGCATCACTTACACAAAAGGCCCAAGGAATATCACAGCTGAAGGGGACCTAGAAGTTATCTCTCTCAGCAATTCTCGAACTTTTTTGACTAACACCTACAGAATGAAATAAATCTTACATCACAACCCAGTATACCACACATGTGTGAGTATCTGAAACATTGTATAAAATGTTTTTTCCTCTCAAGCATGATGCACTGATACTTTCTATTCTTTAATTCCATTTTATGTAATTTTCTTCTTTTTTGAGACAGAGTCTAGCTCTGTCGCCCAGGATGGGGTGCAGTGCACAATCTCGGCTCACTGCAACCTCTTCTTCCCATGTTCAAGCGATTCTCCTGCCTCAGCCTCCCATGTAGCTGGGATTACAGGCACTTGCCACCATGCCTGGCTAATTTTTGTACTTTTAGTAGAGACGGGGTTTCACCATGTTGGCCAAGCTGGTCTCGAACTCCTGACCTCAGGTAATCCACCTGCCTCGGCCTCCCAAAGTGCTGGGATTACAGGCATGACCCACTGCACCTGGCCATAATTTGATATTTTTTATCACTAGTTTTGATGCACTAACTTGATTTCTCAACCTACTATTGGATTGTGACCCACATTTGGGCCTAGCTCATTATTTAGAAATGACATAGATAAGGTTTGGAGGAGGGGTTCTGTGACACACCTAAAGTCACAGGTAGTTGAAGCAGTGTTGGACCCACACCTATAAGCATTAGCCATTAGACTAGGGATTCTTTTTTGTTTCAAACAATATGTTATTTGGTTAAATTTTAGATCAAGTATGTTTTGTTGTTGTTAATAACATATTATTTATTTAACAAGAAGAGAGCAGTCTTATCAATGTCATTGAGGAACTATATCCATTAGCACATTTGCTTATGGCCTCATGGTGGCAAAATGGCTGCCACTCCAGGTATCTGCTGGAAACAAATTTTTTTTTTTTTTTTTTTTTTGAGACAGAGTCTCACTGTGTCACATAGGCTGCAGTGCAGTGGTGCGATCTTGGCTCACTGCAACCTCCACCTCCCAGGTTCAAGTGATTCTCCTGCCTCTGCCTCCCGAGTAGCTGGGATTACAGGCACCCACCACTACACCTGGCTAATTTTTGAATTTTTAGTAGAGACGGGGTTTTACCATGTTAGTCAGGCTGGTCTTGAACTCCTGACCTCAGGTGATCCACCTGCCTCGGCCTCTCAAAGTGCTGGCATTATAGGCATGAGCCACTGTGCCCAGCCAGAAACATCTTAATACATTTGATATAGGTGAATGCTTACCTGCAAATTATTATTGTATAATATATTATTCTCTAAATCTACATATTTTTGAAATTTGAAGATGACCACCAATAAAGATATCAACAGTAGTTTATAAATATATAGGTAGTCTGCATCTTGAGTTAGTTGAAAAATAAGGATTCAACTCTTTTTTATACATCTATCTTAATGCAGAACTCAATTTTATCTTAAAAATATTTAAATTCTGAAAACTTCTTGTCTTTGAAATTCTAAGTTTACTTTTAAATTTCCACACTTAAAAAAACCCATCTAAATACACAGGTATGCAAAACTTTAAAATGGTATGTGTGCTTTTTTCTTTTCTCATGATGTTATTTTCAAATTATAGAGTTGCTTGGAACATCTAACTAAAGAACAGCATTTGGAGACAGAATAGCGCCATCCTCGTCAGAAACATAGCCATCTCAACTTTGAAGGAGGAATGGTCATTAAGAAGCAAAAACATCTCTGGAATGAATACACCCTCTTTAAATTCAGTTGTATTTTTGTTTTTCTTACATTCTACGCTAGGCTTATGATGTTCTTATGATCCCTTGCCAACATTTTTGAGTAACAAGACTGTGTGAAAAAAATGCTTTTTTGAGTACACATCATGCATTTTTCTAAAAGAATTGTACTGCACAGGGTAATTAATATTATAAATAGCGAGTGTTTGTACGAGGAAGCTGTGAGGTGTGGGTTCCAGCTGGCTAGGTGAGTGTTTTTCCAACTAAAAAACTCACTCTAAGGCACAATAGCGTCATTATGCTACATGGGTGGAATGGGAGAGGAGCTTGGGGAAACGACTCTAGGAAAGATTCCCGTCATTTCCTCGAAGTTACCAGAAATTGCTCTATAATCCTGGAATCTGACTTAATTTCTGGTGGCATCAGCGTGTTATCAAGCAGTGGGAGAGCAGAGTGAAGCTGACAACGTGGACTTTGGGCACAACGAGACCCAATTCCAAGACCTACCTCTCCCCCTTACTACCTATGTGACTTTGGGCAATTTGCTTAACCTCTCCAAATCCTCAGTTAATTCATCTGTAAAGCAGGAATACCCTCATTACAGGGTTTTGTGAGGATTAAATGAGATAGTGCATGTAAAGCACTTGGGAAAATGTCTGCTATATGGAAAATGTGCAATAAATGCTACGATTAAATTAAATTGTAGGACCCAAAAAGAAACTTCACAAGTAATTATAAAGCTAATTTTTAAAATTACTCATGAGCAAATGTCCTTGAGCTAGAGAAGCATTATTACTACTATTGTTATTTTATTTTATTTTGAGACAACGTCTCACTCTGTCACCCAGCTGAGTGCAAGTGGCATGATCACAGCTCACTGCAGCCTCAACCTCCCGGGCTCAAGTGATGCTCTGACCTCAGCCTCCTGAGTAGTTGGGACTACGTTGCGCACCACCATGCTTCGCTGTTTTGTTTTGTTTTGTTTTTGTTTTTGTTTTTTGTAGAAATGGAGTCTTGCTACATTGCCCAGGCTGGTCACAAACTCCCAGACTCAAGCAATCCTCCCTCCTCAGCCTCCCAAAGTGCTGGGATTACAGGTGTGAGCCACCACGCTTGGCTGTGCATTATTATTTTTATAAAACTCCATTATTTAGTTAAAAGGGCCTCTTTTGGCTGAATTTGGTTCTCTCCAAAATTTAATGAAAAGGCCCTTTACTGGCATCATGTGGCAAAATAACACAGTAGAGTAATACATGTTTAAGAAGGAAGAGCTGGGTGGGCGTGGTGGCTCACGTCTGTAATCCCAGCACTTTGGGAGGCTGAGGCCAGAGGATCACTTGAAATCAGGAGTGCAAGACCAGCCTGGCCGATATGGTGAAATCCTGTCTCTACTAAAAATAGGAAAAAAATTAGCTAGGTATGGTGGTGCGTGCCTGTAATCCCAGCTACTCAGGAAGCTGAGGCAGGAGAATTGCTTGAGCCCCAGAGGCAGAGGTTGCAGTGAGCCGAGATCGCACCACTGCACTCCACTCCAGCCTGGGTGACAGAGCAAGACTCTGTCTCAAAAAAAAAAAAAAAAACAAGGAAGAGCTGCATCATCAGTGTGATGTTGCAAGGTACCTATCACATTCCAAGTGCCATTAACTTACATGAGCCTCCCTTTGCCATTCTCTATTGATCGTTTCTGGCACAGAATCTCTGACAAGAAACATTTCAGGGGCTTTACTAGATTTCAGCACCAAAGACCTCAACAGATTAAGTCCTGGCTTGGTGATCTGATGCAATAAAAGTAAATCTCTTTATATTGTTAAAAAATTTAGAGAACTAAACAACATTAAATACGTTCATGTTATCCTGGCTTATCTCTCAGGTAATCTTTAAAGGTAGAGAACTGAGACAATGATCTAGGTAATCGACAAGTCACTCTCCCTTTCAGGGAAGGAAATCGGGGGTTTTCATCCACATGATTTCCTTGCTGTTGTCTGCCTGATGAAATCCAGGTTCTCTGGCTGGCCCTTAAGCCATTTAAATCTTACAGATTTAGGAACTTGTGAACTTCAAGAATTATTTTCTATTTAAATGTTACTTATTTTCAGAGAAGATTAAATCTATTAAACACCTGTATTAAAACATGATATTTTCTGGCTTTGGTAGGACTTTCCTTCTGACTTTAAGAACAAAATAATAGTAATTCAATATTTGTTAGTAAAATTTAATTTCTACATCATATAACATTAGATTGCCCCCATGAAAATAAGTTATTTAAAAAGCAATTTCACAAGAAATGCTAGCTCAACTCTTTGACAACAATACTATGGCTTTAACTCACTGCTGGATCCCCAGCACCTAAAACTGCACCTGGTATGTATTTGATATTGAATAAATATTTTAGATGTAAGATTGTGTTAAAATCATAATTTTAAATAAAATTTTCTATAAGATCATATGGAATCAAAATATAAATATTGATTATTGCTCATTAAAATGAGACTATTGGAATACCTTATTGGTGGCCACACATTTTTTAAGAGTCAACAGGGTAAAATTGAACAGAATGATCAATGATATTCCTTTACACAAATACATCCTTGATTCTTACAGTTCAAGTAAAAACCATCAGGCACTATAAACTATTTTGATCAACTGAAACTGTCCCTCTGCTCCAGGGACTGCTTCAACGAACAGAATTTTCCTGTTTGCAATTTTCAGCTGGCAGATGAGAAACGCATGAAGCTTTATCCAAATGGAAAACCCAGTCATTCTTGGTAAAGTACAGGAGGGGAGAAAACTGTCAGCTGTAAGAATTTGTCACTGGGGAGAATATTAAGCTGATGCAACTTACTCCTTTGAACAAGAACAAGGCATAAATGGAGGAACTTCTAATTTTCACATTTAACTGGACTCTCATCACTACTATCCTTTCTCACCACTCTCTAGTTCTCATGCAACATTTAGTCACCCACTACACACACACACACACACACACACACACACACACACACACACACACTCTCTCTCTCTCTCATACACTCACATACCGGTGGTTTCTGGGTATTTCCTGATGGGTTTGGAAGGGTAGGAGGTGGGGAAGAGATACCCTCCCACCTACCACTGCAGCCAGTGCCTCCTAGCCTAGGAGTCATGGAGAAGTGAGGCCAGAGTGGCGATCGGGACATTCCTTCTGGGTCAGCTTTTCCCTTGCCCCCCTGCCTTCAAGTTGCATGGGAAAATGCACACGCTGTTGACTACAGAGGCCCTCCTGGGAGGAAAAGCAGTGTTTACACAATTATTACTGAGCTGGATTCCAAACTCTTTATTGTTTTAGTTGCCTGTTTTGTTTTAAATCACAGAGAGAATGGTTAGGAAGTACTTTGGAAACCAATCAAAAGGAGAAGCAACAAGGACTGATATGGTGGTTCCCAGATTTTTTGGGTTTTGTGGACAAGTAATATGTCGAAAAAATAAATAAATAAAAGATTGAGGAACTAAGAGGAAGTTGGCAACTTTCCTTTTTCTAAGTAAGACATAGGATCAATACCAAGTCTTATTAGCCACTATTGCCAGTTCTTCATAAAAGGGACAGCACTTTAATACCAAAAGAACATAATCTCAGATTAAAGGACTGTTTTTCCCAAGAAAGAGGATAGTTGATAATCTCAAACAACACAGAGAAAGCAGACACTGTTGGGGGTTCTGGGGGATGTGCCCAGATCTCAGATCCCTCCTATGGGTTCTCTGTGCTCAGCCTTCAGCTTCTGTGCTTTGATTTTGATAGCTTCCACCAGCACACCTTCAGAGAACAGCCCTTGGGCTTCTAGAGATGGTTTGGGTTCGTGTTTGGGAGTTTAGCCCCCACTCCACACCCGAGTGTGGTCTATCACCTGACAGATGGTGCTTGAGGATGAAAGCCCTGCTGCCTTCCTGGAGGTAAACAACCTCTGTTCGCAATTTTCAGCTGGCAGAAGAGAAATGCATGAAACTCTATCTACATGGAAAACCCAGTCACTCTTGGTAGAGTACAGGAGGGGAGAAAACTATCAAGCTGTAAGAATTTGTCGCCGGGGAGAATACATGCTCCTGAGCTCTCCACGTGCTCAGGCTGACTGGGATTTCCCCTGGAGTCATGCCCTTGCCTGGCTTCCCTCCCATCCCTGTCCTGTTTCTCTCACTCCCTGATTGGTTTCTCCTGAGAGCCATTCCTTCATATTTCACTTGCACATACAACTTTGTCTCAGGGTTGTCTTCTGGGAAGCCTGGACGAAGACAGATGGGTAAAAATGTCTTCTTAGATTGGTGGCAGTATGTTCATGGCCTTTGAAGGACAGTCTGGAGAATAGACTTGGACAAAAGGGCTGGGTTCCAGTCCAAGCTTCACCACCAACCAGATGTTTGGCCTTGGCCAAGTCACAAAACCGTTAGCTTTACCTCCTCCACTCTTGTCATAGGGTGGCTGGTCAGGAAGATATGGAATGAGGGTGAAGCTGGGGGGCAATTCCACAAAGAAGAGAGGCCAGAAAAATACGTAGCTTCTTTTTTTTTTTTTTTTTTTTTTTTTTTTTCCGAAGTGTCGCTCTAGGCTGGAGTGCAGTAGTGAAATCTCGGCTCACTGCAACATCCACCCCCCTGGGTTCAAGCGAGTCTCCTGCCTCAGCCTCCCAAAAATGTAGCTTCTTTATATCCTAAAGCTGATTCAGTCTTTGCTGTAAGCCTCTGTCCCACTGTGTAAGGAGGACAACATGAAATTCTCATCAACATAGTTTTATGCAATCATTTAAGTAGTCTCTTTGGAGAAATCTCTTTCAGGCAAATGCCATACTTTCGGATCTCCTACTCCTCTCTGAGGTGACATCCTGCAGAACCAAGGAAGGCTGCGTGACCTCTGAGTGGCATGAGAAGGGCAGCTCTGAGAGCTCTGAGATGGGCTCGAGTCCATCTGCCTGCTCCCTGGTCTCTTGGCTCTGGCTGTTGGGCACTCTGCTGGCACTAGATGCCAGATCTGGGGCTTGTGAATGGGCAGTCAGATCCCTGGGCTCAATAAGGGCAGAACCCACTCCTCTGCTTCTTGGATATCCCCAGGCTATCCCTGGAATTAGGGTCTCCTGATTGGCCATGACTTCCATTGGATGCCCACCCTGGATGGGGCTCTGTACTCCTAGCCACAGGTCACAATGACCCTACTGCGGTGATACCCGCTGGCAAGTTTCCCAGCTACACTCTCAGTCCCCATGCATTCCTCCACAGCCATGCAGGCCATTCGGGGCTCTGCAACCACACAAAAGCAGAGGCATGCTAGCACAACATTCCTCTCTGCCCAGCCACACTGTCCATCACTGAGGATAGTACAGGGTTTTGCTGCAAGGGGGCATCCTCCCAAACAGGAATGGGATAAATGTCCTTGTCTTTGAGCTTTCTCCTAAACTTATACAAAATACGTCACCCCTCTGAAAAGGAAATATCAGGACTCAAAGTTCGTGCTTCTCTTACCTCCATCTCGTTCTCCTCCCCACAAGCCACTGAGGACCAGAGAGATGACCTTTCTTTTTTCTTCTCTCAGGTTGGCCAGGGTTAGCACTTACAAAAGGGGCCACCATGTACAGTTGTACAGACTGTGGCCTGCACAAGAATGCCCAAGTGAGACAGCAGGTATCTACCTCTGCTCACCCAGCCATGAGTGAGCTGGCACTGGGCTGTGTCTACTTAGAGCAAGAAGACCCTTTTTAAAATTTGCACAAAGGCATTCTAAGGGCTACCAGCAACTCTGGTCACATTCATTCTCTCCTGAAAGCAGTACCCACTCCCTTCTCTGGAGCTACAATGGCTATCAAAGAACATGATTTACAAGGAAGAGGAAGGATGTACACATTGCTTAATGTTTCAAAACATGATCCACATTTTAGAGGCTGAAGCACTTTGAGACCAAAAGGGGTTTTGGTGGTCAGCACCTGCTGTGCTTTTGTCATGAACTCAGCCCTGGTCTAGATGGGGGTGAACGCAGGGTAGAATGTAAGACAGGACTCCTAGAGGAGAACTCATGTGACTTCCAGTGAGCAGTGCTGGAAAGCATGCAGTCAAGCACCAGTTGACCCGTTCGGGCTTTCGTCCTGCAGAGCTACAGGGTGAACACAGGCCGTGAGGTCTGGGGCATGCAGAGAAGGTTGGCATCTGTGTTTGGAAAACAGGTGGGGAGGGCCCTGCTGGCCTTATAAGTATGGCACAATCCAAGTTCTTATTTCAGAAATCTTGGCTAGGCGCAGTGCCTGGGTTGGGTGCAGTGGCTCATGCCTGTAATCCCAACACTTTGGGAGGCCAAGGCGGGTGGATCACCCAAGGTTAGGAGTTCAAGGCTAGCCTAGCAAATGTGATGAAACCCTGTCTCTACTAAAAATACAGAAATTAGCTACAGGTGGTGCTGCACGTCTATAATCCCAGCTACTCAGGAGGCTGAAGCAGGAGAATTGCTTGAACCCAGAAGGCAAAGGTTGCAGTGACCAGAGATCGTGCCTGTGCACTCTAGCCAAGGTGACAAAGCAAGACTCTGTTTCAAAAAAAAAGAAAAGAAAGAAATGAAAAAAAAAAAAGAAAATCTTCATCATGCTTAAGCTTTTCTCTATTATGTCTACTTCCAATTCCCTCTTAAAAAAGAAAAGTGAAGGAAAACTAAGTTTCTGAAGTTCTTCATATCTGTACCTAGAACAGGAGGGTTCCTGCTTGCCTCTAGCAAGAAAACAAGATGCTGCCACAGATTTCAACTCAACTTGTTTTTCGTGGTCAGAAGAAATTAAAACATGATTATTAAAATAAAGATTTCAAGTGGAAAAAACCACAATGCTGAGCAACTGTGGGTTTAATCCTGCCTCCTCCACGTGACACAGACCTGCCTCAGTTTGTCCTCCAGCCCCCAGCCCCCCAGAAGACAAGGGGGTATCTACAGACCCCCATTATTTGGCTGGTGACCATAATATGGACATCTGAGCCGTTATGGCCAGGCCTCCCTTTTATTTCACCTCAGATATATTCTTCAGGCTTCAAGGGTCGTGCATTTGAATGCCTCGCTGATACACCTGTTGGTTGCCCAAAGGTAATTTGTGCCATTCAGCGCAATCAGTTCACTGAGAAGTAGCTTTGTAATCAGCATAATGGTCCTCCAAAAATCCCACAGACCAAGGAAGGGTTAGGCCATGTAATTGAAGAGGCTGCAGACTTGGGAGATTCACAGGAACTGAAGAATGACCTTGTTTTTGATGAACTAGGGTCGATACCCACTTTGATCCTATAAATAAATCTATTTCTAAATCTATGCAATACCCATAAATATTATAGATTGTTTCTGATGAAGTCAGAGAGAGAGGCAGAGAGAGAAAGAAGACAGAATAAAATGCTTTGCTATTAAGGATGATAAAAACGTATATTTATGGTCTTTCTCAGGAGATGTTTCTGGGTGTTTTTTCCTTTTTCTGTATTTATCAGGATAGATGCACTATGAAAAAATAATGCAATACATAAATTCTAGTTATATTAGCATAAAAATGAAAAGTAATCACAGAAAATGATTACAGTATAAGTATGCTTATAAATTCAGTGTTTTTCTTTGTAAAAGATGTGGTGCATGATTTTCAGTGGTAAAAAACAACATGTTTATTTCATATCTTAAAGTGGACTTTTTTTAATATAAAAGAGGGAAGAATACCCAGGATGCTTAAGGTAAGTTAATATAATTACAATTAGCCTGAACAACTCTCCCTACTGCTCTGCAGCACTCACTAACATTTAACAGAAATGCCAGGTCTGATGGGCTAGAAAATGAGAATAGTAATATTCATGCTTGTTCTGCCCATCCCACAGGGTTATTCTAGAAGATAAAATGAGCCAATAGTGTGTGTAATGAGGGTCCAACTCAGCACCAGCACAGAGACTTTTCTTTCCATTCTATCCCAGCACTCTGGTTGTCAAGACCCAACACCATCTGTATGTGGAATGAGGGGTACAAGTGTCGAGTCATTGAAAAGGATTCGCATCCACATAGAGTTTGGATGAAGCTTAGCAAAGCCTCAGAGATGTGCCAGCTTTCTTCCAATGGGCAATCCAGAAGCCCTGTGCAGGCAGCCATGGATGGAAGGAATATTCTCCAGGTGCTGAGGCAACAGCTATCATGTCTCCTACTCCAGACTGACCCATGGCGCCACCTCGTAGTGTGACAGTGAGAGGAAATAAAAGATCAGTATTTTTAAGATTTCATCTAGAAAAAGATATACACTTTTGTCCCTTCAACTTCTCCCTCTCCCCCGCTTTACCAATGGCCTTCTTTCATTGCCGGCCCAGTTTCCAGGTTCCCTGAGGCAGAATCGGGTAAATGGATAAGAGAAAAACAAGATCAGAAAGGTGAAATGCAGTCGGGAGGCGCCCTGAGGACCAGGGCCACCAAGGCTGAGACTTGGAGAAGAGCGCTGATCAGAAAGTGAAGAGGAGCCATCAAGAGAGGGAGAAGCTCTGGATCGCCTGGTGAGGAACCGAGTCCCTCAAAGACGTTTCTGCAGGTTGTAAACTGAATCACAAAGTAAAATCATGGGATCACTGGAAGATAAAAGTTCTTTCAGAAATGCAATTAAAGATGTGAATGGCCCTTTGATTGCTTTTGGATGCTAGACTGAGTTTCTTTGGATGATACACTGAGCAGCCCTGGACCATGGGAGGCTGTGGTGTTTGTTCAGGTGTTTATTCAGGCTCTCTGGCCAGGGTGTTTTTTCATGGCCTCTTCATTGTCTGAATGGTAACATTTCACTGACAAAACTCAAACGATCACGCTAGTAAGATTTTAGTAACGAGGCCTACCTAATGTGCCCCCAAAAATTCCTACAACACAACTAGAAACTCTTTCAGATCCCCACAATGGTGTGGAAGGCAAAATATTCCGTTTTCTGCATGGAAGTGGGGGTTTCTTAGGATACAAAGTACAAGATAAGCCAGTAGAAATTAATATGGTACTCATGAGTCTTCTTTATTTCCAGGTACAACCATAGACATTTTTAAACTTTAGCTAAGTCATCCTTTATACTTCTCCTGAGGATATAGTAAGAGAATATATTAGATTACCATTTGTATCTGCAGCAATTGTGCCATATTGAACATTTTATTACAATAAGCAATATTATCACAAGGCTGGTGTATCAGGGTTCTGGACACCTCATGGCCCAGTCAAGTTGTCACATAAAATTAACCATCACAACTGGATTTATAAAATTATAAATAAAGCCGTATTCTCATTCTATAGAATACAGCGTAAGACACATCTCTGCTTGTTAGCCTGAGAACCAACCAGGAATTCATCTTTTGGGCCAAGGGCATACCTGGAGTTGAGGGATTCCCCTCACAGATGTTTTCCTGTCTCTTCTGAAGGGCCAGTCTTCTCGGGAGTTGAAGTGAGTGGATGCTAAGTGTGTAGTCAGCAGTAGACTGGGAACAGGAGGGCAGAGGGCCTGGCAAGAGCCCACGGGGGTTTCCTGGGGTTTCCAAAGAGGCTTCCAGTTGGGTGTCCACCAGATCACACCCACAGAAACCACTTCTTCCCTCCAGAAACTTCCCAGACCTCTTACCACCACACAAGGGATTTAAGAACTGAACAATCTTTTGGGGATGTCCAATAAAGGGAATGGTGAGGTGGCTCAAAAAGGAAACAAAGGGAGTGTTTAGCTGGTTGGTGAGCTCAGGTATCAGTCCCAGAGAGCCGATTTCTCTGCTTTGCTTTGTCTCTTAGAACTCATTTTGCTTTGCAACCAGAAACACATTTCAGTTTGAAACTGTACCCAAGCTGCACCCTCCCTCTCCGACGTTAGGGTGCACCCACTCTTCTCAGGCCCAATCAGGCAGCGATGTGCCTTGCATCCAGACAAGGAGTAAATATCATTCTGGAGTCCTCAGTGAATATCATTCTGGAGTAATAGCTTCTTCATAATAATGACTTACAAGTAACTCACTACCTCCTCACCAGCCAAAAATACTCATTTCTCCAGGGCACATCTACAAGACAGTAAGTAAATACGGGAGGAAAGAAGTGCTTTACAAGGAAATATGCATTAATTTCTTTTCATGGAAACCAGTTTGACAAACCGATAGTTCTGCCCTGATTCTTCAATGGGTGCATTCTTAGTTGATTAATTCTCAAAACAAACAAGATGTTGGCATGCTAACTTGTTGCCCGGTCCCTAAGGTAGAACTAATTTCTCTTTCTCTCTTTATTGCTTGGCATGCATTGTACATCTCTTCTGGTTATAGGTCTTGTGGTATAATTATTTAGGTACACATGTTATCTTCTTCACTATGTTGTAAGCTCCTTGATCTTTGTGATGATTCATCTTTACACCTTGCACAGCACTTAGTACAGGGCTTCCCTTTCAGTAATCGCTCTATAAATATAAGCAATGTAATGATAATGTGTATTTGCCATGCAAAAGCCAATTCATACTTACTGAGCAGCCTTTAAGTACCCAGCATCATGCTGTCCCTGTGAAAGGACATGGTTTCCAACAAGCAGAGAGACACTTGTAACAACATGGATGAACCCGAGGATGTTATGCTAAGTGAAATAAGCCAGACACAAAAAGAAAAATACTATATGATCGCATGCAAATGCAGAACCTTTTTCGACTAAAAACAGTTGAATAAATAGAAACAGAGTCAAATGGTAGTTACCAGAGGCAGAAAGGGAGAGGAAATTGGGAGAAATAAGTCAAAGAGTACAAATTTGCAGTTATGTAGGATGAATAAGTCTATAGATGTACAGCATGAAGACTACAGTTACAAATATTGTATTATATACCAAAAGTTTGCGAAGAGAGTAGATTTTAGGTGCTGTTAATACACAGACACACAAAAGGTAACTATGGAAGGTGATGGATTTGTTTGACTATAGTAATTATTTCACTGATTATATGTGTATCAGAATATGTTGTCTACCTTAAATATATACAATAAGAAATACATTTTTAAATAAATAAAATATGATCATGCTAGTGAAATGAGAGTTACTTGCACACAGAACAACTAGATACTACATGTAGATGTTATTAGTGAGATACCTTCTGTTTCAGTTAGTATTTTCTTGAGTTTAGTGCAGATAAATACTAAAAATTATTCAAAATAAGAGATACAATATTATTCAATACATAGGCTCTAAAAATATTCCTGTAGTGCATTGAGAAGTACCAATATATGTGTAGGAAAATAAGATAGAAAATATAACTTAACAAGCAAGATAATTCTATTTTGGTAGAAACTATATTCATTAAGAATGAGGGTCTTAACTTGATTTTAAAGTTCTTTTATAAGACAAGCAATAATAGCAGGAAAAACCCTTTTAGAAACTTTACATGTTTAAAAAAAACACAAGCAAGGTTAGCAGGAATAAAAACTTCAAAAAAAGGATAAATATGTGTGGAAGGGGTAGTATTACCAGATACTAAAATATATTATAAAGCCTCTATAATTAAAACTGTGTGGATTTGGTACATGAAGAGATTGATGACACACCAATGGAAAGAAACAGAAAATGTAGAAATAGAATTAGTTTCATATAAGAATTTAAAGTTTGATAAACTTGGCATCTCAAATCAGTGAGGGAAAATGTATGTTTTAGAAAATAGTAAAGGATAACCAGAGAATGACAAGGATTAATGTAAAATTGCAACCATTCCTCACACCACATACCAGGATAAATTCCAGATAGATAGGAGACTTAAACATAAAAAATAAAATCATATAATAAGTAGAAGAAAACATTAGTGAATTATAATCTGGGAGTGGAAAAACTTTCCTAACTACAACTCAAATATCTAGGAACAATGAGGGAAAAGGATTGATATTTGATATTTTTCTAAACAAATAAAATAAGATTATGCTAGTGAAATGAAAGTTACTTATACACAGAACAACCAGATATTACATGTAGAGGTTATCAGTGAGATACCTTCTGTTAGTATCTTTTCCAGTTTAGAGTAAAAACAAACAGGGATCTGTGTTTTTGTCCAAATCTCATGTTGAACTATAATCGCCAAGGTTGGAGATGGGGCTTGATGGAAGGTGAATGAACCATGGAGGTAGATTTCCCCTTTGGGACTGTGTCATGATAGTGAGTGGGTTCTCATGAGATCTGGTTGTTTAAAAGTTTGTAGCACCTCCTCCCATCTCTGTCTTCCTCCTGCTCTGACCATGTGAAGTGCTGCTAACCACTTTGCCTTATGCCCTGATTGTAAGTTCTCTGAAGCCTCCCCAGAAGCTGATGCCACCATGCTTACTGTACAGCCTGCAGAACCATGAGTCAATTAAACATCTTTTCTTATAAATTACCCAGTATCAGGTATTTCTTTAGAAATTAGAACATACTAATACAGGGAATTAGTAACAAGGAGTGAGGCATTGCTATAAAGATACCTGAAAATGTGGAAGCGACTTTGGAACTGCATAACGGGCAAAGGTTGGAAGAGTGTGGAGAGCTCAGAAGAAGATAGGAAAATGAGAGAAAGTTTAGAACTGCCTAGAGACTGGTTAAATGGTCATGACTAAAATTCTGGTAGTCATATGAACAATGAAGGCCAGGCTAAGGAGGGCTCAGATGGAAAAGAGGAACTTCCTGGGAACTGGAGCAAAGGTAACTTCTGTTATGTGTTAGCAAACAGCCTGGCTGCATTGTGTCCCTGCCCTAGGGATCTACAGAACTTTGAACTTGAGAGTGATGATTTTGGGTATATGGTGGAAGAAATTTCTAAGCAGCAAAGTGTTCAAGATGTGGGCTGGCTACTTCTAACAACCTATGCTTATATGTGTGAGCAAAGAAATGATGTGAAATTGGAACTTATATTTAAAATAGAAGCAGAGTGTAAAAGTTTGGAAAACTGGCAGGCTAGGCATGTGGTGGGAAATAAGAGCCTATTTGAGGGGGAGGAATTCAAGATGACTGCAGAAATTTACATAAGTAAAAGGAAACCAAATGCTAACAGCAGAGACAATGGGGAAAAGGCCTCAAAGGCATTTCAGACAGCTTTGTGACAGCTCCTCCCATCACAGGCCGAGAGGCCTAGGAGGGAAGAATGGTTTTATGGCCAGGCCCAGGGCCCCACAGCCACATGCAGCCTCAGGACACTGCTCCCTGCATCCCAGTCACTCCAGCTCTAGCCATGTCTCAAAGGGACCCAGGTACATCTCAGCCATAGCTTCAAAGAGTGCTAGCTGTAAGCCTTGGCAAGTTCCATGTGGTGTTAAGCCTGTGAGTGCACAGAATGCAAGAGTTGAGGCTTAGGAGCCTCTGGCTAGATTTCAGAGGATATATGAAGCCTGCTGCAGGGGTGGAACCCTCATGGAGAGCCTCTACTAGGGCAGTGCAGTGGGGAAATGTGGGATTGGAGCCCCCTGACAGAGTCCCCACTGAGGCACTGCCTAGTAGGCCTATGAGAAGAGAGTCACCATCTTCCACACCCCAGAATGGTAGATCCACCAGCAGCTTGCACTGTGCACCTAGAAAAACCACAGGTACTCAACACCAGCCTGTGAGAGCAGCTGTAGGGGCTGAACCCTGCAAAGCCACAGGATTAGAGCTGTCCAAAGCCTTAGGAGCCCACCCCTTGCACCAGTGTGCCCTGGATGTGAGACATGGAGTCAAAGGAAATAATTTTGAATCTTTAACATTTAATCACTGACCTGCTGGGTTTTGGACTTGCATGGGACCTATAGCCCCTTTCTTTTAGCTCATTTCTCCCTTTTGGAATAGGAATATTTACTCAATGCATACACCCCCATTGTATCTTGGGAGTAACTAACTTGTTTTTTTATTTTACAGGCTTATAGGTGGAAGGGACTAACCTTGTCTCAGATGAGACTTTGGACTTTGAGTTAATGCTGGAATGAGTTAAGACTTTGGAGGAGTGTTGAGAAGGGATGATTGTATTTTGCAATGTGAGAAAATCATGAGATGTGGAATGATATGGTTTGGATCTGTGTCCCCACCCAAATCTCATGTCAAATTGAATTCCCCAATGTTGGAGGTGGGGCCTGGTGGGAGGTGATTGGATCATGGGGTGGATTTCCCCCTAGGTATTGTGTCATGATAGCGAGTGAGTTCTTGTGAGATCTATTGTTCTTGTGAGATCTATTGTTTAAAGATGTGTAGCACCACCACCACCACCCCTTCCTCCTGCTCCTGCCATGCAAGTCACCTACTCTTGCTTTGCTTACATCCTGATTGTAAGTTCCCTGAGGCCTCCCCAAAGGCAGATGTTGCCATGCTTTCTGTATAACTTGCAGAACCATGAGCAGCTAAACATCTTTTCTTTATAGATTACTCAGTCTCAGGTATTTCTTTATAACAGTGCAAGAATGGATTAATACAATGTATTTGACTATATATAATAAAAAAAAACTCTGCCAGGCACAGCGGCTCATGCCTGTAATCCCAGCACTTTGGGAGGCCAAGGCAAGTGGATCACTTGAGGCCAGGAGTTTGAAACCAGCCTGGCCAACATTGCAAACCCTGACTCTACTAAAAATACAAAAATTAGCCAAGAGTGGTTGTGCATGTCTGTAATTCCAGCTACTCAGGGCTGAGGCACAAGAATAGCTTAAACCCAGAAGGCAGAGGTTGCAGTGAGCCAAGACTGCACCACGGCACTCCAGCCTGGGCAACAGAGAGAGACTCTGTCAAAAAAAAAAAAAGATAAAAGATAAAAAAAGAAACTTTTGCATCACAAAAATAACCCATAAGCAGAGTATAAAAACAAACGATAAATTTGGAAAAAGTATTTGTAACTGATATCACAGATAACAGTTAGTATTCTCAATATATTTGATGATATAAAGGAATCATTCTCAACTTTTTAGGTGTGATCCTGCTCGTGTGGTTACGTTTTCAAAAAAACAGTATTTAATGTTTAGAGACAGTTATTTAAATATTTATGGTTGAAATCCTATGTTGTCTTGAATTTGCTTTAAAATAATAAGAGATGAGAGAATAGATAAAATTAGAGTGGCTATAAATTGGAAATTATTGAAGGTGGATGATAGGTACATAGAGGCCCATTATACTATTCTCTTTCCTTTTCCACGTATTTGAAATTTTCCATACTTAAAAAGATAAAACATTTTTGGAAGAAAATCTATATAAAGCACACAAGTAGCTTTCAACAAATGTCAACTCCTCTCATTATAGTCATGCTCAATCATCTCTATTATCATGGCTAACTAGATGCCCTGAGAAACTCCCCTACTGAAAAACAATAAATCCTACTGAAGATACACTCTGAGACATGACTACTTTCATGAGAGATAGAGGATGTGTTCAGAGATCCTTCTCTAAGCTCCAAAAACTCACCTGAGATAAGAGATGCCAGGAGCTGGGGCAGCTGGAAGGGAGAGAGTTAACTAAGACTGGTTGAGCAATAGCATGGCCCTCTATGGCAGAGGAAAAAAACTCCAGATTTCCTGCACTAGCTGAGATCTTCAATGGGAGGGGTAGTATTACCAGTTATTAAAATATATTATAAAGCCTCTATAATTAAAACTGTGTGGTTTAGCTATGTGAAGAGTGTGAAAACAGACCAAGGGGCTCTCAGGTATAGAGCCCACTGGTCACCAGCAGAATCAAATCATATCTGGGGTAAACTTTTCCAATATTCAATTTATCTCTCACTAATTAAGATCAAGTAATGAATGCACAATCAAAGATCAATGAACTCACACAAATGCAAGGCACTTCAAGAGGTGGCAGAAACAACCAAAACAAAAATCAAACCAAAAAAAAAACCCAAAAACAGATATGGGCCCTTGTAGACTTAGATATTGGAACTATTAGATACAGAATATAGAACAGCCATGTATAAAATGTACAAAATTGTAAAGGATTCAATTACAACTATAACCAGTTGATAAAATACTTTGAGGAAATGAATAGACAAATTTAATTTTTTTAACTGAAAGCTTTGGAAGTAAAATATAAAATTTTGTAACATAAATCTTTTTTTTTTTTTTTTTTTTGAGACGGAGTCTCGCTCTGTCACCCAGGCTGGAGTGCAGTGGCGCGATCTCGGCTCACTACTAGCTCCGCCTCCCAGGTTCACGCCATTCTCCTGCCTCAGCCTCTCCGAGTAGCTGGGACTACAGGTGCCCGCCACCACGCCCGGCTAATTTTTTGTATTTTTAGTAGAGACGGGGTTTCACCGTGGTCTCGATCTCCTGACCTCGTGATCCGCCCGCCTCGGCCTCCGAAAGTGCTGGGATTACAAGTGTGAGCCACCGCGCCCGGCCACATAAATCTTAATCAAAGACTGCAGCATCAGTTTACTGTTCAAAGGAGAGACAAATAGTGCACTGTGTGAGTCTATTTTAAAAATTACCAAAATTTTAGCACAAAGTAATAAGAAAAAGGTGGAAAATATATAGAGAGTAGAAAGAGAAGCAATAATATAAATCACACAAGAATCCCAGAAAAAGCACAGAGTTAAATGAGAAGAGATAACATTTAGAGAGATAGTAG
Source organism: Hylobates moloch (assembly GCF_009828535.3). Classification (NCBI taxonomy): domain Eukaryota; kingdom Metazoa; phylum Chordata; class Mammalia; order Primates; family Hylobatidae; genus Hylobates; species Hylobates moloch. The sequence continues at coordinate 42,030,106 of NW_026652276.1, read as the reverse complement.
CTATCAAAATTTTCCAGAATTAATGAAAACCGTGAATCCACAGATCTAGGAACAAAAATTAATACCAAGCATCATAAACAAAAAGAAATCCATGCCATCATCGTGAAACTGCATGTCACAGGTTGGATTGTCTGCAAGTAGATGGTAAGGCAGGATATATATTAGGGATTAACACCTATGAAAGGGCAAAGGGAGAAATTCAACTGCAATGCGGGCACAGAGCCTAGGCCAAATCCAAAGAGGGCACTGGTGCATATACAACCTGTCAGGATTGTCCTGCAGTGGACCCAAATAATCAGGCCTTTAGACCCCCACCAAGATAAGTCACTGGATGTGGGCCAACCCAGAATGGGTATACCTGGGGCCAAGTGACTCTCGGTTCTTGAGGCAATCATAGTTGGAGACTATCTGCTGATTCCCAGCACCTGCTGCAAAAATATCCCTATTGAAGAGGTATCTGGGCAGGCAACTTTATATCTGCCATAGTCCACCCCTTGCACCACTCAAATCTATATCTTTATATGCATTCAACTCTTCCAGGATTATAGTGTGCTTGTCTTTCTGCAGGAAACTGGTATGGTTAACAGGACAAACGACTGCCACTACAGCTAGACATAAGGATGAAACTGATACCCATTGTCTCCCTCCTAGACTATCCATTCTGGATTTCCCAACCCTTAACTATGAGCTCTGCTGTCTTGGTGGCTAATGTCCTGTTGTGATCCAGATCATCCATAAAGGATCTGAGCCCTTGGTCACCATGTCCTTCTCAGGTGGGAGTTGCTGAATTTACCCACTTGCCAACAGATATGAGCAAAGGAGTGCCCAAAAGCACCCATGTGGATCACTTGGGTGATGCAACCTATTTCTCTCTGCTCCCATTGTATAACAGCGGATCTCCCTCCTCATTTAATTTTGGAGGGCAGGTTTCAGCATACCCCTGATCACAGGAATCCCAAAATGTTTACCCATGTGGCAGGCCCCTCGATCTTCACAGTGCTTATCTCCTACCCTCTGCAGCATGTGTGTCTTCACTGAAGCCTCCAGTTGCATCTTGCTCATCCAGTCCAACTCATCCAGCCTGATTAGCACAGTATCATTGAGTTACTGAATCCATGTGATGTTTTGTAAATGTAGATTGCTTTAGACTATGTCATGACGGAGGGCATAAAGAACATAGCCCGGAGCAACACTGTAAAACTATGTTAGTGTATCGCTGCCCATTCCATGTGCATGTGAACTCTTTATGATTCTCTTTTTGATCAGAATAGAAAGAACATATTCACCAAATTAGCAGCTGCATACGATGTATCTGAGGCCATGTTAATCTGCTGTAGCAAAGAGGCCAGAACAGGCACAGGAGCTGCAATTAGGGATAGTAGTGGGTTGGCTTTGGGGTAGTCTACTGTTATCCTCCCAGAATCTGGGTTCTTCAGGGACCAGACTGGTGACTTCAATGAAGAAGTGATGGGCATCTCCCTGCCACCCACTCATTCATTCTCTAGATTAGGGCTGGCAAGCTATGAGCTGACCTGTTTTATAAATAAAAGTTTTTTGGAACACGGACGTGCATGCTCATTTGTTTATGTATTGCTCATGGCTGCTCTCTGCTACAAGAGTAAAGTCATTGCAACAGAGACATCTAGCCCACAAAGCCTAAAATATTTACCAGCTGGCCCTTACAAAGATAGTTTGCCAACCCCACTTTAGTTCCATAAAGGTGGCATTAACCTCCAGTCTTATCACCACTCCTCCAGAATTATTGTTCTTGATTTACTGTCATGGCTGAGAAGAGGAACAGTTTCTAAGGCCTCCATTTCACCTTCCCTACAGGCAAAAGACCCAACATGGGGATTATTCCAACTGCTGTGTATAGGAATTTTATTGTACATTCTGGAACCAAAGAAATCGACCAATGGAGCAGTTGAGTCTATAGGCCAGGGGGCCCACTGTAAGTTAACTTTAGCCAGGAGTTTGTTTATTACCTGGCTCTACTGTGTTCGATGCTAATGAGCCATGAAAACAGCCTCCATCCAATAGTTCTCAAAATATTTGGGTTTTTCCCTTTCCCATATATATAATTATCTGAGTAAATGGCCATAGGTTCCTGTGGGGAAGCACTGAGGGAATCATTACCACGTATACTCATCATGGTGTTGCCCAGTTGTTTCTCTTGAGTACCTGATCTTATTGTCAGTTTCTAGGCTCTAGGTTTGGCACAGGTTTGGGGAAATGCAAGGGACTTTGTATTGAGGCAGCTGCCCTTGGTATCCTGGTCATTATCTCTGATTTTTTCTGACAGTACAAGCTAAGTAGTGGTCTTGTCAGCTGCCCACCTATTTTGCATCTAAGAATATTGTGTTCCCTTAAGCATCTTCATAATTCACTGTAGGGCAGACTTCCTTGGCTGCCATTCCACACTCACCACTCATTGCAAACCATTGTGTCTACTGAGCCTCTATGGGGTCGGGGTCCTAGCATCCATTGTTATCCGCAAGCCTCAGTCTGTACTGACCTCTCCTACTCCAGCTCCAGACTACGGAGGAGAGCCACCACTGAACATGTTAGTGATGCTGGTGCCCCCTCACCAGCAATTCTTTGTTGATAGTATATCCTCTAGGCATTCCCATGATGAACCTTCATTCCTGCTTCATCAAGCCTTTTCATTGTTTCCTTAACTATCTGTCATGGCAATTTGAGCATTTCAGCTGTATGTGGATCATCTCTTTTTCTATGTTTCTGGAAGCCACTCTAATAGCAAGCCAGCCCTATCTCCTGAGCTCCCTGCCATGGTATTAAATCCTGTAGCTCAGGAGAGTAATCTCAAATCAATTCATTCTCTCCTACTCAAGCTTATGCTCTTGTCACCTGGTCAACCTCCCTCAGAATCTAAATTCCTTGAAAATCTCCTCCTTCCTAAGGGAGCATGCTCCAAGTCTTGTAGCTCCTTCTGGGACATGATGCCTCTCTTTCCTATGAGTCCCCTAACATTCTTCATCTGATGAATGCTACGACTTAACCTAACTATAGGCAGAGTGGTTAGGAGGGAAGGTAGGGGCAGGTTCTGAGGGGGTACATGTCATCATGTTGGGGAGAGACCTCTAAATTTTCTCTAAAAAGAGCAGTGTGCTAATTCTTCATCGGAGAAGGTGGTGAGACACTTCTGAAGGTTGCAAGAGTTCAGAAGTCTGGGCACTTGAAATATTAGGGGTGATTTACCAAGACGTCTGCATCCCAAAAGTGGGGCCCATTTTTCCCCAAACAGGACCTGATGTTAGCATAACAGACCTGTCTTGGTTGAAGTTTAACCTTCTTGGAGCTTGGTCCCTTAAGTCCTGGGCTGGGGCCTGGTCTGCAGCTTTCTCTGTCTTTTGCTGCAGGAGAAGAGAGCCCCATTATAAGCTGCCAGAGAAGCCCTCTGCTTTTCAATCCTAGCTTTTCAGTTGCTCATTAGTCACTTGCAGCTTTTTCTTACCTCTTCCTAGGGCATCAACAGTTCTTAGCTATAGCCATCTAATCCCATTGCCCTCATGGTTTCTATTTACGTATTTCTCAAGTGCCTAGCATGTCAGTGTCATGATAGCTAGTGTAGTACACTACTCCAGTACACCATCCCAATCCACCTCTGGTGAGAAGGTTAACCACTGGACTGCCACTTTGCGACAGGTGCCATATGGACTCCTCCTACCATAGTGATGAAGGCCCCATTGCCAACAGGGAGGTGTGTGACCCAGCATCAAAACTTCGTCTTATCACTGGTTTTTCTCAGACCACCCCTAGCAACAACTGTCTCAGGTTGGGTTACCTCTGCAGAAGAATTGGGAGCTACATAGAGGAGGAGTAAACAGATTTATGGGAATTATAGTTAATGTTCAGGTTCTTTGGTGGGGTGGCAGATTCACTGTTGTCATATTACCTAGTAGTTTACATGTAATCTTCTAGGTATAGCTAATGAAATTTTTTAAAGATAGGGCAAAAATAAATTGCTTATTAATTGTTTATATTGGATAACATCTTATGCTACCACAATTAGAAAATTATGAAAAAGCATTACTACAATTAAAAACTTGTTCTAGGCTTCCAAATACTTTAAGTCAGTTTATGTGCTTTTTCTTGTTGTTGTTGTTGGAAGTACATATGGTGTGTTGGAATTAAATGAGAATAGTGGTAGTTTATTACCTTTGTCACTTTTTATTGTACTTTTAATAGTTGATTTTGATTAGAAAATGGCTCCATTATCTTTTAAGAAATATAGTCTGCTTTAACTTTTAACCAATTACTATTTTAAGTCTCCATTTTGAGGTAAAAATAGAGACTGATAAATCTCTATAAGAAGTCGTCATCTTGACAAAGTTCTGAGATAAAATTCTCAATATAATATACATTAGTTTCCTAGGTCAAGCTCTAATAAATTGTTTGTGCTGATCTTGCTTCATTAAGTTTCCTCTTCCCAGAAATTTTGTTGCAATATTAATGTATTAGGCTAGTGCAAAGTAGTTGCAGCCGTTGCCACTAAAAGGAATGGCCAAAACCACAATTATTTTTGCACCAATCTAATAATAATGATTGTCAATTCTTTGCATGATGGAATACTTAAATATTGGCAATATTTTGTCTGGGCCAGAGTTACTAACTAAAATCATGGATGACTGGGTTTTTTTTTTTTTAAGCAAGAAAGTAAATGATCACATTTTGTAAAAATGTATCTATTATATGGATAATAGATAAGAAGGAAGACTGTAGGAAGGGAAGGAGAGAATCAGTGGGAACTCTTGCCAAAGTCAAGGGGAAAAATAGTGTCTGAATCAGACAATGACAATGATAATGGAGAGGGAGAATGGAACTAAAAACTTTTTTGGATATATCCTGGGGAAGGACTTGGTGGTCAATTAGATATAAAGGACAAGGACTACTCAAGGGTAACTCAAGTTTCTTGTCAGGTTGACAGGGTGGAAATGGTGCCATCAGTACAGATTAGCAAGCAAGGATGAATCAACACGTTTGGCAGGAAAAGAATTAACTCAAGCTTTAGCCATGTTGATTGTGAGAGGTCTAGGTGTTGCAGAGCCATCAGGTATTATCAATCAGTGACAATTGCCAAAGGAGTACATGGTAAGATTATTTTTGTAATTATTTAAAAACTTCTCTGCCATTATCTCAAGTATGCCTTTCCTTTTTCCCTAGAGGAAACCAGAGAGGGGACAAATCTCCCAGACCTGTGGGAGGGATGAAAAGAGACAACCTGAGCTGGAAGTAACCCTGGGCCAATCCTAAAACCATGTGCAGATCCCTGGAGGACTAATGTGGAACTAAATTTTTCTGTGTGTTATTTTAGATTGTATTCTTTTCTAAAATCACAGTACAAAATGTTTCCAAAACTGTAAGTCCCGTCCTTTACAACTTTGTCACATACAGCTAAAAATTGTTGTCAGGGCATAGTCATTCATAATTCCTAATTGGCTAACACAGAAATAATCAACATATAACAACAGCTCTACTAGATATCAATACACAGCAATAAGCCAGCCAGTTCTTTTATAAATGCAATGTATAAAGCATTAGCAGCAGGCCCACGCTGGGCTTTTATTTTTGGTTGAGCTTAGCTGACCTTAAAATAGATTTGCATTGAGGGAAATGTAAAACTTCCTCAAATATAGTACTACTTAATTCAGCATAAGCCATGGAGGGGAGGGTTGTGTCTCTAGGGAGAATTTTTACATTCTAGTAACTATAAAAGTAAGGTCTAATACTATGCTATTTCTCTAAAATTTTCATATTCTAGTAAAGCTTATGAATGTATCTTTGAGCTTAATACAAATGCCACTAACTGGTGTGCCCCCTCAAAGATGTTCTCAACTCTGCGGTTAGTTTTTTAGCATCTACTCTCAGAGTGATTGTTGTTTCATTTTGATAGCTATCCCTGAAATTTTCTTATGATGCCAGTAGATGAATTTTAAAAATATACTGTGACCAAACCATAGATGCTGTGCCCTAGGGGTGCAAGATTGGCAGCAATTAATTGATTGATGGATATATCTTCTCTACCAATGATTTTAGATTTCGTAGCCACAATAGCACAAATACATCATAGTGGGCAACCTTAAATAAATAAATTTTGTCTTCTGGGCCCTTGACTTCCCCATTCAACCCCTTACAATTTTAGTTTCTTTTGTTTCTGGTCCACCTATCAGTACCTGTCTCTGCTCCCTCAACAATATCTATTATTATGCGCCAATTTTCTCAAATTTTATTTCAGTTGTTCTTCCTATCAATCTGTGAAGTCGATATTTTTATTATCCTTTCACTAAGGATAATACTACCAGGGGAAACTGAGGATCCAAGAGATTAAATAATTTGCCTGAGTATATTAGTCAAGGATCTCCAAAGAAACTATATGTAGTCTCTCATATATCTATATATCTCTCAGAGAGAAAGGGAGAGAAATTTATTATGAGGAACTGGCTCATGCTATTAGGAAAGCCAGCAGTGTAATTCAGTCCAAGTCTGAAGGCCTGAGAACCAAAATAAGCCAGTGATGTAAATCTCAGTCCAAGGGCAGGAGAAGACCAAAGTCCCAGTTCAAACAAGAAGGCAAGAAGCAAAAAGGGGAAATTCCTCCTTCCTCCACCATTTGTGATTGGATGATGTCCCTCTACATTGAAGAGGGCAACCTATTTTACTGGGTCCACTAATTCAAATGCTAATTTTATCCAGAAACACCCTCACAGACACACCCAGAAATGTTTAAACTGGGTACTCCATGGCCAGTGAAGTTGACACATAAAATTCACCATCACACTGAGGTAACCCAATTAATTGGAAATTTTATTAAAAATTAGAAATTTTAAAATCAGGCCTAACCCTAAAACATCAGCCATCACACTTTGCCAGTCTTGTATGTTACCTGCCTAAACTCTTCCCAAGGTCTTTAGCTAAAGGAAATTCTTTAGGAAAAAAAAAAAGGATTTCTGGTGTGGAAGAGTCTGGGAGAACTAGACGTTCTCAGAAGATGTAGATTCTTTAGCTATTGGATTTACCAAGCCCCCAAAGGACATGTTGGCCTACTTAACAAACAATAATTTAGGCCCTCCATGTGCTAGACACTGAATGTTCATCGTTATGGCAGAAACAAACAAACATGAAACCAAATTCTGCCTCCTAAGAAGCTTATATTCCTCTGTATTTTTGTCTACCAAATATCACTCAACGGCACGCTATCCTAACAGAAGAATTTGGCTTAGCTTGTGCAGCGGCCCATGCCTGTAATCTCAGCTACTTGGGAGGCTGAGGTGGGAGGATCGTTTAAAAAGCCCAAGACTTTGAGTTCAGCTTGGGCCACATAGCAAAACCATGGCTCTGAAATAACTAAAATAATAAATTGTTCAGTTAATTTAAAAAAAATTTGGCTTAATGAAAGCAGCAACAACCTAACGTTTATTAGGTGTAGGTTAGTACATGACTTATTTGGACCTATCTCCAGTGCATACACAGTGTATCAAGGACTGCCTTGAATGACAAAGAAGAGTGTGGACGGAAAAAGGAGCAGTCGGTAATCTACTTTTAAGATCACTAGAGTTCTATGAACCACTTAGATATTATACTGGGCATTGTTTTTGTTTATTACCATCCCTTCCACTGAGAACCCACCCCTTGCATATGTGGTGAGATTCTCATAGAGCTATTATCACACAGCCCCACCTACTTTGGCCATAGGAGTGGGCACATGAGTCAGGTTATTCAATCATGGCCCTGAAGGTGTAGTGCTTGGTCTAGAGATGCACATGTGGTCCAAGTAGAGCCAATCAAAGTCCATTTCTGGGACCGCCGTATGAACACAGTAGAGGCAGCTATTTTTTCCACTGTGATTTCTAACCAGGTACTATGGGAAACTTGCCCACCATGTGGAAAGGGCTTGCAGGTGGAATAAAGACAAGCAGGGTCCAGAGATGGAAAGAGACATAGAATTCTGATGACATCATTTGAATCCTTGGATATATTTCTTAGACTTTCAGTCACATGAAACAAACTCACACACAAGCAAAACATTTTCTATGTATCCATTTGGGAGATTTTCTCTTTGTTTCATGTGACTGAGAGTTTAAGAAGCTGATTATTGCAGCACTATTTGCAATAGCAAAGACTTGCAACCAATTCAAATGTCCATCAATGATAGACTGAATAAAGAAAATGTGGCTGGCACATATACCCCACGGAATACTATGCAGCCATAAAAAAGAATGAGTTCATGTCCTTTGCAGGGATATGGAAGAAGCTGGAAACCAACATCCTCAGCAAACTAACACAGGAACAGAAAACCAAACATCGCATGTTCTCACTCATAAGTGGAAGTTGAACAATGAGAACACATGAACACAGGGAGGGGAACATCACACACCGGGGCCTGTTGGGGGATGGAGGGGAAGGGGAGGGAGAGCACGAGAACAAATAACTAATGCGCACAGGGCTTAAAATCTAGATGACGGGTTGATAGGTGCAGCAAAGCAAACCACCATGGCACACGTATACCTGTGTAACAAACTGGCAAGTTCAGCACCTGTATCCCAGAACTTAAAGTAAAATAAAAATAAATAAATAAATAAATAAAATGCAAAAGAAAAAAGAGGTAAAAGTTAGGTTGAGTTCTGTTGCTTAGAACCAAGAGTCCTGACTTAAAAAAAAAAAAAAATCTGTGTTGCCCTTAAACCTTCCTGGTCATCAGTGAATGAAGCTGCTTCCTTAAATCTCTGAGGTGACAAAGCACAAAGCAGAGGGCCCAGGGCAGAGCCTCTGCTCTTCATTTGCTGTGCCCCATAAAAACAGCTATCTTGGATATGAGTTCACTGTGTCTCCCAGGTCTTTTCCGGAAGGATTTGGAGCAATCTCTGCCACTTTCGGGCGGTATCAAAGATGTTGCTGAGGGCAGCATCTGTGGAATTCTAAGTATCCAAGGCAGTCTTCACCTCCCTATTAGCAATTTAAGCAGTTTTTCCATCAGGTCTTAGGACTTGACCCTTTTTCTTTGCCCTGGCTCTCTACAGATGCTGAGCAATGACTTGAGATCACTGATCTAAGGTTTCTACCTCCACGAAGAGCAGTATTTTAGCTCATTCTTCTTGGTGATTAATAAATTGACTTTCAACTATGAATAATCTGAAAATAAGCATTTTGTGGACCCTCACTGACCATTGTTAAATCGGTGAGTCATTAATCAATTTCAATTACCTGGCTCGATGAGAGGGTGAGGTCTGAAAACTATTGTCATGGGTGATATGTGGTCTATGGTTTCTGAGTCTGAAATTTGGTTACTTAAAACACATGCAAAAAGTAGCTGAGGTTTCAGCCTCACAAGCTCTGATAATTTACCACTAAAAATAAGCATGTGCTCAAGAGACAACTACTATGTAAACACTCTCAGAAAGATCTTTCAGCATCTGCATACAGAAGCTGCCATCCTATACCCAGAGAAGCTGAGGGCACAGCACACAAAGAACGCTTTATCTTTGGGGGAAGCCAGCATCTGCTGAGCATGAAGCAAAGGCAGGACAAAGGACTGCTTCTCTTATTTAGGCAGAGAAATGAAACGTGATTCATTGTTTTGTCTTAAGCAGTTGCACATTTATTGTTCCAATATTTATGTACTAAATATTGGAGCTTGCCTTTCATTAGAAACTTAAGGCCTATCTTGAGCATCAAAGGTGCTTATTGAGAAGCAGAAATGTCCAACATGTTTTGTTCTCACTGAGTATGCAAGGCCATGTCCAACATACTACTTGGCACTTAGTAGGCACTTAATTAATTGCATTTCTCACCCATCTTTCTATTAATACTGTTTTACCTTCCTTTTAGCAAATATGACTTATAAAAATCAGAACTATATGGCAGGTAAATTTGGACACAAACACTATAAAATCAAAGGACTTTTTCCTTTACCTTGGGATGATTTTAAATCTCAAGTCCCCTCACTCAGGGTGTATTTGAAATATAACAATGTATGTACAGCTGAGCCATGAAATTTTTAGCATATGAAAAACAGGACACACATTTGTGCATGCTGTTTCGTCCCCACTAGGATTTGCAAAGGGAGGGCGAGAAGAATTGACTGAAAAGACAGCTGTTTAGTGAGGCAGGAAGTTGAAACTATTTAACTTAAAATTAGGTTTGGGGATTATCTGAGGTCTTCAAAGAGTGATACAATTTGTATTCTTCATTATCACAAGTAAATAGGAGTAGGAGACTGTAGTGTGTGTGAATTTATTGTGTTGCGACAAGGAAGCCTCCAGAATCCTCAATTCATGGATTTATGGGTTTGGAATGTGAATTTTTGTCATGGATCTCACACTCATCGTGATGATGATGAGTTGCTTTGGCTGGCCCGTCTGAGACACAGAAACACCTGCCAAGATGAGGAGGATGGGGAATGATATGTGGATGGCAGGGAAAGCCATGCTTCTTGAAACCCTACTTACTCTGCTGGTTTGCAAGTCTGAAAGCCTAAGCTTGCCCCCCAGTATAGATCAGACCTCCCAGAATAGACCAGCCTTCCAGCTGGAGATACACCTAATGCTAAATGACGAGTTAATGGGTGCAGGAAATCAACATGGCACATGGATACATATGTAACAAACCTGCACATTGTGCACATGTACCCTAAAACCCTAAAGTATAATAAAAAAAAATTATGGGAAAAAAAAAAGAATTTAGAGTGAAAATCAAAAATTTACTTAAAGTCAAGCAATTAGAAATTTCCTTTTCTGAAAATAGCCCTTCCATGAATTTTGCAGTCCTCTCACTTTTCTCTTGAGTCATATTTTTTACTCAGAGTCACATATAACCGATGGATATTTTCATACCACAAGTGAACCACCTTTTCCACGTTGCTAAAGCTTAATCTCTTTTACAGGAAAGTCATCTTTTCCTGATGTATGTCAATAATTGATTTGTTTGTTATATGTTTGTTCCTTTTATCAGTGATGAGCAGAAAGCCAACAGAATTGATGGGTCAGTAGGTTCATCCATTTACCTGATAATCAGCCTTGGACCTGAAATCCAACCTCATGGTCAAATAATTCTGCTTGGCGCCCCCAGTCTACATATTGGCATGTTTCTCTCCTATAGCTGACAAGGTGTATGCTAAATACTTGCATGCAAAGAGTTGATTCCAAAATGCATCTTTGTTGTCTTGTCCAACTTGGCTTTCTGGTTGCTAATGCTGTTTTGTCTGCTGGGACTCCACACCCTGCCTGATCATTCTTTTACGGTAACCTTTGCCCAGCTCAACCCACCACCACTGGCCTCTATTCATAGGTCCCTCTCCCTACTCTAATCCCCCCACCCCCCTTGCCTCCAACTAAGAAGCCTTACAAACTTGCCAGAATATATCAACCTTGCCCCTGTGACCTCTCTTGGTCCACACTGTTCCATTTTAGTCTATATTTTTATTATATTTAAAGTAAATTATTTGAATTTCTAATAAACTTTTTGATATTTTCTACTACAGTAAACTCTTCAATATTATTTTCTTTTGAACTTGGTAAGTAATCTTTTTATCTTTTGGCATTAATGTTACCTAACAGAAAAATGCACAATCATAAGTCTACAGCTCAATGAATTTTTCACAAAGCAAACATACCTGATGTGTAGCCAGCACCCACATTAAAAGATAGAACATTATCAGTACCCTAGGAGCCCCTTTTGTATCCCCTTCCAGCTATGACCTCTCCCTAAAGGTAACCACTATCTTGACTTGCCTGTTTTTTAACTTCGTGAAGATGGAATCAAATACCGTTACAGTTGTCATGGATGTGTGCCACTCAGATGTCTCTTCAGGAGAAAACCTGCAGCAAACAGTGCAGTAAGCCCATGGCCTTTAGCTATTGCACTGTCAGGATCCATTGCAGAATTCTGCCAAAACCACACTCTCCCTAGGCTGCCCCCAGCCAATGACTGGGCATGGTAAAGGCACCAAAGCCAAGCTATTGCCGGCCAACATGGGATCCCCCTGTGGGCAATCTTTGCTCTAGGGCTCCCCATCAGCTTGGCCAAGTCTTTCTCAGACATGTCCTCCAGTCTAAGATGCTTCCTACCTAATCCTCCTTCCTCCTCCCTTCTTCTTCCCCACTCTCCTTTCATAGGTGTCTGACTGGTATTGCTGCATGATGGCTCTCCCTGCCTGTATCTACTTCCTCTCTCCCTTATTTTTTGTAAGGTATCTCTTGGCCTTCAATTATCTCTTGGTGTCTGCTTGCTAGAAGAGCTGCACTGACCCAAGTTTTGTGTGTCTGGCTTCTTTCGCTTAAACTTAAATGTGTTGGATTCACCTATGAGCGATCCTTTTATTAAAAAGTCTAATTATGCACCAATAAGGCTATTAAAAGTATATTTATATATGTTAAAATTTTAGAACTTACTGTAGACTCTTTTTCATCCTTGCGATTACATCTACTCTCCCAACCACCAGGCTCCTTGAGCCTCAGTCAAAGATCTAGCAGCCTGAAGTACATGTCTGATAAGAACACAGCCCAGAACCAGCTCAAAACTATCAACAGCTCATTATTCATATAACAAACATTAATACCTACACTGTTCCGGGCATCAGGAGGGATGTGCCTTGGCATGCCAAATAACTTCCAGATTTAGTAGCCTGGATATAGATGACCCTATGATGTGGTTCCAGTCTGCCTTTTTGGGTGCATCTTCACCTACCTCATAATTACTCTTGAAGGTGTGTGTTCTTTCATTCCAGAGATTCCTTAGGGCTTCCCACTTGTGCAGGACCAAACTTCAAGGCAGGTCTGGGCAAGACTGGAGTCCCTCCCTGATTGTACCCACAAAGTCAGAGTCAAGCTTTGACTTCAGCCTTCACACAGCACTTGTGATGCTGGTAATTAATGCTGGAGAAAGGCCTTAGGCTATAGTGGGGAAAGCACTCGGCTGAGAACTTAGAGTTCAAGACCCTGTTCTTCCACTTACTCTTTGTGATATGAATGAGTCACTTAATCTTTCTGAGCCTCATTTGTACAATAAGGAGATCAAACTAGATTGATCTGAAGTCTTTTTTTGCCCTGTTTAAGATTCTACCCTAAATGGTTAAACAGAGAAGGCAAGACAGTTCTTGTGCATTTGGCTACATAACTGAGCCGCAACATGTACTTTATGGTTCAGTTACTTTCATTCTGTTGTTTCCTAGGATATAATCTTCTGGGCTGCCTTGTCCCAAATACTGGGTAACCCTGCTCTCCATCTGGTACCTATTCTGTGGGCATTGCAGGGACTTTCATTTCCTGTATTCCAGTCTGGAATCTTTGAGACCCCTAATTTCAAGTTGGAAGGGGATAAAATTGGCCCTGCATTTCTGAATTTAGAAAAGTTAAACATTCTTTAGTCCATTTGTGTTGTGAACACGTACACACACACGCACACATACACGTCACACACTCCAAACAATGTAATTAATATGTAACAAATGTCGTGCATAGTAATAACATTGATTTTAACTTGTGGATTTATACAATTGAATCATACTATTTTATATGTAAATCTACAAATTTTGATTGGAAGAAATAAAATATTGAGAATTCTATTACTGCAGGATTATTCATTTCAAAATATATTTCTGATTTTGAATTTCTTCCAGTGATCTAAAAACATTTAAAGAATTTTTTTGCTTTTATTTTAAATATGAATTCCTTTTGACTTGGTCATCTATCATCTGAGGTTCCTAGTTTTCCTTTGAATTAAATTCTATGACTGAATTTGTAATCCCTGAAAATAGTAGTTAAAAATGTAAGCATCAGCAACACATACAAAACCCTTCTCATGTTGAAATGTTTACTATTAATATGTGTGATTATGCAATACTTTAAGCACTTAATAGTACTTGAAATAATAATACTTGAAAGATTTTGTCTTCAAATAGCTCTAATATTCCCTGGAGTTTTAATTCCATTTTCCAAGAATATTTACTTGCTGTTTTAAAAATGGTTAAAAAAAAATCCTAGATGAATATGTGACCAGAAATTTAATAAGTCTCTTTAAGTTTAATAAAGGGCAAGGGCCGGGCGTGGTGGCTCACACCTGTAATCCCAGCACTTTGGGAGGCCGAGGCGGGCGGATCACGAGGTCAGGAGATCGAGACCATCCTGGCTAACACAGTGAAACCCCGTCTCTACTAAAAATACAAAAAATTAGCCAGGCGAGGTGGCGGGCACCTGTAGTCCCAGCTACGCGGGAGGCTGAGGCAGGAGAATGGCGTGAATCCCAGGGGGCGGAGCCTGCAGTGAGCCGAGATCGCGCCACTGCACTCCAGCCTGGGTGACAGCAAGACTCTGTCTCAAAAAATAAAATAAAATAAAATAAAGGGCAAGGAAAGAAAGGAAACTAACATTTCTTATGTATATATGTGCCAACTTGTGTGCTAGGGCCTGTCATATATAGTCTCTCCTTTTATTATGGGCAAAAAGCTTAGAGCAAAGCAAAGGAAAACTACCAATGAACTTTGAGGATTTAACAGAAGTGTGATGATTTTACTGAATTTATGCAGATATTTTCCAAAGCCTACTTTAAGTTCAGATTGATAATGAGCATTTATTTGAACTCCCTGAAGACATCACCTCTGGTGTATAATTAAAATGAAACCTCCTGGGCTTACCTTAATTAACTAAAAATGAGTGCAGCATTTTGACCTTCTATTTCTCCTATTCTCTCATGTTAGTATGATATTAAAATTACATTTTACTTAGTTCCTCTTTGTTCAGATTATTTTCTAAAAAATCTGAGAACAGATTTGCATTAGGTGTGATATGTTCTTCATTGAGTGTTGCAAAAATGAATTTCGTTTGTATTTAATAGACTTCATTGACATAAAGTAAGACATTTTTAGGTTACTTCTAATTCAAGTTTTCAATTGTTAATGAATCTGTAGCAAAAATAGCAATTTTTAAAAATAATAGCACTTAAAAGGACCCATTTGTACCTCTAAAGTGTACTGAAATTGTCCGAGCATGTGATTATCAAATATAAATTACTGGAGGGGCAAAAATGTCTTTTATTCTGATTCACAATGAATAGTCACTAATACAAAAGATTTTAAAAATCCATCCTTAAAATAAAAAAAAAAAGAAAGCAAGCCTTTAGGGGCAATTTGTAGAAGGTATAGTGTAATAAGGCATTCTTCAATTATGCATGAGTAGAAAAACACGGATAAAAGCATTTTGGGGAGTTGCCCTGTACTATTTTAGTTCCCTAAAGTGGAAATTTAATAAATGGTACTCAATTGACTTAAAAGAGTCATATTATTAATAACAATTATAAACATTTGGGAGCATAGAACCATCACATTAGTTTCTCGTTTGATTTGCACAACAGCCCAGTAAGTTCTCTGTCATTATCCCTATTCCCTGTTTACAGGTGATATGGTTGTTAGAGGCTGGTCAAGGTAAGAACATTCCCAGTAACAGATTTTGAATCCCTGTCAGCCCCCTTTTTCAAGAGGTTTAATTGGAAGCATCAGCGACACATTATTACATTTATATAATACATATGTAATACATATGTTAATGTATTATAATTATACATTGTTATTTACTTTTGTTATATCTCACCTACATTCAACTCCTGTTAGCTTAGCCAAACTCAAGAGATTGTGTAGATTGTAGACCAGTACTTCTAACGTGAACCTGTGAAGAATCGCCTATAGAGACTGTTAAACCACAGACTTTCAGGCACAAACTCCAAAGATTCTGATTTAGGAAGTCTCTGTGAGACCCAGAGTTTGCATTTTTACAAGTTCTCAGGTGATGCTCCTACTGCCAGTCCGAGGTCTACTCTTCGAGTAATACAGGTTATGAGCTACTGGTTATGTTGATCATTTACTTATTTAAAATGTTTTAAGTTATTTAATGTAGTGCCTAAGAAAACAACAGATCGCTAAAGCCACAAGGCCAGCAGGTCAGCAATAATGGCTTTAATACTAACAGGGCCAGTTGGCATGATTATGAGTTGTGCAGTTCTAGAGGGTGTTACTCACATAGTCTACAACCTGCACAACTGTCCACTGCATCCTTGGGTGGTAAATATATTGTTCCAGGACTAGGGGTGGGAGGAAAAGAGGAAGAGAAGGGGAGGAAATAGTATTGATTTGGCCATTAGATTTTGGAGATTTTCCAGCTCCAGGAATGTTATTATAGCCCATCTAATCAAGCTGATTTGGGGTCAGAACGTGTATCTAAAAAGAAAATCTGATATCAGCTTTGGAAGTCAGGGTTTTGGGAAGAATTGAAGTTCATGTAGTACTATGTGGGATCCAGGAGACAAAGAGCATCACAAAGTTGGGGAGAAGATCATACTATCATTCTACTTATTTCTACACAGAGCACTCAGTGACTCTGGTGGAACAGGACCCTGGCAGCATCAGGAGACAGTGTCAAGGCAGCATCAGTGAGGATCCTAGCAGCAAAGGAAGTGTAAAGATGCTTCCTCTGAGTGCCTGGCAAATAACTGTTTCCCTCACAAAGGCAGGGTCAGAAGAACTGAGTCACCATGAGACACCAACTGGGGTCTTCAGGATGGAGGGGACCTTCAAGGAGATTCCAGTGGGGGATGGAGCTAAGATCTCAGGGCAATGCAGGTGGGAATATAAAGCTTGCCCAATATTATTAATAACATAACCTCTTTCACGTTCATAGGCTTGTAAGTTCTGAGGACATCCAAAAAAAAAAAAAAGAAATTAAAAATGCCAGCAGTTATAAGAATAGAGATTGCATGCATTCCCACCCCCTGCGCATCCCCCGCACTGCCTTTTTTTTTTTTCTTTTTTTTTGAGACAGGGCCTTGCTCTGTCACCCAGGCTGAAGTGCAGTGCTGTGATCACAGCTCACTACAGCCTCAACCCCCAGGTTCCAGCGATCCTCCCAGCTCAGCCTCCCAAATAGCTTGGACTACAGAAACATGCTACCACACCCAGCTGAATTTTTGTTTTTGCTTTTTTGTAGATATGGATCTAATTACATTGCCCAGGCTGGTTTCGAACTTCTGGGCTCAAGCAATCCTTCTGCCTCAGCCACCCAAAGTGTTGGGATTACAGGTGTGGGCTACCACGCCTGGCCAAGCATTCCCTTTTGTGATAAGAATATCTTTATTATTTTACTATGTCACACACCATGAGCAATTCACTTTTCTAATTTATCTCTGCTTCTCTAAATCTCCACTTCACAGACACTTCAGTTTGTCGCGAGATTATGGCATCTGACACAAACCCACAGTCCAGTGTGAGGGCAGCAGGCGAGCAAGTTTGCCTAAGCTCAGCTCGACTAAATTGTGGAGGCCATTATCTGCTCCTCCCAGCGTTTCCTCCATGGCCTGTAGAGTGGGAAAATCCACTTCTTTGAAAGTAATGGGAAGAGTGTCTGTCCTCATTCCACCTCACTACTCCTCCCCAAGGAAGGAATAATGTATCTGTGAATTTGGGGAAAGGAACTGAACTGCTTCTAGCTTAGTCCTTTCTGCTTTTGATATGGCTAGTTCCTGGGGAAATAAACATTCTCCTCATCTTCCAAGAAGGCGTTTGCCCTCCATGGGAGAGAATCCATAGTTTTATGGTGGTAGCTGGGTGGCTAACCTAGTTCAGAACGATTTGGTTGCTGTTTCAAGCTACATTCTTCCATCAGGGTCTCAACAAGAAAAAGATGGCACACTCCAATCAGAAGAATTTGGGGAGGGTATATTTTCAAAGGGACCATTGACAAAGATGGGAGCAGAGTGTAGCAAAAGAACAAAGGATAACACTAGGACAGAGCTGGTGACAGTAGAGGATAGGGAGAGATTACCAGGGCCTCGAAATAGAGAATCTATAGAAAGGTCACCTTGAGAGGAGCTGTGAGCTTCAGAATGCAGAGCAGTGACCGTTGATCAAGGGACACAGCTAGCCTGGGGCAATCATACAGGAAGAAAGTCAGGAAAATAAATCCCCTAGTGCCACTCTTTTTCATTCCTCTCTTCTCCCATCAGGGCTTCCTATTGGCTGAATCCAGCCAGAGCCAAGGGTAAAGGAACCCATTGATATAGTTGTACAATATATCATGAGGGCTCCCTGACATATCACCTTGGCACTGCCCATTGCCATTCATGCCTACTCAATGGCTTCTAACTGAAAGCACCTGCAACTCTTTACTTGATGGATTTCCTAAGCCAATGTAATCGACTTGACCTGTACACGGAGCAGCTAAAGGTCCCTGACAGGTAGTGAATTCTGAAAGCATTCCTCAACAAATGACTGATAGGAGTTGGAGGATAGCTACCACAACTCTTTGCCCCCCACAGGTCATTCCAAGGCATGTTCTGCCCATTTCCAAGAGTTCACCAGTGGGATCAAGCTTCAATTGTCCACAGTGGCAATGCTTGATATCATAGTCTTTATCAGGCTTCGTCTCCTTCCCTGTCTCACTTCTCATTGCCCTACCTGTACTTCTAAGGATTCCCACCTAAATAAGCTATTTTGCTCAAGTCCTTAATTTAGGGTCTTCTCTGGGTGCATCCAGACCATGCCAGAAGAACATATAGGGCAAAAGAATCAGTAACAACCTAATCATGTTATTTAAAAACGTGGAGGATAATGCCAGAAAAATCAGGTAAAACAATTCAAAGTGATTGCCTCTGGCAAGGGGCTTTGGGATAGGGATAGCGAAACAGATGGCCAAGGAACAGCTGGTGTTTGTTAAAACTTTGTAGTAATATTTGATGGTTTGATATGTGTACATGTATTTATTTTACAAAAATAAAATATAATATTAAAATATGTTTTTGACTTGCAGAATAGGAGCAGCAATGGAGTAAAAGAAAAATAAAGAAATACAACTGATGAAGCTGGAGGGAGAAAGTTTTCTTGGGAGAAATGTGATCTTAGTGGTCAGGCTAGAAAAGTATGAAGAGAAAAATGATATACTGGAGGCCAAACTTATCTACCCAATATGGAGAGGGATATGCAACTGAATCTAACTGCTCGTAAATACGGAAGTATAAGACAGGGTTAAGTTTTAGTCATTACTACTCCTTGAAAGGCAAATGGGGCTCAAAAGAAATGTAAAAGAGAAAGAATGAAAATCTCAGAGGGCAAACTGGAATGGCATCCCTTGAGAGATTTCAGAGGCAATAAGTACTGAACAGCATTCTCTAAAGCCATAAATAGGATGCCCATAAAAATGCAAACTGGGAAGTACACCTTGGAGAATGAAATGGCTTTACTAAGCAGTAACAGAAAACTTGGACGGCTTTGAGAGGAAATGATGAGGATCAACACAGAATATGCAAAACATCATTAGGTGGGTAAATTTCATGGTGACCCACTTCTTGTAGCAGGAATCCAGATATTGCCTGTCCTGTGAGAGAACAAACTCCAAAAATTTATAGAATCAAGAGGTTCTGCTTCTAGGAATGGCTGAATAAGCTCCTGTTAAACCATAGATAACAACTACAAAATTTAGGAAAAAAATAATAACACGACAATCTGAAGGCATAGAGAGTGAACAAAAAAAGGCAGATTTTGGAAGGGTGTAGCACAAGGAAGAAGAAGGTGGTATGGAGTGAGCTTCCCACCTTTATGGCTTTAGTCCAGGGATTGGCTGCAATTGGCACCATGCAGAGCAGCTAGAACTCTGATAGAAAATTCAGTTGTTCTGCCCTGGAGAAGCAGAAGACAAAAAGTGGTGGAATTCAGCTGTAAGAAAGTAAAAGAATTATCCCAGAAAGTATTTAGAGAGATGGAGTTCCAAATAACTATATACATCTCTGCCTGACCCCTGAAGTTTAGATAAAGATAAAAGAACTGGACTGAGATTTGATCTACCACTCAAGAAACAGAGTGTTAAGTTTGAGTCTAACCAAATTAATTGCCTGACTAAATCCAAACGAGAAAAGAAAAACACTCTTCAGAGGAATTTAACACAATTCAATTTCTACAGCATAATAGTCATGATATCTAGGGTATAATCTGAGATATCTGACACATAAAAACTAGTAAATTATGGCCCATTCTGGAGAGAAACACCAATCAACATGAACCAAACCCAAAGTGATTAAACATTAGAATTAGCAAACAAGAGGACAAGAGTTTTAAGGCAACTATTAAACAACAGTCAGTGAGATACAGGAAAATATGATCAAAATGAATTAAAAGATAGGAAATTTCAGCAGAAAAGCAGAAACTATTAAAAAGGCAAACAGAAATTCTAAAACTGAAAGGTAAAATTCTTGAAATAAAAAATTCACTGGATGGAGCATAGTAAGTTTGACTGAGGAAAGAGAGAATTTTTAGATTAATAGAAGTATCTGATCTAACCCAGGAGGCGGAGCTTGCAGTGAGCCAAGATCGTGCCACTGCACTCCAGCCTGGGTGACAGAGCGAGACTCTGTCTCAAAAAAAAAAAAAAAAAAAAAGAAAGTATCTGATCTAAAGAATAGGCAGGCTGGGCATATGGTGGCTCACATCCCAGCACTTTGGAGACTGAGGTGGGACGACTGCCTGAGCTCAGGAGTTCGAGACCAGCCATGGCAATGTGGTGAGACTCTATTCCTACAGAAAACAAACAAAAATTAGCTGGGTGTGGTGGCGCATGCCTTTAGTCCCAGCTACTCAGAAGGCTGAAGTGGGAGGATTGCTTGAGCCTGGCAGGTGGAAGCTGCAGTGAGCCATGATCATGCCACTGCACTCCATTCTGGGTGACAGAGTAACCCTTACAAAAAAGAAAAAGGAGGAAGATGAGCTAGAGAGAGAGAGAGAGAAGAGAGAAAGGAAGATTGATTAAAAGACAGATACTCAGCAACCTGAGAGACAGTAACAAAATGCCTAAAACATTTATGATTGGAGTCCCACAAGAACAGTAAAGAAAGAATGGGGAAGACAAGAATATTTGGAGAAATGACCAAAAGTTTTCTAAATCTATACATTTATAGATTGAAGAGGATTAGCAAAACTCAAGTGGGATAAATATGAAGAAAATCATGCCTGCCACATGATAAACTGCTAAAAACAAAAAACAAAGAAAAAATCTTCAAAGCAGCCTGAGAAAAAATATATTTTGTCTCATTATATAGGAGTTATCATTAACTCCTTATTTGAAACAAAGGAGGCCAAAAGGCATTGGAATGACATATTTAAAGTGATGAAAGGAAAAAAAGCATAGCCAGAGACAATATCCTTCAAGAATAAAGAGGAAACAAAGACTAAATACGTTTTTTTCAAAAAGAAACTAATAAGAAGATTCATCATCAGAAGACCTGTACTAAAAGAAATAGAACATTATTTAGGCTGGAGGGAAATGATACTAGATGGAAACTTACGGGATAAAATGCATTGAAAATGGTAAAGAGCTGGGTAATTATTAAAACCTCTTTTTTCCCCAACTTTTAAAAAGCATGCAGTTTAGATTTATAATATATGGAGATGCAGTAAATAAGGCAACTACAGCATAAAGGACAAATAAGGTAAATGAACCTCTATAAATGTGAGCTTTCTACATTTTACACAAAATAGTAAGTAATAACTCTAAGTGGACCATAAAAAGTTAAGGATAGATATTGTCATTCTTGGAGCAATTAATAAAATGTATGATGCTAAGAGGTATAGCTAAACAGCCTGTGGATAGATTGAAATGGAATTCTAAAATACATTCAGTTGATCCCAAAAAAGGCATAAAAGAAGAATAAACAAATCAACAGAGGGGACAAACAGAAAAGAATACCAAAACGGTAGAAATAAATCTAACCACATCAATAAAATCAATTTAAAAGTGAAAGGAGTCTTTTCAATGGCACTAGAATAACTGGATATTCATATGGGAGAGAAGAGTCTTTGACCCATAGCTCACATTGTACACAACAATTAATTTGCAATGAACAGAGAATTAAATATAAATCTAAAACCATAACTCTTTTAGAAGAGAACTTAGGCGAATAGCTTTATGACTTGGAGACAAGCAACATCTTTTTTTTTAACTTTTAAGCTCAGGGGTACATGTGCAGGTACATAGGTAAACTTGTCTCATGGGGTTTTGTCGTATAGATTATTTCATCACCCAGGTCTTCACCCTTATACCCATTAGTTATTTTTCCTGATTCTCTATGTCTTCCACCTTCCACTCTCTGATAGGCCCTAGAGTGTGTTGTTCCACTCTGTGTGCCCATGCGTTCTCATCATTTAGCTCCCACTTCTAAGTAAGAATATGCAGTATTTAGTTTTCTGTTCCTACATTAGTTTACTAATGATAATGGCTTCCAGCTCCATCCATGTCCCTGCAAAGGACATTACCCCACTGTTTTTTATGGCTGCATAGTATTCCATGGTATATATGTACCACATTTTCTTTATCCAGTCTATCATCGATGGGCGTTTGGGTTGATTCCATGTCTTTGCTATTGTGAATAGTGCTGCAGTGAACATACACTTGCATGTGTCTTTATAATAGAATGATTTATATTCCTTTGGGTATATACCCACAATCCCTTTGCTGGGTTGAATGGTATTTCTGTTTTTAGGTCTTTCAGAAATCACCACACTGTCTTCCACAATGGTTGAACTAATTTACACTCCCACCAACAGTGTATAAGCATTCCTTATTCTCCACAACCTCACCAGCATCTGTTATTTTTTGACTTTTTAATAATAGCCATTCTGACTGGTGTGAGATGGCAACATTTTTTTAGGACACAGAAGCAGTAACTGATTTGGGGAAAATGATAAATTAGACTTGGCCAAAAAGAAGGTCACTGTTTATTAAGTTGTAATCAGGTTATAGGAGAACCAATAGAGATAGTGCCAGAACAGAGCTGGTAAGAGCAGAGGGCAAGGAGAGGTTACCTCAACCTAGAAGGAGAGACTTTTGTAGCACACATGGTTGTGATCTTCAGAATGTGATCTGGTCAAGGTTGCGTCAGCCAGCCTGAGGCAATCCAGTAGGAAGAGAGCCAGGGAAATAAACAGTCTAACAGCATTCTCCTCCATCTCTCCCATTTCTCACCAGGGTTCTCTCTTGACAGAATCCAACCAGAAGCCAAAGGAAAGGAAGTTGGTTGATATGATTGCAGGAGACACTGTAGGGACCCCACACACATCACCTTGACATTTAGATTCTCATGTTGTATTTGCCAGAATCACCTTTTAACATTTTTATTACATGATTATATAGGAACTGCCGACAGGGTCATTCCAGTAGTTCCTATAGACACATGTTCAGATCCCTGTTGACTCAGCTTCATAGATCCTCAGTCCTCTCATGCTTCTCATTGTAAGTTCAGGGATTCCAGAAAGCATACTGTCTTGGACAGGATATATACACAGTACCTAGTAGACTCCCTTCTGAGAAAGCTCTTGGGTGACTTCCACACTCGTTGCCTGCTGCTGAGGACTTCCTTATCCCTCATCACCATGTGTTTTTCTCATTGATCTCCTTATCCTAGGAATATCCAAAGTGGAATTAAGCAGGCAGATATCTATGTTTGCCAACAAGGTTTGAGAGGGATTGTCAGGCACATGTGTTGCCCTGGAATTTTAACTGACTGACTAAACTAAAATTTGGATGTGAGAGAGTGTAAGACACTCTCTCACTGGTAGCACTTAGAGAAGAGAGTAGTTAAATTGCCAACATAGTAGAGCACTGGAGTAAGATTAGATGCTAACTTCTGAAGAGATTAATACAAAATAGATTTGCTAAATCTCAAACTTTTTTTTTTTTTTTCTTGAGACAGAGTCTAGCTCTGTTGCCTAGGCTGGAGTGCAGTAGCATGATCTCAGCTCACTGGAACTTCCGCCTCCTGGCTTCAAGCCATTCTTCTGCCTCAGCCTCCTGAGTAACTGCGACTACAGGCATGCACCACCATGCCTGGCTAATTTTTTGTATTTTTAGTAGAGATAGGGTTTTACCATGTTGGCCTGGCTGGTCTTGAACTCCTGACTTCAAGTGATTCACCCGCCTCAGCCTCCCACAGTGCTGGGATTACAGGCATGAGCCACGGCACCTGGCCCTCAACTGTTTCTTGAATCAATTTTCAATTTTTCATGAAACCTGCTGAGACTTTCTGATATATCCTAATAAACCTGAGGAGACCGGAAACTATCTCACTTCCTTGTAACCTTAAAAAGCCCAGTTGTTTCTTTCAGTTAAGTGACAAGGCATTTTTAAAAAGGGAAACTTATTGCATCACACAATTGAATGGTCTTGAAGTATTCCACCAAAGTTTGACCTGGCAGTTCAGTGATATCACCAAGGACTTTTCTCACTGTCTATCCCTTCTGCCATCTGCAGTGTTGGCTTCATTTCCAAGTTCCAGATAGATGCTCTCCTCTTGTGGCAGCAGTTTCAGCCCTTACAATTTTACAATCCACTGTTTGGAGGAGTAGAGGATAAATTTCTGATAGTTTCTGAACTAGTCTTGAGATGCACTCTCATCGAACCAATTTAGGTCACATTCCCCATCCATGAATCAATCTCAGGGGCTAGGAACATTGAAAGAGCTAATTTGTCAATATTCCACACCTGAAGCTAAATATGGGATCAGCTTTTATAAAACTACATGGGTACCCAAAGATGTTGGAGGCTATAGAGAACAAGATAGGGAATGGATGCTTAGAGACAACACATATGTCCATATATATATCCAGTACTTAGCCTAAATAGCTACCCAAAAACAGACCTCTGCAAGCATTGTTTTATTGAGCCCTGGCATTCCACTATTAGAAAGTAAGCCTTGGCCCTCCACTAACATGTTAAGATGATACATTCAGACATAATCATCATTACTGGGCAGATTTGAGGAAGGGTGAAAGCATGAGAGCTTGGCTACCTATGAAGAAGAAACCACCAGAAAAGGAAGTGAAGAAAAAGAGAATTGGGAGGTTAATGGCAAATGTATCTCATTAAAAATTTTGCCAAGTGTGGGCCGGGCATGGTGGCTCACGCCTGTAGTCCCAGAATTTTGGGAGGCTGAGGTGGGAGGATCGCTTGAGTTCAGGAGTTTGAGACCAGTCTGTGTAACCTGGTGAAACCCCATCTCTACAGAAAATCAGCTAGGCATGGTGGCTCATGCCTACAGTTCCAGGTACTGGAGAGGCTGAGGTGGGAGGATTGCTTGAGCCCAGGAGGTCCAGGCTGCAATGAACTGTGTTTGTGCCACTGCACTCCAGCCTGAGTGACAGAGCAAGACCCTGACCCCACAATCTTCCCCCAAAAAATTGCCAAGTAGATACTTCCCACTGCCAATAATAAGTTGTCCCTGGGCTGAACTGAGCAGGCTGAGAATGTCCGTTTGCTATCCCTGGCCTAAGAATGGCTTCAGGACTTCTCAGACGACTCCAGTTATCTGAGACATTTTCGTTTAAATTCTGGTGGGCCACTCCAAGGAAGGAACATAAATCTAATCCAGGAATTCTCTCTTTAATAAATTGAAATTAAAAAGATCTGTGATCAGCCATCCTCTTTCAACTTCCTACTAAATCGAACAGATATACACGTATTGTTAAAGGTATTCTATTCTTGCTAGGGCCAAAATTTATTCAGAAAATATGCTTCATGAAATAACCCTGAATTTTCCCTAATGTATGAATTCAGAGTTAGGAGCATTCTAAGGTGTCAATTAGGCACGTTCATCCATAGTTCATACCTACCCTGCCTCCCATTCCTCCTCCCGCAACCCTACTGAAGGCCCAGGAGCTATCTGGATCAAAGCAAGCTTATAGAATTCAGATTGGATAAGCCAGTAAACCAATGGAGCAGAAAAGCAAAAGTGTTGATTTAGTCCTCTACTATAAAAATAAGAAAGTTAACGAGATACTTCAAAATTAGAATAAGTAAAGAATGTATTTTTAAGAATTAGGTGGCCGGGCGCAGTGGCTCACGCCTGTAATCTGAGCACTCTGGGAGGCCGAGGCGGGCGGATCATGAGGTCAGGAGATCGAGACCATCCTGCCTAACAGGGTGAAACCCTGTCTCTACTAAAAATACAAAAAAAAAAAAAAAAATTAGCCAGGCGTGGTGGCAGGGCACCTATAGTCCCAGCTACTAGGGAGGCTGAGGCAGGAGAATGGCGTGAACCTGGGAGGCGGAGCTTGCAGTGAGTCTAGATCGCGCCACTACACTCTAGCCTGGGCAACAGAGCGAGACTCCGTCTCAAAAAAACAAAAACAAAAACAAAAAAGAATTAGGCAAGCAATTCGTTTGGGCTGTTGGCATATTAATCTTTAAAAATTTTAAAGTAAAGCCTTCCACCTATTCACAACAAGAAGAGACTTTCTCATAATTTTTAAAATATATGTTTCAACAAATTAAATGTCCATATACAAAAAAAACTTCATAACTGCTACCATATATAAAATATAACTCAAAATGGATTGTAGACCTAAATCTAAAATCTAAAATTATAAAATATCTGGAAACAAACATAGAAGAAAGTATTTGTGACCTTTGGGGCAAGGATTTCTTGGATAAGATACCAAAAGCACAATCCAGAAAAGAACAAATTTGATTTCATTAAAATTTAAAACTTCCGCTCTTCAAAAGACACAGTTAAAGAATGAACACACAAGCCACAGACTGGGAGAAAATATTCATAAATCATATATCTGATAGAAAACCTGCATTCTGAATATATAAAGAACTCTCAAAACTCAGTAATAAGAAAATAACACATTTTTTAAATGGGCAAAAGAAATGAACAGACATTTCACCAGAGAAGATATTTATACAGAAAAGATTGTTCATGAATAACCCTGAAGATTCTCTAACGTACAAATTCAGAGTTAAATACGGATGACATTTAAGCATATAGAAATATGCTCAGCATAATTAGTAATTAGTCACTAGGAAAATGCTAATTAAAGCTTCTATAAGTTACCACTTTACACCTATTTAGAATGATTAAAATGACTGACCATATCAAGTGTCGGTGAGGATGTAGAGGAACAAAACGCTCATAGACTGCCGTGTGAATGTAAAATAGTTCAACTGTGGACAAAGTTTCTTATAAAGTTAAACATATACCTACCATATAATCCAGTCTTTCCATTCTTAATTTACCCAAGCAAAGGGAAAGCATATGTTCGCACAAAGACTTTTCTACAGATACTCGCAGCAGCTTTGTTTATAATAGCTAAAAACTGGAAACAACACATGTCTTCATCAACAGGCAAATGAATAAATAAACTGTGGTATGCCATTACAATAGCATACTACTTAGCAATAAAAAGGAATGAACTATTGATACCTAAAGCAATGTGGATAATTCTTAAAATAATCATGCAGAGTGAAAGAAGCCAGTCCCCTCCCCAAAAAGAATACATAAAATGAGTCCATTTATATAAAATTATATAAAATGGAAATTAATCCACACTGACAGAAACTAGATCAGTGGTTACCTGGCAGAATGTTGAGTGAGGGGAGGTCTCTGGATGGGGAGGGAAGTAAATGAGGATGGCATTACAAAGGGACACAGAGAAAACTTTTAGGGGTTATAACTATGTTCCCTATCTTGACTGTGATGAAAGTTTAAAAGGCATATATATATATGTCAACAGTTATGCAACTGTACACTTTAAATATGTGCAATTTATTGTTAGTCAATTATACCTCTATAAAGTATTAAATAAATGAAATTTAAGTATATATTTGTTGAAAATATCCAGCCATGTTGTCATTTGACAATATTTCCTGAATGTTCCCATGCACTGAAGCTATTTTTTAAGAAGATATGAGATGTAACTCCTAACCTCCAAAGGCTTTCAGAGTTTGGAGGGCTCAAATTTTGGACTTGTGGGACTGGAGCTGTGTGTGTGTAGCTTTAGGATATAGAAGTTTAGAGCTCAGGACAGATTTTTGATCTGAAAATATAGAAATTGGAGTTACAGGAATACAGAGTTAATGAAATAACTTGCATGAAAGATATGCCTAGAAATAGATTCTAGACTGAGAAGTGGAAAGAACTGAGGACAGACACTAGAAACACCAACATTCAAGAGGCAGGAGAGGGAAGATAAGCCAGTCTGAGACTGAAAAGAAATCAGAGGAAAGTTTGGATGAGAACTCAGAGCGGCAGCACAAGGAGTAGAGCGTTCTCAAAAGGAGGACAGTGTCAAATGACTCAGGGGGGACGCAAAAGATAAGGAGTGAACAGTGTCAATCGAATTTAGCAATTATGTCTCCAGTGGCCTTGGTGAGAGCACTTTTTGTGTCATTGCATTGAGGAAGCCAAACACTGGTACACTAATATTCTTGCTTTGCACATTGGTTATTGTAAAGGAAGCAGAAAAGAAACAGTTGGATATTTGAATTATTCCTTCTCAGACAGGACATTACAGCACACCACAGCGTTGAAAAGATGATGTTCATGTGTCTAGACTTCTGTCTCTCAATTCTCTGCTCTCTTTTCCCCCATGTGAACACAATCATAGTCTCCTAATTTGGATCAAAATGTATGGCAGTCATCGCTCCATTATCCTTTTTCTCCTTCACTCAAGTCCCTGGGCCCCTTATTCCTTTCCAGTTCCACCTGTCCCCTTCAAATTGCCAGAAAGAGTGGTCCCTGTCTACCACCTCCACTTCTTTACACTCTTTCCTCTCCTGTCATCTTCATGCACCCAGGAATCTGGTCCTGATAGGAGGGGGAAGTTTAGAGTGCTAGAACAGGAAGGGCCTAGAGTATGATTGCCAGGCTTGTTAGCAGCCAGATGCTGATTGATTTTTCCAATGAGAATGAGACTAAAATATTTCTGAAATCTTTGCTCCTTTATGTCCATGGCTGCAGATGCAGCTCATTCGCTCTTTGATATAATGACCTACCTGGTCCCCTCCCCTGAGATGGCCCTTACAGCCATCTTACACCTGCTCACAGCTGCAGGCATTTGGCTGCTTTCTGTAGGCCATGGCTGTTCTGCCTGTGGCTTATTGGGAAAAGAGAATGCTTGGTGGGAGGTTTTGGATTTGGATTTGAGTAGCTCTCTCTTTCAGTGAACTAGGCTTTGAGGAGTGTTGCTAGTCTGGTTTTCATCTTATGTTCTGGTCTTAGCAACTAGGCTTCTTTCTTTTTCCCTGCCTTGTACTAGAATTCTTGAAACATAATCCCCTTCTCTGCTTCCTATTCCTTAGTGCCTGATCTGTTACCTGGCTACATCAGACAGGAATTCCAATTGGCTGCTTGTAACCAAAGCAGGAAATAACAGTGGTTTAAATAAAAGTTTTTCTGTCACATAAAAAGCATCCAAAAATAGATAGTCCCAGACTGTTCGATGGCTCCTCAGTAGTCAGAGACTAAGATGGGTTCTTACTGGAACACCAGCCTTAGCACTGGTTTCTGTTTTCTCTCTCTTTCTCTTCCTCCCTCCCTCCCTCCCTCCCTTCCTCCCTCCCTTCCTTCCTTCTTTCCTTCCTCCCTCCCTTCCTCCCATTCTTTCCTTTCTTTCTCTCCCTCCCTCTTTCTTTCTTTCTCTGTTGTCAGGGTCTCACTCTGTCACCCAGGCTGAAGTGTAGTGCTGCAATCACAGCTCATTATAGCCTCGAACTCCTGCAAGCGATCCTCTTGCCTCAGCCTCCTGAGTAGCTAGGACCAGAGGTGCACAACACCATACCCAACTAATTTAACTTTTTGTAACCTGGCCTCAAGTGATCCTCCTGCCTCAGTCTCCCAAAGCACTGGGATTACAGGTATAAGCCACCACTCCTGGCCTTGGTTTTCATTTTCAAGCTTGCCTCCTGGCCCAAATTGCCTGTTGAAGCTCCAGCCATCAGGGTTATCTTCCAAGGAAAAAACTGGAGAAAGGGGGAAAGCAGGCAAAAGGCACAAAACAGTCATTTGTCTTCTTTTTACAGAAATTTCCAGAGATTTCCATTTAGAAACTTACACTTGTATTTCATTGGCTAAAAATTAGTCATATGGCCAAACTTTGCTGTGCTAACAGAATGAAACCAGGGTTCTAAGTAAAACCAGGGTTCTAAGTAAAAAGGAAACAGTAGATTTTGGGTAGGGAACTAGCAGTCTCTAAGAGAATTACTCAGCTTAGAAACTTGCCATTCTCATTATATCCTTCCTCTTTCCCTGAACCAGTGTCCTGTCTTATCTCTCTGACTTGATATCTCCTGATAGACTTCTCTTCATCTGCCTGCCGGCTGACCACTCACCTGGGTCTCCAAATATAGTCTGCTTCAAATGTTTCTATTGCTATATTTATCGACATAATTGTTCAATTGCTTGATTTCTCCTTATTGACTTTCCAGGCTGTTGACACCAGGCTCAGATTACTTTGTCTATTAATTCCTGGTAAATAGTACTTTCTAGTACTGCCAAAGATGCTTACAGTTCCCCTGGGGAGGAGGAGATGAGCATATTTTACAAGAGATAAATGTGGAAAAGGGGCCAGGACAATTAGTCATCAGTTCATCTGGTTGAAACACATCTACTCCTGGGCAAGAGCTCCTTACCCTGCTTGAACTGCAGCATCTTCCTCTCTTCTCCTCCCTTGTCTATTCAGTCATGATTTCTAGAATACACCCTGTACTTAAGATTTTCATTCTCAACTTGATAACTGGATTGCAACCTTCATACATTTCTCCTCTTGGTAGACTTCTTGCCTCAGAATCATTTTCTGGCTGTAAGTCTTCACTTCAAAGTCCTCTTGAAATTATGTTTTCTTGACTTTCTCCTTCACCTGGTCTATCAGACACCTATTTTCATTAGTAGCATTTCCAGGCTTTACCCTGAGACTGATGATAAACAAGTTTGTTTACTTCTAGTGTTTTGTTAGAGCAGGCTTGTATTGGCTTGGGAGAGCTGTTTGTTAAAAACAAAATAATTATAAAAATATAACTTGTTAAACTGTTGGTAGCTTGAAATTAGCCATGGTAGGAGTATGTACAACGTGGAAATTGGCAAACACTATTAATCAGGGCTTTCTTTTTTCCCAAAACGGTGTCTACCAGCACGCCATTGCTTGTTTCTCCCCGTCATTGCCCCCTGAATGCGCGTGCGTGCACACACACACACACACACACAAACACTTCTCATCCCAGATCCTTATCTCTTCAGCCTACCTTAGCCTCCAGCTTACAGATAACCCTTCCACACTCAGCTATAGCCAGTGATTCAACATTTCATAATGGAATATATATTTTGAAAATACATCCTGGACCCTAAAAAGACTGTTCCAAAACTGCTGCCCACGCTATTTGAGAACGGCTAATGTAGTCCATCTGTCTGCCTTCAGAACACATATAATCATATGCAGGAATCATTTGCTGGGGAAAAACCTACATTCTGGTATTTCAGTAGAGGGAATTTATTGATCAACATCAGAGATGACTCATCAGAGAATATTAACTTCTGTGAAGTTAATATTGGGCGAAAGACAACCAATTAATGATTACAGATATTTCAGAAAGCTGGTGCAAGCTGTGCAATGATCAAGCTGCATGAGCCAATCAAAATGTCAAGATGCTTTGCCTTTGACAGGAATTGTATCAATTCACATCATGCCATTACCTCTTATTGATCACGACCTCTGTTCCATATGTCTTCAATTAATAACAATGAAAAATGAATTAATTATTACTTATAATTACAGTATTTTAGTAAACAAAATCTTTCAACTCATGGAAGAAAAAATAATAAAAAGGATTATGAAAGCCTGGGAACCACTAGACTATGCCAATTTTTTATTATAATGAGAAGCTAATATTTCTTTGCTTAAAACCATGTAGCGGTTGCTAACATTATAGACTAGAGCACATGCTGTGGAGACAGACTGCTTGGGTCATATTAGAACTTTGCCACTTACTAGCCCTGTGATTTGGGGCAAATTACTTAATCTCTCTGTGCCTTAGTTTTCTCATCTATAAAATGGAAATAAAAGCATCTACCTCACACGATGACTGTGAAACTAAAATGAAAAAAACACACATTGAATGCTCAGAACGGTGGTTAGCATGTAGTAAATAATTAATGAACATTTGCTCTCATTTTCACCCTCGATATTATTTTTGTAGCAGTTTCATTGTACCAGGAACTGCGCTACAGGCTGTACATGCAATCTCCTCTAACCTTATCATTAAGCCCATTTTATGAGTAAGGAAACTGACCCTCGGTAGAAATGATGTAACTTTTCCAAGGTCTCGGGCTAGTAAGTGTGAAAGAGATTGGCTCAATATCTTTTAGGAGATTTCATTTAAATGGTAGAAAGATGTAAAACCACAGCTTGCACTGGAATTCAAGCCATCCTGATATTTAATATTCTACTGGGAAATTCTTACTTCATAGTCAACTGAACCCGTGCATGTGGTAGCATAAACTATTCTTGTTCTGTCTTCAGCGGAGACAGAAGAGCTCACTCATAAACATCCCTGTGTTTTCACTTGAACTGTTATTAAGTTGCCCTCCTGACTTGTCTTCTGCAGGTTTTACAAACACATAGCTCCCATAGGCCTTCCCCATGAATCCTATTTGTTAGCCACAGAATAATCTCCACAAAAGTATTTTCACTTTCTCTAACAGTAATTTTAAAATTAGACTTTAAATCTAAAGTTCATTACTAGTGTAAGTAGAGCACAATATCCTTTGGCTGAACTGGCTTCATTTATGAAGAAGCTGAATATAAAGATCCTTTCTCTCTGTCTTGGACTTTCTTATTCCACCTTCTTGTTTAAAAGCTGCTGTCTACCATGCACCACAATGTATATAATAGGTATTTTAATAAGTATTTTTTTAAGTTTCAAGTTGCACGTCATTTTGGGTCACAGGGGTGAGTCTAGACTCACTTACATTTAGTTGTGCAATCGGGAAGACAAATGACAGCGTGAATATTTTTTAAAAACACATATTATATCACTATCCATTCATTCACTTTTTCTGGGCCAGCCACTGTGCTAGACACCAGGACCAAAGAACACAGTCCCTGCTCAGGGAGCGCTTAAGTCCCATAAAGGAGGCCAATATACAGTTACCTAATTATTGTGATAGAGCAATGCACAGTAATCAATAGGAACATGGGGAAAGGAGCAGTGAAGAGACCCTGGAATGTAGAGGTATTATAGTCTGATCAAGAATGCTAGGGAGTCAGTCAGAGGCCCTGGCTGTAATCCCACTTTTACAATTAATTATTATGCCATCTGTTAATGGCTGAATTGTGCCATCCCAAAAAAGATCTCTTGGAGTTCTAACCCCCAGTACTTTAGAATGACCTTATTTGGAGATAGGGTCTTTAAAATGAGGTCCTTGGGGTGGGCCCTAATTCAATATAACTGATGTCCTATGAAATGTGGGAAATTTGGACATAGAGACAGACATATGTAGAGGGAAGATGATGTGAACAGACACAGGGAGAACATGGGCATCTATAAGCTATGAGAGACCTTTCCTTCACAGCTCTCAGAACCAACCAACCCTGCCCGTACTTTCAGCCTCCAGAACTGTGAGACAACTTTCAGCCTCCAGAACTGTAAGACAATATATTCCTATTGTTTAAGCCACTCAGTTTGTGGGTTTTTGTTACAACATCCCTAGCAAACGAATAGGCCATCTCAGTGTCACAAGCATATCCCATGCTTCAGGTACCATGCTAGGCAAGGCCAATCCCACATTTGGGAAAATTTGGGCAAAAGCATTCAGAGCACGACTAACCAGAAACATGCCTGCATCTGCCTGCAGCTTGTTCTTACGCTGTGACCCAGATGAATTCAAAGGTTTCTCTTTAAATACTGAATTTGAGTCTACGACAAGACCCATTAAACCTCCCCAGTGTGACATCCAGAAACAACATCAGTAGTCCTTTGCTTATAAGGTAAATAATATATACTATTGTAGATAATTTTAGAGTACAAGCTAAAGTCAATAAACATAAAACTTTGTGTTAAATAATAGATCAACATGACATTACTTCAAATAAATGGTTAATAAACAGGCAAGATTTTCTATCTCACTGGTAATCAGATTTGTGACAAAAACTGCTCTTGGCAAATGAAAGATGCTAATACAGTTCACCCTTGAACAATGTGAGGGTTAGAAGTGTTGACCCCCACACAGTCGAAAATCTGGGTATAACTTTTGACTCCCCAAAAACTTAACTATTAATAGCCTACTATTAACTGTAGGTCTTACTAATAATGTAAACAGTAGATTAGTTGTGTTATATGTATTATATACTGTATTTTTGCAATAAAGGCAGAGAAAAAATGTTATTAAGAAAATTATTATAAGAGAAAAAATATTTTTTATTCACTAAGTGGAAGTGGATCATCATAAAGGTCTTCATCCTCACTGTCTTCACATTGAGTAGATTGAGGAGGAGGAGGAAGAGCAGGGCTGGTCTTGCTGTCAGGGGTGGCAGAGGCAGAATAGGTGGAGGAAGTGAAAGAAGAGGCAGAAGAGGCAGGCACTTTAGATGTAAATGTTATTGAAAAAAATCCACATATAAGTGGACCCACACAGTTCAAATCCATGTTGCTCAAGGATCATCTGTACAAATCAGAGAACAAATGCATGTATCCTGAAAGAGTGATAGCCTATTCACTTAGAATACACAACTGGTTCCACTTGCCTTTCTGTTGGCACAATCTGAACCTAAAATTATCTTCCTAGAATACACAGTGACATGAAACCTTTAAAACAAACAAACAAAGAAAAAACCCCTCTATTAGGTACATGTTCATTTCAGGCAACTCTTCTGAGGACAGAAGGTTTGAACATAAAAAATGCCTGAAACAATGAAAAGATAACCTAATATTTAGCTCCTGTATAGACTGAACAAGTTCAGCCAAAGTGCATTGTTTGGGTTTCTTCTTTCCAACATGTTTTACCCTCAGGCCAGCAAGGTTATACTTTCTCTTCTCACCCCAAGTCTTCATCTTTCCTGGAAAATTTCCAAGCTGAGCCCTGGTCTCAGGTCCTAACAACTTGATCTGCTGCACCAGAACACCAAGGGAGTGAGTCATCCCTTTGGATTTGCCTCGGCAGGTCTTCAACAAGTCTTTGTTTCTCTGCCTATCCATCCCTCAACCGCTTGACATTGGCTAGTGTCCACGATGGGTTTTTCTTTTAGTTTCTGTTGCCTTCCATCTTTTTACTTTTTAAAAAACTTATAATGATAAGGAAGTGCACAAAGTTAAAAGGGTAAG
This sequence comes from Hylobates moloch, assembly GCF_009828535.3. Taxonomy (NCBI): domain Eukaryota; kingdom Metazoa; phylum Chordata; class Mammalia; order Primates; family Hylobatidae; genus Hylobates; species Hylobates moloch. The sequence goes on along the minus strand of NW_026652276.1, from coordinate 41,994,974 downwards.
TTTCACCCCTTTCACCATCACCCTAAGGGTCAAAGGGTTACCAGGGTCAACAGTGTGAGTATCCTTCAAGAGACAGGAATTTCCATTCTCCCCACCCTGCCCCCTTGCTGTTTAGAGCTCATACTGTACATACACAGTGTTCTGACTTGCTCTTATCACTCAAAAATATATCATGGACACTCTTCCATGTCAACACATACATAGCTCCCTCATTTTTAAATAGCTATTTATTTTTCTGCAGTGTAGATGTGCCCAAATAGAGAAATGGATGAACCATTCCTCTATTTATAAACGTGGAATGTGGTCCAAATTTTTTTGGACCTTACAAATTACAATCGACGTATCTGTAAATATATTTTTGCACACTTAATATTTCTGTAGATGAGATCACTTGTAGTGGAAAAGTGTGGTTAAAGGATACATGCATTTTCAATATCTATATGTTCTGCAAATTACTTTCAAAAAATGTTTATTAATTCACACTCCAGTCAGCTAAGTATGAAAGTTCCTATTTCTTACAGACACAAACACCTGATAGTAAAACATATTTTTGCCAATCTGACAAATAACAGATGCTATCTTGTTTTTATTTATGCTATGATCATTGATGAGGTTGGGTATGTTTTCATATGCTTATTAGCACATAGTCCTTCTTTTGAGAATTGTCTATTTTCTTTGTCCATTTTCTTATTTTGCTGCTTCTCTTGTTTCATATTGATTTCAAGAAGTTGTCTGTATTACCCATATTAACCCTTTCCTGTTGTGTATACATGCTGCATGTATTTTCTCCCCTTAGGTAACATTGTTTATGGTACCCTTCACTTGATAGACATGTTAAATTTTTATAGTCTTCTCTGTTTAATTTTTTTGTTATAGTTTCTGAAATTTTTCATGATATTTCTAATTAGTATTATAAAGCTCTTATAAGGAGCCCTTATAGCTCCTACCTACAGTACTTACTAAGAAGCAGCCTTCGGGCCGGGCGCGGTGGCTCACGCCTGTAATCCCAGCACTTTGGGAGGCCGAGGCGGGCGGATCACGAGGTCAGGAGATCGAGGCCACGGTGAAACCTGGTCTCTACTAAAAATACAAAAAATTAGCCGGGCGTGGTGGCGGGCGCCTGTAGTCCCAGCTACTCACAGAGGCTGAGGCAGGAGAATGGCGGGAACCCGGGAGGCGGAGCTTGCAGTGAGCCGAGATCGCGCCACTGCACTCCAGCCTGGGTGACAGAGCGAGACTCCGTCTGAAAAAAAAGAAGCAGCCTTCGATTATAAATATTGTAAATATTGTAAAAGTCTCCTTTTTTTTTTAGTCTTTTACAGTTTTTTATGTTTAGATTATTAATCCATCTGGAATTTTTTCTGGAATATGAGCTAAGACTGTATTAGTCACGCTTCATTCAACAGAAGGATTTTTTTTACTCAGATAATTGTGGATGTTCAGATAACAACTGCAGGTGTTCAACAAGCAGACACAGGTATATTAAATGTTTATATTAAATGTTTTAATATCAGGTGTTTGTGAGTGTCTATAAGAAATAGTGACAGGGTGACTCAGAGACCCAGGCTCCTTCCATCCTAACTCTACCCTCCTCTTGATAAGGGGTCAGCAAACTACAACCCATAGGCCACACACAGCCCACTGCCTGTTTTTGTAAATAAAGTATTATTGGAACATAGCCATGCCTATTTGTTTACATAGTGCCTATGGCTGCTTTCCATAAAACAGCAGAGTTGAGCAGTTTTGATAGAGACTATATGATCCACAAAGCCTAAAATATTTACTATTTGGCCCTTTACAGAAAAAGTTTCCTGACTTCTGCTTTGAAGTCTCAGGGTCCTTAGTTTCCACATGGCAGATGGGGAAGAGAGATCATGTGGGAGGCTGTCCATGCATGAGGCCTGGAAGGGGAGTACAACACTTTCACCTACATTCCACTGGCCAGAATTCAGTCCCTGGCTTCACTTAACAATTTGGGAAGCTAGGAAATGTGAATTTATTGTGCGCTGAGGAGGAAAGGGAATAATTAGCCATATTCTGCCAAGGTGTTCCCTGCAATTATCTGTTTCTTTCTTCCTTCCTATTTTTAATCAGAATAGGCTAGATTACACTGCAGAAACAAACAACCATCAAATCTCAGTTGCTTAGAACAACAAAGATTTATTTCTTGATCATACTACATGTCCACTAATGCTCAGCAGGGATGGCATTGCTCATTGTTGTCATTCACTCCGGTCCGATGAAGCAGTCACCACCACACACCTTGATGTTGCAGCACTAGGAAGAAAAGAGAATGTGGTGACTGATGTCCCAACTCTTAACTTCTGACTCAAAGTGATACTCATCACTTCCGGCCACCTTTCATTGGCTGAAGCAACTCGCAGGGCTATACTATACTTTAGTCACGTGGGAAAGTGCAATCTTATGTGCTTCGAAGGCAGCAGAGCTGGAATATTTGTGAACAGCCCTACTGGATTGCACACTAACCAACACAGAACACATATTCATCCCCTTCCTAGGGGAGATAACTCAGATTCCATTCAGTCACTGCACACAAAGTCCAAGATCCTAGATGGTAGATGCCCTCCCCAATAAGTTTGAATATTGCCTAGTGATCTGGAGTCTAGCAACTAAAATTCCTCTCTGTTCCCTACTCATTCAGATATCAAAATCCTAATAGAGTCACAAATGACCATGGCCTAAAACAGGTTTCCAGGATCTGAGCTATATCCACGAATGTAAGCCCTGCTCTGAACGATCATGCCTAGAGAATCAGGAGCCTGGTACAATCTAGGGGTGGCAAGCGGGGAATACGGCATTTTGCAGAAATCAATACTGCAAGAAAAGAGTTAGCTTTATTGAAGGATATTGCATTGTTTCTCCAGGCTTACAATTAAGCACCCCGAATAAAGAGTGTAGGTGACAATGTGGAGGAAAGCAGTACGCACAGATTAAAAATACCTACATGTAAATGTTAAAAAATATAAACGAACATACTTTGTTCATCCCTCAGAAAACATCTGCTCTTACGGTTCTTGTTTTGTTTGCTTAAGAAAAGATCTTCACATTTCTATTTAGTTTAGAAAATAGTAAAATGCTATTCAGTCTCTGGATTGTAATCGCAGAGAGGCATTTTGAACAATACTGTCAAACTAGCATTACATAGATCAAGATTTTAAACAATGTAATTTTTCAAATAAACTTTGACCATCTGGTGAAAACACCAACATATATCTTATTCATATTTTATTTCTTCAGACTTTTCTATCTCCCTATAATAATAGGAATGTAATACATATTTTAAAAATCATTTATGCCTAACTCAGAAAAATAATGCTTTGTTAGTTATATGATGTGCAAGAAGCTTTTACATGTTTCAATAAGCATATTAAATCCTCTTTAACAGAAACAGAAGTTTTCATTATTTCCAGAAGAAATTAATTTGAACAGCAAAAGGTTCAAGTTTGATTTGAAATTCAATGTCTGTAAAACTTTTAAAACTCTATTTTTTTTGGGGGGGGGGCTGGGCCCCGCAGCTAACTCTTGAAACATGTAATTGTTTTCTTCGAAGTTATTCTATACTTGTCTTTTCATGGGCTAGGCCCCCACTCACAGTAGAGAATTAGTTTTAGCCTAGTCTGTGGTACAATGGCTACTCTTACCTGCCTAGTCTCTGTTTTTTCATTGATTCACTGCTTTAACATCTTTGCTCTCAACACATACAGCATTTATTCTTACAGCTCCTACCTACAGTACTTACTAAGAAGCAGCCTTTGATTAGAAAGGCCGTATATGGTCTTCTTAAAACCCTTTCTTCTCTCTGGTCATATTCAGTTCTTGAAGGCATTTTTTTCTGTCAGACTTCACTAAGCAAGTTAGATTTGGAGTCATGGGAAGATTATGAAGTGGTGGAAGAAAAGAATGAAGACTGGATTCAATGTTATTTCCAAAGCCCTTCCTAGGAAAAGTGTCGTTTATTATTCATTTTGGAATTCTAATTATGGAGGAAACCTCCCAAAAACATAAATTATTTAACCAGAGGACCTAAGAAGTGCATCAAATTTCAAGTCAAATGGCTACAAGTTACTTATTACACCTAAATTTAATAAGCAATAGGATGTTTGTTCTTTATGTGTAGTATGGCTTCTAGAAGCAAGCTTTCCTCTCTGTAGCACAGGCAGGGTCCAACGGTCTAGGTTCAAATTCTTCCTTTACCACTTACTAGCTAAAAACTTAGGCAACTTATTTCACCTCTCTGTGCCTCAGTTTCTTTCTTTCTTTTCTTTTAAAGGCTCTGGCTCTGTTGCCCACACTGGGGCGCAGGGGTGTGATCCTGGCTCACTGCAACCTTAGCCTCCCTGGCTCAGGTAATCCTCCCACCTCAGCCTCCTGAGTAGCTGGGACTACAGGCGTGCACCACCATGCCCGGCCAATTATTATTATTTGTTTGTTTGTTTGTTTTGGAGAGATGGAGTTTCACTATGTTGCCCAGGCTGGTCTTGATCTCCAGGGCTCAAGAGATTCGCCCACCTCGGTCTCCGAAAGTGTTGGGATTACAGGTGTGAGCCAATAGGCCCAGCCCTCGGTTTATCTGTAAAACAGGACAAAAATAGTACCTACCTGATGGGGTTCTTCGAAGGATTAAATGAGCTAGTACTTATAAAGCACTTGCTAATGTCTGTTAAATAAATTATATGATCCACACACCAATCCAAGGCGATCATAAGGTAGCAAGAACCACCACTCCAAGTCACATAAGAAAATGAATTCCTTTCGTTTTAGCTCCTCTCTTTATTTCAGCAGTGCGTTGTCAACAGGGCCACATTATGTTAGCAGATTTGAACTTTATCCAAAAGGTGTTTGTATTTTATTTCAAATTATGAATTCCTGAACATCGGATTATGTACGATTCTGCAGTGCCCTCGGAGGCCCATTAGAGTCTGGAGCTCGAGAGGCATAACCAACTCTGGTCTGATATTTATAAGGAGCTGGACAGCCAAGGAGCCACTCTGAAGCAGTTATTGGTATTGCCAAAACAAAAAAAAAAAAAAAAGGAAGCTAAGAAGTCACCCTTCTAAATAAATACATACATACATACATACATACATACATACATACATACATACATACACACTGAATTGGAGAGCTGCCTGCATTTCACTCTACTGCCTCTGGAAGCGGAGTGTTATCTAAAATGCTTCCATCATGAATAATGATTGAGAAACTGCTTTTACTCTCCCGACTACTGTACTCCCAGGCAGAAACCCACGGCTGAAGCCCACGATGCCCATGTGTAACTTGGTTATTATACACACGTTTGGAGCCCAGTGTGCAGACGCGCAGCGCAGAGGAGGAGGCGGAACACCCCGGGATGGTCGGGTTTCCAAGGGCCGACCCGAGCCTCAGCACTTTTTCCGCGCCTGATTTTTCAGGTCATTTTCGAATGGGCTATCTTTGTTTACATTTTGAGCTTGGATCCTCTCCAGAAAGCATTACTACCTTCTAAAAGGAAAAACATCTCGTATTTGCAGACAGTGCTGGGGGAGCAAAGTTCATTTTCTCGGGTAGGAGAAGATGATTCTCTTGCAACACGTGCAGATTGTGACCAAATCTTTCAATAACGGGGAGTTTCGGTGAAGTGGAGGTTTGGGGAAAGGCGAGGAGGTCGGTCTGGAGCAAGCAAGCAAAGTGCGGAAGCTGTACGGGGATTCTTCTAGAAAGTGGGGTGGGAAAGGAGCTAGGGAGGGCGTGTGGAGGGACGAGATCTGTGTCAGAACGTGCGTGTGAGCGGATACAAAACCCGAGAGAGGCGTGAGCAGCGCTGTGTGTGCGAGCGGGAGCTAGGGGCGCCGGCTGGGGTGTGTGCGCCTGGTGAGTGACACCGAGGGGAAGGCGGGCGGGCCGGCGGGCGGGGGAAGCCTGCGAGGGGCGGGAGTGTCCCTGCGTGGGGCGGCCGAGCCGGAGTTGTGTCAGTGAAGGAATCCTGTCCGGGGGCCGAGCTGGCTGCGCCCTCCGCTGCAAGCGCCGGCAGCGCGGGGCGAGCTCCGGACGGCGCGCGGCCCAGGCAGCGGCTCCCGCTCGGCCCGCCCTCCGAGCCGCAGGGGCCGCCACTGCCGCGGCGCCTCCCCTGGCGACCGCGCCCCCGGGCCCCGGCTCTGGCCCCGGACGGAGCGGCCGGCGCTCGACACAAAGGTAAGCCCGCGACCCCCTCCACGCCGGGCCGGCTGGGGATGCAGGGCGCGGGCGGATGCGGCGGGGCCTGCGCGGCCGGGACAGAGACTCGGCTGGGCCGAGCGTTCCGCAGCCCGGGCCGCCCAGCCTCCACCGCCTCCCGGGGCGCTGGGTGTGGCCCGCGCTCGGCGCCGAGGCGGGCTGGTGGCGCAGACCGGACGCGAAGGTCGCCGTTCTTTCTTCCTTTCTCCGGCCGGCGCGGGCAAGCGGAAGGAGGCGCCGGCTGAGACGCACAGTGGCGCTCCCCGGGCGAGCGTGTGGCCGCCGCGCTCCGACGTGGACCCGCCCGCCCCGGATCTGAATCGCCCGCGGCCGCCGTCCCTCGCCTGCCGTCCTCTCGCGCGGGCGCCCCCGTCCCCTCCCAAGCCGGAGAGAGACCCACCGCCCCCCAAGCCGCTCTTTGGCCCGGAGCCGCAAAGCCCACGTCAGCCGCGACCACCCCGCCCTCGGATCCCAGCCGGGTGCGGGGGCCGCGGCCCCAGGGAACCCGGCGCCCAGCGGGAGCGGGATGCGTCGGCGTCCGCGCTGCGCGGGCAGGCGGGGGTGGCCGGAGGAGACGCCGAGCGCCCTGGCCGCCGGACGAAGCGGTCGCGCCGCCGCATTTGGGCGGGGGGACCCCGGAGTCCGCGGGCGGCGGACCCGAGCGGGAGACGGGGCTGTCGTAGGAGGCACTCCCGCTGGACTTCGGCGCACTCTGAATATCACGCTGCCGCACACGCGGGGCTGGAGGGCCGAGTCTTCACCTGCGCGGGGATGCGGCGGAAGCGTCGCGTCTTCGCGAGTGGAGGTTTCGTGTTCCCGCGGGGTTGGTGTGTTTGTGAACTTCACGAGCTTCTCATCCCCCCCCCCCCCCCCCCGCAATCCTGGTTTTAGCAGATGTCAGGGTTTTGGAGACCTGACACTTTTCGTGAAAGATTCTTTCTGTACGTTTTCTTTTGACTGTATTACAGGGTTTGTAACTTGAGAACTAGTGAAAACCCTTGAACTTCAAACACAGTGTCTTTGCTTATTTTTTGAAATTTAAATATTAAAATACGTACCAGCCCCCTCACAAGCCGACAGGCTTTAAGACAAACGACTCTGAAATTTTAGAACCTGTGCGGAGAAAGTGGTTTTATACCAGTACTTGAAATAGTAAGATCATGTAACCTTTTTAACATCGTTTTAGTTTGTCTTAAAGGAAGGATTCAGCACCACTTTGATTGGTACTGTTTTCCAGAGTTTAAGCAGATGTATGTAATATGGCAGGGAAAAGGACAGGAAGTCAGAAATCTCTTCACCCCGGAAAAAAAAGACTTCAAATAATGCAACCAATACCCAGAAAATAGAGTGGCCGTCTGGATAAGGTGTTTGATAGGCCTTATGAAATTGTGTTGCTTAACCAGAAAGCAATGTGTTGTTAGATAGGGCAGTTTTATCTAGTAACTGTCGTGTTTAAAAATATCTGCGTATGATATTCTTTGTTGAATTTTAACTGGGGAAAAATCAACTTTGGGAATGGGTTTCTATTTGGACAAGGCAAATACTGCAGTTTCTAATTAGAGTTTTGGAATAAGCTCAAGCTGTGTTAAAACCTATTGTATGGAGCAGCAGAACAGAAAACATGTCAAATTCTGTATCTGTGTGGCAGAAAACATGTCGAATTCTGTATCTGTGTGGCTTTAAATACACACACACACACACACACACACACACAAACTAGAGACTAGCCCCAAAAGATAATTTGCATAAAAATACAGTCACTTGAATGCAGAGAATAGCTAAAGACGTTAGTAAAAACTGAACATCTGGGAAAAGACTGTATTAATTGGCAATTTTCTTTCTTTAATCCCTGAAAATATTAAATGATTTTCTAAGAATCAACTTAGTTTAATGTGCTCATTTAGACAGGCAAAATGATCAAGACTCCTTTTGTATTCATTTTGTTTTAGGGAGCCCCCTAATGAAAGTCTTCAGTAAATAGTTTCTCTGCATGCACTGATTTTCCTGAGGCCATTGTGGAGAGAGGTATCTGTGGGCTTGTGAAGCTGCTCTGCCACACCAGTAAGGATCAGGGAAAGAAAATACTTAGGCCACATCGTTGCAGTCTTTGATTGCATGCCAATCTGAAGCATGTTATGGACCCGTTTTGCCATGTAAATGGTAAGCTTTTACATCAGAAGTTAAGCTTTAGAAATATCTCACTTTGGGGCCTAATTTTTGTCAGTTTCTCAGTCTGTGATCAGAATTGTGTTATCAATCACAGTGAATATTCGTGAATGTTCTGTGTTGAAAGGGCATAGGTGGTCTTCATTCTATTACTTTATACAGTTTTAATCAGCATTTTCTGAAGTGAGCCGGGACAAGAACTTCTGGTTACAGTTTGGATAGGATGGAAAAAGTTGAGGTTGCTCTTCGTAAGATCTACGCTGCTACTACCTGTCCCGCTGTATGACAAGAGTGGAATGCATTTTATGTGCACTTGACAGGTACTGCTTAGTCACTGCTTCATAGTACTTCTTTCCTAGCCATCTTCTGTAGCACTTTTACTGTCATTTGACTGTGATAATTAAATCATATGTTTGTTATAATTTCTGTGCACAGAAGAGATTTTACAAGCATGACACGGCATGAGAGTAGATGTCTCATATGGACAGATTTAAGTGATTGGGTCTGTTTATTGATATCTGAATGGTTGTGCAACATTCAACTAATCTATTTCATCACTGTTTTGCCTTAAAGTATAATCACACAATTAAAATAAGATTTTCGTGTTACAAACAGTTAAAAACCCAGTAAACATAATTATAGAAGAAAAACAAACCTTTCTTTTTTCTTCCCTTTTTTGAAGTAGTGTTGCTATGAAGGTGTTATGTCTTTGACACATCAAAATGGCTAATTTGGAGTTGTGATGCTTGTTATGTAAATAGGCCATATGTTGAATTTCTGCAGAAGCTTATTCCTTCAGTGTTGTGGTAATGGGCAGGATCCCCTAAGTACCATAGCTGAGAAAAACAGTCTTATGCAGATGTATTTCTCTTTACAACTTATATAATTTTTATTATTTTTGTTTAATAGCTAGTGTTTTTATTTTCTAATAAAAAAATTTAAATGTGATGTTATCCTTCCTTGCATCATACAAATCTTTGTTTCCAGTACTGATCCAAACTCCATTCCTATTTATCTACTTGCTTAATTAATAGACTTTTTATGGTGGATGTCCTGCTGTCAAGCTAAAGACTACATGCTTGATAACAAACTTCGTATTCTCTCTAAACTTGTTCCTTTTATGATGAAAAGACTTTCCTTTCTTGATCCGTTTAGCATTCTCTTCATCACCCGGACTGGAGATGTAGGAACCATTGCTGACTCTTCGCTCTCTCACTGCCTCTGTGAAACTGTGTATCAAGTCCTGTTAACTCTTCTTTTTTAATGATTTCTCTGAGCCACCCCTGCATTTCCTTTTCGTTCTTCACTCTGCCCGATCAGATAGGAGGCCGTCAGCCATCACCGTTTCTAGGATGATTATAGTCTACATCTTGGTCTCTCTGCAATTGAGTTTTCCCCATTCTACGCACTTCCACTGTATCAACCTTCCTAAAACTCTTCCCTCAGAACTCTTCTCCAAGGATTGTTTCACAGGAACAATACTTTAGCATTGTTTAGTATTGCACCATAGTGCAAATACTTTCCATGGCCTCCCCCATTGCCGAGCCTCTCAGTCTCACCCCAAATTAACTTACCAGCTTTATTTTCTACTTCTTTCCAACATGAACCTTCTGTTCCTACTAGTTGGATCTCACTGTCCTTCTAAGATGACATGCTCATTTTCATGCGTCCTTTTTTGTTCATGCCCTGCCTTTTAGAATGTCTCTCTTCTTTTTTTCTCTGACCTAACGACATTCTTCAAGTTCAAGTCAGCCTGCCCTGATCATGTTACTCTCATTGGTTCTTTCTGCCCTTTTGTTTGCATTGTTCCTCTAGACCATCAGATCCTTTCTTATGCTGTTATGTGCTTCATTCTTGCTTTCTCAACTAGATAGCAAGTTCCTTCAGGGCACTGATGTGCCTTTTATTCTGTCTACTGGCCCTGGCCATAAGAAGCACTTGATAAATACATCCCTAAAATGAATAAATGTAAGGATGATATTTTTAAAATCATGGGCTTTGATATTGACTCTGAACTGCTCACCATTGGGTCCTCAGAGCCTAACTCACAGCCTGACATATAGTCATGACCTCAATAAATATTTGTTAACTTAGAAATTCATGTTGACATTGGATAAAAGGGACAGGCATTTGAAGGAGTCGTCTGTCAAGGTTTTTTTTCTCCATTTTTCTTCAGTGGTTCTAATCAGCTTCTCCATTCATCAACTGTGAGAATTCTGAGGACTCGGCATTTCCCAGAGTTGGGATAATGATGGAGTCTGGCAGTTGTGAGTTGGAATTAAGAAGCCTGTAGTTATTTTAAGGTGGAGTGATGGGCCCCAGTACTGAGCAAAAAAAAGCATTGAGGCTTTATGCCAGTATTTTATACGTCAAACAATTAGGCTAAAGTTATCAGTTATATAAAAGTTCAGCTAATTGGCTCTAAAATTTCAGACTGTATTTATTGCAGGGCTGCTCAAGTTTTTAATTTAAAAGCATCCTTGTAAATTAAAAAAAAATACATCTGGGCACCCATCTGAGGGTGAAAGGTGATGTAGGAAAGAGTCTGCCACATCCCATTGTATTCAGGACTGAATTTAATTCTTTAGTAAGCCTTATTTTGTACAAGGCACTGTTTCTCCTGGGAAGGAGTTTATAGCCTAGCAGGAAAAAATAACAGACGTATCCCAGAAACAAAGGTCTAACAGAGCTCAGAAGGGAAAAAAATCTTCTTCTGTTGGGGAGTGGAGGGAATCTTCTTAGAATGACGGTTGTTTGAGGTGATTACTGAAAGGATTTGGATAAGATTTCAGTGTTATTGGGAATATAAGGATGGGGGAAGGGTGATGTGAGTGAATTCCAGGGCCAATTTGTTGACTTTACATCAGCGCTCTTATAGTACTCCTGCTTCTGAGTTGAGCCCAGCTAGGAGTCTTCTGAGCATTGGTGGGCTGCAGTGTTCAATAATGGAACCTAAAGGATATATAGATACCTGCAGTAATTACGTGTGGTGCCAAGTACTGAACTGACTATGACACAAAGCAAAAAATAAATCTTGGAAGCGATATAACCAGTGTGTTCCTGGATAGCATCCAGCTCACTTAGAATGCTCAGAAAGGCCTCCTGCATTATGGAAATGCCACTGAAGGTTGACACTTTCACAGTAATGTAAATAATGAGAGGTCCACCCCAGATTGTGTTCCCAAGCAGCCAGCCATCTGTGGGACACTGAACAGTGCACGTAGCCCAGTTCAGTAAAGGTGTAAACACACTGTTGCATAGAACCCTCATTCTGATTCTGTGGAACTGCTCCCATGGTCTGTAAAGCTAGGACCAAAGGGAATGTTTGAGGAATACAGATTTTGGGTCAGTAGATGGAAAGTTGCTCCATTATGGATTGTGCTACTTCAGGAGGTGATGGGCTGCCATCACTGAACATGTATAAGCATCGCCTATACCAGGCAATATCTTATTTAATTATATGCATTCTCTCCTTTATTCTCAAAACAGTGCTATGAAGTACATGCTCCTATTACTCCAGTTTTACTGAAGAGCAAAACTGAAGCCTAGAAAGGTTGAGTAGCTAGTAATTTGTAGAGCAGGTATAAAGGCCAGGCAGTTTGTGGGCAGAAACTGCATATGCACTGAGATGAAGAAAGGATGCAAACATTAGGTGGCCATATGGATTTTCAAGGTTCCTTCCTAACACTAGGATTGATTCTTTAATTGACCTTAGGGATCAAGATGCCAGTTGTTGCAAAATACTAATTCATTATCAGCACCCAGTTCCTAGAGATTTCAGAACAAAGTGAATACAGTCATCATCATCATCATAGTTATCACTTATTGATCATTTTATTTAAACCTCAAAGGAATCTTGGAAGGTAAGGATTATATACCCTTATTAGACAAGGAAACTGAAGCTCAGGGAAGTTATATAACTTGATTGAGTGTGCAGAGTTGATAAGTGGCAGATGAATCTGGTTTCTGACACCCAGGCCCTGCTTTTTCTTATACCACCCTGTGAGGTAACACATGGTGACACTGAAAATATTTACCTATCAGTCTGCACAGAAACCAACAAGTCAGAGAGGCCACTAGCTGTCAGCAACCCCTGTGGCTCTGCAGGTGATGAGTATCACCTGAAGTGATATTTAGGAGCAGTTTGAAGGTGTGTGAAAGGCTTGGTAATCTACCAAGACCACAGATCTGGAGCTCTGGTGACTTCTTCCCATGCTCAGCATTTATTTGATTTTATACATGACAAGTAGTACTATTAAAGAGAAAGCCTTCACGGATAACTATATTACATTTATATTTCTAATTAAGGAAAAATGGTTTTGCAGTGGTGATCTGTGTGCCTTATAAATGGCAGGCTCTCTTTCCACTCCTTTTCTTCCTTTCCCTTATTCCAGTCTGAGGCTAATCCCTCTCGCTTCCTCAGGGACCTTGCTTCATTGTCTTTTCTTCAAGGTCTCAATGATCCTTTTCTTTCAGCGTATAAACATACATAAGTCTTTCTTATTCTTTATAAAAACAGAAAACGATGAACGCTTTTGGTCGCTTCTCTATAGGTTTGGGTGTGTTTCATCTTATTCCTGGTCTTAACAGGCAGCTCCTTGAAGTACAGCTCCTCGTACACATCCTGCACCTCGCCACCTTCCTTTCATCTTCAACCCCCTATACTCCTGTCCTCTCCTAATGACCACCTCTGTTGGTGGTCCATTATCTAGGATTCTCTTTCATTTCTTGAACTTGCACAACATTTGGTGTTCTTGACCACTCTCTGCTCCTTGAAATGTTGCCCACCTGTTTTCTGAGTTATCCATTTCTCCTAATTTTCTTTCTTGTCCAGCTGCTCTGTATTTGGACTTCTCTTTGCTGTCCTCCCTTCCTCTCAAACCTTTGCATCCCCTACAGTTCAGCCCTCAGCCCTCTGCTCATTCTTCACATTTGCCCTGTGGCAGCTCATCTTCTCTTTTCTTCTACTACCACCTATATGCCATTGATTCCATTGTAAACTGCATCTCCAGCCGTGAAATCTTATCTGGCATGTGTTCCAAGTATCTTTAACTCAACAAGTTCAAAACATCACTTCCCCAACTTTAATCCAGCATACTCCTTCTGTGTTTTCTATCTTAATGAATGAAACCTGCTTCACCAAGTTTAAAACCTAGGACAACTTCTTTGCCTTCTTCAACCTCTACATTTTATATAGAGACTGTCTTTTCAGACTCTCTTGAATCTGCTCTTTCCTCCCTGTATCATAACCTTCATTACTGCTGTGGTTCGGGCCCTCATCCCTTCTCTTGAGGATTATTGCAGTAGCCTCGCAACTGGTCTCTCTGGCTTCTGCCTGGCCTGTCTCCAATTTGTTCCTCACACTGCTGCCTTTCTAAAAGGCAAATCTGATTACAACTCTCCACTGCTTAAAATCCTTCAGCAGAGTTTCTGCATTTTCAGGTTAAAATGTAAGCTCCTGGCATGGCACAAAAGCTTCTTTGTGATCTGGGCCTTCCCTTCAGGTGTGTGTCAGTCTCCTCTAATGATCCTGGTCCCCACTGTCTGCCCCTGCCTGTAGCATCTCCACTAAAGGAAAGAAATGATAGGAGGGATGAGAACAGCGGCGAGATGATAGACCTGCTGTTCAGTACTGTAGCCACTAGCTACAGTGGCTGTTGGGCACTGGAAATACAGCTAGTCCAAGTTGAGATGTGCGTAAGTGTAAAATACACCATGCTTTGAGACTATATAAAAAAAATGTAAAATTTCTCATTTAACAAATTGTAATATTGGTTACATGTTGAAACAGCAATAGTTTTCATATAGTGGGTTAAACAAAATATATTACTAAAATTAATTTCACATATTTCTTTTTATTTTTAAAAATGTGATTACTTAGTGGACGTTAACATATGACATAAAGAAATAAAATAAAATATGATTACTAGAAAATTAAACATCACCTGCGTGCTCATATTATAGTTCTATTGGACAGCATTGTTAGGGAACATCTCATTCCCAGGAGATGCATCCTGTATGAGCCAAGCCCATGAGCTTTTTGAATGATTAAGTCAGCCCTATTGGCATAGAGAAGTAGCAGTTGCTCAGTTTTTTCAATCCAGAGGTATGAAATGTTTGGATAAGATTCAGAATTGGAGAGACAGATTCTGAACACTACAGCCAGGAGTTATATGTACAATGGTCATAGTGTGGAAAGCACTATTAAAGCACATCTGTCTCAGTAGGCCCACCCAGCCATCATCAGAAGTGGGAGGCAGGAATTCTCGTGGTGTGGTAGAGGAAGGATTTCAGGTAGACAGGAGGAACAAGGGAAGGGAAAGTGGAGTCACATTCCCTGGAAGCCTCCTACTTGTGAGTCACCAGCTGAAACCCTGAGAGCTGGTCTCTGAGATTCCCCATCCTGCCGTTGATTCTTCCTAGTGGGCTACATCCCAGCTCCCCTACTATCTGGCTGTAGGATCCTGAACAAGTTAATAAATCAACGAATCTGGAGTCTGAATAATATGCACACCATACACTCATTGTGTGTCAAACAAAATGATGTGCCCCAAACTGATAAGGGCTCTACAGAAGTTAGTTATGCCTTAAGACACTGAGGGCAGTAATCTGTGGATGAGTGGGCCTGAAGGGCTTTGAGGGAAGGGCATATGGGCTGTCAGAAAGACCTGGAAGATAGCACGTGTTGCCTTAAGAGATATGCAGAGCTTCTGGCTAACACCGTGAAACCCCGTCTCTACTAAAAATCCAAAAAAAAAAGAGCCTGTCATGGTGGTGGGCACCTGTAGTCCCAGCTACTCGGGAGGCTAAGGCAGGAGAATGGTGTGAACCCGGGAGGCAGAGCTTGCAGTGAGCCGAGATCGTGCCACTGCTCTCCAGCCTGGGAGACAGTGCGAGACTCCATCTCAAAAAAAAAAAAAAAAGAGAGATATGCAGAGCTTTATGTTGTTCATGGTGGAAAAGCCAACCTGTGACAGGAAACCAGATCTTATCAGGTTGGATCAGGAAGGGGAACCCTCCTGGAAGAGGTGATGGGAAGAAACTGTGACTATAAAGAGAACAGTCCAGTAGGATTAGATTCCAGTGAAATCTGATAGGCAATGTGACTCAGTGTCTTCTCTAGTGGTGGTTTGCCTGCTGTAGTCTGTTGGACTCTTAAATTCTGAGAAGAACTTCCTCTCTTGGTTTCAACCTGGGCAGCTGTATTTATTTGCTTCATGAGTAGGCATTTTGTATAAGATTTTGTTAGGGGCAAAGGTTCTTGTGCTAAAAACAAAAGTTTGAAAGTCCTACATTATAGAAAATAGCCTGAGAGGAGTGGTGACTACCTTGATGTGATTATTTCTCCCTCATTTGCAGGATCTAGGACCAGTTTAGGCCCTTTCCAGAGGGAATACAGCTTCCTTTCATGTGAGGCTTAGCGACTTAGCTGACCGACCATGCAGTTTGCCTTGTCCAGGTAGTTTAGCCAGGTAGCCATAACTCAGTTTTGTTCTTGGGTAAACAAGTTTTCACTTTTGTACTGGGTTCCACCTTGTCTCTTGCATTCCCAAGTCCTGGATTTGTGTTCTTGTGGAGGGACCCCAAGTTGTCTTAGGTAAGGGTCCTGTCATGTTTCTCCAAGCCTTCTTGGGACAGTAGTGTCCCTAGAGTTGGGCCACTGCTACTCCCTTCTAGGCCTCTTTAGTACTGAGAACTACCAGCAAGGGTCAGGAAACTTAATAGATATTTAGAATTGAATAACTTGCCTGGAGCTTGGCTTTTCCCTGGTTCCAGACCCCTGAGAGCAAACATTCTTGCTAGTTTGCTGTCCCGCTGGTCTCTGAGTCCCATTTGTACAAATTGGAAGGAGAAAGGAAGACAGATATAGGGCTGATTTTCTTAAATTATGGTACATTCATGTCTTTGTCTCTAGTGGGAAGGTTGGTCTTATGTGTGTATGAGAAAGGTGGCCACCTTTATGTTGTGGTTTCAGAATCCACACTGCTGAAAAGGGCACTTCAAATATCAAGTTTCTCTTTTTTGCTCTCCAATATGTGAAAGCCTACGTTATAAAAACTCTATTTAGTTTCCTATGACCAGTATGATTTAGAAGAAAAAGAGGACAGGCTTTGGCACTTGAAAGACCTGATTTTGAGTCATGCAATTGCTGGCTATATGAATTTGAGCAAGTTATTTAATCTTTCTGAACCCCAGTTTTCTCACGTATGAAGCGAAGTGAGTAACGCCTACAATTTTGTTATGATTTTGTTATGACTAAATAAGATAAAATATAAAATGCCTGGCACCAGGGCCTAAAATGCAAATGCTATGGAGGTGGTAAGTCAAACTTACCCTCATATCTCAGTATATCTCAATTCATTCTCCTTATGTTGAATAATTTTATAGACCTTTCCCTGAGACTGATCAGGAAGAGGATATGAAATCTGGGGCAAGGGGCCCAGATTTTACCCAGCCAAGGGTGAAAAAGGACCAGAAGGAAGTTGCCTTCACATTTTGCCTAAGTCCCATCCTCCCTATGGTTTGCATTTGTGAAAATATTCGTCTGAGAGTATAGGTACAGCATGAAGCCTTGGAAGAAAGGCATGTTTACATCCTCTGCCAGGATAGCATAACAATTAACAAAGCAGGTTTTTGAATCTCTGAATAGTCAGGTGCACTGCCATCAAAATAAACTTTTATTTCTATTCTTTGCTGATAGATTACAAATAAAGAAAGCCACTAAAATATCCTGAAAAAGAAGATTTATATGTGAATTGGACACCAGGGACAGATTTTTCACACTTATTTTGTTGGAGCAGTTCTTTCTTTAGCTGTGGGTGTTTGGGAAGTTCTTTTATTGTAGCCTTTGTTGCTTACAAGAGGGAAAAAGCTTTAGTATACTAAGGTAAGAATGATTTTGATTGGAGGCAATATTGTTCTCAGTGTGGGCTGACTTTCATGTATTGTAGTGATTACCAGTATATAACTGAGAAAACCCATTTGTTGAAGTGCTGTAAACAGCAGAGAGTCTGATCTCACATACTGCCCTGATCGACAAGTGTTTATTGTAGGAATGTGGTCAGTCCTATAATTTTTTTAAGGGAAAAGGGGAAGATGTTATGCCAGTCACTGTGATTGCAAATATCCTGATCTGGCAGGTCTTTTTCCTTTCTCGTTTATTTCTCCTGTGAAATCTGAATGGTGGATTCAGTACATGCACTGAGCTTCCAGTGACTTGCTCAGCTCTTGATGCAATTGATCACTCCACTGTAATTCCATACCCTCGATTTTAGTGCCATATCAAAATCATGAACACTCAAGGAGACTATGTAAATCTACTTCCTCAAAAATTAGAAATAATGGCATTAAAAATGTTATTTAGTGCTGGTTTGTAGCACTGAATATATAAACTCATTCATTGTTCTGGTACCCCCTGAATAAGAACTGTTTCAGTTGCAGTGGATGATATCAACTAAGGTTTCCATGGCAATGCTAATTTATAATATGAAAACTTTTGTAGAATTTCACCTTCTGGACTCTTCTAGATTGCATTTAAATTTACATTTTTCCCCTCATTTATTAAGGTGAGGCATATTTAGATGTTACTTACATGTATGTACTAGGAGTATCTTCGTGAAACTCACTGATAAGAAATTAGACGTGTAGAAAGCAGACATTGGAAACGGAAAATGGATACTGTGGTCTAACATCTCACCAAATGCAGGAATTCTTTCCACATTATCCCAGTTGCCATTTGAACCAGCCAGGAACGAGGAGTTTGGTCAACATTTTATGAAGCCAAGTAATGCTAATGACAGTAGTCTGCAGTGCTCCTGGACCCTAAGCCCATTTCGATTTGGACTTCGTGTTATTTGTGATTGGACCAATACTCCATCAAGCACAGGTGGACACAGATATTTGTAAAACCTCTTCCCCAGTGGTGCACCAAAACCTGCCTCCCTGCAGCTTCCCTATTGGTCTTCCATCCGCCCGTTGAATGCCACAGAATAAATATGCACCTTCTGTGTGGTCACTCTTCAAATATTTGACCATAGCTATTGTATCTCCTCCTTGAAGTCTTCTCCTTTCAGGAGAAGTGCTAGTTCTCTTAACTGATAGTTCTCATCCTGTTAAAATTCCTCTGGGCACCCACTACTTTATCAATGCCATCTTAAAAATGAGGCATCTGGCCGGATGTTATGGCCCACGGCTGTAATCCCAGTACTTCGAAGGTCGAGGTAGGCCTATCACTTGAGGTCAGGAGTTCGAGACCAGCCTGGCCAACATGGCAAAATCCCGTCTCTACTAAAAATACAAAAACTAGCTGAGCATGGTGGTGTATGCCTGTAATCCCAGCTACTCAGGAGGCTGAGGCAGGAAATCGCTTGAACCCCAAAGCTGGAGGTTGCAGTGAGCCAAGATTGTGCCACTGCACTCCAGCCTAGGTGACAGAGCGAGACCCCACCTCAAAAAAAAAAAAAAGAGGCATCTTGAATGCAACAGCCTACTCCTGACTGAGTACTCTGAGCAGTAGAAAACACCAGGCTGCTATTCACTCTCTTGATCAGGGCACTCTTCTTTTATTAATCTAGTCAAATATTGTGTGGGCCTCACTTGTAAATCGGGAGCAGCACATTGTTTGTTCATATACGAAGCTAAAGAAAACTTCCAAGCCTTTTTTCCTAACAACTGCTGCAAAGCCAGGTCTCCTTTGTTCTTTACTTGAGCAGTGAATCATGTGTGCCTACTTAGAGGATTTTACATACATTTATCCTTCTACATTTTGTCTCTTTTTGTTAAATTATTTTTCTTCTTTATCAAGATAGCTTTGAATTCTAAAATTTTTAAATTCGATATATTAGTGATGTGAGACTTTTACTTATTTATCAATTGCACACTTGGAAATGTTATTTTGTCATTGATAAAATGTTGACCAAGATAGGCCAAAGGTAGGGCCCTGTGACATTCTGCAAGAGAATTATTAACATCAGTATGTGAATTTTTTTTTTTTTAAACTAGCTTGACAGTCTTTCACTTATGTTTACTTTGTTATCCAAGAGCATAGAGTCAGGGAAAGACTTAGTCAAATGCCTTAGTAATGAGATCATTATTGGTCTACTTATTGCCACTGAGTAGAACCCCTATGATAAAGAATAAAATTCATGAGAGTAATTTTTAGATTGCATTTTCTTTTGAAAAATTTCTTGAAAAAGCATATCTAAGTCCCTTATTTTTAATGTATCTAAGAGAAAATAATTTTGTAAAATAAAATCAAACTTCACCTATCATTTCAACTCATGAACTTGTTTGGTTCAAAGGAATTGCTATGTAATACATCATTCTATTTTCTTTACAGAATCATTACTCTTAAAAAGAGTTGGTGGGGTGACAGGAAATTACTCCATAGGTGTCACTCCAACACATCATGATATTCTCATCTCCTGGGACAGAGAGTCGTCAGGCTGAGGCATGTCCAAACAGTGTGCCAGCCTGTGTAGATGGCTCCATGACAGTATCACTAATGTGACCATGACAGAGAGAGCTCTGATGGCATTGTGTCACTACTGGATGTGTTTTCACTAAGCTGAAAATTCTGTATTATTTGAAAAGAGGTTTATTTTTCCTCCCACACAAATTCTTGGACTCTTATATTAATGTCAAATAGCTGTCAAGTAACACATATGGTGCTTTCTGTGCTATATTTTATTGTACTCATGTACAAAATAGTTTTTTTAAAAACATGTTCTCTGCCTTGGACTACATAGAAAAAAATAATTTAAAAGAATAGTATTCTTAAACACAAATCTATAATATATCAAGGAATAAATGATTGCTTCATAAAAATACTAGTATTTGTGTCATACTTTATATTTTTCAAAGTACTTTCATGCATTTTCTTTTTTGAAAAAAATATGATGTTATAAATAATACATACTCTGAATTTGGAAGCTACTGAAATGGATAAAAAATTAAAAGTCAGCTAAAATTCCGCCTCTCAGAGATTGTCACTGTTAGCATTTGGTGTTTCCCTTTCAGATGTGCATTTGTGTGAGGTTGTGAGTGTCTGTGCATGTGTATATTTGTGTGTTTTACACTAGCTCTTGGTGGACCCAGGACATTTGTACTGAAGAATCAGCATGACATAGTCGGTAAAGGGCTTTGGAATCAGGCACTTGGAGATTTCAGCCCTGGCTATGCAACTTATGTAGTGACTATGAATTCCTTAAACTCTCTAAACCTTAATTTCTACTTCTATAAAATGGGGATAATAATACTATATACCTAGTAAGTTTATTGTAAAAATTAATAAGATAATGCAGATAAAGTACATAGCATGGTTCTTGGACCATAGCATATGCTCAGCAAATGTGAACTATTTTTATTATGCAGGTTTTCTTTTCTGCTTTCTTCACTTAAATTCTAGGGTAAAAATTTCTTTGTCATAAAATATTATTTGAAAAATATTTAGAATGACTGCATAAATTTCAGTATATGAATGTACTTTAATGTTATTCTATGGATAAATAATTTTTAATTTATTGTGATCACAAAGAACACCACAGTTAATATCATTTACATTATGTTTTGTGAATAGACAACAAATTAAAAATGAATTACTAATCGCGTTTTATGGAGAGGCAGAAAAAAACTGACAGTTCTTTAGTGTCTATTAATGTTCCAGGTTATGTGCTATGTTCTTTACAACAAAATTCTCTTTAACTTTCACATCCCCTTTGAGATAAGTCTGTTACACCCATTTTTCAGATGACAAAGCTCTGAGGGGAGGTAAGTCGTTCGCTCAAGGTCATAGAGAGATAGTGGCGGTAGAGATGGTGTTTGAAGGCAGCGTCAGATTTCAAAGTTTACGCTTTTTCCATTCTGGCATGTAGTTCATGCCTATCTTTTTGAGGCTTACAGAATGAATAGTTAGCATTGTGCCTTCTACAAAATGTCACTTGGTGCCACGTGAAAGATAGGATGCTTGGCTGGAATGCTTGACTTAATATAGTACCTCTAGTGTGTGTGTATTCTCATATGTTTTGGAATCAAGCCTCATTAAAATAAGGTGTTAACTAAAGGAAATGAAGCATTGATATGATTATTTGATGAAAGGAAACCTCAAGGAAGAAAATATTCATTGAGTTGATAATATAAAACTCTTTGTTTTAGTTGTACGGACTAAGCCAGAATCACTTATCTCCCCAGGAATCAGGGTATTTCACGTAAGTCAGTTTAGGAATTAAGCAATAACAACAGCCAAAGTAAATTGATGCTGTCAAAGGAATTGTATGTTTCATTACTTGTATATCAGGGGTTGAATGTAAAAAAATACCTCTTTAGCCTTAGCTGTAAGCTGATACATCAGGAAAGAGCTGTAATAATTGCTATAGGTATAAGTACAGGTATATGAGAGACAAAGTATACTAGGATAAGCCCCCAAAGAATTATTTGGTGAACTGACAAGTTGTCTTTAAAAAGTCAGCCATTCGGAACATTTCTCTTGGCAGCTCTCAAATCTGACAGTGTGTACTGTGGCAGCCAATTTTGTAGGAAAAATGCATAATTAATGTGAAGATCAAGGTACAGGTATTGCCAGTCAGTACCTAACACACAGGTTCTTAGAACAAAGGAGCAATTGAAGTTGTCTTTTGATAAGGTAATCCTGATTTGTCATTTTGTGGGTTTCAATTCTTAGTAAAAATGGGCGAAAAAACCCAACTCTAGGAGTAATATTTCGTATCTGAGAGGTACTTTGTTGCAGAGTTTATAACCAACTGTTGTCTAGTCAAGAAAGCTATCTTTGGTTTTTGAGATCTCGAATTTTTATAGCCTTTGAGCTTGCTCATTTTTGTCTTAGGATTATTCTGGTTTCCCTTCAGTCATTTTAGTTTTTGCAAGGGAGAAACCATGTCACTTATGGCCCCAAGGCCAAAAAGGCTTCAAAATCTCGACAGAACATGACCACCAACTTGGCATGTCGGTACTAGCAAGTTAAATTTGAGCTTACTATGCAACTAGTGAATAGTTAGAACTGTGAACAGAGAATTAGCTATGGGATCTGCAGGTTGGATTTACAGCATGGCTCCATTGTGTGGTAGCTGTCTACCCCTGGGCAAACAACTTTACTATCCCTGAGAGTCCTCAGCTCTCAAATGGAGATAATGACTACTATATAGTCAGAGATCATTTGGAGGGTCAGATGTATTGAGCAAACCATTGGTTCACCCAAAAGCTTGCTTATGATTTCTTTCTAAGTGATTAATAATGGCTATGGGTCATCCCCCTCAAGCATGAGCCAATATACCATTTAAAATATTTTCAAATGAAGTATGGGAATATTTGTAAGATATATGTAGAAATATATAACTCCTGGGGCTAACCTCACCAGACCCTTCTAACTCTTTGCTTAGACTTTATCCAGTAATAATGGGACAGGCCCTGTTACTGCCCTGGAAACCCCTGGTGCCTGGCTTAGTGTCTCTCAGAGTTTGGATGCTCACACCCAGGGCATATTCCTCTAATGAGGGAAGGGGGCCTTTTGACTTCAATAGGTGGTTCCTTTGATCACAGTAAAGACCTTTATAGAAATAGGCATTTAGATCTATTATGTTGTTCTAAGATAGAAACAAAACTGGTATTTGATGCGTATTTTACCCTTCAATAAGAAAGGCTCAGAGAAAAAGATTGTAAGGTAGAAAAAAGATTTCAGAAGATCTCATTACAGAAAATCATAGGCAACTCTTTTATTATTAAAGTAATGCAAGTGCTGGAGGGGACAGGAAAGGGAACAGGAATTTGGGAACTTTGACACTGGGTAGTGTCCGTGCAAAGTTTTTTGGAGGTCTTTCTTGGTTCTTCCCTCCAGTTCTGGTGATGTAGTGAAGGGCTCAGAAACTGCTTCTGGATCTGACTGCAAGAGAGTAAATCCCAACCCTGGGGCTGCAGTGACTCCCTTATCCTGGGCTGCTATGTTCTGACCTCCTTGGCTTTTATGGCCTCCCAGACAGTCATAGTGGATCGCCCTTTATCCTAGTCCCTTAGGACAAAAGGATTTGCTCATTGACCACCCTTGCTTGGACTATACTGTAGGACCTTGAGGGTGTTTCAGGCAATTAATGATTGAAATGTCTCTGTGGAGTTCCTGAGGGATGTAAGTGTGTGAGCTAAGTGCTGGACATTTTAGACAAGCCTCTGTGACTGCTTAGCAGTAGGGAGCCCACCCAAGGCCCACTGGTCCCAGGACTCTCTGAGCATGCCAGGTGGTGAGGGTCAACCTGCCTGCTATTCTCATTTGGAATCAATTTCTAAATTTTATTTCTCCTTCGACACAGGGAACTATTCTGAATTTCCCTTCTTTGCTTTGGTACCAAAGCTTTCACTGAGCTCATCAGCTATTTCCTGAGTGTCTCCTCTGCACCAGGCACTATGAGAGGAACAAAGGGAAATCAGGTCTTGAAAGGAAAGAATGTGCGTGCCTTAGGTAAGAAGTAAGATGTGTCTCCAGAGTTGAGAGAAGGGAGAACTGAAGACACAATGAATTTTTTTCTGTTGTACTTTCTATACAATAAATTGTACTACATAAAAATCTATACTAATACCCATTTGTGTGGCAAATTCAATTATAATGAAAATCTCTGTTATCCAGCAACTTAGGCAAGTATCAGTAGAACACAATTTCAATATAGCAGAAGACTTTGGAGAGTCCCTTGGAGTGAGCTGAAATGGGATTTGACCTACATATTAAGCTTTTCATGGTTTTGATATTTTTCATTTCCATGTGTCAACAAATACCTGACTTGATATTAAAGCCAGTTAAATCAATATTTCTTGCTGTAGTCAAGGTACAGCAACATATATCCAAGGGCAACAACTCCCCAACAGCCATATTTTGTTGAGTATATATATTTTATCATAAACCTGATTGAACTACCTTCAGAGGAAAAGGATGAAAACATCAACATAGCTATCATAAAAAAAGAAAAGCCAAAGAATCTATAATCTTGTACCTTACCCCTCATTTAAACAATTCCATAATTAATTTTGTTTTCTTTGATATAAGGAGTGACAACATGGAAATATTTTTATTGTGATAGCTGTGGTTTCTTTCTCTATCCTCAAATAGAGCTGCTTTAATCCTTCTCCCAAATTCCATCCCGTTCAAAGGATTTTTGAGCAGGTACATGTGAGCAAAGTGGCAGGTACAGCTGAACCCAAGAGTCTTGGACTGTAGGAATCTTTTTATTTATTTATTATTTTAGACAGAGTCTCATTCCGTTACCCAGGCTGGAGTGCAGTGGTGCCATCTTGGCTCATTGCAACCTCTGCCTCCTGGCTTCAAGTAATTCTGCTGCCTCAGCCTCCCCAGTAGTTGGGACTACAGGTGCACACCACCACGCCCGGCTAGTTTTTGTATTTTTAGTAGAGATGGAGTTTCATCATGTTGGCCAGGCTGGTCTTGAATTCCTGGCCTCAAGTGATCTGCCTGCCTTAGCCTCCCAAAGTGCTGGGATTTCAGGTGTGAGCTACTGCCCCTGGCCAGACTAGGAATCTAATAATCAAATAATTGTAATGGGAAAGAGAGTGGAGTAGAAGCCCATTTCTACTTACTCTTTCTCTGAAGTTTTAACTGTTTGATGATTTCTGGAAGTCACCTATTACAAACTCAGTATTTCTATAAACAAATAGTCTGATGCATCAGTTTATAAACACCAACACATTTATTTACTATGTGTTATCAGAAAAGCCTCACTTATCTTCCGTGTGTTCTTTGACTAGGTGAGTACTTACCATTTATTGGGCTCCTACTCTGTGCTAAGCACTTAAAATATTTCACCTCTCACAGGCAAAATGATGCTCAAGGCACATGCTGTTGTTTATATTTTCCGGATAAACGTGAGACTTCAGCTGCTAAGTAACTTATCAAAGGGCACCAAGGTAGAAAGGGTATAGTCTGAGGTTTGAACCCAAGTTTGTCTGATTCCAGAGCCTTTTCACTTTTTTTAGAGATGGGGTCTTGGGCTCTTCACAGATGCCATCATAGCACATAATAGCCTTGAACTCTGGGCTAAAGCTATCTTCTTGCCTCAGCCTCCCAGGTAGCTGGAGCTACAAGGGCTTGCCACCATGCCCAACTCCTTCTCACTTTTTTAAGGCTGTTTTCCATAATATATTCTGAGATTGAAAACAAAAATTCAGATTGTTAAAGTAGTACATACTCACTATAGAAAATTTAGAAAGCAGAGAAAATTATTAAAAAGAAGAAAAATTACCCATAATCCTTCACCCTAGGGATTATCACTACTGAAATTTCAGTCGTTTTTCTTTCTAGGCTTAAGAAAGCTATTTATCCAAATGAGCATTGTTTCTCAAAGTTGTCCTCTTTGAGGAAAGTTGTCCTCTTTGAGGTTTATGCATGTATTCCAACAATGTTGCCATTGCATAAAATAATTGTGGAATCCCTTTCAGAGCCAGTTTAGGAACCAACTTTTCTATAGACTCCCATGCACAGGTTACTTTGGTAGAAACATAGTAAAGACAGTATAATCTGCTACCTGAAAACCTATCAGAATAATGCATGATATGTTTGACCATTCTTTTTTTTTTTTCGAGGTGGAGTCTTGCTCTGTTATCCAGGCTAGAGTGCAGTGGTACAATCTCGGCTCACTGCAACCTGCAGCCTCTGCCTCCCCGGTTCAAGCAATTCTCCTGCCTCAGCCTCCCAAGTAGCTGGGATTACAGGTGTGTACCACCATGCCCGGCTAATTTTTTTTTTTTTTTTTTTTTTAGTAGAGATGGGGTTTCGCCATGTTGGCCAGGCTGGTCATGAACTCCTGACCTCAGGTGATCCACCCGCCTCGGCCTCCCAAAATGCTAGGATTACAGGTGTGAATCACCATGCCCGGCCCTGTTTGGCCATCCTGTACCTTCTGAAATCCTATGCTGCAAATATTTAACCATCCTATTAAAAATGCCATCATTGAGCCAGGTGTGGTGGCTTACACCTGTAATCCCACCACTTTGGGAGGCCGAGGAGGGCAGATCTCTTGAGGTCAGGAGTTTGAGACCACCCTGGCCAACATCGTGAAACCCCGTCTCTATTAAAAATACCAAAATTAGCCCAGTGTGGTGGTGTGCACCTGTAATCCCAGCTACTTGAGAGGCCAAGGCAGGAGGATCACTTGAACCTGGGAGGCGGAGGTTGCAGTGAGCCAAGATCATGCCACTGCACTCCAGCCTGGGTGACAGAGCGAGACTCCGTCTCAAAAAAAAAAAAGCTATCATTGCCCTCTCTTGGGTCGTAAATATCTTGTGCTGACTTCTATTGTAGTGGCGGATGGAATTTACCAAAATGCTGCTTCTTTCCACATCAAAGATTGATGGATATTTTGGAGAATGTCTGAAAGTCTTTATTAAAAATTTAATCCATAAATGTTTAATATCTCATTTGACAACTCATGTTATTTATTACTTTGTCAACACAACAACGTTTGCCTTTTGTGGGGCATAAAGAAAATTAGAAAATTGTTTTTGTCAAAAGTGTGAAAAGCATATTTTAAAATCAATTCCTTTTTAATGGAAGTATTACACTCACTAAATTATTACCCTCCAAGGAGTTTTTGTGAAAGCAAATGTATCTAGGTGAGATGAGCTGATCTTTATATAAAGTCAGTTGCATTTGTGTAGAAGTAAATATTTCCCGTAGAAGCAGACACACACACACACACACACACACAAAAGATTTCTATCAAAATAGCCTTTGGTATACTTCATTAAAGTAAAGAAAGTCAATTAAGTACCAGCTGAGTTCTTGTCACTTCGGTTTGTTGCATACAACACTACTAACTTTTAGAAAACAAATCTAACTTCCACCCAAGCATCCCATTGGTTGTCTTGTTTCTGCCTTATTTTTCACAGACATTCTTACCCTCCCCATCTGTTTATCATGACACCCTAGCCCTTCCAAGTCTGCTGGACACTTGGGGCATGTGGATCCTGGATGTTAGACTGGTGCAGATTGGGACAGACCAAGTGTGTACAGTTGTCCTCAGGGCTGCATTCTTCCCTTGTCTTCTGGTTGCCAAGATTTCATAGGATGAGAATTCACCATGCTTATGGAAGTCATTACAAAGTGTAGGCTGTGTCCTGTGTTATATCTTTGGCATTATTCATGGTGCCTAACATTGTGTTCAGTCAATGTTTGTTGACTAAATGAAGGGTTATAATACATTTTTTCAAAACTGGACTGGTAGGGAGAAAAAGTTAGTCCAAAAGAAAGTCACAGTTGTAAAGTAGAATCTCAGGGCTTAAAGTCTTTAGGTCAATCCTCTTATTTAAAGATGAAGCCCAGAGAGGTCAGCTGGCTTGGAGAAGGTCACCCAGAGAGTTGGTGCCAGAGCCAGGAACAGCATCTTGTGTCCTGAGGCCCCGTCCCCTTCTTTCCAGTGCCTCCCTCGCGGTTGTTCTCCAGTCATTTTGTGGAGGTCAATCTTCTGAGCCTCGTAGGACCAGTTAGCAGAGCATTTGAATCCCCACACAGTGCTCAGCAGAGCATTAGAGACATAGGCATTCTTAAGAAATACGTGAAGTGTTGGGTGACCCAGTGAGTGAGTGAGTGATTGGTTGACTTATGACCTTGGCACCCATCTTTCCACCTAAGTGGTTACTGGTTGAATGGTGAGTTCTTTGGGATTGTGTGTACTTTATAGGATATCTTTTGGAGAGGAGAGGATTATAACAAGAAGAACAATAGCTAACATTAAATTGGACAAGATATTTTGGTGAATAGTCCAGGCCCTGGAACTTGATTGCCAGCTACATTTTTATGAGACAGGTGATTTAACCTCTCTGGTGCCTCATTTTCTAACACCTGTAAAGTGCCAGTAATACCAGGGCCTATCTCAGAGTATTGAAGAGTTAGCCTATGTGAAGCCCTAGGACAATGCTAGACACTTCCTAAGCAGGCAATAAATGTTAGCTATTGTTGATGTATTTCACTATTATATGCTAGGCAGTGTGCTAAATGCATTACACATGTTATATATCATCCAGTCAACAACTTTGTGAGGAAGGTTCTATTATTATCCCCATCTTACAGTTGAATAATCTGAGGCACAGAGAGGTTACTCCACCTACCCGGAGTCACATAGCTGTTAAGTCATGGGTGAGGACGAATTCCCTGTCTGCTTGACTGCAGATCCTGTGCTTGGATTTTGAGTGTGATGGGAAATGGGTGGTGTGGCTACTAATTTGAGACCTGCCTGACTTCCCAAATTTCCATTTTTCCTAGAGCTCTTCAGAACCCAGGCTGCTTTCAGGAACATTGCTGTGGATTCCCAGGTGAGTAGAGATGGTCCTTCCCTCTCTGTGACCTCCTCCTGCTGCCATGGCCAGCTGTCCCTACACCTGCAGCTGACTCCTGGGAGCCTTGTCACAGCCTTTGGCCTCCTCTGCTGCCTCTCAGGGCTCAACACCAGAGTTCTCTTTTAGAGTGTGTTCACTGAAGTTATTCCTGATAGGGCAGTGGGGTCTGGTGGATGTAAGTCAGCCCCACCCCACCCACATCCCCCTTCCCCACCTGCCTTGCCATGTCTGTGGATCTTTAGAGTAGTTTCATGCATATGAAATACTTTGAAGTACCAAAAAACAAACAGACAAACAAACAAAAACACAGGGCTTTTAAAGACATTCTTGTGATTTAGAAAAGAATTATGGCTAAGAGTGGTGGGCTCTGGAGCCAGACTGCCTGGCTTTCCCTCCTCACAGTGATAGCCACTGTTGCTGTCATTGTCCTTCTTATTGAAGAACATGCTCCCATGATTGTAGAAGTCTGACTTGGAATTGACAGTGCTCAGTCAGCATTGAGTAGGGAGTAGGACGCAGACTCCTGAGCCAGACAGCCTGGCTCTGCATCCTGCCTCTGCTGCCTAATAATCGTGCAGTCTTCACATGTCACTTACTTTTCTGAGCCTTGGTTTCCTCTTCTTTAAGATGAGGATAATTATACCCATCTTGCAGAATTGTCGAGATGTTTTCAAGCTCATGTATGCAAGGCAAACTTACACAAAATTGATATTCAATAACACAGTAACTGTTATTGTTAATCAGTATTGGTATTTGAGTAGGGATATCAAAAGTATTTGCTGAACAGAAAGCATGTTGTTTTAGGTCCATATTTTCCTTGAAAGTATTTTTATTATTATCATTTTTAAAATTTTTCCCTCCAATGGTCTTTTTTTTTTTTTTTGAGACGGAGTCTTGCTCTGTCACCCAGGCTGGAGTGCAGTGGCGCAATCTCGGCTCACTGCAAGCTCCGCCTCCCGGGTTCACACCATTCTCCTGCCTCAGCCTCTCCGAGTAGCTGGACTACAGGCGCCCACCACTACCCCCGGCTAATTTTTTTGTATTTTTAGTAGAGACGGAGTTTCACCGTGCTGTCGATCTCCTGACCTCGTGATCCGCCCACCTCGGCCTCCCAAAGTGCTGGGATTATAAGCGTGAGCCACTGTGCCTGGCCCACCCCTCCAATGGTCTTATTTAAATTAATTTACTTAACAAGCTGTATATTCCTTGTGGGAAGATCATCCTTGGTCCAGACCCTGTTAAATAATCATAAATTCCAAATTGAGATAGTCCAAATTAATGAGGTCTTATTGCCTCCTGGATATTTCCATTAATGTTTGATATAGACTTGATTCTTTTTCCATAAATGCAAAACTTTAGTGGTAAGATGATTGTAACTTTTTGAAAAGAGCCATAAATATTGGTGGGAGTTGGTTGTTTTCCATGAATAGAATCGAATATTTTACTTCCTCATATTTGAATCACAATGAAAGCACTTTCAGTTGTTCAAAGAGAATTAATATAGAAACAACTGTTGATTTTCTGTCTTTCTGTCTCCATACACATGTGTGCATGCACAGGCGCACACACTGCTTAGTTTTCCTTTGGTTAGGCAGCTGAAGAGTTACTATGTAAATCCTGGCAGCCTTCTACCCATCAGACAAGCAAGGGCACAATCAGTTCCTGTTTTCTTGAAACGTATACCAAATTAATCAGAAACTCTGATTATTCTGCTGGAAGGCAACAGCTTGATGGAAAGATGTACCAATTGAAAACAATTCTGATCATATTTTTGTCAGGAGAATGAGATGCCTCCAGCTGCCTGTCACTAATCATATTAGAGGTAGAAAGCAGGAATGTTTTACCCTGCAAAAGATTACTCTAATCATGTGTTGGAACGCTACTTGTACTGGCTGCTTATCCCAGAACAGTGACATTAGACATCCCTTCTGTAACTGGTCTTGCCAGTTGGTAGTAGTCTAAACCATATGCCACATGAGCACACTTTAGGAATTTTCTAATTACAGCTCAAAGGCTTTACTTTTATCTTTTTATGCTTGTACTGCAGACATCACTGATTGAAAATGATTTCCCCCTCAGCATAATCCTATTGCCAGCAGTTATGAAAGACTAGGAAGATGGTAAATGAAGCCCACGATAACTGAGGAGGTGTCCGAATTCAATTAGGAAGAGGCCTGTCCCATGTGGACACATAAGCCATATAAATCCATTTTAATTGTGAGCTGTGATACTTATCTGGTCATGTTTATTTTGGATGCAAGTGCCAAAGCTGGATTTAGACCAGAATTCCAGATCTTCAAGTTCTAATGACTAATTTGGGTATCCACTGAATCCCTTAATTCGTTTCTTAATTTGTTCTCCCAGAATTAGAGAGTTGCTTGGTTACAATCATTTTCACAAATTTCTCATGGATCAAAATAAATGTACATAGATGTTTTTCCCCCTAGGATTCACACATTTTGCTCTGATCTCAAGGAACTATTCTGTTGTTATCAAAATAACAATAACAATGCCAACAGTAACAACAAAACCAACATTTTGCAAGGTAGTGTAGGGAATATAGACCGAGGCTCCAGGAGGAATGATTTTGAGTCACAACTCAGCTACTTAACAGCAGTGGGACCTTGGTCAAGTTAGTCCCCCTCTCTGTGCCTCAGTTTCTTCTTGTAAAATGGGACAAATGAGAGTATTCACCTCACTGGGTTGTTTTGATGATGATTAAACAAGCCCATATATGTAAAGTATAGGTAGGTTGATAAGTGGAAAGTCCTGGCACAATAAAAAATGTTAGTTATTTTGTTGTTATTGGTAAGACAGTGGTAGACCAGAGGCAGATTTTGCTCATACCACAGTATTGTCATCTAAGTATGTCCCATTTCTACAGTCCACTTGGAGAACACTTATGATGGTAATGAAAACACTGGAGACTCTGAATTTGAAATTAATCTCTATTATTTGTGCTTGTACTCCTTAGTTTGGCTACAGAAATAACGTTTTTTGGCTTTCCAGGCTTGATCAGTATTGAACTTGGAATCCTTTTGGTGCAAAATTGCTTTAAAATTTGAATGAACATTTTGTTCTCTTGGTATGCACAATATTAGCCCTCATTAAGAGGAAAAATTTTATTACAATATGTAAAACGTGTGTGTGTATGAGAGAGAGAGAGAGGGAGAGGGAGAGACAGAGAGGAAAGAGAGATTTGGAAGAATCAGCTTTAATAAGTTTACTGGAAATTTTCAAGCTTTTTTTTTTTAGAGAGACAGGGTCTCACTCTGTCACCTGGGTTGGAGTGCAGTGGCGCCAACACGGCTCACTAAAAGTTCAACCTCCTGGGCTAACACAGTTCTCTTGCCTGAGCCTCTGGTGTAGCTGGGACCACAGGTGCATGCCACCACAACTGGCTAATTTTTTTTATTTTTTATAGAGACGGGGGGGTCTCACTTTGTTGCCCAGGCTGGTCTCAAACTGCTGGGCTTAAGCGATCCTCCCACCTTGGTCTCCCACAGTGGTGGGATTACAGGTGTGAGCCACCAAGCCTGGCCCAAACTATTTTTTAATACAGTAAAATGCATTTATTGTCATGGCTTAGATTTAGTGAATGTATAGGAGTGAAGGTCTACTGAGAGGATAAATCTAGTAATTTAATGAACTTTCTTCATAGCTTTGTAAGAGTTAATTATGATTTCTTAATTCATTGCCCAAAGAATGAATTACTGGAATTTATTAGTTTTTTTTTTTTTTGAAAAAAAAAAAAAAAACTAAGTTAACTGCCTGTGTGTGTCTGTGTGTGTGTATGTGTGTATCTATGTATTCTAGAGAAATATATACTTATATGCATCCAGAGATGTGTAAAATATTCTCTATCAGTAGGAGAATAGATTAATGAATTGTGGTGTAATCATATGCTAGAATACTATACAGCAGTAAAAGAATGAACTAGAGCTATACACAATAACATGGATATATCCCACAGACATGATATTGACAGACAGAAGATATGGCCTGGATTTCGTAGCTCATGCCTGTAATACCAGCCCTTTGGGAGGCCAAGGCTGGGGGGTTGTTTGAGCCTAGGAGTTCAAGACCAGCCTGGGCAACATGGTGAATCTCTTTTCTACAAATACAAAAAAAAAAAAAAACAACCTTAGGTAGGTGTGGTGGTGTGTGCCTGTAGTCCCAGCTATTCGGGAGGCTGAGGTGGGAGGATCAATTGAGCCCAGGAAGGAAAGACTGCAGTGAGCCAAGATCATACTACTGCACTCCAGCCTGGGTGACAGGGCAAGGCCCTGTCTCAAAAAAAAAAAAAAAAGAAAAGAGAGGAAGAGAAAGAAAAGACACAAGATTACATAGCAGTCTTTTTTTTTTTTAGGTTTTTGTTTTTTTTTTTATTTTATTGAGACATGATATTTTACATATTTATGGGTTACATATGAGTGTTTGTTACATGTGTAGAATATGTAATGATCAAGTTGGGAGTTTGGGGTACAAGTGTTTTTTTAAATTTTTTAAAAATTTTTTAATTTTAATTTTATTTTATTTTTATTATACTTTAAGTTTTAGGGTACATGTGCACAACATGCAGGTTTGTTACATATGTATACATGTGCCATGTTGGTGTGCTGCACCCATTAACTCATCATTTAACATTAGGTATATCTCCTAATGCTATCCCTCCCCCTTCTCCCAACCCCATGACAGGCCCCGGTGTGTGATGTTCCCCTTCCTGTGTCCATGTGTTCTCATTGTTCAATTCCCACCTATGAGTGAGAACATGCGGTGTTTGGTTTTGGTCCTTGTGATAGTTTGCTGAGAATGATGGATTCTAGCTTCATCCATGTCCCTACAAAGGACATGAACTCATCATTTTTTATGGCTACATAGTATTCCATGGTGTATATGTGCACATTTTCTTAATCCAGTCTATCATTGCTGGACATTTGGGTTGGTTCCAAGTCTTTGCTATTGTGAATAGTGCCGCAATAAACATACATGTGCATGTGTCTTTATAGCAGCATGATTTAGAGTCCTTTGGGTATATACCCAGTAATGGGATGGCTGGGTCAAATGGTATTTCTAGTTCTAGATCCCTGAGGAATCACCACACTGACTTCCACAATGGTTGAACTAGTTTACAGTCCCACCAACAGTGTAAAAGTGTTCCTATTTCTCCACATCCTCTCCAGCACCTGTTGTTTCCTGACTTTTTAATGATGGCCATTCTAACTGGTGTGAGATGGTATCTCATTGTGGTTTTGATTTGCATTTCTCTGATGGCCAGTGATGATGAGCATTTTTTCACGTGTCTGTTGGCTGCATAAATGTCTTCTTTTGAGAAGTGTCTGTTCATATCCTTCGCCCACTTGTTGATGGGGTTGTTTGTTTTTTTCTTGTAAATTTGTTTGAGTTCTTTGTAGATTCTGGATATTAGCCCTTTGTCAGATGAGTAGATTGAAAAAATTTTCTCCCATTCTATAGGTTGCCTGTTCACTCTGATGGCAGTTTCTTTTGCTGTGCAGAAGCTCTTTAGTTTAATTAGATCCCATTTGTCAATTTTGGCTTTTGTTGCCATTGCTTTTGGTGTTTTAGTCATGAAGTCCTTACCCATGCCTATGTCCTGAATGGTATTGCCTAGGTTTTCTTCTAGAGTTTTTATGGTTTTAGGTCTAACATTTAAGTCTTTAATCCATCTTGAATTAATTTTTGTATAAGGTATAAGGAAGGCATCCAATTTCAGCTTTCTACCTATGGCTAGCCAGTTTTCCCAGCACCATTTATTAAATAGGGAATCCTTTCCCCATTTCTTGTTTTTGTCAGGTTTGTCAAAGATCAGATAGTTGTATATAAGTGGCATTATTTCCGAGGGCTCTGTTCTGTTCCATTGGTCTATATCTCTGTTTTGTTACCAGTACCATACTGTTTTGGTTACTGTAGCCTTGTAGTATAATTTGAAGTCAGGTAGCATGATGCCTCCAGCTTTGTTCTTTTGGCTTAGGATTGACTTGGCAATGCCGGCTCTTTTTTGGTTCCATATGAACTTTAAAATAGTTTTTTCCAATTCTGTGAAGAAAGTCATTGGTAGCGTGATGGGGATGGCATTGAATCTATAAATTACCTTGGGCAGTATGGCCATTTTCACAATATTGATTCTTCCTACCCATGAGCATAGCAGTCTTATTAAAAAACAGACAAAACTAAACTCTGTTGCCAAGGTGTGTATATTCAAGTGGCTGAAACAATAAAGAAAAGCAAGGAACTTATTACTGAAAGAATCAGATACCAAGATAGTGCTTACCTGAGGCGGGAGAATGGTGTGAACCCGGGAGGCAGAGCTTGCAGTGAGCCGAGATTGCACCACTACACTCCAGCCTGGGCGACAGAGCAAGACGCTGTCTCAAAAAAAAAAAAAAAAAAAAAGATAGTGCTTACCTCTAAGACAGGAAAGAGAAAGGACCTGGAGGGCTTCCAAGGGCGCTGGCAATATTGTGTGCTTTGATGGGGCTGGTAGTGATGTGGGCAAAATAAATGAATTTTTAAATCTACTTTCCTGTTAATGAGTTATAGTAATAATTTAAAAAGTTAAAAAGATAAACAAAGTAACTATCTCTTTGGTCTGGCTTAGTTCCCACCTTGTGTTCACACCTGGTTTTAGATCTAGAGATTTCTGTGATTATAACTGGCTTTTAGAAGTAAATGACTGTGTCACTGCATGGCAAAGTGGTCTCCAAAGTGGGATATGCACCCCAGGGAGCACTTGAGAAGACTCATTTGGGTAGGAAAAGAAATTGATTGGAGCTTGCATTTACATTCATTTTGTTATCATGAAACATTATGGTAACTGATGGCAACTGTATTGACATTGGCACCATCCTTGAGTCCACATATCTGGGTGGTTAAGTATTGCCTTGGGCATAGGTGAGGTCTCCTGAGCAAAGAATGGGAGTGCCCAGCTCAGGGGCTTCCCAGTGGCTTCCCCACTGTTCCATCTGTCTTGGTTATATTGTGAAATATATTGTGCCTAGTTAACTGGATTTACGAGTTCTATATTTTAGTTTTAACAAAACCTCACAAACTAGCAAAATTTTTAAAAGATTCTGGAAAGAATTCTCATAAGTTGAAGACAATTTTAATATTGCAAGCAAAAAAAGAATGGCAAAGCTTTGCATGAACTTTTTGTCAGCCACATTATGAGTTAATGACAGGGACCACTGAATCAAATCTGGCAAGAAACTGGCCACCAAAATTTTATGATATCTGGAAAACTAAGGGATTTATATTCACCTCATTTAATCATGAACTTCATCCTGTACGTATTGCCTTGAGATATTATGATTAGCAAACATTGTACCCATTCTGTCATCATTTTTCCATGTTTTATAAGGTATATAACATATTAATACAATAATACATGTATATGAATTATAAAAAAAGACACATACAAAACATGTGAGTAGAAAATAACTTGGATACTACTGTCATGTAGTTCAAAGGCTACTTACTGCTCATAGTTAAAATGTGTGGAAAAGTCTGCATATCACAGGCAGGTTCATCATACCATTAAAAGATCTTAATTTTTTTTTCTCTTGTGAACCTATTAAAGTGTATTCGATTGTATCACAGCCATTTCTAAAACAGATGTGTACTGCTGTTCCTCACACCAAATGTGTATCCAATACATAACATTGGTTCTACCAGAACTTAAGTAATTACTAATAATATTTCAAGGATGGAAATGATTTAAATGTTCATACGTGTGAAAAATTGATGAATAACTCCCAAAACAAGTTAAATGATTCTTTCAGTATTGCCCCTGACAAGTTCTAAATGTTAGTGTATTGTCCCCTTTGGATCATTCATTTTAAAGCTGTGAAGAGTGTTGATTCCTTGTTTTTCAAGTACATGTACATATGAAACAACCAAATTTCATATTGTTCATACTTAGTGAAATTTTTTTTCTATTAAAAGAAAATGTCTTTCTTAGAGAAAGCAGATCGCTGAAGAGACAGATATGGTAATAACGATCATTAGTTTACTTAGCCTTGGTTTTCCACAGTGTTGAGTTATAATGTAATCTATAGTTCATCTTTTTAACCAACTCTCAATACGTTGTCAACCCAGTGCCTCACAATGTTTACAAGGATGATTTATTATTCGTCAGATTTTAAGTGCTAACCTATGAAATGTTAAACTTCTATTGGCAGCCACTGCAGGAAGGTTTGTAGGTGTCCTGACTAATGTTTTGAAAGACCAGCATTAGCAGTAAATCACAGCATACAAAATTTTTTAATAAAGTAATAGAAAGGATTTTGCATTCTGGGTCCTCTAAGCTTTGGTATTTGGAAGTTAGTTATGTGGGAAATTAAAGGGGTAAAACATTCTCAGGCTTTAACCCTTGAACTCTGGGCCAGCCGTAGTCAATAGCAAAAGCATCTTGGTAGCTTTGTTCTCCTAACCCAGAGATTTCTTGGCTATGGGAACTGACAGAGTGCCAAGTATAGGCCTAATTGCATTCCTTGTTACTGAGAAAAAAATCTCAACGGAATTTTCCTTTTCTTTCAAAGGGGTACCTGGGCATTTTCTGGGATAGCAAAATTGTTTATAAGATGTTTGCAAAATGTTCTGAAAAGAGAACTGGAAGAGGGCTCTGACAGCTAGTTGAAAGGCATGTGTGGCCTACCTAGAGCAGTGGAGAGTTAGAGAGATGCAATTTAAAACGTGAGAGAGATGTGGCTTTGTCCTCTAAAAGCTTGCTTGCTCCTTGATGCACAAGCTGATGGCCTCTCTTCTTTTTCTTTCTCTATGTTCTGCTCAAAGATTTAGCAAGATATTACATAAGATATTCAGCTAGCCCCATAATAGACTGCCAGCTGTCTAGGTTCTGCTTTGTTCACCAGTATTTCCTGTGCTGTGTCCACTGCCTAATACATAAGACATACTCAATTAGTATTTGTTGAATGAACATATATATTCAGGTATTTTTTTCTGTGATCTATATATTGGTGATTAATATATTGAACCAGATATACTCTGAAACAAATTAACTTTTTTGTTGTTTTTTGAGACGGGGTCTCACTCTGTTGCTCAGGCTGGAGTGCAGTGATCCAATCATGGCTTACTGCAGCCTCAGCCTCCTGGGCTCAGGTGATCCTCCCACCTCAGCCTCCAGAGTAGCTGGGAATACAGATGTGTGCCACCACTCCTGGCTAATTTTTGTATTTTTTATAGAAACGGGGTTTCACCATGTTGCCCAGGCTGGTATTGAACTCCTGGGCTCAAGCAATCCACCCACCTCAGCCTCCCAAAGCATTAGGATTACAGGTGTGAGCCACCGTGCCCAGCCCCAGATTAACTCTAATCAAGGAATCAGTAGCTAATTTTAGTGGATTGAGATCTTCTAATATATGGAGTTTATATTGTAGTGGGAGGGCCAGACAATGAAGAAACATGTAATGAAATGAATAAACCCAATAGTTACAGCGAGTGATGAGAGCTGCAAAAAACCTGAACAAGGCAAGTGCTGTGATGTAGACTAAGGGCTTGGAGAAACCAAAGCCTGGAACAACCTGAAAGCCTAGTGGTATAGAAGGAATTGATACAACCTTCCCAAAGGCTTAATTTACTCCAGTAGTTAGCATGTACAATGAAAAGATTCATCTTATCACAGCTTTTCTAAATGAAAATAGTTTTGCTGAGTTCTTACCATACTAAGAAAGTCAGTTTCTACTTTATAGAATTTTGTTTTTAACACATCAGTTGGTTAGCACCAGTGCCAAGGCCAAGGGGTTACCTCTCCACTTCACTTCCCTTCTTCTCCAATTTGCACTTCTCTCTCAAAGCCAGACAGCTGTCTCCCAAATGTGCACTGTCAGTCGCATAGGAAACCAGATGACCAAAAGAGGGTAGATCAGCACAAATTTCTCATCAAAGCTGAAAGAAAGAGAGAAAGAACCTCAACGCCAATGCCCTGCTGACTGTGGGTCAGAAGTGTTATCTTTGTATCTCAAGGACAGAAGACTTAATAAAGATTTGGGTACAAAGTACACATCATCCTCCAGGCATGCCAAACGATGTCAGTCAGAAAGCTGTTCCTTAGGGCTTACAATTTCCCCTTTTTTCTAAATTAAAAAATGCTAATGTGAACTGTTGACTCGCAACAACACATGTTATTATTGTATATAGGGCAAAGAGTAAATAAGACACTTGCCTCATGAAATAACAGTTCATTTTAACTCAGCAAGCTGGAAGTAATTTTAGCTTTTTTTCTTTTTTTTATGCTTCTTTATGGAAGTAGGCCACAATCATTTTTATTCCACAATTCTTTATAACCCTATAACGTGCTTCCTGTTTATGCTTTTAAGACCTGTTTTTAAAGACCCTTAAGGGATATCCTTTAATACATTCCTTTTGAAAATAATTATTCATCTATAGTATCCCCTTAGAATGTCTGAAGGTTTGAAAATACAGGAACTTCTTAATGAGATGTGTTTAATGGTCTATGCAGAGTATTGAAATGTTTACACCTGGTTTAGTTAACATAAATTATATTTAATTAGTCATTCTGGAAAATAAGTAGATATTTTAGAATAGATTCAGTACCTAAAACCCACCATTTGCTTTTTATGTATAGTATCCATAGATAAATTCAATACGTGTATTTATAGGTTTAAAAACATGCTTGCAATAACATGAAGTCAATTCTTAGGGACTTTTAGAAATAATACAAGGAACATGTCTTGTTGGGGTAAGCAAAAAAAATCCATGTGGGCCAGAAGATCATGTTTATAATTTTTTACAAAGTTTAAAGTGCAATACAAATGTAATTATGTTACTGCTATTTTTTAACGTTTGTGGCATGAAGAACTTCTGGGTTGAATGACAGTCCATAATTTTTTGTTTAAATGCTGAATGTTCCTGTTTAGAGTGAGATTTCCTTTTTCACATGCAACCTTTGTGTCGGGGGTGCCCTAAGTTCCTTAGATGGAATCGTTCACACTGCAGTTGACTTTTCAGCTCTTTAGATGACACTTGTGCCTCCATGTGATCCTTCTTCACATGATGCTTTAGCTGGAAGTCTCATTTACAGAAAAAAAACTCAACCCACGTCACATCTGCAATCTAAGAGCTCCACTGTGGCCATCTCCCCAGTTTCTCCCATGCACTAGAAAAGGTCTGAACAATCACTCATCCTTGGTATTGGGTGGCCTCTGTTATGGTCCTCTGAAGTATGCTGTGCTCGCAGTTTCTCTGCCCTGCACCCTTTACTCTTGCTGCTTTGGTGTCTTCTTATGGCTGGTATGTGTTTTGTAGTTATTCTGGCCACCAGCAGTTTTTTCTGCAAATCCTCTGTCCTGCTGGATATCTCTGTTCCTTCCTGTTCCCCCAACAACACATTCTCTTCACTTCAGCCTCTTTTTTTTTTTTTTGCCCTCAATGCTACAAGAAACCAGAAACAAGAAAGCGTGTCTTGGTAATATTCCTCTGCCGATTGTCCACTGCCCTCTTCCCTGGATGAAATTGCTCTTTTCCACAGCACTCTAGTGTTGCCAGCTGCATCTTTGTTCTCTGCTCTTTCAGAGTGCTCACATGGAGGGAGTGCAGCGGGAGGTGGGGAGGGCTGTGGGGAGGCACAGCCCTTTCTGCTCAGAGTGGTCCTCCAGAGAAGTGCCACATTGTCTGGATTGAGGACCTGACCATGGGAAACAGACTCCCTGACAGTCACCATGGGTTACACAAATATTACTTCCATTTGGCTTGACCTTTCATTATGCTTGAAAAAGGACTGAAAATACTTAAATCATGTATAGTATTTTTCTGGAAACAAAAATAAATGGGGTTCTTTTCAGAAGGCACACTTGAACTTTTGCCCTTGCTCTTCCTTTTTGAGCCATTTTATCCAATTCGTTGTTTTCTTTTATCATGTATTTTCCTTTTGTGAGAAATAGCTAATTTCTCTGCTGATAAAATTATGAATCACAGAAGCAATGTAACTGTTAAAGATAAGGATAGCTTTTGTGGCCCTCAAATACTTAGTTCTGGGAATTCAGCTTTGCTAGTATTTCTTAAGTGCTTACTCTGTATGTGCACATATGTGTCACTGGTAGACCGACTTCTTAATTCTAAAACTGCTTTAATGCATTATCCCAACCAATTCTCACAACAGCCCTGCAAGGTGGGTAGTATTATCATTTATCTGTGTTTTATGGATGTACACACGGAGGCACAGTAAAGTTCAGTAATTTCCTCAAGGTCACACGATTAACCCTGGGCAGGGCCTGGATTTGAACCTAAGCAGTGTGACTTCAGCACCTATGTTCTTAACCACTGAACTAAACTCAATAACTCAAATGCGTCATAGAACCTCTGTATTCCTCATCTCCGAAATGGGAATAGTAACACTTACCTTACTAAATTGTGAGGATCAAACAAAATAATTACTTGAGAGGATGCACTTAATTGTGATGTGCTAAAGCATAAGGTTGAAGTCTGGGGGAAATGTTGATATGATGTTTTCTGTTATGAGTCTTATTGGTGAATTTGTCCTTTGCTGCTTGGATATACTGCTGGTTCAGATGAAAAACTGTGTTTTTTTTAAGGCTGTTTTGAAACCACAGGAAGACCTCAGGTTTCACAATGAAAGTAATCCTTTCTTTCCAAAATGGTGGCATTTAGAAGCATTTAGAGGATAGGCAAAATTAACTATAATTTTTTTTTTTATAAGACAGAGTCTTGCTCTGTCACCCAGGCTGGAGTGCAGTGGTGGGATCTCAGCTTACTGCAACCTCCGCCTCCAGGGTTCAAGTAATTCTCCTGCCTCAGCCTCCCGAATAGCTGGGACTACAGGCACCTGCCACCATGCCTGGCTATTTTTTTGTAGTTTTAGTAGAGATGGGGTTTCACCGTGTTAGCCAGGATGGTCTTGATCTCCTGACTGTGATCCGCCCGCCTCGGCCTCCCAAAGTGCTGGGATTACAGGCGTGAGCCACTGTGCCCGGCCAACTATAACATTTTTAATATGCCAAGTAATCATATCATTGTTTTCCTTTTACTCTAATCCCCCTTTAATGTAGCACTTGACACTCCCTCCCTTTTTTCTTAATCATGCAAAGTAAGTTTTCTTTCCAGTGTCTATTCACCATATACTATGGACTTATCACTAACTATCACTCACTGTGTAATACTGGACCTGGGACCATGTCTTGTGCTGCCAAAGATAAAGATTTAGAAAGGCTGCAGACTAAAATGGCTGTGCTTCAAAATGTGGGACAGGAGACCAGAACTGCAGAAGAGTCAGCTGGGTGGTATTGGAAGAGGACCTGGAAAGAAAACGCTGAGAAAGACAAGCTTAACAGGAGACTGGTTGTTCTCTTGCAGCTGCTTTACAGGGGAGTGAAGCCTTCCTTCCTCCTCGGTCTGATGCTGGGCCTGTCTTCCCTGCTGTGCAGCTCCTCTGTGTCTGTGGGTCTAGTACCTTCATTTCTCATTATGTTCACACAAGTCAGGATGTTGGGGAGCTGAGCCCTTACAGTCCCATGGGGGAAGTGGAGAGCCAAAGGCCTCACTTTTTGTGATTCTTTGGAGGTTTTATGCACCCTAGAAATTTGTGTTTTTCCTGGCGTTTTCTGGGACTGGTATTGCATACCCAGGGTCACCCTGTTTGGGGGCTTTTCCAAGCGGAGTTTGTGATCATAATGAGTTATATTTTTCCTCTTTTCTGGATAAGAACAATATCTTTGCCATTCAGTCTCCAAATATAGCATGTGGTTATGATAGAAGAATATCCTTATGTTAGGAAAGAAGTTGGCAGTCTCAATGAGGCAGAAATGTCCAATTTAGAAAACATGTCTAAAAGGAAAAGCTGCTATAAGTCCTTTTTGGAATCAGGTGGAATATAAATGAATAAATAAAAAAATTTCAAATAAA
Organism: Hylobates moloch; assembly: GCF_009828535.3. Taxonomy (NCBI): domain Eukaryota; kingdom Metazoa; phylum Chordata; class Mammalia; order Primates; family Hylobatidae; genus Hylobates; species Hylobates moloch. The sequence goes on along the minus strand of NW_026652276.1, from coordinate 41,952,335 downwards.
ATGTGTGGTCTGACAGTACATTCTACTTTCTCTCTTGAAGGTACCTGTGGATTTTGCGTAAACTTCAGATATAATTTTTTTGTCACTTCATTAAAATGTCAGACTTCAAACTGATCTGGCATCTAATTGAGAGAATAACTTGGATGGAGATTTTCTAGCTGATGCATGTAATCAGAGCACTACAATAATATTGTCAGGGACTGACCATTTAGAATGTTTTTTAAGAATGTTAGTAAGTGTATAAGAAGAGTACTTAACACAGGGGAGGGAGAAAAGGCATCAGGTCCCAAAGAAAGAGCCGAAATGGAATGTATGTCAGTCTTGGCTGGAAGTATATAAATACGGAGTATATAATATAAAATCACCTAATTGATTAAGGTGTCTGTAGTTAACATTCATCAGAATTATGGATACGAGCACATCTATTATACTTCACCAACCCAAGGGTGCCTGTTTAGTTTCTCTTCATATAGTACTAAGCTGATCATAACACTTGATAGGCAAGTAACTCAAGTAAATTGAAGTATATGATGCCTTTTTAGAGGGCAGTTTGTCACTGTGTTTGTTTTTAATCCTTTAAAATATATTTACTGTTTTATTTCTAGGAATTTGCGCTAAGGAAATAATTAAAGATATGTGGAAAGGTTTTAGCCACAAAGATGTTCATTACATCATTGTTTATAATATGGTAAACAGGAAATTGTTTCAACTACAGATTAGTTAAATATATTCTGTATATGATGTCACAGTCATACAATAAAATACTGTTCAGCCACAGTAGATGCTGTTGTAGATAAATATTGATAATGAAAAGATGTTTATGATACATTGTTAGGTAATGAAATGTTAACAAAAGCCAAGTATGCAATGTGATCATATTTTGCCTAATATATGTATATATTCTTAGAAAATATTCTGGAAATGTATTTAAGAGTTTTTAAAGTTGTTCTCTGGGTGGTAAGATTTGGGGCATTCTTCTATTTTATCTATGTTTTTTAATTTTCCTACTCTGAACATATACTGCTTTCATAATAATCAAGAAAGAATCCATAGAGGTTTTTATTTTTTAAATTTTTATTTTAGATTTGAGGGTACATGTCCAGGTTTGTTATACAGGTAAACTCATGTCATGGGGGTTTGTTTTACAGATTATGTCATCTTCCCAGGTACTAAGCCTAGTACTCAGTTATTTTTTCTGATCCTCTCCCTCCTTCCACCCTCTACACTCAAGTAGGCCCCAGTGTCTGTTGTTCTTTCTTTGTGTCCATGGCTTCTCATTATTTAGCTCCCACTTATAAGTGAGAACACGCAATATTTTGTTTTCTGTTCCTATGTTAGTTTGCTAAGGATAATGGCCCCCAGCTCCATCCACATTTACACAAATGATGTGATTTTGTTCTTTTTTATGGCTGCATTATATTCCATGGTGTATATGTACCACTTTGTCTTTATCCAGTCTGTCATTGATGGGCATTTAGGTTGATTCCATGTTTTTGCTATTGTGAGTAGTGCCGCAATGAACATTTGTGTGCATGTGTCTTTATGGTAGAATGATTTATATTCCTTTGAGTATATATCCTGTAATAGGGTGCTGGGTCAAATGGTAGTTCTGTTTTTAGCTCTTTGAGGAATTGCCACACTGCTTTCCACAATGGTTGAGCTAATTTACACTCCCACCAACAGTGTATACATGTTCTTTTTCTCTGCAACTTTGCCAGGATCTGTTATTTTTTTACTTTTTAATAATAGCCATTCTGACTGATGTGAGATGGTATCTCATTGTGGTTTTGATTTGCATTTCTCTAATAACCAGTGATATTGAGCTTTTTTCCATATGCTTTTTGTTGGCATGTATGTATGTCTCCTTTTGAGAAGTGTCTGTTCATATCCTTTGCCTACTTTTTGATGGGGCTGTTTATTTTTCTCTTGTAAATTTGTTAAGTTCCATAGAGATGCTGGATACTAGACCTTTGTCAGATGCATAGTTTGCAAATATTTTCTCCCATTCTTTAGATTGTCTGTTTGCTCTGTTGATTGATGGTTTCTTTTGCTGTGCAGAAACTCTCAAGTTTAATTAGATCCTATTTGTTAGTTTTTGCTTTTGTTGCGATTGCTTTTGGCATCTTCATCATGAAATCTTTGCCCATCCCCAGGTCCATAAGAGGATTGCCTAGGTTGTCTTTCATGAGTTTTTATAGTTTTGGGTTTCACATTTAAGTCTAATCCATCTTGAGTTGATTTTTATATATGGTGTAAGAAAGTGGTCCAGTTTCGATCTTCTGCGTATGGCTAGCCAGTTATTCCAGCAACAAAGGTTATTTTAATTGAGAAAAGGAAAATATTTAGGTCAAACCTTATTAAAGTGACTGACTCTGGATAACCAAGAGACTTCATATGAGGCTTTTTGGCTGTATTTGTTTGTAAACATATTTCAGCTGAACATGTGTGCTGTGATTTTGAGAACACTAACTACTCTATAGTACATTTGATTTAGCAGAGATTATTAGCTTTCTTCCTAGACTGCCCTGCAAAATGAAGGAACTCAATTTATTAGGCCAGCTCTGGGGTTTCTTCCTACTCCCAAATCCCAGGTCTACACTTTCTAGGTTTACCCAGAGAAACTGCTGAGTGGGGATTCCCTGCCTTTCTTCTATTTACTAGCTGCCAAGTGATGATCATGTATTATTAAGGACTCATTGTATCATTTGTAGTACACTCAAACTAACCTACTCTGTAGTATTATCCTTGATCTTTTGCTCCTTTGAAGAAAGACCTTCAAAAGACCTAGTTTTTGTATCACTTGTTGATTACTCTAGTTTTTAACTTTTTCGGAGCGCTTATGGTGAGGGTTACATAGCTGAGAGCTGCTCAGTGTTTCAGGGGAGCTTCAGCTGTAGGTGGGAAGCAGTTGAAGCAAACTGTAACAAAGAAGTCACTTCCATCAGAAAATAAAATTCCCACCAGCTGTTAAACCCCTGACAACCTCTCAGCCTCTTCCTTTTGTATCCAGGAGACCTGTCTGTCTACAAACCCTGGACCTGGTTTAGTTCAGTGAGGCAAGATGCCATATATTTTTTCTTGTTAATCACCCTTGGCAGATGTCATAGTATTACTACCACTTTCTCCTCCCTTTAAAAATATAATTTCAGAATGACTTCACAATAAATGTAGAGGTAAATTACAGTAACATCTGGCAGACTGACTTCCTAATTCCATGACTTCTGAATGGACGTTAGTGGAAAGAGTATTATAGCTCCATGAGTTAGGAAACCCATATTTTGATCCTGGCTCTGCTGTGAACTTCTTGGGGAACATTAGAAAGATGACCTAGTTTTTTTTAGGTCCAAGTTTTCTCCTCAGGAAAGTGAAAGAGCTGAACGTGGTTGTTTTCAACCTTCCTCTTGGTTCTGAAGTTGTGTGACTATTATCTATAAAGGTCATTTATTGTTGCCTTCATAACTCAAGACCAAAGGCAGAGTGTCTGTTAACACTCCATTTCAGTGACTCCCCTGCCACTTATTTCTCTTGGTCCAATAAACCATTGTTTTTTTGTTTATCTTCCTTTTCTCATAAAACACTAAATAATTTCAGAGAGAATCTCATTTTGGCATTCTTTATATCCTCTAATGTATGATGTGTCTTTGTGACTACTGAAAAAAATTCTTAAAAGCAGCTACTTCCATTATTCTCTAGTTTTTAAAGCTATCCCCTGAGAACTAAATGTCAATTCAAAGATTCCTACATTTGTTATCATTTCTAACCTAACCTGTAGAAGTCCAAGGCATAATTTGAAACTGAAGCATTCTTGCCTGGAGACAGTGGACTCATAAATATGTAGCTTGATTTTTCTCTATAATGTAGGAAGAAATTAGGATTTTTAACAACATTTTTTCAGTATCTAAGTTGAATATGCAAAATTGGGCTGCTGTACATGCTTGCAGATCCTGCATTTTTAATTGTAGTTACGTTATTTTTCAATTGAGTAATAATTTTCAATGAAGCTACTGCAAAATAACAGGTTATTGCATAATGAAAGATTTTACAAACCAAAAACTTGTGTGTTTTAACTCTGTCTCTGATTTAGACTCTGAAATATGCCATTCTTCCTTTATATATGTCAGATAGCTGTCTGTTTTCTAGGCTGAGCATGGAAAACACAACCCAAGTGGGCCACAAAAGAGGTCACTAATCTCCTACCCAGTACCCATTCTTTTCCTCTTCCTTAGTAACACATTCTGACTTTACTCAAAGGGATAATGTCCCCAGCCAAAAGACTGCATTTCCTAGCCTCCTTTGCAGTGAGGGGTAGCCAACACAGAGATCACTAGGTGGGAGTTCCAGGAAACCTCTTCAGTGGGAGTTGACTGCCCTGTGCATGTCTTGACTCTGCTTCTCCTGGCTCCTTTCTGAGCTCCACCTGGTCACAGGATGGTCAAGTCAACTTTAATCTCATCATCCTCTTCATTTGAGCCCAGCAAGAAAAAGTCTAGTTCCCTAATAGCTTAAACAAAGCCCCCGGTTTGCATGTCCTTGCCCTCATTGCCCATTTTGAGCTGCCTTGAACCCATAACTGAGACACATAGAATACAATGTGCCGACGGATCCATCCTGGTCATGTAACAACCCCAGGGCTCAGATTGGAGGCAGCTTCACTGGGTCCCCTAAAGCAAAGTAGGGCTAGGAGAAGTGGGGATGGATGGATACTGAATGATCATACTACAAATGTCCACCCCACCAAGTTTGCCAGTTTCTTCTCTGAGTTATTAGCCTCTGATAATCTAGTAAACTGATTGTTTGATTTGCAAAGTTACGTGAACAACAATTTAGTCACTAGATTCATTTATAGTAAATGAAATTGAAGGCTCAAGGCTGCACCATTAATCTGGATTAGCTATCAAAATATATATCCTCTAGTTTTCCTGAGTAATATCTTACAATAAGTCATATAACTTCTCTTTCCATTATCACCCCATATATGGCCCGCTAAAAGGGTGGAATCAAAAGCTTGCCAAGAAATTTTTTTCAAATCACAGCAATTGTATTTTCCAGCATAGCTTGCTGATACAGCAGAGGACATTGTTTCTGAACATAAAGTTGTATAACAAGTTACAGCTAAATGAAATTTAAAACGACTTGTGATAAACCCTGAAAAAGTGGTGCTTTAAAATAGTAATGTCAGCAGGCTGTCTATTATGTAACCATAATACTAGTGTTCTGAGTTTAGATGGGGAAGTTATAGGGCAGTGACAAAAAATATTGTTGTCCTCTCTTTGGTATGAGAGAGCATGTAAAAGTGATTTTGAAGTGATTTACTGCAGATGCATGTTGAGACATGGTAAACAACGAGACAGATGATTATGGCCACAGTTCTGAAGATGTTCAGATGGCCTTCAATTAGCTTTGGGCAAGGCTGCTTCTTGCAGAAGCCAGTATTGATTTTTCAGAATGCCTTCTAACTTTTCAGCAGAAGGGCTGATCTTGTCAATTCCTTTAAAGCCATGGGACACATCATTGGAGAGCAGACTGCGGGAAGTCTTCCTGCAGCGGCCAGGGACTGGCTATCTGAGCTGAGGACAGTGGGGCTTGGTGGAGGTGAGGCAGTGAAGTGGAATGATGGAGTGCAAGCTCTACAGTCAGAGAGGCCTAGGTCTGACACTAGTACCTCCATGTGTACCAGCAGATCACTAAGCTCTAGGAGCCTCACTTCCCTCCTTTGTAGGATGGGCACACTTGAGAATCTAATGAGAAAAGGCCTGGAAAGCTCCTAGCTCAGTGCTTCTGGCCTGTACTAAGTGTTAGGAAATGTTAACTATTACTCCATTTCAGAGCTGGCCCTTGAAAAGAAAGAGAAATATTATTGAGTTTTTCACTCTTTTCCCCTGAGTTTCATTAAGCAAAAAAAAAAAAAAAAAAACGGAAGTGTGCATGTGAAGAAGTTGAATTTGGGTTGGCTCTATTCCTTTCTGACCATGCTTTTACTTTCTTGTGTAGAAAAATGGAGAGTCAGTATTGACATATCCTAGGTGCTTTTACTATCTTAGGATCTTGTCCTGTACTTTCGGTGCAAATTTGTTTAAAACAGCCTTTTTTAAAAAAGAAGAATGGTGTTATTGCATCACATCTAAGAATGGCAGCCACTTGCTGAGGGAGCAGAAGGACTCTGAGAAGTCAGCAAAGTCTCAGGCCTGCAGTTGGCATCACGTTAGAGACCACCAGCATTCCGTCTGTCATTTTAGACCTTCTGGAAAGAGTATTCTAATATCTCAGAATAGCAGGACCCTAGGGCCATAACCCTCCAGTTTACAAATGAGGAAACTGAAATCTAGAAAGGAGAAATGACTCACAGGCTACATCAAGAGTCAAAGACACATAGGCCGGGCATGGTGGCTCACACCTGCAATCCCAGCACTTTGGGAGGCTGAGGCAGGTGGATCATTGAGGTCAAGAATTTGAGACAAGACTGACCAACATGGTGAAACCTCGTCTCTACTAAAAGTACAAAAAAATTAGCTGAGTGTGATAGCACATGCCTGTAATCTCAGCTACTCGGAAGTCTGAGGCATGAGAATCCCTTGAACCCAGGAGGTGGAGGTCGCAGTGAGCTGAGATGGCGCCACTGCACTCCACCTGGGCAACAGAGCAAGACTTCGTCTCAGAAAAGGAAAAGAGTCAAAGACACAGGCAGGAATGAAACCCAAGGTTCTCAATGCGCAGGTCAGGAGAATTAATGACTCTACCCTGTTTATCCTCTAACCCTCTCCTTCTGATCTCCTGTTAATTGCCATTCTCATCCAAGCACCGAAGGGCAGGAATTCATTCCTTTCAGCAAATTCAGTTTGTTGGAAGCCACCTTTTACTCTGTCCTCCCACCAAAGTGTCAACATCTAAACGTCTTCCCACTGTGGTCACTCTATTACCCAGGAATGAAATTCACATCTCCTGCCTGGGGGTCTAAGAGTAGCCACTGCCCCAGGCTATTGAATGGGAGAGAGCTGGAGGCCTCACTGTTAGTGCCCAGACAGACTTCCTCCTAGGCCCTTGTTTTCAACCTGGACCCTCAGCCTGCCCTCCATAATGCCTGGGGTCTCAGCCTCTTGGGTTCGGTTTTCTAGAGAGGAAACCACATATGTCCCACAGGGTTGGGAGGGATGGTTGTGTGGCTGCTGTGAGTGAGGTGGGTCTGTCCCCCCTCTCAGCCTTCCGGGGGTTCTTTGGTGGCCAGACGGCTGACTTCTCTGTATTCTTATCTGTGGGCCCTTAAGTCTCAGTGGCCTCTGCTGAATCAAGTTCCCACTCTTGTCTGCTTTCCTTCTTTCTGAATGGTTGTATCATGCCTCAGCCATTTTTGTCTCATCTTCTCATTTGTTGTCCTTTTGGGCTTATACCTTTTAAAAATTACTTGCTCACCATCCAAGTAGGTTTGGAAGAAAACATATCAGCACACTGTTAACCACCCCCACCCCATGTTAATAGCCATTTTAAAAAATATATTATTTAAATTTTTCTCTCTTAATACAAATTTCTAAATTTAAATTTTATTTTGATTTCATTTTATTTTTTGAGATGGAGTCTCACTGTGTCACCCAGGCTGGAGTGCAGTGGCATGATCGTTCACTACAGCCTCTGCCTCCTAGGTTCAAGCGATACTCATGCCTCAGCCTCCCAAGTAGCTGGGACTACAGGTGTGTGCCACCACGCCCAGCTATGTTTTTTTGTTTGTTTTAGTAGAGATGGGGTTTCACCATGTTGGCCAGGCTGGTCATGGGCTCCTGACCTGAAGTGATCTGCCCACTTTGGCCTCCCAAAGTGCTGGGATTATAGGCATGAGCCACCATGCCTGGCCTAAATTTAAATTTTAAGTAGACCTAAAATCTGTGGATAGTGACTGACTAGGGCTGAGTGTGGTTTTTTTTTTTTGTTTCCTTTGGAGTGTTGAGGCTCTTGGCTTCAGCAATACAGAGAATGGGTGCAGCAAGTGAGGAATTACCCTCCATAAAGATCACACCATATGTTCAGTCACTGTCAAGAACCTTCTGAAAAACAAATATTCTCAGGTTTTGTGTTATCACCAAAAATTAACCTCACAGCATGGTTCACAATCATGTTTATGGAAGTGTTTTGAAAATGAAATGCACCACTATGAAATCAATGGGTGGAAAGCAGTGAGAACTCTGAGGGAGAAGTGCATTTGTATATTTTTTCTGTAGCTGAGCACTTGCTGGGAGGGAGTGCCAAACATCTCAGTGTTTGTGTTTTTAGATGCACTAACCGGCAATAGCAAGCTTTTCTCCAAGTGTGTAAGTACCAGGAATACAGAGGAATAATGTTTGCTTTTGCTAAGTGAATAAACTTAATGTATGGTAGAAGATTTTGTGACTATAGCAACGTATTTGCAGTAAAAACATTTGAAGTTGAGATACTTTTCAAAATCCTGAGAAATTAAAATTAAATGAATGGCACATATTTTGTTTTGCCAAGAACTAAACTTTCCCATTAAAAAAAATATATATTACCTTGTCAGTAACTTTTCTCCAACACCTGATGTATTTTGGTTAATACTACATTATTCCTGGTGTTCTGACATGCATAATTGTTAACAAAGGGATTCATCTAATACAATATTCAGAATTGGTGACTGATTTACATAGCCTTAAACTGAAGGATGGGGCATAAAATTTTTTTTATTCACTCCTCCCTTCAGTAGCGAGGAGTTATAGATTGAGATTTTTTTTGATGCAACTATAAATCAATCTTGTGAAAACATAGCTAACAATGATGTAGTCTTTGGTATAAGGTTTCCCTGTTGGTTTCTAGAAATATCTGAGGTTTTTGGTTATAAATCCCCTGCTCCTTGACATGGGTCTTTAAGAGGGTGGAAGCCCCCTGTGCCATTTCAGTTCTATCTTGTCAATCTAGTTGAGTGTTGTTCAATTAATGGTTGCTTTCTATTGCCTTTTAATGGATTCTAAGAATGTTGCTGTATCTCTTTTCCAGTCTATTTGGCTACCTTTCTGGCTTGGGTACTTTCCCATTTCAGTGTACATCTCAGTTTACGTGCTTGAAGAAAGAGCCAGAGACTGATGGGTGTTTGTGTCTTCCCTTTTGCTTTTTGTAAATGCCTGACAGTGTGGCAATGCCTCATGATTTACAACCAAAAAAAGGTAGTGCTATATTTGTATTCTGAGTTTATTTTCTTGTGTGAACAAAACTGACAATTTAAGGGTGATAGAAAAGGGCATATACTTAAAGACCATAAAATGAGTTTTTGCAGGCTCTGTATAAAATACAAAATATTTTGGTTTTGAGTCTACTATATAACCAGCAGAAGTTTTATATATATATATATATATATATATATATATATATATAAAGATAAGCACAATTTTCTCTCTCTCTTTAAAACATTATCCCAAATAACTGGCTTAACTAGTTTTCACCCCCACTGTATTGATCATTTTCTCTGTTACACAGACACAGCTTAGAATCTCTTGTGAATCTGCTAACCTGCTGCTTTTTTTTTTCTTTTTTAACCCTTAGCTTTAAAATAGCTGGATTTAATGGCAGGGGGCCTTAGCCTCTGTTCCTGAAGGCTCTTTTCCTACTGCTGCCTCGGAGAGGGAAGCATTATTAATTTCTCCCCTTCCCTTTTGATTATAGGAAAAGTCAGGTAGACAGTAACTCAGTGCCAGCACACCTGAATTCAGAGTTCAGCTCTGCAGACAATTGCTCTCTTGTTCCTTAGCCTCATGGGCTGGAGAACAGCAAAGGTGAAAGGGTAATGAATTCCTCTAGGTGCTGATAAGAGCTACATTCCAAGAGGATTAACAGCACAAAAACCTGCATGTATGAGGGGAAAAAATGAGAAAGCAGGGGAGGGGAACACCCACATTGACACACATGCACAGCCACACAGTGAACTTTCTAGTGTTCTCAAAGCCACATTCCAATTTTAGCTGCCCAAGGTCTGAACTACTCTGACAACAGCATCTACATGTTGTACATGGCACGTACTTTCTTTAAAAGGTTTGGGAACATTCTTGCTGTGGTTCTGAGAAAGGATACTCTGGTAGCAGAATGACATCTGGCCTCTATCAAGTACTTCCTTGATCAAAACACAGAAAATTTTTCAAAAATACCTTGATTTTAGACTTTTCAACCTAGAGGAGCAAAGAAGAAGAGATGAAAAAGTCCATGTAATCTGTTAACCACATCTGAGAACAGTTCTGGAAATGGAAATTTGGCTCCATTTAAACTTTCCTAAAACAGCTTGATCGCTGCATTGAAATTTGGGATCTTGATTGTGCAATCCAAGTGGAGGTCCCTTGTATGTGTTTTGACGGATATATTTGGTGAAACTTAAAGGCAGTATCATTCCCGTCTGCTAGTCAAGGGCCAGAACCAACCCACACACATCTGCCTAACTATTCTTCACTGCCTGTTGTGAAAATAAACCTCTCATTTTTCAAAAGAAGTCACTACCCCTGAAGCAGAAAACAAGAAGAGCAAATGGATGTGGTCCCTGGGTATTTCCACCCTCTTCCAACCCTTTACCATTCCCTACCTCCAATAGCTATGATACCCAAAATTTTCAAACTTTGAATCTAACCACTCTTTGTTTTGCCACGTCCCCTATTTCACAAAGAAATCTTAGTTTAGCTTATCCCTTAAAAAAAAAGAATTCTGAAGGTATTTGCCACTCAGACCCATTGTCCTTGAGAAATGAACACATAATCAACTGTTACTGAAGCAATGACTTCTACAAGTACTGTGCTATGGTCTAAAACAGAAATATGCACCACTATTGTAGGAAACTACAGCTTTTACATTTTCTTGGCAGAACTCTGGTCCTCTCTTTATAGTGAGAAGAGAACATTCCATAAATAGCAAAGTAGGCCTTCAGTTAAGTTGTCCAATCCATATTTTGCATGGTGGTGTCCATTGGAAATATACCTTCTTGATGTCAGTGAGGGCTTAATGAAGTTAAACATTTCCCAAGTAAGTTTGTTTTTGAGAGGAATCACTTCAGGAAGGCATGTTGGAGCAAACTTAAGCTTAACTAACCATGAATAATTGTTTGCCTCGGTCTATAATTTTAACAATGTGAATCATTAGCTCAGACCCTGTCATTTATCCCAAAGAGGGAAAGATGCATAGCCAAGACCATGGAATTTAGTGAAGGCTCTCTGCTCTTAATAGAAAGGGGTGTTGATGTTCCTCGCTCTCATACAATGAGATGACTTTAACTTTACCCTGTGATCCTAGAAGTGGAGCCGTAGGTCTTGGGCAGTGTAGCCAGCTCTAGTAAAGAATCAAGTTCAGGCCAGGCACGGTGGCTCACACCTGTGATCCCAGCACTTTGGAAGGCCGAGGTGGGAGGACTGCTTGAGGCCAAGAGTTTGAGACCAGTCTGGTAACATGGTGAAATCCCGTCTCTACTAAAAATACAAAAATTAGCTGAGCGTGGTGGCTGGTATCTGTAATCCCAGCTACTCAGGAGGCTGAGGCAGGAGAATCGCTTGAACCCAGGAGGTGGAGGTTGCAGTGAGCTGAGATCGTGCCATTGCACTTCAGCCTGGGTGACAGAGCGAGAATCCATCTCAAAAAAAAAGAAAAAGAATGGAGTTCAGCCTTTTCTTTCCACTTACACTTACCCACTTCATTCTCGTGCCTTTCAAGTCCTCACCATTGCGGGAGGCTAGCTGTTGCCAAGGATTCTTATTCCTCTCCTTTCTTCCCATTTGGAGGGATAGTTTGTAGAAAATACAAGTAGCTTTTAATTGTCTGTAGATGTATTTTAAAAGTGCTTTTTGGGATACATCAGAAAATATTTTTCGATTTAAGAGAAAATGTCCATGAGTTTGTTATTTATTTGCTGTGCCTGAACAAACCAGATTTTAACAACAAAGGCAGTACCTTTGACATCTTTCCAGGGTTGTGTTTCGTATCTATACATGACATTTAGGAAATGTCAACTGTGAATGACTTTTTTTTTTAATTGTAGTAAAGTATGGTTGGATATACGTACAATCCCTGACTTACAAGAACTTGACAAACAGGTTTCCCGTAGACATAAAAGGCCGCCCTTCCTCCATCTCTCCCTTTTCAGACATCTCTTTTGTTTCCCCTCTTTGCCCTTCACCCGCCTGCTGTCTGTCCCCCTCAATGCCAGAGCCACTGCGGCACTGCTGTGGAGACCGCCTGTGGAAAAACTTGGCCCTTCTGGAAAAATCGTGGTTTCTGGAATGGAAGGAGAAGCTGTGCAAAAGACACAGTTAGGGAGTCTCACCCCAGACATAGCCTCTGGGCTGGACCTGGTGGGCTCCTCAGTATTTTCTCTAATGTGGTGTGATTCTTTCTACCTTCATTTACTTTGATTCATTTGGATTTACAAGTATCCTTTTTAAAAATCTGGATGTCTGTGAGACATAAGGAGGACAAACCCCATTCATTGTCATGTTCCTGTGAATTGGGTCAAGCTATAGCAACCACACACACAAACACACAAATCTCATGTGCATTTAGTGATTTCTGTTTCACTCTTTACAAAAGGTTTCCACACACGATTGTTCTTCACAGCTGCTTTACAGATGGTGAGACTGGGACTCGGAGAACTTGATACATTTGAGTTGCGGAAAGCAGGACTAGAAGTTCTGAATTGAGTTCTCCTTCCATTCCGTATTCCATTGTGTATACAAATATGTTTATGCAGACACATACACCTATGCCTTTTTAAACAGTGAAGCAAACACATTTGCAGGTAATTAGAAGACAGAATATAATTCAGATAATTTCAGACTGTCTCTGACTTCAGTATTCTGCTATTTTATAAGATCCTTACACCTGGAAGGTGCAAGTTAGATGACTGAGTCTTACTTCATAAGAAAATAAAGAAGGTTGTTTCCTTATTTCCAAGGCTTTAGAGATTAAGATTATCGTGTGTACCTGTAAAACACACTTAAAACCTGAATGTTAAGATTTTACAACTTGACTGAGAAATATCTATGTAATGGTTGACTAATTAATGAAATTCATGAATTATATTCCTGTTTACAAGTCTAAGTAAGCCCAACACTAATAGTACATTTACGCCTGTGGTTTTGAATTTCTTATTTGAATTACAAGTCAGTCCACTCTTGGTAAATGGGTATTATGTGTATCTATAAAGTGTATTGGAATTTCAGACCAGAAAGTCAGGCTCATTATTCATATCAAAAGCTTTCTGATCAAGGCCTAAATAGCATAGTTCTGAAACTGAAAGTGATAAACATGCATAAAAGCACATTATAGAGGTCTATTTATAGTAATAATAATGATGGCGCTAAACAGATTGTCTCACTGGCAATGAACATACAATGGGGACATAATAAGAGATGAACTAGTGCCATTTTCTGAGATAGACAATTCTCACATTTTACATAAAGCCAGAAGTAAAAAAATGGTTCCAAAAAAAAAACATGTGTTAAGAATTATAAGTGTTTAGCTTAGAAGGAGGGAAAAAAATGGGTTATCACAAACATTGCTTTTTTTTCCTCCCAAAATATAGAAACATTTTGCATTCTCTGACTACATGATGTCATGCTCTGGATCAAAGACATAGTGGAGGAAATGGAATTATGCAAATGAACAATGTAACTTATCAACTAGATTCAATAGGAAATAAAAATCTGGGGATGGCTTGGTAAATGACTAATAAAGCTTTAGGGATCATGGATGCCTTAGCCTATTTTGTATAACAGAATACTGTAGAATGTGTAATTTGTGAACAGAAGTTTATTTGGCTCATGGTTCTGGAGGCTAGGAAGTATGTCACTAGTGTCTGGTGAAGGGAGGGCCTTTGTGCTGCTTCATCTCATGGCTGGCAAGAGAGCAAGAGGGGGCTCACCTTGCTTTTACAACAAAGCCACTCTCCAGATAACTAACCTACTCCTGCAATAAGGACATTAATCATTTATGAGGGCAGAGCCGTCATGACCTAATCACCCCCCAGCACTGTTGCATTGGGGATTAAGTTTCCAACACATGAACTTTGACAGATACATTCAAACCATAGCAATGGAATTGTTATTTTCAAGGATCTAGATAAACTTTGTTTATTAAAATTGCGTGAAGTTCTCACTGAATATTTTCTTGAGAACTGTAATGTCATCATCCAACATTCTTCACAGATGTTGAATTCTGTTCATTCCACCTCATTTGGGGCCAGATTTTTTGGACATGTGTTTTCCCTTCTAAACTGCTTCTGTAGAATCGTTTACTACATTCCTGAAGGTCCTTTCATTGTCAGTGTCTGTAGAATTATGCTTTAGGCTCTGCAGCAGCCCTTAGCATTGCTGGCTAAGTGAGGCCACTGAGAAATAATGCCAAGCCCACAGTGTCATTAAAAGCCTTCCTCCCTCACATTGGCAGAAGTTTGGAGGCTCTAACTTTCAGCTCAGCCTGTCACTTTCTTTGGAGACAGGTAGGTGGTTACAAAGACCATTGATTTCTGCCTTTTGAAAAACGTAGAGGGGGAAAAGTAACTATACAACTTATCTGATTTTTTAACAATCAAATGCCTCCTTTCTTAGTTTAAATGGTTATGAAAAGCCAACCCAGGCCAAATTACTTTTTCCATATTCCAGTACACCTTGGCTAAATTTTAAAGCACAGGTTGTTTTTTATGTAACAAGAATAGGGAAACTTTACTCCCATTTCACATGAAATGACAAGTACAGTAACTTGGTTTAGATCAATCTGCATTCAAGTAGACTATCATAATGTTTCTCATGAAGTAGCACTGAATTTTAATTTTTGAGCATCAGTATATGTACACGAGCAATACGTCTCAAAGTGCACTGGAGACATAATCTTTGAGAGATATCAAAGATTTCATCAAATCATCAGTTTGAATTTATAACTGAAGGCACCCAAGCACACATAGCCTGGGAGAGACTTGCTTAACCACCAAGACAAGGAAACTGGCCTGATGTTAAGCAGCTAATGTTCTGTCACTTGCCAGACATTCCTGCTACACAGTCATGTTCTGAAATTTTCGTGAACCAACTAGACGAACAAACTGTGTGGTCTGGATAAAATAATATCTGCCTAAAAGGAAAGAAGTGAAGTTAGCCAGAAAGACAGATGGCAGATTATTTTCTGCATAACTCTATTTGGAAAGTGAGCTTTATGTAATTTTTGGTCATTTCTTACCATCTTAGGAGACCATTTTTAGAATAAGCCATTGAGTGATCTAGCACACAGGTTTCAAAAGATGAACTGTACAGATGCAGGCACATCATATAACCTGCTCACAGAATTAGCACTAGTTGATGAAAATGCTTGGACTTCTTTTTCTTCCAGCATTTTCATGACTTACACCACTATTCCATGTCTTTTAGTATTCATTTGGCTAAATTATCTTAGAGCTAAATTCTGTGGCTAGAAATACAGTGGAGTTCACATACAGGAAAAACCTGGCTGCAAAGGTACGTGAATTTAATATTGGTCTTCATCTTGGGGTTGACCAGATTGCTCTGCTCACTCACATGCAGAAAATCAGGAGTTGTCCACTACATACACACAAAGGTGGTATTTCCTTTTTTTTTTTCAAGGCAGAGTGCCATTTCTAAATTGCATCTTCTAGCAAATGTAGTAATATCTTGGGCTCTTGAAAATTTAGTCCATCTTCCATGTTTAAAAATTTTTTAGCTGGATGCGATGGGCCGTACCTGTGATCCCAGCACTTTGGGAGGTCAAGGCAGGAGGATCACTTGAGGCCAGGTGTTTGAGACCAGGCAACATAGTGAGACCCCATCTCTATCTAAAAACAAAATTTAAAATTAGCCAGGCGTGGCAGTACACACCTGTGGTCCTAGCTACTGGGGAGGCTGAAGGGGAGGATCCCTTGAGCCCAGGAGTTCAAAGTTGCAGTGAGCCATGATTATACCACTGTACTCCAGCCTGGACAACATGACAGAGTGAGACCCTGACTCTTAAAAAAAAAAAATACACACACACACAAATTTTCTTTGAGGTTAGAGGCTGAGCCCCAAGCTTTTAAATGGGAGTAAGGAAATATCAACTCACACTGTTGTTACTTACTGTAGCAAATCAGGATAAAAAACTTCAAGAAATCGATTAGGGTTGTTTAGTTTTTAAATGGTGGAATCATTTCTAGGAGTATTTGGTTTCTTCTCTTTCTTACTCCATATTTTACTGAGGCTTGATCATATTCTTTCTAATTGATGTTCAGTTTCATACTTGTTTCATTATTACCACCTTTATCACTCTAATCAAACTCTAACAGTCTCACTACAGACTCTTCTGAGCTGCTCTAACCAAATCCAATTTTTTTCCATCCAGTTTGCACCCTAACCTCAGAGTAATCTTCACCAAACATAGATATCATGATGACGTTTGTATCTTTAAAATGTTGAATGGTTCCATATTTCATTCTACAGCAAATCAAATCCAGATTTCTCTACCTTTATTTCATTGTTCGAGGTAACCTGCCACTTTCACTCTTCTCTGTCTTCCAATGACTAACATTATTTCCTGTTAC
Source organism: Hylobates moloch (assembly GCF_009828535.3). Lineage (NCBI taxonomy): Eukaryota > Metazoa > Chordata > Mammalia > Primates > Hylobatidae > Hylobates > Hylobates moloch. The sequence continues at coordinate 41,935,795 of NW_026652276.1, read as the reverse complement.
TCTGCAATACATTGGCGCTCAAGTCAGTGTGATGAAAGCCAACTTCTATCCCATTTCTGTGATAAGCCTGTTCTTGGAATAAAGTATTCCCAGAGAAGTTTCACTTGGCATGCCCCTCCCATTTTCCTTCTAGCTCTGTAAATCCTGCCCATTCAGCAACTGTTAGCTCAGTCCTCACCTTCTCCTTCCAGTTCATTTCAACACATATACACTGAGCATCTTCTGCAAATGGAAAGTCATCTTATAGCATGTGGCAAGGAGTGCAAGCCTGTGAACCAGGGCCCTTCCAGTCCAGCTGAGTCTGTCTGGACTACTCCAGACTTCTAAGTCCTTCTCTTCTGAACTTCCACAATACTGAAAGTCTAGACCAGTGGGCTCCAAAGTGGAGTGCTCAAAATAATCCTTTGGGGGTGTAAGAATATATTGGAGCTTATATTAACATCTTTTTCCATATCTTTTCAAATTTCTATTTTAGAGTATTTCTATAAAGTATGTGATATATTAATACAGAAGCACATGTTTAACCTTTATAAATAAATAACATATATGGTCCATGTGCAAGCACTATAACTGTGGGGTGAGTGATAAAAAATACATAGAGCCTCAAGTTCAGAACAATTTCACTGGAGTTTTAGAAGGTCAGCTAACTGGTCCACCCAAGTCCATTTATTCTCTCTTTCAAAAATTGTTTACTAGTTTCCTACAGTGTGCCAGGTAATGTTGAGAGAGAGGGCAGTCAGGCAAGAGGAGAGTAAAATGTCAGCTTTCTTTCTGATAAAAGCTCACTGGAAAATGTGGCTTTAGATCAGGGCCAGGATGGTTTGCTAATACTTCGCCCCTGCAGTAAGGAGACCCAGTTACAGGCAGAGTGGGACATTACATCCCCTTCTCTACCTCTGTCCTCCCCAACCAGGGGCAAGGCCTGCACCCAAAGCTTATTACATGGCCAAGAGCAGGTGGGAAGTTACCCTCTTTGCAGGCAGGCAGAAGGATCCTATCAGAGTGGGGAGTGGAAGGGGGTTACCCTGTTTATTCTTTCAAATGAACCTATGAGATAAGCCACTCCTCCTTGGGGGAGGGGAAGCAGGTGGCAGGTGGTCAGCAGTGTCCTCACAATATGGGATTTCCTCCAAATAAATAAGCTACTGTTATTTTGGCTTTCATCACCTCGTAATAAGCTCTTGTGTTGTTTCAAATGTATCTACCTGAAAAGGAGCACTCTTTCTTTTTTTACCAAAAGGACTAGCATGGCACATGACCCATTGAGGGGATGAGTAGAATTGTGTGCTTGAAGATGGATCTGTACTGAGGCCTGAGGCTTGATGCCATTGTACGACCCCCTGCCCCCACCAGAGTTCATCATCTGATTTCCCAATGGTAGGATAGAACAGAACAGAACAAGGCTATGTGTATTTCCCAATGGTAGGATAGAACAGAACAGAACAAGGCTATGTGTGTGTGTGTGTGTGTGTGTGTGTGTGTGTGTGTGTGTGTGTGTGTCTGTGAATTGCCTCTGGATCCATTGTGAAACTCCTTTTCTAGCTCCACCCCACTATTCCCCACCCCCCACACACACACATCCCTACACAGATACACACACCTACATACACATACACACTGTTCCTACCATTAAATTTTGCAGTCTGTGGCACATTATAGAATGGACATAGGTGAAAGCATGTGGTCATGAGAAATAAAGCAAAGAGAAAGAAAGCTTATTGCTTCTCATGTAAGCACAAACCAACTTAATGTCATGAGAGAAAGGGAGAGAAGAAAAAGGAGAAAGAAGGGAAATTGACTGGGGGGAGGAGGAAAGATTGGAAGCCCTGGTCCCTGGATGAGGGACCTTGTTGAGATAATCTCCATCCTCACTCCCTCCTTCTTGCCCTCCTAGGGCAGAATTCTAACATGACGTTCTAGAAAATTAAAATCTATCCAATTAAAAAAATATCTGCAGGGAAAGAGATTTCAAAACCTCCCTTAGTAACTAAAATGATTAACTACAGGCTAAGAGAATACATTTCTCCAAATTGTTAAGGCTTTCTTGCTGCAGTTTAAAATGGTTTTCTTTCCATTGTAGAAGGCTCAGTTCATTGCCATCCTTTGTCTGAAACAGGGATATTAAGTTGACCGCTAGATTTACAACTGAATAAGCCAATCCTTTGCCATCATGCACCTGCTTCTGTGTATGCACTTTTCTACATCCTCTTGTTTTTCACATCCCACTTTAGTTGTGGGAACAAAATCAAAGGATTATTTACTGGTTTCTGTGTGCTTCTATGTATTTATCCCCAGTATTCAGCTTAAAAGAAAAACTATAATGTTAATTCAGAATCAGTTTTTTACCTGTCCATTATGATTTGTTCAGGGTATTAGGACATTTATACATAAGTCTTTAGGATATTGAAACCTTCTTAACCCAAAGGTGTGAATGCAGGGCCAGATGTGGTGGCTCATGCCTGTAATCCCAGCACTTCGGGAGGCCAAGGCAGGAAGATGTTTGAGCCCAGGAGTTCAAGACCAACCTGGGCAACATAACCAGACCCTATTTCTTCAAAAAATAAAAAAAAAAAAAATAGCCAGGCATGGTGGCACATGCCTGTAATCCCAGCTACTCGGGAGATGGAGGCAAGGGGATTGCTTGAGCCTGGGAAGTTGAGGCTGCAAGTGAGCTGTGATGGAGCCACTGCACTCCAGCCTGGACAACAGAAACAGACCTTGTCTTGAAAAAAAAGAGTTGTGAATGCTAGAGTGCAGGAAATTTCTGGATTAAATACTAGTTTTCTTACCAATTTGGCTGCTGAGATAAAGGCAAACAACACTGGCTTAGAAACACAAAAGTCTGTTTCTCCCTCATGTCACAGTCTAGGCATACAGGCTGATGAGGGAGCTGCACAGTCTTCCTGGCAGGTTGTCCTGTCATCCTTACTTTATGGCTTCCATTTCAAGTTCTTGTCACACTTCAGCTGGCAAGAAGGGGACAAAAGGAAGTGGAAAGCACACCCTTTCCTTCTAGAGGTACAACTCAGAAGTTTTGCATCTTACTTCCATTCACATTCCATAGGCCAGGACTTAGCTATGTGAAGATACTTGATTGCAAGGGAGGATGGAAATTATGACCTTTAGATGGGCGATTGTGCACCCAGGTAGAAGGAAGTAATGGATTTTGGGGGCAACAGTTTGCTTTGCCTGTGGCTTTGTAGCGCCAGCCTAGCAGCATGTTTTGACCCCGAGTTCAGCTAGGGGACTAGTAAGCAAAGTAAAAAATACCTAAGGATATAAAGGAGAAAATCTCACTCTGCAGTAGAAGGTTGGTGTTGCAACTTTGTGGCTCTCAGGCCTCCAGTTCAATGATGAGATACACCTCTCCTCCTGCTGGAAAATAATTTGAAGCTTAACCCCCAGGAATATATTTTGCTACTGTACAATTGAATTAAAATAAATTTTCTAGGTACAATTTTCAGGCCAGATAGGTTCAGTATAAAACCAAGATCACATGCGTGATCACTGTGATTTTAGGCCACAGAAGCCGTACTGCCATTGCCCCTCGATCCAGATCCTTCTATTAGTCTCAGTTGTTGCTACACGTCTCTGAAAGGGGCAGTAATGTATATTTGAGGCCTATAATGATAAAAATTAAACTTTTAAAATGCTAATGAATGAAAATTTAAAGTTTTTTTTTTTTTTAACTATACTACTACTACCACCTCGTTATAAAATCTGCATTATTTTAGCAACATCCTCGCTAGGAAAATGATCATAAAGAGACAGTTTGCTTATTATAGTGGAGTGCTATACATACTCTATCGGGGACTTGTGTGTGTTATTTGTTTACTTGATTAGCCAAGCACTTTTTCATGTTAGTGTCCATATTCATCTTCTTCAGTTGTAGCCCTGGTTTTCCTCTCAACCTGACAAGACCAACCTGGATTTTGACAGTCACACTGATTTTTATCTCTTTAAACAGCTAGAAGCAAAATCAGATTTTGTTTCTGGCTTTTGTTATTGAGAAAAGTAATAAAAACCATGGCAGAATTAGATCAAGGACATTCATTATTTTAACCAGGAACAAGAAATAAATACATAGCTCTTCCTAAGAATTGGATTAATTTAAGTGTACAGAGGATATTAAAAATGACATTGAAAATATGTGTCATAGCTGATCATTTGTTTGATATACAGATGTTAGCATTTCTACTGTCTGTTGTAGAGATAACATAATAATGAAAAGTCTCATTGGCTGAGTGCTTTAGTGTATACCTTTTCTGCATCAATTTCTGTGGTCAAAGCTTAAAGCCTTGGATCAGTCTCCACCTGCATGGCTGGCACATACCAGAGGAAGGAAAACTGGGAGGTTGTGGTGGAAGATCAACAACAGGCACTCACTTCAGTATTAGTATTCCTGTTTGAATAGATCATGAATTCTCAACAGGGGCGATATTGCCCCCAAGCGTGTGAAAATTGGTTCTTGGAGAGTGAAAAAAACAGACATTATGGCTGAGCTCAGAGTCAGAGGGAGATGCCACTATAGAATAATGGTCAGAGAGATGGGACGCTGCAGACTTTGAAGATGGGGGAAGGAGACATAAGCTAAAGAGGGTGGGTGGCCTCTACAATCTAGAAAGGGCAAGGAAACACATCCTCCTCTAGAGCTTCCAAAAAGGATCCTTGTGAGACTTCTGACTTACAAAACTGTAAGGTAATGCATTTTTGTTATTTTAAGCCACTAAATGTGTGCTAATGTGTTACAGCAGCACTAGGAAACACAGTGTTTCCTCTCCTGTTCGGTAAGAATAGACTGAACTATGTCACCGGTTTGTTGTAATTGCTAAATAAAATGATTTGTGAGAAGTACTTAGCATAGGGAACATAGTGATGTATCTCAGCCTTGCCAGTGTTCAGACAGGCAGGATTTCCCTCTGAGTGCCCCGTTCCTGTGTTTAGGTTGCCGATGGACTTCTTTCTTTATGTCAGTGGCAACAGTCAAGTCTTATACTGGCCCAGTCACTTTAAGGGGACTTTGAAGTCTCTCCTAGGATTCATCATTTATTGATTTTATATATCAACTCTCAGAAGATGTTTTTATTTCACTTGTTGCCAAGTTTTGGGAAATTTATTCTAGTGCCATCCAGGTACCACTCACTCATAGGTCCTTCCCCAAAGCAATTCTCCCTGTATTTTCTTTCTCCTTTCTGCCTGGACTGCAGGAATGTCTGAAGGCTTGTTGGGGTCTGTAGAGAGGTAGGGGAGGGAAGTTCCTAGCAGGGAGCAGAGAAGGACCAGTTGCCAGTCATCTCGGTGAGTGCAGGGCAGTCCCAGGTGGGGTAGGCATTCTAGAATGAGGCATTCCAGTTCAGGGATGACTGGGCTGGAAGAATAAACTCCGTGTATTGTTCTCTTATTTTTGTTTTGTTTTGTTATGTTTTATTGATAAGAAAGTCTCTCTAAAAAGGAGAATCTTCGCAATCTGACATTCATTATGTCCTTCAGGTAAGTTAAGTCAGTTGGGTAGATCCTGGTGTAAGTGAATAAAGTGAAGGCCACAGGTTTTCTCTATCTTTGCTGGGTCAGTCAGATTTCCAGGGAACAGCTTTTGCATTATCACAGGACAAGAAACCAACAGAATTGTATTCCTACTACCCAAGTGCTAATATTATGTGGCTTTGTAGCGCTTTGTACTTATGTTATCTTTTAATGCTCACAAAATCACTGTGAAATACGTATTACTTCCATTTCTTGCTGAGGAAGGGGAGCATCATCACAACATCACTATGAAATAGACAAATAGATGGCATTACGCCTGTTTACAGCCAAAGACCATGGGGCTCAAGGAGGACTACAGCTGTACCGGCTTGGCTGGGACAGCAATATGACCACTGTGGGGCTGCTACTGGCTGGTTGCCTACGCAGGACTTCTCAGTTGAGGCCATGTTTCAAAGCCTGGTTTTCAGTCTTCAAAGTCTATACATGGGACTCTCTCTGTGAACTCAGAGATGATCAGACTCTACCGTGACATACTCAGGCTAACAAAGTTTTAATATGGATAATGGATTAGCCAGAAACATTATGGCCTTATTCTTAGGGTATTTATTCTTTTCTAAGGATCATGTTCTTCCTTTTTCTTTCTTCTTCACTGTGCCCCATTCACCTAGCTACTTCAGGGCTCAGCTTAAACCTGACATCCACCTGGAAGCTTTCCTTGACCCTTCTAATTTTTGTTGTTTGCCTTCATCTCACCCCCAACTCAAAGTGGTCTAATAAAACTTTGTGCTTCCCCTAGAATGGCTTGTATTGTATTGTTTTCTGTTCACTTGTCTGGTCACCCTCACTAAAATCAAAGTTTCTTGAGGCCAGAGATTGTATTTCATGTACTGTTCTTTTAGCTAGGACTCAGCACAATCTTATATACATAGGAGATGCTCAATACAATTTTCTTCAATGAATAAGAATGGAAGACCTGTGTTTAAGTCCTGGCCCTGCCACTTTCTACCAGTGTGACTTTCATCAAGTTCCTTCTGTCCATACAGCCTCAGTTTCCTCATTTATAAAAAGAGAAATTTTGTTGAGATGCTAAGGAGTTCTTTTCAAATATGAACATATTGGGATTCTAATGCAACTCATTAGCTGTCCCAGAACCATAAATCAACAATCATATCTTACAAAGTACAAGTTAGGCAGATTGCCTAGACTACTTGAACATGGATTAATTATTTCACCCCATCCACTTACATACATTAACAGTCAACAGATTCATACCTGTTTTGTGCTGATATTTCTGTCCTTGATCCCAAGGGTTTACTTATCATAGAATATCCTCTTCATTTAGACTGATTGGCGCACTCAAAAGGAGGCTTTTCAGCCTGAGAAAATAACAAATTCTGCTTATGTCTGCTTTCTCATTCTTGTATCCATCTGTTTTTTACCTAGAGAGAGTTAATGAAATATTTTGTTATACTAAGAATTTCAAGTGAATATAATTAAATAAACTATCATATAAAAACAGCAGTATCAAATAAGAAAAAAGTCTGCAAATATTGATGATTATTCATGGACTTGAGTTGGTAATAGGCATAATACCATGACTGTGTGAAATATTTGATATGAAAATAAAAGGAAAATGCAAACTAACATCCCAGCAGTAAAAATGTGCAGTATTAATTGTAAATAATTGCAATAGCTCACATGTGATTTCTGCTCAGCTAACTCCTAACTAATGGAGGAATCCATGTCACACTGCAAGATTGTATTGGAGGCTTACAGATTTTCAGGATGTTGCCTTCTACATTCCTAAAGCTTATTACCGTAGAAATAAAAATCTTACCATGTCTCAGGTACTTCTTGCTAGTAAATTAAACACATTTAGATGTTTTATTAATATATAGTATGTAATAAACCAAAATAGTAATTTACTAAGAGTTTCTATAGGTGCAATTAATTTTTCCAAAATTTGCTCAACATTTGCTGGTGACTGTCACTAATTGAAGACTCAAAAATAGACTAAACACTTTTCAGAAATTACTTCTTAACCTTACTGCAAAGTCTTAATATTATTGAAAAGATATACCTGAGAGGATAAAACATCAGTATTCTAAGTAAACTCACTACAAATAAATTTTAGTCTGTATTTCATTAAACATTTTCTTGCCCTGTACAGAATTTCTTTTATCTTAGCTTATAGGCTAAGTTTAGCTTAGCTTATAGGCTAATTAACATTAAGTTGGGTTTTTTTCCCGCACTCTCTCTTTCTTCATTACTTTCGTGCCTTCTTGCTTATTTTGCAATCATGATGATCTCTGACCTGCTTACTCAGCAAAGCCCACTTCCAGGTCAGGGCCATGCCCTCGTGTGGACAGAACACAGTCTTTTAGCAACACATCAGGAAACGGCAAAGACAAATGTATTTGTTGTTTCTGTGAACACAAGTTATTCTGTACTCAAATCATAGTCAATGAAAATGATCTGATGACTCAAAATCTTGGTACAGAAGCCTAGATGAAAATCTATACTTTTCAAGAAAATAAAAGTATATCTTTATTTCATATGGAAAATAAACTATGTGGTTTGAGTGCGGCATTTGCATTTGATTATAGATTACTTAAATTACTTTCTAAAAAGTAGATTGAAAAAGTTAGGAAAGGAATGCCCATATTTACATATCCTAGTATTGAAAGTGAATTCCAATTTTTATGCTACATATGGAGTAAATGAATGTGTGAATGAAAGTTCAAATCCTAAAAGTTACTAATCATGTTGATGATCAACTGAATCACATTGTAAATTTAGCTACATTCTTTAAAAATGTTATTTATGTTCAGATTCAGATAAATGGTTCCTAATTGGTAAGTGGTTAAGGGTTGTAGTTTATAAACAATGTAGTATTTTGTCTCATGATACTTAATTTGGTATTCAAAACAGCATTATAAGAAAATAAGAAAGTTTTCATTATAAAAAGGTTGAGAAACCTGGTTTTAACTAATCTGCCTTAAGAAAAGAAGTTGATGAATGGCAGGATTTGTAACAGAGCAGAAACAGAAGGGAAATGAGCTTTTTCACTGTAATAGTTCAGTGGGTTGTTCCGTGGAGCAGGAATCCCGAACTTCTCAGAGAGGCAGAGGTGTGAGAATCCAAAAACCCGAAAGAAGATGCATACTTGGTGAAGTTAAAAGGAAGAAGAAAAAAATGCAGTGTCCAGGAGAGTTCCTCACATGTGGTGGACAATACATAGTTTAGTTGACTAAATGAACTTAGACCATTCACTCATATTGGGCATTGGTATAATTTAGTTCTGCTATAATGTACAAAAATGACACAGAGGTGGTAAGAGTGATGAGAGACTTAAGCTCTTTGGGCATCTGCTTGAAGTCTTATTCAGGTTTAAATGAAAATGGGGTCTCAGATACTAATTTGCCTCACTGCCATTTTCTCTCTAGGGAAGTAAAGGAAATGAAGGAAACTGCTATTTCGGACCTAATTTTAACCAAGAAAAGATTGGTTGGTAAAATAGAAGTAGAAGGAACCTTTATCAGTTTATTTGATAAATACATGTTGAGTGTCTGCTGTGGGCCAGCACTTGGAGGATTGTGACCACAATGTTTAAGCTTTTGTGCTAACTAAGGAGCAGATGGTGGATGTAGCAGACATGTATTACAGACTTCAGGGGGAAATCCCAAATATTTCAGAGAAGAAGAAGATATAGTTCTATAGCCCGAGACTCTAAAAGAGAAGATGACTGAAGAGATGAGAAGCCCACCTCTACATTCAAATTAGGGCTTTTTCTAGGTACTCCTAAAGCTCCTCAAACAGTACTTGGCACATAGCTGATACCCAGTAAGTTTTACATATACATATATAAAATATGTGTGTATATGTATAAAATGAAAGAATCAACAATGAAATCTTGATAATATAATCATGATTATGTTTCCAAATTATCAAAGATAATGTACACATTCTGTCTTACACACACACATGCACTCCAAGTCTAACAGTCCATAACTGTTTGAATTATTAGAATTAGAGATTTGATAGTTCTAAAAAAAAAAAAAAAGAAGAGAGATAGTTATGGCTGCACAGGGCATGTTCAAATTAACTCATAATATAAAATAACATTTATTTATTTTATTTATTTATTTATTTATTTTGAGACGGAGTCTCTATCACCCAGGCTGGAGTGCAGTGGTGCGATCTCAGCTCACTGCAGCCTCTGCCTCCCAGATTCAGGCAATTCTCCTGCCTCAGCCTCCCAGGTAGCTAGGATTACAGGTTTGCACCACCATGCCCAACAAATTTTTGTATTTTTAGTAGAAACAGGGTTTCACCATGTTGGCCAAGCTGGTCTTGAACTCCTGACCTTAAGTGATCCGCCCATCTTGGCCTCCCAAAGTGCTGGGATTATGGGCATGAGCCACCAGGCAGGGGCCATAAAAGACCATTTAAAAAGAATGCAAGGAGAGGCCAATAACCAAGAACAAATATCAAAGAGAGAGACAGAATCCCATCAGAAAAGTGTCAGGAAGCCTGGAATCCAGGGTGAGCTGGATAATAAGTATAATAATACTTAATAAGCATTAAGTACTGGATAATAAGTATAAATTAAGTATAATATATAAAAAAAATCCTAAAAACAACCAAAGATATAAAAAGCTGACAAGAAACAATCCTACAGAAAATAATGGTGACAGAATAATCCAGATATGGAAGACTGGAATCCTAGTGATGTTGAGTTTTGTGCATTTTTTAATAATGACGTAGTTATTTCTGTCAAGACTGCAATATTATTTTTATCTTTTTATTATATAAATTTGTTTTAGTTTTGTAAAAAAAAAAAATAAGAAAGAGACAAGATCTCTGATGAGAGAAAAACAAAGTACTATTCCTCTCTTCTTATTCTTGCCTTTTAATCAAGGATACTGATTTCTCACCTGTAAGGGTAAAACAAAATGTGAGTAAGAAGGAAATGAGGTCCCCAGCAGTGTAATGCTAGGCCCTTAGTGCCTCGTCATGGATTGGGGCCACCTGGCCCGGAGTGCATCACAGGCCTTGCTCACCTGTGACTGTTGCTGCAGTCAGTCATCTGTGAGAATGGCAGAGAATGGAGAAAGCCCCCAGAAGCTTGGCGATTGACAAAAAGAGAAAACATAAAAGCTCAGCAAAATTCTGGAATTTATTCTGAAAACAGAAAACACTCAGAAAAGCAAGTGATAATCATTAGGCTCCAAGAAGTCAAGCAGGACTAAGTGATTTTCCTGTTCAATAGAATAAATGGAATGCAAAGTGAAGAGAATGTAATAGATATGGTGTATATGAATTTCATCAACGCAGTTTTCACAATATCTCAGGGTTTCATTATGGATTTAATGGAGAAATAAGAACTGAATAACAGAATAGTTTCAATGGATTCACAACTAGGTTTGCATAACAAACCCAGAGAGTGCCAAAGAATGGGTCAGTGTAATTGCGGAGGGTAACCAGTATAGACCTCTGTTCTATTCCAGATCTCTCTTTATCAGTGACACGAATGGTGATTATTTTGATGAAACAATAGAAATAGCTGACATTTATTGAACTCTTATGTGTCAAAAACTGTTCTATTATTCTATATGTATTAGTTTATTTAATCTTCATAATTCAATATAGTTGATATTGATAACCTTTTATCTCCACTTTATGAATGAGTAAACTGCAACACAGAGAGTTTAATTTCCTCAAGGTCACACAGTTCCTAAGTGGCAGAGCTGAGATTCAAGCCCAGACTGTGTACTTAATGGCGTAAGTGACATAAATGATACCCTTCAATTTATGAATGACCAAAGTGAAATGGACAGCTAAAGTGGAAAGTTACAGATTTGCTACCCAAAAGAACCTTAATAGGCTTGAGAAATCAGCCAGATTAGTACGATAAAATTAATTTGAGCCAAATATAAACACATGCACTTAAGGTTCAAAAAGAAAAATCAACTGCCAAAGTAAAGATTGGGGAAATGGGACTCAGGTTATATGAGGGAATCTTGGGGGTTTTAATTGACTGTAGGCTCATTATGATTAGTGTATACCGTGATGTGATAAGAAAGTGCGATCTTAGGCTGCATTAGAAAATGAATAAAATCGCTGAGTATATATATGTATATATGTATCTCAGGGTGGGAAGAATAAAGTTCTCAAGTTCTGACAAGACAAAATGTCTTATCCACAAATTAATTTAGGAATGTATTATATAAAGTTCTTCCCAACTCTGACATCCTTCGATTCTGTGAACAATTCTGTACTAGGACAGAGGAACGCGTACGTAATATGAATCTGAGAATTTGGGAAGAGTGACCAGATTTAAAGAGTGTCTGAAGGCAGAGCTAGCACATTCATGGAAGGCGGTTGACTCCATCTTAGCTAAGGGTTTAGTCACAAGTAGACTTGTACAGAAAAAGCTCTTTTAGGAGGCATGGATCCCCATTGTAGAATATGTTTGAGCAAGGTCTGGATGGCTGTTTAATGAGGATGTTGACTGGGGGATTAACTTATAGCTCAGGAGTATGTATCTCAGAGTGAGAAGACTCCAGACTATGTCAAGTGAGGAATAAGTGCACTCTCAAGAATAAAGTTCTCAAGATCTGCCAAGACAAAATGTCTTATCTACAAATTAATTTAGGAATGGATAAATTCCCTTATACATAGAGTCCCAGGACTCCAGAAGAGTAAACAGTTACTGGATGTTGAGTTCAGTGTTGAAGCTTGACCAACTTGCAGATTGTGGGTACATTAGGACCAGGAGATGCTTCTCATGAAAGCTGGGTTGAGTTACAAACCAACCCAAACATGCAAAATCTGTTAGAAGGTATTTGTTTGTGTCATCTAACAGCTTCTTTAGATTTTGCTTTGAATGGTAAGTCATACCGTGTTTTCTACCAAAGCCGTAGATCTGAGGCATTTCTGGCCCTGCCTGCAGGAAGAAAGGCTCTTTCCATGACCATCTCAGACTCCCAGGCATAAAAACCCAAAGGAAATAATTGACTTCTGAGAGTGTGCCTTGTAGGTATCAGCTGGACTTGACTTGGCTTCAATTTTTGCTTCAAGCTTTCAGACAACACATGACTAAGACAGAATGAGACCACTCTAGATGCCTTAGGGGAAAAGACTGCAAAAACAACATTGTTTCTCCCTTTGGAATTCTGGAGTTATAAGGCGGAGATCCCCCATCTTCCCAAACTGTAAGTGAATTCCCTCTCCATCATCCTCATTCATTGGTCAGCCAGCTTCTGCTTGAACAGACTCTGTGACAGGAGTCTCACTACCTCCCAGGACAGCTTCACCTGCCCTTTAATGACACCAGATGTAACAGGAATAAAGGGAAAGGAACATAAGGAGATAGTAAGTTAAGGAATGGGTAAGAAAGAATGTGGCAGGTGGCCCGGGAAAGGGTATTCCGTGGTGGTTTATCCTCACTGGGAAGTGGGGAGCAAAATTTAAAGCACGGAGAAAATGTTGTTCCTCCCATTGATAATTTCCTTCCCCCTTTGGCATTTTTGCCAAGCCAGTTTTACATCTACGATTCTAATTTTTGTGAATACTAAGACGTTGCAACTGGAATGGACCCTCTAAATAATTTTTAAGCTACATATTCCCTTAATTTGTATTGAACCAAAACAATGGCACCAGACTAGTGGAATAAGGATCAGCTTCAGAGTTAGTTTGAGAGGTTTCAGTCCCAGCCTTGCTATTGACTAGCTCTGGGACCTAGGCCTTAACATATAAGCCTTAGTTCCCTCGTCTCTAAAATGGAGATAATAATACCTACATGCAGATATATTGTGAGGTCTCAGTGAAATAGAATCATCCAGTGTGGTGCCTAAAGAGGGTTTTGTTTGGTTTGTTCACTGTTGTATCCCCAGCACCTAGGATGGTACCTGGCACAGAGCAGGTGCCTACTAAGTGCTAAAATGAATACTGAATGAATGAATGACTGTGGTCAGTAAATGATAGCTATTGCTAAAGGCATGGCAGAGCTGTCAGACACAAGAAGTGTTTGTAAAGCAAGAGGCTGATTATTCAGAGGTTTGAAGGAGAATGTTTTGTCATAAGCTAAATTAATTTTTCCCCACCATACAGCATGGCTTTAGGATTCTTCAAAAACTGACTAGGTTGGTCTGATGGTAGTGGGTTATCAGAACTTATTGACATTGGTGTCACTAAAGTTGGCATATAATCCCTCTGTGCTAAATTTGACTGCCTTAAAAAAAAAAAAAAAGAACAAAACTGACTAATACTGTGACCATTAGAGTCTTTCCTCCATCCTTAACCTATGTTCTCTATGAAGCATCTAGAGTGGTCTCATTCTGTCCAGTCAAGTATCATTCCAAAGCTTGGAACAAAAAATGAAACCAAGACTTAAAGACTGGCTGGTAGCCATTCAGAAATAGATACAAATGTAGATTAAGTTTTGAAGACATTTTCCCTTTCTAATACCTCCTCGCGTTTTTAAGGGAAGCATTTAGTAAAACAAACAAGAGTGTCTTTTCCGTGTCTGGTTATCCCTTTTTCCAGACTGAGTTTGGTAAATTATATAATATTTGGTATTAGTCATCTCACAGGATGTAAAATCAGGTAAAAATAAAACCAAATGGAATCTTAAATGTAATTTATGAGTTACTTTCCTAGAGGTAAGTGTAACTCGCCTATATAATTTTATTTTTTTGGAGCCCTTTAATATTTGTCAGATTAAAGCATATATTTTTGCAAAACTAAAAGTACTGAAAGTCAGCTTGCACCAATTTGCAGTTATTTTAAAAGATCCTGTTTTCAATTCAGCATTTCAAGAATAACAGAGAAAATGCATAAGGTCTAGATTCAGAACCATGTAACCAAAAATGACAGTGGGGTGGGAGGGAGAATTGGGCTGGGATAGGATGAGACGGAACTTTCCCATTTACTAAAAGAAAAATGAAACAAGGATATTACCTCTAGCTGCATTACGAACAGAACAAATGTAAACCACACCATATAGACACCTTCGCAAATACTGCCTTCTGATGTCATCTCATTGCTTACTGCCTGCTAATCTTATCTCCCTGCAGGAGCCAATCTTGAATTTATACTGCATCATAATTAACCAAACACACTGCATCTAGCAGAGACAAATCGTGGACTCCCAGTAAATATTTATTAATTGACTTTTGTGTGCTAAGCAGGTAGGTTTTCTTTCTGGCTTTACACATTAGTCACTGTTTCTGCAAGCGAAGTTTCACTTTCGCTCTTCCTCATACCTGCAGTGCCATTCCCATCATTGCCAGTATTGCCTCAAAGTAGTGCAAAAGAGCACTCCCTCTCTGAAGCCCTCTTTGATTAAGCTCACATAAACTAAAGCCATCTCATCCCTCCAGAAGCCACTTTATGTACATGGTTGTAGTCATTTCAGAATGATTTGTTTACCATTTTGTTACATTCTTATTTCTCTTGGTTTTGATCCCCCTGTGCGTGACAATATACACCCCCACCAAGAATAGGCATTGGGTCTCAGTTCTCACAGGGACACACACACACACAGACACCCTCTACATGTAGTGTCTGGCCCAGGGGGAGCACACTCAAAGGACATGTTCCACAGTTAGATAATGAAATTGTTAGCATTAGTAAAATAAAACAGACATTCCTAATTATTTGTCTCTACGAATCAGCCAAGAATGGGTATAAATGGAATCAAAGCTGTGAGAGATGGACCTATTTCACCAAACAGGTGATCAAAACCTAATACATTTACACCTCAAAATTGGTGTTAGGTAGATTGAATAACTACCAAAGTCTTCCAAAGGGAAATAATATATGGTATTATATTTAGCTGAGAGGCCTGTGCATTATTTGAGCCACTGTATTAAAAAAGTTTTGTTTCATTCAATCTTTAGAAAAATGATTTGGAAGAGATTAAACTATGTATTGCTAATGCTTGTACACCATTGGAAGCATCTGGTACTTTCTGAACTTCCCCCAGTGTGAGTTGAGCCATAGGGCAGGCTAGAGCTCTGTGCAAAGTAGAGAGGATGTGTGTCTGCACTCCAGCCTTTTATGCTACAAACTAAGAGTGTGGCCAAGGCAGGCCATGAGATAGTTTATGAAGCGTCTGTAAAGTGCATGTAGGTGCCAACAGCAATAAAAATCCCTCTCTGTGCTGGAGTTACATGGGTATATAGGAGTAAGGCTAATGGTTAAATGTGTTTAGCATTGGGTGAAAATGAATTTTTTTTCATACTCCATAGAAAAGGTTAATTTCAGTCTTTCTTTTTTGGACAAAAGTGTAGTCTTTGATGGAGAGGAACTAGAGAGCTATAGTCTAGTGACTTTATCCTGGGTATAAGCCTCTACAGTAAGAAGAAATAAAATCAGTAAAAGATGCTAGGCGAGTTACCAGGTTAAAGAGGGGATACACGGGGCCCAATAACGATGATATAGAAGGCTTGGGTGCTCATGATTAGACCTTGACTCTGATAATGACTAAAAGATACTGCAAGGTTGGAGGTGTGCTGGTTGGAAGAGCAGAGTGGATTGGAAGGTGTGTGAAGTGATGTGGCTAGAACAATATTGGACAATGCTGGGTTTTTTGTTTTTTGAGATAGGGTCTCACTCTGTCACCCAGGCTGGAGTGCCAGTGGCATGATCACAGCTCACTGCAGCCTCGACCTCCTGGGCTCAAGTGAGCCTCCCACTTCAGTTTCCCTAGTAGCTGGGACTACAGGCACATGCAACCACACCTGGCTAATTTTAGTACTTTTAGTAGAGACAGGGTTTCGCCATGTTGCCCAGGCTGCTCTCGAACTCCTGGACTCAAGGGATCCACCCACCTCAGCCTCCCAAAGTGCTGGGATTACAGGCATGAGTGACTGTGCCCAGCCTGACTATGCTGGTTTTAAAAGGGTGGCATTTAAAGTGATAACTTAGTATGAGGGGTTAAAAACTGGAGAAAAAAATTATTAAAAATTCATTGCAAGCAAGACAGGAAGAATAAAATGAGAGGACATTTATTCCTTTCTTTCCATGTGTCTTCATTGAAGACTTAGCTTGTCAAAGGCATTGTATTTGGAACTTTGGAAGAGAGAAAGGCAAAGTGGAATTTATCAGAAGCAGTCTTTTTAAAAGGAAGGAATTCTTTTTGTAACGTGTTAAATCTGTTAAAGTCTTGTATATTTGAAGCACTTTAAAACTATTTATTAATTTCCCATTACAGCATATTTCAGGTGACATATTTCTATTTTGTATTACAGCTAGAAATGGAAAGTTCACTAAGATAGTAAATATGACCCCTTAGAATCCTGAGCATATAATAAATGATCAAAATGAGTTTTTATTTTCTGTGACTGCATTAGAATAAACTAAAAGGAATTAAAATCATATGAATTCTTTCTTTTATTCATGTTGATACAGTTACCTGAAATCATGTATGGAAAGAGGTTTAGTAATTTTTAGATTGTTCCCTTATTAGCTCCAAGGCTTTATTTGAACTTTGCTCTTTCTATGTTATGACTGTTTGTTGTCCTTTGAAGACAAGTACCTTAAGCTGTGAATTTGGTCACGAAAGCACTGAGCACATCTGATAGCTACAAAGCAGGAAACCGTGACCTGACATGGGTTTCCGATCCATTCTATGCGGAAGTGATATTGTAGTAATGGATTTGCTTCTGCCAGTGCAGCTGTTTTAAAAGCATGGAAAACAAATGACCCTGTGGACACAGACAGAGCCCTGAGAGTTCATATTTCCTTAGCAGGGCTGCAGTCAGGCCCCTAGCCTCGGGCCGCCACCCTCTGCTCTCTGGAGTCACCCCACCTCTCCCATCAGGTGACAGTGTGAGTTGGAAAGGGGACGGGTGTAGCCACACCAGGACAATTTGTGGTCAGAAGGTCAGGTTTCAAGGGCCGGCTCTGTTACTGGCTGGATGCATGTTGGTAACCTCATAATCCTTAGATTCTCACCTGTAAAATGAGGACAGTGGGAAAGCTACCACATGAGCTATGAGAGCATCTATTTATATTCTTTTATAGCACTTTTATAGCACTTGCTGTGTGCCAGGCACTGTTGTAATCACTTTACAAACATGAACTCATTTCATCCTTCTTACCACCCTATGCCGTAGTTACTATTATTATCCCCATTTTACTGATGAGGAAACACGGCCTAGATCGAGGTACTTGCCCAAATCCCAAAACTAGTAAGAGGCAGAGCTGGGATTCAATCTTGGTGAATCGTAATTGCTTGTTTTCGGTCATAGAACATAAGGAAGAATCTGTATTGCAGAAAATAGGCAGTGTTTACTCTTTGAGATTACTTAAGGGCCCAAGATCCTGTGCTTGGTGACAGAGGCACAGGGCTGGTGGTAGCAACTTTCTAGGCCAACTGCCTGTGTGTGGTCAGCTAGATGGGCTCTGATGGTGGGGCCTGATCTGAGAGGGAAGTGAGCCTTTCTAAGAACATGTAGAATGTATGTGTTAGATTTCTAAAACTCAAACCAGTGAACAGATAACATATATAGGACTAATGTGTGTGTAGATGGAGCAGGTCTGACAGGTAGGAAACCCCTCTCCACTCTGCCCCAAATGTACTCTAGCACATGCTTCTCACCCTGGCTTTTTGCTGTTAAACTGAATAAACATCAGGCAAGAACTTCACTTCCTTGTGTGAGCACATGCCCCTTAATAAAATGTATACCCCTGGACATGTTTTGTACATTTTCCATTTAATGCAAAATTAGCTAACAGATGTTTTCAATTAGTTGTAGAACCAGGAACTGGTTTCAGGGTGCAGTGCAAGAATGTGTACTAATTGATTGATACGCCTGTCCTGGTGTCGCCCGGAAGATAAGAAGCCCTTAGCAGACAATCATGCCCAGAAACTGACCTTTGGAATGATGACTACAGTCCTAGCCTATACCTTCTCAGCCTCAGGGGCAGTCAGTTGCAAGTTCAGTCTTAGAGCTATACCTTCCCTAAGAAGGATGAAGAGCTGGCATTCACTAACAGGACCCTGAAGGCAAAAACACGGGGCAGTTTCACAAAAAGGGAACAAGCAGTCTCTCTGAAGGTGAGTCTTTCTGTTGCCCAGGTGGCCAAGGCCACCAGCCCACTGCTGATTACTCAGCCACGCCCAAGATCCTGCTACTACCCTGGTTTCTGGCTCCACATTCGTCACTATTGAGATGACTTACTGGTCACAGTAAAAGCAAGTTGATAAAGGTGGCCAGTGGGGGAACAGAGCTTATGTGCCTCCTGAGAAAGCCAGTCGCTGGAAACTGGACTGACAGCCCTGATTTGGAGCACGAGGAAACCTTAAAAAGTGAGTTGAGGTTGCATTTGCTGGGAAGCCGTAGGAAAAACAGTAATGGGGTGGGAAAGGGGGCTGGCTGCCTGGGGGCACTCTCCCACTGGAAGTCCAAGCCCTGCCTTCGCTCCCCAGTATTTCTTTCCCACCAAGTGCCAGTGCGTTTAAGGCAGTACGTCATACACTGTTTTTGTTCAGCCAGTGCCAGTGACATTTCAAGGAACTAGGAAGAAACTGACTTTCTCTGCCACTTCGAGAAAATTATTAAATGTTTACTAGGAGTGTTGTGACTCAATGAACTAGGATACTGTGAGTTTGTTGGAACAGAGGTTTTTGAAACCAGAATGTGCTGTGAAGAGATGATGGGTTCCTTTTCCACATTTTTATTCCATGACAACCGAGCCAGCTTCCCAGAGTTAGCTATAAACAGCTTTTGTTTGCCAGGTTTAGTTAGAGATTCTCTTTGCCGGTTCAGAGTTATATTGCAGAACCATAATCCATGTTTTCTTTGGACATGAATATGCAGTGTTGTCCTTATAAAGATCCCATTAAAAGTTTAAAAAGCATACAGCCCCATCCCCAGCCCCGCTAATGGCAAGCGTGCCTCTAATACCTTTGCGCCTGACTCTCTGGGATGGGACTTTTGAGCTGGACGGACCACAGCCCCAGTCTTGCTGTGCCCAGAACCTTGAGCCAGCTGAATTCCAACTCTAATTCTTTTAGTTCTCAATCTCATTTCCTTCCCCACTTCCTTGCCTGGTGTTCTTCTGTGTTTTTGTGTACATATCTGTCTTCATCATTGATATGTAAGCTCCTTTGGGGCCAAGAGCTCTGGAGCCAGGAGATGTAAGTTCGAATCTTAGCTCAACCAGGTACTGAATAACTTTGTGACTTAGTGAGTAGCTTACCTCTCTGTGCTCATGTTTATTTTTCTATAAAATGGTGATAACGAAGATAGAAGTACACACTGCTTAGGGCGATTCTGAGAATAAAAGGAGTTAATACATGGAACGTGCTTAGAGCAGTGCTGGGTATACGGTAAGAGTTCAGTAAGTATAGCTTTAACCACTGCCAGCATTCCCCACAGACCCTGGTGCATTGTCGGTGTTTAATGAATGTTTGTCAAATTATAAGAAAAAACGTTGCCCTTTCTGTAGGAATTGCCCATAGCTAAAGAGATGGCGGAAGGAAAGGAAGAAAGGGAACACATGATATTTCTTTTTCAACATTGGGGAGTTTGTGGTAAAGTACTTGGGGCACCGGAGTATAAAGAACTATGTTTGATCTTTTGTCCAAACCCCTCTGGGATTTGGGATTTGCCAGCGGGTGGTGGGGGGGATGGGGGAGCAAAGCAGTGTGATCTGCAGGGAGAGAACCAATTACAGTGTGCTTGGAGAGAGTGGCATTTATTCTGCTGAACCTCTTCTCTGCTTCACATAACGTTGGCCACTTCACCTTTCCTGAGACGTCTCTGAGGATGGGCATATTTTAAAGACTTGAGCTTACATCATTGCATCTTAAAAGAACCGAGTATAATTGAGTTGCTGATACAAGTGGGTACTTGCACCAGGTCCGGGTCGCCCACATCTCTATGGAAACACATGTTTGCTTTAAAGCCCAGCAATCAGAAGCAGATCCTTACAGGAGCCAGCATTGGGTCACTTTTAGAAAAAGGCATTTATTTATATTCTCAAGCCAGCAGAGACCTATGAAATGAAATAATTTCAAATTAAATAGAAAAACCATGCCGTAGGTGAATGCTAATAAAGCCTGCCGTGCGTCCTCCTCCCCCTGTGCTTGCACTGCCTTAGATCTGCCGCATTTATTTTAGCTGTCCTTTGCTCTTTTGTGCCCATTTGCATTCTGCTGCTGTGAGGAGGTGGTTTGGCACTTTATGCAAAAATGGTTAATCTTCATTCATGAGCATTTGCCAGTACTAAAATGGAAAATTCAAAGCTGGGACTGCCATGAAGTGTGTTTTGTGTTCCCCTCTGCCGTGTACGTGCAGCATACACAACAGTGTGCGCCACGCAGATGACTCTGCCTGCCATACAAGCACTCAGCACTCGGGGCTGTTGAGTGAAGATGTTCTCCCATGAAGGTCTCAAACTTGCATGAGCACATCTTGCCCTAGATCTGCTCAAGTGATATTCTAAGTGATTGGAAGCTTTTATCTGCCTCTGAAAGCAGGCCTTTCCAAATAAGTATTGACTGTTAATGACCTGTTTAAATAAAACATTCAATTTTCTTTCTTCCCCCTACAAAGAACTTAGTAGGCAGTGACATTTCTAAACCAAAGGCTAACCCTGCTTTTCAAAAGAGGCCAAGCCAGAGCTTTTAAATGTGAAAACTTTTTCTGACATTTGCCCTTAAAATGCTTTTCAGTGAAGTTGTTCTAACAGTGGGTTGAGTACATTGAAATGTCTTTGAATGAAAATGCAACCTTGAGTTTTTTTCTCCTAATTAAGCAAAAAATGCCGATCTAAGTATATTCATATGAAATTCATATTTCAGTCACCACCCTGTTTCATTGTTTATGTTTCTCAGTCCTAATAATTAAAGCGACTTTCCTCTAAGGAACAGGAACTTTTATTAAACTATGGAAATTAAACCACAGAAACAAAGAGCAAAAACACTTGAAATATAAGAGACCTCAGTCATTACCATGCCAGATAAGGAGTAGCAAAGGATGGAGGGAAAAGGAGGAGGGGACAAAACGGAAGAGAAATTAGGCAATTGAACGTGACAGAAAACATACCTAGTACTAAATTTAGACCAAATCTCAGTTTTGTAGAAGGAACACTGTTTCCCTCTTCAGCTGGCATGCAAGTGCCCCTGATTGTGCTTAGGGCACTGGATGGTTAGTCTCTGGTTTAAAAGTGACCTGTACAGAGAAATAGCCAACTACTGTACATCATTGGAGGCAGCACCCACACCTTTTATAAGTGTTTCCATCAACTCCCAGTGCCTGTACAGACCTGTAGTACCTGAGAGCCAAAAGAGACCACAGAGTTCATTTCCTCCAACCTGGAGACCTGAGGCCCTCGTGCCACGCTGTGGCCCATCAGGATGAATGGTGCCCTTTATAGACAAATGTGAAGTCCTTCCAGCTCTCCCTATCAAAATGTACCTGTCCTGTTTCCCATCCTCTCAGAGCAGTGCTGTCTGCCTAGGGCCAATTGACGGCAGTAAGAGAATGAAACAAATTAATCTGTGATAATGCACCTTCTTCCAGAGGTAATAGCATGCCTTCAACTAAGTAGAAATGCATATGTCTCTTAAGACACTCATACTCAGAGATAATGTTGGATGCTGTTTTGCCTGAGAGATTTTTGCTGCTTCTCAAATCACATGGCATAATTGACTTCCTACACACAAGATCAGTGCTGATTCTTCCCCTCTGAGGCAGCCATGAGAAAATATCTCAGGATCTACGTGATCATAGTGATGCAGGATTTTTGAATAGCATTGTCTAGGCTATACCAAAGTCAGGTACACAGACACTTTAATTACTCTAACTTAGTAATTAAGTTAGTAATTCAGTTAGTTATGCCTAATTTAGACCCCAGAATGTCACGGAGCCACTGGGCAGCATCACAGCTCGCAAGAAACAATTTGTTGGCTGAGGGCCCACTAACTGCAACTCTTTGCACCTTCACCTGAGGTAGGAAGCTGCAGGAAAACAGCCATTTTTTGGTGGGGTGGGGGTTGTGGTGAATGGAGTCTCACTCTGTCACCCAGGCTGGAGTGCAGTGACATGATCTTAGCTCACTGCAACTTCTGCCCCACCTACCGGGTTCAAGCAATTCTCCTGTCTCAGCCCCACCCCATCCCCCTCCCCAGTACCTGGGACTACAAGCACGTGCCATCACACCCAGCTAATTTTTGTATTTTTAGTAGAGACGAGGTTTTGTCATACTGATCAGGCTGGTCTCGAACTCCTGACCTCAGGTGATCCACCCACCTCGGCCTCTCAAAATGCTGGAATTACAGGAGTGAGCCATCGCACGCAGCCACAAGTAGCCATTTCTTTAAAACAAGTTCATTTATGCCCATTCCTGTGTGAGTGGAGTGGTTTCACGCTGCAGTTTGTGCATCCTGTACGTGCGCAAGGCATATATTGTGGGCCTGTCTGGCCTGAGAAGGCAGGTCCCGCGGAACGGTTTTATTCCCCTGGCGGAGTTCTTACTGCATTTCATAGACAGTGAGCCCCGTGACTTGTTTATGATGGTTTTGAGGTGCTGTTAGCCCAATGGCCGTGGGCTTGCTGAGTTGGACTGCCTTAGGTTTGAGTCCTGGCCCTGCCACTTACTGTGGGACCTTGAGCAGTTACTAGATCTCTTTGTTGTTCAGTTTCCACGTATGTAAAAATGGGGATAATCTTAATTTCTATTCGTAGGGTTGTGATGGTAAAATGAAAAAAATGTATGTCAAGCACTTAGCAGAGTGTCTGGTACGTTATAAGTTCTCCAGAAGTGTGCTAATTATTATTAGTAATGTATTTTTGAAAATATTATTCCTTAACGACGTAATTTGTAGGAAACTGGCCTTCCGCTTATCCTCCGCTTATCTCTCTAGGCTTCCATGAGAATCTGTTTCTTGTGTGTAGTGTTTGGGATTAAGGAAGAGGCTCTTTCTTTATGTTCCAGGATGGAGACACTAGTGGTTCTCACGGTTTTGCTAGTGCACGTCCGAATACCCTGCGGGGCTTGTTAAGCACTGACTGCTGTGCTGCCCCTGCCCTCCAGAGCTTCTCTTTCTGTCTGGTGAGGGGCAGAGTATTTGCATCTTTAACAAGTTCCCAGGTGATGCTGATGCCACTCATCTGGGAACCACACTTAAAGAACCCCTGCTCTAGGACAGTACTTTCCAGTAGAAATATAACGTAAGCCACACATGCAATCATACATTTTCTAGCAGTCACATTAAAAAAGTGAAAAGAAGTGGATGAAATTAATTTTAATAGTGTATTTTATTTAATCCAATCTATCAAATGCTATCATTTCAACATATAATCGATAAAAAAGTATTAATGAGACAGCTTATATTCCTTTTTTTGTACTCAGTCTTTGAAACTCAGCCTCTACTAAACCCTTCCAGCACATTTCACTTTAGACTAGCCACATTCAAATCTGGCTTTGCATGAAAATAACCTGGGAGTCACTGTTTTCCATCACAACTTCCCCACACCAACTGACCTTGGGGCCCAGAAATCTCAGTTTTTCAGAGCTCCCTGGTTAAGTCTGTTGATTAGCCAGAAAGTCAAGTCGATCCAGTCTCTACCAACTTGGTCATTTTCCCTCTCTAAGCTATACGTCATGACATTTGGCATTTACCCACTCCAGCTTACATTATGATAATTTATGAAATACCCTATTAACGGCCCCAAATATGCAGTAAGATTTTTATGTTTTTGCAAATCATGGGAAATTTTGCATTAATAACCTTGAAAATATTGTTAAAATCATTACTTAAAATGTTTTCTTGTATATTTCCTATGGTTTCTTAAATCCAGTTCAAGCAAAGTGATGTAATACCCGAGAACAGGAAAGTAAACCTAAGAGCATTAATGGGTTTCAGAGAAACAAAAGTGAAACTTTATTACTGCCTACACAATCAAACAGGAGTGAGAAAGGAGACAAGCAAGTCAGAAAGCGATTTGATAGTTCAGTACATTGATAGAACTTTTCATGTTTTATGTGATTGCATTAGAAACATAAATATATATTTTTAAAACTTTACAGACTGTCATACATATTAAACTTTGTTGAATTGTATCAGTTGGAAATACGGAGATAAAACATATTTGCCAGAATTTCTATTATTTGGGTTTATTTTTCATAAAAAATGTTTATCTTTGTTCTAAGCTAATAGATTTTCTGGCTACTGTTAATGCATATTCTGTAAGATTTTTGCTCAGTGATCAGTTCAATATAATTTTGTGTTTGAAGTGATTGGTGGTAACCATATTTGTGGTTCATAAATTCTATTTATTTATTTATTTATTTATTCGAGATGGAGTCTCGCTCTGTCGCCCAGGCTGGAGTGCAGTGGCGCGATCTCAACTCACTGCAAGCTCTGCCTCCTGGGTTCATGCCATTTTCCTGCCTCAGCCTCCTGAGTAGCTGGGACTACAGGCACCCGCCACCATGCCCAGCTAATTTTTTTGTATTTTTAGTAGAGACGGGGTTTCACCGTGTTAGCGAGGATGGTCTCTATCTCCTGACCTCGTGATCCACCCACCTTGGCCTCCCAAAGTGCTGGACCACAGGCGTGAGCCACCACACCCGGCCAACTTATAATTCTTTAAGGCAAACCAAATTTATGGTCTGTTTAAATTAAACCTTTTAACTAGTTTCCCATTGCCTCTGTTATGCACCAGCTAGCAGAAAGCTGTGATATTAGAAACAGTAAGATTTTATTTTACTGTGATGTGGAGAGGGTATTGGAACCCACCTGGAAGATGGAGCCTGTAGAGGCAGCCTTCCACCTGGGAAAAATAATTGAGAGTAAAATGGGCAAGGAATGGGTCCCTTTAATTATTTTTATCTTATTTTCCCATCTGAGAAACTTAAAATAGCCCCATTCTACCCTCACAGCCAGCATTTTTCTTCCACAAAAAAATTAAATTATGATTTGAATAAAATTGTAATTAATCTTACTAGCATCAGTCCCAAAGAAGAGTCTTCCTTGAGTTAGACTTGAGGTCAAAGAGAAAAAGAATTGCCAAGGAGGTGTGAGTGTGTGTGTGTGTGTGTGTGTGTGTTTTCTTATGAATATAGCTTACCATCCATTGTCACCATGTCTTCAGATCTCATAAATTTTCTCTCTTCAATGGAATTCCTCCCTGATTCCTCTGAGGATTATAACGTTTCAGCTTTACAAAATGCTGCACATCCAAATCCTAGACATCAAAGCGCAAATGCAAAAACAAAACAAAAGCTTTTTCTGTTAGATTTCACATATCCATAATGGCAAAATTAGATGTGTCCAGAAGAATCAGCTGATCTGGTCTAATGAAAGTCATTGTGGCTCACAGGTTCATTCTTAATGGCACCAAATTCAGCTGTCACCATTCAGTTCTTCATAGTTCTTAGGTATACCTCTCTGTCTCCTCCCCCTCCATCTCCCTCTCATACACACATTTATATACTATCACACACTGAAAAATTCATGTATATACAATGTATGTTTACATAATGCCTAAACTTTCATTTGAGTAAGAAAATCAGCCATCCAGAAGTCTTCCAATATAATGATTGCAGACCATCTTGCAGGCTTGTAATGAACGACCAAAGGCTTTACTTTCCACCCGTGGCTTGTAAACAAAAACACCTAATTATTTGTTCTTGTACTTCACACATCATTCATGTTCACTATTAGAAATAATCAGAAAAGAATCCTCTTCTTTACAAATGAGTAACTTTCAGGGGCAGGAATAAGTGAAAATAAAATTCAAGTGTTATTTGCCAGCTATTAGGTTGGTACAGAAGTATTTGAGGCCTTAGCCATTACTTTCAATGGCAAAAATCGCAATTACTTTTGCACCAACTGATTCTCCTATATGCCAAGTCCAGGGATATAGAACTTAGCATTTGGAGGGTGTTTGCAATAGATTGGGCACTTTATGGAGCATTTGGGAAGGTGCTGCTTTACTGGAAGCAAGTGTGCAGGGTCTCTCCTGCTAGCATGTCCAAATGCTTGTGTCAGTGGCAGTATCATTTGGAAACTTATAAAAATAAAATGTTACTGTTTCTAATATTTGATAATTTGTCTCTCTGGATTCCTAGTTGAAAATAATTTGAGTAGGAATAGAGTTAACGTTGCGTATTACCAAGCTTTCATCCTAAAATCGGCAATAGATAATGGATCTGAATTTATGCTTTATTTAAGATGTAGGTGTAAAAGAAAATAGTGGGGAAGAATCAGAGAATTTTTGCAAGTTATCCCTAGTATGTGTCTACTCTGGAGGTGGGTACACTCTTTATAAGAAAAGAAAAGGAATATACGAAAGTGTTTCAGTGGTTCTCGATTGACAAAAAGCATTCAACATGCAAATAGGTGGTTATGTTGATATCTTGGCCTGACTGGCTGCTAATTTCTGAACCAATCTGTTTGTGCATTTAAGTCATCTATTCTCTATTTCAAAAAGATTGAATCTACTAAAGTCTTAAGATCTGTCTTCCATTATAATGGTGAAAGATTTTGACCAGATAAGGGAAAAGAAAACACACCAGCTTGATTTTGGGAACATAGATCTTCTCAGAGGGGGCCACTTTACAAAGGAGATTGGACACCAAAGACAGAAAACCTAAAGATTTTGAAGAAACAAGGATTATGGGCAGTTTTAAGGGTCCATTTGAAAATGGAGGTTATGAAATTATGGACAATAAAAATTACGGTGAAGATACATATGTATCGATCTGGAATGTTGCTCATGATATGTTGGTAAGTGAAAAAACAAATTTAAAACTGTTATATTCTGTTGGAGAGTAAGGCAGGAGAGGTGGAAACTTTAGATATGGTGGTCAGTGAAGCCCTCTTGGAGGAGGTGATAACTCAAGCTAAGATAAAGACTGCAGAAGACAGGCACGGTGGCTCACACCTATAAGCCCAGTGCTTTGGGAGGCCAAAGTGGGAGGATCGCTTGAGCCCAGGAGTTTGAGACCAGCCTGGGCAACAACGTGAGACCCTTGTCTCTACAAAAAATACAAAAATTAGCTGAGTGTGGTGGTGCATACCTGCAGTTCCACCTACTTGGGAGGCTGAGGTGGCAGGATCGCTTGAGTTGAGGAGATTGAGGCTGCAGTGAACTGCGATCACGCCACTGCATTCCAGCCTGGGCAACAGGTAGGTTTTCCTTTAGGTTTGTTTTGAGACAAGCTCAAAAAAAAGGTTTTGAGACAGGCCCGCCCAAAAAAAGACTACAGGAAAGGAACAACCCTGCAAAGATCTGAAATTAGAGCATTCCAGATAGAGAGAAAAGTTGAAAAAGAAAAAGACAAGAAAAGAAGTTGGGAGGTGGATTCTTATGTTTAAACCTGGGGTAGTTTTCTCCTTTTTTTTGGCCAGGTGCGGTGGCTCACGCTTGTAATCCCAGCACTTTGGGAGGCCGAGGCGGGCGGATCATGAGGTCAGGAGATCGAGACCATCCTGGCTAACACGGTGAAACCCCGTCTCGACTAAAAATACAAAAAATTAGCCGGGCGTGGTGGCAGGCGCCTGTAGTCCCAGCTACTCGGAGGCTGAGGCAGGAGAATGGCATGAACCTGGGAGGCGGAGCTTGCAGTGAGCCGAGATTGCGTCACTGCACTCCAGCCTGGGCGACAGAGCAAGACTCCATCTCAAAAAAAAATAAAAATAAAAATAAAAAAATAAACCTGGGGTAGTTTTCTCCTTTTTTTTTTCCTGTAGTGCTTGGTATTGTTATGTACATATAGGAGAGATATAGTCAATAAATGTTTGTTAGATTACCTAGAAGCTGATAAAAGCTTTGAGACAGTGAGGATTGTGATGACAATACTTAGTTAAAATAGGTACAATTTCCCTTCTCTCTATTTTTGACCACCTTTCTTCTACATAATAGGAAGAAACACAATTTAGATAAATTCCCATCTGTCTTTGTCATTTTTCATGTCAATACAGTATGAATAAAAGATTTTACTTTGTTTTCTGGAGTTACTGTAACATGCTTTTAGAACATATCTAAGTCAGATGCTTAGCTTGAAAGTATTTTTACATTCTAAAATGATATTTATGATTATGACCGAATGAAGTTGTTTACTGTGTTGGAAGAGAGTATAAAAATAACACATTGAGAAATCAGTTTTAAAGCTTAATCTTTTTTCCTTCTTTATAGGGCCTATTCCACTAGAGGCAAGATGGCTGAACTCAATACTCATGTGAATGTCAAGGAAAAGGTAAGATCAAGTTATATGTTGGCTCACAGAAACTCCAAACTAGGTAATGCAGTCCCTAGCAGGTAAAAACTCAGTTACAATGGAGAAAGGGAAAATGGTTTTGGGGGATACGTTGTAAGTTTGCCACAACAGTAAACTGTTCAGCAGAAAGAATCATAAGTAACGTTTACTGAAAGCATGTTAAGCATATGACACTCATTTTGTCATTTACTCTTGACCATAACCCCATAAAGAAGAGACTGCTGTTATTTCCATTTAATGGAGGTGGAAGTTGAGAAACAGAGAACTTAAGTAATTTGGCTAAGTTCACGTAGCTGGTAAACAGCAGAGCTGGGATTTGAACCCAGGTAGTGTGCCATTCCACAGTTCATACTCTTCACCCCAGGCTGGGTTACATCTAAGAGCAAGGGTATTATATTACCTCTTCAGAAATGGACTCACAGACATCCAGTGTATCACCTGGTGGTCATGCTGGGCAGCCTTTGAAGTTTCTTTCAACCTTGAGAGTTCATGACTCTGAAAATCCCCACTTCTCATGATTTGCTGGAGGCTGATTCCAGTTCAGAGCTCTTTCCAAGTCTATGCTGCGTCCTCCACTGAGGGTCAGAATCCCTCACTTGCCACATATGCTGCCTTGTACTGTTAGTTCTTAAGGA
Organism: Hylobates moloch; assembly: GCF_009828535.3. Lineage (NCBI taxonomy): Eukaryota > Metazoa > Chordata > Mammalia > Primates > Hylobatidae > Hylobates > Hylobates moloch. The sequence continues at coordinate 41,906,429 of NW_026652276.1, read as the reverse complement.
TCGTAAACCACAGACCATGAAGATAAATTTGTCCAACCCATTTGTCTGACGCCATAGGAACTGAGGCCCTAGCGCTGGTTTGCCAGTGGTTGTATAGGCAAATGGGAGAGCCTGGACAGGAGCCCAAGCCACCACAGTGCTGGTGCACCTTCCACAGCATCACCCCACAGCCTTCTCTGGACTGTAAACCACGTGAGGGCAGGAGTTTATCTTTCATCTCTTTGTATCCTCACCATACCAAAAATACAGAGTGAAGGATGAGAGAAGTGGCATTTGTGAAGCCATTACTATTTTTTCTTTCACTTAGCAATGGGGTAATAGACCCAAACACCACTCTAGATGCCTGGGGTATGGCCCTGAACATGTAGATGAAGTTCCTGCTCCCGTGGAGCTCACATTTTAGGGCAGGGAAGCAGAGAATAAACACAAGAATATCTAAATGAACAAAATTGTTCCAGGTGGTGATAACGACTATGGAGAAAACAGCAGGGCGGTGTGATGAAGGGGAAGCAAGGGGAGGTGGCTGCTCTATGTGGGGTGGTCAGGGAAGCCCTTTGGAGGAGGTGACATTTGATTGAGATAAAGATGGGGAAAGAAACAACCATACAAAGATCTGAGGACAGAGAATTCCAGACAGAGAGAAAAGCAAAGCAGATGCCTAAGGTGGATTAAGTTGAATGTGTTTGATGAGCAAGTGGTCAGTGTGGTCCAGGTGTGGTAGACAAAGGTGATTGATGACGGGAGATGAAGTCAAAGAATACCACTTAGAATGCTGGCTCTCTATCCAGGTCCGTGGATCTCCAAGGGATCGTGGTTAGAATCCATGGGTCCATGAATGTAGATGAGAACAAATACATTTTTATCTTCACTAACATCTAAATGAAATTTACCGTTTCCTCCAGTCATGAATGTAGGCAAAGGAAAAAAAAAAAAAAAAACCAGAGTAGGGCCGGGTGTGGTGGCTCACACCTGTAATCCCAGCACTTTGGGAGGCTGAGGCTGGCAGATCACCTGAGATCGGTGGATCACCTGAGGTCGGGAGTTCAAGACGGCCTGACCAACCTGGAGAAACCCTGTCTCTACTAAAACTACAAAATTATCTGGGTGTGGTGCCAGACACATGTAATCCCAGCTACTCAGGAGGCTGAGGCAGGAGATTTGCTTATACCCAGGAGGCAGAGGTTGCAGTGAGCCAAGATTGCGCCACTGCACTCCAGGCTGGGTGACAGAGCGAGACTTCGTCTCAAAAAACAAACAAAAAACCCACAGTAGAGCAGCAGTACCTGTGACTTTCACAATTAAAAATCACAGATATTTTCATATCCAATTACATTTGTTGCAGATATCCTGAAATGTTGTTTGTTCATCATTACTTCAAACTTACTGTAGTTAAAGAACCCTGTTACTATATGATGTTATTTGATGTGTTAATAGAGAAGTACATATATTACTGTAGCATTTTTTATTAATATTCTAAGTATATTTCAATATAAGTAATTTCCTTTGTAATCACATGTAGTTTATTTCATGAATTTTAAAACATTATTTTGAGAAAGACCCCAAAGGCTTCACCAGACTGCCGAAGGAGGTCCATGTACTGAAAGGTTTGGAATCCATAATACTGCCATGTAGGGCATTATTCAGAGGGCAAAAAGAAGCTGTTGGAAGGTTTTAAGCTGGAATATGACTGGATCTTACATGTTTTAAAAATCTCACCTGGCTCCATTAGCGACTGTGCTACATATTTTATAAATCTTCATATTAAATAACCTTTCTATTTGATGAGGACACTGAGGCTTGAGGTCGGACATGTCTTGGTCAAAGTCAAACTCTCAAGAAATGTGGAGGAACAGGGATTCAAACTCAGCTGTGTCTGGTTATAAAGCCTGTACCCTTTCCACGTGTTACTGCTTCTCAGGGTTTTCCATCAAAATGCCCCCAAGACACAGAAGAACTAATGTGTTACCCCAAGTTTTTGGGCACATGGTCAAAACTAACTTCTGACAACATACAATTTCCTTGGAGTATTATTACGTGTTGTCTTAAAAATTGATGCAAAATTTTTATCCATTGTATTTAATAATATATTCCACACATTATTTCAGTATAAAACCATTGTAACTTTGTGATACTTATTATGAAATATATATACCGTTCCGAAAATCCTTGATATCTTCAAAATGATAAGTGTCTTTTTGTATGCTAATGAGCTGATCTTTGGCTGAGGGCTCTTGGATATCGTCCAATAGGGGCTGGTTGCCCAGGGAACCAACCAGGTGATTAGAGGGTTGGAATTTTCAGTCCTACCCACCAAACTGGCAGGAGGGGAGAGGAGCTGAAGTTTAAGTTGATCACCAGTGGCCAATGATGTAAGCAGTCATGCCTATGTAATGAAGCCTCTGGAAAAACCCCAAAGGACTGAGCTAAATACATGGAGGTTTGGGGTGGTGAACCCAGAGAGGGCATGTTAGCTTTGAACCCCTTCCCACATACCTTGCCCTATGCATCTCTTCTATCTCGTGTTCATCAGTAACCTTAATAATATCCTTTGTAATAAACCAGTAAATGTGTTCCCTGAGTTCTGTGAGCCACTCTAGCAAATTATAGACAGTCCCTTATTTATGGTGGTTTGACTTAAGATTTTTTGATTTTATGATGTTCCAAAAGCCATAGGTACTCAGTACGCTCCTGATATTTTTTACTGTTTTTTTTCCCCAAATATTTTGGTTCTGTGGTTGGTTGAATTCACAGATATGGAACCTGTAGACCTGGAGGGCCAACTGTGCTTGTGCTGGCATCTGAAGTGGGGGTGGTCTTGTGGAACTGAGCTCTCAATCTGTGGGATCTGATGCTGTCTCTAGGTAGACAGTGTCAGAATTAACACTGGGAGAACTAAGTGAGAGAACACCCAGCTGATGTCTGCTGAAGAATCCACTGCTGAAGGATTACTTGGTGGATAGAAGTCCCCCACACATTTGCGTGACCAGAGGTCCCCAGAAGTATTCTGCATTGTGAGAGTATAGTAGGAGAAGCGGAGTTTGTTTTTTCCTATATCTTTGCAAACTTATTGGCCATTGAGTAAAAAATAGCAGCAAGATGTCCCTTTTATGTCATGGCTTCTTCATATAATGTCTGAACTCACAGTCATATATTCAAGTGAGAATATGTATTCCCCAATTTGAGAAGCTGGGTTGGGCACCATGGTGCTGACCAAGGATCGGCAGCACCTTTTCTAATATCTATTGAGATAGAACAGCTCCTAAAGTTGGACCATGGAAAGGAAAGGCACTTTAAGGAATCAGACTCATAGCAATTGATCCCTGCAAAGCATGGCTGGTGGACAGACCAATATGGTAGGCACAGCAGCCAACATTAGAGTGTCTTATTCAAAACAGAGGTGGCATCATGCCAATGAGGGAAAATAGGCTGATCTGTCAGCACACAGATCACAGAGGTTCAGTGTGAATGCTCCATGCATAGGCTTAAGAGCCACAGTCATCGCCTTCCTCATGAGCAGTGTCAGATGTCCATCTGACAATTAACAGTAGTGTTTTCCCACTGCATTTCCGTAACTTATCAAAATGTTGGCACTATTTTGAAAGAGGGTGATGACAGTGGAAGTAGTGCTTCTCTAACTTATTTAGTGAATTCTGTCTTTCCATGTCAAAAGGTTAATGGATTTCTCAACTCAATAAAATAACTCATAATAAACAACTGAAAATTCTGAACGTTTATAATTTTACATTGATTTATTTTAGTATACTTACTATCTTTAGTTATTAGCTTTTATGGCCTTTTTATGATTAGTTTGTTTCTCAATCTGTCACATAGAGCAATGACATTTTAATTCTGAAAATTAAGAATAATAACAACTGTTATGTCTTAGAGTACAAACTTGTAGAGATCAGATAAAACATCTATGTAGTGTTGGTGATGCAGTATCTAGTCAAGCACTATGGGAAATTAATTACTTCATAGGAAGTGTTGGAATCAAATGAGTTCATCAGCTGTCTCTAGTGGGTCCTCTATTGGATGAATTGGAGTAGGTGCTTTGGTGGGGAAATGATTCCTGCCTTCATGCAGCTTTTGGTCCAAAGAAGCAGGTAGCTAATTATTTCAGGTTTAATATTCAAGACAACTGAAACTTAAAATTGACAATCATTTTAACTGTTTCATTTTAAAATATCTCTACCTTGTTGGGTTATAACGATAAGGATTTAAATTGAAAATATGGTTGCAATCAGAGTCTGGTCTCTTCAGCATAACATACATCCCCTGCATGAGTGGACCCCTGTCCGCCTTTTACACCTTTATCCACTGCTGCATCTCCATGCATCTCTCAGTCGCCACCCTGACCTTGAATGTGTCTGCCTCCTTTGCAAAGCCTGTTTCCTCTGTCTGGGATGTCCTCCTCAGGGACTCAACTCTCTTCTTTCTCCTACCCTGCCTGAATGATTCGCCCTTCCTCTGTCATTCACCTTGTACTTCTGTGGGCTTCTCTGCATTCTCCACTGCAGCTGTTATTCCAGGGAATGTAATTGTTAGCTGTGGCTCTGTCTCCCCATGTGAGACTGTGCTTCTTGGAGGCAGAGAGTGGGTCTTACCATTACTATTCTTGGGTTTGATACATAGTTGACCCCCCAGATAGAGTTAGATAAATGAATGAATAATGAATGAATGAACCTGCCTGCTTGAATTGTTAAGTTCTTTAGAGACTTCATTTCCCATTTACGATGTTTTGCAAAATCTCAAGTCTTCTTGAAAAATGAAATGTAGGTTAATGGAAATGTCATCTCATTTTAGTACTCTTTTTGCTATTAAATAAAGCATATTTTAAATTGCTTCTAAAAACAGAAACTTCGGTTACTTATGTTGACCACCTGTGATTCTTCAGCAAAGTAGTATGTTTACATAATCATCAAATACAGGTGGTCTCAGGTAGGCTTCACAATACCAAATGAGGTCCTTTGCTGAGTAACCGGTCATATCCCGCTGCATGAAATAAAAAAATAAAGGGAGAAAAAAATTCCCCAAATGTCACTTTGTGAAGGTGAGCTATCAGAACAAAATCTTGGGGCTAATCTGATCTTATATTTAGGGTGTACTCATTTTTAATAGCTTCTTCTCTAAATAATGTATTTTTAAAGAAATTGAACACTAGAAATTTGTAGATGATTTCAGTGTAGAGCTTAATAGTCACCGTTAGATTATTTCTGTGTAAAATATGTGGGTACCAAGGCAAATTAGATTTATAAATGTTTAAATGTAATTTTAAGTGAATAAGAAAGGATTATTAGAACTGGTATAGACAAAATAGAAATTTTAGTCAGATATTTTTAATGCATTCCCGTAAATCAGTTTAAATAGAATACAATTCAGCAGTAAAACTTGGTGATGGAAAGTAAAGAAGATCTTTGTAAATGGGGTTAATAGTTGCAAAGTGTCCAATTATTCACTGATAACTAATTCCAGTCAGTGACCCCTAAGCCACGTTAGAGGACCCAGTACACTTGGGAAGTGATCTCCAACAAGGCAAGGCTGTGGAAAGAGTGTGGAGTTTGGAGACAGAAGTCAGAGATTATTAATTGAACACCCGGAAATAAACCACTTAACTTTTCTGGGCCTCAATTTCCTAATCTGTAAATTGGACATGATAATAAAATCTGCCTCACAAAGTCATCAAGTACAATAATAAATGTAGAGCTGCTTTATGAGCTCTTAACAATATAAACTAGAAAGAATCTGGGGGAGCTTATCTGTTTATTTCACAATTAAAAAATGGAAAAAGAGCTCTAGTTAATTAACATTTTTGTTTGAGGCCAGGCACGGTGGCTCACACCTGCACTTTGGGAGGCCAAGGCAGGCAGATCACCTGAGGTCAGGAGATCGAGACCGGCCTGGCCAACATGGCAAAACCCTGTCTCTACTAAAAATACAAAAATTAGCTGGGCGTGGCGGTGGGCACCTGTAATCCCAACTCCTTGGGAGGCTGAGGCAGGAGAATCTCTTGAACCCAGGGAGCAGAGGTTGCAGTGAGCTGAGAGCATGCCACTTCACTCCAGCCTGGGCAAAAGAGTGAGACTCGATCTGAAAAAAAAAAAAAAAAAAATATATAAAATATAAATATAAATAAATATATATATATACACACATATATATATACATATATATATATACACATATATATATACACATATATATATATTCCCATAGAACCAAGATTAGAAAGAAAAAGTAAAAAGACCAAATGAGAAAAAGAACATAAAAGCGGACTTGACTTTTTCAAATGTTTATAGCTATTTCTGAGCCTACAAAAAATAAGTGAGACTAGACAATATGATGATATGGAAATGGGGAACAGCTCAGTCTATAATGTCATCGCTGAGCTGCGCCACTCACTGTGAATAGCTTTTAGAACTGTTAAAGTTATAGAGGTAAATTGGTTTATAAACAATAATTGTATAGAATCATTAAAATAAAAAACGAGGAATAGGAAAAAGGAGAAAAGTCTCTTGTCCAGAGAGGTGACATATTCAATGTCTCTGCAGATGATGGAGATAGAAAGTGTTCATGTCTGTGTGTCCCGGTGTCTGTCCCCAGTGGATGAGCAGATTTTTAATTATTTTTGAATAAATGTATACTATGTTATTATTTTTTCTTGTAACTCTCTTGATCTGCATTTTACAGAGTAGTGAAGTATAGTTCAAATCTTTATGTGGGGTGGAGTATGGTCAGAAAAATCCAAGCATTTGATTAGAGAGAGTACAGAAGAAATCCATCATTATGCATCTTTAAAACATTAACTCCATTTAATAGATAACTGGCTTCATGGGATTTGAGACAAGTTTTAATGCTAAGTAGTTGTTTCGAAAGTGCAAACCATGGAAGCTTTGGGGAAAATTTTGCAGGAGCGTAGAAGTCAATTTAGTCCAACCCTTGGATTCAAACAAGAACACAAGCCACACAGCTTTCAGATTTCACCATGGAACAGGTTCTTGTCATCATTTTCTCATAGGAAAGGGTCATTAAATTTCCCATTAACAGAAAGGAGAAACACTGACAATAGTTGTTGCCTAATGCTTATGTACAGAACTGCTGTTACTGTTGCTTGGCAACTAGAAGAGATTTGACAAGGAGTCTAAAGGAACTGAATGAATAAATGGAAATGTCAGCATCAGTTTCAGGGGATAAGAAGAAATTTACTATTGTAGGATTAGCATCGCATTGCTTTTTCCAGGCTACATGATTGGAATTCACAGTGTTTCTCTCCTGCTTCTCCTGCCTCCGCACCCCCACTCCTTCCAGTCTTTCCTGGTAGCCCCTGTGCACTGCGGCTGAGAGGTATATATATAAGATAGATGGTTAATGCTAAAGAATACAAGAGCATGTCAAAAATGAAACCCTTTGGCAGCAGGAAAAAGTAACCTCTGTTCACAGTCCCTTGGGATTTATAGGTACTTTACCAACGTTCTAGTTATTTCTCACCATGATCCTTCGTATTAAAGTATTCAGTTTTTACGGAGAAGAAAATGACAATGTTGGAAGGCTGTAACAATGGTTCCTTCTCTCCTAACCTTGTACACTGGAAATCTGTTCAGATAGATTAGACAGACAGGTAGACAGACAAACAGATAGATGCATAGACTCAGACCTTAAAATTGTTATTGTTTGTATTATTATTAAAACCACATTTTCTCTGTAAATCATTGCTCCTTAACTTGATTATAAGCTCCTAGTGGACTTTTGATTTATTTGTGTACTTATCCTATAATAATATATTAATTATTATATAATAATAATATAGACTTTGTGCCCCCCAAATATTGGCTAATTAATCAATGTTAAATAATTTAGCCACTATTGTCTAATGGTAATTCTCAACTCATGGGGAGGAAGAAGGAAGTGGGACATGCTTCCTGGGTCTAGGGCAAGTATTAGAATGTCAGTGGGGGAAAAGATAGGTATAATTAGAAAAAAAAAAACCCACATGTTTGTTTTCTTTTGAGTCCTCGAAGAGACAGATGCCAAGATGAGATGGGATTAGAAGAGACGGGGAAGAGGGTAGGCAGCCAGAGCAGGCAGGGAGAGGCTTTAGACTTCCATGCAAATCTGATAGCTTGAAAGAAGAGGGAGAAGAAAGGAAAATTGAGCAGAGAATGTCTCAGACTGACAATGCGGTATTGAATTTCGGCAGGCTGATGAGGAGTGTTTAGGCCAGCATTGCCCACTGGAGGAATGTTCAGAAATGAGCTTTCACTAGTCTCCAGCCTCCTCAGCTGTTAACTAGCAGCCTCCTGGGGGAAGTGTGGCTGGGGTGCAAATGCACTGGGGGACCCAGAGGAGTGGCAGCTAGGCTATCAGTCAACTGTGTTGATTTCCGTAGCTGCCACAATACCTCAGAGTGTAACAAAATACATATATATATATATATGTGTGTGTATATATATATATATGTGTATATATATATGTGTGTATATATATGTGTATATATATATGTGTATATATATGTGTGTATATATATGTGTATATATATATATGTGTGTGTATATATATATATATATTTAAAAAGGAAATTGGAATACCTATTTTGAAATTCAACTATATGAGAAAAGCTTGAGATTTTTATGTTTATTGAAAAGAATAAATTAAAAGTTTGAGAGCCGTCATTCTAAAGTAAATAGTAAATTAAAATGCAAACTCTAGAATTTCCCATCCTTTAGCAAACCAAGTCATACTGCCACTAGTATGGGGAGTCTTCTCAGCTTCTAGGGTGAATGATGATTCAGTAATCTTATTTTCCATTAAAAGTATACTTTGTTTCAAACCACATATAAAGTAACAAAGGGACATCATTATACCAAAAAACTGTCCTTTGTGTACAATGTGTATACATTGTATTTATTCTCTTGGCTTCAATGTTTTAATCTGCCAAACGATGGGAGTTCATGTAGATGAACTCCAAAATCCTTTGCAGCTCTATCATTGGATGAGCCTGTGGTCTTTCCCACCTCCTACGCACTGGCACCGTGAAAGAACAAAACGGAGACTGTGCTGCGGATCAGAGAACATGGGCACCAACCTGAGTCCTGATACAAACTGGATGCCTCAGGTTGAACTTAGCACATAACCTCTCAGTATGTCAGTTTCTTATAAAATAAAGGAACCTGACTGAACCATCTTAAAGGTCCGTGTATGGTTCACTGGCATAAGATTTCTGACGCCCTCTTGTCTTAGAGATGCTTCAGAACTCTGCTTCTCAATCCTTGAAGGTAATTATCAAAAATATGTTGAAATGATGATTTAGGATCAATTATATAACTTAATGTTTTCCTTTCTTTTTAAAAACATTATGCTAAGCACATTTAACGTGAAATTTACCCTCTTACTTTGTTTTTAAATGCACAATACAATATTGTTAGCCCCAGGCACAGTGCCTCTAGAGCTTACTCATCTTGCATAACTGAAATTTTATACCCATTGAACAGCAATTCTCCATTTCCTCCTCCTTCCAGGCCCTGGAAACCACCATCCTACTCCCTGCTTCTATGAGTTTGACTATTTTACATGCTTCATATGAGGGTAGTCATATAGTATTTGTCCTGTGCCGGGCTGATTCCACTTAGCATAGCATCCTCAAGATTCATCACTGTTGTCATGTTGTTGCACATTGCAGGATTTCCTTTTGTAAGGCTAAATAATATTCCACTGTGTATATATACCACATTTTCTTTATCCACTCATCTTCCGATGGACAATTGTAGTTTTTAAAATTTTTAGTGACTCAAATTGTAATTTTAGGAGTTTGGCAAATGCTGACTGGTTTTAATTCTTTTTTACTGCCTTTAGAGGAAAAGCAAACAAATAAACTTATAAAATCATTGGGGAAACATGGTCTGGCGAATCAGATGATAATTTTGACTGGTGTTCAAATCATCATGCTCTTTTTTAATTGATCAAACCTGTTAAAATAAAAAATGGTATGTAGGTGAACAAATAAACTCCCCTCAAAGAGAGAGAGTGTGCTTCTAGTTTCCATGGTGTTTAAATCATTGGCTTCCTCCACACCACAGTGAAGAAATATCCAAGGTTAATATAATTTAGAGATTAACCCAACTCCCTTATTCTGGTATTGACTAAAAGGTAATTAACTCCTTTATTCTGGTATTGATTAAAGGGTAATAGTAACTTATACCTTTTTATCTGAAAAGTTCTGTGAATGAGCAGGAAAAAAAATTCCTCAGGGAGAGTGAATGTCAATAATTACCATTTCCCCCCTAGGTGGAGACTTTAAATTGTAAAGAAAATGAGAAGAAAGATTTTACTGAATATTCTAAGTTAGAAGCAGAAGATTAAAATGTCTTAGTTTTCTACTCTGATTAAAATACCAAAAACAAAATGCCTTGAATGAAGATATCATTTTTTTTGTCCTCAGTAATAAATTCAAATATAGAATTCATCAATGATAGTGGCCATACAAAATATTTACCTAAGTCCTAATACCATGTAGGTATGACCAGCTGGCTGAAAACAGACTTCCAATGGACTCAAGGACTCAGTGTACCCTAAAATTATGTACAAGTCTAACTGGTAGTTCTGGGAAAATATGAGAAGAATCAAGAACAACTATAGAAAACATGTAGGTATATACTGAATATATGCTAGCTAAATGGGTGAAATGAGATATGTATTAAGCTCATTGCTTGTTTAAATGCAGATCAAAGAGACTGTTGCTCACAATGATTTGATAGTTATATGTATATATTTAAACTTCCCAGTGTCAGATTAAAAATCAAAATTCTGATATAAAAAGTTGATCATGGACTAAATTTAAAGATTTAAGACACCTTAGTTCATTTTAATTTTACTTTTTTTGTGTGCAGGAGACTGAAGTTTTATTATTACTCAAATCAGTCTCCAATTTTACTATTTCTTTAGATAGGAGAGAAGTCCATTTGAATATCTCTTACTCTATAAGTCATCAGCTCATTTCTAGGAATTAAAGAAGTTGTATCTAGCATAAACTATCAATTTTCATTTAGTATTATTATAACTGTTAAATAATTTTGCTTTTTTTTCCCAAATGTTCAGTGACTTGACAAAGTATAGACGAAGAATCACTAAAAAGAAATCTGGGTTGTTGATTTCATTATCTTTAACTATTTGAAGCCAACTGTATTTTTCAAAGAAACAACAGTAGTATCTTCAAAAGATGGAGCCTGCCTCTCCCCTAAAACTGGACAGACTTTTGTAGCTGGTTGACCAGTATAGTAGGAAGGAAAAGACTTCCAAAGCCACTTCTACTTCTTGTAGTAGGAAGGAAAAGACTTCCAAAGCCACTGCTACTTCTTCACCAGGCTAGATATTGCAGTGGCTCTCTGGGCTGCAATGTAAACAGTCTGGCTGTTCCACCATGCTTCAAGGAAGCCCAGACTAGCCCATCAACACAGACCACTTGGAGAAACCTTGAGACTGCACAAAGAGAAAGAGGCTCAGACACGCCCCATCTGCACCAGCATCCCTCTCCCCCACCATCCGTCGCCATGAGAGACCCCGAGGCAGACTACTCCACCAAATTCCTCCCTAATTCCTAAGCCACAGAAATAGTGAAAAATAGATTGTTGTTCTGAGCCACAAAATTTTGGAAACTTGTTATGCAACAATGGATACCTGGGATACCCTCTTACAGAGAGAGAGTGCCCTCTCGAAGAGTTTTGCTTTACAGAAAGTAAAACTGTTCTAAACTACAACTGGTATTTTTGAAATTATAATATTATATAAATAATGGAGAGGTGTGAGTGTGTAGTTAGTACACTCAAGTAAATGAGTTGACAGGTGAGCACTAATACCTAAAAAGAGATCTGTCCTGTGCCACCTTCTCTCCTTTGCCTCATCCACTGTCCCTTACCTATTTATAACTTTCATGATTTCTCACTCACGATTCTCAATTCTGGATGGATATTAGAGTCCCTGGGAAAACTTTTTTTATTTTTAAAGGAATGCCAAGTCCCAGATTTGACAGTGGGGCTCAGGTTTAGCTATATTTTGAAAATTCACCGAGTAATTCCAGTTTGCAGCCAGGGTTGAGACTCAGTATGATGCTGATGGTGCCAAAATCTCTATCCCTGGCTCAGTTCTTGTCTGGAGCTCCAGATTTACAGATTCAGCTGCCTCTTAGATATCTGGATGTGGATGTCTCACAGGCTCCTGAAAGAGTAAAGCTACCACCACTGGTCCCTTCTCAGGAAATGACCCCACCAGCCACATAGACAATCGAGCCAGAAACCAAGGAGTCACCCATGTGCCTTCATCTTCCCCATTCCCTGCATCTAGTTAAACGCAAATCAATTACTTCCTCCCAAGAAATTTGTGAGTCTTTTTCTACACTGCCCCATCTTGGTCCGTTTTCTCTCCCCTGGACACTTGGAATCCTAACAGGCATCCGTTTGATCTCCTCCAACACATTCACAAAGAAACTAGAATGACCTTTAATATACAAGTATCATGTTCCTCTCCTGAGTAAAGCCCTTCAATGGCTTGCCCTTAGAATAAGCCTCAAAATTATAAGAAGGCTTCCAGGGCCTTGCCCACTTTTGCCTCGTGCCTTTCTTCTCCAGCGTCACCCACAGTCCCCCTCCTTTTCATACTTAATGCTCCAGCAATCTTTGACCTTCATTCCTTTGAGCATGCTCTTCCAGTCACTCAGTCCTATCTGTTCACAGACGTTGTGCCCTCTTCCTGGAATGTTCCACCTTCCCTCCCATTCCCCTCGCCTAACTATGTGCTACTAACCCATCATTCTCAGTTTAAGCTAACTTCAGTGCTTGGAGGGGGCTTCCCGTACTCTCTAGACTAGGACAGGTCCCCTGTTATAGATGCCAGAGCATCCTTACTGCTTTTTCTATAACATTCATCAAACATTTGCCTTTCTAGACTATAAACCCCAATGTATCTGTCACTGCTGCAGTCCAGCTTCTGAGTCTGTACATTGTGACTGACTGAAGAAATGAATGAACAAGTATTAAAAGATTAATTTCAACTTTGAGGGACATTTTTATGGTAATACTCTGACCTCTGTGCTTGACCATGGCCTATACAAAATTCAAATAACAAATCTAAGATATAGAGGATGTCAGCTGATTTCTAAAATGAGACAAAATTGGAAGGAATGGCTGAAACATTCCTGTTTATGATGGGGCAAAATGCAAGGTTCCAAAACATAACGGCTGGCTGGAGTGACATGTCAGAACTTACATACTGAAATTTAAGAAAGATGAATATAAAATCCTCCCTTTGTGTTCTAGTCATTGCACAAGTAAAGGCCAGGGGACACTTGTCTCAAACTCAGTGGAAAGAGAGTTAGTAGCAAGTAACCTGCATTTGACCTAGTGATTAATTAATGTGGCTCCTAAAATTGCTGATGCCACCTTAGACTCCCTTAATGGATAAACGGGGCCCAACCAAGGCAGGTGCAGGTCTCACAGTCCTCTGCTCTAATCCAACCACTTCTGGAGCAACGTGCTTCTCTTATAGCAACATATTTTAACAGGATATGCTCAGAAGAGCTTGATCAGAGTAAAAATTTAGGAAGCACAGCTTATGAAAAATTGCAGAAGAGCATGTTTACTCTATAAAGGTGGAATTGTGGAGAACACTTCCGTTCTTTTTAAAAAGCAAAGGGCTGCACTGCAGAAAAGGGGTTATACGTACACACCAGCAAGCAGCACTGGGACCACAGACTGGCAATGTCTAACATCCCTTCTCTGAGCATGTCCTTATCATCGACCTTTCTCATCTTCTAACTCTCTTTAACATCTGTTCTTTCTTGTCCCTTAGCCTGTCTCTAGTCTTCCAATTCATCCTCCCCCTTCATAGATCACAGATGCCTTCATCAGCCACCTTAGTGATACTCAGCCCCTATGTTTCTGAGCCCTAAAATCTACCACTACATTTCTTACAGTTTGTAACTATGGATGATTCCTTTGCTCCTGCTTCTGGCTTGTTGAGAATTGCTGGGGAAAGCCATGCCAATCGGCACCGTAACAGATCTGTGCAGTCCAGCACCGCGGACCCACAGGCCTGCTCAGCATTCTGTCATTCATCAAGGTCATTTCCTGTCTCATTCTCATAAGGGCAGCTCTAAACCTTTCTCCACTTTTTAAGCCCCAAAGTGAATTCTAAAACTCTCACACAGAGGAATGGTTTCCATAAATTTTCCCCTTCACAATCTGAAATTTTTATTATGTCTTCACTCTACCTTCTTCTCCTTTTCTCCTTTCTCTGAATTCTTAGAAAAACAGAAGAACCTCCCTTCCATTCCACATGGGTTTTGATGATGTTTCTCTTATTTCCAGTGGAAGCTTGTTTCATAATTTATCTCCTCTCTTCCCCTCTTCTAATTTTTTCTCACTGCCATCTCCTTCCCTCCATCAGCGAACACGCTCAGCACTTCAGGGGAAATTAATTGTGCAATGACTGTTTTAAGATAGATTGGAGAGAGGAGAAACCAAGCCAGAGAATCCCATTAGGAGGCCTTTTACAGAGTCCAGGTGAAAGATAGGGGAACCTGTCCGGGTTAATGAAAGAAAGAATAGAGAGCAGGTAAGATTCAGAGAGGACGTTGTTACCAGAATGATGTGCTAGTTATTTATGACTTTGCCTTATTTTCCTTACTCTTTTGTCAGCTCGTTGGATGCAAAGATTGTGTGAGATTCATTTCACTTTCTCTCACAAAATGTGGCTTGAATGAGTGAACGGCTAGAATTCCCCCAAACCTTTGTGGAGAGAGTTGCCATCTGGAAGGTATATATTTTTTAAAGGTAATAGTTGCTGGGATAGGGAAAGACATCTCCTTATAAGGAGGGAAGAAGAGAAGTGTAGGCTTTTGTTTCTCAAAGTGTGGTCCATTGCATTCATTTCCAGTTGCTGCTGTAACAAACTGCCACAACTTCAGCAGCTTAAAACAACACACATTGATTATCTTCTAGTTCTGGAGGTCAGAAGTCCGAATGGGTCTCACTGGGCTGAAATCAAGGTACCAGTTCTGGAGCCCTGGGGAGAATACTCTTCCTTGCCTTTTCTAGCTGTTAGAAGCTGCCTGCATTCCTTGGTTCATGGCCCCCTTTCATCTTCAAACCTGGAGAGGCTGGCCAAGCTTTTCTCTCATTGCATCACTCTCCCACTGGCTCTCTTCCATCTCCATCAAATTATAAGGACCCTTGTGATTATACTGGACCCACTGAGATAATCCAGGATGATCTCCCCATTTGAAGGTCAGCTAATTAGCAACCTCAATTCCATCTGCAAATTCAGTTTGCCATGTAACCTGTTAACAGGTTCCAGGGGATAAGGCCATGGATGTCTTTGGGGGGCCATTATTCTGCCCACCACATCCCTGGACAAGCAGCATTTACATCAGCTGGGAGCTGATTAGAAATGTAGAATTCAGGACCCATCCCAAGCCTCTGAATCAGAATCTTCATCCCAATCAGATCCCCAGGTGATCAGAGTATATTTTACAGTTTGAGAAGCCACAACTAGACTGTCTCTAAGATCTTCTCCACTTTTACTTCCCATAATTCTATAAAAACTGCATTTTTTTTCCATCTTCAAATCTGCATTATTCTTTCTCCTCCTGGTTTCCTGCCAAAAAAAAAAGTTTTGATTTGTACCCCTGGTGTTAATTCCCCAAAAGTCAGCCAAGTAGAACATGACAGTACCTCATGCATATTTTTTGCTGGCAGGAAGTAGATGTTAGAAAAGGCAATTAAATTATGGAATTATCCATGATGCAAAGGTACTGGTCTGCAAAGAGTATTTTCTTCCCCAAGAAAATTCATAGGAAAACTACCTCCATTACTGTGTAGATAATATTAGTGGCCAGCAAGTGAAGCAAAGCATACACAGATGAGCTGGTTTTAAGGCATCTCTGAATGGCTCAGCATTTGAGAAATGTGACCAAAGCTGATTATAAAACTCCTTTCAAAGTTGCAGGAATGGCAAACCCATAAATAACTCCAGTTCCCATCGGTGTGAGGAGGAGATTGCTGGCTGCTTGATTGCTGTCCTTATCGTAGGGGATAAGGTTAAGCTCACCTCTAAGATTGCAAGCTTCTCAAGGAAAGAGCCAGCCATATGCTCTGCCTGGCACCCAGGAGGCACTCCATACATTTTGGGCTTGAATCCATTAAGCTTTTTAATAGTGTGTAATACTTAATTCTTAATTAGAGATGCACTTAAAAATGGATAAATAAAACTAGAATATGTCAGTAACCATCTTACTAGACTCCCTGCTTCCTTTTACTCATTCAGTCAGTCATCCATTCTACAAACATTTATGAATCATCTACTGAATGCCACCCATTGTTCTAGACCCTGTGTATATAAAGATATGCTCCCTGTCACTCAGTAGAGCAAGAAGTCACATAAGTAAATAATGGTGGCAACGTCAGTGCTGGAAGAAGTGTGTGAGCAAAGGTCTTAGGCCTCTCTTCTCCCAGCTGTCACGTACATTCTAATGGGACTTATATTTAAAATCTTCCTTTTCTTATCTTTGCCAATCGGGATTAATTATTTAGCTTCGTTATTTTTATTTCCAGCCCTGGCTATTAATGTTGCCTCCAGGCACACCATACTTGCTCTAGAAAATGAAACCCTCTCAAACTAGCACAAGTTAAAAAAAAAAAAAAAAAGGTTATTATTATAAAGGTCTGGCAGCATCTCATGAGACTTCAGGAAAAGTTAAAGGAGCAGGAAAGAGAGAAAGTGAGGCAGTTGCAAGTCCAGCCTCTCTTCATCTGCACTCCAGCTTCTCTCCCTTTGTGTTGAATAGCTCAGACCTTCAAGGCAGAGGGTCTAATTGGCTCACTTTGTCTTTTCTAGCCAGGCTACTTCCTGACCACTGTAATTCATTGTCACTGTGTTCTGATTGCTTCCTTCATAGCACTCACTTAGCACAAGTTGCAGTGATATATTTTAATTTCTATGTTTATATCCGTTCCCCTCTCTAGTTTTGGCAGTGACTGTATCTGTTTTGTTACTGCTGTATCCAGCCACTAGTGCAGTGCCTGATCATAGTAGACATTTAGTAAATAATTAAATGAAGGAAGAAGAGGGGGATAAAACCATGTTAATGACCCTAAAGATAGACTTCCTCATTGTACCAATTACATCATAGAGAAGGGAAAAGTGGGGCAGAGTCTTGGGTCCACTGACCCCTTAGCAAGTCTGTGGAGGAAGGAGGATCTCTAAGAAGAAGGGTAGACAGGGTAGTCTCCCCCAAATACGTCTTGACCAACATTCAAGCCACATGGTCTTTCCACTTCAAAGCCACACCTGGAGGGGCCCCTTAATGCAAATGCTCCCACTTTTTTCTTTTTAAAATCTATTGAGTAGCTAATACATGCCAAATTCTATATGAAACACTTTACAGGCATCATCCCTTTCCATTTTTACATAGGCTGTAGAAGATAATATTCTCATTTTACAGCTACAGAACCAAGTTTCAAAAATTTAAGTAGTTCACCCAAGGTCATAGAGCTAGCATGTAGCAGAGCCAAGATTAGAACATAGGTCTGTCTAACTCCAGCGCTCCTTCCATGACATTTGGCTCTCTATAAAGTACTCACCCTTACTCGGGCAAACTTAATTCCTTCTCTGTAGCACCATAGTACCCTGTTCATAAGGACAGTACAACACTTATTACCTACTTTTATTGTAGACATTTCTGGCTCCACTGCTAAACTGTGCCTCCTTAAAGCAGAACTATATCTGGTTTTTCTTTGTATCCTCAGCTCCTGTCATTTAATGGGGGCTCAACCAATGTCTGTCTGCTAAGCTGAGCCTTGGAAGGATAGACAGGCAGTTACTGTGCTTTTTCATATTTTTAAAACTCCACAAAATACCATGAGTACCTTATTCTACAGAATTAAAATTGTAAGAATGTAAAAATCTCATAAATATTCCTCCAGTCTCTGTTATTGAAATTTAAAGAATATATATATATTCTCCCTACCCATATTATGCTTAGTGACATCAATCAAGTGAGACCTGCCCACTGTTACCATGAGTGGTAGATGCAGAGTGCTGGGATGGTCCACACACAACGGTGGAGTCTTCCTTTGACTCAGAGCAGCCGCCTGGTGTAGCTACAAGTTGGCATTCTCTCACTCAGCAAATATGTATTAAATACCTACTATGTGCACCATATTAGTCGCTTGTGAATGGGCATGGTGATTATCTAAAAATGGCCGAGATGAGGATTCTGCCCTCACGTTGCCTACCATCTGGGAGACACGACACATACACAAATACTGGAGCTATAAAGGAAAAGGGGCTAAGACACTTGCTGACCAAGGGCTACAAGAGTTGAGGCAAAGATGATCTCTGGCAGGGAGTATGGAGAAGGATTTCATGGAACATATGGCATTTCACCTGGAATGTGCAATTCAGACACATCTTGGAAAAGCTCAGCCTGGGGTTGGGGGGTTCAAAACTGTGCATGGGGAGCTTGTCTGTGAAGGGGTAAAGTCAGAGACATTTAGAAAGCAAGTTGGAGCTCAATTGTTGCTGGTGTTGAATGCCATGTTGCAGATAATGAACTTTATTCTTAAGTTCTTAAGGAAAAGGGTAAAATGGTCATGAATATACTCCAGGAAGAGCAGCTGCCTGTGACTGAATTGCAGGGGAGAGACTGGAAGCAGAGAGAGCAGTTATTTTATGTTTATTTGATAATGCCGGGTCTTTGCTGATCACACAGCTGTGTGGGTGGATTGAAAACTTTGGTCAGAGCCACTTTTGAAACTCAGACATAGTTTAAGTGACTCATCAGGAAGCCAAGAAAAATTTCTAAGGGTCATCACAGACAGGCTCAAAAGATACACAGTATGAATGAGGAAATCTGTTAACGGCTCTTAATCAGACAGTTCAGGTGCAGAGAAGGTAAGTTAGTTTGGGAAACTGAAACCAAACAACGTCCATGAAAGTCACACTGCCTCACTGCCCAGTTAGTGCAGGCAAAAGGCCAGCAGGGCGGGCCTGAGGCGCCATGGGGCAGAGCCTGCAGAGGCAGATAGGGAAGCCCCAGAGAGAGGAGAGGATCATGACTAAAACGCTCAAGAGGTGGCATCAAAACATCATGCTATTTCTAGATAGCACATTGACTTTGCCAAACCAGAGTGAAATTAGCAGAAGCAAAATAGGGGAACATAATTTTGGGAAGGTAAAGCAGTTGCTAAATGAACCGCTAACTAGCCATCTTGACTGTCACCCAACAGCGGCCGCCTGGTGGGACCACTTTGTTTATGGCATGAGAGCCCTTTAGCGGGGCAGTCAAGTGCAGCTTCAAACAGTGGCTTAGGTGTTAGCCTGGGCTGTGGCAATGAAGTAGAAGGCTGTGTGTGTGAAGCTGCGCCAGAAACAGCCTCTGCAAAACAGCCGCTACGGGCGTGAATTTTATGAGTTCCCCGTATGCAAACAACTGTTAGTCACGCATTGATTGATCCATTCCTCTGGGAGCATCCGTCCTCAGAAGCTTGGTTTCCAACTGCAAAGGCAAGCCTTTCAGCACAACCTCACTGTAACTCTTCCTCGGTCGTCCACGCCTTATATTTAAAGTTCTTCATAATGAGGGCTTTTTTTTTTTAGATTAAAATGCTTAAACCCTTTTTGATACTGCTGAATTATGAGGAGTGACACAATGAGGTTCCTTTATTTTTATGTGCACATGTGAGTTCACACAATTTCTCCATCTTTCTCAAAGACATTTCCATAGGAAAATAAACATAGTGGATTTATAAATAACAGGCTGAGAAACAATGCCGCTCTCTCCACATTCACCAAGCCAAGTGATTAAAGCAGAAACAGAGGCTGGCCCAGAAATGTACTAGAATTCAACATTACTATGTAATATCCAAGTATGAGCAGAAACTATTTTTTTCCCTTTTTTCTGTAAAACTTGGGATACCTGTCCTAATTAAATGTCTTCCTCCAGGAATCATATCTGATATTCAGTTAGATTTGATATCAAAACTCAGTTATTGACAATTTTCTAAGGATACAGTCAGTGCTAGGATATACAAAATGACAAGGATAGAAAATGTTTTCTGTGCACATCTTACCATGTATTTTTTTCTTTTAAAGAAGGATAGGCAAGAGTAGTATAAACATCTAAAAAGGAAGTATCTCCGCAAGTAGTGGTTTATTTTGTGTTTTGCCTTAACATAATACAACATTGTGTTTTGCAAGGGAGAGACTGGAGGCAGAGAGAGCCGTTATTTTATGTTTATTCCATAATTCTGGGTCTTTGCAGTTCACACAGCTGTGTAGGTGGATTGAAAACCTTTGTCTAATATAACAATAATGTAGTTAGTATAATTAATATTATATTAATTATATTATTTAGGTGTGCCTGATGTGGTAATAATGATGGTGATTATTAAGAAATTTTATGTAATATGAACTAAGCCATAGTGGCTTGAAATAAATGCTAGATTTTATTTAAAAGAGCTATATTGGAAGCGTAACATAATCTTTAGGTATAATTCCAGTGCACTGGTAACAATGAGGTAAATAATGTGTATTGTTGAACACATTCTGTTAATGACCTTGCTGGACTGGATGGAGGGATTTTTTGTGGTTTTTTTTCCTCCCCATCTTAGCCTCTCTCAAAGAAAAAAACAAAAAAACCAGCTCATCAGAAGGATAGTTGAGGGATGCTCACAAGATCAGAATCCTTTGCACAGCCTTGTAGGCCCTGTAGGCCCTGTACGATCTGGTCTCTGCCCAGTTCTGGCTTCCTCTTGTACTCTAGAAGCCTACCCTCTGCCTCCCTCCCTAATCACATCCAGCTCCTCCCTCCTCATCCATGCCTCGCTCCTCACTCATGCTGTTCCCTATGCCCAAAATGCTTTTCCCCTTCCCCTCCCACCCATCTCTTCTCACTCATCCTCCATCCAGGTCTCAGTGGATAAAGTCATATAAGTCAAGTCTCCCTGTCATATGATTTTATACCACTTAAATTGAATGTATAAGCATATATTTGTACAATCATTTGGTCAATGGGTAAATCCTCCTCTAGTCTCTAAGTTCCAGGAAGTTTGATTGCTTGTCAGATAATAGGTGTTTGAAAAATACTCACAGAATTGGATTTTTAAAGAAGACACAGAGCAGAAGTGAGAAAGAACTTAGATTTGAAGACGTTAATTTGTTTTAATGGTTGCTAGAAAAACTAAAAACAATGAAATGTGAGAATAGAAAACAATTTGTATGTGTGTGACTCACACACATACATATATATATACACATATATATTATATATAATATTAGAGTCCTCAGTAAAACTCAAATATTTAGCATTTATAAAATGTCAAGATTCAAAACCAGCTTTCTAATCTATAGTGTCAGCACCTTTACAAGTCATATCCCCACCCATGGCTTGTGCTGGGTGGGTACATGACAGTAGCTTGTGCTGTTGTCTCATTACAACCTAAATACTCTTACATGCAGATCTGTATGGAATAGGTGATCTATTTTCTAACATAATCAGGAAATAGGCTATCTTGTTCAATGAAATGTTCTGGTCACTAGCATCACATTACACATACCATACCCATTTAATCCATATTCCGTGAGTCCAATTATACTAAACTGCATTTAACTCTAAAACCCACTGGTCATAATTTAACTGCTGATGAAAACATTTGAAGACTGTACAGTGCTTTAATGATCACTTACCTTTGCACCATGCAGTACTCTAGTGTTTCTCAGTAGCAGCTGCAGTAATCCCTGTGATAGAAAACTGGGTGAACCAGGTTTTACTAAAATCAATAGAACATTGTGTAGTTATTGCAAGTACTGTGAGATAAAGGTCAATTAATTCTAATCGGCAAGAAGAAAGAATGTATGCTAAATTTGACTAAGAAATGCATATATGTCATTAAATATTGAATATAAGCTTTAACTTATTGAAATCCTTAGTGGATATATGTATTTACTTTTACTATTTTCAATGTTTGATTTTCAGAAGTGTGTTCTCGAACATTTTTTGGACTATAGCTAAGATTACCATTTCAAAAATACAGTGCTCCACATTTTCATATCTTTAAACATTAATGGAATTTCACAGCACACTTCTGTGACCCTCAAGATGACTGTTTCCACTGTGCAGATAGAGAAGCTGAGGCATGAGGCTATTTCTATACATTTTCTAAAGATACCCCCTAAGCCAGTGGAAAGGAAGCCTGAGACAGAAAAAGACTGTGTCCTCACTGAGAACACATCTTGTATGCATCTGTAGTCTTGGGGGAGGGTAGACTGCAAAACAAGAGTTGGCTTTTCACACATGCTCCTACACTCCTACAAGGAGGTCTTTGTAAAAATGTGTACACAAATAAAGTGGGTATCAAGGTGATTACCAGGATGAATTTTCACTGGTCTGGAATGCCTTGAGTATGCTTGATGACAAGGAGGTAGATTAGTTGGCTTTTCAAGGCCTTTCTAATAGTTATAATTCTATCCAGTGGGCAATTTCATAGATGAAAAATATTTAAAGTGTTCACATTTCTATTTCTTTTTTTTTTTCCTTTACAGATCTATGCAGTTAGATCAGTTGTTCCCAACAAAAGCAATAACGAAATAGTCCTGGTGCTTCAACAGTTTGATTTTAATGTGGATAAAGCCGTGCAAGCCTTTGTGGATGGTAGGTATACCTGTACCCTGCAGCTGAAGATGTTAGACCTAAATATTCCAGATATTCCATATTTTTTCCCTAAATGAACTGAATATCAATTCATTATGCATTCTTTAGGTCTCATAGAAATGTGCTAGGTTTCACATGATCGCACTACTGCACTCTAGCTTAGGTGACAGAGTGAGACCCCATCTCAAAAAAAAAAAAAAAATAGACACACTCAATAAGAATGGAATTTGGAAGTTCTTTATCTCTCATTTAAGGAAAAAAAGACTCTAGATAGTTTTCAAAGGATATTGATTATAGTGCTACTAATTTCCTTGCCTACCAGTCATTATAATTTAATATTAAATGTGTCCTTGGCCAGCAGTGACTCATGCCTGTAGTCCCAGCACTTTGGGAGGCCAAGGTGGGCAGATCATTTGAGGCCAGGAGTTCAAGACCAGCCTGGGAAACATGGTGAAACCCCCGTCTCTATAAAAAAAATATATAAATTAGCCAGGCATAGTAGTGCACACCTGTAGTCCCAGCTTCCTGGAGGCTGAGGTGGGAGGATGGCTTGAGCCCCTGAGGCAGAGGTTGCACTGAGCTGAGATTGCACCACTGCACTCCAGCCTAGGTGACAGGCTGAGACCCTGTCTCAATAGATAAAGAAATAAATAAATGTGTCCTTTATTTGATATCATTCTTATGAATGGAGGATAATGTATTTTGGTCCTTATCTGGAAAGCCTTCTCACTTCTCCAACCAGCATAATCCTACTTGGCTTTATGACTGAAATTCTTAAACCTGATGCTTATGTAGTCTAAGAGGACTGGTTTATTCTTTAATATCTTTAGTTTATGATTTTTAGATTGCCAAATTAATCAGAATATCAGTTTATCTTATCTACCTCTAAAATCTTTTTGCTTTATTTTAAAAATTTTGTTGTTTAGGTAGTCCATTGCCAGAGATGTTATAAAATCTAAAGTCTCAGGAATATGTTTATCCTATAATTTACAATGTAATGCTTTGGATTTCCTGTAAATTTTGGGGAAATTATCCTCTCCTAATCAAATTAAACAAGTTCCAGTTTTGAACAAAGATCTCTTACTTGTCCTCAGTTATCATATGTCTTCTGTCCTGGCATTAGTTTCTATTTTGTAAATATGGGCAAGCTACACATAATCTGTCAAATAAGGTCAAGGAAGACCTGCCAGCACATTTCTCAGTTGTATCCTATTTACAGTTTGTCAAGGACAGTTTGATTTACTTATTTTCCTAGGAGTAGAATAACCTTCTTGAGTTTCTAAAAGTATAATTGCATTTCAGGGCAAGGTCTTGGAACTAAGCAGTATGCTCACGTTCTGATATCAGCAGTCAAGGTTTAGGGTCCTAATTGAATTAGCAAATGATTATCATTCGGTAGACCTATAAGCAAATCCATGGTGCATAATTTTTCTCACTGTTTTTCCCTGCTTCATATACTAAGAGATACATAATTTTTAGTCACAAGAAGCAAATAGTAGAGAATGCAATATTAATCTAACTTTGCAGCATTAGGTGCAGTTTGTCTCAAAAAATATTTGGAAATAATCATATCCTGGATCAGATACAGTCTCTTTTCAGGTTTTGCTTGCCAACATCACCTGCATGGAAAAAAAGCTTTAGGAAAGGGTAAAGGCTATTATCCCCATTCCTCCCTACCCCCACTTGGATTGAGGCCCCCACGTTCCTCATCATGAAAGTTTTTATTGCAGAGTGATCTTGATGAGATGCGCAGATGCACAGTAACTGATGGACTGTCATCAAATCTGTTTGTATTTAAACAGAGCACCTTGCTTGTCCTTCTTGAAATTTTCACCTTGTCAGTGTTGAGATCTCATTAATGAAGCTCATTGACTGGTGAGAAGCCTCATGAGAAGTCATTTTGTTTGGGGAGCAGTAGGAAAACTTGATTTAAAAATACTGGGTGCCAGACAGGTTCCTCATGCCTGTAACCCCAGCATTCTGGGAGGTCAAGGCAGAAGGATTGCCAGGAGTTTGAGACCAGCCTGGACAACATGGCAAGACACTGTCTCTACAATTTTTTGGTTTTAATTAGTCTAGAGTGGTGACACATGCCTGTAGTCCCAGCTACTCTGGAGGCTGAGGCAGGAGGATTGATTGGACCCAGGAAATCGAGGCCACAGTGAGCCATGTTTGCACCACTGCAGTCCAGCCTGGGCAACAGTGCGAGACCCTGTCTCCAAAAAGAAAAAAAAGAAAAAAGAAAAAAAAACCAAAACCATAAAAAAAGCCAAACAACTGACAGTCAAAAATATTTGTTAGGAGTCATTTATGAGGCATACAGAAAGAGCTCTGAGTGGCTGAAAAACTCCAAGCCGTTTCAGTATAATTAAAATTTAATAATAACAGTTTCAAAATCCTCTGTAAATATGGGTATTTTTTCTTCAAAATTAGTCCCTAAAGCTCATTGTCCAAATTACAAATAGAAGGTATATCAAAACATGAAAATTAGAGGATTAATTGAATATGGCAGTTGTGAAAGCAGTAAGCAACTCACCGCCACTTTCTGATTAAAATGAACAGTATTTAGCATTTTTAAATTTTAGTTTTATTTAGAAAACTGAAGCGTAGCTATAAGTAAGAACTGCCCTAATTATTATTAACCAAGACTTACCAAGAAACCTAACAAAAGGGACTTTCTAAATTTCTTCAAAAGGAAAATGCTGTGAAACATTAATTCTCTGGACAAATTAGAGAAAGACCAACCCAGTTAATAAAAAGTCTGAATTATACCTTACTTTTAGGTGCAGTCTTATTATTTCAAGTACATGCAACTCAGACAAGTCTAAGAGGGGCGTTGAGTTGGAAACTTTAAATAGATAGGAATAATTAGCCTGTCTAAACATTAGTCAAAGCCATATGACCTTATGCTTATCTAACAGTGACAGTAGACTCAATAATTAGGACCCTACTAATTTGAAATTTATTATAAAGACCAGCCTGAAATTTATCTTTGTTTAGCCAACATACTCCTTGTAGAGAGCTATTAGTATATTTAGATTGTATGAGAATGCTTAAAATTGTTAAAAGAATACACTTAAAAGAGCTACTCTCTTTTAGAAATACTGTGCCTATTTATTTGAAAACAACTGCTATCCTCATTACCAATAACTTGTTATTGAAACTACCTTCAGCACAGTTGGAATGAATGAATGAACTTTGTTAGACTATGCAGAAACATGGATTGCAGCTGGCCAGCAATAAAACATTTTTTTAATGTCTTGTAATTTAATTAGGCATTTAATTTATATATAATTTAATATAATTTGAATATAATTTAATTAGGTGTCTTCTCTGAGTCAGTGCAGTTCTACTGATATATGTGAATGGGATGGACAGAACCTGGGGCCCAACTTTTCACTTAATGAACTTTTCTTGGTTTCAAGGTAGAAGCCTTGTAGACCACATCCCATCTCTATCCATGCTAACTCTAGAGAAACTAATATCATTGTAATATGTCTTCCTCATCCCCCTGCAAGATGTGAACATATGAATAGGGACAGAAAAAGAGAAAGAATGGCCAAACAGAAAGCTGCGATTCACATTGTTAATAATATTCAGAATCCCATATTTGGTTCAGAAGATTATAGGTATTTTTATTCATATATCAAACAGAATAATTTTAATTCTACCTATGGCAACAAAGCTGCTGGAAAATTCTCAAGATATATTTCATTTTCCGTAAGACAATATAATGATAAAAAAGTAAGCTTCATGTAGTGAGGCTTAATATTTTGATAAAACCAAGATCATACAGTGAATTAAATGAAAATCTGGGAAATAAAAAATGAAACTGGCATTTTTATTAAGATAGGGTGTATCAAAACAAATGAAAAAGCCAAAAAAAAAAAAAAAACTGCTACCAAGATGGGACGACAGAGATGAATTTTGTGTGGTGTTTTATGATGTGAATATTTGTTGAAGATTCTTTGTCTTTATCTAGGCAGTGCAATTCAAGTTCTAAAAGAATGGAATATGACAGGAAAAAAGAAGGTAAGATTAATATTGATTGTAAATTGGTAACATCTTCAATCAAAACCTTCATGGTTGTTATCATTTTAACAAGGCTGCCAATTTTTTGCTTCTTTCAAATATGTTAATATATACACCCAGAAAGCTTCCAAATTCATGACTCTCGGAAATTGCCAAATACTCTCACTAGTAATGCCCTTATTTTCTACTCAATGTTTTTAACAACCAGGTGTGCTTAAGAAGTCCCAGAGTTGTTCTCTTTTTTAAGTATAAAGGGGAGCCCAGCTGGAGAATTCAAAGGATTCAAAACATTAACTTGCCTAAACATATCCTGTAGCACAAAGAAAAAAATTAAGGAGAATTTTAAAGATAATTGAAAACCTCTAAATATATTTTCACATGTTTTTCCCCCTGAAAGAATCTGTCCAAGGCTGCCCTGAGATGCTTTTTTGGCCGAATTCTAAGGTAGATCATTAATAAAAGAAGAAAAGAAAATGCCTTAGAACCATAGTAAGTAAGGGGCCTTCTTGAACACTGGGATACTGCTCTTTGAGAACAAAGGGAAGGGGATTTTACTGTGTCCCATTCAAACTGGTTTGTTTTCTTGTCAAGTCACAAAGGGCCTGGGATTTCTGGGAGCTCGTGAGATGCATCTGTGCATACACACTAGCAAAAGTGTGCCACTCCTTTCAAAGTAACTGTTCTACTCGTTCCTGCTATGGCACAGCAAGGCCTTATGTTTCGGTTTTCCCAGGATATAGTACGCCAGTCTACCCTTCCCTGTGGGGGAAGATCACAGGCCTGCAAAACAGGTTCTGAACAAACAATAACACAGTATTACTTTCATAAAACCCAAAGATTACTGAAATTACAGGAATCATCCTTTCCGTTTTTCTCCTCCTAGTTTCATGTAGAATAGGAAAATTATGAGGTTTTTTTTTTTTAACCTTTGTATGCCACCATCTTTGACAATCTCTGCTTATCTTTAATCATAGCTTCCCAGGCCTCTGTGTGAGATGAACATGATTTGCAAGTGATTGAAAGGCAGTATTTAGACTTACATAGAAAAATTTCAAATGTGTGGTTTGGGTATTAGATTTTTCTGATGTGAAAAAAAGAGCAGACAGCAGCTGCAGACCCAACTCATTACTGAGTCTCCCTCCTGGAGGCTGAAAAGGAAAATGGTCTCCCAGCCAAGTAGATGTGAGGCTTGAGAGCCAGAAGCTGCTGTGGGTGTTTTATGGGAATAAGTGCCACTGGCCTTGCCTTCAACCTGGGACACACACCTCTCACCTAGGAAAGCACTTACTGGGGCATGATTGTGGTTCCAAAGGAAAAGAGAGCAGGGAGGAGAATTGAGAAGAAGAAACAGTTTCTTTTTACTTCTTTTGTAAATGTGTCGAAGAACGAAGCCAGGCTGATGTTCAGCTGGCACTCACTCATTCAGCAGGTGGGACAGGGTCTTTCTTACGGGTCAGCGTCTGTTCCGATTGGCCGGGGCTGGTACCATACTGCTTGTTGAGTACACTAAATATCAACTGGGTACAAAGCAACATCAAGTCAAACATATAACATAATTAGGAACATCTTCTTAATTTTCTTGATATTCTTATATATTCACCATTAGAACATTTTAAGAGAGATATAATAAAACTCTGCATTTTAGACTCTTGTGATATTGGGGGGTCTAAACAATTTCAATTGTATAAAATGCAGGGTGGTTTTATTTCAAAGGAAATAAAATGAAGCCTTGTAATGCTGTTCAGCTAGCAGCCTAGAGGTCCAGGGGCTTTCTCACCGGAAAAGGGGGCCTTATATCACTTTGGCATTACCTTGAAGCTGTTGTCGGCTCCAGCTAAAATATTCATGGGATGGCAGGGCACAGTGGCTCATGCCTGTAATATCAGCACTTTGGGAGGCAGAGGCAGGAGAATCACTTGAGCCCAGAAGTTTGAGACCAGCCTAAGCAACATAGGGAGACCCTGTATCTACAAAAAATTTTTAAAAATAGCTGCATGTGGTGGTGCATGCCTGTAGTAACAGCTACTCAGGAGGCTGAGGTGGGAGGATCGCTTTATGCCCAGGAGGTTGAAGCTGCAGTGAGCTGTGATCATGCAACTGCATTCTAGCCTGGGCGACAGAGCCAGAGTGAGACCTTGTTAAATAAATAAATAAATAAATAAATAAATAAATAAATAAATAAATAAATAAATAATCATGGGGATGATTATGGATCCCGTGGCTACCTGGGACTTCCTAGATAATGACAGCAATTCCAGGAATCTCCTGGTTGACTGGTTTCTATTTCAGAGACCCAACCTGGACTTTAAGGACCTACCTTCTGTGTTCTCATTTTACAAGAAGTTGCCTGCCTTTTCCCTAGTAGTCCTCCCCTTTACCTCTCCTTCTGCCTAGCAGATGGGAACCTCAGTGGCCTCCTTGCCTCCCCAGCATTCACCAGTTTGAGATGAGAGCTACTCCCCAATGGCAGGATAACTGAAATCAAGTTTTTTCAGGATGGTTATCACAAGATTTTACTATAGAGCCTCAGGTTGCTCAAATAATGTCAGCTATTTAAGCCATTCCTTGTTGTTTTTTTCTTCCTTTTATTGGAACCTTTTTTATTGTGTTTATGAGGTGAAAGTTTATACAACTTACTATAAGAGAGAAGATACTTAAATTAACTTGGGTGGTTAATAAAGATGTAAATATTCTTCATCCAGTCTATAAGAAGAGCCAGGAACCAAAAAAGATAACGTATCTTATTTTCATCTCTCAGATTCACCTTATATTTCAAGAGTCTGAATTGAATATTATCTTCTCATTTGTTTCTCATTCTAGAACAATAAAAGAAAAAGAAGCAAGTCCAAGCAGCATCAAGGCAACAAAGATGCTAAAGACAAGGTGGAGAGGCCTGAGGCAGGGCCGCTGCAGCCACAGCCACCACAGATTCAAAACGGCCCCATGAATGGCTGCGAGAAGGACAGCTCATCCACGGATTCTGCTAATGAAAAACCAGCCCTTATCCCTCGTGAGAAAAAGATCTCAATACTTGAGGAACCTTCAAAGGCACTTCGTGGGGTCACAGGTCAGTAATGCTTAAGTAAAATTGCTTAGGAAGACACAGATGAAAAGAGCACAAAGGGAGCTCACTGGGGCTACTGTTGATATTGTTGAAAATGGAAGGTTGTTTTTCTGCAGTGTGTACAGTTCAACCTTCCTGAAGCCAGGATGGGGGGTGAAGGGGAATGTAACAGGGCAGAGAATAAATGCTCAATCTAGCTCTACACCAAGTCAGAGGCTTTTTTTTTTTTTTTTGAGTCTGGGTCTTGTTGTGCAAGGCTAGAGTGCAGTGGTGTGGTCATCGCTCACTGCAGCTGCAGCCTTGAACTCTTGGACTTAAGCAGTCCTGCATTGGCATCCCAAAGTGCTGGGATGACAGACATGAGCCACCACACTTAGCCAGTCAGAGGTCATTTTTAATGGAGATTCTAATTTAAAGAAATATTCTATATAGACACCTTTGCTAGAATTCACCTGGGGTATTAAAGGAATAATTGATGACAAAAAGAAATGTTATTAAATGTTTTCTTTTAGAAAGGGCAGACCAAATTGTTTTAACTGCTGGTATTTTTTATATGATGTGACAGAACATAATCTTCCAGGGTGTTAGAATCTGGAACATTAATTATTTGTGCTATAGCTATATATTTATTAATCTTCAAAAGGCCACTTCCTAATCCACTGTTTGACTTTGGGCACATCATCTTCTCTAGGGTCCCGTTTCCTTTCTGAAAAATAAGGAAACTGCATTGGAATCTACTAGATCAGTGCTTCTCAATACTATCTGACCCAATGCCCCATTTTTAGAACAAATCCTAAAATAAAACTCATGCATAATATAACCTACCTAGAAACAGAATTTTAGTAAATAAAAATATAAGAAATTCAGGAATAACTAAAACAGAATTCATGCATAATATAACCTATCTAGGAACAGAATTTCAATTAAAAAAATATAAGAAATTCAGGAAAAACTAAAATAGAAAGCTCAATAAAGAGGCCAGATTTTTACACCCACTTATAATGAATCACTTTGCAATTAAATGAAGTAAGGCAGTAGTCAGCTGGATACTGTGGGTACTGTTTTTTTACATTTGACATGTACAGTAAGAGCTCAATAAGTTTATTTGTATATAACATGGAATCACTGTGAATGCACCTGCTACAAATGCAGTCTAATTTAGGGTAATGGGTGTCAGCTCTAATATCATGGCTGCTGATGTGGTTTTCCACATGGCCAAAAATTCTCAGTCAAGTTCTAAACATCATAAAGTACCATCTTCCTTTAATTTATGCAATAGTTGAATCTTGGAAATCCAAGCAAATGTTGGAAATCCATAGTAAAACTGTCTAGACTCACATAATTATATATATATTTTTTAACAATCATGAATGTCCAGGAGAACATGAGAAAGTTCAGGACACAGGTTAATTCTTTGTTGTGTAGGACATTCCCAGGATTGCAAGGCATCTAGCATCCTGCCCCCCAACCCCACCGCCAACACACACACACAATCATTTTGCTAGTTTTTAAAAATGCCCCCTCAGTTTTTCAGAATGCCTCCTAAAAGGTGGTAGATCCTTTGATGAGAACCACTACACTAGTTGACCCCCAAAGTCCTTCTAGTTATAAAATCCTGAGTTTGTAGAATCAGTGGCATTTTAAACTCCCGTTATATTCAGAGCACTGTGCTAGATGCCACAGTAGATTCAGAGAAGGATATGATATGGTCTAGGCCCTGATGGAATCACATTCTGATATCCTTGAAGAGAAGGCTATAGGTTCACTGGTGAGTTTAAGGTTTGGGGAAGAGAGGTGCAGTATCCGACTGAGTGATCCTGGGAGATTTCTTGGGAGCATTGGGTATTAAAGGACCAATAGAACTGAGGTGGTAAAAAGGATTTGGAGGGTTAGAGAGAAGTAAGGAGAACTTTACTGAGTGCCCTCAGGTATTGCACACCTGCTGTATATGACACACTGCTATCCTCTGACAAACCAAAGATGAGTAAGACACATCTGTGCCTAAGAAAAGTTCAGACTACCAGAAGAGATGGAGGTGCAAACAGAAAAGCAAATGGTGACATGTACCAAATCAGGGTGGCAGTGAGAAGGCATTAAATAACTGGCACACTCTGTAATACACTAGTAAGTTCTTAAATTGCTCACAAAGCACAAATTTTCTTCCAGAAACACATTTCCTAACAACTCCACTAATAGTGCCGAAACTCATATCATCCTTACTTACTTCATGATGGTTTCCTAAAACCAAACAATGACAACAACAAAAATAACCTATTTCATTTTGAATCTGAATTCTCCAGGAATTTTTTTAATTCAATTTTCACTGTGCCTACAATTTTGAGACTGTTTTGATTTATAGTCAGCAAGAGAAAGAAATTAAATAATCGAGTGGCAGATTCCCAACTTTACTTGTTATTGCTTTCACATGAATTACTTTCAAAATCTAATTACTCAAGTTGCCATTTTGATATCAATCACAGACTAAAAGCTTAGCATATATATTTTTTCATTTACTTATAATTTATACCTTCTTTGTAAAACAATGTCAGTAACTCTATCAAGTATATGACATTAAAGCAAATGCAATATAGAAGTGCCTCCCTTCCCAGTGGACAGCTGCCTTGAAAGTTAAGTACCCACCAGGGGAGTGGGTACAAGGGGGCTTTTGGAAACCCTAACATGAAACTTTCTGTGAAGAATTATTTCTTGCACAGTGATCCCATTCTCCCTTCTGTTTTGTAAGTATAGTATGAAGGCATTGAGGTGTGTTAGTGTTATTTGTTAATGTTGCTGATTCATTACAAATGTCTGTGCAATAAACTTTTCTGTTAAAGAATAAATGAGCCAGGCATGGTGACTCACACTTGTCATCCCAGCGCTTTGGGAGGCTGAGGCGGGAGGATTGTTTGAGCCCAGGAGTCCAAGACCAGCCTGGGCAACATGGCAAAACCCCATCTCTACAAATAATACAAAAATTAGCTGAGCCTGGTGGTGCATGCCTGTACTCCCAGCTACCTGGGAGGCTGAGGTGGGAGAATCACCTGAGCCCAGGATGTTGAGGCTGCAGTGAACTGTGATCGTACCACTGCACTCCAGCCTGGACAGCAGAGTGAGACCCCTCCAAAAAAAAAGAGGAAGAAGAAATGATGGTAATGGAAGGTTAGTAGATGTTCTTGCAAGAGGAAGCAAATTCTCCTTGTTGGCCCTTAACTTCGTTAGCAGCCCACTTGTTATGATTGTAAATTTTAAAATGAGTTTTTAGCTATAGTAATCTGCCCTTTTCCTTGGAAGATAGGTTCCAGGACCCCTAGTGGATGCCTGAAATCATGTACACTGTTTTTTTCCTGTACTATACTATACTATGCTAAAGTTTAATTTATAAATTAGGCACAATAAGAGATTAAAAATAACCAATAATAAATAGAACAATTATAGCAATATACTGGCCTCTTTCTTGCTCTCTCTCTCTCTCTCTCAAAATATTGTATTGCACTATAAACATCCTTATTGTGATGATGTGAGATGATAAAATGCCTGCATGATTAGATGCGATGACACTCACTCTGATCACCAAGACAGCCACTAAAGTGACGAGTGGGCAGGTATCGTGTATGGCATGGATACTCTGGACGAAGGCATGACCACATCCTGCGTAGGACAGAGTGAGATGGCACAAGATTTCATCACGTTACTCAGAACAGTATGAAACTGAAAACTTAATGAGTTGTTTATTTCTGGAATTTTCTGTTTGCTATGTTTGGACCGCAGTCGACCTTGGATTACTGAAACTGTAAATAAGGGAGGACTATTGTAGTTAGATTTTCCTACCTTCAAATTATGAAGGTTCATCAGAAAGTTGATGCCAAAACTATCTAATGGCTTTAAAATGCTTGCTCAATCTACTGGCAATCGCAAGAGCTCTAACAGGTATTCTGCAGATGAGTGTTAGGCTGTAGACACTCTGCACCCCATTTTGAGTAGAATGCTGGAACTAGAAAGGATGAGAGTGAAACTTTAATCCTGGCTCCCCACTTTATAACTGAAGAAACCAAGGCTCCTGGATTGAGAAGCTGGAGGGATAACCCTCTTGAACTGTCTGTAGTTCGCAAAAGGCTGACTCAAATCCGTATAATTTTATCAGGTAATGGAGAGTTACTGCTAAAACCATGGGTTCCCTAACTCCTAAAAAAAATATGTAATTGAAAAATTAGAAAAAAGTCACAATAACAAAGCCACATAATGATATTCTGTGCTTGAGTGAGTTCACAGCATAAGCCTAAAAGAAATCGCCAGGCTGCTATAGTGGAGCATTTATCAAGCCCTCCAATAATGGAACTAGCTCAACAAAGCCTGCCCTGAATGCCCCACTGGGCAGGAGGCCGTGAACATGTGGGATGCGTTGTTTTATCTTTTTATAACACCTTGACATTCAGGATCTCTCTTTTTAAAAGTCTTAAACAGAGTCGTTTTTTGGTAGGGGAAAAGTTAGCTTTAAGATATATGCAGGTGGCTCAGGGGTGTTAGTGTGACTTCCTACATGAAAAATCACCACCAAAAGCATCATCATTTCAGGCTGTAAATATAGCACTGTCAAGTGGGACAATGCTGTGTGTCAGCAGATAGTTTAGAAGTTTAGGAGTATGTTTTAAGCCTGAGAGTAGTTTTTTTCTGTATCTCAGAATTTTTAATAACAGCTCAAATTGGATCTTTTATATAATCCGATCAAAATCATCCTGGGCTCAAATACAAAATCAGGCAAAGAGTAGATCAAGATTTATTTTTGCCGAGCGGGCGCAGTGGTTCACACCTGTAATCCCAGCACTTTCAGAGGCTGAGGTGGGAAGATTACTTGAGGCCAGGAGTTTGAGACCAGCCTGGGCAACATAGCGAGCTCTTATCTCTTTAAAAAAAAAAGAAAAATTAGCTTGGTACGGTGGCTCATACCTGTAGTCCCAGCTGCTTGGGAGGGTGAGGTGGGAAAATCCTTTGAGCTCAGGAGTTTGAGGCTGCAGTGAGCTATGATTGCGCCACTGCACTCTAGCCTGGGGTACAGGGCAAATCCCTACCTCAAAAACAAAAACAAACAAACAAATAAAATTATTTTACTGAAAGTAGTGCCAAGGATAAGACTTTTTTCTAAGACCCTATCTAAATGTCTAAAGCACATTTTGACCTTAGGGTCTAATTTTCCCAAATGTTCCTCCTGCCCTATGTTTCCTGAGGCTCATAAGCTAAAATGTATAGCATTTACTTGTCTCCGCTTAGGCCAGAATAGGAATTCAGATTCCTCTCATCTTTACCCCACTGGACACAATTCCCATTGAATAGGAAAGGAGCAGAACTGTGGGCCATCAGCGGCTTCCCAGAGATAAACTCTGGGGCAGGGCTTTCCCTCTCTTGAGCTCCTCTTGCTGACCCAGCAGCCATCCTTTATGTTGCCTCCTCGTGTAAAGCATCCTGGGAAACCAAGTCTTCAGTCCCTGTTCCTTGGAACAGAAGGCTCCATGCCATGTTTGCTGACCTTCATGTGCCAGACTGTACAGCCTGCCCTGTACCACAAAGCAAGAACAGCCCTGTCGTTTTTACCTTTGCAATGCAGATTCTGTGCCTGGGCGCAGCACCTGCGCAGAGCTGCTTTCTCATCCTCAAGTGAACTGAACCAAATGTGAGGTCCTGTGCCTTTAGAATGTTAGTTACTCCCCCCTCATTTGTGCTTCCTGTAACAAACAACAACAAAAACACCTCACCACCATTTCACAGTATTGATGTGGTAGGCAGTTCCCCACAGGTTGTTCAAGCAGATTTTTTTATGTTACTGTTGGTCCTAGCCTCAAGATTACCTCCCCTGCTTCTCTAAGCCCTATATTGGACAGAGGATTAGCAAAGATCAACAAAAAGAAAGCAGCCAGCTTAGAACTTTAATAGTAAAAGTCAAATGTGTATATCTAGGATTTCAGCAGTGCCAGCTCTCAAATGGAAGCAATACAATATCACAGCTAAGAACCAGGGCTTTAGCATTAGACATGTTTGGTTTCAAATCTTGGCCTCATCACTTATGAGGTGCGTGACCCTGGACAGGTTAACCACTCTGCATCTCACTTTCCTCATCTGCAAAATAAAGAACATTCCTCCACTTTACAATATTGTGGGGAGCAGTAAATGAGATATATAAAGTGATTAGCTCAGCATCTGGAACAGGGTAAACTCTCTTATCATTCATTTATCCATTAAGTAAATATTTTTAAGCATCCAACATGTGTCAGGAATTCTACAGGAAGCGGACAAGACAACAAAGGTTTTGCTCTTGGGGAGTTTACTTTCTTTGGGGTGGGGGGATGGGGAGAAGAGGTAGATAATAAACCGCAATTCAACTGAGTTACCAACATAATTCTAGATTGTAATAAATGTTATAAAGGCAGCATGTAGAACGGCAGCTGAGGAGTGCGTGTGTGCAGCGATTCCATAGAAGGTCTCGCTGTGATATAAGTGTCTGGAGACATTGAAGCTAAGATCCCAGTGCTTCAATTCAGGCTCTCTCATGCCAACTTACAGTGGTCTGAACAGCCAGTGTTTTATCTAAACTTTTATTAAGTATCTTAGCTGAAGCCCTTGTAGAATTATAACCATAGGTTTTTACTTTTTTTTTTTTTTTTTTTTTTTTGAGATGGAGTCTCACTCTGTTACCCAGGCTGGAGTGCAGTGGCGCAGTCTCAGCTCACTGCAACCTCCGTCCCCCGGGTTCAAGCAATTCTCCTGCCTCAGCCTCCCAAGTAGCTGGGACTACAGGCACATGCCACCATACCCGGCTAATTTTTTGTATTTTTAGTAGAGATGGGGTTTCACTGTGTTAACCAGGATGGTCTCAATCTCCTGACCTCATGATCTGCCCACCTCGGCCTTTACTATTTTTTGTTATTAAAGATCTAATACTCTGTTAACATATATATAACTGATGTTAAGTACTATCATATGAACATGCATTTTTGAAGTTTATATTTTGGTCAGGCACAGTGGCTCATGCCTGTAATCCCAGCACTTTGGGAGGCCAAGGCAGGAGGATCACTTGAGCCCAGGAGTTCAAGACCAGGCTGGGCAACATTGTGAGAGTTGGCTGTAAAAAATACTTAAAAATTAGCAGGGTGTGGTGGCCCATGCCTATACTCCCAGCTACTTGTGGGGCTGAGGTGAGAGGATCACTTGAGCCCAGGAGGTCAAGGCTGCAGTAAGCCATGATCACACCACTGTACCTCAGCCTGCGCAACGGAGCAAGACACTGCCTCAAAAAATAAAAAATAAAAATAAAGTTTATATTTTAAAGCACATAATTACTATTCTCACTCATCTTTAATTATTGTTTTAGCATTTAAATACTTGGTATTAATTCCCATTTACAGTTGTGTTAGTCTCAACCTCAGCTTCAAGTAACTTGGTATCTTAGATTGCATTTGCAGTGACTTAGAGCTCTGCTTCCTTTCTTTATGTATGATAAAGCAGAAAGAGACAGACACAGGATGTAGTGACAGGAGGGCACAGGAAACATAAAACCCCTCAGGTATTTTTCGGTCACCTGGGCTTGCTTCTCTTTCTCATTCAAAAGTATTTTTGCTGCAACTGTACAGCAAAAACAAAACTACTCATCTCTGAATAGCTGATACCTTTATAACTTCCCACCCACTCCTTGTTGTGGTGATTTCAGTTACAAATGGACTTAATTAAATGGAATGTACCACTTACAAAGATCAAAAGGCTTTCAAAAAATTTTTTTAAGATTTTTGAACAAAGATTTAACTGTTTCTATTAAAATGCAATAAGATGGAAACTGTTTCCTCTGATATGATTATTACGCATTGTATACCTATATCAAAATATCTCAAGCACCCCATAAATATATAAACCTACTATGTACCCACAAAAATTAAAAATTAAAAAAGTTTTTTTAATGCAATAAGAATTAAACCTGTTTTGCAGAGAAATAAGACAGTGGAAAAAATCAAGTTATACATATATATTACATACATATACATATATTATTATATATAATAATATACTTATATATTAAACCTGTTAAGGTATTAATGACATATGAGATCTTGTAAAGACAGTGAATGTAAATAAAACTAAAGATGTTATTCCAGTCAGAAAGTTACCACCTTTATGCCCTCTGAGCTGATCAAGCTTCTTAGGATTTGAATGAAATAATAAAGTCTATCTGTATTTGATAAAGGCATTATGAGAAGGCAGAACTGACATTGTGTCTGCTGCATAAACCTGTCTATTTTGGTCTCTGTTCCAAAGTTATTGTTTACCCAAACTTTTGTTAATTACCCTGTCATGCATGTAAAGATAGAAGAATGATGAAACTTACAAATCAAAGTATATAATAATTATGAGGGAATGGTTTTCTTAGCTTGGGCAACATGGCAAACCCCATCTCTACAAAAAATACAAAAATTAGCTGAGCATGGTAGCAAATGCCTGTAGTCCCAGCTGCTTGGGAGGCTAAGGTGGGAGGATCACTTGAGCTGGGGGTTGAGGCTGCAGTGAGCCATGATCACACCATTGCACTCCAGCCTGGGTGACACAGCGAGACCGTGTCTCAAAAAAAAAAAAAAAAAAGGAGTTTTCTTGAGGCTTCCTCACTAGACCATTATTCTGTAACATCTTCAGAGAGTTACCTTTACTCCCTGTCTCCACTCTTCACTTCCTTCTCACTCATCACCTCATTGTTACGGCTTTCAGCCCGATCTCTCCAAATAAACTGCCTTAGGTAAGCTGTTATAGGTAAGTTTAGCAATGGCCTCCATGTTATTGAATCTAGCCATCGTTTTTTAATCTTTACTTTATTTTTTCCTTTTAGCAGTATTCAGTGTTGTTGACCACCCTATCCTTAACAACTCTGTCCTTTCCCTGTGGTTTCTATGACATGACACTCTCCTAATTGTGTCCCTCTGTCTTTACTGCTTCCTCTCTGTTCCTTTTGGAGGTCATTCTTCTTTACCTGGCTGTTAAATTGCTGAAGCTCCCCACAGCTTGTTTGATCTCAGGTCCTTCATCATATAAAGCTACACACTCTCCTTAGATTATTTCAGCCATACTCTAGCTTTAATTATGTAAGATGACTCACAAACTCATCTTCCTAGTTCCGGCTACACTCTGAACTCCAGACTCGTCTTTGACTTTTTCACTTTGATATTTCAAAGCACTTCAACAACATGCTCAAAACAAACTCATCATCTCCCTTCCCAGTCGTGGCTCTCTTTTAGTGTTCCTGACCCGAGTGCACCACCTATCCGATTGTGCAAACCAGAAATGTAGTCATCAGTCATGACATCTCCCTCTTTCTCACTCCCCATTTCCAATCTATCCCCATTTCCTGTTGGTTTTCATTTCTATGTATTTCTAGAATTCATCCATTGCTTAGTCTCTTCCCCTGCCTTCCCACCAAAACTACCATCCTCACTTGCCTGCACTGCAGCAATAGTCCACTCATTAATCTCCTAGCACTTACCCTTGTTCCTTTGTAAATCATTCTCTATCCTGTAGTCTTTTCAAAACACAAATCTGACCTCTTACGATAAAGACAAGAAGACTTACCCTGTCCTGCAAGCCCAGCATAGTCTGGCCCCTGTGTCCCACTCCACCCTCCTTGCATGGCACATTCCTTCTTGCCCTCTACTTTAGCTATGCTGGTCTCTGTTTGGGCCCTCATACTGGCCAGGTGTATCAGTCAAGATCAAGTCAGGAGATAGGAACCATACTGGTTATTTGAATAGGAGAAATGTAATGTAAAGCATTGTTA
The DNA here is from genome assembly GCF_009828535.3 of Hylobates moloch. Lineage (NCBI taxonomy): Eukaryota > Metazoa > Chordata > Mammalia > Primates > Hylobatidae > Hylobates > Hylobates moloch. The sequence goes on along the minus strand of NW_026652276.1, from coordinate 41,866,841 downwards.
ATTAAAACAGTAGGAGGTTACTAACTACTAGAAGGGGTAAATGAGGACCATAAGGTGTCCACATTTAGCATGAGAGCAGTTACTGTATCTATACGGAAGAAAATGAGACAATAAAGGAACTAAGGACTAGGGGAGGCCCCCAAGCCGAGACTGAGATTCTGACCTGATCAAAGAAAGTGTGTGGCTACCAGAAGAACGTGCAGCCTTGTGGTGGTGAAGAAACTTGTCAAAGGGCATGGACTGAGCTCTTCTGTTAAGAGGCTGCCATTGCCAGAGGGTGTAGATGGATTGGAGCTGCTCAAAGCCACTGACAGTGGTGGGAGATGGGGAAAGGAACATGGCATGAGGATGTAGGTTGGAGTTCCTCTGCATGGCTGCTGGGTTCCTGTGAATAATAATAATTAATAATAATAGAGATCCAGAACCCCAAAGAGAGATATACGCCTGTTCTTATGGCCTTGCAGGGTCACTTTATTGCCATCTGCTGACATCAAAAGTTAACATTCTACTAGCTGGCAAAAGAGAATTGCTTACAGGGTCCAGCTCCAGTATCACAAAGTAGGGCAAGAAGAGTAGATCTGGAGCCAAGAGACACTATAACTTGATAACTGGCACACAACGCTCTCTCCCCTACAAATGTAATCACTGCTTGGAGCACAATTTCCCACTCTTTTCAACTAGTTATTTCATGTGATTTCAGATGAGATCATTCAGATCTCAGCTTAGGTGTTACTCCCTTGGGGAATTCTTTCTTGATATCCCCAGGTCAAATATGCCACTTACAGATTTCAGAACACTATATGCTTTTCTTTCTTAACACCACAGTTGCACTCTTTCATTTGTTTGTATGGTGGTTTGATTTACACACCTTCCTATTAAAGTGCAAGTTCTGTGAAGACAGAGACCACATCTGTCTTTCATTACCATTGTATTTCTGGGGCCTGGAACAAAGATGGGCACTCACACAATCCTTTCTCATGATCTCTATTGAATTATTAATGATAAAATACATGGAGAAGTGTAGGTTAATTAAATTTTTTAAGTTGCTATGTTGCTTTTTAAAGATAATTAAATTTTTGTAAGTTGCTATGTTGCTTTTTAAAGATAATCATGGATTTTGTGTTTCTGGGTTTAAAAAGACTACACTAATTGAGGACATTTGAAAATTCAGTAAGGTTTCAGGGAAAAAAAGGAAACAATCCTACCTCCCAGAAACAACCACTGTTAAGTTTTATTTCAGAATTTTTTAAATGCACAGATATGTAGATTTCTTTTAAATGATATTAAATGGCCTGTGAACCTTTGTATTCTGTTTTTTACTTAACATGAGATTATGAACATTACTTCATATCATTAAATGTTCTTTAAAAACGTGATTTAAATATCTGCATTGTATTTTTATGAATGTGCCATACTTCTTTTAATTGTTCCCAAACTGTTGTCTTTGTGAATTGTTTCCTTTTTTTTTTTTTTTTTTTTTTTGAGACAGAGTCCTGCTGTGTCACCCAGGCTGGAGTGCAGTGACATGATCTCGGCTCACTGCAACCTCTGCCTCCCAGGTTCAAGTGATTCTCGTGCCTCAGCTTCCCAAGTAGCTGGGATTACAGGCGCCTGCCACCACTTCCAGCCAATTTTTATATTTTTAGTAGAGATGGAGTTTCGCCATTTTGGCCAGGCTGGTCTCGAACTCCTGACCTCAGGTGATCCGCCTGCCTTGGCTTCCCAAAGTGCTGGGATTACAGGCATGAGCCATTGCACCCGGCCTCCATTGTTTGGTTTTATAAACAATATTATAATGAACATCTCTTGTATATAGATTTGTGTGAACAACCATGATTATTTCCTTAGCATGTATTCTTAGAAGTAGAATTTCTGGGTTCAAAGGGTATGAATAGTTTTTAAGTTATTAATATGTTACTATCCAGAAAGGTTGTGCTAATCTCATTGTTTTTACTTTTAAAACTGATTGGTAGAGGGATGGAACTTTTTAAGAAGTTTCTTTTCCATTTATATTTCTTCTTTTGTAAATATTTAAGAACACAAAGATCAATTACCAAAGAACTACCAATTGTATTATCAGGTATCAAGTGTCATAAAACATCATCACATTCACATAAGTACTTTTTGAAGAATGGTAACATGTTTTAAGTAACATAGACATTAGCAATTTTCGACATAATTTTACAACAACAAAGTTATGCTTTGTTTCTTTATCAATTTCTTCCAAGTACAACTACTTTACAATACTTACTCAAGATCAGATGATGTGCTTTGCTGCTATTACCTGTGTATAGGAGACAATGAAGCCATCTTAACTCAAAGGGTTAAAATAATTATTTTAGAACTATTCTATGTTTAATACATTCCTTACAGTTAGATTTGAATTCTTAAAGTTAGGCCGGGCGCGGTGGCTCACGCTTGTAATCCCAGCACTTTGGGAGGCCGAGGCGGGCGGATCACGAGGTCAGGAGATCGAGACCACGGTGAAACCCCGTCTCTACTAAAAATACAAAAAATTAGCCGGGCGTGGTGGCGGGCGCCTGTAGTCCCAGCTACTCGGAGAGGCTGAGGCAGGAGAATGGCGTGAACCCGGGAGGCGGAGCTTGCAGTGAGCCGAGATTGCGCCACTGCACTCCAGCCTGGGTGACAGAGCGAGACTCCGTCTCAAAAAAAAAAAAAAAAAAAAAAAAGTTAGATTTGAATTCTTTCTTCAGTCTACTTATAAGTATATCAAGCTTTCACTAAAAAGTAAAAACTAAAGAGAAAACAATCTTTTTCAGAAACTTTCAAATTTGAATACATATATGGCTGTACATACATAATGAAAACTTTTGAATCCAAGTTTATATATTTCCCCCAAGAGGAGGGTTTGTTTTCTTTGGCACTGCTAACAAAAACAACCAGCACAATTCATTTATTGTATAAAATAAATTAAGGACAAGTAAAGTATATAAATTGATACTAAGATTTAGTAACCAGTTGATAGTTTTCACTGTTGGCAAGAGTTAAATGTGAGAACAATTGCAGGCAGTGCAGCTGAGTGTAAACGGTACAACTTGACTGAAAAATAATTTGACAAAGCATATCAAGAACTTTTCAAGAGAAAGAAAGGCATGAATTTGTATTGACTTAATAACAAATTCCCTTAAATTATAGTAAAGAAATTTTTAAATGTAGAAATCCACAATACTGAAAAAAATGAGAAAAGGCTATCAGTTTCTACAAGAAGGGAAGTAGATGGAAGGGGCTTTATTGATGAATCAGATGCTGCAGCATAGAATACAGAGGGAGGAGCTTTGGTGGGGAGGAAGATGATTGCCCTGCAGAAACTGGGGGAGCCCTGGGTTCAGAGTCAGCACATCGGATGGAAGACAAGCTCAAGAAGAGGAGTATAAAGCAGAGGAATTAAATAAAGGTATTTTAAGGAACAGTCCACTATCCCCTTACCATCTCTTCCATCCCCCAACTTGTTCTTTTTTTTTTTTTGTCACCCATTTTTATTTTTATTTTATTTTATTTTTTTTATTTTTTTTTCCATAATTTTTTTTTTATTATACTTTAGGTTTTAGGGTACATGTGCACAATGTGCAGGTTTGTTACATATGTATCCATGTGCCATGTTGATTTCCTGCACCCATTAACTCGTCATTTAGCATTAGGTGTATCTCCTAATGCTGTCCCTCCCCCCTCCCCCCACCCCACAACAGTCCCCGGAGTGTGATGTTCCCCTTCCTGTGTCCATGAGTTCTCATTGTTCAATTCCCACCTATGAGTGAGAACATGCGGTGTTTGGTTTTTTGTCCTTGCGATAGTTTACTGAGAATGATGTTTTCCAGTTTCATCCATGTCCCTACAAAGGACACGAACTCATCATTTTTTATGGCGCATAGTATTCCATGGTGTATATGTGCCACATTTTCTTAATCCAGTCTATCGTTGTTGGACATTTGGGTTGGTTCCAACTCTTTGCTATTGTGAATAGTGCTGCAATAAACATACGTGTGCATGTGTCTTTATAGCAGCATGATTTATAGTCCTTTGGGTATATACCCAGTAATGGGATGGCTGGGTCAAATGGTATTTCTAGTTCGAGATCCCTGAGGAATCGCCACACTGACTTCCACAATGGTTGAACTAGTTTACAGTCCCACCAACAGTGTAAAAGTGTTCCTATTTCTCCACATCCTCTCCAGCACCTGTTGTTTCCTGATTTTTTAATGATGGCCATTCTAACTGGTGTAAGATGGTATCTCACTGTGGTTTTGATTTGCATTTCTCTGATGGCCAGTGATGATGAGCATTTCTTCATGTGTTTTTCGGCTGCATAAATGTCTTCTTTTGAGAAGTGTCTGTTCATGTCCTCTGCCCACTTTTTGATGGGGTTGTTTGTTTTTTTCTTGTAAATTTGTTTGAGTTCATTGTAGATTCTGGATATTAGCCCTTTGTCAGATGAGTAGGTTGCAAAAATTTTCTCCCATTCTGTAGGTTGCCTGTTCACTCTGATGATAGTTTCTTTTGCTGTGCAGAAGCTCTTTAGTTTAATGAGATCCCATTTGTCGATTTTGGCTTTTGTTGCCATTGCTTTTGGTGTTTTAGACATGAAGTCCTTGCCCACGCCTATGTCCTGAATGGTATTGCCTAGGTTTTCTTGTAGGATTTTAATGGTTTTAGGTCTAACATATAAGTCTTTAATCCATCTTGAATTAATTTTTGTATAAGGTGTAAGGAAGGGATCCAGTTTCAGCTTTCTACATATGGCTAGCCAGTTTTCCCAGCACCATTTATTAAATAGGGAATCCTTTCCCCATTTCTTGTTTTTGTCAGGTTTGTCAAAGATCAGATAGTTGTAGCTATGCGGCGTCATTTCTGAGGGCTCTGTTCTGTTCCATTGATCTATGTCTCTGTTGTGGTACCAGTACCATGCTGTTTTGGTTACTGTAGCCTTGTAGTATAGTTTAAAGTCAGGTAGCGTGATGCCTCCAGCTTTGTTCTTTTGGCTTAGGATTGACTTGGCGATGCGGGCTCTTTTTTGGTTCCATATGAACTTTAAAATCTCCTTAAGCTGATTAGCAACTTCAGCAAAGTCTCAGGATACAAAATTAATGTACAAAAATCACAAGCATTCTTGTACACCAATCACAGACAAACAGAGAGCCAAATCATGAGTGAACTCCCATTCACAATTGCTTCAAAGAGAATAAAATACCTAGGAATCCAACTTACAAGGGATGTGAAGGACCTCTTCAAGGAGAACTACAAACCACTGCTCAATGAAATAAAAGAGGATGCAAACAAATGGAAGAACATTCCATGCTCATGGGTTGGAAGAATCAATATCGTGAAAATGGCCATACTGCCCAAGGTAATTTATAGATTCAATGCCATCCCCATCAAGCTACCAATGACTTTCTTCACAGAATTGGAAAAAACTACCCCAACTTGTTCTTTTAGCTGCCTAACATTTATCCTCAAGGCAAAAAGGGAGGAAGAGAGTGGGCAGTGATCTGCAAGTACATTAATCACCTATTAGAACAAAAGTCAAAACGCTTTAAAGGAAAAGAAGAAGATCTAGAGTTTCTCAATGCATCATCCAAAATGGTCAGTGTCCAATTTTAAAAAGTTACTAGACATGGGAAGGAGGAGGAAAATGTGACCTATAATGAAGAGAAAGATTAGTCATTAGAAACAGACTCATTGACAACACAGAAGTTGGAATTAGCAGACAAGGATTGCTGATTAAAAATATGTTAAGAATTTTATGGAAAAAAAAAGATGGATATAATGGATGAAGAAAAAAATTTAAGTCATCAGGTGTGCTTAGCAACAGTTCAGATGATGAAGAAGAAAGGATGAGTGAACTTAAAGACAAATCAAAAGAAACTATACAAACTGAACAGAGAGAAAAAAAGTAAAAGAATAAAACAAAGCCAGAGCCTCAGTGACTTAAGGCACAGTATCAGGCAGTATCACATAGGTGTAATTGGAGTCTCAGAAGGAGAGCAAAGAGGAAATTTGGCAGGGAGAAGGAGGAAGCTATGAAGAAATAATGGACACAGTTTATCCAAATTTGATGAAAAACAACAAGCCTCATATCCAAGGGTCATTTCATAGTAGTATGTTGTTTGATTGATCAAAAAGATATAACACCTCTAAATGTATGTGCATCTAATGATTCCAGATCCATGAAGCAGCAATATATAGAACTAAAGAAAGTGACAAATCCAAATCCACAGCAGTTGTAGATCTTAATATCATGTTATTAGTAACTGATAGAACATATAGATTAAAAATCAGTAAGAACATAGACAATTTGAGCAATACTATCAACCAACTTGAGCCAATTGATATTTATAGGACAACATACCCAACAATTTCAGGAGAACATGGCATTTACATTAAAATAAGCCAGTTGCTGGACCATAAAATAAATTTCAAATTTTAAAACACCATCTTAAGAGTATGGTGTCTGAACACAGTAGAATTGAATTCACAATAGCAATAAGATAACTAGAAAATCTCTGAACATTTAAAAATTAATCAATCTTCTAAACAATCCATTAGCCAAAAAGAAAATTTCACAAGAGATATGAGAAAAATTTTGAACTGAATCATAATGAAAATATAATAAACCAATTTCCAACATCAGGAATAAAATTAACCCTTACTTCATTTATTTAAAAGCTAACAACAGGATGTTATAAACAACTTTATGCCAATAAATCCAACAACTTAAGTGGAATGGACAAATTCTTAAAAAACACAACTTACCAAAACACACAAGAAGAAATAGAAAATCTGAATAACACTATGCTTATCAAGGAAATTCATAATTAAAATTTCCAGGTCCAGATGACTTCCTTAGTGAATTCCCATGAACATTTGAGGAATAAATATAATTGCAATCTTAAACAGTTTCAGAAAATAGAAGGAATACTTCCCAACTCATTTTATGAGGCCAGCATAACTCATATCAAAACCTGACAAAGTCATCACAAGAAAAGAAAATTACAGAACAATATTGTTAATGAATAAAGAAGCAAAAATCCTCAACAAAACATTAACAAGTGAAGTAAACAATATATAAAAGGATAATACTCCATGACCAAGTGGGTGTGGTTAATAATTTCAGGAACTCAACATCAGTTTAACATTAAAAAAATCAACATAATATTATTAATAAAATAAAGGAGAACAATAATATGATCATCTCAGTGTATAAAATAAAAAATTCACTTGACAAAAACTGTCAGCAAAGAAGGAATACAAGAGAACTTCTAGAGTCTAATAAATGTATGGAAACTCTACAGCTGTGTAATACTTGATAAAATACTGAATGCAATTTCCCTAAGACCCAGAACAATGCAGGGATGCTCATTCTGCTTTGTAGCTAGGATTAATAAGACAAGGAAATAAGGTAAGGAACGATTGGAAAAGAAGAAGTTAGACTTCATTACCACTGTCATCGTTGTGTTTGTAGAAAGAAAATCTTAAGAAATCTACCAAAAAAAATAAATAAACCTGCCAGAACTAATAAGAAAATTAGCCAGGTCGCTAGATATAAGTTCAATATATTAAAAAGCATTTGTATTCCTGAACTCTAGCAACCAACATTTTGGAATTGAAATTTTTAAAAATGCTATAAACAATAACATAAAAATTCTAAAATACCTAGGAATAAATTTGACTGTAGATGCACAAGACCCTAAGAACTATAAAATGATGCTAAAGGAAATTAGAATCTAAATAAATGGCATAGTATTTCATGTCGAGGGTCAAAAGACTCAGTATTGTTAAGATACCGCTTATCCCCAAATTGCTTTATAGATTCAACACAAGTCCAATGAAAATCTCATCATATTTTTTGTTGAAATAGGCAAATTGATTCTTAAATTTATATTAAAATGCTAAGGACCTAAGATAGTCAAAACAATCTTGAAAAAGAAGAGTAAAGCAGTTACAGTAACTAGGACAGTGTGATGATGGTGTGAGAACTGGCAACTAGATCGGTGGAATAGAATACAGTCCAGAAATAGTCACGCATATAGTCAATTAATGTTTAACAGAGGTATCAAGACAATTCAATGGGAAAGGTCCATTCAGATTTACTCTGGTATCCTCTTACATTATTTTTTTCACATTTTACATACTGGTTATTAAGGTCAGTCTATTTCTCATTTATTGCCTATTAATAAACCAGAGCTGATACAGTGTGCACTCTCCATATGTGTCTGTTGAATCCTTGAATCAGAAACCAGCGTGATACTCAGGACATTATATACCATTTGTGTATATATACAAATTTGGGATTTGGTAAGTGTTTTTAATAAAAGGAATGCTCAAGTAATAGTTAAATTCAAAGACACAAACTTCTAGGAGCCATTTCTAGATACATGGACAAGGATTAAAATGTATACAATTTTTATTGAAATCTAGGCAGATGGGGTGTTTTCAGAGATAACTTTTCTTTCCAAGATACAGCTACTGTGGTTCAAGTATTTGATGAATATTAGATAAAGACACAGCCAGAGACTCATATCAAATGAGGCTCCCTACAATTGGAAGGGCCGTAGGCATGCATAGCACTGAAGTAACACTGATTCATTCATTCAGTATTTATTATGTATCTGCGAGATACCAAGCACATACAGTAATGATGAACAAGACATACATCACCCTGTCACCACTTTTCTCATGTAAAGGATATTTTAAGGCTTCACTAAAACAAATATCCTTTTCTAGAATATAAATTAGTAGTGATTACACACTGAAGATCAAAACTCTCACACTCCTTGAGTATCCTATTAGTGTTATCCAATAGAAATTTAACACATATTATGTATATAATTTTATATTTTCTGGTAGCTACAGTTAAAAAGTGTAAACAGGTGAATTAGATTGGGTAATTTATTTAACCTAATGTATCAAAAATATCATTTCAACATGTAGTCAATCTTTTTTAAATTATTAAAGAAATATTTTAAATTTTTTATTTTGTACTGAATCTTCACATTTCAGCATATATATTACACTTACAGCACATCTCAATTTGGACAAGCCACATTTCCAGTGTTCAACAGCCACATGTGGCCAGTGGCTACCTTACTGGACACTGGAGGCTTATGTGTGAATCAGCCCCCATTGAGCTACAACCTGTTGAAGTTTACAACTGGACTCCAGATAAATGGAGAGCCGATGGTATTTCTGGACTATAATGTTAGAGGAAAGTCACTGGATATAGTGACTTTCTGTTATAGCTCTATAACCGTCCACCAGTTTTCATCTGCAAGAGTCCCAGAGTTTTACTATATTTGAAGACAGATCTGTACTAAAGTAACGCTGTTACATTCATTCAGTATTTATTATGTATCTGCAAGATATCAAACACATACAGTAATGATGAACAAGACATACATACATGTCATACATACATGCATATATGCAAATATGTACAAGTGGTCTTGAAGATTTTAATGCTCAGTGATTTCACTAGTAATGAGACAGCTTTTGAGGACCTAAAAAAATATCTCTACTCACATTTCTCAATTGATATTTGATGGGGAATGTTGAAACGAACCAGTAGACCACATATCAGTTCTCTGATACACAAACAAAATGTTTTCAGCTCTAGGTTAATGAGCCCGTGCTCATTGCATACTTGGCTTCCATTTAAAATTCTTTTGCATTTCATTACAATAATTTTTTCCCTTTGCTCTAAGGTCATTGTTTCCATTGTTATAGTATAAATCCCCTTATTTTTAGGAATATGATCTCTTTACGACACTATACACGGAGATCTGTGTTTTAAATTCGATATGGTTTGAATGTTTGTCCCCTCCAGATCTCATGTTGAAATGTGATTCCCAATGTCAGAGGTAAGGCCCAGTGGGAGGTGATTGGATCATGGGGGCAGATCCCTCATGAATGGTTTAACACCATCCCCTTGGTGATAAGCGAGTTCTTGCTCAGTTACTTCATGTGAGATCTGCTTGTTTAAAAGTATGTGGCACCTCTCCCCTCACTCTCTTGCTCCCATTCTCACCATGTGGTATGCTGGCTCGCAGTCATCTTCTGCCATGATTGTAAGCTTCCTGAGGCCCTCACCAGAAGCTGAGCAGATGTTGGCATCATGCTTCTTGTACAGCGTACAGAACCATGAACCAAATAAACCTCTTTTCTTTAAAAATTACCCAGGCTCAAGTATTCCCTTACAGCAATGCAAAAACAGCCTAACCCAGAATTCTCAATTTATAGTATCTCGTCCAGACTGCCTCTCAACTGGGATTTAGAGAGGTAGTGACTTGGAACCAGTTTGGACGTGTCATTGTTTTAACACATGTTTATAGACTCAACATAAAATTAGTTTTTTAATCTTTACAGTAGGGTTTCTCAGGGTGGCTGGTACCACCCATCTCCACTCCAACAGAATCACCTGGGGAGGAGAAGCCTGGGCCCACAGCTGAATTGGAATCTCTAGAAATAATGTTCGGGAACTTGCATGTGTAATAAGTACCCAGGGAAACTCATTTCACACTGAAGTTTGACAGCCAGTGCCTTATAGTGAAGTTCTGCCTTAATATCACTAAGGATAAAATTGCATACTACCATTTGAATCTGTTTTATTACTGGAGGAAATGCTGTTTTCAGTACTTATGTACTTTGTTTACTACCTTTGCTGAACATTTTGTGTACTGTGAGTAAATTTTTAAGGATATTCATTCAGCTTATAAAAAGTATGTTACGCTTTCTTGATACGTAAGTTATGAATGATGGATTCAACTGAAGTCTAATTATATTGATCATGAATGGACTAATGTCTAAAATCAAATTGACTAGGACCTAGATCATATTCCTTTGTATTTTTTCAAGTGTAGTCTCTGTGACTGTGTCAGGTAAGATATTCATTGTTTTTTATTTTTTTCTATGAAATTGTTTCGAATGTACTTTAATTGAATCATAATTCTACAGAAAGCCATTGAGCCAGACACAAGTACTAGGGCTTCAAAACAGAACTGGACTCAGTGTTTGCCCTTGGGAAGGTTGCAGCCTCTGCAAGGCAGGGGTGAGGGGCAGATACGGAAGCCTTGTGTTAAAACATAAAACCATGGTACCATGGTTTTAAGTAAAGCAAGGTACCATGGGAGTAGAGAGAAGCAGGGCAAGGGTGACTATCTTAAAAGGCTGGGCTTTACAAAGATGACTGTGTTCTGTTTGAGTGCAAGCCAGTCAGTCAGACAAGTGAAGACATTCCCACAAGGTCACCCAGGACATAAGGAATACCAGAACTTGGTTCTCCCAGATCCAAACAGCACTCATCAAGCTTTCTACAAGAACCTGGCCTTCAAAAGAACACTGGCTTCCCTTTTCTCACACCCAAAACTTTCTCTGGTAGTAAGTAAGATGTTAAGGGTGGTGCATTTCCTTTTCAGGCCACTAATGTGCCATTTAATTCATTCCAGCAATAACTAAATAGGAACCTACCTTTAAAAGATGCCGAAAGCAACATCCTGCTAATTTATTGCCACATCTATTAAATCCTCAGAGAGAATCTGACTCCCTAGATTTTAAATATAGTTGAGATATTATGATGATCTTTTCCGATTTAAGCCCTCCATAAATTAGATGCAATGATTATAGTATCTGTTGTCACTTCATTTTTGCTCTATCTCCAATCACTCTTCTGCCTTCATTAATTCAGAATGAAATATCACAAGACATTAATGTAGCACTTGGAGATAGGAGGGCTACATTTTTATAGCCTCAATATGAAATTGTACTTAAAAGACTCATAAGCCTTTACTGGAATAGCAGGGGGGAAAAGGCACTGCTCATCTTCTATAAGCCTCTTAATAACCTTCCTGGATAGTTATGGATGAGGAAACTAGGGCTCAGAGATGGCCAGGGTCACTCTGCAAGTAATTAGCAGAGACAAAACATGCCCAGGTCTTCCTACTCAAAATACAAGGCTCTTCTAGTACACCCTCTAATCTTCTGGGGATTCTTTTAAAACAGTTACTTGACTGTTTGCAATGAAAGGCATTATTGCCAACATGTAAACAAAAACAAAAATCTTGGCATCCTCCATCACTTTATCATCAGTGTTTTTAGTTTATCACTTCACAGTCATTATTTGGTGTTTTCTTACAGAAGGCAACAGACTACTGCAACAGAAACTATCCTTAGATGGGAACCCCAAACCTATACATGGAACAACAGAGAGGTCAGATGGCCTACAGTGGTCAGCTGAGCAGCCTTGTAACCCAAGCAAGCCTAAGGCAAAAACATCTCCTGTTAAGTCCAATACCCCTACAGCTCATCTTGAAATAAAGCCAGATGAGTTGGCAAAGAAAAGAGGTAAAGTGATTTCTTTTGCACAAATGATTCGACATATTTTGCACATACAGAAAAGTGCCAGAGTGACAGAACTTTCCAAAAGATGCTGCTTAGTGAAGAGAGATGCACATGAAATTGCATTTTTTTTTCTGTAGCCCACATAGATGGAAAGGCAGATGTGATTCCTCCCATTTAATCGAAGGTCTTGCATATTTAAATAGAATTACATCTCCTTTCTCTGCCCCTCTGAGATCATTCTTCTTGTTGTAGGCATGGATAAACTTGCACCACAAATACCTTCTATCCTAATACCTTATAAAGCAAGTGCTCATTCAGGAGCTCTTTTAAAAATGTAACTGCTAAAAGGGACTCATGTTTCCCTGATACACAATTGCTTGACTTGCATTGAACAAAGATGAGTCTGGAGGCTGGTATATGTTCTTCAGATATGGTCTTCCCAATGTAAATTCAGTTCTGTGTTAGAATTTACACAAAATGTAACATTGAAAGAGGGTTTTGTATTTGACACACTGGATTTTTATGATTTTTCTGAGCTTGGATATCCTTGATACGTAACTGGTATTAAAAATGAAAATCACTTCCTTTCTGATGCCCAGAAGATTAAATACTATTCTTTTCATTCAGCCTCAGTGGTATCTGATTTCCTTGGCTTTGGTTTGATCTACTTTCTCACTTTTCTTAAGGGGGATTCCTTTCTTCTACCAAACGTGGCCTGATTGTGATAAGTACAATCTGCCTATTTGTGATGCACTATCTGTAGACCCTGGTGACAGTTTCAGGAAATCAGGCGAGATGGGCACCCATAGAGCTGCTTTCAATGCTGCTGCTCTAATTACAGGCCTGGCTTCGGATAATGGTGCCAATGCCAGCGTACCTGGCACTGATGCCCTATCCTCTCTCTAGCTCATTTGTACCTCTCCCAGTCTCTGTATCATTTTCCTCTTCCAAAAGCCCTGCTGGCTTTTAACCACGCAAAGTGGTGTTTATAGAGAGAGCCAGCAGCACAAATGGTCTTTAGACTTATCAGATTTTAAGGCACTGCAGTTTGTGATAGAACATAATGATGACAGCCTCCTTCCAAAGAGCGCAGGAGACAAGCGTACCCCAGATGGCCCAGCCAGAGACCCCACTGGTGAAATCATAACAGCCTCAGGTGCCACACAAACCACCCACACTGGGTTACAAACATTCTCCTGATGGAACTTTTACTAGACAAAAGATGAGTCTCTTTTTCTTGGTGGGTTAATTGCTTTGTTTTGTTGTTTAGCTTACAAACAAAGGATAAAATGCTCAAGTTAATAATATTTTTTGACATCAATTTTAGGCCCAAATATTGAGAAATCAGTGAAGGATTTGCAACGCTGCACCGTTTCTCTAACTAGATATCGCGTCATGATCAAGGAAGAAGTGGATAGTTCCGTGAAGAAGATCAAAGCTGCCTTTGCTGAATTACACAACTGGTGAGTGATTCAACGTAGGAACTATAAATTTGTGATGCTTGAGCTGTTCCAACAGGTAAAAGTATCAGATGGAAAACGTTGTTTATTTAATACATAAACATCACAGAATAACTCTCCAGCAGATTTTGTTAAGCCCTGCAGGCAGTAGCATGTATCTTGGAAATAAAAAAGAAGATAAAGTATTTGAATAAAAAGAAACCTGATAGACATAATTCACTGGAGTTTGAAGTTGGCCCAAAACTATATGAATGATGTAAAACAAAACCTCAACAAAGAATAAAACCTCAAAAAATAATATTTTTGACAAATCCCTGGAAGGCTAATGTCATGAATACTACTAGGAAAACAAAATATTTTCCAGCACTATAATTATAAAATAAGAAGAATTCCCTTAATGAAATTCAGAAACATCTCACATAAGCTTAGCGACAGAATCCCATTCTTGGGTATCTTTAAGACTAGAATTTAAACATGGTGCATCAATATGGTTTTGGTCCTGCCTTGCCCTTCCTTGCTACTGATTTTGATGGAAAATGTTTGAACTCTGTATATTTGCTCATGTCCACAATTGAAATGATATATCTGTTAATAAAGGTTTAGTTATTAACAGTAGAAAAATGTTCTCAGCATATCAGTTAGGTCTCTTTCAGTTTGGAGTGGCAGAAATCAAGTCACAGAAGTTAAAGACAAAAGAGAATTTATTGGCTAATATACATGAAAATTTCAGAAGGTTTCTTCAGACAAATTTGGCTCTAAATCCTCATTATGTTATCACGACTCGATCTGTCTCACCCTCTCTCCTTCCTCTCTCCTGGTGTCTCCCACAGTCTCCTAGCTCTGTCCATTCTTGGCTTTTTTCTTACGCACCATCTCTCTTCATGGTAGCAAAGATGACCCCCTCACAGCTGCCAGATTACATAATCCTTAGCCCTCTGATGATCTGAGAGAGGGCCTCATCTGAAATAGTGAAAGTCCAAAGGCTGGCACATATCCACCATGCCCAAGCTCATGTAACATGTTCTCTGTATCTGATTGGCCTCCCGTGATTCTAGAATTTGATCACTTCTTCTGCATGCTTTTCCTATTCCAGGTCCTTGCTTTGACATTGAAAGCAGAAACTATGGAGTTGTGTAAAACTAATAATTAAGCTTAATACTAATCTAAAATGCATGAATTTTAAACCATCTGCTATGTATCATATAAGATCCTAAGGGTGCAGAAGACACTAGGAACTTGAAAGAAAACTTTCTCCTTCAGTTATCATTCAGCCTCTCAGAGGCCCTCTGAGGGGAGGATTCATCTACCTCCCCCCAACCCCAGTCATGGCATCTGGATGTCAACGAAAGTCTTCTCTGTTTGATCGTATTATAACCTAACCAGTTGTTCAAAGCAACCCCAAGAATATGTTTGAGTACTTAGAGAAATTAAAGATGCTATACGAATGAAAATTGTTATTACTATTATTTTATAGTTTTATAACTTTCCAATCTATCTTTAGGTAAGTTACCTTAACACTTAGAAGTACACCCAGCTTCCAGGGCTGTTCTCTAGAGCCAGGGTCTGCAGACTTTATGGGGCCAACTAGTAACTATCCTAAGCATTATGGCCTTAAGGTCTCTATGCAGCTACCCAGCTCTGCTGTTGCTGCTCAAAGGCAGCCCTAGATAATCAAAAAGGCTATGGGCCAGATTTGGCTCATGAGGGTCATTGTTTGTCAACCCCTGTCTAGAGGCATTAGTTAGCTGTTCAGAGAAGACCACTCTGTCTTACTCTTTAGTGTGGCCTTTTAGAATAAACTCTTCCTCTGAGCCGTCTGTGTGATACCTTCCATCTGAGTGACTCATACACTAATTGACAAAGTGTAGCAATGCCCTCAAATTACCTCTGTCTTCTCCAGCTGCTCTGAGTACTTCTTATTTTATTTTATTTCTTAGTAAAATGAACATCACATGGGTCATGAGACATCTTGAGATTTATAACAGATTCTGTGAGAGTTTTACTCCTCAAGAGCTGAAAGCGTGGGGCCAGGAAAGTCAACACCCAAGGAAATTGTATATTTTTTCTCTGCTTGTAATTCATGTTGTGTTTTAAACTGATGGAAAGAATCACTTCTGAATGAGCACTGCCAAGTAGTACTGCTGTTTAAAAGCCACCTACTTAACAAAATGGCACTTTTTCTGCAAACCAAAGAAGACATTTAGATCAACCATTTTGGTATGCCATTGCTATAAATTGAGTAAACAGCAGCACTTATTTTCTGATCTAATCCTTAATAAAAATGATCCCACAATAATTGCATAAGTGTTAACTTAAAAATAAACCCAAAGTGCTCTTTAAAATCAACTATGCATGCCTGCCAAACAGAAAAACCTTGCCTCTGTTCCAAATGAGCTTGCAGCCCAGCAAACATGGTGACGTACTTGAATAAAGCCTCCCTCTTGTTTTCTAAGAGGAAGAAAATGAATTTTAGGGATTGTGGTGCTCTTGAAATATCAGGTCACAAAATTGAAGATGGCAGCTTAGAAATTTTTGTTAATGAAATTTTCCTATTGATGGTGAAATCCTGCATTCTAAGCATTAGAGAAAACTTTGAGTGAACTGTAGGTGTATTAGAATGTACCCATTTTAATGCAGTTGTAGCCTCAGGTTTACATCATGAGGCATATCTAGACTTGGAGGACATGGGATAAGTCCTCTGGAGATTTCCAGAAAGAGTGCCAGTTCTGAAAGAGATGTCACTGCATATGGTGCACAAGCGACATAGATGTATACCTTCCATTTCCAGTTCCTCTTCTCCTCTCCTTGCTTTGGGCCACCCAGTTATCCCAACCACGAAGTACTCAACAAGCATTTCGTGTAGTTTAGAACTAGAATCTCAGGTCAGAAATTCTAAATATTCACTTTGCTACCAAAAAGTGCCAGCATAAGGACCTGAGTCCTGCTTGACTAAATTCCCTGAAAAGTACTGCTGGAATTCATGAGAGTGATGATTTTGAGAGGCTGGGAGCAAGCTGTTGTTTGCACATCCTCAATACCAAGCAAGCACACATCAAGGTAGAATGAACGAAATGATCTCTCTTCCAACCGGGCTGTGAAGAATACTTTGTTCAGTACAGTTATTGAAGAAAACCACTAAGTAGCTAAAATGTAAAATCAAAGTTGGCATTTAAGCAGGATACAGTTACGTAGGCTGCATGACCATAACAGAGCATTCTCATTTTCCCAGAAAGAATTAGGGATTTGCGAGGGGAATAAAGATGACACAGTGCTCTCACAGTGCATCTCACAGTGCATCTTAACAGAGAATAAATTTTGCGACATGAGCATCTGCGTGAAAAGTCACATCAGGAACTAACATGAAACAGCTGGTTTCTTTTCTGTATGCTTGGCCTCCTACCACAACTGGAAAATATTCATCCTTTGGAATCATAGCTGCCAGATTTAATTGCTTTATATGCAAACTAGTCTAGCTTCTCATCACAAATCTGTGTGTGTGTGTCCAAGTTGATTGTGAAGGCTTAAAATGAGCAATAAAACATTAAATTCAAAAAAACATTGAGGAAGGAGAATAATACTTGATAGTTCCGCCATATGCTGGGGGGAAAAGTATTCCAAAATAGAGCTGTAAAAATTCTGTTAGGTGCTGTTGTCAATTTAACATCTAATTAAAAGCACTCTAAGAAAATGGAAGACAGTAATAAGCCAATGGGGTAGCGTGTGTGCTGGGCGTGGGGAGGCATAAAGAGGCTGCAGAGAACGGGGGCTGGAGGGAGCAGTCCTTTTAGGCAGCTTTGTTTTCCAAGAGGAAAGGGAAATCTGTGAAAGCGTGTATTCTGTACCAGTGGGCCAGAAATGTTCCTATACTTTGTGTTTCTTTTTTCCCGAAGCAATGCCAAGACTGGCCCAAGCAGAATTTGAAAGTAGGTCAGGAGTCTCAGCTCCCCGAACCCTGAGCCCTGGCCCACTTCCCCTTCCTCTGCCAATTTTCCTGCATCTTAGAGTTTCCTCCTTCCCAACAGACAGGGTGAACCTCCTGCTGCCCCCTACAAGCCAGGGCTCCTCACCTCAATCAAGATAGGTGTTTATAGTGGTGTCTCCATATCCCTTTTCTCTTTTTTTTAAACTATGGAAACTCAATTATCTTATGTAACTACTAAACTCATCCCTATGATAACCATGTATCCTCCCTCTCAAAGTGACATATTTGCATACTGACAAATGCTCTGTTGAGACTCTCTCCCCCAGCCAAAAGACTAACTCTAAAAGTGAGAATGTAGCAGGGCAAGGTGGCACCCACCTGTAATCCTAGCACTTTGGGAGGCTGAGGCAGGAGTTTGAGACCAATCTGGGCAACACAGCGAGACCCTGTCTCTACAAAAAGAAAAAAAAAATCAGCTAGGTGTGATGGTTCGTCTGTAGTTCCAGCTACTCGGGAGGCTGAGAGGTGGGAGGATCACTGGAGTCTAGGAAGTCAAGGCTGTGGTGAGCCAAGATCGTGCCACTGCACTCCAGCTTGGGCAACAGAGTGAGACCCTGCCTCAAAAAATAATTAACAATAAAATAAAAGCGGGACTTTTAGACAGAAGAAAAAGCTATTTTGAAATAAGTTTTATCTTTCTCATCCCTCAAATCCTTCTCATCTGTTACTGAAGCCCTATTGATAGCCAAACAAAATCACACAGAGATTATCAATGTGGTCAACAGGTGGCCCCATATACAAACCAGATGTCACCATTGACACTTTAAATATTGTGCACTTTTCCTAGATGTGATCTTGAGGTCTCCCATATGGGAAGTTGCCAGTGGCACTGCTGAGCATCAGAACCACGTATGTAACCGTATGTCCCATATTCCCAGTTTGCTCTCCTTGGATACCCAGATAATTTTAAATTGTTGAAACATATGTCCTTGAAGCCCCTTTAGTTTGAGTCCAAGTAGGACCGTCACATTTGCAGATTTTTCAGAGCTGATTCTTGCCATGTTGTTTTTTTTTTCCCTGCCCATATTCTCCAAATTTTAGCTGCTTTCGTGTGATTCCTGGCTTTCCAAACAATGATAAACCCTGGCTTTTCTGTGTCCTTTGGGTTTTTTATGTGTTCTCTTTGTGAACAACTTAACATTAAAAGATGATGCCTATATATTAATATCTACTTCTTTCCATACCAAAGTATATGTGTGTACACTGTAAATAAAAACTCTTAGAGCTTTATAGTCCTCCCTTGCCTAAGTGCCACCCCCAGAGATACTGATTGTACCAGGCTTTTAAAAACAACATGCCGGGCATGGTGGCTCATGCCTGTAATCCCAGCACTTTGGGAGGCCGAGGCAGGTGGATCACCTGAGGTCAGGGGTTCAAGACCAGCCTGGCCAACATGGTGAAACCCCATCTCCACTAAAAATACAAAAAAATTAGCCAAGCAAGGTGGCGTACACCTATAATCCAAGCTACTCAGAAGGCTGAGGCAGGAGAACCACTTGAACCTGGGAGGTGGAGGTTGCAGTGAGCCCAGATCGCTCCACTGCACTCCAGCCTGGGCAACACAGTGAGACTCCCTCAAAAACAACAACAACAACAACAACAACAACAAATGGGCCAGGCACAGTGGCTCATGCCTGCAATCCCAACACCTTGGAAGGTCGAGGCAGGAGGATTGCTTGAGCCCAGGAGTTCGAGACCAGCCTAGACAACATGGAGAGACCCCATCTCTACAATTTTTTGATTAGCTGGGCATAGTGGTGTGTGCCTGTGGTCCCAGCTACTCAGGAGGCTGAGGTGGGAGGATCGCTTAAGCCCAGGAATTCAAGACTGCTGTGAGCCATGTTTATGCCACTGCACTCCAGCCTAGGTGACAGAGTGAGACCCTGTCTCAATAAGAACCAAAAACAGATAATTCTCTTGGCATCTGTGGTTGAAAACTGCTGGTTGAGAGTCTTGCAAAGGGAGTGATATGTCCAGGGCCACAGCAGTCGTTCTCAATGGGACGATTTTGCCCCCAGGAGACCATTGATTTGGAAATATTTTTGGTTGTCACAGCCACAGGGAGAGAGTGCCGCTGGCATCTATTAGGTAGAGGCTAGGGATGCTGCTGACCGTCTCTCCCACCTCTCCTGTAACAAAGAATTACCTGGCCCAAAATGTCTGTAGTGCTGGGAAAGCCTGGGTGAGAGGAAAATGAGAGGAAGAGTGCCTCATTCGTCCTGCCACCTCGGTTCTGCTGGAGCTCCTTGAGCGAAGGATGGAGACTCTTCCCTTTGAAACACTCCTGATCATCTGTCTGCCCCCAGTTGCCCTCCTAAGCCACCACTGGAGATATGAAAGAGGGACTTTCCAATCACATACCCAAAGAAACATACTATATTTGTCTTCTCATTTCATATCAGTGCAGCAGGAAATATTTTTTCCATAGTGCCTGAAACGTAAACCCTCTCACTACACATTTTAAAGGTCAAATTACATTTTTGTCTCCTTGAGATCAGAAAAACAATTATACTGAAGTGTAGAAAATTGAAGGCTTTGCTTTATCGTCTGTTTTTCATTATAGAATTCTACTCAGTCCTTAGAAGAAAATGGAAAAATTAAGAACCGAAGGTTGTAGCTAATGATAGGCAGTCAGTTTCATTAGCCATCCTGTTTCTACCTGAGTCTTTTTCTCATTTTGCAATAAAACCAAATATCGCATTGGGAACCAGGATTAGGATGAAGATCTGAGACATGTAAAGATAAATACAGTAAGGAATTGTTCCATTAAATGTCTTCTTGGAGGTTATTCTTCTTCTTTGACTTCAGCCAGGCAGCAATATTACTTGGTGTTTCTGGCATACCTGGCATATATCCAACTACTCCGATGCCAGTGACATACCCAGGTGTGCCAGCCGTTATGCTCTTTAAGCCAAATGAACAGAAGGTCTTTTACATATCTTACGGTGCCGTAGTGGTTGAACAAATACTTATTGGCCATTTCATTACTCTGTTTTAATTAGGAGATCACTGGAATTGTGGCATTATATATACTTTAACAGGTAAGCATGGGAAAAATATGTATTAGGCGAAACAGGTCCTAGAATCAGATCTGTGTCACAGAATAGATGCTGTGACAACAAGCAAATTTGGATTTTGAGTTCAGTCACAGGGAAGATGTTGATATAAGCATGAGGGATGAGTAAAGATTCCATTGTTAAAGCAGTGTGGCTGAAATATTGATAGTAAACACTCCTAGTGTACACTGAGAGTATCTGGGGTAGTATAGTGTAGTTGTACTGTAATAAGATGATGCTTTTCTCTGTGCCGTTCAACAAGGCATGTTTATGATAGGATTACCAGTAGGAAAGTTGCCTTTAGGAGCCTTTTCAGCCACTTAGCATTGTTATGTAATAATTTTTAAAAGCTTTCAATTCCCTGTTTAATTATCAGGAATGTGTTAAACAATTACTAAATTTTGCCAGTTCCTTAGATTAAACAAGTAGTGAAGACAAAAATCAAGAGCTTGGTCAGCTAGAGCAATATAGGGAGACCTCATCTCTACAAAAAATTTTAAAAGTACCCAGATGTGGTGGTACAGTCCTGTAGTCCCAGCTACTCAGGAGGCTGAGGTGGGAGGATCTTGAGTCCCCAGGTTGAGGCTGTGAGATAAGCCGCGATCACGCCATTATACTCCAGGCTGGGCGACAGAGAAAGACCCTGTCTCAAAAACAAACAAATGGGTGGGCATGGTGGCCCACACCTGTAATCCCAGCACTTTGGGAGGCTGAAGCAGGTAGAACTCTTGAGGTCAGGAATTCGAGACCATCCTGGCCAACATGGCTAAACCCTGTCTCTACTAAAAATACAAAAATTAGCCCGGTGTGGTGGCACATGCCTGCAATCCCAGCTACTCAGGAAGCTGAGGCAGGAGAATCACTTGAACCTGGGAGGCAGAGGTCGCAATGAGCTGAGATCATGCCACCACACTCCAGCCTGGGTGACAGAACAAGACACTGTCTAAACAACAAAAACAAACAAAACAACAACAACAACAAAATCATAAGAGTTCAGTGTGTTTTTGGTTTTGTTTTTAATAAAATCAAGTGTTTGAATTGTGTTTTTTAATGTTTTGTTTTAAAAGACATTTAATAAAAGGGCTCTATCTCTTTCTGCTCTGGAAATGAATACAATCCTTGCATTGATCAAAATCTATACAAAACGGACTTTCTGACTAATCCCTTTCCTTGTCATTAAGTAGTTTTTCTAAGTGTTCACCTGCTTGTGACTTGCACAAAGCACCATAGAAAGAAAATTAAACTTTTTTCTCCCCACCCCCAATATTCAATATTATGCCAGAAGTTAAAGAAACAGAGAGTATAGGGATGGACATTTACTTGCAAGGAACACCAAGAGACAATAATGGAAGAGGCTAATAAATATATTTATGCCTCAAGAGAGCCATATGTATGGTTTCCGTTGCTGTCTAGCTGACAAGTTGCCCAAAATGACTCCTTTTCCTCGCTCTGCACCAGTCCAATAAACCGAAAAAAGCTCCAGGATCTATTCTGAAATTGTGAAAAGGGAAAATACCCATATAACATGGAGAAACTCAAGGTTCCCATGACTTTGTGACTAAGGCAAGTCCCTGTAGTGCAGTATATTTCAAATCTTGCCTCGTTTGTGAATATGTGTCTTTCTAAATAGGTGTAGCTCACTCTTTGGAGGTGAAAGCTTCTCTTTTCCTATTTTCTTTCCTCAGTGAGGTTTTCCTCTGCAATAGATGTTTCCCCAGGGCCTTTGCAAGGACTGAGTGAATCAGTTGACATGAAGGAAGAGCAGGTTGATAAATACAAAAAGTACTGAACTGGCCTTTTCAGTTTAGGTATAGTCCCCAGGAAACCAGCATAAATAGCACCTCTTATTAATAGCCTTCCTGAGCTACATGTGTGGATTACCTCCATACGTTATGTCAGTCACACACTTGGCACTGGCAGTCAGCTCTGCTGGCACTGCAGCCTTCTTTGCAGAATAAAGGCCCGCAATAAGAGCTGGAAGACAAGAAATTGGTTCTAATTTCAGCCTGAAATCGGAAAAGATTTCTGAATCTTTTCAGCAGATGAAAGCTTACCAATCGACCAGCCCGAGAATGTACTTCTGAAAAGGAATTGTTTGTTTTCATCATAAAATAGAAAAATAAAGAGGAAATAAGCAAGTTGTTCTATCTACACATTCCCATAGGATACTAGAGTATGGTCTTTTAAAAAATATATATGCAATATAGTCTTTTTCACTAGAAAAAAGAAGATGAATTTGTTCTTATATCTTAGTATAAATACAAAATACATTATAATACTAAAAAGTGAGTCCTAAATTACAATTTCAGAATGCATCTTGGAGCTTATTTCTGTTTTTTGGACTGGTACAGTGAGACTAAGGAGTTATTTTGGGCAGTTTGTCAGCTAAGTCAGCAACAAATCATATAGAAAGGCTGTACATGAAGCCAATAAAATAGAATTCCTTATATGTATACTACATGCTGCTTCTAGTGACTATAAACTGTTGATTCTTACCAGGCCATATTCTAATAAAAGACACATTTTCCAAGGTTTATTAACCACTTAATTAGGAGGCACGGGATGTGGAGTTAGATAGAATAAGGTTTAAATCTCATCTCTACATATTCTAGCTCTGAACCTGGTTGAGTTTTTTTAACTCCTTCTCAGCTACAAAGCAGGAGTACTGTTATCACTTTCTAGGGGTTTTGTGAAAATTCATATGTAAGTAATGTATCTGTCACATCATTCTAGAAAATCACTAGCCTGGCCCTTAAGAGATGTTCAGTTAAGGTTGATTCTCTTCCAGAGTAGCATTTGGGAAATTTCTTTTCCTCTACACTAAGACACTGGCAATAAGTTATCCCTTCCAAATTTCTGTTTATTTAGCATGCAGTGGATTCCAGCTATGGGATAGGAATAGTTCATCACCACTTCTACTTTTTATTACTTGATGAAGAGAGAGGTAAGGCAAAGGGACACCCACTTCTGAATGTCACAGTTGCCACCAAAACAGCTCCCTCCCCTTCCCCTTTCTTGTCTTGCCATGCCTTCTCTACCTCTCTCTTCCCCTTTCTTCATTCATCCACTTAATGGATAGATGAATGTGTGTCAAGCCACTACTTTTCAAACATTTGAGTGCACGAGGAGCATCAGGGCCCCATTTCCAGATATTCTGATTCTGTGGATGTTGGGTGGCACCCAAGAATCTTCCACTCAATGAGTGTAGTGAGTACAAATGTAGGTGGTCTGCAGACCACACTTGAAGGAGCACTTCTAGAAAGACTGAGGGATAAAGACAGTCTTTTTCCTAAAAAAAAGCCCATGTACTAGTGGCTGCAGATGTAAACAAGCTGGAATGGAGCTGGGGGAAGGGAAAATCAACTCTACCTGGCTCATTAAGAAAGGTTCCATTGCAGAGGTGACCTTTGAGCAGGATCTTGAAGGAAGACTAGAAATTTGCCAGATGGAGAAGGAAGAAACAAGATTCCATGCAGAAGAAGCAACACAAAGAACTAGAGGCAAGAAAGAACATAGTGTGCTCAGGGAGAAGTACCCTCCTTCCATCAATAATGATGGTCTCGGCTGGGCACGGTGGCTCACACCTGTTATTCCAGCACTTTGGGAGGCCAAGGTGGGAGGATTGCTTGAGGCCAGGAGTTCGAGACCAACCTGGACAACATGGAAAAACCCTGTCTCTACCAAAAATTACAAAAATTAGCTGGGTGTGGTGGTGTAGATCTGCGGTCCCAGCTACTCCACAGGCTGAGGTAGAAGGATCACCTGAGCCCAGGAGGCGGAGTTTGCAGTGAGCCAGCATCACACCCACACTGCTGCACTCCAACCTGGGCAACAGAGCCAGACCCTGTCTCAAAAAAAAAAATAATAAAACTAATGATGATGGTCTCACTCCATCAATAAATGAATTTTAAGCACATCCCTCTCAAATCAGAAAGTTCATTTATAAATTATACATGTGTACTACTGTTAATCTGTATACTAAAGATGAGGAAAGCCTACTTAGAATAACAAGTGAGTACATAAAATTTAATATTGTATTCATGCTCCACTTTGGAAGCCTGGACTAGGGTAGGGCCTTACCATGGGCAGTAACAGCATCTGCGATTGTGGGGAAGAGCCTTCTAGGCCAAAAACAAGAAGAGTCCCTCCCCTCCCCTTTCCACATGAGAGCCTGTGTGGAGGCCAGGAGCAGAGGAGGCTAGGCCTGGCTGCCTTGGGTTGAAAGTGGGCCAGCATTTCTGGCACTTCTTGTACTATATCAGTTTCTTCCAGTTTCTGTTCCTGTTATTTATGTTCAGCAACCATGATGGCATCTACATAAATGCCCTTCCGCTTGCCCCCACAGTTTTCTTTTTTTTTTTTGGAAGGAAATACAACAGTGATCAGAGTGGTTGGCTCTATTTTGTGCTTGAGACAAAGAGGCATTTTGCTTTATTTTGTTTTATTTTGAAATTTGTTTCATTTTTTCCTGCTTTCTAATATTTTCCAGTTTTTTAGTAGAGATGGGGTTTCACCATGTTGGCCAGGCTGGTCTTGAACTCCTGACCTGAGGTGATCTGCCTGCCTCGCCCTCCCAAAGTGCTGGGATTATAGGCGTGAGCCACTGCGCCTGGCAGATGTAACTTTAAAAGGGGAAGTGGAGGAGTCAGCATTTTTATAGTCAAAGACACTGAAATACTTGAGTCAAGTTACTTTCCCTGAATGGTGACCTCCATGAAAAGAAACTGAACTAATAAGTAATTAGCAAAGATAAAAATTTCTATTGTTCATCAAAGTCATATATACAGTTTCTAAACAGAGGAATATAGATTTTTCAGTTGAACATTTAATGTTGTTCATTAAATCCCATAGGATTTCCATACTATGGGATTATGCTATTGTCATTTAAAAAAATCCAATAAGAAAAAGAAATCCCTGTGTATTTTTTAATTAATTATGTCCTTTTTGAAGAACTCCAAGATATTATTAATGTTGAGAGTTAGTCCTTATACTAAATCTGTGTCTCATTCCAGAAATGCACCTCAGAGAGTATGATGAACAATTTATTAACCATGATTTCAAATCATTGTGTGATTCCAACATAAAATACGCAGACTAAACAATATTAACACATTGTATTGACTCTCATAAAAGTAGTAGAAATAAAATGTCAACCTGATTGGCAATTGAGTATATATAGTCATTGATGTTCATTGACAGTCAGATGGATTTTGACTTTGCTTTGTATGTTGAGTGTGGTTCATGCTTGAGGCACCCCCACTGTATTTTCCGGATGGGCGTGATTAGTAGGCAGCCTTTCAAAGGGTTGTGTGCTAACCCCAGTCTACATGCTGTGGACATGTATGCAGGGTTTTATATGTTTACCAAATAGCACTGTTAAATCCAATAAATCTTTAGAAGGACCAATTTGTCACCAGTGCTGCATTTCGAAAAAAAAAATCTATTATTATTTTCCAGTTTTGAAAAGAATTCAGGTTGTTATAAAACCTAAATGCAAATATATACAGAGTGGAAGGTGACAGACCCGGGAATTCCAGCAGTGTAACAATAAACAACAACAAATAGCCAAGGACTTGGTAATGTGCTCAGGGTTAAATAAGAGTCAGTGGAAGTGGAGAGGTGCATGGGACAGACAGACATTTCTGGGGTAGACTTCCGAGGATGTAACCATGTGGGAAGTGAAGGAAGCGGAGCCATGGACACTGGGTGAGGGATGACACCAGTAACCAGCATAGAGGGTACAGGAGAGAGGACAGGATGGGGAGCAGAACAGCAAGGAAGAGCCGGGAATTGGCAGTGTGCAGGAGTGTGAGTGCCCTTTACAGTTAGGGCTGCCAGGCCTCCTGACCCTGGGAATAAAGAACCATACAGTCTTGCTGCATTTGTGGCTGTCAAGCCAGGGAAGAATCTTTGTTGACAGCTGCAACAGTTGAGAAATTGGTGAGCTGAAACCCCTGACTAGCTTTGCCCTGGGCCCAGTAATTACTGGTAATACTTGGGGAGTTGGACTAGAAATGGTACTCATGGGAACAGTACATGAGGCCTTAAATGTATAAAGGAAGTTTTCCTGCCTTGCAACTAGTGGGCAAAATTTAAGGGAAGGAACACAGATGCTAAGTGCTAGCTAGTACGGGGCAACTGTAGCTTCCCAGCTCAAGGCCCACGTGGTGGTCAGTGGACACTACTAGGCTATCAGCCCAGCTGACATCCCTCTCAGGGGATGTTAGAACTGTTGGTCACAGTTCTTATTCATTTGCATTAAGAAGAAGCAGAGCCCACAGTGGAGAGAGATGTTTTTGTACCACTCTTTTCTTTTTAGTGAAAGAAATGGACATTCTTTATGCAGGGAAGCCTGGCTGTAGGGCTTATCAGCCTTTGGCATGCTTTATGCTATTTTGTAGAGGCCAGGAAGTCTGAAATATTCATTAGCATTCATAGCATCCTTTCTCTCCAGCAGTTCCCACCTTCTCTTTCTACTGCATGCTCCTCCTGCTGGGCCTGCCTCCCTCCCCATGCTCCCATCCTGCAATTGTCGGCTTGGCAGATGATGAGTTAAGGAAGCTCCAGCTGAAGTACTTTCCCCACAAGAAGGTTGTGCAGCAAAATTGTCTGGGATCAGATGGTCCCCCACAATTCCTCTCACTCTAGTCTCCCTGAGGCAAATGCATGGAAGATGGAATGTGGCCTGGTTTTAACTCTTTAACATCTAACTCTGGCTGTTGTTACAGATTGAGTTCTTCACCTCCCCTTTGAAATTCTGCTTTCATTCCTCAGTATCTACCAGCAGGGTCTGCTCTCCAGCTCATCAACCACATTGATGGTCCTGTGGCTGCCTCTCTGTGGTGGCATCTTTATTTTTGAAGAACACTGGGCCTGACATGACTCACCCAAGCTTCCAAATGAATCAGTTTTGTCACTCAATGCCTCCATCTCCAAATTTAAAGAGGCTTTCTGATTCTTTTCATTATTGTTATTGTCAGTCCTCTATAGAAAGGAATCAAGACAGTGGAAACATTTTTATAAAATGACACTTTATCTCTGTGATTAACTGTATAATAAACGGTAAAGTCTTTGCCATGGTAATCTCCTCCTTACACCTTATTGCTTTGATAATAAAAGCTTTTTTATGTCAACAAAATAAAATTTTACTATCCAGGCAGTTTGGCTAAAATGAGAAGATGTGTTTTTAGCAGGAGAAAGGGCACATCTGAAACATGTGAGGTCCGCGTGGATTTTATGGGAGCTCTGTTTATGTAGAACACGTTTGATGTGACTGGTGCCCTCCAGAGGGCTTTACCCAACCATTTAGAAAACTTTTAGTGGCCAGTGGAAAGCCAATTAAAGAGTTATGTATTTCTGTCAAGTACTCAGGATCACTGTTGAAAAGCGAAAAACATTCAGAACTTAGCATTTCAGATGATCAGTGGTGGGAGAACAAATTTCAGTAATTAAACCACCATAGTTTGCAAACTGCCTGTTTTGACTCAGCCAAACCTTGTGTGTTTGGTGAGTATCATGACACCTTTACTCATAAGCTTATGTCTCAAATGATTAAATTCCATCAGTGACCAAAATTATATAAAGTTTTGCATAAATGTGATGTATATGCAAGCACCACAATGTACTAGTTAGTAAGTTTCATTATGGTTATGACACAGAAAAACGAATATGTTGTCTTCCCTTATATTCATCACTATCAAGAAATTTTTGTTGAGCAACCCATAATAGTCTAAGACCATGAAATTGAACAGAAGTTTTTAAAAACTCAGTCAGAGCTCTCTAAGGAAGTGACGATTAAGCAAAGACCTGAAGGAGGACTCAGAGCTGATTAGATGAAGAGAAGCAAGGTTAAGCAGAAGAGTTGTCTTCAAGGCAGAGGGAGGGGCTTGTTTCAAGCCCCTGTGGCAAGGAGAAAGCCAGGCTCGCTCCTCCTGGGATGTCAGGAAGCTTAGATGAGATCATTCCAGGAAGGCACTGGCACTCTACCTAATGTGCCTGGCCCACCATCTGCACTCAGAAAGTGATCAGCTCACATTTTGAGGCAACTGAGGGCTGATACGTGTCTGCAGAGGCATACCTCGAAAGCAAGTGTGTGACCTTGCAGCTTCCACAGTAGGAATGTGGTTCATGATACTGTCTGTGATTCTTCTGTGACTCATCAACTCCCTAATGTCATTCTTCTCCAAGGGACTCGCTCCTCCCTCCATATCTGGTAACTCCATACCAGGGCTTTGCCAAGTGCCCCCTGTCCTTATCCAGCCTGCAGAGTTGTCAAGCCGCACTTGACTACCCACACGTGTCTATCTCTGTCCTGGTACCTCTAAGAAGATTCCACAGAACGTGGAAATGGCACCGATGAAATTACTCCCAAAACTGGATGTGACACACCCAGACACCCCAGGCTTTGTGGGCATTTAGAAGGATTTAGGCATGGTCTTTCCTCTTTGACCTTCTTTTAGTCTGGCACTCACTCGATGTGAGGCTGGCTCCTCACTGTCTGACAGCCTGCCAAAGGACAGGCTGGCTTTGCTACTTCCTCCACATCCACTTCCCACCATTATTCTTCCCTTGACAAGCCTACTGCCTGGAAAGCAAAACTCAAGGAACTCTCAGGTCTACACATTGAGATTCTCAAGGGCAGGCCGGGTTTATCTGCCCCGGGCTGGCCCCTGATCTTGGTTTGCATCAGTTTATCAGCTCCAAGCTGGGTCCTGAGTCAGCAGAGATCACTGGCTTGCCTTTGTGCACATGAGTTTTGAAAGCAGCCACCCATAGATAGCAGAGCTTGAATTACTACGATGCTTGCAGACTATCTTCTATGGAAATGCCCAGAGGAACGGAAGCCTGGTTTGATGCCAACTTCACAGGCTCTTTCACATCCTCAAATGTGTGCATTAAGCAGATTAACAATTTATTGTGTAAACCCTCTTCCCCCCTGTTGCTAGCCCAGAAGGTCTGAACTAACCATTGTATATAAATACCCAGCTTTGTTTAATATGTGTTAGACCCGGGGACGTGTATTATACCCCAGATGTCCATCTTGTAAATTCTCTGGGCACAAAATTATGTTAACAAATTTGATCAACAAAAGTGTTATGACGGTCTTGTGCTGATAAATTAGCAAAGGCCCTTGCCCACACCATTCCACCAACCCCACACACAGGCAGGAGGATTCCCAAGCCTCCAGGGCCTCTGCTTTGCCTGCAGTCTGCTCCTCTCCCCTCCACTGGGCATCTGAGGACGTGCCAGTCTTGTGTCATATGCAGCAGTATTTCCCTTAGTGTGTGCTGGGCATGCTCTCCAAACCTGGGGACTCTATTTATAGAGGCTTCTAGTTGATTCAGGGAAGGGAATCCTAATTTCTTCTTCTTGCCATCGTCATTTTCTTTCCACTCTATCTGCTTTTCACTATTTCCCCAATGAGTCCTGGCAGGTCCTCTCACATCCTTCTCAGCTCTTCCACAAAGAATGTCGTCGTGCTGACTTTTCTCTCTTCTCTCTTCCCTTTCTGTAAGGGATAAAAATTCAAAACATGTCCTCAAGCAGAGTAGCTTAACCATATATTTATAGTTTGGGCTTCTGGCTCCACATCTGTAGATTCTCCCCATATCTCCCCAGCAGCTCGTCTCGAACAGTCTTTGTTTCCCTAAAGTAAGGTAGCAGTGCCCCTCTCTAAGAAGGTTGTAAATAATGAAAACATACATACACACACACACAGATGCCTCTGTCATGGCTATGTTTGTGAACTTGGCAGAGAAGCTCATAATCACAGGAGCACAAAGCCTATTGACTCAACCTGGCATTTCATACAATTACTGAATATGTGCTGGTTGATTACATAGACAGTCTCTGGAAACGCAAGAACTTGTCACATTGGAGACCTCCAGGGAGGGGAACTGAGTAAGTTGGGGCAGAGATGGAATAAAGAGTTCCTTCTCACTGTACACCTCTTTGTATTGTGCATTTCCTATATTTAAAACACATTGACATACCTATGTAACGTCAATAGATAAAGGACAGGCGTCTTGATATGTTTGTTACACCAAAGTGATCATATCCAGTGACCGTAAGCCATGTGTGTCATGGGGCTGGCCGATGTCTACAGTTGAGGGACTAGGCTTAGAGCCCAGTTCTGGAGAACGTGCCATGCACTGTGCAATTAGTCCTTTCCACTAGGATTTCCTGGTTGGGAAGAGCTGAGTTCCTCAGCACACAGTCCTTTACTCTTCAAGTATTTAGGTTGCACAGTCTACTTGAGCCCCCAAACTGCTGTAGATATATCCCAGAAGTCACTTCTTTCTTTGACAAATACTGCAAAATTTTTCAGAGGAAGTAAATTTTCAACACACTTTAAATTGCCAAAGTACATCTGACGGAGAAGAAAAAGTCCATGTGATGGAACAATCTAAGAGTAATAAAGATGATAACAGTGTTTTGAAGCACATTAAATATGAGTTTATAATTAATGTGTATAATTAAAATATACAAACAAGCAAAAAAATCTTCTGATTACCTTTGAAGGATGCTAAGGAACCAACTATCATTTTGAAAACGAAAGGGGAGAATCAAGCATTCATCCTACCTGACCTATGCAAACTATACTTCATGATAACCAAATCATTGATAAAGTTTCTCTTTATGGAAGAATTCCAGGAAATAAATGAAGAAGGAGCGATAGAATGTGAATATCTCAATTTTGCAAACCCTATAAATCTAGGCAATGATCATCATTGGCTGCTAAGATCATAAAAAAGAGAGCTGTCTTTTGTATTTCCTATAAATTTGCCATTTTAGATGTAGAAATTTGATTAAACTCAGTCTGATTTTTTTTCAGGTGGAGTAGTTCATATCGTGTATACTTCCATCAGCACACACATAATGACACAATACACTTATCAAGTGTTCCTCCTAAGAAAATAAAACCTGAATCTAATCAAATTTCTACATCTAATACAATTTATAGGAAATACAAAAGAACAGGCTAAATAACACCATGGAGATGTAATCAGCAAAATTCAGGCTTTGCACAACTCCTCAGGATAAACAACCTAATTTCTTCAACAAATAAATTGCAAAGGGGATGGGAAAACAGATGAGAGGGAACCTCTGGATTAAAACAGATGTAAGAGTCAGTCAACCAATTGGAATGAACAGGGCTTGTTTAGATCCTGGTTTTAACACACTGTTAAAAAAAAAAAGATTTATGGGACAGTTGGGGAAATGTGAATACTAAGTAGATATTTGATAACATTAAATTATTGTGAATGTTTTATAGGTGCTATAGTAAATTACTGTGGTCCCCAGAAGTCCTTATATTTTAAAGATATATATTTAAATATTATGACTAAACTAAAAATATAAAGAGAATCTGACATCTGTGCTCACCCACCCTGGGGATTTTCCCCAGGCTCTTCACCCTGCACAGTTCCCTGCCTTTTTGCTAAAACCTCTCTTCACTCCTTCCTGCATAAAAATCTGTAAAAGGACATATAAGGAATTTGTCATGATGCATTACTTCTGGGAGGGGAACTAGAGAACTGGGGGTTGGGATGGGATAGGAGAGAAGCAAACTTTGGGACAGATCATTGTTAGCTTTATGCAGGTAATATCTTTTCAAAGGACTAACCAAAAAATAAATGAAATACGAGGAAAAGTTCATTAGAACCTTGAAATGCTTACTCGGGAGAATGAAAAAGGCAGAGACTCATGTTGTTGAGCATGTGGATGGATTGGCCCAGACCACATTTCTCAAAGTATGGTCCCAGGACCATCTGCAGCAGAACTGGGCCATCTCCTTCCCTCCCAGCCAGAATCTCTCAGGGTGGAGCACAGAGACACTGGGAAATACAGTTCTTAAGGACCTAAGTGCCAGCTTTTCAAATACTTATTATATTGTTTTGGAACTTTGGAATGCATAGGACAAAAATATTCCCAAATTTAAATTCAAAGCAGCACAATTCTGAAAGTCTAAAAGACTTTTTTTTTAGGTTTGTTGACAATGATTTAATCAGCAGATGTCACTATGTAATCCTTGGGAACATCCCTTCCATATTGCCTCATTTTTTGGAGAGGCAGAGTGTACTGCTGGCATTGTAGCATAGAAATATTTATGGTAATTTTGTATTTTGTTTAATGAAAATAATTTTTCTTTTACTTTCAGTGCTTATTAAAAGTTTATCTTTGATTAAGCATTCTTTGCTTTTGTTTTTGTTTTTCCCCAGCATCATTGACAAAGAAGTTTCATTAATGGCAGAAATGGATAAAGTTAAAGAAGAAGCCAGTAAGTAGACAACACATGGTTATTTTGATTAGGAGCTTCCCAATCAGAAGCAATCCATAGGTCAGACTGACAATGATACCGGATTCTGAACAGGGTCCTAAAATTTATGCTGAAATTTTGGCTCATGAACTCTGTAACCTTAGGCATGTCTATTAGCCCCTGGAAGCCTCATTTACATCATCTGGCAAAAGGATACAGTTGCAACACTCACCTCATACAGGTGAGTGCATGGCAGGATGGACACTCAGTACATAATAGGTGTCAGTTGAGTTTTCTAAAGTCCAAAGGGATGTTTGTGCACATAAAGAACTTATAGTTAATTGGATTTAAAATGACATCGAATTTAGTATTAGATTTTAAGACAATTTTAACTCTTTAAAACTTATAAATCCCATCATCATTTTTACTAGTTCTTTTTTAGGTTCAATTAAGTTTATCATATTAAATTTTCCTAGAAAAGTAGTCGCATTTGAAACTTAATTACTTAAATTCCCCTCAACATTTTTAATTACATATATAAATTTAATATATCTGATTTGTCTTAAGGGCTTCAGATGTCAGACAAGGCAAACTCACAAACCTAACAAGCAAAGTGTTCCTAAGCTTTTAAGCAACTCTTATAAGATTACTGATTCAAGGCCGGGCGCGGTGGCTCACGCCTGTAATGGAACACGAGGTCAGGAGATCGAGACCATCATGGCTAACACGGTGAAACCCCATCTCTACTAAAAATACAAAAATAAAAAATTAGTCGGGCATAGTGGCGGGCACCTGCAGTCCCAGCTACTCAGGAGGCTGAGGCAGGAGAATGGTGTGAACCTGGGAGGCACAGCTTGCAGTGAGCTGAGATTGCGCCACTGCACTCCAGCCTAGGTGACAGAGCAAGACTCCATCTCAAAAAGAAAAAAAAAATAAGATTGATAATTCAAAATTAAAGATACACTAAACAGTTTTTTTGTTTGTTTGTTTGTTTGTTTACGGAGTCTCGCTCTGTCACCCAGGCTGGAGTGCAGTGGCGCCATCTCTGCTCACTGCAAGCTCCGCCTCCCAGGTTCACACTATTCTCCTGCCTCAGCCTCCTGAGTAGCTGGGATTACAGGCGCCTGCCACCACGCCTGGCTAATTTTTTGAGTTTTTAGTAGAGATGGGGTTTCACCATGTTAGCCAGGATGGTCTCGATCTCCTGACCTTGTGATCCACCCACCTTGGCCTCCCAAAGTGCTGAGATGACAAGCTTGAGCCATCACACCCGGCCTAAACAGTTTTCTTAAAATACTCCAGTTCTGTTTGTGAACTTCGTCAAATACACTGACCAACCTGCCAACTGAAAACCGCAAAAGAAAATCAATTCCGTATTTTAAATTGAAAATCACAAATCAGATTGTTTAATGTACCAAATTCTCTGTTTAAATAATGAACATGCTCAAATTATCTTGATCATTGCAAAACTTAATCCTAAATTTAACATAAAATATTAACATTCTGGGTTTGACTTGTTTTATTTTCTTTATGCTGATTTCTAAACCTTTCCACTGTGGTAAAGTTACTTGAGTAGTAGAGAAGAATTACCGTCTTAAATAGACTGAGGCTCATGAGTTGGAAATTTCAACAAAGACAAGATTACTTAGTCAGATTCAACATCAAACCACAAGTGAATGTGTGAGGCCCTCTCTTATTATTGAATTTAGTTTGCTGTGTTAATGGGGCCCCTAAAACCCTATTTTTCAACTGGGATTTAGTTTTACAATCCTTGTCTCCTGGGCATTTTAAATTCCTCATCTTTACCCAAAGATGAATTGGATAAATGGCAGTCTGTGCCCCTAACCAGATTTCAGTGAAATCCCTTTACCTTTGATGTGATGTCTTTCTTTTGCCAGAATGAAAGATCAGACCAGATTCTTCATTCTGTTTTATTTTTCTTGTCTGGACCTAGGCCATAATTCAAGTGTCATTTTATGGAAAATAGCTATCGTTATTTTTGTTACACAGTTTTCTAAATTATTTTGTTATTCATTTCAGACCTCCTTTAGTCAGGCATCTAAATAATTGTAAGCAACATTTTAGAATCCTGAAATACAGCAAGCTTTGTTAAATGAAACTAATGTGATCCAGGGTGAAGCTATGGACTATTTAGGTAGTTAAACAATCTCTTTGATTGTGAAATTATTTTATTCTTATGAAATTTGTTGACATCTTCAGTAAAAGTAGATTATATACACAACTTGGGATTTTCCCTACTTCTCAAGTATAGCTTACTTCAGTTTCATGTCCTAATGATAAAAATGCTAACAACCAACACAGACACAAATGATCCTCTTGAACCAAAATGGAAAGTCACTAGAACATCATCACTTTCTTAGAGGTCAAGAAAAGACCTCGGGTTTCATGTACTCATTTTTGCTTCTTGAGACATGATAGCGTTTGATGCCAAGACCTGTGGAATTTGGAGCATCTCTGGAGAGCATCCCATTTTAAAAACGTACTCAGTCAGTAAACACATGGGCTTCCTTGTGTCCAGGATAAACAGCAAGCAGACAAATGTAGAGCCTGCACTCACCAAGCTTTCAGGCTAGCTGAAACTGCCAGATTGGTTAACAGGATTCACCTAACTTCAGTAATGGGTACAGCAGGTCCTGGTTTTTGAACTAACCTCAGCCCTGGGGAAGCCCATTTGCATGCTTTCGAGGTAGGCAGAACTGAGTTCAAGTCCAACCTCCATCTCTAACTGGCTATGTGTCCCTGAACCATGTTATTGACTTCTCAAAGTCTAATATTCCTTAGGCCCTGGCGATGGCTCACACATATAATCTCAGACTCTTTGGGAGACCAAGGCAGGAGGATTGCTTGAGGCCAAGAGTTCAAGACCAGCCTGGGCAACATAGTAAGACCCCATTTCTAAAAAAATAAAAAAAATAAATAAATTAGCCACGTGTGGTGGCATGTGCCCATAGTTCTAGCTATTCTAGAGGGTGAGAGGGGAGAATCACTTGAGCCCAGGAGTTTAAGGCTGCAGCAAGCTATGATCATGCCATTACACTCCAGCCTGGGTAACAGAGAGAGACCCTGTATTAAAAATAATAATAACAACAACAATAATAATATCCATCTCAAGTAGTTATTGTAAAGATAAAACGAAAAAATACATGTCAGGCACTTAGCACAGAGCCTGACACAATATGTGTGCAAAAAGGGAAGAGTTCTTATTAGTAAATTACCCCAACCCCCTCATATTACAGTCAAAAAATGGAGATCAGGGGTTCTGTTGCATCTCTCAAATGACAAGCCTGTATCAACACTATGTCTTCTCCACAGATAGAAAGAACCATGGAATTTCTCCCCACTAACTACAGAACTGTCTTTACAACCATCATCTTTAACTTGGTTCTCTGTGGTCTCGAGTATTTTTCACACTTTACATTTCCTGTAGACGTTATAAATCATATTTCCTCAATTATAACAGAAGCTCCTAAATCCCTCATGGCACCTAATCCAGTGCTGAGAAGACTGCAGGTACTTCATAAATATTTGTTAAATGAGTCACTGTAAATAAATCAGTATCTGTAGACTGTGGGAACGAATATTAGTGAACATTCATCTAATTGCAAAAAAGAGGAAGTATATTCTAGATGAAGAGATCTCACTTTATCAATAATATTTAGAGTTAGCATTTTGAGTATACTATATGAAACACCTCACATATGTTATTCCATTTATTTCCACAATACCCCTACAAGACGTGATCAGTTCCTACACAGATTTTACAGAAGAAGAAACCAGGTGTGTTGTAGTGCTAGGGTCTCAAACTTCATGCTTATACCCAGGTAAGCACAGGTGTCAAGTTCACTAGAGATACGGGAAGAAAACATTACTTTGTAAATTCATAGTAACACAAACAAATTATGAAGTAGAATGCAAAATTCATGAGAACTTTTAAGGAATAAAAAGTATTCCAAAGAATCTTTGTGCTTAAAGAGCCACTTCTCCGGCTCCTGGCCCCTGGCTCCCACCTTGGGATTTTAAGTATATTTTCTGCTGAGGGTTATTGTTTTGAGAAGCCTTAAGATTTTCTATGGTTCAGATAATATGAGCAAGCTTCCGATGTGTTTCAAAAACTTGAAGGAGTTTATAAATCCTATTGAGAAAGTGGATTTCAGCTTACCAGTTACTGTTTATACATACATAATATTAATTAAGTCTTGAATGCAGTGAAAACTTAAGCTGTACAGAATTGTCTTCCTCTACAGATTTCTGAAAGTATGGTGCTTCCAAAACATACTTATTATTCTATTGCAAATTACAGGATCAATGAAGCTTAAAATCTGATCTGTTTTTGTTTTTTGTTTGTGTGATTGATGTTTTTGAGGTGAAAACGTTCACCCCCTCCAGCCAAAGAATATTGGCTTTAGATCTCAAGTTTTAAGGCTTTTTTCATAATGAAAGGCTTTGAAATGTTAATGGGACTATATGTAAAATGCATTTCAACACTTAACTGATGCAAAGTATTCGTTTCCATGCACATTGGCATGAGTGTAAACAGAATTTATTGGTGATCTTGCACCTGCATTCCTATTTTAGGGCCCATTTATATCTATTTCTATAAAATATTTTGTTTGGTATGAATGCCCAAGTTCTACTTAATCAAAAAGAACAATGGCCCCTAATTGTCACAAGTCTCACAAATGATCCATGAAGAAAAGTCAGATCTGTTGGACTGTGTCATCACTGAGGGCCTAATGACCCCTTTACTAGCTGCTTTTCAAGTCTGGGCCTTCAGATCTATTATTATTATTATCATTATTATTATTATTTTGATGAGACAGTGTCTTGCTTTGTTGCCCAGGCAGGTCTTGAACTCCTGAGTCAAGCAATCCTCCTGCCTCAGCCTCCCAAAGTGCTAAGATAACAGGTGTGAGCCACTGCGCCTGGCACAGAATTAATTTTTTTAATTTTAGTTTGCAAGAAGAACATACTTCATTTCATATTCCTACTTGAATTGTTTTCTCATGCTGCAGATGTTAGTCCCACCCATATATTGAATTATAATGGCAAACAACATAACCAGTCAAAGGTATGGATACTAAACAGTCTTAAGTGACCCCTGTAGAAAAGGAACTTCCATCCTTCTTTAGATATTCCCTTTAAGTAATAGATTAATTCATTCATTGAATTCTTCACTCAGCAGGCATATTGCATACCCCTTGGGTACCAAGCAGGCACTAGGTGCCATGGACACAAAGAACTACATAGTGCAGTTCCCACCATAGTCCCGAGAATGACTGGAGATGCTCGCAGGAAACAGATAGGGCCAAATGGGGCAGGGGGAAACCATGGCACACTGGGCACCCGACTCCATCTAAAGAGGGCAGTGGCTTCTTGGCTTCAGCCCCTTGTCACCATGTAGGAATGTTGACCAACTGTGGCCAGAAATTCCAGTACTTTAAGAGATGCTAGAGAGCCAGCTTTCAAATGGAATCTTCTAATTTTTAAATGTGGGCAGTTAATTTGTAAATGTAATGTGTGGACCAAACAAGACATATGTACTCTGGCTGAAAATGATAGTGAGCCACCTTTTTGTGACCTTTGGTCCCACTGGGTGTCCTGAGACATCATTCAGCAATATGTTGTCTACATTGAGATGAAACTTCCTTTCACTCTCATCATCCAGACAAGTTTTTCACTAGCTCCTCTGTATTCAGAAAGACTATTAGGCACAGATCTGTCTGCCCAGCCACATGGTATTGTAAATGGGGGCCAGGGGGAGCCCCAGTTAAATAATCAAAGCATGATTAGCATAGTTTGGCAGATGATAAAGCTGTATGAGTTATAGACTAATTATTAACATCTCAACATTGATATCAGCATAAAAAGATGATGTCTTGGGGCCGGGCGCAGTGTCTCACGCCTGTAATCCAGCACTTTGGGAGGCCGAGGCAGGCAGATCACAAGGTCAGGAGATCAAGACCATCATGGCTAACACGGTAAAATCCTGTCTCTACTAAATATACAAAAAATTAGCCAGGCATGGTGGTGGGCGCCTGTAGTCCCAGCTACTCGGGAGGCTGAGGCAGGAGAATGGTGTGAACTGGGGAGGCGGAGCTTGCAGCGAGCCGAGATCACGCCATGGCACTCCAGCCTGGACGAAAGAGCGAGACTCCATCTCAAAAAAAAAGAAGATAATGACTTTCAGTCTGTCTAAAAAATGGTTTATGATTTGCAGGGAATCTTAACTCTTGATGGATTCTGTACTTCTTTTTGGGCTTTTGCAGTGACTATCTTTTGATATTTTGAATAATAAGAACTCTTAAAATCAGAAATCATATTGTTTGGACCTGCATGTGTGCTGTGAATCTGGTCTAATAAAGCAGTTGATCCTTGTTCAGCCAAGCATAGAATGTGAGTCCGACACGCATGTCATCTTAGATGAACACCTTTTTTCTTATAACTCAAAATGCTCATCCCAAAGAAATGAAGGCAATTCATATGAGTCGAATTAGAGAGCCACAAGTCTATCTATTGAGAGATCCAGCTTCATATTTAAATCTCATCCTGTGTGTTTGTATTGATTGCTTCTGAGCACCGTAATCTTTTGGGAAACACGTGTATACACACACACAGACACACACAGACACAAATCAACCGATAGGCTACTACATCTATTTGAACCTTTAGTTCATCTGAAGATGTGAGAAAATGTTGGAGCCAGAGTACTCCCCAGTGTCTTGTCTACGTGTGCAGGTGCTAAAAAATTCACACGAATCTAGTTCTAGCTGGCCTAACTCACTCTTGAAATTTTTCCATTGGGGACACTTATAGAAAGACCTAAGACACTCTGGGGTAGAACTTCTGTTTCTTTGCTGAATGGAAACATATCTGCAGAGTGTCAAAAGCAGAGACATTTTTGGCTCACAAAAAAACTAATAAAGTTAGATTTTTATGTCAGATTCCAATAACACAGCTAGTCACCCTAAGTGAGTATGTGTTAAAGTTCAAGAGGGTTGCTGCTGTTAAAATTTAATAGTGCAGCACATATAGAATGATTTCTGCTTAGTAGACTTCCTGTCTTTGCAGTATTACTCAGAGAGGGTTTTAATAAGTGTTGTTTTTCAGAGATCGTTGTTCGGAGTAACAAATATCAAAAGTCTAAATTCTGTAAGTGAGGTCAGACACCAATGGAGAAAATGTAGAGTGGGAGTGTACAGTGAATCAGAAGGGACTGTGTTTGGCTTGGGGATTGGTGGAGTAGGACAGGAGGAACTGGTTTGTTGGTAATAGGTACAGAGGGTGAACCCACCTCCATGACCAACTCAGAAAACACAGTCATGGTCTAACAAAGCAATCAATCTGTGGAGTGAGAACTGATTCCAAGAAATTAGGTTATTTAATATGTTTCAATCTCTGGCCCTAATATATGACTCCTCCTTATTTGGCAGTGGAAATCCTGACTGCTCGTCAGAAGAAAGCAGAAGAACTAAAGAGACTCACTGACCTTGCCAGTCAGATGGCAGAGATGCAGCTGGCCGAACTCAGGGCAGAAATTAAGGTCAGTTCTAAAATATCACAGCCTGAACCCTGAGCCAGAGAGCTGATCCCCATTATGTTTGTTTTGCATCCACAGAGTTCTGCTCTCTGAGGATCTAACATCTACACCCAGCTCTCTTCCACAGGGTGGAAATAGAGAACACAGAAGGGGGAAGACCCACATAATCACTGTCTTTAAGTGTAATGTGCTTTGAAGGAATGTGTTACTCCAAAGGAGAGGTACAGGCTATTTTGTCAGTCAGTAGAGACGGACCCAAATAAAGTAACTTGGCCATGAATTATAGCTGGGATGGGGGATATTATTTTCACACGGTGTGATTTATATGTATGCATATAAACACATCCACAGGTATATACACACACACGAAGCATGAACGTAGTGTAATGGTGAAGATTAGAAATCATGCAGTCTGTAGAGATTTCTTTCTTATATTCTTTTCTAGTTTAGTTGCATTTTTATTAAGAATACTACCCATAAATATGTATTTATTAGATTTCTTCATTGACAAGCAACAGAAACTGACCCTGGCCAACCTCAAGGACAAGTAGAATTTGACAGGATGTGAGTATAGCTGAGCAAAGCAGAGCCCTGTCTGAAGGCTCAGCTCAACAATTAGGTAGGAACCGGGGTGGCTCTGGTGAAATAAGAAGCAATAATCACTAGACTGTCATGGGACCATCAGCCCTGTACCACCCCACTTGGCTCGGATCCCTAAGAGAGAGGCTCTGATTGGCCTCCACTTGGGTCATGTACATCATTTGGCCCAGAGAGGGTGTGACATCTTGATCGCCAGACCCACCAAGACTATGGATCTTTGAAACTGCATCAGGGTACAGTTACCAGAAGGGGAAATAGTTACCAGGAAGGCAAGTATAAGTATTTACAACAAAATAGGAAGAAATTTTAAAATTCCCCTTATCCACTTTTCCACCCAGTATACTAAACACACACACACACACACACACACACACACACACACACACACGCCTTCCAGCTTCTTACCCACTTCCAGGAAACTAGAGTGGTTACAAGACACAGCTGCTGCTAGCTTTGAAAGTAAGATTGCAAATTGGGGCATAAAACTGCTTGGCAATGATAGACAGTGGCAAGTGACTTTTCAACTCCCTCCCTCCTGGTTGGGGATGAAAGCGGGCCCCATGGGGAAGAGGACCTCATCCGAGGGTGCTGAGGGCATCAGTGGCCTTTCCCTCCTCACCTTCTCTGCTCTGGCCTTTGCGGCCTCCCACCCAGCCAATTGCAGTGGCCTCCACACTAGTCTGTCTGCCTACACTGTCTCCCTCCAGCTCGTACTCCACTAAGACCAGACTTAAACTCCCAAAGCAGATCTGGTTTCCCCAGCATATCTCCTTCCCCTCAGAAAGAAATTCGCAACTGGACTTCAATATATATTCCAACTTCCATCTCTCTCTACAAAGATCCCAGCTTGTTAGAACATCAAGTAAGAAATACAAAATTGCTAGCTTCCTGATCTGTTGAAATCAACTCATCTTCGGAGTTTCATTTCTGCCTATCAAAACGCCACCCATCATAAAATAGTAGCACAGGGTTTGGAGTGAAACAGTCCAGCTGCAAAATTTTCTACTTCTGTGACCTTGGATAAGTTATGTGTTCTCTTAGATTCTTAGAACCCCAATTCCCCCATCTGTAAAACAGAGGTAATAATAGTACTGACTTCATAATACTGTAATCAGATGAAATGAGATTATCTGGTAAGAATTTGCCCATTGCCTTGTAAGTGTTCAATGATTTTTTCAATGTTCGCTCTTGCATAACTCTTTCCCCATTGCCCTCAGTAGGAAATAATTTCTTCCTCTTTCATATTCCTAAAGCACCAACCACATTCCACCTTGTATTGTAGTTAATGGTATCTGTTTTCCTTGCCATTGCTAAACTCCCTGGTAAACTCAAGAAGGGACTTGAGTCACAGTTATTTCTGTTATTTCTCACCGTGTCTTCTACACATAGATCTTAATTTTAAATGAATTGAAAAATAATCTCTTTCTCACTTCTTTTCACAGCACTTGAAATTCTGCCATTTAAAATAATATTTTCCAGACACTAAAGGCTTTGTGGACATCCCGGTTCCCTATTAAAATAGGAATGGGGGTCTAGGAAGGGCGACATGTTTTCTCTTGATGGTTAATACCTTAGCAGGCACTTGGCCAAACTCAGAAGACCCTGCCAGAATGCAATTCAGAAAATTACTAGGAGGGCGAGGGGTGCTAAAAGGTTAAATAGATGAGTCAGACACACATTCCATGTAGGCCCAAACAAGAGAAACACAGGCCCCTCAAATATTCCCCAGGCAGGAAGATGCTCATTCCCTAGCCAGGTCAGCACTAAGACTGAGCGTGGAGCCTCCCAGCAACAGGGCTGGAAAGATCCCCACCAGGTCAGCACTGCAGTGGACACTGGAAGAGCAGAGTGAACGCATCCATGGGGTGCCTCAGTCATTTCTGTAATCATGGGGTTCCTGCTTTCCATCTCTTTCCTCCAGCACTTTGTCAGCGAGCGTAAATATGACGAGGAGCTCGGGAAAGCTGCCCGGTTCTCCTGTGACATCGAACAGCTGAAGGCCCAAATCATGCTCTGCGGAGAAAGTGAGTTTTGCATATTTGCCAAGTAATTCTGTGTGAGTAACCTTGGTGCTATTTGGAGTTGCTATTGGAAATGTCAGGTGTGCAGTCCCCCCAGGG
This sequence comes from Hylobates moloch, assembly GCF_009828535.3. Classification (NCBI taxonomy): domain Eukaryota; kingdom Metazoa; phylum Chordata; class Mammalia; order Primates; family Hylobatidae; genus Hylobates; species Hylobates moloch. The sequence continues at coordinate 41,823,458 of NW_026652276.1, read as the reverse complement.
GGCTAACATGAAGTCTAAAGAGATTTAATGATCTAAGCTCATGACACAAGTCACCAGAAATGTCGAGATTTGAACTTAGAGTCTTCAAATGCCACTGCCCATCAGTAACTCCCCAGGATTTATTAAGTGGAGCAGAACAGGTCAACTAGTTTATACCTTTTGCAAACTTTTATTAAGCACTGCCAGTTAAACTGCTTCTCTGATTTCAAACAGCCCTGGTTCTACAGAAACTCGTTAGGCAGAGAGTGAGTCTTCCTAACATGTCTGGGAACAATCAGCTATTGTTGTGCAGGGCCCAGCTGTTGTGCGAGCCCCTCAGCAGTGCCCTGAGCCTCCGCCCTTGGTTCTCTGTGCTGAGTGAGGCTGCAGATAATGAAAGACTTCACTCAGCCATTAGCTTTAGTCTTGTTCCCTATTAAGCCTTAATTAGAGCAGCTAATGTGCAACAAAATTGGCTGCTATATTTTCCCCCTACACCAGCCCACCCACAAGGGGAGGTGGGAATGAGCACTGAAGCGGCTTTAAGGACGGCCGCAAGGAGGAAAGGACTAGTCAATGACGTGGAAACCCACAGCCTCGCAGTTAGCTGAAAAATTAAGATTTGGCTGCACATCCTATTATGATATAATTAACTATACTATACTACACTGCATATATATAGTAACACAATTTGCTTTTATCACTTCACAATCTATGGTAGACATTTTTTCATATCAATATATTTAACCAGTCATTTCTCTAAATATAATAGATGTCACCGGTCTCCTGGTTGCTGCATTTAGATTGCCTCCAGTTTTTCACCATTAAAATAACACTCTCATCACCTGAGGCCAGGAGTTCAAGGCCAGCCTGGCCAACATGGTAAAACCCCCATCTCTACTAAAAATACAAAAATTAGCTGGGCGTGGTGGCAGGTGCCTGTAAGCCCAGCTACTTGGGAGGCTGAGGCAGGAGAATCACTTGAACCTGGACCTGGGAGGTAGAGATTGAAGTCAGTGGAGATCGCACCACTGCACTCCAGCCTGGGTGACAGAGCGAGACTCCATCTCAAAAAATAAATTAATTAATTAATTAAATAACACTGCTGCGAGCATCCTTATCCACACATGCTTGCCAATTATTTGATTTTCTGACTGCATTTTTAAAAATTATTGTTCCCCCCGTACTCTTCCTTATGAAAGAATCTACCTATTTGCCATTCTCTATCCCCAGCTTTTGCCCTACCTCTAAAAAAGGGAACTGCCCACCCTCCTTTCCACTTCAGCCCTCAATGAGCAAGACAGTGATGCTGAGTGATGCCCTGTCACCGATCTCAGGGGCGATGGAGAGGTGCCCCTTCACCTCCTTTCCTCCTGAGCACTTCAAGTGCCATCTAGTGGGGGAAATGGTCCCTTACCAAATTCCAGGTGTCCATTCTGAAAGACAGACACCGTAATCATCCAAAGGCCCTTCCTTCTCAGCTTTGTTGAGAGCACATTGAGAACCCACAGGTACTGAACCGGAAATAGTGGACCCTGATCTGCAGATAATAATGACCCCATGAAACTGAATCTGGTGAGCACAGGAGCCACGGAAATCCCCTGGTCACATTTGGACAGCCCCAGCTTGCTGTCACACCTTCCCAATACACTGAAGGGACTGGGGATGCGTCCCTGGCCTTTCCATTTCTCCTGTATTGTGATTCCTACTGGTCCCGCCTAATCCTCTAGCAGAACCCTGGGTTTAAATCTGATCCAACGAAGGGAGCAGACAAAATTGCTTTCAAAAATTGGTGACAGTTTTAAGCATCAAAGAAAGGTCTAGCTGGCAGTCAGATTCTGGTGAACTGTGAGAGAGAAGTCGTGGCTTTATCCTTGAATTGATTCCCTCCAGTTCCGATTCAGTGTAATCACATAGAAATCATCCCAGCAGAAACCACCACTTTCAAAACCAGCGGGAATGGTCATAATAAACGCTGAGCAGACCTGCCTGAGCCCTGAGCCCTGAGCTCTGACGGGTGTCTGCCTGATCAGCCTGCCTTGCCTGTAACCTTGGAAGTGGTGCACATCTGCAGTGAGGCTGCCGAAAACGGGGCTGATTAAAGGTGTGATAACGGATCACCAATGAAATTTACAAGATGCCTTAGGGGCTGGCGGGCCTGGCCCTGTGTTTGGGGGATATGCATGACCCAGAGTAACAGAATTCCTAACATCCAACATCACCCCATTCCCAAGTTCTCAGAACATCGTGGATCTGACAGGCCAGAGTGTCCGCATAGCTCCCAGTCTTTCTGTGTCTGCAGTACCAGTTGGTCCAGGGAACTGATCCGGGAAGTGAGAACAGGTTTGGTAATGAGGACTCTACGAGGCAGAGTGCATTTGCAGACAGGGCCAGAGAGGGAACCTTGAGGTTTCATTATCTCTTTTCCCTTGGTGGTTCTTGACCTAAAGAATAATATTTAAGTTGGTCAGATATGTCTTATTTCCTACAAATGTCTCCCAACTTGGATGATTATGCTGTAATCACAGTTCAGTGATTCCCACAAGAGAAATTTGGTTGTTCTCTTAAGCACCAAGATGCCCTTTCAAATAACATCTTTCAAAAGAAAACTTTTTAATGTTTTTGTGGAGCTCCTGGCCAGTTTCTTCATCTTCTTGCGCTTCCTAATGGGTTACTGAGGCAGCAGTGTTGGAGGTGCAGCTCATAACACTGAGCACTTTCTTATTGCAGTTACACATCCAAAGAACAACTATTCCTCAAGAACTCCCTGCAGCTCCCTGCTGCCTCTGCTGAATGCACACGCAGCAACCTCTGGGAAACAGAGTAACTTTTCCCGAAAATCATCCACTCACAATAAGCCCTCTGAAGGCAAAGCGGCAAACCCCAAAATGGTGAGCAGTCTCCCCAGCACCACCGACCCCTCTCACCAGGCCATGCCGGCCAACAAGCAGGTAAGCAGACACTGGTGCAGGGTGCCAGGGGGAAAAAAAAAAAAAACCCTGTTTCCAGAGGAAGAAAATAGCAACTACTAGATTCTAGGCCTCCTGGGGTCACACTCAGGCTCCCGCCACCTGCCCTCACCCACTCCCCACCCAGCAGCACTGCCCAACTGGCCTCTTGGGAACTCCCCTGGTCACTCTCGTCCATGCCTCCCAGGTGCTTTCCCACGTGGAGGAAGTGGCCTGCATACACTTTTGACCACGTGAGCAGAGTCCACCCAAGTGACACGGCTCTTCTCATGGCTAGGACTGCCACCATCCCTGGGGCCCCGAAACCAGCCCACATGTGGAAGGGACCCACAGAGACTCGGGAACAAGACTCAGAACCTGGCCACTGAAACTACTAATGAGAGGAAATCTGGCATTTGTTTTTTAAGATATTTTAATCCCCACTTATGTTTAGCTGATCAATAAAAGGCTAAAGTTAGTGCAATCTTCTCTTCTCTTGGGATTTCAGTAAGGAAAATACATTTCAAAATGGCATTCTTCATTCTTATCTTCTATGACGTCTAAAGACACAAGTGTCCAAAGAACAATCTTCCTTCTCCTTCTGTTTCTCCACTGTATCTTTTGGAGGTGATTTTCCCCTTATCCTTAGAGAATTAACAAAAAATTGGGATCTGCCGGGTGCAATGGCTCACTCCTGTAATCCCAGCACTTTGGGAGGCCAAGGTGGGCAGATCACTTGAGGTCAGGAGTTTGAGACCAGCTTGGCCAACATGGTGAAACCCCATCTCTACTAAAAACACAAAATTTAGCCAGGCATGGTGGCGGGTGCCTGTAACCCCAGTTACTTGGGAGGCTGAGGCAGGAGAATCACTTGAACCCAGGAGGCGGAGGTTGCAGGGAAGCCTAGGCAACAGAGTGAGACTGCATCTCAAAAAAAAAAAGGATCTGATGATATAGAAGTTGGGCATGCTATAAAGATACCTAAGATACCTTTTATCATTTCCAAGAAAAAGTCTTTCTTTTTTCTTTTTTTTTTGTAAGTCTTTTAAAATGCTAGTTTTCTAACAGGTGTCTTGTTGGGTTTTGCTGTCTCAGCCTTTGAGAATTCTTATTAATGATATTGACAGGTGTTTTCTCAGGCCCTGAAGTCTTCATGAGCTTTAACATAGCACTTTGACAAGGAGCATGTTATAATCTCATTAGTTAAAGATCATAATCAAATCTGTTTTTACTTGTAAGTCTAAATATATCTTCACAGTTTTTTTTCTTTTTTTTCTTTTTTTTTTCTTTTTTTTTTTTTTTTTGTGGCACAATCTCGGCCCACTGCAGCCTCAACCTCCTGGGCTCAAACAATCCACCAGGCTCAGCCTGCAGGGTAGCTGGGACTACAGGCACGTGCCACCACGCCTGACTAAATTTTTTTGTATAATTTTTGTAGAGATGGGGTTTTGTCATGTTGCTGTCAAATTCCTGGGCTCTAGCGATCCACCTGCTTCAGCCTCCCAAAGTGCTGAGATTACAGGCATGAGCCACCATGCCTGGCCTCTCTGTTCGTTATTAAATACCATGCTAATAATTAAGTCTAAAATTTAGTCTAAGAGTTTCCCTTTTTCATAATTTCTTTAAAAACAAAGGAGGCCAGATTAAGTACTATCTATGTAGATACTTTTTCAGTTCTCTGGTTTAGCAATTTAGGTAATGGCTCATTTAAGTTGAAATCCACTCAAATATCTAAGTCAGAACACTGTAGACCCAGGCAAGAAGGGCCCTTGGACTGGGCCCTGTGTTTTCAAGTAATCCTTCTTGACCCTTCCGCAGCCATGGCCCTCTCTACAGAGTAAGGAATCGGAGAGACCAAGGAGACAGGGCCACTGGAATCTACACTCTTTGTTCTGAAGCATGCTTGCCAGTCAGCACTCGAGATCCTGGGTTACTCTTCCCGGGCGCAAGCCTGCTCACAGGAACTGCCTGGACCACTTTCCTGTATACATCATCTTGAAGATGAATGACACTGCCAGTTTGCACACCCATCCGCCTGAAGGGTGGGAGTGGAGGCGATGCTTAGGTGTGCAGGCTGGAATGTCCACATTCGTATGTGCAAGGCCCCCTTACAATGTGGGATGGAGCCAGAGATAGGAAAAGACAGTATTCAGACGTATGGTGTGTGAACCCCGAAAATCTGAGACAGGTCTCAGATAACTTAGAAAGTTTATTTTGCCAAGGTTGAAGACATGCACCCGTGACACAGCCTCAGAAGGTCCTGATGACATGTGCCCAAGGTGGTGGGGCACAGCTTGGTTTTGTACATTTTAGGGAGACATGAGACATCAATCCATTTGCGTAAGGTGAACATCAGTTCAGTCCGGAAAGGTGGTTCTACTGGAGGCAAAGGCGGACAACTGGAAGCGAGGAGGGGGCTTCCAGGTCTTAGGTAGATAAAAGATAGATGGTTGTATTCTTTTGAGTTTCTGATTAGCCTCTCCAAATGAGACAATCAGATATGCATTTATCTCGGTGAGCAGAGGGGTGACTTTGAATAGAATGGGAGCCAGGTTTGCCCTAAGCAGTTCCCAGCTTGACTTTTCCCTTCAGCTTAGTGACTTGGGGACCCCAAGATTTATTTTCCTTTAACAGATGTATGGACCTACATTTGTACTCTTGTTCTAGGCTCTGAATTATTGGGGGTTGGTCTGCCCTAAACCTATACCATCCAGTCACAGTGCACAAATGAAGAACCTTATATATTTGTAACTCATAAAATTTCATGTTTTCATAAGAGGTTTGATTTTCAAAAAAGGTTTATGTTTATGTTACAACTTAAGAGTCTTGTCAGGAGACAGTATATAAAGTGGGAATAGCTCCACCATTTCCCAACTATAGATAGACCTTGGGCAAGTCCCTGAAACTCCTTATCCTCATCTATAAAATGAAGCACATAATAGCAACTATCTTAAAGGGTGATTCTGATGTTAAATGAGGTAGTGCATGGTGAGGAACCCCATTCAGTGCATGGTAAACACTCAATGAGTGTTGACTATTACTGACCTTGAGGAGTTCAGAAATCTTTCCCTTGTCCAGGAGCTTAATCCATTGCATCCTTACTACTCATCCATTTACGTTCCTGGTCAGTGATTTGTTGAAGGAATGATTTTTTAATAGAGGCTTCAAAATTTCTTTGCTTATAACTGCAGAAAGTTTAGAAAAACAATGAATTACCTCTGTGAAAATACACCTTATTTCTGCATGCCACCAAGACCTGCCAGATACACTTCATCCCTATATTTGTCCAAGATAATATTTCTGAACTATAAAGATATTTGTTTTGAAATAAATTAGAAAAGCTACTTTAGAGAAGAAAAGTTACAGAATTTTACGTTTTCTTCACGTACGTAATTAGAATTCCTATGCATGGTTTTGAACAGGAAATTTTCCTTGACCCCTTCGCAGGCCTCGCAACTGGGGCGCCTCACTTTCTCAGCCTGAAGCTCTGAACCCCTCAGGGGAGGGAGAGCATGCAGGTGAGCAGGTGCAGGAGCTACAGCAAGCACTTTTGGGTGCCGGCAGGATCAAAACTCCATGCAGTCCCACAGCAGCGCCTAGGGTGGTACCCGTGACCCCTGGAGCCCCAGAGGGCATGCGTTACAGTGCTCTTTTAGCTTTGCAGTCCAAGGACGGCTTAAGCATTTAACAGCTCAATAGACCTTCTACTTTTTCATGAAGGCAGAGGGTCAGTGTGACACTTTTCTGTATCTTGAGCTCTTGTCCAGCATCCATGAAAAATCAGGTCATATGAACAAATTGAAGGATAGTAAACGCAGGGGATTTTATTGCCAATGAAAGTGGCTCTCCGCAGGAAGGAGAGCTGGAAAATGGGGATGGAGTGGGAACGTATTTTTCCCCTGAAGTCCTGCCATCAAGCAGTCCCGCTAAAGTCAAGCTACTGCTCTCCTATTCAGACTGCAGTCTCCAACGTGCAGCTGCTTCTCTTTTCCTGTTCTCTGCTCTGTGCCAGTGGAGCCTGGGATTTTTATGGGTATAGGATGGGGGGTGGGGTGGGCCAGGGGTGGTTTTGGAAAAGGCAACATTTGAGCAGGAAAAGAGGAATGTAAAGTTCTCACTTTGGGCTTGAGAGTGGGGCTTGGCCAGGGACCCCGCCCTTTTTCTGTGTACAATTTCTGTGCCTCCTGTCCCTCTCAGTCTCTACAGAATGTCTCAGAAATCTCCATAGTAGAGGATCATCATTACTCTGCCCCTGGCTTCTGTTTTATTCTGCTATAGTTTAAGCATCTTTATGAATTTTATTTGACCCAGTTTTTGAACTGTCTGTCTTACGCTTCTGTAACCTCTTTCAACATCATTTTCTTGCAGTTCCATTATAAAACAGTCCACTATTCTTTTAAGATTAATAATTTTATCTGCCTGACCTCATCTTCATGTTTTCTGATTCTTCTGGTGTATAAAAAAAAAAAAAAAGCTTACCTGTGGCTTAGAGATTTGGTTTCCCTGATGTCTATTGGTGTCATCAGTGGCTTGCTGGCATCTGATACTTATCTCTTTTCTTTTTTGGTAGAACGGATCTTCTAACCAAAGACGGAGATTTAATCCACAGTATCATAACAACAGGCTAAATGGGCCTGCCAAGTCGCAGGGCAGTGGGAATGAAGCCGAGCCACTGGGAAAGGGCAACAGCCGCCACGAACACAGAAGACAGCCGCACAACGGCTTCCGGCCCAAAAACAAAGGCGGTGCCAAAAATCAAGAGGCTTCCTTGGGGATGAAGACCCCCGAGGCCCCAGCCCATTCTGAAAAGCCCCGGCGAAGGCAGCACGCTGCAGACACTTCGGAGGCCAGGCCCTTCCGGGGTGGTGTTGGTAGGGTTTCACAGTGCAATCTCTGCCCCACGAGAATAGAAGTTTCCACAGATGCAGCAGTTCTCTCAGTCCCGGCTGTGACGTTGGTGGCCTGAGCTAGGAGGAAAAAGAGCAGTTTTCACTCAGTTTTGGTTCCCTGCCCGAGGTGCTGACCCAGTTCGCTGCCAAAAGAGTGTCAATCAGAATATACAAATCCTGTATGGTTGTGTCATCCTCTCTTAATCATTTTTACTAATTCTATTAATCAGCTCTAGCTTGCTTCATAATTTTCATGGCTTTGCTTGATCTGTTGATGCTTTCTCTCATCAAGACTTTGCAGCATTTTAGCCAGGCAGTATTTACTCATTGTTAGGAAAATCAAGATGTGGCTGCAGATCAGAGGCTCAGTTAGCAACCTGTGTTGTAGCAGTGGTGTCAGTCCATTGATTGTCTTTAGAGAGTTAATGTTACAAAAAAGAATTCTTAAGAATCAGACAAACATGATCTGCTGAGGACACATGCGCTTTTGTAGAATTTAACATCTGGTGTTTTTCTGAAAAAATATATATACATATATTGCTTTATTTGAAACAAATTAAAATATGCTGCATTTGACACCTGGCTAGTTTCTTTTATTGATACCCGCCTAGTTATTGAATGTACTGTTTAGTGCTTTCAAAAAAACTGTAGAGACTAGAGGTTGTGGTACAGAACTCTGTACGATAAATACTGTTTCTGTTGAGACAAGTACTCTTTCAGGAAAAAACAAATATATATATATATGCCCTTTCAATTAGGTTACACAAATAGATGGATATGCACCCTGATCGTCTTAGACACACCATGTGGCAGTTGGGCAGTTGGAAACATTGGTTGCAAGTACCACAAACCTCAGCTGAGCCTAGCTTCAACAATAAGAATTTATTGGTTCAGTGAGTGAAAAGTCCAGTTGGTCCAATTTGATCCGGATTTCAGCTCCCATCTCTTTTTTTTTTTTTTTTTCTGAGACAGTCTTGCTTTATCACCCAGGTGGAGTGCAATGGCATGATCTCAGCTCACTGCAACCTCCGCCTCCTGGGTTCAAGCCATTCTCCTGCCTCGGCCTTCCGAGTAGCTGGGATTACAGGTGTGTGCCACCATGCCCGGCTAATTTTTATATTATTAGTAGAGACAGGATTTCACCATGTTGTCCAAGCTGGTCTTGAACCCCTGACCTCAGGTGATCCACCCACTTTGGCCTCCCAAACTGCTGGGATTACAGGCATGAGCCACCGCACCCGGCCAGCTCCCATCTCTTGATTATCTTAGCTCTCCTTTCCTCCTTGGGTTGACATTGCATTCAGAATGGTGGCAAAGGGCCGCCATGCTCTTAGGACTCAAGTCTATTCTCCACACTGTCCAGAGGAGAGAAGTTATCCTAGTAGCTTCTACACGGAGCAAGTGTCTTTCTCAGAAATCCCAGCAAAGGTCTTGCATACCATTGCTGGTAGGCCTGTCTCTTAAACCAATCATGAAGGCGGGGAGAGAAGTGAATGGGATGAACTAATTTGCATAGACTAATTAGAGCCCACCCCTGGAGCCGAGTGTGGCCATCTTCCCAGAGTTCCTGAGCTAGATGGAGAAGGGGTACTTCTCAGAAAGGGAAAATGGATACCCAATGGCCCAAACCCCAAATAACCCCAGTTCCCCTAACTTTGACTACAGGGCAGTCCAGTTTGGGTGCCGTTTCCGTTGCACTCACGTGTCCTACATACTTGTTGACTACTCACAAGTGCAAATGCTTATTCTCAGCTCAACATTAACATTTTTTCTGGCAACCCAGGTTCACTGGTTCTCTTCCACAGAGCGGCCCTGAGCAGCTGAGCCTGCAAGCCACGCAAGCATCTGTTTCTTCTTTTGCCAAGTACAGAAGGATGTTTGCTGTCTCTGTAGAGAGCTTTCTGAGGTCTCTGGGTGTACCCAGAGAGTTAATAGAAATTCTAAATGTTAAGTCACATTCCAGGAAGGAAGGAAGAGTTGTTCGTTCAAATAAGAAAGATGAATGTTCGGCACTGTAGGCCCTGTTTACCCCATCTGAGGCTCTGAATTTATATATTACAAGACAGAAGGATTTTGCACAGTTTTTTATGTAGCAAGATTTTGCTCATCACTGAAAAATGTCAGTGTAAATGTGACCGCTTTAAAGATGAGTCAAGTAATTCTTGGAAGAGGGAAAAAAATGAATTTGCCAGGTCAGGAGTGCACCTGCCTTTGTCAGAGTTGAACCCAACCACTCTTGACCTTGACTCACTCCCTCAGGGTTAAGAAAGCCCAAACACATTCCTGAGCACAGAGCAAACACTCCCATGTCACTGAAAAGAAACAAAAGAATGCTAAAAAGTGCTCAGACCTGATTACATTTTTTCCAATATTTTTTCCCTTTTTTTTTGAGACAAGGTCTTGCTCTATCACCTAGGCTGGAGTGCATGATCATGGCTCACTATAGCCTTGAACTCCTGGGCTCAAGCCATCCTCAGCCTCCCAAGTTGTGGGGACTACAGGTGTGCACCACAATGTCCCAGCTGATTTTTTAAATTTTTAGTAGAAACGAGGTCTCACTGTGGTGCCCAGGCTGGTCTCGAACTCCTGAGCTCAAGTGATCTTCCTGCTTTGGCCTCCCAAAGTGTTAGAATTACAGGCATGAGCCACCTCGCCTGACTGGTTTTTGCCTTTCTTATAGACCCTGGGCATGTAAGCCCTTATTAATTTGCATTTTTGAAACAGTAATTTCAATATTTTAGTGCCAATGTCAGGCCACTTAAACACTATATTACATACCTTCATCTGTCTGGTGGAACTATTGGTGTGATCCTAGAGAACTGAGTGCTATTCTGCCATTCATTTAAAGTGTTTTAAACTCTAATCTCTCTACTTAATGCACTGTAGTCAGAAGAACAGATTATTCTCTTAAACATTTGCCTAGTAGAGGTTAAAATAGTTTAATACTTATGAAGATCGAATAACTTCAGACTCACATTGTGGCACTTAGATCTTCCACCAAGACTTCATCCGTGAAATCCACATCTCCCTGTTGGGTTCCCAATTACATTCCAAATTTACATTTCTTTTGAGAATCTCTGCATACTCCAGCTCTGTCCTGTTGATCCTGTTCTAGAAGTGCTTAATGCAGCAAGACACAAAGTTAAACGCAAATTGCTGCAAAATTCACCCTCAGCGGAGGACTAGAAACACAACATGTCCAATTTAAAGCTCAGTTCGCAAGCAGTTCAATTCTGCTGGCATCAGAAAAGGAGATTCTAATTAAACATTCTTAGGGAAGGACATCAAATGAGGTTAATGGGAAACGTTACCAGATTAAAAGCAGTTTTTTGCCAAAGTAACAGATTTGGAAATTCTGACTCTGAAAGCCTTGATTTGAACCTCAAACTTGATTTCACCATGAGAAGTGGGGATCCAGGGCCTGCGCAGTTCTTTTCCTAAACCAGTTCGGTGCTCCCCACCCCCACGCAGGCACAGGTCCGCAATCAGATAGGGAGATGCCTGAATTTCAGGCTACCTTTGGCAAAGCTTGCTTTCTCCCTCCCTCCCTTTGCACGCTGCATCCCACGCTGCCTGCTTAAAGCGCCCTCACGTGTCTACAGATGGTAAAATGTTTATTTCTCAACAGACATTCCAGTAATAGCATCCAATGACCAATGTAACGGCACCTTTTTTTGCTGTACTTGTTTTTTGAGATGGAGTCTCGCTCTGTTGCCCAGGCTGGAGTGCAGTGGCGCGATCTCGGCTCACTGCAAGCTCCGCCTGCCGGGTTCACGCCATTCTCCTGCCTCAGCCTCCCGTGTAGCTGGGACTACTGGCACCCGCCACCACGCCTGGCTGATTTTTTGTATTTTTAGTAGATACAGGGTTTAACCGTGATAGCCAGGATGGTCTTGATCTCCTGACCTCGTGATCCACCCCCCCTCGGCCTCCCAAAGTGCTGGGATTACAGGCGTTAGCCACCGCGCCCAGCCCCAGTCACTTGTTCTTAAGTTTCTTAAGCAAACTATAAAATAGCAAAAGACCAAAAAAAAAGGAAAAAGAGCAATTCACCTAATACATTGTTCCAGCATTTCCTTGAAAGTACTGAGCCATCTCAATTGCTCTGATTTTGTGAGAAAATTATGAAGAGTTGCGAAGTCCCAGTGATTCTCTTGTTACTTAGCTAAGAATTTGAAACATAATTTAAATACTATTCTTTACAATCCATTATGAGGACTTTAAAAATCTTTTTGCTTCTTTAATAAATTCTAACAAAGTTTTGTGTTTATTCTTAGTTTCAAAGAACCAGGTCCCCAGTCCTGGGAGGCTGGTCAGCTGGCCAAGCCCAGTGTTTAATCTCATTATAGCAGCCCCACAGGCAAAGGCACTCTGGTCTGAATCTAGTCTATCTGAGAAATACACAATGCTGCTCTCATCACTCAAGGTTCTTACACATTAATGATTAATTATCAGAAGTCCCTTTGTCTGAGAACTCTGTTTTTTCCCACAGCTCAGAGGAGCTTCTGAGGCTGCCACTAAGTTCCAGTTTCATAGGAAGAATTGCCACAAACAACTTTTACAGAATAATGAGTATATTCTAAAGCAAATTTGTCTGAGAAATTATGTAGACTTCTGGAAAAAAAAAAAAAAAATAGTTCAGAAGCATGACTGTGACAATGGCCAAAGAACTTCTACAGAAAATAGCAGTGTAAAAAGTGCTCCCTGTCAAAAAAAAGAAAAAAAAGTATCCTTTTAGCTGGGACTAGAGATGTGTGTGACCCCACCTGACAAGTTTTTATTTTTTAACTAAGGATGGAGTTTCGTGATGGTGTCACGGCTCACTGCGGTCTTCACCTTCTGGGCTCAAGCGATTCTTGGCCTCCCAAAGTGCTGAGATTACAGGCTTGAACCATCACGCCCAGCTATCCTGTTTTTAACTTCAGATACTTAGAATTGAATTTGATTTAATTGTTCCTAGTCCTTTGAAAGAACCCACTTTCTGTAAATTACTATCATTGTGTAAGAAGTCAGCCAATAACATCATTACTCCTCTACCAACACCTGACATATAGTAGGCACTCGATGAACACTGATTAAAAGAGAGAGAAGATATGAATAGTTGACCAACTCCAATATCTCCAGAAAATTCTGGAGTCTAAATGGCTTGTGCAAAGTAACCCAGTAAAACAATCCTAGAGAAAACAGGAGGAGAGAGCAGAGCAGCTGAAGTAACCGACCCTCAAAGCCACCTGTCTGGATTCAAGCACTAGCTCCACCACCTCCTGGCTGTGTAAACCTGGGTACATTTCTCAACATCTCCTTACCTTGGTTTTCTCCATGGGTGAATGGGGCAGGTAAATGGAGCTACCTCACAGAGTTGTTATGAGGATCGAATAGTTAATATTTGCAAAGCATTTGGAATAATGCCTGGCACTTTATATAGATTCCAGGCAGGAGACAGTAACCACAGAGTAATTTGCTAGGGAAGCTTCATCAATGTATATGGGGAAGATAGATCGACAGAAATAACTAGTAACAGGAGATTAGCTACTAAAGGGTAAGAACTCCGAAGACAACAGGAATAGCTGATACAGGGACTAGTCACTACTAGAGGCGAGACAGAGTACCCAAGAAAGGAATAAGCTTGAAAGAGCTTCCCCCCATCCTCAAGGCTGACATTCAGCCTTGTTGGAGAGGGTGCGGCTGTGGCCACTGGAGGGCGGAGCAGCTTGCTGAGGTGTTGCAGGCTGGGGCTGGCAAGCTGGAAGCCACTCAGATTCACCAGGAATACACCTGCAGGGGTGCCATTAAACCTGCTGGGACTCCAGCTGGAACACCAGCAAAACTCACCTGGAAACCACACACAGGGGTGTTGTTGAATTGTCTGTGGAGCCAGCAGGGAGACCCACCCAACAGGAAGCTGCACAAGGCAGTGCTTGCTGAGGGTGAAAGCCACTGGTATTCCACACTGGGACCAAGCACTGCAGCAGCAAGACCCGGGATGCACCCTGAACCCGGAAGAAAAGGGCCCTTCTGCAGTGTCCCACCAGTGACAAAGCTTAACATCATGCCAGCTGGTGAGAGAGAAGTGTTTACAGGGTCCAGTTCTAGTATCACAAGCAGCACAATAAAGAGGGGATTTGGAAGCAAGAGGCAATGAATTGATAACCAACACATCCTTAGTAAGCGCTATAAGAATATTTGATCAGGCCAGGTGCAGTGGCTCATGCCTGTAATCCCAGCATTTTGGGAGGACGAGGTGGGTGGATCACCTGAGGTCAGGAGTTCAAGATCAGCCTGGCCAGCATGGCAAAACCTGTCTCTACCAAAAATACAAAAATTAGCTGGGTGTGGTGGTGGGCCCCAGTAATCCCAGCTACTTGGGAGGCTGAGGCAGGAGAATCGCTTGAACCCGGGAGGCAGAGGTTGCAGTGAGCCAAGATTGCACCACTGCACTCCAGCCTGGGCGACAGAGTGAGACTGTCTCAAAAAAAAAAAAAAAAAAAAGAAGTATTTGATCCATAGAATAAATAGCTATGCAGCAAACAGAAGACTTTAATCCTATCTAGCTCATCTCTGGGAATGGGCGTAACAAGCTCCTGTAAGAGCAGACCTAGCGTTGTGCTTAGGGGCCTGGACTCTGGAGTAAGATGACATGGATGTGAATCCTAGCTTTGCCTTCTGCTAGCAGTTAGGCAGCTCATCTAACCCCTCTGTGCTTCAGTTTGTCCATCTGTAAAATGGGGATGATAATAATACCCACCTGCATAATAGGGTTAGTGTATTAAATAAGTTTATAAACAATTAGAAGAGCACATCTTAGCTTTTATTAGGTAGTTGCTTGGTCAGAACAGCAAACGAAAGTATTTCAAATTTTATGCCAAAACCAGAAATGTAATTGGGAGCTTAAAGGATGGATTGTTTAAATCAGCAGGCCTGAGACATCCTTCCTTCTGAATCACCCTCCCCCCCCCCCAATTCCCATGGCTCTACTCCTGCCTGTGACTGACAGCTGTGATGTTTTCTTGCTGATCCACAGCCCCCAATTAGGAGAGGCAGTTAATCTGCTCAAGTTAAGTCACTCAGAGCAATGGTTCTCAACTAGGGATAATTGATGCACCCCCCCGCCGACCCCAGGGGACATTTGGATAGGTCTGGAGATGTTTTTGATTGTCACGACTGGGGCAGGAGTTCTAGCCAGGGATGCTGCTAAACATCTTATAATGCACAGTATAATCCTAACAATAAAGAATTATTTGGTCTAAAATGTCAATAAAGCCACTGTTGAGAAACCCTGATCTAGAGGGTACAGGGGTTTGGAGAAAGGGGACAAAAGTTGAGTAGATGAGCCAGGACATGTTTCCCTGATTCCTCCAGCTATGCTGGGTTCTTGGCTGGTTCAAACTTGGTGACCAGCTCCAGACTGACCTATAGCTGGGTCTAAATGTACAATTTCTGATGTCCCTGGACTACTAGTGTCACATACATAGAAACTGAATTCCCAGATCTTCCACACCAAGAAATTAGAGAATAGATTCTTGAAAGAGCTGCTATTGAAACAAAACTATTCAAAATTTTAAGAAATCTTGGCAGAAGGCAGTTTGCCTTTTCCCATCATTAGCAAATATTCTACCTTTTTCTCTCCATGACATGCTGTCTGTTTGAAACAAGTTTCTCTTCTAAGCCCCAGGCCCCCCATTTCATACCTGGAGCTCAGCAGAATTTTACTAAGGCAATGAGGGTTTTAGGGTGGAAGAAGCAAATGAAAAGCATGAGAAACAACATGATAAAATGAAAAGCTGCTAAATAAACACACAGGGCAGAATACTGACAGTTACTGTAAAATTCTATTTGTATTAGCCACAGCCTACATCAGAAGCCATTTAGCTAGCAAATATAAAACATGTATGGGCTGTCTGAGGCAACACATGTGAACAAAGAAAAATTAGCTTTTCTCTAACAATGTAAACCATGTATCTCTTATGAGGCTGACAAGAATATAAGTGAAAATGGTCGCTCTGAGACTGCACCACCAAACAAATTGAAATATGAAATTCTGGAAACAGCTGGAAAGCAATTTTTTTTTCCTGTTAGCTATTTATGAGGTTTCTTTTTTTGGGTCCTACATGCTTGAAACCCTGCATACTAACTGCCGCCCT
The DNA here is from genome assembly GCF_009828535.3 of Hylobates moloch. NCBI lineage: Eukaryota > Metazoa > Chordata > Mammalia > Primates > Hylobatidae > Hylobates > Hylobates moloch. The sequence goes on along the minus strand of NW_026652276.1, from coordinate 41,807,501 downwards.
CAACAAAGAACCACTCATCCACTCACTGTTTCCTGACTGAGGAATCAGCAACTTGTTGATAGTTTTCAAGGAGGAGTTTCAGCATATGGAAAAGACAGAATTTTTCATAATTAAAAAGTTCCTGGTTACTTTCAAATACACACATGTAAGTCATTTGAAAATACTTTTCATTTGCTATAATAGAAGCTCTTTCCCTATGCTTTACCAAGTTCATACTTTCTATTTAGTCTCCAACCAACATCCTACCAAATACAAATCAAAGCTATTCAAAGGGCCTGCAGATGTAAGAGAATCCTATCTAAGGTGATCTCATACTCATATAAATGTCAGCATTCTTCCCTTTACCGAACAACTTGCCACCACGGGCCTTGTGCACGTTCAAAATGCATTTAAATCAAAGGTTTTCTATGAACAATTTCTCAGGTAAAGCCAAACACGCTTGTATGTTAATTCATGCTGTAAAAGTCAAGATACAGCTGGTCAGTCATTATACTGTATTTAACCATGGACTGGAAAGTGAATCGACAATTTTTTTTTTAATGTTAGCACTTGCTAAGGAGGCAATGGGATTCAGTCTGTGAATGAAAAAGAACTTACATCAGCACAGGAGATGCACTGAATTAGGAGCAGGGAGGCCAGACCTCTGCTTTCCTCTCTGGAAAGTCAGGAAGCATCAGCCACGGACCTCTCTGGGATCTGGTGATGCATATCTCTAAATTACTTCAAACAACTCAACAAGTTACGTAACTGTTATGGTCATTACCAATAGTAATTGTGGTCATCAGCAATATTCACTATATCAAGGAACTTTCAAAAGCACCTCCTTTGTTCCCCTGACAGTATAAACTCTGCAAGGTCAAAAAGCAGTTTCCACATCCTCTGAATATTGCTATCAGATACATTTTCTAAAATAATTTGGAGACAGGAGGTGGCCCTCAACTGTTCAGAAATTTATTAAAGGCCTATTGTGTACCAGACTCTAGAGGGACAGAAACGACAGTCCCTGTTTAGTAGGAGACAGACACATAATCTAATATTTTCCTGCTCAAAAACTTCAAATATTGAGGAAAATCACACTTAACATTTACTTCCTCCCTCTAGCTTTTCAGTGATGCTGTGTGGTTCTGCAGAAATCAGATAATGGGGCTAAAATGTGTACATTCTCTATTGTGTAGCCTTAACTTTTCTGAAACTCATTTTGTCTTTAATCTCAACACATTGGGAGACCAAGGTGGGAGGATGGCTTGAAGCCAGGAGTTTGAGACCACCCTGGGCAACATAGTGAGACCTCATCTTTACAAAAAAACATTTTTTAATTAGCCGGGTATGGAGTGCATGCCTGTAGTCCCAGCAAGTTACTCCGGAGGCTGAGGAAGGAGGATTGCTTGAGCCCAGGAGTTGGAGGCTGCAGTAATCCAAGATCGTGCCACTGCATTCTAGCCTGGGTGACAGAGCAAGACCCTATCACTACAAAAATTAAAAATTTGAAAAATTTGAAAGAAATGTAAAAAGCAATGAAATCACATATGTGAAAATACTTCCTAAATTCTAACATAAGGCATTATTAACAAAACAAATCCTTCATTAGGTCTCCACTGCCAGCCTTAGGCTATCCATGAAACAACTAACCAGTTTTAATCAGGGCAAACCTGTTTTCAACACAGATTATGTGAAAGGGTATAGTCACTAACCGTTTTTTAAATATATGAACAATACTTAAATATCCTACTTATCATTATTTCTAAGCATCTCCTGATCCAACTGTATAAACCTACTTCTCAAATCACTATTTATAAAGCTTTCATTTTTTTTTTCCAGGAAGAGCAATGGGTTATGATGAATTACCAACTCTTTTAGGGTTTGCACAGTCTGGTATTAAGAAAAATGTTTTTCCATGTAAAGTGAAGCTAGCCCCCAGGGAACCACACCCAAGTAATGTTTATGTCACTCGAGCATGTTGAATTTGACTTTGACTCCTGATATCCATAAGGGTGCATCTTCCCCTTCCCTATTGCAGCTGCCCCGGCCTTCAGTAGTTATCCAAAGTCACTCCTCTTACAAAGACTAAGTGTGCTAAATGGATTTCCCTTAAACTACTTGATGCAAAGAAATGGAGGATGTCAACGGAATCACCCATGATTAATTGTCAACATGTTTCCTGCCCAGCAACTCAAAATGTCCTAAATCAAGCAATACTAATAATGCCCAGATTGGTAGTTCTGAAAATTCACTATGGTCTTTGATTTCCACAATGCGTGGATTCTCTATAATAGCATTTTCAAAAGTAACTGAATATTTTATATATTCCACAGGACAGTCATCATGGATCTTCAATTAAATAATCACTTTTTCTAGCAAAGTAAGCAACCTATCTAAAAAGTTGCTAGTGGATGGATAGTTATCCAAAATTGATTTAATTATTTCATACTTTATCTGCACAAGAAAGCAATTTTGTAAGTGAAAACGGATAACCTAAATAAACTAATAAGTTTTCAAACTACTACAGGGCTCCACGGCTTTAAAAAGTACAGACACAGAAAATACCACTTTTTATGGAAAAGTTTTATTTTATTTTGTAAAATGTAATGTTTTGAGCATACTTACTTTACTCTTTCAAAGCAATGCAAGTACAATGATAAGCATTTGAATAAAAAGTACCCTGTTTTATGAGCTTATTTTTTTAACATAGTGAAGGCATACTCTCACTGAAAGTAGAAATATGTGATCCAATTACAAAACATAACACTTACAAATAAACACACACAACTGAATAGTCATGAAAAAATAGAGGATTAGTCAAAATATTCTGTTTAAAAATATTAAATTCAAGTTACATGGAAATTTTATGCATAAAAATCATATTGTATAATCAGAATGAATCTTCAGTGGTCATTTCTGAAAAACAAATACTAACTTTAGTTAACAAATTAAACTTTTACTTCTCTTTTTCAAAGTATTTTCAAAACTTCACTATTCAGATTAAAATAGGATATTTTAACCATTTACTTCAAAGACATATTATATAATTCTAATCCCAAGAGATCTTCTTGTGGTGTTTATAAATAAATCTAACAGAAAAGAGTAAGAAAAGCCAATCTAGGAAAGAAAATTGTTCAATTAAGTGAGAGTCAAAGTGCCAATTCAGTCTATGGGTGTTTTTCCTCCCCATCATTTCTTTTCATGTTGCCTTTGGAGACAGAGTAATTTGTAGGCAGCTCATCTTGATCTACATTTTCTCTTTCTAATCTCTCTTGGCTGTGACATAGTACAGGGAACCACTAATATCACCCCCTCCATTTTGCCAGACAGTAATACCTAAGGCCCAACCTCATGCCCATCCTCAGGTTGCAACAAGTAACGTTTACTTCAGCAACAAAGTGGACCTCTCTAGAGATTATTTTTTGTGCTGTTTTGTTGCCTTAATACGAATTAATCATTAAAAATAAATTGAAAACCAGAAATTCAAACTGTCCATAGACAAATAATCATTTAAAAGTTGGGAAAATGAGAAATGGAGCCTTAACCACTGAAAGTCTCCCCTCCTCCATTCCTAGCTCACACAATTCCAGGAACAGAATCCTAAACATAAGCTTCCCTTCTACTGCATTAAGAAAGTGTCACTTCTTTGCATCGAATGGGTTGAAAGCTTTGGGAGATGAACGGGAAATTTCAAGTCCACCACTTTCATCAATTTCCCTTGTCCTTCCCGTTCTCAGTCCGCACTCCCAAGGCACAGGCAGCTTCGCCGGGAAGTGGCTTGAGGGAGTTGGCCTGCCTCGTGGCTGTGGGGGTGGGCAGGGAAGGCGCGGTGGCACACAGTGGAGTCCTCTTCAGCTTTATCACCCGCTGGGGTGTAGGCTTCTTGTCAGAGAGTAGCACCTTAGCTGGAGGTAAGTGCGTGCCTCCATTTTCAGTGCTCGCAGCCCCAGGAGAAGCCTGAGGATGCCCAGGTGCCCCCGTGCCCACCAGGGCCGTGGCTCTGGAAGGTGCAGAGCACTGAGCTGCCTTTCTGCGGCTACCACTTTGAAACCGGCTTGCTGTCGCCCCAGCCGACATCTGGATGGCACTGGCTGGAGACACCGTGACTGAGGCCGAGTTCTTGACTTTAATTTGGGTACTTGTGGAAGGGCCCAAAAATCTAACTGGCTTAGGACCAGTCTTATAGTTCACACCTTCGTCCGCTTCATTGAACGTTATCAGTCGCCTAGAAATACAGAAGTGTGTCATTTTCCACATGTATAGTTTTAGTAACTCATGAAAACATCTCCAAAGTTTACCTTCAGCATTAACAGAAAGGCTCTGGTCAAGAATTAAAGAGTCAAGAGGTTTATGGGCACCTACCTCATCTCTCATCTCCCACCAAGGTCAGTAAGCAAGTTTACAAAAGATTGGTCTCCATTTGAATATGAATTATGTAAACTCACACATAATATTAATACCAGCAAATTAAAATTTGGCACGTTACGTAAGAATTATACAATATATCACCCTGTTCCCAAGTATCATGATGTGACCTACAGGATAACCAGAAATATCACAAATTGTTTTTCCCAGAACTGCAGTTTTAAGAGATTTAGTGAAGAAAAAAAAAGATTTCACAATCAAATAAATATTAGAAATATTGTTTGATATAGTTTGGCTGCATGTCCCCTCCAAAGCTCATGTTGAAATGTGATCCCCAATGTTGGAGGTGAAGCCTGACAGAGGTGTTTGGGTCACGGGGCAGGATCCCTCATGAATAGCTTTGTGCCCTCTCCCATGGTAATGAGTGAGTTCTCGCTCAATTCGTTCACGTGGGAGCTGGCTGTTGAAAAGCCTGGCATCTCTTGCTGTCTCTCACCATGTGACATATCTGCTTCCCTTCGCCTTCTGCCATGATTGTAAGCTTCCTGAGGCCTCACCAGAAGCATATGCTGGCCCTAACCTTCTTGTACAGACTGCAGAACCATGAGTCAAAATAAACCTCTTTTCTTTATAAAGTACCCAGCCTGATATTCCTTTATAGCAATGCAAAACTAATAAACTGCTGCATATCTGTTTCTCCTCTTGAAGCTTTAAAATTCATGTTAACATATTAAAGATTATGAAAGGCCCATACTAAAGATATCTGTATTTCCCAATCATTCTATAGTGAAACCTTTGATGGCCAGTAAAATTTGCATTCTTTGGAACCCATTTTGGGGACTGCTAGAACAGTCATGGACAAACCTTCAAAGATTCCAGAACTGAGTTTACCATTCATTATAAAAAGCCTACGGGGGAACATTTTTTTAAATGACCTTAAAACTGTCAAACAATCATTGTCAAAACCTTGCCTGCTCCTTCAGCTTCACTTCCTGAGGACCACCCCGAGCATGAAAGGGGACTGCAATCCTCTCACTCTGCTCTCTTGCAAGTCCGCATAGCATCAGTGTGTCGTTAGAGGAGATTACAACTTAGTGAACTCCCATTCTTGGAAATGGGATCATAATAACGTGGTTATTTGAAAATTGCCATCTGTAGCAAAGAATGCAAATGTAATATATTCAACCCTAAATCCCTACTGAACATTTTCCCTGGTGACTAGATGGCTCCTTGGGTCCTTACAAGTGCTTCTCAGTCATCGTCATCGTTATCCTGTTGATGCATCAAAAATAATGCTTCATAAACTTGTAGAGGAAAGATAACTAACACAGAGGAGGGGCTCTGTAAACCACTTCTGCCTGCTATGTTTCCATCTACATCTGCCACCAGACTCCACACTGAGGTTTCTCAACCTTGGCACTATTACCATTTTGGTCACATAATTCTTTGTTCTGGGGGGCTGCCCTGTGCACTGTAGGATGTTTAGCAGCATCTTTGGCCTCTACCCTCTAAAGGCCAGTAGCAACTCCCACCCCACAGTGTGTCAACTAAAAGTGTTGCCAAACGTTGTCAAATATCCCCTGGGAGGCAAAATCACCCCTAACTGAGAACCACTGCTTTTGACTCAAAATATATTTGCTAACTGTAGGCTCGAAAGGCAAAATAAATGATAATAAAATTATAGCTTTTAAGAAATAAGATCTGTTTTGACAAGTGATGGTTAACCACTACAAACTGAATAAGCATCTCTGCATTTCAGTGAAAGACCCAGAGGGCAAATGTAAGAAAGTAGTCTGAAATTCCATACGGGCATTCAATTAAATTGTAGAACATGTGATCAAGAAATCAGAACATCTGAAGGCCATGAATAAAAACCCAGACACTGTAAAAAAAAATGTGATTTTAAATGTATTTAAAACACAGTGAAAGACACAGCTGTGGAGTGAATTTAATGCTAATAATTTCATGGAACACAGGAAAATACCATTAAATAAAAGTGCTATTTGTGGCAATAGGAAACAGAAAGGAACTCAGAATAAGTCACAAGAAATTTCAAGTATTAAGTTAAATAGATTTTTTTTTTACTATTGCCAATAAAGCCTGGGATTTCACTTCGGTGGGGCAAAAATATTTACCACAGCATTCTCACTGTGTCCACTAGTAATTTTAGAATCACTCTTTCAATAAGAACATGTTATACATGCAGTTACAAAGAATTATTCCCACTTTTTACATAGTTTTGGTAACTTCATATTTATCAAGATCTATATTTTGATGGTAAGACAGAATATTCAAATAGGTGATTAATAAGCTTAGTAAGGTCAAGAATTATTATTCATTTTCCCTTCACAAAGACAGTGAAAATGTCAGCGATTAAAAAACAAAACAAATAATCAACACAGCATAGATAACCTCTTTCGAATTGGAGCCATGTGACGCAGGCTTCCAAGTAAAGGCCGTTCTTCTAGAGTCCAACACTCTATCAGCTCATGAGGCACCCGCCAGTAGCTAACACCTGGAAGGTAAAAAGAGATAATTAAGACACCTACCATCCACTGCAAAATGCTGAGCAACACTGTTTCACCTAAGACCTGCCAGAGTCTGAGGTTCATGCCTCCCATTTGGCAAAAGGAGGTGTGCACAACATGAACAGGAAGCGCTCACACAAGGAGCTAGGGCCAGGGAGCAACGCAGCTCACGACCTGGGTCAGGAAGAGCTGGCCACCAGCTTTGCCACTGATTAGCTGAGAAGATTCAGCAGGTTATTATGCATACTCAGGGCAGCTGAGAGCGAGGGCTCAGGCTCCAGCAAAGCCTGTGTGGGTCTGAATCTCCATCTCTCACTCACTAGTCATGTCACCTTGGGAAAGTTACTTTTCCAGGCCTGAATTTTCTCAGCTGTGAAATGATGACAATAATAGTATGTACCTTGAAGGACCATTGTGATGATTAAGTGAGTTAATAAATGCAAAGTGCTTAGAACAGGGTCTAGCATGGACTAAGCACTCAAAAACTGTCAAGTACCTTTATTCCCAGTCTTGGTCGTACGGAGTAGTATAAGTATTGTATAGGGGGTGGGTTGTAACACTTGCCCTATCTACTTCACTCGGTTGCTGTGACATCAAATCAGGGGAACTTTGTGAACTACTCTGAAAATGGCAACCACTGTACAAATATGAGATATCACCACCCGATAACCACCTTTTCCAACAAGAATCTGAGCTAGTGAGTTAGGCAAAAATGCCATTCAAATTCATTTTAATTTTTAAATCTGTTATGTTTTTTATTAAAAGCTGAAATATGTATTCTTGAAGCCTCGAAAACATTATGCTAAGTGAAAAACACCAAACATAATAGGTCACATATTGTATTGTTCCATTTGTAGAGATATCAAGAGTAGGTAAATCCATTGAGACAGAAAGCAGACTGCTGGTTGCCAGGGGCCGTGGGAGACAGTGGAGTGCGGAGTGACCGCTTAGGGGGTTCCTTTTGGGATGATGAAATGTTTAGAACTGGACAGAGGTAATGATTGCACAACATTATGAATGTAGTAAATACCAATGAAATGTATGCTTTAGTTAATTCTGTTATGTGAATTTCCATCTCAACTTTTTTTAAAAAAAGAAACATAAATATATACACATGAAAAAAGCTCAAAGAATTATGTTGAATAAAAATTGTTTGGAGTAATCTAAGTCCCAATAATGGATTTGTTGTCTTCTTATTAAAGTTCTGGTAACAATAACAATTTAGCAAGCTGGGCATATAAATCATTATAATAATAGACATATCTGATACTCAAATAACTCTATGATCCTCATTTTAAAACAACTTTCTGGAACTGCTTGATCACACTCCAAAATCTACACATAATCAAGATGTAGACCACTTCTATCACCCCAAAAAGTTTCCTCATACCCCTTAGCAATCAATGTCCCCTCCACTTTAAATGTTATGCAACCAACTTTATTAATCTTTGTCTTTATGATTTTTGAGCTTTTAATTTCTTTCCCTATTGAGAAATCAATTATTTGCTTACATTTCCTTCTTTCTTTCATAAAACCATCTGAGACTATTTTGACAAATAATGAGGTTAAAGTTTTGTTTTTCCTCCCAAGCATATTTCTCAACTATTTATTAAAATACTGATATTTAATACTTTTTTACCACATAGTACTTTTACTAATTTTACTGGTGTTTACCCTTGATCGCTGCTCTATTCTTATACCAGAGGCACATGGCTTTTGATTATTATAGGTCTATAGCATGTTTTACTATCAAATAGAGCTAGACTCATCCCCCTAATTACTTCTACTCCCCAAAATGTTATTGGCTATTTTACCTATTTATTCTTTCAGAGAAATTTTAGAATCATTTCTTCAAGATTCCAAAAGAGTCCCATTGACATTTTGATAGGCCTATAATTTAATCTGAGAAGAACTGACATCTTTATAACATTCAAATTTCCCACTCAGGATCATGGTATGTCTCACCATTATCTCCGTGTCTTCTTTTTTATGGATGGATAAATACATTTTAGCAGTTTTCTTCAGAAAAGACCTAAGCATTTCTTGGGTAGTCAGTCCCGAGGACACTCCTAGTTATTTTATGTTTTGCTTATTGCTATAGTGAATGGGAGTTTCCCTTATAATTTTTAATTGATTTATCATAGGTAAGCTGCTGATCCGTGTATACTTATATTGTATCCAGCTAGTTTAGCCTACTAAATTCAGCACTTACAATATTTTCAGTTGATTATTTGGGGTTTTCTAAAAAGACATTATCTACAAATAACAATGACTCTTCTCCTTTCCAAGAGTTTTTTCTCTAACTCCTGTTTCCTATCTTATGGATTTTCACACGCCTTCCGGAACTTTGTTAAATCACAATGATGCCTCATTACGTGCTTTCAAAATGGATAAAATCAGTTGCATGCTTTTTAAAAGGTATCAACCCCAGTTTTCTGCTTCAACTTTTTTTTTTTTGAGATGGAGTCTCACTCAGTGGCCAGGCTAGAGTGCAGTGGCACGATCTCAGCTCACTGCAACTTCCGCCTCCTGGGTTCAAGCGATTCTCCTACCTCAGCCTCCTGAGTAGTTGGGACTACAGGCGCGTGCCACCAGGCCCAGCTAATTTTTGTATTTTTAGTAAAGACAGGGTTTCACCATGTTGGCCAGGATGGTCTCAATCTCATGACCTCATGATCCACCTGCCCCGGCCTCCCAAAGTGCTGGGATTACAGGCGTGAGTCACCGTGCCCGGCCCTCCTTCAGCTCTCTAAGTCAGTGGGCTCTTGGACATCTTGCCAGTCCAGAGGCACAAACAGAGACACAGAGAACACCATGGAATTTGTTCTCCAACTTGAGCATAAGTGTCTCAAAGTAAATTAAATATAAAATAGAAAGCTGAAAGATGTCATCCTGCCTGCTCGAGGGGTATGACTAGAAAGGAAAAAGGAAGGAAAGTGAGGGGGCAAAGTTGAGGAAAGGAAGAAGGACTGGAGCTGGCATGACACCTGAAGGAGGAACAGCTAATAGAGTTTTTTGTTTTGTTTTGTTTTGTTTTGAGACAGAGTTTCGTTTTTGTTGCCCAGGCTGGAGTACAATGGTACAATCTTGGCTTACAGCAACCCCCGCCTCCCGGGGTTGAAGCCATTTCCCCACCTCAGCCTCTCAAGTAGCTGGGATCACAGGCATGTGCCATCATGCCCGGCTAATTTTTTGTATTTAGTAGAGATGGGGTTTCACCATGTTGGTCATGCTGGTCTCAAACTACTGACCTCAGGTGATCCACCTGCCTCGGCCTCTCAAAGTGCTGGGATTACAGGCATGAGCCACTGCACCCAGCCAATGCTGTTTTTAAAAGCCTCTTCCTCTCCTTTTATGTCTTGCTCTGTCACCCAGGCTGGAGTGCAGTGGTATGATTATAGCTCACTCCACCCTGAAACTCCTGGGCTCAGGCAATCCTCCTGCCTCAGCCTCCCAAGTAGCTGGGACAATAGGTGCATGACACCAGGCCCAGTTGTTTTATCTATTATGTGACTGGCAGTCAGTCTTTACTAGCTTTTAGGATTATTTGAGGATGGAATATGTCTTATTTATCTTTGGATCCAATTTTAGGACTTGTTATCATACTTTGCACCTAACAGACACTCAGTACATGGTTGTTAATTAAAAAAAAAATGCTTAGGCATAGAACAGAACATGTAACCTTCTGTGATCCTTACGAAAGTGTCAAAGCCCTTCTGATACTCAGTTTCCTCATCTATAAAATAGGAATGGTAAGTAGTGTACAGGATTGTGTTAGGACGAAGAGATACTGAATGTAAACTACTTATCGAGGATATAAAACAGCATCATTATTACCAACTCTCACTCCGTAGTTTGAGAAAAATGAATAGTTTTCAAAGTGTACATTTAAAGATTATTGTAATTATTTTATAAGGGCTCTTTGGACATCTTCCCCAACATTATTTTCTCTCCCTTTCCTTGATTACATATTTTATGCAAATTTGAAGTATTTTTCCAATGCACAGTAGGTACTAAATGAACTCTTATTTAATTAAATTAAATAAGCCTAGCTAACAGAGGCATACTTAAAGTTACTGAATTATAAACTATTAATAATATCTAGCAACTGATGGGATTTAAAGATTTGTAAGTAAACTGCCTCAGTGTTATCATGAGATGACAAATACATTGACACACTCAAAAGAATACTTTCTAAAAAAAAGAAATGCAGTATTTGAGCTTACTTTGTCTTATTTTTTTTTTTTTAGAAAAAGTCCACCTGCTTCCATGAAATAAAAGAATTGCACTGTACCTTTTCCTTCCCAAGCATCAAAGGCATCCATCATTTTCTTCAACTCTGCTACTGAATAATAGCTCCAAATGTACTGGACATTATTTCCCGCCTCTCTAGAAATATTGCAAAAAGTAATGAAAATATACTACCTAGGTATGGACGTGTATATATACATACAGCTAATATACATTTAATAAGAGCTTGTTAATTAAGGGAAAAAATATGTAAGCACTGAGTAGTTGTTCTGTGATCCTTAAGTATACATATGCTTACATAGATATATATGTACACATTATATAATATACTAACCTATATTTTGATCTCTTTTTATCATAGTAGAGTATTTTATTAATTCCACAATATGCACCATGTAGATAAATCAACACATCTTTAATATCAAGTTTTTTAGAAAAATCAGCAAACTCCAATGAACTTACAAAATATTCACGTTTGACCAGCATTATGCCAGGCACTTACATATCTTACATAGAAGCATCCCTATCTGTAAAGAATTCAGAAACTGATGACATATTTAATCATCTCAAAAGGCAAGCTTATGTGATCCTGCATTAGTCACTAATATTCGACCCAATCCCATCTGCCAGAGAATTGTTTTAAAAATTGCTAAGTGAATTAACCAATGTAAATAACATTACAGGAAAAATATTAAGTAATAACTCTTAAGAATTTAACATGTTCAAGTCATAAAATTCTAAAGCTGGAAGGGACCAGGAAGTGCTTTGTCATTTCTCAGAAGAAGACACCAAGGCAGGCCAGCCCTGAGTCACTCAGTAGGCCTGCTGACTTCTTCTGCCAATGCTTCTATGGTCTAGGAAGACACCAGGCATGTGGCTTTTCTTTTTTCTTTCTCTTCTTTTCTTTTTAAGCCTCTCGGTGAGGGGATTCTGATGCAGACTCCCAGTTGAGAACTACTGCACTAGATCATGCAGATGGCCTGCAGCTTATCCATACTGTATGGGAAATTATCTTAATTATAATTTCCTCATGAAGCAGGCCTATCTCAACTGCTATGATGGCTCACTCTGTCTCCTGAGAGGTGTTAATGGTCTTTTCTAGTCAAGCACATTTCATTCAGAAACACCTCTTAGGAGAGACCAGGACTTTATTTTGTTCTTTTTCACATTTAAATTTGGACATACCTTTTAAAAATGCTTTTGCTGTGAATTCTTCCTCCCAGCTGCTTATCAATAGCGTCTGTTCCATCAGTTTTTGTGGCATATACACCTATAATTCTACTCTCACAGCTTGCACCAGATGTGTTAAGATAGTGGAGAACCCAAACTGTTGGTTTATTGCAGACTAAGCCATATGAATCACAGAAATCTGTTAAAGCCTAAAGCAAAAAGTATATATAAAATTTGAATTTAATTCTAGAGTAAAATAAAAATAAATATGCTCCATTATTTTCATGTAAAAGCTGAAATTCTAGTTGATCATAAGGGAAACAAAAAGATTATAAATTTCAGGTAAGTCTTTATACCTTTAAAAATCAAACATACATTTTTTTGAATTAAATCGGGGCGGCAAGGACAATCACAAAAAATACCCCCCAAAAACCCAACACCCTTTCATCTACAGAATCCTTTTCCACATGGAAATTCCATTTTATTTCTTACTCCTTTAGTCTGCCAACATCCCTTTTAATTTTATAATCTTTATAAGATCATTCCTCCACTGCCAACATCACTTTTAATTTTGAAATCTTCGTATAATAACTAAAATGTAGACCTTTTTCTTTTCCCTTTAGAGTAATTTCCCCAAATTTTCCCATTTGACACAATCTTCCATTCACCTTCTACTGACTAACCCTATGGTTGGTCCTTATTTTTAGCTCCAAATTCTAATCATGGACTAACCAGATTGATTTTTCTTTTACACTGAAAGATATGAATATGTAAACTCAATATCTAAACTCAATATATGCTGCCTGAACTCATTTGGCACTTATCCACCTATTCATTCATTCATTTGAATATTAAGTTCCTACTCTGTGCTGAGCTCTAAGGTCCTGAAGATATAATGATGAACAATGGTGAGACAGGGTCCCAGTCCTCCTAGAGTTTATAGCTAACGCAGAAGACAGACATTGAATAAGTCACCAGCACCCTGTGTAAGAAGTGCCACCAGGACCAGGTGCAGTGGTTCACGCCTGTAATCCCAACCCTTTGGGAGGCTGAGGCGGGTGGATCACCTGAGGTTGGGAGTTCGAGACCAGCCTGACTAACATGGAGAAACCCTGTCTCTACTAAAAATACAAAATTAGCTGGGTGTGGTGGTGCATGCCTGTAATCCCAGCTACTTGGGAGGCTGAGGCAGGAGAATCGCTGGAACCCAGGAGGCAGAGGTTGCGGTGAGCTGAGGTCATGCAGTTGCACTCCAGCCTGGGCAACAAGAGCAAGACTCCATCTCAAAAGAAAAAAAAAAGAAGTGCCACCAGTGAGAACACACGGTGCTCCAGGGCAGACAGCAGAAGGGTTTCACCCATTGAAGCTGCCAGGGCCTTCCCTGGGAGGAACAGCCTTTACTGCTGTAAGTACTCTGGACAGCTACTTTGTTGTGTTCACTGTCATATCCCAAGTGTCTGGAATAGCGCCTGACACAAACAAGATGCCTAGTATTTGCTGACTCAGTGAATGAAAATGGGGCCCTACCATGTCTTGCACTTTCATTTAATATTGCTATCTAACTCCAGTATTGGTTTGGAATTTTACTTACACATACATCTACAAGAATTCCCAACTATACTATAAACTTCAAGGGCAAAGAACTGCACGTTGTATTTCTTGGTGTCCCACGCAGCCCCTTGTACAGTGCCATACATGTCACAGGCACTTGAAACAAACGTGTTGGCTGACAGCATGAATGTGGGCATGCTGTGTCCTTTTTGAATAAAAACCAGGAATAAAACACTAGAGAGCTGAGACTTCTGAAGATGAGCATTAACCCTCCCAACCTTCTAGTCAGGCCTCATTCTGCAGATGTGGCAACAGCAGGGAAAGACTATTGTTTGAAAATATAGTTGATGAATAACTTCAGTAGCAGAACCCATATAACTATGCAAATTCCTAAAGGGGATCTGGAACCAAATCAACTTTCTCTTCAGGCTGCACTCCTAATAACCAACCACCCGCCAGCTTGCTTCCTAAACACTGACATCCAAATCAAAGAATTCAAACCAGTTCAGATCAGTTTTCACTATTAACAATTTTCTAAGAAAAATATTTTTCTTAGATGCTCAAAAGTGCTAATTAATAACACATATAATACTTTCAATAAGACAAAAACAGATAATTAGGATTTTCAAATCATAAAGATCTTTAAAATGCAATTTAAAATAGAAGCATCTTAAAGAGATTTACTGATCTCAAAGTGAATTAGCCAAACTAATGTTTTAAATTAGTAACAAACTACTACACTTACTAAATCAATAAGATGTTTTATTATTCATCAGGATCATTCTTTTCAAAAATCACTTTAGTAAATAAAATAATACCACTATGCCCTAATATAGTATAGTATTTCTCTTAATTTAAAAAGAATTTCAGGAGTTCTATAAAAAAGCCGTCAAAAAGTGTTAAATCTTCAATGAAGAATACAAACTCAATCAACTTTTGAGTGGCAATATACTTTCCAAGAATTTTGGCCTTAAAAAATGAGAAGTAGTAGTAAAGAAACATGCCTTCAAAATGTATAAAAACTATCTTGTTTGGTTAATGTGAAAACACAGGCTATGCAAAATAGTACATATTGCTTTGTGCATCATAAATATATATATCCAAAAACTTAAAAAAATGCCAAGACCTTTTTAAGTTCTATATTTGACCTTAAAGAATATGTCTCCATTTCATTGGCCAAATGGTCAGACAGGCTGTATGGATAAGGGATACCAAAGTAATCAGCCTCTTCCTGTAGGGCGATGCGGGTTTGCTCATCTGTGGGAATCTGAACTTCTCCATGAAGGTAATCCAAAAGGTATTTAAACAGACGTCCATCACGGTCAATAACACAAGCCCCTAGAAAACATTCAGTTCAAAAATGATTGTAGAGATTCTGTCGATCAATAAGATTTCAACAAATCAAACTAGGTTTGAGGACCTCTATAATTATAAATGTTTCTTTCTCACATGAAAGTTAACATCTAGTGTTCAAATAGGTTTATGTAATCTAAGCTAGACTTTTGGTTATTCAAACACCAAATATGATGTACCAGCAACCCTCTGCTTACAAATAGGTGATATTGTAACATAGAATCTGAATGAGTTGTGTGGGACAATCACCTGTAGTTCTATAATACTGCACATAAGTTTGAATGCAAATATATATCACCAGGGTTGCCATGTTTGGTTGTATTGGTGTACTACATATACCACGGTAGGCCAAGTGGGCAAGAGAGGCTAAAACCAAACCCACACTCTGCTCACCAAGCCATGCACCCTGGGATGGAACTGAATCTTCCTGGATATAAGGGCAACCTTTTCTGATTTGTACGCAAAGAAACTGAATGAGTCAATGGTGGACCTTTGTGTTCTCACTACCATATGGGAAAATATATTCCGAGATCCATTTAGAACTTTGGATGCAATGACTATATTCCCACAATGGCCACTGCAAAAGCTAAGGGCACCCCACACTGCTGGTAGAAATAGAAGTTTACCCCTAACCTTATCTCAGCTGGACTAGAACAGGTATATGGAGGTGCTCACTAAAGAGAGCATGTGGGGTGCTCATCACTATGTCCAGTGTTTGCATATCAGCAAGACTACAAATCTGGGGTTCCTCGCTCCAGGCATGCCAGATGATTCGAATTACTGGGTTAGTCCTTTTGTACTATGAGAACCCAAACTTCAAAAAAGAAGAAATGCTATGCTGGTACTACTTTATAATAAAATATTTTTCTTAGATAATTTAGCAGAATTAAAAAAAAAAAAAAAAACAGAAAAACCTCTACATGAGGCTAGTCAGTAATTCCTCACAAAAGAAGGGATTAAGAAGGTAAAATTTAGGGGCAGAGAAGAAAACTCAATCCCTGCTTACCATCTTTGCCCCAACAGCCTTTCTGCCCAGGTAGATACCAAGCCCTGGGCACCAGCCACTGGTGATTTTTTTTCCCATTCTTTCAACTGCCATTTAACCAGCAAAGCAACCTCCTAACACCAGGGTTATTAACAGTAAAACAGTCCCTCATGTTCAAGACTCCTCAATCGTTCTCCTCTAACACAGAACCAAGAGTGGGTCTGGAGCTCATACGCAGGGCAAAAAACTTCATTTGTATTGATGAACTTTCTTTACAACCAGTAGCAGGTTCAGTGAGTCCCAGAGCACTGGAAGCAGAGAGCAGCCCCAGAACCCTACCTGTGTGATTTACAGTTTCTTCTGAAACCCAGTTTTCAGTCTGCTGCCCCTTAGCCCGACAGTATCACTGCACAGACTTTTTCTCAGCTATGCACATCGGCCACACAGCAAGACTACACAGCTAGGCTAGGTGGTGAGCCCAACACTAATTCTACAATGACGATGGCTGCTCCCGTTAGCAATAAGGGCAGCTGCTTTCTCCAGACAAAACATTTTCTAATTTGAAGAACACAGAGAGAAGCAAATATATTTAATCAGCGTCAATATCATCACCCGAAGCTGCATGAAAGTAACAAGTTTCAAAATATAGTTAATCCCCATAATTAGGTTATGACCAGCCTTTATGAACTCTTACTTCTTTGTCAACTTTTAACAACATTATCACAGATTTTCAGAAGTAGTATTTAATTTCTCCATGTACTTAATGAATCTCCATAGAGTCCTAATGATCTCAGTAATTTGTATATTCATCTAGTACATTTCGTTGTAATTAGGAAAATCAAAGGGAATTTAAACTGGACTCTTGTGTTAATAAATATTCAGATCATGCTTTCGGACTTTAGGCATTTACCTGACTCATCTGTTTTTAGAGGAAAGCGACCACTGAACATAGATGCCAACATGGAGTCCTTGAAGCGGCACAAGGACTCCCGCCTGGCTGTGTAAATACAGCCACCCACGTTCAGTCGGAGAACATCTAGCACCTCTTCTTCTGCCTTGTGGCCTTCCATTTCTCCCCCAGGCACCTGAATTTTTGCCTCCCAACACTTTCAGAAACTTCAAAACAATGATGTCTTGGTCTCCTTCTGTAAAACAAAGGACAGTCATCCCTGCCATTTCCAACAAGACATTAAATAGTTAATATAATAAATATACTTTAACATGACTGAAAATAAATTCCTCAGTACTGGCATTATTGAATTGAAGGATTTTATATAATATAAGAGAATTTCGAGATATGCTAAGAAGTTGGAAAATGTTGGCTCAGAGGATTTGTAAAAGATAATAAACGACTAACAACCCAATCATTGCTGTTGAAATGACTGTTTAAACATGGTAATGCACTCTCTGTCACACAACAAACACAGGAGAGCCCTGCTTATGATATTCAGTATTCACATATCTTTTTAACCATGATAAGTCTGAGGGAGCCTCTAAACTGCAGAGATCAGTGGACAGCATGGAATTGAGCTGCTAGGCTCTTCCCCTCACCAGCTCTAGGATCTTGGGCAAATTTTTTCCTCTTCTATAAAATGGAGGCAGTGATGATGCCCAGCTCAAAGGACTATAAGAGGAATAATTAAAAGAACTTATAAAACAGCAAAAGAGCAGAATCTGGCTCATGGTAACTATTCAATACATTATAAATATTATGCATAATGATATAAATTTAACCATAAGGTGTCTACTGAGGGACTTGATATTGACTCTGGAATGTAAGGAAATAAAGGAGCAGGAATTATTAACAATGATAACTGTAATTCTTAAGTTAGGTAACTAAGGAATATATAATTTATCAACTGAGATTAGAATTCTTCTTTCAATTTTTTAAAATTTTTAAAACATGAGACAGGGTCTTGCTGTGTTGCCCAGGCTAGTCTTGAACTCCTGGGCTCAAGCAATCCTCCTGTCTTGGCCTCCCAAAGTGCTGAGTATATAGGCATGAGCCACCACACCCAGCCTGAGATCAGAATTCTATGTAGACCAGTAGCCAGACTAGTCTAGAACTACAAATTACACATCCAAATCATCCAGCTTCTTCACTGTGAAATGGACGAAGCTTTAGGGAAGTTTTTGGAGTTTTTTGTTTGTTTGTTTTTTGAGATGGAGTCTTGCTCTGTAGCCCAGGGTGGAGTACAGTGGCACAATCTCGGCTCACTCCCGGGTTCAAGCAATTCTCCTGCCTCAGCCTCCTGAGTAGCTGGGACCACAGGTACACACCATCATGCCTGGCTAATTTTTGTAATTTTAGTAGAGATGGCGTTTCACCATATTGGTCAGTCTGGTCTCAAACTCCTGACCTCAGGTGATTCACCCACCTCAGACTCCCAAAGTGCTGAGATTAGAGGCATGAGCCACTGCGCCCGGCCCAGGGAATGTTTAAGGGTTAGATTTTTTTAATCCATTCTGGAGATCACAGAACCACAGGTGACAATGTGGTGTTTTCCCACCTAAAACAATACTGTGATGAAAAAGGTACTCCCAATATTGAGAATCTGCAGTATCCACACATTTCATAGCAAGCTTAAAATGGCTGCCTAAAGGCTCAACTACATCTATGTCAATTCACTTTTACTCAGTGACCAAGTAAGATTGTTTTGTAGATGCCAGCCAGTCTCCAATAAAATGGAAAGAGACCATTAAAATCTGAGGAAGACCATGTGTGTAGAACACGGTCAGCAACAGAAACCATTATGGGCCAAAGGTCCAGCCTTCCAAAACCACTTATGGATGTGACATCTTGCACTGCCTAGAAGTCCCGGGAGCAGCACTCCAAAGATCCATGTGTGAGAGCTACCTCTGAGGCATGGGATGGAACTTGTTCCCTCTGCCTCATTACTAGCTCCCTGGAATCCTATTTATTCTTCAATGCCCTCAGCAAACCTAATTTCTTGCATGACCGTCCCACGTATCCTTCTGCCCCCCCAAGTTAGAATCCTTGCACAATTCTACAAATATACTTTGTGTGTCTGTCCACTTTTTACTCCACTTGTTTAATCCCTACTTTTTGGTCTGTAGGCCAAGGAAGCCAGGGCCTGTGTCACCCTTAATAACTCCCATTTACTGAATGCTTATTATGTGCTAGCCATTGTAAGAGACACTTGACACACATTACTTAATTCACACAAAAACTCTATTGGATGGGAATTACTGTCCCTGTTGACAGATGAGGACATTGGGGTAAAAAAAAGAGTGATGTGTACAGGGGCCACACAAGGGCTGACTGCTAGTAGGTTGTGGAGCCAGCCCCAATCCAGACAGGCAGGACGAACCCCAAGTTCTTCCTGCTTCACCCCACATCGGCTCCTCCAGCACTGTTTCACCCCTATGGCTCCTGACCCAGCCCTTTCACTCTCTAAGCATCTGTCCATCTCAAGACTTGGCTACAATAACACAGCAGCACCCCGATCCTGAGGATTTAAGAGCTACTCCTCCTACCCCAACCCCAGGCAGTCTCTCCTAAGGATAGGAACATCACCATTCCAAGGCCACACCAGGGGGGCACTCCGCAGGCCCCATCCTCAAAAGCACCCAGTTAGGCTCCCTGCTATGTGGAAAGTGTCCAGCCCTCGGGGACAATGTCCCCCAGAGTGCGGTCCTATGATCACCTGCATCAAAACCATCAGGGACGCTTGGGAAAACGAAGACACTCCGGCCACAACACACAGTTCCTCAGAAGGTCTGAGGAGGGGTCGGGATCTGCCCGCGAACCCCGCTTTGAAAAACATCGCTCAAGGGGCTCACACTCCTCTTACGAAGCGGGAAGAGCCGGGAGGATCTGGGGAGCCAGAAAGGCCCGCCACGGTCTTCCGCGGCCTAGAGACCCCAAATCGGCCCGAAGCCCGAGCCTGCAGCCCGGGACGCGCGCGTTACCAGCGCGGCCCGGGCCCTTCCTCAAGGCACCCCGCCGCATTCCAGGCCCGCGGCCCATCCCGCGCCCGGCTCTTCCGCACCGGGGGGGTGGGGCGGGTCGGCAGCTTCCAGACTGACCTGCGGCCCGCCAGACCCTCGGCGCGGCCGCCGGACGCAGCGGGGCGGACGCGGAAGTGAACGCCTTCTCCGCTGCTCGGCAACTCGGGAGCAGAGCGGCCCCAGCGGCGCCCCCGTGCGGCCCGGCTCTGCAACGGCGGCGGCGGCGGCTCAGGGAGGGAGGGAGGCCACTCCCCGGGCACGCCACGCCGCGCCACGCCACGCCACGCCCCCAGACTGGTCTCTTCCTCAGTGGGCCGCCTCGGAGTCGGGTGGGTCTTCCATTCCGGAGGTAAGGGAAACACACGGTAGAGAAGGCCAGGGCTGAACCCCCGAGGGACGGTCTTGTGTGTTCAGAGGCTGGTTTTACAGGTGAACAGAAGAAACAGCCACAGAAGTTGCGATTGTCCAAGGTCACTTAATAAGTGGCAAGAATTATGATGTTAAGTGTTCTCACCCCCAGGTCAGCGCCCATCCCTCCAAACAGGGCTGCTCAGTGCCAGCGTGTGTTAATATATTGCACTTGGATAAGTCTATCTGGATAGTGTCTGCAGCTTACAAAGCTTTTTCACACACAGCATTCTTGTTTAGTCTGTGTGACAGTGATATAAAGGGTGATATTTATTTCCCATTATAGCAAGGAAAATTGAGGCGAGAGCAAACATTTATTCAGCACTTTTGTACACTTGACACTGTGCTAAGTGCTTTGCATGCACTATTAATTTCCTGTTAAAGATAACCCTAAAAGAGTTCTTCCAGTTTCTAGCAGCATCTTACCTTGTGCAAGGTACTGTGCTAGATATTTCAAGAAAAATATAACAGTCCTGTTTTCAAGGTGCTTCCCCAAAATCAAAAATATTTGGTTCCAAATTTCCCTGACTGGCTCTTAGAAGAGAATAAGCCAAAGAGAGGTAAGTCAACCTGTCCCCTTAGATATTAACAGTCTTAGGAGAGAGGGAAGGTTTGTTCAACCTATAATTATTAAGCACTAGCTGTGGAGCAAGCACTGAGAGTACAGGACTGGACGAGACAAATAATGGGCATTCAACCTTACATTCCAGTACAACATGCAGAAAACATGTTCTGTAAATATTTTAGGCTTTGTGGGCCATGCCCAACTACTCAACTCAGCAGTTGTAGTCTGAAAGAAGGCATAGGCAAAACCTGAACAAATGAGCATTGCTAGTTCCAACTTTATGGACACTGAAATTCCAATTTCACATAATTTTCATGTGTCATAAAATATTCTTTTAAAAATGCAGCTTTTTCAAACACTTAAATATGTAAAAGCCATTCTTAGATCATGGGCCAGACAAAAACAAATGGTGATCCATGGGCCATAGTTTGCCTTCCCTTGTTCAAGTGGGAGAAACAGACACTAAGCAAAGTGGTGACAGATAGTGATAACTACGTGTGAGGAAATGAGTGGACATTTAAGTTGAGGGCTAGGAGTGAGAATGAGTCCACCTTCTGCAGAGATGGAGGAAGGGTATTTTAGGAAGAAGGGAGAGTAAGTGGGAAGCCCCTCAGGCAGGAAAGGACTCAGCAATTTGTAGGAAGAGAAAGGCCACTAGTATGTCTGAGCCTTGGTGGGCATCAGGACAAAGGGGAAGATTAGATGGGATGAGGTTGAAGAGAGAGGCAAGAGCCCAGGCTGTAAAGTATTGTGTGGCCATGGTAGAAGTTTAATTTGACTCTAAGCCTAATGAGAAGCTATTGAAAGGTTTTAAGCAGGGAAGTGACACAATTGATTTACTATTAAAAAAAAATCACTGCAGCTACTGAGATGAGAATAGATTGGAGAGGTGTGAGATGGAAGTAGATGACTATTACAATAATCCAGGGGAGAAATGTCATAGTTCTTCCTTGAGTAGTATTGGCAATAAAGAGAAGTGGATGGGTGTAAGAGGTGTACTCAGGAGACAGACATGACATAAAATTTGTTGGTGGATCAAATACATTGTGTTAATATGGATCCCCTGAGAAGCAAACAATATTATCAGATTAGACATGTGAGAGATTTATTGAAGGGAACACCTGTGAGGTAATAACAGGGAAGCATCTGAGGGGAATTAGGAAAGACATTAGACAGTTTCAACCCTTGTGGAGAACAGGAAAGGAAGAGTAGGAAAAGTTGTACATATGATACAGTTCTGAGAAAGTTTCAGCACAGCCAGTGGAAAGCCTTCAAGCCAAAGTCCCCCATATCAGAAGAGTTCTGTGTCTCCCAGGTATTAAGGCCTGCCTTAAATCCCTCTGCTCAGTTGCTGGCTGGGAGCAGTCAGTGGGCAGTGCAGCCTGGTGATAAATTTCAAAGGACAGCAGCTGAAGCATCAGTCAACAATGCTCCCTGCAATTGGAGATCTGAGAAGTGCATTTTCATGGCTGCCATATATGGGATTTAAGGGAAAGTGAAAAATGTGGGCATATCTCTAAATTGTTAATTTGAACAATGGGATAATAGTCAGTTTACTGAGTCAGTGAATTATGGGAGAGGAATAGGTTTGAGGAAAGAAATCAGAAGCTGTGTTTTGGACTACTAAGATTCAGATGCTTTTCAGACATTCAGGTAGAGAGATCAATTAGCAATTGAATAAATCTGGAGCTCAGAGGTAAAATTCTGTGTTGAAGGTGGATATTTGGAAAGCATAAGCATTTAAAGCTATGAGAGTGAATGAAACCATCTGCAGAAAAGGCAGATAAATGAGAAGAGACAACATGAAGCATTGACTTCAGCATTTAGAAGTCAGGCTTACAAGGAAGAGCCAAGAGGAAGGAGGGGAATCAGTAGCATATGGAGTTACAGGAACCAAGAGAGCAAAGTGTCATTCATGTCAAATGCCACTGAGAAATCAAAGGTCCATCATATTTGGTATTGTGGGAGTTCTAGGTGACCTTGACAAGAGCAGTTTCAATGTTGTGGTGAGGATGCAAACCAGCCAAAAATGCGCTGGAGAGTGAATGGGAGATGGAAGATTGGATGTAACCCTTTAGAGAAGACTTTATTGTAAATAGAAGTAGAGAAGTGAGGCTGTAGTGAAGGTGGGATAAGAGTCAAGAAAAGGAGTTTTAGGATGAGAGTCGTTCCAGCAGGTTATGCTGATGGAAATGATTCAGTAGATAGGCAGAGATTGGTGAGGCAGGAAGGGGAGGGAGGGGACAACTGAAGGAATGAAATACTTGGCAAAGCAAAAGGGTGTTGGAGCCAAAGCACAAATTAAGCAATTTTCATTTGACAAGAGTAGGGGTAGGAGGTAAAACACAGAAGACAGATTTAACTTCAAGTAAGTTGTAGATTTCACAGAGGAGAGATGAGAAAAGTCTGACCAAATGGCTTCTGCATTCTCCATTTAGTCTAAAGCAAGGTCAGAGGCTAAGAGTAAAGGAGATGAGGAGTGGAAAAGGTGTGAAGAAGGAGCGTAAGGTATGAATTATTTATCTTGGGAACTGAAAAGCAAACTTTCTATAGAAACTTGGTAGGATTGCTAAGAAGGGATGAGTGTCCACTGAAGACTGTAATCATTATAACATGGATGACAAGCTAGTCATCCCAGTTATATGACTTTTATCCAGCAACATTCAGCAGCTTCAGTACAGGTGCTGAGAAAGTAGATAACCCTGGGCTCGGCCAGAGTTGGGATTTAGCCAGGTAGTATGACACAAGGATTGATTACCGTGATGGATCATCGATTCTAAGATGGGTAAGGAAGGAAGTATATGAATGTGGTGATGCATAGTGAAAAGGTAGTGAAATTAATGGATTTGGGATCTCAATGGAGTTGAGGAATTATTCAAATAGGGATACTGGAGTAAGTGAGCTAGAAGAATTGAAGGCAGTGGTCAGAGAGTATACTTGAATTCAAGATGCCAGAAGTCATGCAATGAATGTAATGCCAAGGCTCTGGGCTGAGATGGGGTGGAAACGAAGTTAGCGGAGGTGAAAATTGTAAAGAAATGGCAAGATAGGTTGTAAGATGGGTTATCACCATAAATAAATACAAAGTCAACAAGAATGAGTAGGCATAGAGAGAAAGATGATGAAACGGAAGCCAATGTTACCAATAATTGATGATCAAAAGAGTTGTAGAAAACTGCATTGAGGAAAGAAGGAGAGATCCTCTATCTAGATGTATACATATAGTTAAAATTACCTAGGGCTTAGAAAGACAAAGAAGGGAAAAGTGTTTGGAAGCACTATTGAGAGAAAACAAAATGCCAGCCCCACCTCCTGATTCTGGAATATGGGGGGAGTGGAAGAAAAAGTAGCCTCCACCCAAGAAGTCTACAGTGGAAGCAGGACCTCTAAAAACAGACAACTTTCAGAAAAAAAAAAAAATTAAGCAATAGTAACATTTTTAGCCAGGTGTGGTGTCAGGTGCCTATAATCCCAGCTACCCAGGAGGCTGAGGCAGGAGAATCACTTGAACCCAGTGGGTGGAGGTTGCAGTGAGCCAAGATCACACCACTGCACTCCAGCTTGGGCAACAGAGCAAGACTCCAAAAAAAAAAAAAAAAAAAAGAAAGAAAGAAGAGATGGTAACATTTAAAAGTGAATTTTAAAGGGCTCTGTGGAGATGTTTGGAAGCAATGGGAAGAGTGGGGAATTGGCTTATAATAGTGGACATATCAGAAGTATGAGGATGAGGGCCCCAGGTAACAGTGGACAACTTGGGGAATTGGGACTGCTGGGGTGATTATAGAACACAGGGTCTAGACATAATGAGAAAAGTCCTAATGGTCTATTAATGCAAGGCTCAAGCAAAGGCCAAATATTTAACTCAATAGCATTGGTATAACCCCACTTTCTGACTGCTTTCAATTGTATGGTGGACTGACGGCAGGGAGGGTCTTATGTGGAACTGAAGCATCAGGAAAATCCATGGGTGACTACTCCCTCCTGCACCTCTCCTGGAAGGAAAGAACAATCCTAGCTCTGGTGCACAGAAGGTTGAAGGGAAGGGGGTAAAAAAGCAGTATATAACTCAGAACCTGTGTGACACACCTGATTAGACTTGAGACTGCCCTCCTTTTCTGGCATTCTTTAAGGTGGGAAAGATAGGTACTTGTCATGGTAAAGGAGAAACAAATAACTTTGCAACTATCCTCCAGGAAAAGATTCCCAAACCATAAACACATTCCTCCTTCAAACCCAGGACAAGGTATGGGAGAATGAAGGGTCTGGTTGCTTCTTTGTTCACAAAGGCTAGATGATTTGGGACATTTTTCTTTTTACAATGCCTGGTGCAGAGTGTGCAGTTCCACTAACATAACACTGACAGGACAATTTCTGAGCAGCCAGGCAATAGCAGCTATAGCTGCATAAATCTAAATTTCCCAATTCATTCTCTGAAAACCACACTACAGAACAATAAAAAGATCAAACAAAACTGCAGGAAATGCATGCCACCTGCATAATTAAAAGAGAATGTTCAAATTTCAGTACATCTGTAAGTAGGAAATAAACATCCAGTCTCAACTAGCTGTGTCCCAAGATCTTGCCATAAACTTTCACAGAGATACAGTTCTGAGAAACAGAGACACAGAGCAGCCTGGAGAAAGTGAATAGAAGAGAGAAGAGGAGAGCTGTTGACAGGCCTGTGATTGATCTAAGAAAACCAGAAAAAAGAGAAAGTCCATTGTATGTGCTAACATACTGGAAAAGACTCCTAGGAGATAAAACCACTTGCTATATATGTTTTCTTAAAGTGCACATGATTCATGGGAACAGTCTATGAAATGCATTGCTTCTGGAGGTACAGAAGGTAAAAAAGATAGAGAGGCGGAAAATAAGTAAAAAGAAATTTTAGTGCCAAGTAAATGAGTTTCAAAGCTTTTTGTTTGGAGACAAAGTCTTGCTTTGTTGTCCAGGCTGGAGTGCAATGGCACAATCTCAGCTCACTGGAACCTCCGCCTCCTGTGTTCAAGGGATTCTCCTGTCTCAACCTCCCAAGTAGCTGGGATTACAGGCATGCACCAACGATGCCTGGCTAAATTTTTGTATTTTTAGTAGAGATGGGGTCTCACTATGTTGGCTAGGCTGGTCTCGAACTCCTGACCTCAAGTAATCCATCCGCCTCGGCCTCCCAAAGTGCTGGGATTGCAGGCATGAGCCACTGCGCCGGGCCTCAAAGCTTTAAAAATATGCAATCTTTAGCTACACACACATGCATGTGCATGCATGTACACATGCAAAAGCCATCCATTGACAAACTGTATTTCACTGCAGAAGAGAAAACCATTGAACTTGAAATCTCATAAACCATATCAAATCTTTGAAATGAACAGATGATGTATTATTCAAGGTTTTCCAGATAAACAGAACCAATAATTAGTATGTGCATATATATGTAGATATAGAAACAGATATACAGATAACTGCCACCACGCCCGGCTAGGCTAATTTTTTTGTATTTTTAGTAGAGACGGGGTTTCACTGTGTTAGCTAGAATGGTCTTGATCTCCTGACCTCGTGATCCGCCCACCTCGGCCTCCCAAAGTGCTGGGATTACAGGCGTGAGCCACCGCGCCCGCCCAGCACTTTTTTTTTTTCAAAGAGGTCTTGGTATTCATGTCTTGATAAATGTTTTAGCATCTCTCCTACCTCTGACTTTCCTGTCTCCCTTTTCTATTTGTTTTGGTTTTGAAGCTGTAGCTACAAAATGTGTCCATTGGGAAGAAAGCAATATTAATGTATTTGAACAAAAGGGCCCATTGATTGAAACCATCATTAAAATATATGGGATGCTGTTATTAACTCCATTTTACAAATGAGGAAACAGAAGCCCAGAGATATTAAGTGGTTTGGCCAAGATTAAATAACCATTAAATGGCACAGTCACTACAAGGTTCATTTAAAAAAACATATAACATACATTGAGCATTTAATGTGTCAGGCTGGGTAAACAAGATATAGTGCTAGATAACTCCTAGGTAACCATAAATTTCTATAACCAGTATATTACTTTCTAAACCACTGTTATTGAAATTTTTATTTTACTGTCTTCTGGAATTTTAGCAGCTGGACAATCAGTAAATACTTTTCTACTTACACAAGATTCACGTAACCAGATCTGTTTGGAGACTGATCGTGATATATGTTAGACTAAAAGGTCTTAACTCAAAAGCATGTTTTGCATCATTTGTCTAGATTCTCTAAAGTAAAAATGGAAAGCTGTAATTCTCAAATCTCTTCGAATGAACGAAAAATTGACAAGAATATGAAGTTGACTGCATTACTGTATAATCAATTATTGGAACCTTGATTTAACAAACTATTTTCATTTTCAATCCAATGGCATACAAAAAGGAAATTTTATTCTTTGTAGTTTCTCCAAATTCTTTGTAAAAATTACGAAAGTAATTTGAGAAAAATAAGCGAATTGACATGGAATATAAGGTGAATAATACATTTTTAAAATGTAGTTGCGTATAATGGAAAACGTCATTCTTGTATATTCAGTTAAAACAGACCATTAGTGCAAGACCTAAATATTAATGAGAGCCGGGGTTTGCAACGAAATGTCATTGCTGCTTTTCCCCCAGAAAGTTAAAAGAAAACTGGGGAGAGCTTTTAAGTGAAAACTAAAGGTGCTGGCGTCACAATTGGAAATGCAAGGATGCAGAAGAAATGGTAAGATGTGGGTGGGTAGTATCCCAGTAAACAACATAAACCTTCTAACAGACTTGAGGTAGCTGTCAAGCCTTTCAGACATGTGATTGATAATGAATGTCAGAGGAGCCTTTCCTTTTCCATCAACGCTTGAGGAGACAGCGGACCGCCACCAACACGGGGCGAAAGAAGACCCCAGTCACGCAGACCGTGCTGCCCCCGGCTCGCCTGTGCACGCCCCCTCCTGCCCTCGCAGCGGGGTCCCGCCCTTTCCGCCTTTCACTTCCTAGTAACCGCCCTCCCTTGCGCCATCTTCGCGGGACCCTATTGGCTGATGGGGCAACCGCCAACGGCTGTGGCGTTTAAACCCAAGCCGCGGCCGCTGCCGCTCGCCGAGCGCCCGGAGCTGGGTGGGGGTGCCCCACGCTGAGAGAGAGGTAAGTTAGTGGCCTGCGGCATTTGACGTGACCGCCCTCTCCCTGTCGGGATCGGTGTCGTTCTAGAGCCGGTTCTCTAGGCGCTGTCCGCCTCGGTCTCCGACTCGTCTTCCGCCCTCTGTCCTCCGGGATCCGGGACGGCGGCCCCTCTCCGGCCCCGAGGGGTTCGTTGACGGAGTCATGTTTTGGCTTTGAGTCGCTGCCTCTTGTTTCTGAGATTTGAGCGTCCGGCAGGGCGAGCGGGGAGAGCCACCAGTTAGGTCAGCTACTTAAGGGAAGATATTTCTGTCTCTGGGACTGCTCTACTCTCTTGAACAGTTTCTAGGGCATTGTGAGTGCTCAGTACGTGTCTGCGGAATGAATGTTAGGGACTGCATGCCAGAGTTCTCGAAGGAGCCCTCTCGTTTGGAGAGGCTGGCTGAAGGCGAAGGGGTGATGGAAGACTGGGGAGAACTTGGAACTTGGAACTTGAGCTACTTGATGTACAGGTAGGATTTCAGTAGAGAATAGGGACAATGATTTTTTAGATGAGGTATCCAATTCAGGAGAATTGGATGTGGAACTGAGTATTTCGTATTTAGAGATAGTCGAGATGCTGGCCGGACAAGTGTCACAGAGTGCTGGTATTGAGTGCTGACAGTATACCAGGTCCCGTACTAGACACTGTACATACATTGGCTCATTTAGCCCCTACAGGGAGATGCCCTTATTTTTTATGGTTTAATCTGGAAATTGAGACGAAGAGGCGTTGAGGTCACATAGCTATGAAACGTTGGAACTGGAGCTCCAACACAGTTGTAATCACTATCATAATGTCTCAGTGTCTAGATGGTAAATCACCCTGGAACAGTACCCCAAATGCCTGGTTCTGGCTCCTAAAGTTTCCGTTGGTGAGGTCATTGATGTAGGGGGTTACAGGGCAATGTCAAGGAACACTCCCAGATATCTGGCATGAGGATTTGAATAGGCGATTGACAGTGTCATTTATTAAATTAAGGAATTGTGTCAGAACCAGCTTATTGGGGAGGGCAGTCCAGCTGTGGTTTCCTAATTAGTAAAATGAAATTTGATATTCCAGACTGGATTTTTTGGGAGAGGAACTAGATTTCTATGTTAGGATCCCTTTCAGGTGTGTGAGATGCAACAGTTTGTGGGGAGTTTCTGTGTTCTACTGTCTTTGAGATAGATAGTGATCTTTGATTTTAAAGTTTCTTTCTGGCAAAACGTTTAAAAGAACCTTTGAGCCTTAATCTTGAAAGGTTTCTGGTTCAACTTATTCCCCATTGCAGAAATTTCTTCTAAAACCATCTTTCCGTTATTTGCTTGACACCTCCCAACATCTGCTTAACACTTTGAAAGGAGACCCATTCCAAGAGTGAGCAGTTTTTCTATTGGAAAGTTCTTCCATTCATTCATAGTCACTTCTTCCACAAATATTTATCCAGCAGCTGCTATGTGGCAGGCACATTTCCGTACTAAGGTACAGAAGCAAACAAATTTGACAAAAGTTTATGCCCTCATTGAACTTACAATTTAGTAGGAGAAAACAGATAATAAGTTAAGTAAACTATTTAATTTTATCTTAGACATTGATAAGTTAATGGAGAAAAATAAAACAGAAGGGGAGAATGGGGGTAAGTGTGCAATTTTTAAGTAGTTTGGACTGGGAAGGCTCACTAAGAAAGTGACATTTTGGCAAATGCTCGAAGGAAGTGAGCAAGCCCTGTGGTCATTTGAAGAAAGAGTTGATACAAAGGGAAAAAGGAATAAAAGTTTCTGTTTTAGAGCATGTCAAGGTAGGTAGTGTGGCCAGAGATTATTGAGCAAGAGGAAGATTAATGAAAAGGATTAGAAAGGTTCACTGATGATGAATTGGGGAAGAGAAGTGTCAAATTGTATAGTACTTTCTAGGCCATTTTAAAGATTGAGTGAGATGGAAAGCTCCTGGAGAGTTTTTTAACATGAGAGTAACATGAATTTACTTAAGCTTTAACAGGATCATTGTGGTTGCTAGGTTAAGAATAGATAGTTGGGGAGAAAATGGAAGCAGGGACACCATTCACTTAGCTATAGCAAATAATGTACATGAGAGAGAATGGCAACTTGGATCAAAGTGGTAACAGTAGAAATAGTGGTAAGTAGCCCAGGTGGATATATTGTAAAAGCTGGGCCAGCATAATTGATGATAGAGTAGACGTGGGATATGAAAGAGAACTTTCTGACCTGAGCAACTGAAAGGATAGAGTTGTCATTAAGTGAGCTAGGGAGGACATGGTGGAGTAGGCTGGGGTGGGGGGAGTTTAGGACACGTTAACTTTGAGATGCATGTTAGAAATCCTAGTTGGAGATGAGTAGTAGGCAGTTGGATGAATAAATCTGGAGTTCAGTGGAAAAGTCTAGATTGGGAACACAAATTTGAGAGTTATCAGCATTTAGATTTAAAAGCCAGGATACTGGCTGATAGTCCAGGGAGTATATGTAAATATAAAAGAGATGAGATCCAAGGACTGAGATCTGGGGCACTCCAGTGGTAAGAGGTTAGAGAGATGAAGAATAACCAGCAAGAGAGACTGAGAAGTGGTCAGCGAGGCAGGAGAAAATCCTGCCTCAGAACAAACAGAAGAATATGCTATTTTGCAACCAAGTGAAGAGCGTATTTCAAAAGGAAGGAATGACTTGATATTAAATGCTTTTCACAGATCAAGTAAAAAGATACTGGGCCTGACCACAGTATTTGATTTAACAACATAGTAATTCAGTGACCTTAATGAACAGTTTCCATGTAGTAGTGGTGAGAGCAGAAATTTCATTGTAGTGGATCAAGAGAGACTGGGAGGAGATGAATTGGAGACAGCAAGTATAGACAACTCTCTAAAGGAGTTTTGCTCTAAAGGGAAGCAGGGAAATCGGTTCATAGCATTCCAGCATCAAGGGACCACTTGTATTTTCTTAAATGTTTCATTTTCATGCATTTACACATGCCATTCTTTTTTCCTGGAATGTCCTTCCTAATCTTGATGCCTGACAAGTTCTTAGTTTCTAAGACTTACTTATTCATTCAACAAATATTTACTGTGTTGATATCATTTGTAAGGCACTATTCCATGAGCTGGGGAATATATCAGTGAATAAAACATAAAAATCCATGACCTCCTAGAATTTAAATTCTAGTTGGGGAAGACAGACAATAAATAAATCTATAGTATGTTAGATAGTGATAGATGTTGGGGGAAGGAGCTACAGTTTTGTTTTGTTTTTTGTTTTTGAGACGGAGTCTCACTCTGTCACCCAGGCTGGAGTGCCATGGTGTGATCTCAGCTCACTGCAGCCTCCACCTCCCGGATTCAAGTGTTTCTCCTCCCTCAGCCTCCTGAGTACCTGGGATTACAGGCGCCCGCCACCACACCCAGCTAATTTTTTTTGTATTTTTAGTAGAGACGGGTTTCACCATGTTGGCTAGGCTGGTCTTGAACTCCTGACCTCAGGTGATCCACCCACCTCAGCCTCCCAAAGTGCTGGGATTGCTGGCATGAGCCACTGCACCTGGCCTGGAGCTACAGTTTTAAGTGACCTCACTGAGAAGGTGACATTTGAAGAGACTTGATGGAGGAGAGTGAATGGGCCATTTGTATATCTGGAGGAAGATGTTTCTAAACAGCATTTATTCTAAATGCAGAATAACCAGTATAAAGGAACTGAGACTGAAGAATGCCTGGCTTATGCTCCAAACAGCTAGATCTTGGTGGCCAGTATGGCCTGAGGGGAATGCAATAGAGGGAGAGGAGGAGGAGTTCAAATTACAGAAGTGCAGAGCTAGTGGAGAGAATGTACTAAGGACTTTGGAGAGAAGTGGGAATGATGGGAGAGTTTTAGATTGTATAGATTAATTCACTATAGGGACAGCAGCAGTGGAAATAGGGAGTCAAAGCCTGTTGCAGAAACTAAAGTGAGACATGGTAGTGCCTCTGACTAGGTTGGCAGCAATGGACATACTGAGAATTGGTCAGATTCTAAATATATTGTGGAGGTAAGTTGAGATATGAGAGAGATTTTTGGCCTGAGCAACTGGAAGGATGAAGTTACCATGAACTGAAATAGAAAATGCTCTGAGTGAAGCAGGTTTGGGCAAGTTAAATTTGATGCCTCTACTTTAGTTATTCAAGTGGAATTGTGGAGTAGACAGTTGGGTATACGAATCCAGAGTTCAGGAAAGAGATCCAAACTGAGGACATAAATTATGGAGTTCTGGGCATCTGGCTGGTATTTTAAGTGATGAGACTGTATGAAATCACCAAAGAAGGGAGTGTAGATAAAAAGAGGAAGTTCAAGGAAAGACCCTGTTAGAGGTTGGAAGAACCTGTAAAAGAGACAGAGGAGGAACAGGTAGGTAGGTAGGTAGGCAGGAAAAAAACCTAGGAGTTTGATATTCTGGAAGCCAAGGAAATACAATTTTTGAGGAAGGAGAAATTAACCACATTAAAATGCTGCTGATAGATCAAGTTAGATGAAGACTGAGAATTGAGTATTAGATTTAGCAGCACAGAAGTCATCAGAGATCTTGGCAAAAAGCAGTTTTGGTGGAATAGTCCAAGTGAAAGCCTGATTGAAGCAGGTTTATGAGAAAGTTGGAAACTGAGTATAGACAATTTTTTCAAGGAGATTTGCTGTAAAGGTCTGCAGAGAATTGGAGTGGTAGTCTGAGTATGAAGTGGGAACAAAAGAGGGTTTTTTAAGGTGAGGAAAGAGCAGTGTGTTTATATATTGATGAGAATGGTCCAGTGGAAAAGGAAAAAAATGATGATATAGGGAAAGAATTGTTGGAGTGATGTCTTTAAGGAGGCAGGAAGGCATGGGATCCAGTGCATGCATCCGTATCTAGGAACACAGTTGATCCCTAACAACAGGAGAGAAAACAGATACACAGATACAAGTATGGTATGTAGGTAATTGTAATGGAAGCTTTGAGAAAGTTCTCCACAGGTTGCTTCAGTGTTCTGAGAGAGAATAACAGTGAGTGAGGATATGAAATAATTCATAAAGAGGAGTGACCCAGGGATTGAAAACAGCAGTGAAGGGAAAGGGGTAGTAGAGTCTAGTGACAGTATATTCAAGGATGGGAATTTTTAGGGAGGAGGGAAGATGAATGGTCTGCAGGCATGAATGTGTTGTAGCCTCTAGAAGGGGTGTGGGAGGGAAAACAGCCTCTGCCTGACAGGACTGCAGGAGAATCTGTGTCCTCAGGGGAGAGGGTGGTTCAAGAAGATGAAAGGAACATTTAGAGAAGAGATTGAGGTTGTAGAGGTTTGGTTAATGATGGAATGTGAGTTCTAGAGGACCTCATGAGTCTGGCAAGGGTAAGATAGGCAGGCTGTATTCAT
Organism: Hylobates moloch; assembly: GCF_009828535.3. Classification (NCBI taxonomy): domain Eukaryota; kingdom Metazoa; phylum Chordata; class Mammalia; order Primates; family Hylobatidae; genus Hylobates; species Hylobates moloch. Next base: position 41,773,866 of record NW_026652276.1, on the reverse strand, counting down.
TTCCTTTGGCTGCTGTAATAAATTATCATAAATGAGGTGCTTAAAACAACTGAAATGTATTTCCCCACAGTTCTGGAGGCCAGAAGTCTAAATTCAGTTATCACTGGTTTTCCCACCTCAAGGTATATTCCCAGCTGCACTCTCTCTGGAGGCTCTTCAGGAGAATCTGTTCCTTGCTTTGTCAGTTCCTGATGGCTGCTGGCAGTCCTGGGCCTGTGGCTGCATCACTCCTGTCTCTGCTGTCTCTTGTAAGGACTCTTGTGATAGTATTTAGGCCTGCCTGGATAATCCAGGATAATCTCCCCATTACAAGATCCTCAACTTATTCAAATCTGCAAAGGCCCTTTTTCCACATGAGGTTTAGAATTAAAGGGATCTAATAACTTTGGGGGACCATTTTCCAGCTTACCACAGGACCAGATGAGGAATGTGTAGAGCTTAGGGGATTCGAGTGAGGGGGATGAACGTGACCCAGGAGTTGAGGGATTCTTGCCATGATTGACAAAGTGAGCTGAGTCCTGGATTGACATGGTGAGCTGAGTCCTGTGGACTCAAGGCAGGTAGTGGTGGGGAGGCTGAGTATTGAGGGTTAGGCAGGTGCAGGTGACAGGGTATTTTTTTTTTTAGATCCCTGCAGATGGAGGCAAGGAGGCTTGGGGAGGAAATGGAGGCATGGGGAGGTTGGTCCTACATGGCTCAACATCAGCCGCTCCTTCTCAGTGAAGCTATTTCTGATCCTTTTCCTCTGCCCAGGCACAGTTAATCACTTCTCCTCTGCATTGTGTATTGTAGTCATTACTCTTGTAATACTATAATGTAATGATTTCTTTATCTTCCTGTTTCTATAATAGGCCATAAATCTAATAGACAAATTTAAGATTTCCTATTTCTCCAACCCCTTTCCCTACCTTGGATTGGGTATATCTCCTCTGTACTTCCTTTAAACTCTATGTATATCTCTAAGGTTACACTTCTTACATTGTATGAAAGCACTGTCTGTACCCACATTGTACTATGCATTCCATGAAGGCAGAGACCATATCCTGTCATCTGTCCCCTGCACCTGGTACATAGATGATTAATGTAGGTTTAAATGAAAAAAATAATCATTTACCTTTTTGGATTATACCTTAAGCCACTTTTGATTACATTCATACTTTCAGATTTTATACAAAGTTTAGTAAATACTTAATGCACAAAGTATATTAAGTCATGATTGTTACTTTTTAAAATGTATTTATCAGTTATCCTTTTTCTTTTATTAATCAATACTGTGATTTTTTTTTTCTTTCACTTCAGTGATGGAGTGCCCAGTGATGGAAACTGGCTCACTTTTTACCTCAGGAATTAAGAGACATGTGAAAGACAAAAGAATTTCAAAGACTGCTAAGTTGAATGTTTCTCTTGCTTCAAAAATAAAAACAAAAATACTAAGTAAGTGCCATCAGTTTTAAAATACACTCACCTTTTAACTTTTCCCCAGAATTGTTATATATTTGCTACCTTATTTTATCAAGTACAGAAAATTACTAAGATGACTATTTTGTTAACTGATAACTTTTTAAATTTGATCCTTCCTATCTCCTTCAACTCCTGTTAGTTGGGTGGTTTTGATGATTTACCCTAAGTGTGACACAGCTGAATTTTCAGCAGTGAGGCTGTGGTGACCCAAGACAGCTACTTTCTACAGCGCAGAAAAAAAATACCAACATGACTTTTCCGGAAAAGATGTAATGAGAGTAGCAGGTTGTTCTGGCATGTCGTGGCAACTGGATGATGGATAGCCTGAAGGAGGTGGGCTCACACTGGGTGCTTATATATACATATATATACACGTATATATATATATACGTGTGTGTATGTGTACATATATATATGTGACTTTATATAGGCAATCTTATGAAGACACTGAGCACTTTGGAAATGGAATTTCATGAATTCTGGAGTTAAGGCATCAGAAGGGCAAAAAAAAAGGAGGTGGGAAAACTCCCCAAGATAAATTTTCATTACTTCTGAAAATTATCTCAATGTTCATACCCATCTTAGCAGGAGTTGGGGAGGTATCCTTTTAGTCACATTATCTGCTGATATAGCTCCTGTGAAGGACAATCACGTGTGCCTTCTAAAACAACCCAGCCTCCTGGGTGCCTGTAAATCATGATGCAACTCCCACCCAGGTCTCTAGGGCCACTCCTTACACTGGCTCTTGCTTACTCCCTTTGGCAAGACTATTCCACACCCCCTGTTATGAAGGAATATGCTGACTTTGAGGAGTACAACAGGAAAATGTTATTACTCTTTATCTTCTGGAAATCCTAAGCTTGTTGTAGTCAGTTTCCATTTGCTATGCCAAGGATGGTTATCCAAAACTACTCTCTCTGTGCCAAAGGTAAAGTACTGTTTTGGACCCTGTTTTGCGGAATCCCAAGTTTTCCCTGAGTATTTATAAAATGTTATTAAATTTTATAAAACTTATTTCACATACACTGGACTTTTATTCAGGGGCATATGTTATTGAATAGTGACATGTAAGTTAAAATTATGAAAATATAATGATGTTTTAAATGTACTAAGGGAACATACTATATTTAAGGTAAGCTTTACCAAGGAATTCACAATGAAATTTCTTTTCTTCCAACAGAAAAGCATTTCAGGAGTGATTTAAATCATATTTACATAGTACTTTTAAAGAGGAGTCAAGTTTAGATTGCAGTAGATGCCTAGAAATAAGAGGTAGAATCTTTTAGATGGCAGTAAAAGGTCTTGTGGGGTTTAGATTATCTGTCTAACATTAGAGTAAGTATGCCTCTATCACTCAAAGTTTAAAAATGGACGTTGGGAGTAGTAAGTAATTTGTTCAGTTCTGGAGCTGTAGAAGCTGGCTTTAGAATTTTCACAGATTGGCTACCCTCGTTCCTATGGGACATTTCCAGTTAGAGCTGCAGAATCAGTTTCTCCATTCTGTCTACTAGTCAAAGGTAGGAAAGCAGGTAGAGCAGCAAGTATCAAGATTTAGTTTTTGTGACTGATCTAATTACGTAGAATGCTGTGTCTGTGCTGCAGTCATCTTATTCCTTTTTATATGTATTCTGCATTCCTCACAACTCTTGAATTCTTCATCTTTATCTAGCTTTCATTTCTTCAGCTCTAAACTCTGGGTTTATTTTTCTCAAAACTACATCTGTATTGTTATTCCCTTTTCTAATCTTCAGTTAAAACTTGTGAAATGCATTTTGTCTAATGTTTTACTAAGGAATATAAAAATTTCCTAAGGTATAAGTTCAATATTAACTCATTTTAAAAATCTTTTTACAGATAATTCTTCTATTTTCAAAATATCTTTAAAGCACAACAACAGGGCATTAGCTCAGGCTCTTAGTAGAGAAAAAGAGAACTCTCGAAGAATTACAACTGAAAAGATGCTATTGCAAAAAGAAGTAGAGAAACTGAATTTTGAGAACACATTTCTTCGCCTAAAGCTAAATAACTTGGTATGTAAGCTATATTGTTTTTGAATTCTAATTATAACTTAAATCTTTTAGCTGCATTATTATAGAAGCTCTAAAAATATTTTTCAAATCTCCAATTGTGAAAAATTATTGAAAGTCAGTATGCTATGTAAGTCTATGTTACAGGACAAACTGTTAATGGGTAATAAAATATGTGTTTTAAATCTTCATTCTAAATGTGTGCTTGTGTGCTGTGTAAACCAGTATAATACCTTGACCAACATTCGATTGCTAATCATAAACAAAGCTTGGTACATTAATACATTTTTAAAAGATGGTCATAATTCTTCCAGTGTTCTTGAAAGGAAAGGAATTCCCAGAATGTTGTTATTCTTTTTTAATCTCAGCGTTTACCTGGCTACAAGCTAAACAGAATGAGGATTATAGTTGTTTCTTTTCCTTCCAAATTTCAACTCTGTTCACAGACAGGGCAGTGAGAGCCAATGATTAGCTAGGCCGTAACTATAGATCTAAATCTAAAATGAGTGGAACTTATTTATAATGGAAAAAGGACCTACCCTACTTATGGGTTAAATTCCTGTGGCTGACAGACTGTTCTCTTGCCATGTGATATATTATTGTGAGAAGATAGAAAAATGTTTATAGGAAAACTTATAATTGTTCTAAAGCATTCAACATATTTGTGTGTGTGTACATGTATGTATGTATGATATGTATGACTATTTGGACTATATAATACTATTTGGTACTATATAATATACCATTTTAGCTGAATGTGATCTCAATTTTTAGCTCAATGTGATATCAATTATTTTTTAAGTTTTCTCACATGGATGGCATTCATAAATGCTTGATATAATAAATTACAAGTCTTAACTGATTAAAAGGGGTCTTCATTTTACATGTGCAGAATAAGAAGCTTATAGACATAGAAGCTCTCATGAACAATAACTTGATAACTGCAATTGAAATGAGCAGTCTTTCTGAGGTAAGTAGAATTTATATGTAAATAGTGTCATTCTTTAGATTACTGAGGATCACTGAGATTACTTAAATAACATCAAGGTTAGAGATTCACATTTCAAGTTTTGTGCAAAGGACTGATGATAATACCAGTTTTAACTGGCTAACAGCATATTATCATTTTGTATAATTGGTTATTGAAAATGTCATATGAAAATTAGGTTTTTATTAAAAGTAACAGGATTAGACAGGTTAGTGGAACATACGGGCTCCTAAACAGACTCAGAAACATAAAGACATTAGTAGAAAGGAAGCATTTTAAGCGAGGAAAGACTTTGGGGTTTTTGTTTTTTGTTTGTTTGTTTTAAAGATGGACACAATTGAAAAACTGGGGAAAAAATAGAGGCTGGTCCTACTTTATACTGTTTTCTAAAACAAATTCTAAATTTCCCCAATGCTTTTCATGTGGTTCTTTTTGGAGAATTCAGAGGGCTGAGGTCAACAGCTAGATTAAGGAAAAGTAAAAACTGGACATCAGGTAGATGGAGAAGCAGAAAACTGGACAGCAGGAAGATGGAGGTGAAGGCACAGTATACAATCTTGGTAGTTACCTTCTTGAACTTACTATTTAACAGACTAACTTTTGCATACCAAGCTTTAACATTCTTTTTCTTTCTAGTTGTTATTAAGTGGGGCAGGTGATGGGTCATATAGACGTACTGTTCTAACATCAGAGCTGAATTCTTTTTTGCTGTGAATTCAATGTGCTGCTGAATTCTTTTTTGCCAGTTTTGCTTGGGATTTTTCTATTGTTAGTTATAAGTTAGAATAAAGTTTCACACATGCTTTTGTCCGCCTTCAGCTACTTTCTTCTCCATTCTCTCTTCTCCTTGTACCTCATGCAGGTGATTGCTTTCATCTGTTTCTTTATATAAAAACAAACAAACAAAATAAATATTTTCTTACTTCTTTACACAAAAGATAGCATGCTATACCAGATGTTCTATACCTTTTTATGTGACATATCTCTCCATATGATTATGTGGAGTGATACCTCATTCTCTTTTGGTGCTGCTTTGGATAGATCCAGAGTGGACTAGTAATCTACCTCACTAGGCTCCTGTTGTTGGACACTTGGGTTGTCCTTTGCTGTTGGCTTGTGTTAGTGTAGAGTGCCTTTCCCTCTTGCATCATTAATTTTTTCCTTCCCTTCTGGATTATTCCCATCAGGATGCAAAAATGTTATCATCTCTCATCTTAAAAAAAAATAAATAAACCTCTTATTTCACCTACTTCCCAGCCACGATCTCAGCTCTCTTCTTGCCTTTACAGCAAAGCTTTTTGAGAGATTTATTCACTGTCTCTAGTTTCTCTTGATCCCATTCCAATTGGGTTTTCACCACCAATCCACTAAATCCTGAAAGTCACCATTGATGTCCATGTTGTGAAAACCCATGGATAATTCTTGGTTCTTGTATTGACTTCACATGACTTTTAGAATACCACACTCTCCTAAGTCTCTTCCTACCTTTCTGGCTATTCCTTTTCATTCTGTTTGCTGGTTTCTCTTTATTTTCCTAAGTTTTGGGAATGCCTTATGACTCAGTTCTTGGACTTCTCTTTTCTATCTACATTCACTCCTCCTAAATAGTTTTATTCTATCTTATGGTTTTAATTACTACTGTACACTGATGACTTTCAAGTTTGTAACTTCAGCCTGACCATCTCCTCTGACCTCCAGACAATTTATATCTAATTACCTACTTGGCATCTGTTTGGATGTCTAAAAGCCATCTCAAATTTCACATTTGCCACCAAACCAGTTCCTTTTGAGATTTTCATCTAAGGTAATCACAACTCTCTTTTCCTGTCTTTTTCTCACACCCCATATCTGATCCTTTGGCAAATCATTTTAGTTCTGCCTTCAAAATCAGTCTACAATTCTACCAGTTCTCACAATCCTCTTTCACCACCCATGTCCAAGGCACCGTTATCTCTTACTTACATATTGTATTAATATTAGCATCCCAACTTGGCCTTCTTACTTTTTCTCGTTTCTCTATGTATTCTCTTCTTATTATAACAGCCAGAGTGATCCTGTTAAAATGTTAGTCTCTGCTTGAAACTCTCCAGTGGAGTCTTATCCATTGCTTGATGTGATCTGAAAACTGAAACTCTCGTTATTTCTTCCACCTCATTTGCTACTCTCCTCTTTCTTCCACTCCTTAACCTTTTCAGTGCAGTTCTCTGCCCACTCCCTCAAACAGAGGTGAGCTGCTACCGTAGTGCCTTTGTACATGTTCTGTCTGCATGCAACAAGTTCCTGTCCTTCAAATGTTGACTCAAAAGTGACTACAGTGAAGCCTTCCCTAGCAACTCTGCATAAATTTAAACACTCCCCACCCCTGCACCTACATTTCATATCCTGCTTTTCTTCTTTAATCTTTCTCCTTAACACTTAACACTGTATGACAATTTTGTTTATCGTTCATCCCATCAGAATGTAAGCTTTTTGAGTGCAGGGATGTCTTTACCAGAACAACATCTAGAACATAGTAGGATACAATAAATACATATAAAATATTAGGTAGTGTTTCCCCAGTAAGAATGATGCTTGCTTAATATGTAAATAAGTAAGGTATGTATACTTCCTGCAGTCCCTCTTTGAGCTTTTTGAATACAAATAATGCTAAATAATGTAAGTATCTTTTTAGTATGATGATGATGTGGTCTTTTTAGGTGGCTTAGTATGATTATTTATTTTAGTAACTTTCCTAATTTTACATTTCTGCAATAAACTTCAGAAGTGATTTTTCTTTTAATGTGCTGCTGAATTCTTTTTTGCCAGTTTTGCTTGGGATTTTTCTATTGTTAGTTATAAGTGAGGACTCTGAGATTTTTTTTCTATGCATAGAAAAAAGCATAAGACATACAGTCTTTAGGCATTGATAAAAATGTTATATATACTAAGCTCATAAAAAGAATTTGGATGTTTTACTTTTTCTATGTTCTTGAAAAGTGATACAGTATTATAATTGTTTTTCTTTAAAGCTTTGGTAGAATTATTCTGTGAAACCATCTGGACCTGGTACTTTTCTGATGAGAGTGACAGTAGCTTTTTGTTGACTTTATTTATCCTATGGATATTGGTCCCCTTAGGAAAATGTCTTTCTTTCTTTGTGTTTAGTTTTATTAAATTATTTTTCCTTAGAAAGTTATCTGTTTCATCCAAGTTTTTAAATTGATGTTCATAGAGTTGACCAGAGTAGTCTGTCATTATTCTTTTAATTTTGTCTGTGTTGCATTTCCCCAGTTGATTAATTTTATGTATTTGGGCTTTTATTTGTCTTTTTTATCCCCACTATCTTAGGTTGTTGTGGTTTTTCTATTTTATTTTATTCTTTTAAAAGAATCATCTTTCTAATTTAATTTAATGTTTGATGTTTCAAACATTTTTTGCTTTTATTTTTAATAAGTTCTTTTGCCTTTTTGTGGTTCATTGTTACTTTTCTTTGAGTCAGTGCTTTTTTTTATTGTTAACTGTAGGTAAGATGCCATTTTTCTCTCAATAATTTCAATTTTTTAAATTGTCTTTAGTTTTGAGAATTTTGACTTTGATGTGTTTTGCCATGAATTTCCTCGAGTTTATCTTTTTGAGGTTCACTCAGCTTCTTGAATTTGTAGGTTGATGTCTTTATCAAGTTTGGAAAAATGTTCAGCCATAATGTCCCCAAGTACTTTTCCAGTCCTGCCCTCTTTCTCTTTCTCCTTTCCTTCTAGGACTCTGATGACATGAATGTTTTATCTTTTTTGCTATTCCACAAATCCCTAACCCTCTGTTATTTTTTTCAGTCTCTTTTCTCTCTTGTTCAGTTTGAGTAATTGCTATTGTTCTATCTCCAAGTTCACAGATTTTTCCCCCCTTTTTTTCTCGGTTTTGCTGTTGAGCCCATTTAATTTATTTTATTTTATTTGGTTATTACATTTTTCAGTTCTGAGCTCCATTCAACTCTTTGTATCTATTTGTTTGCTGAGATGTTCCATTTTTTCACTTGTTTTAAGCATGTTAGTAATTGCTTGTTGAAGCATTTTTATGATACTTGTTTTAAAATCTTTGTCAGATAATTCCAACATTTGTGTCATCTCAGTGTTGGTATCTATTGTCCTTTCTCATTCAAATTTAGAGTTACCTGATTTTTTGGTATGATGAGTGATTGATTTTTTATTGTATCTTGGACATTTTAGATGCATTATAAGACATTGGATCTTATTTCCATCTTGTGTTTAAGCAGACCTCCTTTGACACTACACTGGTGGTAAGGGGAGGTGCTGCCTACTGCCAAGTGGGGACTGAAGTTTAGACTTCCCATTCAGCCTCTGTTGACAACACTGTGGTGGGCATAACTGATGAGTGGGGCTGGGAGTTCAGGCTGACACCACTATGGCTGGAACAGGGAAGGGCATACCTCATTACTTTCATGGCCTCTGCTGAGGTTGTTGCTACTGAAGAGTGATGAAAATCCTAGTTCTTTATTAAACCACTTCTATTCCCACCATAGAGGAGAAGGAGGGGAACTCCTTCCTATCACTGAATGGGGATATATAGCATATAGACACTTTATTTTCTGTGTATTATGATGTTTTTACATCCTTTAAAACATTATTGGCTGGAGAGACTGCCCTTCTCAGGGCTAGCCAATTTTTAGAGATAGCAAGGGACCAGCCAGGAGCATGTCTTTTGTTTTAGTCTGTTTTCTGCTGCTATAACAGAATACCACATACAGGGTAATTTATTGTTTTCTTTTCTTTTTTCATTTGAGATTTCATTCTCTAAAAAGACTGGGTAATTTATAAAGAACAGAGATTCATTTGGTTCACAGTTCTGGAGGGTGGGAAGTCCAAGAGCATGATGCTGACATCTGGCATGTGTCATCCCATGATAGAAGGTGGAAGGGCAAGAAAGCATGCAAGACAGAAAAGGAGACCAGACTCCTGTAACCCACTCCTGCAGTAACAGCATTAATCCATTCATGAGGGCAGAGCCCTCATGACCTAATTACCGCTTAAAGGTCCTGCCTCTTAATACCATCACAATGGTAATTCACTTTCAACATGAGTTTTGGAGGAGACATTCAAAACCATAGCACTTTTGATATGCAAGCTAACTAATCCAGAGCCATATCTCCCCTGTCTGGCCCTTATATCTCAGGAGGCAATGGTCCTCTGCTTTGATCGTCCCAGGGTCAAGTACTAGGCAACCAGGGACCTACCTCTCCTGTGTCTTAGAGCCTGCCAAAATTATTCAAACTAGCCAATTCTAGACTATTCACCCTGCCCTGTCTTGCCTTTCCTATGGAAACTCCAATAATAGGCTCTGGCCTAAACCTTCCCCTCATTCCCATCTTCTTCCTCCTGACCATCCTAGTGTCTTTTCTGTGTGGCTCTGCATGGCCTGCTGTACCTCTTGTCTCTAGGACCTGCAAGTATAATAAACTTTATTTTTTTTCCTGAGTCTCTGCCTTCTTTTAATGGCTACACCCAACTGACCATCTCATAAAAAGAATATGAAACAGGATGGAGATCCAAATATGTCCTCCACTGACATTGCTGGGTGGGGATGTACTCTTTAACACTAGGCTGTCCCAAGCCTTTTCTGATGGTACTGCTGATTTGGAAGAGAGTTGTCTTATTATAGCCTAGTGAGTGTGGAAGTTTAGGTTCCCCATTTTGACCTTTGTGCTTTTGTCAAAAATTAATTGACCAAATAGATGTGAATCCATTTCTGGACTCTCTGTTCTATGTCATTGATCTATTTGTCTATCATTATGCTAATACTATACTGTCTCAATTACTGTAACCCTCCTAACTTTTTTCTTTTTCAAAATTTTTTTTTAGCTATTCTAGGTCTTTTGCATTTTCATATGAATTTTAAAATCAGCTTGATAATTTGGCACCATTCCCGTATTTCTATTACAGCTTAGCTCTGTAATAAAAAACATGGTTGTGTGTTGCCTAATTTTCTGGTCTTTATTAATAATTAAAATATGTTTGTATCTGAAAATTTAGAAATATAGATAAATAAATATATAAAAGATATATTAAAATCACCCAGATTTTGAATTTTAAAGAGCCATTTAAAAGATGTATTATAAAATTCAGTAAAATATTACATAATGCATATGTAGCATGAACATATTGCATGTGTGTATAGTATTTGTGTAGGTATAGTAATGCATTTATTCCTACACATAGAAGAATGTTGAGGTTATATACCAAAATATTGGCAGTGATTATGTTTCGTTGGCATGATTAAGGATGAACTGTGTTTTAACCTTATTATCACATTGTTCTCATTAAACTATTAAAGGTAAATGCAAGAATTGTTCTTTTACTATTAATGTCATTGTATAATTTGGTACTGTGATAACTAACATGATTTAATAAGGTTAGAAACTTTGTTTTCTTTATTCTTTTCAAAAATAGTTCCATCAGAGTTCCTTTCTACTGTCAGCTGGCAAGAAGAAACGAATTAGTAAACAGTGCAAGTTGATGCGTCTTCCATTTGCAAGGTAAATATGGGCTTGAATTACACTAGTTCAGAGTATATAGATTTTATATAACACAATTAGTGTTTGTGTGTATTGTACAATGTTCAGGATCATCAACCTGTAGTTATCTACTAAGGTAGAAATGAGGTAGTTTGTAGTGTCTTACTATAGGTTGTTTCTCTAGGACTTCAAGGAAACTTATGGTCAATCCCCCAACCAGGTTTATTTGTAATGTCTTGCTACTTTACAGTTCTTTTTTTTCTTTTCATCTAGTTCACTCCTGGCCGCGTATTGATTTTTGCTGGATAAATCTGATGACTGTTTCTACCTTCATTATGCTGTGTACTGTCCTAAGCTTTAAAATTAATTTTTGTCGGCTGGCTGGGCGTGGTGGCTCATGCCTGTAATCCCGGCACTTTGGGAGGCTGAGGTGGGAGGATCACGAGGTCAGGAGATCGAGACCATCCTGGCTAACATGGTGAAACCACGTCTCTACTAAAAATACAAAAAATTAGCCGGGTGTGGTGGCAGGCACCTGTAGTCCTAGCTACTCGGGAGGCTGAGGCAGGAGAATGGTGTGAACTCGGGAGGTGGATCTTGCAGTGAGCCGAGATTGCTCCACTGCGCTCCAGCCTGGGCGACAGAGCGAGACTCCGTCTCAAAAAAACAAACAAAATTAACTTTTGTCTTTGCTCTTCTCCTCCTGTGCACAATTCTCCTTTTTTATTAATTTGATTATAAGTTATAGAAAGCACCCTATTTCAAATCTATCATCTTACAAGTCAGTCAGTGATGCTCAGAGAGGTGAAATGATTGAATGAATTGATAGCATTGACCAAAATCCTGTTGTCTGTTTTAGAAATGTTCTTTCTATTATATATAACTTATAGATTTAATGCTTTTACTTAAGTGCACAAGTAAATGCACTTATTTATTGAAATGCTATCTGCGCCATAGTAAAAAATTCTCATATTTACTATATCACTTTCAATTCATTGTAGTTTGTTCCATTGACTTGCCTATTATGTGTGTTATTACCATTTCATACCAGTACATTTTAATTGTTGTAATTTTAAAATAGTAAATTTTGTTGTTTATTAGATCCATAGTAGTTTTTCAAAAGTATGTTGTCATTATGCACGTATTGTTTCATATAGATATGCAAATCAAGTGTCAACTTGTCCTCCAAAAAATTGTATTGTGTGTCTTTTGTTTGAAGTATATTATACATATTCAAACATGGTGGATTTTCACCAAGTGAACACTGTTGTGTAATGAATACCCAGAACATGAAACAGAATATTACCAACATCTCAGATACTTCCTTGTGTCCCTTTCTAGTCACTACCCACTACCCAACACCTACCCAAGGATAAATATTATACTGACTTCTAATTATAGATTGATTAATTTTGCATGGTTTTGAACTTCATATAATGAAATTATACAGTATGTATGTTTGTCTCTGTCTTCTTTTGCCCAGCATTATATTTGTGAGATTCATCCATATTGCTGTATGTAGTTGTAAATTATTTGTTCTCATTGCTGTATAGTATTCAATTGTATGATTATACTACAATGTATCCATTCTTCTTATGGTCAACATCTTGTTGGTTTTCCAGTTTGTTTGCTTTTTGAGACAGAGTCTTGCTCTGTCACCCAAGCTGGAGTGCAGTAGCACGATCTTGGCTCACTGCAACCTCCACCTCCCGGGTTCAAGTGATCCTCCTGCCTTAGCCTCCCAAGTTGGGATTATGGGCACCCACCACTCTGCTTGGCTAATTTTTGTATTTTTAGTAGGGACAGGATTTTACCATGTTGGCTAGGCTGGTCGCAAACTCCTGACCTCCAGTAATCCTCCCACCTCGGCCTCTGAAAGTGCTGGGATTACAAGCATGAGCCAACGCACCTGACTTGGTTTTCTAGTTTTGATCTATTACAAATAGGGCTGCCACATATATGCCTCTTGATGAAGGTATGCACACATTCTGTTAGGCATATAGTGTGGAGTAGAATTAGTTGGGAGATTATCTATCTATCTATCTATCTACCTATCTATCTATCTATCTTTGGCTTCAGGAGAAACTGCTAAGTAGTTTTCTAAAGGAGTTATACCAATTTACATTATTACTAACAGTATATGAGGATTCCTGTTGTTCTATATCCTCAATAATTCTTGTTGTTATCTGTCTTTTTCATTTTAGCCATTTTGAGGGATGTGTAGTGGTATCATTTTGAGGTTTTATTTTTAATTTTCCTGATAATTAAGAAGTTAAGTATCTTTTCATATGTTTACTTTCTATTGGGTTATCTGTCATGTTTTGTAAGGCGTTCTTTGTATACATTTTTCTGTATGTGAGGCAGGGTTTCACTTTGTCACCCAGCCTGGAGTGCAGTGGTGCAATCTCAGCTCACTACAGCCTTGACCTCTTGGGCTCAAGCGATCCTCTCTCCTCAGTCCCCCAAGTAGCTGGGACTACAAGTGCATGCCACCATGCCCAGCTAATTTTTATACTTTTTGTAGAGACAGGGTTTTGCCATGTTGTCCAGGCTAGTCTTAAACTCCTGAGCTCAAGTGATCTGCCCACCTCAACCTCGCAAAGTGCTGGGATTACAGGTGTGAGCCACCATGCCTGGCATTTTCTTCATGTATCTTCTACTCTGTGGCTTGCCCCTTTGCTCTCTTAATGGTGTCTTTAGATGACCAGTAGCTCTTTATGAAATCCAACTTTGTTTGTGGTGGGGAGGTGTGTATCTTCTCCCTCACCCCCCTTTTCAGTTACTAATTTTCGTGTCCTTTTGAGAAAATCTTTATTGGTTCTGGTTCTAAAATGGCAGTGTAAGATAAGCTGGCTTCTCTTGTGCCAATAAAACAAAACAAAACAAAATATACAGTGCCAAGATCTACCACCATCAACTGCCCAGAGCTCAAGCTAGCTTAGATACTTCCTGGGGCCAAAGAGAGGTAGAAAAACTCTGAGCAGATGGTAGGAGAACTGCACTTCCGCATGTGCAATGCCCCTCCCTCCCATTCTGCCAGGCCCAAACTATGTGGAAAATCTCCCCTCAACTCATAGTTTCTATACTGGAAAAAGCAAAATTGAAATGGTCAGCCAGCTTCCCCACCTTCTTCAGTTCCCTGTCAGGAGAACTGTCCTTGCCTTAACTGACGGGTAGCATTATGACCGCCTGAAGGGAGAAATATCCCTGAGGACAGGCAGAGACAAACAAGCAAGGCTGGACTACCATCCCCAGCCCAGAAACTCTGCTCCGTAACTCAGCCAAAGGAAGCGCCAAATGAGAGTGGTTGTAGGAGGTACATTCCCCAGGTCCCCTGGGTGTGAACTCCTAGCCAGCCTTCCCATACTGCTGTCCTAAACCCTTTGGGACCTCCCCCATTTTGGGACAGGCAGTGGTCAAACCATTTACTAGCTCCAAGGTGAACCTGGGTTGAAGGCACCACCTAGAGCCAAAAAGGAGGCAGCAAACTAGCAGTAAAGATTTGCTAAAAAAAAAAAAAAAAAAAAACACACACACACACAAAATTAGCCAGGCGTGGTGGCGGGTGCCTGTAGTCCCAGCTATTCAGGAGGCTGAGGCAGGAGAATGACATGAACCCAGAAGGCGGAACTTGCAGTGAGCCGAGATCCTGCCACTGCACTCCAGCCTGGGTGACAGAGCAAGACTGTCTAAAAAAAAAAAAAAAAAAAAAGATTTGCTAGGCAGATATATTCAGTAAAAAACAGGCTGGACAAAGAAAACTGGAATAAATAATCCTTCAAGGCAAAGACATAGACTTATACTCACAAGAAACTACAGCAGACAAGGAACCGTGACCTTCCCGAAAGGACAAAAAGCAGAAATTTAGTGACTGATGAAGTGGCAGTTTGTGAGTTCTTGGACCAAGAATTCTAAATAGTAGTTTTAAGGAAACTCAGTGGTCTCCAAGATAACACAGAAAAGCAGCTCAGAAATTTATCAGAGAAATTTAACAAAGAGATTAAAATAATAAAAAAAGTCAAACAGAAATCTTGGAGCTGAGAAATACATTTGCTGAACTGTAAAACTCTTTAGAGGTTCTTAATAGCAGAATGAACCAAGCAGAGGAAAGAATCAGTGAGCTGGCTATTTGAAAATACACAATCAGAGGAGAAAAATAAATAGAAGGAAAAGGACTGAAGAGTGCCTACAAGATACAGAAAATTACCCCAAAAGACCAAATCTAAGAATTATTAGTGTTTAAGAGAGAGCTGAGCATGAGCAAGGCATAGGAAGCTTATTCAAAGAAGTAACAACAGAAAATTTTTCAAGACATGAGAAAGATATACATGTCCAGGTAAAGGAAGGCCTGAGAACACCAAACAGATTCAATGCAAATAAGACTACTCCAAGGCATATAATAATCAAACTCTCAAAGGTCAAAGACAAAGAGAAGATCCTAAAAGCAATGAGAGATGAGAAGCAAATAACATAAAGGAGCTCCAATTCATGGGGCAACAGACTTCTCCACAGAAACCATGCAGGCCAGGAGGGAGTAGAACAACATTTTCAAAGCACTCAAAACAACAACAACAAAAAAAAACTGACACCCAAGAATATTGTGTCCAACAAATTGTCATGCAAATTTAAAGGAGAGCTAAAGTCTTTCACGGATAAACAAAAGCTGAGGAAATTCACTATCACCAAGACCCATGTTGCGAGAAATGCAGAAGGGAGTTCTTCGATCTGAAAGTAAAAAACACTACCATGCAAAAGGAAACTTTTTAAGGTATAAAGCCCACTAGTAAAATTAAGTACACAGACAAACCCAGAATCCTTTGTTAACTGTAGTTATGGTGTGCAATCCACTCAAACTCTAGCATGAAGCCCAAAAGATAAATTTATCAAAACTATACCAACCTGTTAATAGATAATATAAAAATATGTAAATTGATACAACTAAAAGACAAAATGTTGGAGGATGGAGTTAAATTATAGAATTCTTTTGTGGGTTTTTATATAAATTGTCTCAGTTCTTCAGTTAAAAGCCATAGAGTAGCTGAATGGATAAATAAATGAGACCTACCTATGTGCTCCCTTCAAGAAACCCACTTTACCTATAAAGATACATATAGACTGAAAGTGGAGAAGGGCTGGAAAAAGATATTCCATACAACTAGAAAACAAGAGCAGGAGTAGCTGTACTCATAGCAGATAAGATAAACTACAAAGACTGTAAAAACTGGCAGTAAAGGAGGGTCACTATATGATTAAGGGGTCAATTCAACCAGAGGATATAACAATTATAAATATCTATGCACTCAACACTGCAGCTCCATCTAAAGCCAACATTAATGGATGTAAAGGGAGAGAGAGACTGCAATACAGTAATAGTAGGGGGCTTTAACATCCCACTCTCAGTAATAGACAGATCATCCAGACAGAAAATCAACAAACAGCATAAACTGCACACTAGATACAATAGGTCTAACTGACATCTACAGAACATTTCACCCAACTGCTGCAGAATACACATTCTTTTCATCAACGCATGGAAGATTTTTCAGAATAGACCATATCTTAGGCACAAACAAGTCTGTACAAGTTCAAAAAAATATAAATCATATCCAGTATCTTCACAATAGAAGAAAACTGGAAGTCAATAATGAGAGGAACTTTGGAAAATACACAAACAAATGGAAATTAAACAACATGCTCCTAAGCAACCAATGGGTCAAAGAAGCAAGTAAGAAGGAAATTAAAAATTTTCCTAAATGAAAAGGGAAATACAACATAGCAAAGTGTGTGGGGTGTGGGAAAAGCAATACTGAAAGGGAAGTTTATAGCAATAAATGCCTACATCAAAAAAGGAGAAAAACTTCAAATAAACAACGTAAAAATACATGTCAAGGAATTAGGAAAGCAAGAACAAAGCAAATCCCAAGTTAGCAGAAGAAATAATAAAGATCAGAGCAGAAATAAATAAAATTGAGACTAAAAAAGTATAGAAGATAAAATGAAAAGTTGGTTTTTTGAAAAGATAAACAACATTGACAAACCTTTAGCTAGACTGAGAGAGAGAACTATAATAAATAAAATCAAACAAGAGATGAGACATAACACCTCAGACCTCAGAAATATAAATAATTATTAGAGACGATTATGAATAATTATACACCAACAAATCACAAAATGTGGAAGAAATGAATACATTTTTGGACACATATAACCTACCAAGATTAAACCATAAAGAAATAGAAAACCTCAACAAACCAATAACAAGTAATGAGATTGAAGCTATAATAAAAACTCTCCCATTGAAGAAAGGCCCAGGCTGGGCACAGTGGGTCACACCTATAATCCCAGCCCTTTGGGAGGCCAAGGCAGGAGGACTGCTTGAGGCCAGGAGTTTGAGACCATCCTGGGCAATATAACAAGATCCAGTCACTACAAAATAAAAAATTAGCTGGGTGTGGTGGCTAATCCTGTGAGGATTAGTCCTGTCAGGCTAACCCTGTGGTCCCTAATCCTGTGAGGATTAATCCTGTCAGGCTAATCCTGTGGTCCCAGCTACTCAGGAGGCTAAGGTGGGAGGACTGTTTGAGCCTGGGAAGTTGAGGCTGCAGTGAGCAGTGTTCACACCACTGCACTCCAGCTTTGGTGATGGAGCAACACCCTGTCTCAAAAAAAGAAAAGCCCAGGACTTGATGAATTCACTGCTGAATTCTACCAAAAACTTAAAGAACAATGATTATGAATCCCACTAAAACTCTTTGAAAAGGAGGAAATACTTCCAAACTCACTCTGCAAGGCCAGCATTACCCTAATACCAAAACCAGTCAAGGACACAACGAAAAATGAAAACTACAAACCAGTATCACTGATGAACATAAATGCAAAAATCCTCAACAAAGTACTAGCAAGTCAAATTCAACAACACATTAAAAAGAACATTTACCATGATCAAGTGGGATTCATGCTAGGGTTGTAAGGATGGCTCAGCATACACAAATCAATCAGTGTAATTCACCACATTAACAGAAACAAGAACAAAAACTGTATGATTATTTCAATAGATGCCATACAGCTTTTGGTAAAATTCAACATCCCTTTTTGATAAAAACACTCATCAAAATGGGTATAAAAAGAATATACCTCAAAGTAGTAAAGGCCATCTATGACAAACCCACATCTAGCATTGTACTTTGAAGACTGGAACAAGACAAGAATGCCCACTTTCACTGCTATTCAACATAATACCTGAAGTACTGGCCAGAGCAACTAAGCAAGAAAACAAAATAAAGGGCATCCACATTGGAAAGGAAGAAGTCAAATTAGCCTTGTTTGCAGATGGCCTGATCTTATAAAGACTCCACCGAAAACTATTAGGACACATAAGGGAATTCAGTAAAGTTGCAGGATGCAAAATCAACATAATTCGTAGCATTTATATACACCAACAGTGGATAATCTGAAAAAGAAGTCAAGAAAGCAATCCCATTTATCATAGCTACAAAAAATATGAAATACCTAGGAATCAATCTAACCAAAATAAGTGAAAGTTCTATAGAAGGAAAATGACAAAACCCTGATGAAAGAAACAGGACACCAAAAAAGGGAAGATATTCCATGCTCATGGATTGGAAGAATTAATACTGTTAAAATGAAAATACTACCCAAAGCAATTTGCAGATTCAGTGCAATTCATATCAAAATACCAATGACATTCTTCACAGAAATAAGGGGGAAAAATCCTAAAATTTATATGAACCCGCAGAAGACCCTGAGTAACCAAAGCAATCTTGAGCAAAATGAACAAAGATGGAGGCATCACACTACATGACTTCAAAATTTATGACAAAGCTGTAGTAACCAAAACAGCATGGTACTAGCATAAAAATGGACATAGATACCAATGGAACAGAGAACCTAGATATAAATGCACCATTTACAACCAACCCATCTTCTACAAAGGTCCCAAAAACTTACAAAGGGATAGTGTCTTCAGTAAATGGTGCTGGGAAAACTGGATAACTATATGCAGAAGAATAAAACTAGACTCCTATCTCTCGCCATACACAAAAATCAAATCAAAATGGATAAAAGATTTGAATCTAAGATCCAAAACTATGAAACTATTAGAAGAAAACATTGGGGAAACACTTCAGGAGTGATCTGGGCAAAAATGTCTTGTGTAAGACCTCAGAAGCACAGGCAACCAAAGCAAAAATAGACAATTAAGATTATTATATCAAGCTAAAAAGCTTCTGCACAGCAACGGAAACAATCAACAAAGTGAAGAGACAACACATATAATGTGAGAAAATATTTGCAAACTGTCTCTTGGAGAAAGGATTAATAACCAGCATATATTGGGAGCTTAAACAACTAAGTAGCAAAAAAAAAAAAAAAAAAAAAGAAAAGAGGGGAATCATCATATACTGGTAGAAATGTAAATTAATATAGCCACTATGCAGAACAGCATGGAGATTCTTCAAAGAACTAAAAATATAACTTCCATATGATCTAGCAATTCCACTGCTGAGTACATATCCAAAAAAAAAAAAAAGGAAAGGAAGTCAGTGTATCAAAGAGCTGTCTGCACTCCCAAGTTTACTGCAGCACTATTCACAATAGCCAACATGTGGAATCAACCTAAGCACCCATCAACAGATGTGTGGATAAAATATGGAAGATATATACACAATGGCATATTATTCAGTAAAATCCTGTCATTTGCAGCAACATGGACAGAACTGAGGCCATTGTGTTAAGTGAAATAAACCAAGCATAGAAAGACAAATATTCTCACTCATATGTGGGAGCTTAAAAAGTGGATCTCACGAAGATACATTGGTGGTTACCAGAGGCTGGGAAGGGGGAGGGAGGAATGAAAGAGAATTTTCATTACCACTGAACTGTAGACTTAAAAATGGTAAAGATGTAAGTCATATATGTATCTTTTACCTCAATACATTTTTTAAAAGGAATATTTCTATTGATTGCAAGGTCACAAGGTGTTCTCTTCTAAAAATTTTATTATTTTCCCATTCACGTTTATATATTCAGTCTACTTAGAATTTTGGGTATGATGGGAGGGAAGGGTCATAATTTTTTTTTTTCATGTAGGTATCTTATTGACCTTGTATCATTTATTGAAGCAATCATCCTTTTTCCACCCCATTGCAGTGTCATCTGTATTGTAAATCAAGGAGACTGGATATGAATGGGTCTGTTTCTAAACTCACTATTCTATTATGTGAGTCCTTTTGTCAATACCACACTGTCTTAATTATTAGCTTTATACTAAGTCTTGCTATTTGATAGTGTGAATCTCCATTTTATTTATTTTTATTCTTCAACATTAGCTTGGCTCTTTGCATTTACACTTGAATTTTAGAATCAGCTTGTCAGTTTACATACACACATACATAACCTGGAATTTTTGGCCAGGATTATGTGGAATGTAGTTCAGTGTGGGGACAATGGACATTTTATAAAATTGACTCTTCCATCTATAAACGTGACATATCAGTCTATTTAGCTATAATATATATTCTCTCCATGTTTTGTAGTTTTTTTGTATTGAGTTATTACATCTCTCAGATTTATTTCTATTCATTACATATAGATACTTTTTTAAAATATATTTTTTGAGATAGGGTCTTGCTATGTTGTCCAGACTAGATTCAAACTCCTACCTCAGCCGCCTGAATAACTGAGATTACAGTTGTGTATCACAGTGCTCAGCTTTATTTTATATTCTTAAATGGTATTCTGAATGTTACTGGGTTTTGTTTGTTTGTTTTTTAAGTGAAAGCAAGTTTACTAGTAAAGTTAAGGAATAAAGAATGGCACTCCATAAGCAGAGCAGTGGCATGGGCTGTTCAACCAAGGTTACTTGTAGTTATTCCTTGATCATATGCTAAACAAGGGGTGGATTATTCATGAGTTTTCTAGGAAAGAGGTCGGCAATTCCTGGAACTGAGGTTTTCTCCACTTTTAGACCATATAAGGTAATAGACCATATAAGGTAACTTCCTGACAT
This sequence comes from Hylobates moloch, assembly GCF_009828535.3. Taxonomy (NCBI): domain Eukaryota; kingdom Metazoa; phylum Chordata; class Mammalia; order Primates; family Hylobatidae; genus Hylobates; species Hylobates moloch. The sequence continues at coordinate 41,752,858 of NW_026652276.1, read as the reverse complement.
TACCATGGCATTTGTAAATTGTCATGGTGCTGGTGGGAGTGTCTTTTAGCATGCTAATAAATTATAATTAGCATATAATGAGCAGTGAGGATTACCGGAGGTCACTTTTGTCACCATCTTGGTTTTGGTGGGTTTTGGCTGGCTTCTTTACTGCAGGCTGTTTTATCAGCAAGGTCTTTGTGACCTGTACCTTCTGCTGACCTCCTGTCTCATCCATTGACTAAGAATGCCTTAACCTCCTGGGAGTGCAGCCCAGAAGGTCTCAGCCTTATTTTACCTATCCCCTGTTCAAGACAGAGTTGCTCTGGCTCAAACACCTCTGACACATCCGCAACCCCCACCCCCTTTTACAAGGGAACCCTTAATCCTAAGGGTTGTAGAGGGACGAAAATTCATCTTCTGTAACTACTTCAGGCTGAATAGGGGTGATGATATTCCTGCCTAACTGTTAGGGTCTCTTGTATTGGGGTAGAGAGGAGCTCAGTCAGAAGGCAACAGTATGGTGAGGACCATTCATAACTCTTGAATTCTGACAAAAGGTGATACCTGGAAGATTAATAAGTGCACCGTTTCAGAAAACATTAAGGAAGCCCATCCTGCATTCCTACACAAGGAGTACAATAGCAATATATTCTACAACAGTAAAACAAAATAAGTAAAATTATCCCAAGTAAACTAAATAAGAAGGCTTTCCATGAACTGGGCAATTGTTGGAACCAAGCTAATAGGGAGTCACTAACTGATTCCAATACATGCCCAGAATTAGAATACTGATCGAGATTTCTACATTACCTGTCCCTGTTGTTTCTTTTGAGCAACAGCCAGAGACCACTGATGGGTTCACAGGAATAAGCAGAGTCAGTCTAAATTGCAGAAAAAAAACTCAAAAACAACTGATGAGACTAGACTCCAATAACAGGTGTATCATAGTGCTTGAAACATAATTTTCTTCTCTCCAGTATCACATTTTTACTAAAGACAGATCATAATAGAACAGATTTGTTTGCAAAAATAAGCTTTAGTCTTACACTTAGCCTGATTATTTGTATAAAGTGCAGCAAGAATAATTTTTTTAAACATAAGCTCTTTTTAAATTGGCTTTATTGGAACACTGTTCCATAAGGAATCTCAGATGAGACTTTTTTAAAGCTGAGTCCAGCCATGGCTTTGTACCCTCTGATACCTATAACTTGAGTAAATTCCTTTCTTCTTGAGGTCCCAAGATAACTTGGGGCTCCTGGGCCTGTCAGAAAATGACATTATTTACTTACCACAGGTCAAGAAACCTGTACAGGGATTGTGTACACAAGGTATGAGGCCAGTTTTCCCAGTGGGACTTTATTGGCTCTCTAAGTCAAATTTGATTCCTTAAAGGAAAGCACACCATTCCAGTCAATGCCTTGGTAAAATAACTAGTTTTTCCAATTGTGTCCTGTTGCAAAAGAAAACAGATTCTTATTGTACTTATACAAACAACTATATTGCCATCAATTAAGAATATTCACAACTAGTTTTCAAATTCTAGAGAAATCAGGTAGAGAGAAACAAACATGCTCCAAATTTTGTTCACAGGGGTATACTTTATTCAATTTTTAAAAGCTGTAAATAGCTCAAAAGAAAAATTTTGTTGACACTGAAAAACAAAACAAAAGATCATCATTTCAAGCAAAAAGCCAAAAAAGATTACTTCAGACTTACATTGGTTCAGTCCATGCAGTTAAATACTGTCCTATTTGATATTCATGAACATTTCCGCTCCCCATGAGTACTGGAAGTTTTTTCCTCTATTCTAATGTCACAATCTCCAAAGTTACTAGAAACTTGCATTCAAGAGCACCTGTCAAAGTCCTATAGCTGATTATAAATTACCTTTTGAAGAGGATTAAAACAAGACAATTGTCTGTAGGTGACAAAAAGTCTTAGTTAGGACAACCATTATTAAAGCCACAATTGACAAGGAAATTTTGGTTTCTTCTATGACATACAACAATTTTACATAACAGGTATAATGATTAATAACATACACTAAGCCATATCAGAGTTAGGAATTTTCCATAATTTTGGAACACATACCAGTAACATTTATATAAGCACAAAGAAAGGCAAACACTGTTTCATATTCGACAGTGCTTCCTGTAAGATTTTTATGCCAAATAAGCCAAATTTCACCATGCGTTAGTGCATTATTTATGTCAAACTCAATTCTTAATAAAACCTTATACGAAAATGTATTCAGTCTTAATCAGTTTGACCTTAAGGTAAGATTCTCAAACTTTTTAGAACCCTTTACAAATTTTTTTTTTTTTTAAAGAGCAGATCAGTGCTCTAAGAAAAACCTGTTATGCTTTTATTCCAATGTTCAATTTATGGAAAGACTGAATAATACCCCTTTAATATGTTCTCACACAGAACGTTTTTACAAGATTAATTTTTCACAAACCTCCACAACTTGCTCGAATCTTCAGCTTTATCCTATCTAATTTAAAACAATTCTTTAACCCTCTCAATGAGGCAAAAAAATATTCACATTCCCATGACTTTTTATAATCTTTTCCCAAGGATTAGTTAAGTCACATGAACTAAAATGCATTACACTTTTTACTTTTCTGACAAAATGTTTTACTTAAGCGCTTATTATTTTTAAGCCAGTTAAAGCCCTTTTATATCACACGCACCACACACATAAATACACAGACAAACAAAAGAAGATCCAGTAGTTGTAAGATTTTTCATTTGCTAGTTTATAAGTTTCTATTTCAAGCATATAGTTTCTAGGGCCTAATAAACAGGCATAGCTGGAAGGCAAAATAAGTTCCCCCAAATTAATGGTCCCATTTTTATACCAGATCCTGGATCCCAAAAAATGAGAAATGCTACGGAACAAGACAGTACAATGATTTTACTGTGCATTTTTTACAAAGCAACCCAAAGCCAATCAGCCCATTCTGTGATTAGTCCATCCCCCAGGGGAGTCTTATTTCTCAGTGGTAGTGGGAGGTGAGGACATTTCCATACCTTCCAGGTGGCCAAGAGCATGCTTTTCTGATCCAAACATGCAAACAGCCAAGTATCCCCGCCATAACTGCCATTAGCTATCCCCAGAAGCATATTTCCTACCAAATTATTACACCCCAGTGTTCTCTCATAATGCAAAGAATTTCTGATACCCCTGAAAGTCAAAAACATCAGATAACACAATGCGAAACAGAATAGAGTCTTAGATTTTGAGAGAGATCTATCAACTTTCAATTCCTGGGGTTTCATGAGGTAAAACAGGTTTTTCCCAAAACAGGGTCTGTGTTGCCTCCTCTGTCTTCCCCAAGGAGTCTCAGGCTATTAGAGCTTGAATATCCACGTTTTTTGTTTGTTTGTTTTGAGATGGAGTCTCACTCTTGTCGTCCAGGCTGGAGTGCAGTGGTGCAATCTCGGCTCACTACAACCTCCACCTCCTGGGTTCAAGCAATTCTCCTGCCTCAGCCTCCTGAGTAGCTGGGATTACAGGCACCTGCCACCAAGCCTGGCTAATTTTTGTATTTTTAGTAGAGATGGGGTTTCATCATGTTGGCCAGGCTGGTCTCGAACTCCTGACCTCAGGTGATCTGCCCACCTCAGCCTCCCAAAGTGCTGGGATTACAGGCATGAGCCACCGTGCTTAGTCTAATATCCGCTTTTAATTATCTACTGACTTTTAGTCATAGTGCTCTTTTAAAAAGTCCTTTTAAATCTCATTACCTGATTTTAGCCAGGCCAAACAGCCAGTATTTCTCGCTTTTGAATTTTACCAAAGGTAACCTCCCAGGTGAAACCAGTAAGCCTAAAGTTATGACTTAACCATAAGTTAATCATATGTACATGATGTTTTCAAAGAGGTGGTAAGCAGTTTTTATAAGATCTAGAATCTCCAAAGGTAGCTCAGAGAAAGGAAGATTCATGAAGGGAAGCCAGAAGTCATACATGGAGAGGAAGAGAATCAACAAATGATAAAGATCACACAGATATCAACCAGAAAGTACTCATTCCCTAAGCTGGGAATTGAACCCAAGCTGCCATAGTGAAAAGACAAAGCCTTAGCCAGTAAGCTACAGCATTGGGCAGTTTCCATTGCCCTTCCCAGAAGGACCTTACAGCAGCCAATTTTGAGCTTGCAAAGGCTTTTAACTGCTCAAAACAATTTTTAGAGCTAACTGATATCAACTCCAAAAACTCCTGGCCAAGAGAGACAGAGACAGAGACAGAGAGACAGAGAGGGAGAGAGAGAGAGATTGCCTGTGGCAAAGTGGGGCAGGCAAAGAGTTCAAGGAAGCCAGAGAAAGACCTACTCATTGCAATGACACTGAATCAAAAGTTCAGGTGGCCATTTGTCAGTTGTGAAAGGATCTTTTCCAGCAGTCCCATCAGCTCTCAGGTTTCCCCCTTTAGGGGAGGAAAAAGCTCCCCATGTCCCATGAACCTGTACATGCCTAATCCTGTCACCCACAGCCATCTGCAAAGAGTGGAAGAGAAATTAATCCAAAGAGAAGAGTGGTTAACGTCCCATATGCCAAATTTGTTCTTAGCCAAGAGGGACTTTACTGATGGGGGCCTCTAATCCCCTACATCTTAGAAGGGACTCTAACCCTCATAAGTTGGGCCTCAAACTGAAGTTTGGTGAAGCATCCTTGCCTTTTATTAAGAGGGGCCTTTAATCCCCTCTGTCTTAGAAGAGACTCTAACTCCCCTAAGTTGGGCCTCTAACCCAATCCCATCCTTTACCTGGGCACCCCACCACTTACCCAAAGTTGGCCAGTTGATGCTGCAGTCTATTTCCTTTGGGTCAGGGGTCTCCTCAGTATCATCCCTTCATGGTTTGCCAAGAAGATGTTATTGGAAAGCGCCCTGATCCAGACCCCAAGAGAGGGTTCTTGGATCTCATGCAAGAAAGAATTCAAGGCAAATCCTTAAAGTAAAAGCAAGTTTATTAGGAAAGTAAAGGAATAAAAAATGGCTACCCCATAGGCAGAGAAGCTCTGCTTTTTAAATTTAATTTTCTTCTTGATGTTAATATATAACAATACAATTTTTGGATATTTGTTTCTTGTTTGGACCTTGTTTCCAGTGACCTTGCTATTCTAATAGTTTGTGAATATAATTTTACTATTTGTGAATAAGGATAGTTTTATTCCCCCCCCAACCTCCTAATATATAGCTTTTCTTTTATTTGTTTGTTTGTTTGTTTTTTCCAGGTTTTGGCTTGTATTGTTTCTTACCTTGTTGCATTGGCTACTTTTTTTTTTTTTTGAGATGGAGTCTCGCTCTGTCACCAAGCTTGAGTGCAATGGCATGATCTCGGCTCACTGCAACCTCTGCCTCCTGGGTTCAAGCAATTCTCCTGCCTCAGCCTCCTGAGTAGCTGGGACTGCAGGCACACACCATCATGCCCAGCTAATTTTTGTACTTTTAGTAGAGACAGGGTTTCACCATGTTGGCCAGGGTGGTCTCGATCTCTTGACCTCGTGATCTGCCCACCTTGGCCTCCCAAAATGCTGGGATTACAGGTGTGAGCCACCATGCCCAGCCAGCTACTTGTTAAATATTGAATAAAAGAAGTAAGAACAGGCATTCATATTCATATTGTATTCTCATTATTAAATATTGTATTCCCGTTATTAAATATGATGTCTGCCCTTGGGTTTTTGTAGATTCTCTTAATCAGATTATGAAAGTTTCCTTGTACTTTCAGTTTGCTGAGAGTTTTTCATGAATAGCTACTGAACTTTGTCAAATGCTTTTTCTGTCACTATTGAGTAGATAGTATTTTTTTCTTTTTTCTATTAATGTTATGAATTTTTAAATATTTTTTATTCATATAATGAATTATAAGGATTTTTGAATGTTAAACCACAATTGCATTTCTACAATGAACTGCTCCTGATAAAGTATCCTTTTGATATGCCACAAAATTGTAATTGCTAATTTTAAAAAAAGATTTTTACATCATTTTACATCATTGTATGTTGATGAAAATGATGTATAATTTTTGTTTCTTGTAAGGGATTTTGTCAGGTTTTTGTATTTATAGTATGCTGGTCACTGTAAATGAATTAAGTGCACCTCTTTTTCTGTTTTATGGCAGTATTTGTGTAGGATTTTTTTTTTTTTTTTTTTTGTTTTTTGAAGTTATCTCGGCCTGCTTGCAGTTTTCTTGTGGAAAAGGTTTTGGTAACATCTCTTTTTTTTTTTTTTTTTTTTTTGAGGTGGAGGTTCACTCCTGCAACCCAGGCTAGAGTGCAATGGTGCGATCTTGGCTCACCGCAGCCTCTGCCTTCCGGGTTCAAGTGGTTCTCCTGTCTCAGCCTCCTGAGTAGCTGGGATTACAGATCCTCGCCAACGCGCCCAGCTGAATTTTGTATATTTTCTAGAGACAGGGTTTCGCCATGTTGGCCAGGCTGGTCTCGAACTCCTGACCTCAGGTGATCTACCTGCCTCGGCCTCCCAGTGTGCTGGGATTACAGGCATGAGCCAACACGCCTGGCGTAACATCTCATTTGTTTAATAGGTATAAGAATATTCAGATTTCTTATTTCTTCTTAGGTTTGTTAAAATTTTTTTTAAAGAATTTGACCATTTCATCTAAAATTACTGGCATAATATTGTCCATAATATTATCAAGTTATGTGCTTAATGTGTTTTGGGTATATAATGAGGTTCTCTTCTTCTTTCTCAGTATTGGTTATTTGTGTTTCATCACCTTTTTTCTTAGTCTTGCTCTAGAGGTCTGTCAATTTTATTCGTCTTTGTGAAGGTCTCATTTGGAGCTATGTTGTTGTTTTAGTATATTTGTTTTCTATTTCATTGATTCTGCTCTTTATTGTTTCTTTCTGTTTTGCTTTTCTTTTCATTATTATTATTACTCTTATTAGTTGCTTCTTGGGGTAGTTTAGATTATCAGTTTTCAGCCTCTCTTTTAAAAAAATAAGCATTTAAGGTTATTTTCCTATAATCACTGCTTTAGCTGTGTTCCACAATTTTTGTTTGTTTATTTTGTGATGAGTTCTCATGTGCCGTTGCCCAAGCTGGACTTGATCTCCTGGGTTCAAATGATCCTCCTGCTTTAGCATCCTGAGTAGCTGGGACTACAGGCATGTATCATCAGTCTCCTAGATTCACAGCTTTTGATATACTATATCATTATTTAGTTCAAGATTTTTTTTTCTGATTTTTTATTTGACCCTATGGATCACTTACAAGCTTATTGTTTCATTTCTAAGCTGATGAGTATTTTTATTTTTACTTTTTGTTGATGTCTAGCTTAATTCTGCTATAATTAGGGACTATAGTTAAAATGAATTTAGATTTTTGAAGTATGTTGGGAATTTCATTAGGACAAAGCTTGATCTAATTTGGTAAGTATTTGGGGTGCACATGAAAAAAATGTGTACTTTGCAATTGTTGAACGTGGTATTTTTATATATGGCAGCTGTGTCTAGTTTGTTAATTATAGTCTTCCATATCCTTCCTGCTTCTGTTGTCTGTTTATTCTGTCAGTTATTGAGAGAAGTTTATTAAAGTCTACCATTATGATTATGAATTCATCTGTTTCTCCTTTTAGTCAATTTTTGCTATATGTATTTTAAAGCTGTTATTAGGTACTCATACATTTAGGACTGATTTGTTTTTCTGATTTCTAGCAATGGTTCCTGCTTTAAAGTCTACTTTGTTTGGTATAATATTTCCATGACATATCTTTTTCTATACCCTTACTTTCAAATTCTATTATATTTAAAATGCTATATAAGTCCATCAGGTGTCATTTCATCATCTTCAGGCATCTATCTTTTTCTATTGAAAAGTTAGCACCTTTCTTGCAAGCTGAAGAAGTTCCCTTTTTTCTGGTTTTCTGAGTTTTTATAATGAATTTGTATTGAAGTTTGTCAAATGATTTTTTTGCATTTCTAGAGAGAATCATTATTTTTCTCCTTTGTTCTATTAATACAGTGACTTCAGTGGATTTTCTAATGCAAACTTTGCATTCCTAAAAAAAAATTCCACTTCGTTATGATGTATTATTCTTTCTATATATTGCTGGGTTTGATTTGCTAATATTTTCATTAAAATTTTTGTGCTGTGTTCATAAGGGATGTTGGTCTTTAATTTTCTTACAGAAACCATTGATAGGTTTTGACAAGGGTTATGCTGGCCTCATGAGATGAGAAGCATTTGTCTTCCTCAATTTTTGAAAGAGTTTGTACAATTGGTAGTTTTTCATTAATGTTTAATAGAATTCACAAGAGAAGTAATTCGGGCCTGGAGTTTTTAATTATGAATTTAATTTTTAAAATAGATATGGGGCTTTTCAAGTTTTTGGTTTCTTTTCAAGTCAATGTAGAAAATGTTTGTCTTTCAAGAAAATTACCCATCTCATCTAGTCAGTAAAGTTTATTGGTATAAAGTTGCTTATACTATGCTTTTCTTATTCTTTTTTTTTATTATTATACTTTAAGTTCTAGGGTACATGTGCACAACGTGCAGGTTTGTTACATATGTATACATCTGCCATGTTGGTGTGCTGCACCCATTAACTCGTCATTTACATTAGGTACGTTTCCTAATGCTATCCCTCCCCCCTCCCCCACCCCACGACAGGCCCTGGTGTGTGATGTTCCCCATCCTGTGTCCAAGTGTTCTCATTGTTCAGTTCCCACCTGTGAGTGAGAATATGTGGTGTTTGGTTTTCTGTCCTTCCAATAGTTTGCTGAGAGTGATGGTTTCCAGCTTCATCTATGTCCCTACAAAGGACATGAACTCATCCTGTTTTATGGCTGCATAGTATTCCATGGTGTATATGTGCACATTTTCTTAATCCACTCTATCATTGTTGGACATTTGGGTTGTATACATTTGGATTGGTTCCAAGTCTTTGCTATTGTGAATAGTGCCGCAGTAAACATATGTGTGCATGTGTCTTTATAGCAGCATGATTTATAATCCTTTAGGTATATACCCAGTAATGGGATGGCTGGGTCAAATGGTATTTCTAGTTCTAGATCCCTGAGGAATCGCCACACTGTCTTCCACAATGGTTGAACTAGTTTACAGTCCCACCAACAGTGTAAAAGTGTTCCTATTTCTCCACATCCTCTCCAGCACCTGTTGTTTCCTGACTTCTTAATGATGGCCATTCTAACTGGTGTGAGATGGTATCTCATTGTGGTTTTGATTTGCATTTCTCTGATGGCCAGTGATGATGAGCATTTTTTCATGTGTCTGTTGGCTGCATAAATGTCTTCTTTTGAGAAGTGTCTGTTATCTTTCACCCACTTTTTGATGGGGTTGTTTGATTTTTTCTTGTAAATTTGTTTAAGTTCTTTGTAGATTCTGGATATTAGCCCTTTGTCAGATGAGTAGATTGCAAAAATTTTCTCCCATTTTGTAGGTTGCCTGTTCACTCTGATGGTAGTTTCCTTTGCTGTGCAGAAGCCCTTTAGTTTAATGAGATCCCATTTGTCCATTTTGGCTTTTGCTGCAATTGCTTTTAGTGTTTTAGTCATGAAGTCCTTGCCCATACCTATGGCCTGAATGGTATTGCCTAGGTTTTCTTCTAGGGTTTTTATGGTTTTAGGTCTAACATTTAAGTGTTTAATCCATCTTGAATTAATTTTTGTATAAGGTGTAAGGAAGGGATCCAGTTTCAGCTTTCTACATATGGCTAGCCAGTTTTCCCAGCACCATTTATTAAATAGGGAATCCTTTCCCCATTGCTTGTTTTTGTCAGGTTTGTCAAAGATCAGATGGTTGTAGATGTGTGGTATTATTTCTGAGGGCTCTGTTCTGTTCCATTGGTCTATATCTCTGTTTTGGTACCAGTACCATGCTGTTTTGGTTACTGTAGCCTTGTAGTATAGTTTGAAGTCAGGTAGCCTGATGCCTCTGGCTTTGTTCTTTTGGCTTAGGATTGTCTTGGCAATGCGGGCTCTTTTTTGTTTCCATATGAACTTTAAAGTAGGTTTTTCCAGTTTCATGAAGAAAGTCATTGGTAGCTTGATGGGGATGGCATTGAATCTATAAATTACCTTGGGCAGTATGGCCATTTTCACAATATTGATTCTTCCTACCCATGAGCATGCAATGTTCTTCCATTTGTTTGTGTCCTCTTTTATTTCGTTGAGCAGTGGTTTGTAGTTCTCCTTGATGAGGTCCTTCACATCCCTTGTAAGTTGGATTCCTAGGTATTTTATTCTCTTTGAAGCAATTGTGAATGGGAGTTCACTCATGGTTTGGCTCTCTGTTTGTCTGTTGTTGGTGTATAGGAATGCTTGTGATTTTTGCACCTTGATTTTGTATCCTGAGACTTTGCTAACGTTGCTTATCAGCTTAAGGAGATTTTGGGCTGAGACGATGGGGTTTTTAAAATATACAATCATGTCATCTGCAAACAGTGACAATTTGACTTCGTCTTTTCCTAATTGAATACCCTGCATTTGTTTCTCCTGCCTGATTGCCCTGGCCAGAACTTCCAACACTATGTTGAATAGGAGTGGTGAGAGAGGGCATCCCTGTCTTATGCCAGTTTTCAAAGGGAATGCTTCCAGTTTTTGCCCATTCAGTATGATATTGGCTGTGGGTTTGTCATAAATGGCTCTTATTATTTTGAGATACATCCCATCAATACCTAATTTATTGGGAGCTTTTAGCATGAAGCGCTGTTGAATTTTGTCAAAGGCCTTTTCTGCATCTATTGAGATAATCATGTGGTTTTTGTCTTTGGTTCTGTTTACATCCTGGATTACATTTATTGATTTGCATATGTTGAACCAGCCTTGCATCCCAGAAATGAAGCCCACTTGATCATGGTGGATAAGCTTTTTGATGTGCTGCTGGATTCAGTTTGCCAGTATTTTATTGAGGATTCTTGCATCGATGTTCATCAGGGTTACTGGTCTAAAATTTTCTTTTTTTGTTGTGTCTCTGCCAGGCTTTGGTATCAGGATGATGCTGGCCTCATAAAATGAGTTAGGGAGGATTCCCTCTTTTTCTATTGATTGGAATAGTTTCAGAAGGAATGGTACCAACTCCTCTTTGTACCTCTGGTAGAATTCAGCGGTGAATCCGTCTGGTCCTGGACTTTTTTTGGTTGATAGGCTAGTAATTATTGCCTCAATTTCAGAGCCTGTTATTGGTCTATTCAGGGATTCAACTTCTTCCTGGTTTAGTCTTGGGAGGGTGTATGTGTCCAGAAATTTATCCATTTCTTCTAGACTTTCTAGTTTATTTGCATAGAGGTGTTTGTAGTATTCTCTGATGGTAGTTTGTATTTCTGTGGGATCGGTGGTGATATCCTCTTTATCATTTTTTATTGCGTCTATTTGATTCTTCTCTCTTTTCTTCTTTATTAATCTTGCTAGTGGTCTATCAATTTTGTTGATCTTTTCAAAAAAACCAGCTCCTGGATTCATTGATTTTTTTTTTGAAGGGTTTTTTTGTGTCTTTGTCTCCTTCAGTTCTGCTCTGATCTTAGTTATTTCTTGCCTTTTGCTAGCTTTTGAATGTGTTTGCTCTTGCTTCTCTAGTTCTTTTAATTGTAATGTTAGGGTGTCAATTTTAGGTATTTCCTGCTTTCTCTTGTGAGCATTTAGTGCTGTAAATTTCCCTCTACACACTGCTTTAAATGTGTCCCAGAGATTCTGGTATGTTGTGCCTTTGTTGTCATTGGTTTCATAGAACATCTTTATTTCTGCCTTCATTTCATTATGTACCCAGTAGTCATTCAGGAGCAGGTTGTTCAGTTTCCATGTAGTTGAGTGGTTTCGAGTGAGTTTCTTAATCCTGAGTTCTAGTTTGATTGCACTGTGGTCTGAGAGACAGTTTGTTACAATTTCTGTTCTTTTACATTTGCTGAGGATTGCTTTACTTCCAACTATGTGGTCAATTTTGGAATAAGTGTGATGTGGTGCTGAGAAAAATATATATTCTGTTGATTTGGAGTGGAGAGTTCTGTAGATGTCTATTAGGTCTGCTTGGTGCAGTGCTGAATTCAATTCCTGGATATCTTTGTTAATTTTCTGTTTCATGGATCTGTCTAATGTTGACAGTGGGGTGTTAAAGTCTCCCATTATTATTGTGTGGGAGTCTAAGTCTCTTTGTAGGTCACTAAGGACTTGCTTTATGAATCTGGGTGCTCCTGTATTGATTGGATGCATATATATTTAGGATAGTTAGCTCTTCTTGTTGAATTGATCCCTTTACCATTATGTAATTGCCTTCTTTGTCTCTTCTGATCTTTGTTGGTTTAAAGTCTGTTTTATCAGAGACTAGGATTGCAACCCCTGCCTTTTTTTGTTTTCCATTTGCTTGCTAGATCTTTCTCCATCCCTTAATTTTGAGCCTGTGTGTGTCTCTGCATGTGAGATGGGTCTCCTGAATACAGCACTCTGATGGGTCTTGACTCTATCCAATTTGCCAGTCTGTGTCTTTTAACTGGAGCATTTAGCCCATTTACATTTCAGGTTAATATTGTTATGTGTGAATTTGATCCTGTCATTATGATGTTAGCTGGTTATTTTACTCGTTAGTTGATGCAGTTTCTTCCTAGCCTTGATGGTCTTTACATTTTGGCATGTTTTTGCAGTGGCTGGTACCGGTTGTTTCTTTCCATGTTTAGTGCTTCCTTCAGGAGCTCTTTTAGGGCAAGCTTGGTGGTGACAAAATCTCTCAGCATTTGCTTGTCTGTAAAGTATTTCATTTCTCCTTCACTTATAAAGCTTAGTTTGGCTGTATATGAAATTCTGGGTTGAAAAATTCTTTTCTTTAAGAATGTTGAATATTGGCCCCCACTCTCTTCTGGCTTGTAGAGTTTCTGCCAAGAGATCTGCTGTTAGTCTGATGGGCTTCCCTTTGTGAGTAACCCAACCTTTCTCTCTGGCTGCCCTTAACATTTTTTCCTTCATTTCAACTTTGGTGAATCTGACAATTATGTGCCTTGGAGTTGCTCTTCTCAAAGAGTATCTTTGTGGCATTCTCTGTATTTCCTAAATTTGAATGTTGGCCTGCCTTGCTAGGTTGGGGAAGTTCTCCTGGATAATATCCTGCAGTGTTTTCCAACTTGGTTGCATTCTCCCCATCACTTTCAGGTACACCAATCAGACGTAGATTTGGTCTTTTCACATAGTCCCATATTTCTTGGAGACTTTGTTCATTTCTTTGTACTCTTTCTTCTCTAAACTTCTCTTCTTGCTTCATTTCATTCATTTGATCTTTAATCACTGATACCCTTTCTTCCAGTTGATAAAGTCGGCTACTGAAGCTTGTGCATGCATCACATAGTTCTCGTGTCATGGTTTTCAGCTCCATCAGGTCATTTAAGGTCCTCTCTACACTGTTTATTCTAGTTAGCCATTTGTCTAATCATTTTTCAAGATTTTTAGCTTCTTTGTGAAGGGTTTGAACATCCTCCTTTAGCTCAGAGAAGTTTGTTATTACTGATTGTCTAAAGCCTTCTTCTCTCCACCCGTCAAAGTCATTCTCCATTCAGCTTTGTTCCGTTGCTGGCGAGGAGCTGCATTCCTTTGGAGGGGAAGAGGCACTCTAATTTTTAGAATTTTTAGCTTTCTGCTCTGGTTTCTCCCCATCTTTGTGGTTTTATCTACCTTTGGTCTTTGATGATGGTGACGTACAGATGGAGTTTTGGTGTGGATGTCCTTTCTGTTTGTTAGTTTTCCTTCTAACAGTCAGGACTCTCAGCTGCAAGTCTGTTGGAGTTTGCTGGAGGTCCACTCCAGACCCTGTTTGCCTGGGTGTCACCAGTGGAGGCTGCAGAACAGCAAATATTGCAGAATGGCAAATGTTGCTGTCTGATCGCTCCTCTGGAAGCTTCATCTCAGAGGGGCACCCGGCCATATGAGGTGTCAGTCGGCCCCTACTGTGAGGTGTCTCCCAGTTAGGCTACTCAGGGGTCAGGGACCCACTTGAGGCGGTAGTCTGTCCATTCTCTGATCTCAAACTCTGGGCTGGGGGAACCACTACTCTCTTCAAAGCTGTCAGACAGGGACGTTTAAGTCTGCAGAAGTTTCTGCTGCCTTTTGTTCAGCTATGCCCTCTCCCAGAGGTGGAGTCTACAGAGGCAGGCAGGCCTCCTTGAGCTGCAGTGGGCTCCACGGGCTTCAAGCTTCCTGGCCGCTTTGTTTACCTACTCAAGCCTCAACAATGGCCGGCACCCCTCCCCCAGCCTGGCTGCTGCCTGGCAGTTCAATCTCAGACTGCTGTGCTAGCAAGAGCGAAGCTCCGTGGGCGTGGGACCCTCTGAGCCAGGCGCGGGATATAATCTCCTGGTGTGCCATTTGCTAAGACTGTTGGAAAAGCGCAGTATTAGGGTGGGAGTGACCTGATTTTCCAGGCGCTGTGTGTCAAGGCTTCCCTTGGCTAGGAAAGGGAATTCCCTGACCCCTTGCACTTCCCAGGTGAGGCAATGCCTCACAGTGCTTGGGTTCACACTCCGTGGGCTGCACCCACTGTCCTGCACCAACTCTCTGACAAGCCCCAGTGAGATGAACCTGGTACCTCAGTTGGAAATGCAGAAATCACTCGTCTTCTGCATCGCTCATGCTAGGTGCTATAGACTGGAGCTGTTCCTATTTGGTCATCTTGCAACCTCTCTTATTCTTTTAATGCCTGTAGCATCTGTAGTGAAAACCTTTCTTTCCTGATTTTTGTAATTTGTATGTTTAATCAAACTAGCTAGAGGTGTGTCAATTTTATTGTTCATTTAACAAACTCAGCTTTTGGCTTCATTGATTTTATTTTTCTCAATTTTATGTTTTATATTTCATTGGTGTCTATTTTTAAATTATTTCCTTTCTTGTATTTACTTTTAAAAACAGATCTATAATTCACCTAACATAAAATTTCTTATCACATGAAATTCACCCTTTTAAAGTATACAGTGCAGTGGTTTTAGTATATTCACAAAGCTTTGAATCTTCACCCTGTTCAATTCTAAAATATTTCAATCTCTAAAAGGGACTCTCATATCTATAGCAGTCACTTCCCATTCTCCACTCCCCTAGCCCCTAACAACTGCTAATCTACTTTCTGTCTAAATGGATTTGGCCATTTTGGATATTTCATATGAATGGAATCATAAAATATGTGGCCTTTTGTGTCTGGCTTTTTTCACTTAGCGTATTGTTTTCAAGGTTCATTCACATTGTAGCACATATGAGCATTTCATTACTTTTTATGGAGGGACAATAATTCTGTCGTATGGATATACCATGTTTTGTTTATCCATTCATCAATGGACATTTGTGTTATTTCCACTTTTTGGCTATTATGAATAATGCTGCAATAAAAATTCATGTACAAATTTTTGTGTGGACATACATTTTCAGTTCTCTTGAATATATGCCTAGCAGTAGAATTGCTGGGTCATCTGGTAACTCCATGTTTAACCTTTGGAGAAACTGTCAAATTGTTTTTCCAAGCTTCTGCACCATTTTACATTCCCGCCAGCACGGTATTTTGACACTGATTTCTCCATCTGCTCACCAACACTTGTTAATAATGATCTATTCTTGTGAGTATAGCCATCTAGGAGTATGACGTAGTATCGCATCGTGGTTTTTATTTGTAGTTCCCTAATAATTAATGATGTCAAGTATATTTTTACGTACTTATTGGCCATTTGTGTATCAGGATCATTCTCTTTTGATTATCTTTTCCACGTGAGTTTAAATCATGTTTCTCTATTGCTTCATATATTGGATAATATTAGATTGCACCTGGGTATTGTGTATCCCTTGTTGGAGAAAATGTAGATTCAGTTATGCTCTCCCAAAGAGTTTTGATGTTTCAATTTTAATAGCCAGTAACCTTGTCTGAACCCAAAATAAGCAACATCTGAAATCTCATTTTAGTTGTTTTATCCTTAGATAGGCTGCTTCGAATCTTCCTCATATATATGGGATTCCGAGGTCAGCTAGATATTTGGTGCGCATTTATACACAAAATTTGGGGCTCTCGTCTCTACCTCTCTTATCTGACATTTCCCCCCATCACTTTACAGCTGTTATAGTTGCCCTGAATTCTAACCTGGAACCAATAAGACTGTAGGTTTCTAACTTTTTTTGAATGTGGCACTAGCTGAGGCTGTAAAACAATGGGAAACTCACTCTTCTTCCAAGTGTCGGCACCCCCTTCGCTAGCTCTCTACTTGCTTTTTGTCCATTCACTGACTTCTAGTAGTTGTTTTTTTAAATATTTTGTCCAGAATTTATAGTCATTATGTTAGGTAGGGTTGGTCTGATAGTAACTTTTAGCCATTACCAGAAGCAGAACCTCTCTGTTTATTTTTGTTAACTTGTTTCCTCAAGTGGTATAGAAATTTCCACCCAACAGCTATTCTACTGGTAGTTGCCTTTAAATTTCTCGTAAATATTTATCAGAAATATTTTATTTTTCTTATTAAAAATTATTTTAAAATATCTGTGATTTCCTTGGAATACAAGACAGCTCTTTACTGTTTGTGGACGATATTACTCTTCATTCTTTGAATTCAAATATGTCAGTTTATCAAATTATTTCTGTGGATTTCGGTCTGTTTTCTTCCCATAGATTTAATTACTCTAGGAATAATGATTTTAGGGTACTTGGATGCCTTTTGGAAACATAGCAAACTTATTTCACATATAATTTTATATGCAATTATATTTTCTAGAAACCAAAGGAAGATTTTTGGGTATTACATAGAATTAATTTTATGAAAAGTATAAATATTATACATGGCTATTTGTAAGTACATTTGAACTTTTTTCATTTCCTTAATAGTAATCTTCAAATAGCACAAGAAGTGAATATATAAATTATCTTCTTTTGGGGCCACTGTGACTAAGGGGTTAAGAAGCATTCCTGTTTCCTTCCAAGTTCTGTTCTAGTAGGAACTACTCATTTCCTACCTTTAAGTGTCTTCATTGAACTTGAAAAAGTACCAGGTCGATTTGTGGTTCAATCTTAAATAGAATATAGAAATAACTGTCCATGGATTTAAAGAAAATTTATAAAATACATAATTTCTCATTTTCTTCCCACTTGCCTTTAGGGTTCCATTAACTTCAAATGATGATGAAGATGATGATAAAGAGAAAATGCAGTGTGACAACAATATTAAATCAAAGACATTACCTGATATTCCCTCTTCAGGATCAACAACACAACCTTTATCAACTCAGGATAATTTGGAAGTGTTATTTCTTAAAGAAAATAATCAAAATGTATATGGTTTAGATGATTCAGAACATATTTCTTCTATAGTTGATGTACCTCCCAGAGGTAAGATTGTTTTAAAAATTCATTTTGAGTATTTGTATTAGTTACATTCATCAGATGTTCTTCCTGAGGGCAATTATGTATAACAGTTAATAAGTTAGCTCTCTTATGTTACAGATTTGCTAACTTCTGCCATTTAAAACTGCTGGTGATAGATTTAATTTTAAAGTAAATATGCTGACAAACATCAGATCCACAGTGGCCTAATACTGTTACTCTGGAAGAAATATTTAGAAATAAATGGACCTAATGAGCTTTTCTCGATATCTTAGCTTATGATTTGAAAGATACCATATATTTACTTAGTTTTACCCTCTTTTTTCGTAGATATGAAAATTGGGGGGCTAGATAGGTGTAGAGACTCTTTCAAGATCATCACCAATTAATTAATGGTAAAGCAAAAACTTGAGTCTGGGTAATGGTTGAGCAAGAAAAAAGATGGCATTTACATTTTATTTACATAGTATTCCTAAATGATAATCTGTGGTGTAGTCTGGTGCTTACAGATTTGCCATAGATTTTCAGACTGGGATATGGAACTATAACAATTTTGAATTTAGAGCTTAGAATTGTTTTTCCTTTCTGAAAATGTGTGTGTGTGTGTGTGTGTATGTATGTATATGTATATAATATATACACACACATATATACATATATACACACATATATATGGTATACATATAATGTATACAGTATACATATAAACATGTGTGTATGTATTTACACACATACAAACATATATTAATATATGTATATATAATTTATAGAAATTTTAGCTGATAGCAATCCTTTTCAGAGTTATCACTATTATTTGGGTTCATTTGCTGGCCTCCTTCCACTCTAGAAATGTATGCTAATGGCTGTACTGTTGGCTGTACTCCACCCTACTGTTGGGGCTGAGGCAGAATTCTCAGCATGTATTTTCTATAGATACAAATGTAAAATGTGATTTAGGAGTACTCATCATTTCTAACTGATTTTCTTATAAGCATAGATTCTTAGTAATGTTAGGATCTAAGCCGAACACATTGTCAGAAATTATATCTGTGAAACAGCTTGATTTCGAATCTAATTTGTTTAAAGTAACTTATTTATTTCATTACTTATTTCTGAGTTTTGTTTTCCTTTTCTTAATAGAAAGCCATTCCCACTCAGACCAAAGTTCTAAGAGTTCTCTAATAAGTGAGATGAGAAACGCCCAATCTATTGGCCACAGATGGGAGAAACCATCTCCTAGTAATGTGACTGAAAGGAAGAAGCGTGGGTCATCTTGGGAATCAAATAATCTTTCTGCAGACACTCCCTGTGCAACAGCTTTAGATCAACAACACATTTCAAGTCCAGAATTAAATTGCAGTGATGAGATAAATGGTCATACTAATGAAACAGATACTGAAATGCAAAGAAATAAACAAGATCTTCCTGGCTTATCTTCTGAGTCTGCCAGAGAACCTAATGCAGAGTGCATGAATCAAGTTGAGGATAATGATGACTTTCAATTGCAGAAAACTATGTATGATGCTGACATGGATTTAACTGCTAGTGAAGTCAGCAAAATTGTCACAGTTTCAACAGGCATTAAAAAGAAAAGTAATAAAAAACCAAATGAACATGGAATGAAAACTTTCAGAAAAGTGAAAGATTCCAGCTCTGAAAAAAAGAGAGAAAGATCAAAGAGACAGTTTAAAAATAGTTCAGATGTCGATATTGGGGAAAAGATTGAAAACAGGCCAGAAAGATATGATGTCCTGGATGGCAAAAGGGATGCAGAAGATCCCGGTTTTATTTTCAGTAATGAACAGCTGGCTCAGGTGAATGAACTGAAGAAAATGACCCTTCAAACTGGCTTTGAACAAGGTGACAGAGAAAATGTACAGTGTAATAAAAAGGAGAAAAGAATAACAAATGAGCAAGAGGAAACATACTCTTTATCCCAAAGTTCAGGTAAATTTCACCAGGAGAGTAAATTTGATAAGGGTCGGAATTCCCTAACTTGTAATAAAAGTAAAGCTTCTAGACAGACATTTGTGATTCACAAATCAGAAAAAGATAACTTACTCCCAAACCAAAAGGATAAAGTAACCATTTATGAAAACCTAGACGTCACAAATGAATTTCACACAGCCAATCTTTCCACCAAAGATAATGGAAATTTATGTGATTATGGGACCCACAATATATTGGATTTGAAAAAATATGTCACTGATATTCAACCCTCTGAGCAAAATGAATCAAACATTAATAAGCTTAGAAAGAAAGTAAACCGGAAGACAGAAATAATTTCTGGAATGAACCACATGTATGAGGATAATGATAAAGATGTGGTGCATGGCCTAAAAAAAGGTAATTTTTTTTTCAAAACCCAAGAGGATAAAGAACCTATCTCTGAAAACATAGAAGTTTCCAAAGAGCTTCAAATCCCAGCTCTTTCTACTGGAGATAATGAAAATCGATGTGACTATAGGACCCAGAATGTGTTGGGTTTGCAAAAGCAGATCACCAATATGTACCCAGTTCAGCAAAATGAATCAAGAGTTAATAAGAAGCTTAGGCAGAAAGTAAATCGGAAGACAGAAATAATTTCTGAAGTGAATCATTTAGATAATGACAAAAGTATAGAATACACAGTTAAAAGTCACTCACTGTTTTTAACTCAAAAAGATAAGGAAATCATCCCTGGAAACCTAGAAGACCCAAGTGAGTTTGAAACACCTGCTCTTTCTACCAAAGATAGTGGAAACCTGTATGATTCTGAGATTCAAAATGTTTTGGGGGTGAAACCTGTCCATGATATGCAACCTGCTTGTCAAAATGATTCAAAAATAGGTAAGAAGCCTAGATCAAATGTATATCAAAAGTCAGAAATAATTCCTGAAACCAACCAAATATATGAGAATGATAACAAAGGTGTACATGACCTAGAAAAAGATGACTTCTTCTCTCTGACCCCAAAGGATAAAGAAACAATTTCTGAAAATCTACAAGTCACAAATGAATTTCAAACAGTTGATCTTCTCATCAAAGATAATGGAAATTTATGTGATTATGACACCAAGAATATATTGGATTTGAAAAAGTATGTTACTGATAGGAAATCTGCTGAGCAAAATGAATCAAAAATAAATAAGAAGCTCAGGAATAAAGTGAATTGGAAGACAGAAATAATTTCTGAAATGAACCAGATATATGAGGATAATGATAAAGATGTACATGTCCAAGAAAGCTGTACAAAAGATCTTGATTTTAAAGTAAATAAATCTAAACAAAAACTTGAATGCCAAGACATTATCAATGAACACTATATGGAAGTCAACAGTAATGAAAAGGAAAGTTGTGATCAAATTTTAGATTCCTACAAAGTAGTTAAAAAGCGTAAGAAAGAATCATCATGCAAGGCAAAGAACATTTTGACAAAAGGTAAGAACAAACTTGCTTCACAGTTAACAGAATCTTCACAGACATCTATCTCCTTAGAATGTGATTTAAAACATATTACTAGTGAAGCAGATTCTGATCCAGGAAACCCAGTTGAACTATGTAAGACTCAGAAGCAAAGCACTACCACTTTGAATAAAAAAGGAGATCTCCCTTTTGTGGAAGAAATAAAAGAAGGAGAGTGTCAGGTTAAAAAGGTAGATAAAATGACATCTAAGTCAAAGAAAAGGAAAACCTCCATAGATCCTTCTCCAGAGAGCCATGAAGTAATGGAAAGAATACTTGACAGCGTTCAGGGAAAGTCTACTGTATCTGAACAAGCTGATAAGGAAAACAATTTGGAGAATGAGAAAATGGTCAAAAATAAGCCAAACTTTTACACAAAGGCATTTAGATCTTTGTCTGAGATACATTCACCTAACATACAAGATTCTTCCTTTGATAGTGTTCGTGAAGGTTTAGAACCTTTGTGCATTTCTTCTAGTAAAAATGTGATAATAAAAGAAAACTTTGCCTTGGAGTGCTCACCAGCCTTTCAAGTAAGTGATGATGAGCATGAGAAGATGAACGAGATGAAATTTAAAGTCAACCGGAGAACCCAAAAATCAGGAATAGGTAGGTTAATAATCATTATGAAATGATAAAGTTTTAGAAGTGTTTTGTTTTTTTGTTTTTTGTTTTTTTTTACTTAGCCAATGAAGTATTTTCTAACTGGTATTTTTATGGAATTTAAAAACAATATATAACTGAGTACATGATCCATAGAAATAGCATGAAGGAATAAAGAAAGTTTCATACTTTGGGAAAGAACAGTGAGAGTATCTTGGACATTTACAACTACAAATGGATTTGGCCTTTACCACAAACTTGCCTAATAAAGACCATAGGGAAATAATTTGCTTTTTCATACATCTGAAGGAAACTGAATGTTTTAAATGTATATAATAATGAATTGTACTGGCTTTTATTTTACTGAAGACAGTTGCATGTTTCTTGAGGGTGAGACTCTTTCCCCATTCAACAACATATATGTAATGTGATCAAACCCTTCTGGATATTATAGAGTACTGAAAAATAAACAATACCAACCCCCTTTCCTCAGATTCCATGTACGTAACAAACATCATGGTGAAATGGAATAAACGATTCTTTAAGCACATGTATTATGCTAAGGGATATAATGGGGAGTAATTTTGACTAGAGGAATCTTCAAACACATCCTTAAATAGGTAGCATTTTAGGCCCTAAAGGATAAGTAAGATTTTTACCTGTAGTATTTACTTTTTATTTTTTTCCCAGTTATTAAAATAGTACTCATTGCAAAAAAATCAAAAGTAGAGAGTCAGAAAAAGGGAGGGGGAAAAAATCACCTGGGAGAACTTTAGTCCATTTGCCATGTGCATGCAGACCCAAATCTATGGAATTTTAAATATATATTTGAAGTCATACTATATATAACATTACTTATCTCATTTTTTTTCCTTAACAGTGGATCCTAAAAATATTCTTTTGCCATTAGAAATTTTGTATCATTAAACATTCCTATACCAATTAAAAATTTTTACTGGGAGCCTATTATTTCAATATATGTGTGTAGATCCCTAAGGTTTTGGGGGGTAAGTCAATTCCAGGTAAAAGCACACTGAAGCAAAAGAATTACAAAGGTTTAGAGTTGCAGGATTTGTTAGAGGACTGGTGAGACATTTTTTATCTCTGTGCTCCTCATGGTGCCTTACACAGAGTGAGTGATCAATGGCATATATGTTGAATGAACTGTAATTTGTGTGCTTCCATGAAAAGAGTTGAACTAGGATGAACTTTTGGGAGCCATATGTGACTTCAGAATAAAAAAGTTGCAGGCTACTTTGACAGTTTGTTTCAAATGTTAGTCTCTTTCCTCTCAAAATTGAATCAAGATTTAAAATTTGCTGCAGTGATTTGCAAACCACTATAGATAGCTCATATCTATTTGTATCTCTATATACTTTTAAAAATATTTGTGAAAAATAATATTCTTTTCAGGCGATAGACCATTACAGGACTTGACAAATACCAGTTTTGTTTCAAATAACACTGCTGAATCTGAAAATAAGTCAGAAGATCTATCTTCAGAACAGACAAGCAGAAGAAGAAGGTGTACTCCTTTCCATTTTAAAGAGCCAAACCTCAGAGAGTAAGTATTTCAAATGATTTTAGTATGCCATTATAAAATATATCCTTAAAAAATTTTCTGCCTGAATTAGTATTTGAGCACTTCTGATAATTCAATAAAATGTATATTATTGATATGTAACAACCACAGTATGATTTGGGTAAGATCTGAAGAAATATGTCCTTTGGACAGGCTATTTTTAGGGGGTTGGAGGATTGTCTGTATTTAAATTGATTTACTTTTGGTTAGTTCCCCGTTCTACTACTGTCATATTTTAAATTGTAACCTGACACTTATAATTTTTAAAATTTGTGGCCTGTGATTTGCAAGCTATTTTTGTTACCCCATTTGTTTATTTCCTACCTTGTTCCCTAGAAGTCAAAGTGGTTTATGTGTCCTTTACTCTCAAAGAATAACAGTCCTTTCTCTTTATTTTTGTAAATTTCAAACATACCCCAACAAAGAGAATAGTGCCCTCCTCCAATTTATCCATTCCTCAGGTTCAACAGTTATAACACTTTGTCGTATTTGCTTCATCTATCCTTTTTGTTGTATTTTAGAGTCTCAAATATTGAGTCATTTAATTCTTAAAACACTTCTATATGTCTCTCTCTAAAAAGTAAGAATTTAAAGTTCTTAGCAAAACTAGACAACAATGATCACATCTAACAAAAAAGAATGATTCTCATGGGTATTTTAAAACAATAACCAGCAGATGGCAGTAATATAAGGCAGGGTAAAAGAAAATTAAAAGTGAAATTAAGGACCAAGGGGCCTTTCTTTTTTTTTTTTTTAAACGGCTATTGAGAGATATAATTCACACAATTTAAACTGCACAATTTAGACCAGATGTGGTGGCTCACACCTGTAATCCCAGCACTGTGGGAGGCTGAGGCAGGTGGATCACATGAGGCCAGGAGTTCAAGACCAGCCTGACCAACGTGGTGAAACCCCATCTCTACTAAAAATGCAAAAAGTAGCTGGGCATAGTGGTGCGCGCCTGTAGTCCCAGCTGCTTGGGAGGCTGAGGCAGGAGAGTCACCTTGAACCCAGAGACAGATGTTGCAGTGAGCTGAGATTATACCACTGCACTCCAACCTGGGTGATAGAGTGAAACTGTCTCAAAAAAGAAAAAAAAAGTGTACAATATTCTGGTTTTTAGTATATTCATCAATATGTGCAACCATTACCAGAGTCAATTTTAGAACATTTCTTTACTTAAAAAGAAACCCTGTACCCTTTAGTTATCACTTTCCTATCCTCCCAATTCTAGGCAACCACTAATCAACTTCTTGTCTCTCTAGATTTCCCTGTTCTAGACATTTCGTATGAATGGAATAATAGAATATGTGGTCTTTGCAACTGGCTTCTTTCACCCAGCATGTTTTAAAGTTTCTTTCATATTGTAGCATGTATCAGTATTTCATTCATTTTTATGACTGGATAATATTCCATTGTGTAGATATACCACATTTTGTTCATCCATTTGTCCTTTGATGGACAATTGGGTTGTTTTCATCTTTTGGCTATTATGAATATGCTACTATGAACATTCTTTTGCAAGGTTTTGTGTGTAAAGTATTGTTTTTTTTTCTTGGATATATCCCTAAGAGTTGAATTGCTGAGTCTGTTTAATTGTTTGAGGAACTGCCAAGCTGTTTCCAAAACTGCTGTACCATTTTACATGCTTACCAATGATGATGATTTTAAAAAATTTCTCCTTATCCTTACCAACACTTGTTTTTCTATGACTGATTCTAGCCGTCCTAGTGGGTATGAAGTGATATTGCATGGTGGTTTTGATTTGCAATCCCCTGATAACTAATGATGTTGAGCGTCTTTTCATGTGCTTACTGGTCGTCTGTGTATCTTCCTGGAGAAATGCCTGTTGAGATCCTTTGCCCATTTTTCAGTTGGGTCATTTGCCTTTTAATGAGTTGTAAGTTAAACTTTATTTTGAACTAATTTTAGACTTATGATAAAGTTGTAAAAATAATACAAAGGTTTCCCATATGGTCGTCTCCCAGCATTCCTCAATTTTAATGTCTTATGTGCTCACAGTAAAATTATCAAAACTAAAGAATTAGCATTGGTACAATACTATTAACAAACTATAGACTTTCACTAACGTCACTTTCTGTTTCAGAATTCTATCTGGAGTCCCACATTGCATTTAGTTGTTGTTTCTCCTAAGCATCCCCCAACCTATGACAGTTTCTCAGTCTTTTCTTTTTTTTCTGCCTTCGACACCTTTGAAGACTACTGGTCAGTTTATTTTGTAGAATATCTCTCGGTTTGGGTTTGTCTGATGTTTTCTCATGATTGCAATGCAATTGTGCTTTTTTGGCAAATATTTCACAGAAATTATATGTCCTTCTTGCCTCATTTCAAGGCTTCATGATGTCAACATGTTTCATTACTAGTCATGTTAGCCTTGATTCCTTGGTTAAGGTGGTGTCTGCTGGGTTTTTTAACTGTGAAGTCACAATCTTTTCCTCTATTGTTAATGAACATGGGAGGTAGATACTTTAAGTCTATATATTCCATTTCTCAAACTTTCACCCACTAATTTTAGCATCCATTGGTGGATTTTGCCTGCAACAGTTACTACTGTGGGTACTACTAGCAGTGATTTTTGATTTCTCCCTTTCTTTCTACAGTAATTGGAATTCATCTGTAAGGAAGAGTTGTCTTTTCTATAGATAGATATAGATATAGATATAGACATAGATCACGGGTGTCTCTTTTGTTCTATAGATGAAAGTCCAATACCATCAATATTTATTTTTTTGCTCAAGTTATTCCAACTTTGACCACTAAGAGTTCCTTCAGGTTGGCTTCCGTGTCCTTTTGACATGACTTCATACTATTTGGAGCACTTTCTTACTTTCTGACACACAGCATGTTCCAGGCTCACCCTAGTGAGAAGTGCCAGAATCAGGCACTTCTTTGAGAAGCCTAGTTCCCTTAATTAAAGAATTTTGCTTAGAAACCCAGATCTGAGCACTAGGTATGCTCATTGCTTATAGTGTGTTGTGTTAGTTATCTATTACTCCATAACAATATTCTCATAATCCTAGTGGCTTAAGTAGCAATCTGGACGCAGCTTAATTGGGTGCTCTGCTTAGGGTCTGACAAAGCTGCACTAAAGGTGTCGTCCGGGCTGGTTCTCATCTGGAGGCTGTGCTGGGGAAGAATCTGCTTCCAAGTCACACAGGTTGTTGGCAGAATTCATTTCCTTGTGGTTCTGGACAGAGTGCTTCATCTTCTTCTTGTTGACTAGAGGCTGTCCTTAGCTTCTTGCCACACAGCCTCCTTTACAGCATGGCCACTTAATTCAAAGCCAGCTGTGGAGAATCTCTAGAGCAAGTCCTCTAGCAGGATAGAGTCTTATATAACAAAATGTCATCTCGGAAGTGAGACATCTCATCACCTTTGCCAGTGGTCTCCTTGTTTATTGTAGAGGATCTATAGTATGTTTTAATGCCTGGTAGGGCTAGTATCCTCTCATGGTTTTTCTTTTTCATTGTTTCCCTCACTGTTCTCGAATGTTTGTTGTTCCAAATGAATCTTAGGATGGTATTGACTTGTCTGGCTCAGTTTCATAACCTTGGCACTGTTGACCTTTGGGGCTAGATATTTCTTTTATGGGAGGCTGTCCTGTGTATTGTAGGATGTTTAGCGGTATCCCTGACCTCCATCCACTAGATGTCAGTAGCACCCTCACATTTATAACAACCAAAAATGTCTCCATATGTTGCAAAATTTCAACTGGGAGGCAAAATCATCCTGAGTTGAAAACCACTGGTCTACAAGTATTTTCTTTGTTGCTATTATATATGGACATGTAACTGATGCCCAATGTTGTTCATATATATGAAAGCTGTTGAATTCTGTGTCAGTTTGTATCTTGCTACTTTCTGAACTCTGTTATT
This sequence comes from Hylobates moloch, assembly GCF_009828535.3. Classification (NCBI taxonomy): domain Eukaryota; kingdom Metazoa; phylum Chordata; class Mammalia; order Primates; family Hylobatidae; genus Hylobates; species Hylobates moloch. The sequence continues at coordinate 41,726,041 of NW_026652276.1, read as the reverse complement.
CTCTTATCTCACTGATTGTCTTGAGTTCTCCAGGTATAGTATGATATCATCTGAAAATAGAGATAGTTTTACTTCATTACCCCGTTTGTATGCCTCTTACTGTTTTTATATTAGCATTGGCTAATAACTTAGGTACAATGTTAAAATAGTAGCAGGAATAGTAGGCATGCTTGCCTTGTTCCTGATTTTAGTAGAAATACTTCTGTTGAAGTATTTTTGTCTCTCCATTAAACAAGATACTTGCTGTAGGATTAAGATATGTACATAATTTACTAAGAAGATGCCCCTTGATGCCTATTGAGTGTTTATCATGAATGATTGTTGAATTTTGTCAAAAGCTTGTTCAGCATTTATGAAGATAATAATATACTTTATTTCCTTACATGTATTAACATGGCATCTGTTGATGAGTTTTCTAGTACCGAACTAACCTTGCTTTCCTGGAATAAATCTCACTTGGTCATGGAGTATGTTTTTCATAATGTGATGTTGAATTGAGTTTGCCAAAATATTTTGTTTAGAATTTTTATATCAACATTCATAACTGATGTGAGTCTATAGTTATCCACCTTTGAATTGTCTTTATCTGGCCTAGGTATCATATTAAGGGAATCAAGAAAGTCACTGTCTTGGTTCCTTTAATGAAATAATTTATATTTCATTATAATTGATAGTGCATTTTAATTTATGTTTATAATTATTTGTATGTTATATAATTTTAGAACATTGGGACTCTCTGGTTTTTGTAAGTTTGTTAGCATCCCCCTCTGAAACCATCTGGACCTACTATTGTTTTGTGTGGGATAGTACCTTAATAACGTTGACTATTTTTTTTGTGTGTGAAAATTAGTCTGTTTAAGCTTTTTTGCTGTAATGGGGTCAATTTTTGTTATTTGTATTTCCATAGGAAATTATCCATTTCATCTAAGTTTTCAAATTTATTTGCGTAAAAGTCTGCAAATTATCTTTTATGAATTAGACATGTAAATTAATTTTAAATCTTTTTTCCCATAATTATTTTACCTATGTCACTTATTATTTTTTGTGTTTGTTCTTTTTCTCTTTTTCTTGATCAAATTAGGTAGTTTATTTATTAAGTTTTCCAAAAAATCAGGACTTTGATTTATTAATTGGATCTGTTTTTCTGTTCTCTGCTTCACTGATTTCTGCTTCATATTTATTATTTCCTTCTTTGTGTTTTCTTTGATTTACTTTATTGTTGTTGTTTTCTCATTTCAATTTATTGTTTTTATTCTTTCATTTATATAGATAACAGTGTTTTATGGCCAGGCACAGTGGCTCACACCTGTAATCCCAACACTTTGGGTGGCTGAGGTGAGAGGATCACTTGAGCCCAAGAGTCCGAGACCAGGCTGGGTAACACAGGGAGACCCTCACTCTACAAAAAATTTAAAAATCAGCCAGGCATATTGGCATGTGCTTGTAGTCCCAGCTGCTACTAGAGAGGCTGAGGTGGGAGGATAGTTTGGTCCTGGTAGGTCGAGGCTGCAGTGTGCCATGATTGTGCCACTGCACAGAGAAAGATCCTGACTCAAAAAATTAAAAATAAAAATAAGTAAATAGAACACAAAAAACAAATTTTTTTTAAAAAGTGTCTTTTGCAATCAGTTTTTCTCTGATCAGTGCTTTCAGTGTATCTTGATTCTGATACATAGTGTTTGCAATGTCGTTTTTAAGTTTCTCCTTTTCTTCAGGAGTTATTAGGAGGTTTTAAAAATTCCAGGTAAATGAAACTTTCTGGTTTTTTGTTTTTATTTGTAAATGTTGTTTTATTGCATTTTGGTCAGGAATTATTTATTGTAATATTTCTGCTTTATGGAAATTGGAAATTGCCAATATTTTCTTTGTGACCTACTATAGGATCAGCATTTATAACTGTGCTGTGAGTGCTTAAATGTGTATTCTCCATAATCAAGGTCTAAAGTTTGATATATATCCATAAGATTTACTGTATTTATTATGTTGCTTAGATCTTCTGTCTCTTTACTTATTTTTTGTAAATAAGTGATCTGTTTTGTACTAAGGTTATACTAAGAGTGGTATATTAAAATCTATTGTGTCCTGTGTTTCCATGTATCTCTTGTAGTTTTTGCTTTAGAAAGGTGGTTGCTCCGCCTTTTGCTATGTAAATATCATAATTATTACTTATTCATTTTGGATTATGGCCTTTATTATATTAAAAATGTCCTCATTTGTCATGTTCAGTGCTCTGGACTAAAGACTTAAAGTCTTTAAGAGATAAAGACTTTAAAAACATATTTATGTGACCTTCCTGATAACTCCTACCACTCCTATCCTCAATACCTATGATGATCATTCCATAATAGCAAGCAGCTTTAATTAGGATGTACTTTCATGGGAGCTACTAGAAGCTGTGATATACCTAGTGCATACCATTTCCAATCCAAAAAGAAGGAAGAAAAAAAAGTGGCAACTGGATGGTCCTCACTCAGAATTTATACTGAATGTTGTGGCTTTTAAAAATTTTACCAACTAAGCTGTATAGCAAATCATCTGCATGCACTGTACATCTAAACTAAAATAGAACATTATTTCCTCACAGCATTTTGCTATGTTTTATTTAGAATAGGTACTTCTTTTGAAAGGATTAATTAAACTCTATCTAATTACCCAAGGCAGTGGTATCACACTGGCTCTGAAGAGGAGTACAAAGGAGTGAAAGAGACCTTTCCACCTAATCTTGTATACCTTTTTTAATTTGGGACCATGTCTATGTGTTTCATCTAAAAACCACACTTACACACATGCATGTAAAGTATAACTAAACTCCATATCTTGAAACATGATGTATTAGGTGCAGGAATCTACCCTCTTACTGAAAAAATAAAATTATTGGGTAAAATACTAAAAAAAATACCTTGAACGCATTTCCTAGCTAATGACTATTAGCTAACCAACATTTCTTTTAGTAGGAAAGTAAGAAAAGCTCAGATCAAAGATCAGATGATAGCAGGAACTCAGAGGGGAACTGACCTTATCCTGAAGATATTTGTCTAACTAGGTGAACCTAAACATTGCATTCACAGCCCTATGGGGCTAGGGACAGAAGACAAATCCTAGGGTTTATCCAAAATAAAGAGTCTAATAGATCTTCCATAAAGTTGATCTACTTTCTCAGTAGAAGAGCAAACTAAAAATAACCTCCCCACTAGCTTGCTCAGCCCCAGGGAATAACTTGGGTGCTGAGTTAAGGAGGAAAAAAATCTTTCCTTAGAATTCATAACCAAAATACAGCCTTTATTGCAGATTATAGCTGGAATTCACAATATTTCGAAGGCAAAAAAAAATTAAGCAGAGGATTTAGTATAATTAGTGCATGAACTATAGTGCCCTATTGTCTATTAGAAGCAAATATTTTGTAGGGAGTTGTCCATCTCACACCTCAACATGTTTTGCACAGCCAAAGTTCCAAGGAAAATGAAGGGCTACCTCATAGTAAAGAAAAACATTACATACACAGGGGAACAAGGTATCAGCAGAAACAGCAATCAGACACAGAATATAAAATGTTTAATGTTTCAATAAAGGAGAGGCTTGAAAATGAATGAAGATGTTGAGTGGAAAAAGTCACAGAAAAACACCTACAGTACGATTCCATTGATATAAAGATATCTATCAAACATAGATAAAACCAAACAATATACTTTTTAGGAGAGCAATACACAAGTGCTTAAAACAAAACTATAAAGAAAGGAGTGATAATACAATTCAGGATAGTGGTCCCTTTTTGGGGGAGGAGAGGGATGTGATCAGAAAGGGGCACACTGGAGGTGTGGTAATATTTTGTTTCTTAACCTGGGTGTAGGAACATGAGCACTTACTTTGTTTTTAAATTGTATATTTTCACATGTTCTTGAACATATGCTAAATTTCTAATAAAAAGGAACTATGTAATAAACACATAATATATAAAATCTATGTTGATTAATTTTTCTTAAATATTTGAAATGAATTATTTGAAATACTCTGATAGTGAGAACTGTAAGATTTAAGAAAAATTAGAGTATTTCAAATATTTAACAAAGCTTATGGTTTGAGGAAACTTCTTTTCTACTGATATGATGAAACAATTTTCTTCTCCATGCTTCACAGCAAAAGCATTAATTTTGGGTTGTTATTAATCTTCCTTTTTTTCTACTTTGCAGCAAGATGAGAAGATGAAGTGAATTTATGGATTCTGGTTTTTCTGAATTTTCAAAGCATAAGGAATCAAAACAGAAATATAACCAGTATCAAGAAGATGAAATGCTTGATGAAAAGGTTTTGTTTTGTTTGGCCTTTCATGGAGTGTTGATTTGTCCATTCTTAATGTTTATTAATAGATATATGTGCATAAAATAGCTATTTTGTAACATTAAACTTTTTGAGTCATTTTGGTCATCATATAACTTATCTTTCTGTTTATTTAAGCTTCTTTTTACCTAGTAGCCTTTAACCAAACAATAGCTATTAACCTTTTAACCAAATAAAATGTGTTAATACATACCTTTGCATTGGTTATCTTGTATACTAGGTTGTCTTGTTTTGCTGTGTGTTTTTAAGCCATTCAATATATGTGGACATCTAAAAGGGTTTAAATGCCACCTCCTGCCCTGGCCCGTTTTCTCTCCCTTCATTCTTCTATTTTCAGAAATACACGTTGAATGTCAGCTTCTGTATTACTTCTATTATATGTAATCTGATGACTCAGAGGAGGAGATTAACCTTTCAGGCTCTTTTGAATTTGGTTTTTATAACTTGGTTTGATCACTTACTCTTCCAGTAATAAGTAGTAATAAATCCTGTTCATATCTGAGATCAATACACAGTTTATTGAATTCAAATGACTACTCAAACTCTATTCCACCTAGATGGAAAACTTTTTTAGACAATATCTGACCACTAACGGGGTGGGCCCAGAAATCTGCATCTTAATCAGATGCTTCAGGTAAGTCTGTCCGAGGGTTGTCCTAGTACCATGCTTTGAGAGACTGCAGTAGGGGTATAGAGTGCTGGAGGGGTTTAGTCAATAGCTCTAGTGAAGGATGAATAGTTTTATTCAAAGAATCTCAGTTGATGAATGAAGAAGAAATGATAGAATTAGAAAAATTGCAACCCCCTATTAAAACTACTGCTCAGGCAATGCTCAACAATGGATGTAAAACAATTAGGTGAAATGTTGATGGAGAAATTCATTACAAAGGAATAGCCCTCTGAACCCACGGATCAATGTTAGCATCATTACGAATGAAACAACCAGACATCATATACTTCCTGCTGTGCTGCAATATTAATTATATGGTACCACCTATGAAGTGTTCTTGCCCTCTCCCCCAAAAAAAATTGAACCTGAATTTAATCAAAGCTTTAGATCTAGTATTTAGTGCATAGGAAATAAGTAGAGTAGAAAAACAACACCAGGGAGAAGCAATTAGCCACATTCAAAAACTGGTTCATTTCAATAGAACAACTGACCTGGTTTCTTCTTCAATGTGTTAACAGTGTTAAAAAGTCTGTTTTAGATCAAAAGAGACTGATGAGACCACATGCAAATACATTGCACAGCTCTTGTTTGATTCAAAGGAGTCAAGTGTAAAAGACATTTTTTAGACACTGAAATGGCATTGTGGCTGACTAAAAGGATGTGTTTTTGAAGTATTTAGGGCTAAAATATGTCCAGGATTGGCCTTTAAATACTACAAATAATGGAGTATGACAAAACGTTGACCATTGTTAAAGCTCAATGCAGGGCAGGTAGATGCCAGTTGCACTCTTTTATGTGCAAAGTTTGGAAAATTTCACAATAAAATTTTTGTGTTTACATAAATGAAATAACATAGGAAAATGTTCTAAGGTATGGCAAGTGAAAAGAAGCCTGGAAAATAACTAGTTTAATCTCACTTAAGTTTTTAAAGGTGTTAAAGTACATGTTTCAAAAAGTAAGGATAGACTAAAAAAGTGAATGGTGGTAAGTTCTAAGTTGTGGGCTTACAGGTGATCTTTATTTTTATGCTTTGCTGTATTTTCCAAGTTGTTTTTTTTTTTTTAAGTTTTCCAAGATGTTTTACATCTCTGTTCTTATTTACCAGATAAACTTTGTGGTTAGTTACTAGATAAACTGTAAATAGTGATAAAATTTTTAAGTTTATATAAAGGTAGCACTTCATTTTAAAACCAGTAATTAGTCGGGAGCCAAGATGGCCGAATAGGAACAGCTCTGGTCTACAGCTCCCAGCATGAGCGATGTAGAAGACGGGTGATTTCTGCATTTCCATCTGAGCCACCGCTGTTCTGCAGCCACCGCTGCTGATACCCAGGCAAACGGTCTGGAGTGGGCCTCTAGCAAACTCCAACAGACCTGCAGCTGAGGGTCCTTTATGTTGGAAGGAAAACTAACAAACAGAAAGGACATCCACACCAAAAACCCATCTGTACGTCACCATCATCAAAGACCAAAAGTAGATAAAACCACAAAGATGGGGAAAAAACAGAGCAGAAAAACTGGAAACTCTAAAAAGCAGAGTGCCTCTCCTCCTCCAAAGGAATGCAGCTCCTCACCAGCAACGGAACAAAGCTGGATGGAGAATGACTTTGAGGAGTTGAGAGAAGAAGGCTTCAGACAAACTACTCTGAGCTACAGGAGGAAATTCAAACCAATGGCAAAGAAGTTAAAAACTCTGAAAAAAAATTAGACGAATGGATAACTAGAATAACTAATGCAGAGAAGTCCTTAAAGGAGCTGATGGAGCTGAAAGCCAAGGCTCGAGAACTACGTGAAGAATGCAGAAGCCTCAGGAGCCGATGCAATCAACTGGAAGAAAGGGTATCAGTGATGGAAGATGAAATGAATGAAATGAAGCGAGAAGGGAAGTTTAGAGAGAAAAGAATAAAAAGAAATGAACAAAGCCTCCAGGAAATATGGGACTATGTGAAAAGACCAAATCTACGTCTGATTGGTGTACCTGAAAGTGACGGGGAGAATGGAACCAAGTTGGAAAACACTCTGCAGGATATTATCCAGAACTTCCCCAATCTAGCAAGGCAGGCCAACATTCAGATTCAGGAAATACAGAGAACGCCACAAAGATACTCCTCAAGAAGAGCAACTCCAAGACACATATATGTCAGATTCACCAAAGTTGAAATGAAGGAAAAAATGTTAAGGGCAGCCAGAGAGAAAGGTCGGGTTACCCACAAAGGGAAGCCCATCAGACTAACAGCAGATCTCTTGGCAGAAACTCTACAAGCCAGAAGAGAGTGGGGGCCAATATTCAACATTCTTAAAGAAAAGAATTTTCAAATCCAGATTTTCATATCCAGCCAAACTAAGCTTCATAAGTGAAGGAGAAATGAAATACTTTACAGACAAGCAAATGCTGAGAGATTTTGTCACCACCAGGCCTGCCCTAAAAGAGCTCCTGAAAGAAGCACTAAACATGGAAAGAAACAACCAGTAGCAGCCACTGCAAAAATATGCCAAAATGTAAAGACCATCAAGGCTGGGAAGAAACTGCATCAACTAACGAGTAAAATAATCAGCTAACATCATAATGACAGGACCAAATTCACACATAACAATATTAGCTTTAAATGTAAATATGCTAAATGCTCCAGTTAAAAGACACAGACTGGCAAATTGGATAAAGAGTCAAGACCCATCAGTGGGCTGTATTCAGGAAACCCATCTCATGTGCAGAGACACACATAGGCTCAAAATAAAGGGATGGAGGAAGATCTACTAAGCAAATGGAAAACAAAAAAAGGCAGGGGTTGCAATCCTAGTCTCTGATAAAACAGACTTTAAACCAACAAAGATCAAAAGAGACAAAGAAGGCCATTACATAATGGTAAAGGGATCAATTCAACAAGAAGAGCTAACTATCCTAAATATATATGCACCCAATACAGGAGCACCCAGATTCATAAAGCAAGTCCTTAGTGACCTACAAAGAGACTTAGACTCCCACACAATAATAATGGGAGACTTTAACACCCCACTGTCAACATTAAACAGATCAAGAGACAGAAAGTTAACAAGGATACCCAGGAATTGAACTCAGCTCTGCACCAAGCGGACCTAATAGACATCTACAGAACTCTCCACCCCAAATCAACAGAATATACATTTTTTTCAGCACCACATCACACCTATTCCAAAATTGACCACATACTTGGAAGTAAAGCACTCCTCAGCAAATGTAAAAGAACAGAAATTATAACAAACTGTCTCTCAGACCACAGTGCAATCAAACTAGAACTCAGGATTAAGAAACTCACTCAAAACCACTCAACTACATGGAAACTGAACAACCTGCTCCTGAATGACTACTGGGTACATAATGAAATGAAGGCAGAAATAAAGATGTTCTTTGAAACCAACGAGAACAAAGACACAACATACCGGAATCTCTGGGACACATTTAAAGCAGTGTGTAGAGGGAAATTTATAGCACTAAATGCCCACAAGAGAAAGCAGGAAAGATCCAAAATTGACACCCTAACATCACAATTAAAAGAACTAGAAAAGCAAGAACAAACACATTCAAAAGCTAGCAGAAGGCAAGAAATAATTAAAATCAGAGCAGAACTGAAAGAAATAGAGACACAAGAAACCCTTCAAAAAATTAATGAATCTAGGAGCTGGTTTTTTGAAAAGATCAACAAAATTGATAGACCACTAGCAAGACTAATAAAGAAGAAAGGAGAGAAGAATCAAATAGATGCAATAAAAAATGATAAAGGGGATATCACCACCAATCCCACAGAAATACAAACTACCATGAGAGAATATTACAAACACCTCTACGCAAATAAACTAGAAAATCTAGAAGAAATGGATAAATTTCTGGACACATACACCCTCCTAAGACTAAACCAGGAAGAAGTTGAATCTCTGAATAGACCAATAAGAGGCTCTGAAACTGTGGCAATAATCAATAGCTTACCAACCAAAAAAAGTCCAGGACCAGATGGATTCACAGCTGAATTCTACCAGAGGTACAAGGAGGAGCTGGTACCATTCCTTCTGAAACTATTCCAATCAATAGAAAAAGATGGAATCCTCCCTAACTCATTTTATGAGGCCAGCATCATCCTGATACCAAAGCCTGGCAGAGACACAACCAAAAAAGAGAATTTCAGACCAATATCCTTGATGAACATTGATGCAGAAATCCTCAATAAAATACTGGCAAACTGAATCCAGCAGCACATCAAAAAGCTTATCCACCATGATCAAGTGGGCTTCATCCCTGGGATGCAAGGGTGGTTCAACATACACAAATCAATAAATGTAATCCAGGATGTAAACAGAACCAAAGACAAAAACCACATGATTATCTCAATAGATGCAGAAAAGGCCTTTGACAAAATTCAACAACCCTTCATGCTAACTCTCAATAAATTAGGTATTGATGGGACATATGTCAAAATAATAAGAGCTATCTATGACAAACCCACAGCCAATATCATATTGAATGGGCAAAAACTGGAAGCATTCCCTTTGAAAACTGGCACAAGACAGGGATGCCCTCTCTCACCACTCCTATTCAACATAGTGTTGGAAGTTCTGGCCAGGGCAATTAGGCAGGAGAAGGAAATAAAGGGTATTCAGTTAGGAAAAGAGGAAGTCAAATTGTCCCTGTTTGCAGATGACATGATTATATATCTAGAAAACCCCATTGTCTCAGCCCAAAATCTCCTTAAGCTGATAAGCAACTTCAGCAAAGTCTCAGGATACAAAATCAATATACAAAAATCACAAGCATTCTTATACACCAATCACAGACAAACAGAGAGCCAAATCATGAGTGAACTCCCATTCACAATTGCTTCAAAGAGAATAAAATACCTAGGAATCCAACTTACAAGGGATGTGAAGGACCTCTTCAAGGAGAACTACTAACCACTGTTCAATGAAATAAAAGAGGATACAAACAAATGGAAGAACATTCCATGCTCATGGGTAGGAAGAATCAATATCGTGAAAATGGCCATACTGCCCAAGGTAATTTATAGATTCAATGCCATCCCCATCAAGCTACCAATGACTTTCTTCACAGAATTGGAAAAAACTAAAGTTCATATGGGACCAAAAAAGAGCCCGCATCGCCAAGTCAATCCTAAGCCAAAAGAACAAAGCCAGAGGCATCACACTACCTGACTTCAAACTATACTACAAGGTTACAATAACCAGAAGAGCATGGTACTGGTACCAAAACAGAGATATAGATCAATGGAACAGAACAGAGCCCTCAGAAATAATGCCACATATCTACAACCATCTGATCTTTGACAAACCTGACAAAAACAAGAAATGGGGAAAGGATTCCCTATTTAATAAATGGTGCTGGGAAAACTGGCTAGCCATATGTAGAAAGCTGAAACTGGATCCGTTCCTTATACCTTACACAAAAATTAATTCAAGATGGATTAAAGACATATATATTAGACCTAAAACCATAAAAACTCTATAAGAAAACCTAGGCAATACCATTCAGGACATAGGCATGGGCAAGGACTTCATGTCTAAAACACCAAAAGCAATGGCAACAAAAGCCAAAGTTGACAAATGGGATCTCATTAAACTAAAGAGCTTCTGCATAGCAAAAGAAACTACCATCAGAGTGAACAGGCAACCTACAGAATGGGAGAAAATTTTTGCAACCTACTCATCTGACAAAGGGCTAATATCCAGAATCTACAATGAACTCAAACAAATTTACAAGAAAAAGACAACCCCATCAAAAAGTGGGCCAAGGATATGAACAGGCACTTCTCAAAAGAAGACATTTATGCAGCCAAAAAACACATGAAAAAATGCTCATCATCACTGGCCATCAGAGAAATGCAAATCAAAACCACAATAAGATACCATCTCACTCCAGTTAGAATGGTGATCATTAAAAAGTCAGGAAACAACAGGTGCTGGAGAGGATGTGGAGAAATAGGAACACTTTTACACTGTTGGTGGGACTGTAAACTAGTTCAACCATTGTGGAAGTCAGTGTGGCGATTCTTCAGGCATCTAGAACTAGAAATACCATTTGACCCAGCCATCCCATTACTGGGTATATACCCAAAGGATTATAAATCATGCTAGTATAAAGACACATGCACATGTATGTTTACTGCGGCACTATTCACAATAGCAAAGACTTGGAACCAACCCAAATGTCCAACAACGATAGACTGGATTAAGAAAATGTGGCAGGTATACACCATGGAATACTATGCAGCCATAAAAAATGATGAGTTCATGTCCTTTGTAGGGACATGGATGAAACTGGAAACCATCATTCTCAGCAAACTATCACAAGGACAAAAAACCAAACACCACATGTTCTCACTCATAGGTGGGAATTGAACAATGAGAACACATGGACACAGGAAGGGGAACATCGCACTCCGGGGACTGTTGTGGGGTGGGGAGAGCGGGGAGGGATAGCATTAGGAGATATACCTAATGCTAAATGACGAGTTAATGGGTGCAGCACACCAACATGGTACATGTATACATATGTAACAAACCTGCACATTGTGCATATGTACCCTAAAACTTAAAGTATAATAATAAAATTTTTTAAAAACTTAAATAAAAATTAAATTAATTTAAAAAACTAATTATTAGGTTGGCGCAAAATTAATTGCAGTTCTTGCCACTGGAAGTAATGGTAAAAAACGCAATTACTTTTGCACCAACCTTATATTTCTATAAGATCAAGTTGTAAGCCTATTTGTTTTCCCTAAGATCCGCTCCTGCAGAGTTGGAATAAATATGATTGTTTTCACTTAAGAGTCCAGGACTACAGCAGGCCTGGTTGGAGGGGTGATACTACTGTTCCCAGACTTAAATCCAGCTGGAACACTACCTAAAATATGGAATAACATAAGACCATCAAAAGCAATGTCGCAGGACTTACAATATTTGCTAAGACGCAAGAGGGTGTGACACAGACGCTAAGCGCCACTGGCGAGGAGATGAAGGGGTCGTCTTCATCTTCTCCGGATGATTTTCGCCCACATAGAGGGCGCTAGTGACGCCCACACACGTGCTGGTGTCCCAGGAAGAGTTTTCCTGGCAAAGAGCTCAGGAACGTTGGATCTTAATCAAGGCTTTCTCCGTTGGGGTGGATGGGTTGGACTTTAGGCTCCAGCAAGCCCCGCCCCACTCGGCGGGTCGGTGCCGCCGGGTCCCAGGTTCCGGCTACTTCCCACAACCGCCGCCTCCCGCTCCGGGCCCTCGAACCAGCGCGGACACCACAATGGACCGGGCGTCCGAGCTGCTCTTCTACGTGAACGGCCGCAAGGTGAGCGCCCGCGGGCTGCCCCTGCCCCTATACCTGCGGCCAGGGCCGGGGCAGAGAGGAGCCCCTGCCATTCGTCCCATCCTTTCGTTTAAGGCACTCAGGCACGGACTGGCTTTCTCCTGTAACCGCGGCTTTGCCTTCGCGTTCCCACCCCCGCCTCTGGGACAAATAAAGGCTGCGTTTTCAGGGACTGTCCTGGATCTTTGGGCCCCCACCTTCCTCATGTTCCCCTTTCCTCTCCTTCCAAGGCTCACAAGCTGATTACCAACCACACGCCCTCCCTAAACAGTAAGATAGAAAGTATTCTTGCCCATCAGGGTTAGCACTCCCAAATCTTCCTTCAATCCCAGCCGATAACAGGAAGGTCGCCATTGAGAGCAGCCTACAGAGATGGCTGAGCCTCAGCTCGCGGGGTGCGTTTGGAAGCGCAGAGAGCAACTTAGATTCGGGACAAGACCGTAGAGACGAACACATTCAAACCACCCCCATCGTTTCTCAGATGAAAAAATCGTTACTTTCCAAAGTCACAGCTAGTTCCCGGCAGAGCTGAACCCAAGTCAGTCTCTGGGGGCTCCAAGGTCCTCACGGGTTCCACTGCTGGGTGCGGGCTCTGTCCCCTCAGAAGCTGGGCTCGCTCTGTGCAACCCGAGGGACAGTCCCAGGCAGTGTCCTATGTTTGGGAGCAGCAAAGCCCCGTGGGCATCCTTTAAAACACCCCCCTCAATGTGAGCATCAACTCTGCTCACTCTTAATGTTCCAGTTTCATTGACATTACACTGAAGGAGGAAACTGAGGCATGAAGGTTAAGGAGCTCCCTTGAGAGCTGTGGCTCACGCCTGTAATCAGCATTTTGGGAGAAACGAGGCAGGAGGATTGCTTGAGCCCAGGAGTTCGAGTTTAGCCTGGGCAACATGGCGAAACCCTGTCTCTACAAAAAAAAAACAAAAACAGGTGTGGTGGTGCGTGCCTGCAGCCCAGCTACTGGGGAGGGTGAAGGGGGAGGATTGCTTGAGTCTAGGAGTTCAAGGTTACAGTGAGCTGTGATCACGCCACTGCACTCCAGCCTGGGCAAAAGAGTGAGATCCTATCTCTTAAAAACAACAAAAACAGAGCTAATAACCAAGCAAGAGCAGTGGCACCTGATTTCCCTGGTGCTCGTGTTGGTGCAGGTTCATTCAGAGCCACCTGTGACTCCTGCTTCTGGCTAAGGGCAGCCACAACACTTTTCCTGACCGGCACCAGCTGCCTCCCCTGGAAGCTAACCAGGGTGAAGCACCAGGCCCTAGTTGTGACACCTGTTCTAAGACTCTGAGCCTAATTTCATTTGTGGTTTTGTATTATGTTTCTTAAAGAGGATCCCCCAAATTGTACATCAGGCCCCTCAAAAACTTTGTCTGCCCCTGCTGCCTGGGTTCTACATTGGATAAGATGAGCTTGTTTTTCCTGATCTGTAATGGGGGTCATTAGGACCCCTTCACAGGACTGCTGTGAGGGTGAAATATGACAATGGGGTGAGATGATTGACATTATGTCATTTTTTTCTTCCTTTGTGTAATGGAATGGTATAGTAAACACAACACTGGCTTTGTTGTTTAGACAAACAAGTCTTCAATTCCAATGCTAATTCTGATTGAGAAAACCTAACCTCTCAGAGGCCCAGTTTCTCTGTTAAAAAGGGATAATACCACTTACTTCGTAAAGAGTGATCATGAGCATTCAATCCACTTATTTGTTAAGGGCTTACCGTATGCCAGGCAGTGTTCCAGGCTTATGAGATACAGCAGAGCATAGAAATAACAAGTCCCTGCGTGCATGGAGCTTACATCATGCTGGGGAGATAGTAAGCATATAAATACGTGGAAATGTGTAATGTCAGGAAGTGAGATGTGCTAATATAAAAAATAAAGCACAGTGTGGGGACAGAGAGCGTGCAGGATACTTAGAGGGGATGGATGTTTTGGCCTGTCTGAAAGGGTGGCATTTGAGCAGTGACTGGGATGCAGTGAGGAACAAGCCATGCAAACATCTGGGGAAAGAGCATCCAGGCAGTGGGAATGGCAGGTGCAAAAGCCCTGAGGTGGGAGGATTTCTGTGTGCTAAGGAGGTAGGTTGGTGGGGCTGGCAACATGGGCAGGGGCCAGATTACTAGGGCTTTATAGGTGATGGTAAGGGTTTGGGTTAAATGAAGAAACAGGGGTTTTGAGTCTAACATCTCCTCGCTTCTCCTTCCCCCACTTCCAAACAAATATTGGGATTTTTAACATAATGGCCAACAACAATTTGTGCTCTATTGATTTTTAAAATTAGATAAGCTAGTTCTTATCTATGGACTCACTTTGTCTATGGGCCAAATGTCCTGTGGTTATTTGTAAAGTATAATCTGGAGATATTGATTCTGTTTTTGCAATTACCCATTAGAAGAAATTGTGTTAATTTTTCCCTTTCCTTCTCCTCCCTTCTAAATTCTGTTAGGTGTGTGCTTCAGTACTAATAAACAAGCCTGATTACTTACATGGAAAGAACTAGAATAAGCTTTTTTTTTTTTATTATTTTTTTGAGATCAAGTCTCACTCTGTTGCCCAGGCTGGAGTGCAGTGGCATGATCTCAGCTCACTGCAACCTCTGCCTCCCAGGTTCAATCAATTCTCATGCTTCAGCCTCCTGAGTAGTTGGGACTATGGAACTATAAGCACCCACCACCACGCTAATTTTTGTATTTTTGAAACCCCAACAGGGTTTCACCATGTTGGCCAGGCTGGTCTCAAACTCCTGACCTCAGGTGATCTCCCTGACTCGGCCTCCCAAAGTGCTGGGATTACAGGCTTGAGCCACCGTGTCCAGTCTAGCATGAACTTTTTGGTTCCAGAGAGTAAGGGATTGTTGAGAAGGGTGTAAGAGAGAAAACCCACCCTAGAAGAGGGCTTTTGAAGTCAAACACAATCTCTGGAATTAAAAACTCACCTTTGAAAAGGAAGCTTAGAAGTGAAGCCACTTAGGAGACAATAGGTGACATGATTGGCTTCTATTCTGCTTTTTGCTAAATTTTCTCAGGTCACCAAAAGTTGTCCTCAGGCAGAAGGTAGTGACATCTGGAGGCAAGGACAGCACACGTTGGCCAGGGACCTAGTTGCAGAGAGATTTCTGAAATCTTATTCACTCTACCAAGGCCCCCAGAAGAACAGATGACCCATTTAACATGGAGTTTAAGGGAGGAAGAGCCCATGAATAAGTTCTACCATAGATGCCACATAACAACCTCAACTCAGGAAATGAAACATGTCATTTCATGAGGCAATGAGGTGTGGAAATCAAAGGTATGGGCCTTGCAACTAGTTGGGGATGGGTTTGAATCCTGTGCTATCTGCTCTGCCACCTGGCGGGTCTGGGGCCTCAGGCAAGGTACTTAATATCGCTGAGTTTCCGTTTTCTCTTTTTGCAAAATGGAGCTAATAACAAAACCTTTTCCCTTGAAATTGGGGCTGATTAAGTTACATGGAGAGTGGTTAGCAGGGTGCGTGTATACAGTAAACAGATTGTAAATTGATATGTGGAAACAATTGTTACTATCTGGACTATAAAATAACCTGTTTCATTAGTAGAGCCAGAACCTGCTTAGAGGTGTCAAGGATGCTAAGAAGCAGTCATCCTGCATTATTTGCACAATGAGCATAGACTTTTGGTACTGGTGTAGGAATCTGGAAAGAGCAGTTTATTGGCTAGCATTCTCTAAGGTTCTTGGTTTACAAGGCTGAGAGAGGAAATTTCTGGGCTTCTGGAATGGCTGCAATGATTCAGAGAAAAGTGGAGAAGGTGGAGGCAGCTTAGGCAGAAAGAAGTAACAAGCAAAATGAATTTTAAAAGCAACCTAAAGCTCAGGAAGATGTGTCCTCATGGCTGTTCCCTGAGGCTTCTTTCTCTCCTCTGAGGCTGCTGTAGATTGTTGTTCTTTGCTAACTGCATCTCACAATGTACACCCCTTTCTCTCCTCCTCTTCTACCTCTCAGCCTTGTCCCTTCACATGCACCTCAACCCCTTCCTTATTTTCTACTCTCTCCCCTCTCATCTCTCTCTCTCTTCCTTTCTCTTTCTGACTCTGTCTTGGATCTGGCAGGGCCTCCTCAGGCACTAGTCACTGGCAGTACACAGAGAAAAGTGATTTCTTAACCAAGTACAGTGTGAACTTGGACTCTCTCAAAAGGGCTGGCAGTGATACAGAGGGGCAGATTCCACCCTCAGATTCAAGACTATGCTGAGATTGAGTACATGCAATGACCCTGACCTGAGAACTGGCAACATCTCTCAAATCCACAGTCAACCAGAATAACTGTTACCCATCCCCTCTATACCTCCTAGCCTCCATCTGAGTCCTAACTTCCCTGTTTCATTCCCAGAGCTGCCAGGACAAGATGCGTGCTAGATCTCTGCCCCCACTTCCTCCAAATACAACACTCACTACATCAAAACAACAACAACAACAACAAAAACACATTTCAAACTGGTGAGACTTTGAGCCAGAGTCCAATCCCTTGAAACATTTCCTGGAACACATACCCAAACAAGCATGACTACCTTCTTCCATGAATTCCTTCCTCAAATATAGAAATATTCCTCAGCCTAAAATGCTATTCTTTACTAACTAGGCTACACAGACCCTGTCTATCCATTAAAACGGGGCTTCTATTGTTTACCATCATATCTAGGAACAGACATTGTGAGGTTGGGGCAGAAGCTTTATGGTGTTATCTGAGACCCAGGTTTCTTCTCTCTTTTTTCTCTCCTGCCATTAACATGTTGCCTCATGGTCTAAGATAACTGCTGTGGTTCTAGCCATTTCATCCCTATTCCAAGTAGTGGGAAGGAAAGAAAGGAGAATGCATGCCAGGATAGACAACCTACAGTTTCTGCCACCGATAACTTCTGTGTTTTTCTTTATTTTTCATCTGTTCAGATGCCCAAGTCTGTGAGAAATTATTTCCTTCCTTCTTGGTATCTCATACCAAATCATACATAGCATGTTCCAGTCATTCATTTCATTAATTAACACTTATTACATCCTGTGATATATCCCCACCACCAAGCTCAGTGTTTGGCATAAAGAAGAATAGCAGAAGATGGCTTCTTTCAGGATCGAGATAGTCTTGTACACACACAAATAAATATGATACAGTATAAAAAGTGTCATAAAAGAAGAGGTGAAGACATCAGCCATGGGAACAAAGAGGAGGATGGTTACTTTGAGATGGGGAAGGGTATTTTAGGTGGCAGCACTCTCCATAGAGAACACTTGAGCAGGGTGGTGAATGACATACAAAATTCTGCCAAGAAGAGAGGAAGGATTTTCAGGACAGAGGGAACCTTGCATGCAAATACAGTGAAGGTGAAAGTCCAGTGCACCCCCTGGACTGTCCAGTTCATCCGTGTGGCCTGAGTTCGAATTTCTTCTTGTATTCCACAAATAGTTGATTATTAATTCACCTAAGATCCACTCAGTGTACTCATTTAAAAAGCACATTTTCTGGTTCCCTCTACCAGAAATCCTGATTCCATAGCGGTTTCATTTTAACAAGCATCTCCATGATTCAGGAATTCCTGGAATGGCAGTTTGGCAGCCAGGAGCCACGTTAAATTTACGCATATACATGAGACGATCAGGCTTGAGTTTTACAGCAGTCACTCTGGTCGTGGTGCAGAGGATGATATTGCAGGTACCAAGAGTGGAGGCAGGGAGAACTGTCAGGCAGGTCTTATAATCGTTCAGACAATAGATGATATGGGCTCATGGGTAGTGACAGTAGAAGAGAAAGGAGTCTAGAGTAACATTGGAAGCCCAAGTGGAAGAACTTGGTGACACTGATTGTGGTGGATTGGAAAAAAAAGTTGAAAATAGCTCAGGTTTTTTAGCTTAGATGACCTAGCAGATACTGAGGCCATTAAAAGGTTAAGGCAAAGAAGGGAAGGAGTAAGTAAGTTTGGAAAATAAAATAAAGAGTTCCATTTGAGAGCCAATTAAGTTGAAGATACCTGAGAGGTACCCCATATATTTTCTTATCACACACACATACACACAAACAGACACACACACACACACACACCAATCTTTCTATATTGCAGACTCTTCTAGGGCACAGATCTGACCTTGGCAATTGGCATATGCCACACCTTGCCTAGCATATAGTCTGTTAGAATTGAGGGTGAGGCAGCAGCCCTAGAATAAGCATATGTCCACTCCTCACCTACTACCTCCCAGGAGGGAAAATTACTATAATATGGTGAAAGATGAATTCAGCTTCTGAAATGGCAAAGCAAGTCATGCTTCTATGTGTTCTATGAATCTAAAAGAAATGTCAATTTTTTTGTGAAAAAAGGGAAAACATGATCACTTTGGAAAACATAACCAATCATGACATTTTGATGTCATCCTTGAGAAAAAACAGCATGCTGTTCTGCTGCTATGCTGCCAGGCTGCTCCCATGAGCTTGCCTAAGTGTGTCCTTGCTGCACAGTTTTGCATCACTTAGCATACATGTTTTATCTTCCCCTTTGTTTATCTGATTGGGGCCATGGCTGGTTATCTTTTACTGGAAACCACAATTATTTGAACAAGATAAACAAGTCTTTTTAAAAATTAACTGTATCAATTTCTCAGAGGCTATTCTATTCCAGCAATTCCCCTCCCTCCTTTCCTTTCTTATTTCATCACCCCTCCCCCAAGTCTGAACTGTTCTACTAATGTCTTTACTCTCGCCTGCTTTAAACTTTCTAGAAAAAACTGGACAGGAGGTAGTGTTTCTGTTAGCAGAAACAACAATTGCCTTAGAGAACAGCGATAATTCAGGACCAAGGACAGGAGCACAATTGTGGTGGGGCTCAAGATTACACATAAGAGAGGTGGTTTGCATATCACAGGTGTTCCATAAAGCTGAAATCTACTTGAAAATATGAGTAAAAGGGCTAATTAACATGCATTTCCCTCAAATTAGTGTGATCCTACCAATGTGAATTTCATATTAGCTCTCTCAACTAACTCTTATTTTCCCTTTGGTATAGGTGATAGAAAAAAATGTCGATCCTGAAACAATGCTGTTGCCTTATTTGAGGAAGAAGCGTATCCTTTTCTTTACTTTGACTGTGTATGTGTGTGTGTATTTGTATAACTCCAATTTCCTCATTAAATGATATTTCAAATATACATTAGAGACACTGAGACATATTCCCTACTATCATGGTTTTATGCTCATATTTGAGAAAGTCCTATCATTTTATAGGCAGTGCACAAATGTGGCTGTCAGAAGAACCAATTTTCTTCTAGTCTCTGTATAAAATGGAGAAACTAGTAATGGAAACTTAATAGATGTTAAAAGAACCTAATTAAGCATCCTTTAGAATTAAGACTCACAATATTTATACTCTGTCCTTAAGGACTAATTATTATGCCCATTAGGAAAAGAGAGCACAAAAGTCACCTGAAATGAAAGTAAAAGAAAAATGGAAGAACTAAACCTGAAAATGTTATCCTAGAAAAACTTGCCAAATAAATGCCATCTAAGGAATGGATTTTTAGCTTGCTATGCATGAACTCCAGTGGGCTACCAGACAGTGAAAGACACTACAGAATTATATGCAAAATTATGTTTCAATGGGGGTGTGTACATTTTTCCCCCTGGAGAGAGTAAAATTACCAAAAGAGTACATAACTCCAAAGCATCAATAATTATTTTTCAGACACATGAGTATGTTTCTGAAACATGCTCATGAAAGTCATGCAAGATATTTAGACATAAAAAAACAATGAACATGACTTCCTGATTATCCACAGTACCTATGTATAATATTTAAAGTTTGGTTCACTGTGAGTGACAGAAAACTCCACCTCATGGTAAACAAGGTAGAAGGTAGGAGTTTCTTTCTTTCTCATTGTGTTAGATCAAGTTCTTCAAGATGTGGACACCAAAAATGAGATTAAATGTGCCAGGATTTTATTAGGAGAAATGCCTGTGGGAAAGGAAGTAGGGAGTGAATCAGAGGAGGCTTAGGGAGCCATTTGATCACCATGTAAGTCTGACCCTGGAGATAAGGTTGAGTGGAAGGGCCCTAGACTGCTGGTCAGTCTAAGGCATGTTCTTCAGAACCACTAGGGATGGTTGACAAGGACTCCATGTCTCTCCATAGCACTAAGCCATTGGTGGAGAGCAGTCCATGGGAGGCATGGTCTTAATGAAAACTGGAGTAATCAATATTAAAGTGCAGCAACGGGGTCCCTTGGTCAGTTACCCTCTGTGTTGAAGGGAGGTCTGTGAGGCGTGTTTGGATGGGTATCACACTCACATAAAGGAAGCCCACAGGTAGGTGGATCAGAGCTGGTAAAGCAGTGTCACAACGTTGTTGAGGAACCAAGCAGCACCTTCCTCAGCACACAGCTTTCTCCCCACCATCAGAGATGACTAATGGAGGCCCAGCCCTCATGTCTGAATTCCAGCAGATAGGAAGAAGTAATGAACAAAAAAAGAAGCACCCCTCTCCTTTTAAGGACACTCTTCTCCTGGAAGTCATACACCACAACACTAATATTTACATCCTATTAGCCAGCACTGTTAATGACCCCACCTAGCCGCAGAGGAGGCTGGAAAAGTCTGTGTTTCACTCTGGGAAGCCATGTGTGTGGCTAAAAATCAGGGTTTCTATTTCTAAGGAGTAATGAGAGAACAGATATTAGGGAACAGATGGCAGTTTTTGCCACTGAAAGGCAGAGAAATACACAAACATGGCTAACATGACACAAATATTCCAAGAATTATCTATAATTTAATATTTTGCTTTGTGTCATCAAAGACAGAGATAAGGATGAGAATAAATGTGCAATGTGTTCATACCTTCAAATACTCAAGCCCTTACATATATAGACTCTTCTTTTTTCAGTTTGGCCCTATTTTTGGCAACCTGAGGTCCAGTTGTTTTCAAAGGGAGGATACAAGATATTACACACAAAAGGAAATCAAGAATTTACAAGATTATTATAGTTGCTATAATAGTAATTAAGACATAAACACATTATTTGATGACTATGTATTGAACTTAACTAACATTTAAGAGTCTGTGATGTTACCGTCTCCTAGTGGCAGAATTACATAACACATATGATCTTTAACTATACCTCTTCCAGTTCGACTCACAGGAACTAAGTATGGCTGTGGAGGAGGAGGCTGTGGTGCCTGTACAGTGATGATATCACGATATAACCCCATCACCAAGAGGATAAGGTACCATGCAGCAAAGTCCAGATATGGATGAATTTTTATAATTTTGAACTTTGTTATATTCCTTCATTTGGTAAATATATATTGAGTACCTACCATGTGAAAAGAAATGGCCACTGGAGGTACAATGATGAACAAGGCAGACATGGTCCCAGGAATATGAATGTGTTGGGAAAAAAAATGTAGCATCAATGAGGATAACATATGGTCAAAGAATTCCCCGTCAAAGCCAAGCACAGTGGCACACATTTCTAGCTACTTGGGAGGCTGTCAGGAGGATTGCTTGAGTTTGAGTCCAGCCTGGGCAACATAGCAAGACTCGTCTCTAAGAAAAAAAAATCCCCTGTCAAAAGTTAAATGGCTCCCTAACTCCCTATCTGGGGAGAAAAGGCAGGGCTGAAATTGCAGTGGAGGATAATGCCATCATCACATTCATTTATTACTCTTCCAGCCCCTAACTTATCTCCTTCCTCCCATCTGGTGCATTCTCCATACATCAGCCAGAGTGACCTGCTTTAATTATCATCAGATCAAGTCACTCGCATACTTATAAGCCCCCAATGGCTTCCCATTATGTTTAACATCTGTTTATGTTTGGTATTTATCCTTCTTCACATTTGCCAAGTTTCTTGGATCTGTGTGTTGATGTCTTCTGGAAACTTATCGAGGCATTATCTCTTCAAATATTTACTCTGTGCCGCACACTCTTCCCTCTGTTCTTCTGGGACTCCAATTATGCTAATGTTAGACCATTTTACATCAATTTCACAGATCTCACTTGGAGGCTAAGGATCTGAGCACTGGCGAGGTTTCAGATATCTGCCTCTGTTCCATACCAAACTACCTGCTGTCTGATCTCTGAGAGGTTCCTCCCTGCTTTACAGCCTGGCTGTCAGCTTTTTAGTTCATGAGGCAGTTCTTTTTGCTTACCTATATCACCTTCCATGCTTTCAGAGATCTGTCGCAGCCATGCTGCTCTGTCGTTAGCCTCTGGGGAGTGGCGACTACCCTATACTCTGTGAAGTCTGAGTACCTAGGGTTTCTCTCAGTTCTCCTGTCTCTCCCCCAGCCTTCTTTGTTTAAGGACCAGTATGCTTGGAAAGTTTCTTTTAGCTCTCCTTCCCTGCCTATTTTTGGGGAATTACCCCTGGCACTCAGTGATCTCTGGTGGGGAAGAGATTGGAGATAATGCATCCCAGCTTTGTATTTCCATCTGTTGTTATCAGCCCACATGCAACCATGCAAAATTTGTTGGAAGTTGGTCTGGTTTCTCCTTACTCCTGTTTAAGGCAGGTTCCTTTTCCTCCTTCAATTTCAGGAAGAGAATAATTGTATCTCAGGGATGAGAGAAACTGTATCTTCTCTCTTATGAAAGGGTTGTCACATCAGAGTTTAGTTTATTTATTAAGTTTTGCTCATAAAGTTTCTTGGTGTACTCAGCATCTGATGAGCTTTGAAAATGTGATTATATTCCTCGCATGGTTTACTTTGGTGTTTAGAATGAGAGTGGCAGTCTCTTACGACTCTTAATGGCTTGTTTTTACATTCTGGCCTTTGTACTAAGGCATCAGTTTCTCCAGTTCTTTAATGTTTAACTTATGCATTCATCAGCGTGACAGTGAGGTGTTGGTGAAGGCTAGCTGCTCTGGTTGCTAATGGAGACCTGGCCTGCCATAGGTGCATGGTTACCTGTGACTAGAGAATGTCAACCCCTCATTCAAGAGCAAAAACCATCAAAGTTGTGACAGCTTTTGATAAGTGGACACCATTCTGGAATTAGAATTAGGAGACCTAATTTTAATCCTGCCTCAGACACTCTGGCTGTGACCCTGAGTAAATCACTCTGATCCTCATATTCCACTTCTATAAAATGGGCCTGAGCTAAGGAGGAAATGTATGTGTAAAACCTGGGGACATTATACAAAAACCTGCCATAGTGGAGAAGCTCAGTGAATGCCTGGCGCCTTTCCCACTGTATGCGATGTAATTTGTAATTTGTGCTTTTCTTTTGCATTCTGAAGGCATCACCCAGCCAATGCCTGTCTGATTCCCATCTGTTCTCTGTATGGTGCTGCCGTCACCACAGTAGAAGGCATAGGAAGCACCCACACCAGAATTCATCCTGTTCAGGTGAGGATGTGCCTCTTCCTTATAGGCTTTCTGTGCTTTAGAAACCTCATGACATTGAGTCCTTGAGAATAAGAGAGTGGAGCAGCCTGGGGCCTGCTGCTTTGGCCACTCCAACAGATACAACCTAGCTGGGAACAAGAGCAAAGCCTGGCGTATTGGGATATATGAGTGTTTCTGACTAACTTCTTGGAAAGATGCTTTGGGAAGGCTAGAAAACCTTTTCTTCTCTAAGAATGCCCTGACATTTGTGGGTTTGTTTTCTGTGTTCTAATTAGATGGGACCTATGTATTTGACATCTTCCAAACTCATAAAGAAACAAGAGCCAGGTGCAGTGGCTCACACCTGTAATCCCAACACTTTGGGAGGTCAAGGCCGGTGGATTGCTTGAGCCCAGGAGTTTGAGACCAGCTTAGGCAACATGGTGAAACATGTCTCTACAAAAGTACAAAAATTAGCTGGGTGTGGTGGTGAGCAACTGTAGTCCTAGCTACTCAGGGGTGCTGAGGTGAGAGAATCACTTGAGCCTGGGAGGTTGAGGCTGCAGTAAACCATGATTGCACCCTGTACTTCAGCCTGGGTGACAGAGTGAGACCCTGTCGTAAGAAAGAGAAGGAGAAAAAGAGGGAGAGAGGAAGGAGGAAGGGAGGGAAGGAAGAAGGAAGGAAAGAAAGGATGAAGGAAGAAAGAGAAAGAAGAGCCATGTGCATTGAGGGATATAATTTTATGGTTTTTTTAATAAAGTGGAAAATAACATATCTTAAGGCTGAGTGAAAATTTCAGCTACCAAAAAGCTTTGTTATATTTAGAGCTTGTTTAGAAGACAGATGATAGGAGTTGTCAATAAGTTTTTTGGCTTTTCTCCTAAAGAAGCACTTTGTTAGAGTTTTAGACTCAAGTAAAAAGGCATCTTCAGACACCTGAGTCTTTATGTATATATTGCCCATAAGAATGTCATTTCTAGGCCAGGCGTGGTGGCTCACACCTATAATCCCAGCACTTTGGGAGGCCAAGGTGGGCGGATCACGAGCTCAAGAGATCAAGACCATCCTGGCCAATGTGGTGAAATCCTGTCTCTACTAAAACTACAAAAATCAGCTGGGCATGGTGGTGCATACCTGTAGTCCCAAGCTACTCGGGAGGCTGAAGCAGGAGAATCACTTCAACCCGGGAAGTGGAGGTTGCAGTGAGCCAAGATCGTGCTACTGCACTCCAGCCTGGCGACACAGCGAGACTGTCTCAAAAACAAAAAACAAAAAAAGCCATTTTTCCTCATTTTTATTGAAGTTAATGAAGATCAAATGTGAGAAAAGATAGAAGAAGGAAAAGATAGGAGCAACAAAGAAAATGACCCAAGTTCAAATTTTCTAGATTTGAAGGAATCTTGGATTCTGTTTATTTGAAAGATCATTACCCAGAGGGAGAGAATTTTGCCTGGATCATTACGAAATATCATTAACTAGAGGGAAAGAATTCTGCCTGGATGCCCATATAAGACCTCGTCATACACAGGCATACAACACCCCTTTCATTTCCTCATTGACCTGGAACTCCCATTGTTACAATGTTACCAGAAGACAGCTTCCAAAATCTACTTGAACCTTAGAAGTTAGACTCCAAAGCAAAAATGCTAGAGGGAGGGAAAGGTATAAAAGAAATAAAAGCATTTTATTTATTTATTTTTTTTTTCACTTCTCAACTTGAGTGTAATTTGGTTTATTTCTCTGAAGGATTTCCTTTACCTCAGTAATTCACAACCACAACTGCACATTGAAACCAACCATGTGGGATCTTTAAAAGATGTATGCCTGTGCCCCATTCCCAGAGACTCTGTCAGTTGGTTTGTGGTGCTGTGTGGGGCTTGAAATCTTAACACTCTCCTGATGATTCTCAAGAGTGGTAACCACTGCCTTAAGTGAAGCTCAAAAGCAGATGAGGCCCAACCTCACAACAACCCAGCCCTGGGGAGGGAGGCGCCTGGGTTGAGAAGGGCTCTCAGGGCCACTGCTGCAATCTTTTTTTTTTTTTTTTTGAGACGGAGTCTCGCTCTGTCGCCCAGGCTGGAGTGCAGTGGCGCAATCTCGGCTCACTGCGAGCTCCGCCTCCTGGGTTCACGCCATTCTCCTGCCTCAGCCTCTCCGAGCAGCTGGGACTACAGGCGCCCGCCACCACGCCCGGCTAATTTTTTTTGTATTTTTAGTAGAGACGGGGTTTCACCATGGTCTCGATCTCCTGACCTCGTGATCCGCCCGCCTCGGCCTCCCAAAGTGCTGGGATTACAAGCGTGAGCCACTGCGCCCAGTCCACTGCTGCAATCTTAACATGCAGACAAATCACCTGGGGATCTTGCTAGAATGCAGGCTCTAATTCACTAGGCCTGGGATGGGGCCCAAAATTCTGCATTTCTAACCTTTCTGTGCTTCCAGGAGAGGATCGCCAAGTGTCACGGCACCCAGTGTGGCTTCTGCACACCTGGGATGGTGATGTCCATCTACACGCTGCTCAGGAACCACCCAGAGCCCACTCTGGATCAGTTAACTGATGCCCTTGGTGGTAGGTTACATGTGCATGCTTTTATTTTTTAATTTTTATTTATTTATTTTTTTGAGACAGAGTCTCACTCTGCTGCTTGGGCTGGAGTGCAGTGGCGCTATCTTGGCTCCACTGCAAACTCGGCCTCCCAGGTTCAAGCGATGCTTGTGCCTCAGCCTCCCCTCGTGCTTTTATTTTTAAATGATGATGATAATGATAACAACAGCTAATATTGGATACCTTTCATGTGCCATACACTGTATTAAATACTATTTGAAGATTATCTCATTTGATCCTCACAAAAAATTTATAAGATACTATTGTTATCCCCATTTCATAAATGGAGAAACTGAAGTTTAGGGAGAGTGATTTGTTCAAAGTTACACCCCCAATAAGTGGAAGAGTTGGTTTGTTCAAATCAGGATTCAAACCAGACCCACACATTATATTTGGCTGATGTATTTCTGAAGTCTTTTTTGTTTTTATAATCATTAAAAAGCCAGTTATTCATCCGCCCTTGGGAAGAGTCTTGTTATCTCAACATGCTGCTCCCTCACCACTCTCCCTACTGGGTGGGTGGGTGCTTTCAGGACCATATTCAGCATCAGGGGGCTGCGATGGATACAGCATAAAGTCAGAGACTGAGATCTTATGGTGATACTTGATACTTATTGCAAAGAACTCTCTCTATCCACCCTAGAGCGTTTTTGTCAAGTTCAGGAGCTCAGTGTATATGTGGCGGGGGGATATCCTCATCAACAGATTCTAAACAAGTTTTTTAAGTGATATCCTCTCAAGTCCTATTTCTGGTGAAGTTCTCCATGGCTCCATTTGTCTTTGTCTCAGGCCTCCCAAAGACCTCATTTCTCTGCTAGAGAACATGAGCCTAAAGCTCATATGTACACTTACTCTGCAAAGATGTTCCAGGGAAAACCAGAACAAATGGACGTAGAAAGGAGACACATCGCTCATAAACTGTCTTCTGCCTGATTTCCTTTAGATCTTATCATGAGTTTGATTTCCTGGCTGTTTATGATATAAACAAGTGATAAGGGGTTCTCAGATTTCAGGGTACTTAGGTCATATGTGGGAATCTGCGGGTAATGAAGATTCCTGGGACCCACCCCTAGAGAGTTTGACTCAGTAATACTGTTTTTTAAATAAGACTTCAGATTTAGGGGTGGAGGAGGAATACCGGACCACACTGTGAGAGAAATGCTGGCCTAATGATTTATTGTAAGTAAATCATGTTCCCGACTGCTTTCACTGTTTAATAACTACCTTTGCTGCCGTATAATAACTTTGATCTTTCTGTCAGCTGAAGCTTAGAGTCCTTTTTTTTTTTTGTCACAGTGTTAAGAATGAGGGTTTTTTTCCTTAGAAAAAGGAGTATAGCTTGCCATTTACAACAACACGAATGAACCTGGAGGACATTATGCTGAGTAAAAGAAGCCAGGCACAGAAGAACAAATACTACATGATCCCACTTAGATGAGGAATCTAAAGTAGTCAAACTCATAGAAGCAGAGAATAGAATGGTGATTACCAGGGCCTGGGGAACGGGAAAACAAAGATGTATTAGTCAAAGGTAAAAAGTTTCAATTATGCAAAATGAGTAAGTCCTAAAGATGCTGTATAGCATAATGCTTATAGTTAACACTGTATTGTATACTCAAACATTTGCTAAAAGGGCAGATGTTATAGTAATCACAAAATAAATGAATAAATAAATAAACAATGGGAGGGAACTTAGAGGTAATAGATATGTTTATAACATTGACTGTGGTGATGGTTACATGGGTGTAAGACTTATCTCCAAATTTACCAAGTTGTACACTTTTTGTATGTCAATAACAGCTCAATAAAATGGATTTTACTTTAAAAAAAAAATTAGGTTGGCTGAGCACAGTGGCTCCCACCTGTAATCCCAACATTTTGGGAGGCTGAGGTGGGCGGATCATCTGAGGTCAGGAATTTTGAGACCAGCCTGGCCAACACGGTGAAACGCTGTCTGTACTAAAAATGCAAAAATTAGCCTGACCTGGTGGTGCACACCTGCAGTCCCAGCTACTCGGGAGGCTGAGGCAGGAGAATTGCTTGAACCCAGGAGGTGGAAGTTGCAGTCAGCTGAGACTGCCCCACTGCACCTGCAGCCTGGGCAACAGAATGAAACCCTGTCTCAAAAAAAAAAATTGTTTTAAAAATAAGGCTTAGCTCTTGAATGTGAGTGTAGAGCAAGTTTTTGGCTTGAAATTATTGTGTTGTTGAGCACCTGCCACAAGCAGAAGGCATAACAACTTTACAGGAGAAAGTACAAATACCTGAGCTTTTAAAATCCGCCTCAGGATTCTTATGAAATATCCCAAGTTGCTGTTGGAAAGATCTGACTTTGTAGATTAGGTGGACTAAAATGTCAAACAGATCTTTTCTCTATGATAGAGTCCTTATTTCCATCACACTCTTGGTAGACTGTGCCCCTATCTGGGTCACTTGGCTAACAGAGCTGGGTTTTTCTCCTTCAGGTAACCTGTGCCGTTGCACTGGATACAGGCCCATAATTGATGCATGCAAGACTTTCTGTAAAGTAAGTGGAAAGGACCACATGTTTGAGTATGTTTTCCCCAGTGAAACGAAATGGTAGGGGTTGTCAGTGATTAAGGGGGCAGCCGTCTTACTAATACATGGCTACTTCTTATCTCCAGGTTTCTAGCTGCTGTTTGTTATTTGATCTTGAGCAGGGCACTTAACCTCATTCATTGAGCTTGCCTTGGTGGTCACATAATGAACAACTGAGCATTTTGACACTGGCTGTGTGTCATTGCTTCCAAGAGGTCTTTCCTGACCTCTTTGCCTGGGTCAGGTACCCTGGCCTGGTGTTCCTACAGCCCTCTGAGAACATGTGATGGGCATACACATGTCCCGTCACAGCTTTGGTCACAATGTGGTGCAACTGATCATTTGCTATCCCATGTCTTCACCAGACTGTGGGCTGCTTCACAGTAGAGGCTGTATGTCTCCGGGTCCAGTCACCATATAATCATTGAGTAGCTACTCAATATTTGCTGAATGAATAAATGAACAAACAAAGTTGAAATGAAGGATATAAGATTACCCTCTGGAAGTTAAACAATGAATTCAGTATGTCATAGATAAGAACAGTGATGACAATAACAATACCTGTTAATATTTATTATTAATATTTAAAATACTAACAATATTAACAATTAATCATTATTAATATTTACTATTTAATGCTATGTGCCACGCTTAGTTATAAGATCTTTATGTCTTTTAACTTATTTAGTAATCACTGCTGTTCAAAATTTCCTATAAGCTCAAGTTTTTCATTAATGTTGGTTTGGATATGTTTAAGTACAAATGGCTCTCTTTCATGGCATCTAACGATATTGATTCAGCATTATGTTTCAACTGGTAGTCACCTGCTTTATTTACTACTTAGTAGAATCAGCAATAAATTCCTAGTGATTTGTTTTTTGTCCACTAGACTTCGGGCTGCTGTCAAAGTAAAGAAAATGGGGTTTGCTGTTTGGATCAAGGAATCAATGGATTGCCAGAATTTGAGGAAGGAAGTAAGGTCAGTGAAATGTAAAGCTTTTATAAGGCTTTCTCAGGACATGAACAGGAGCCAACATACTCTTAGGAAGAACAAATGGCTACCCAAGCCTTGACTAATTTGAGGTATGTCAACATGTGCCCTCTCCCATTCTCACTCCATCTCTCTATAAAAAAAAATTATATCGTAGCAACTTTGTCCTCATTCCAGATATTATTCCCCTTTAAATACTGTTATCTACAGGAGGGAAAACACATTGGTTCCTTAGTGTCTCTTAGCTTTTAAAAGCATTTTTTCAAGTTATTTTTCAGGGGCCAGAAGTAAAGTGGAGATGTCATGAAAATGAAAGAACAGGTAGAGCAGGTAGAGATAGGAGAGGTTCAGGGAGCCGTTCTTGTTCCAGCTGTGTCTGCTGCTGCTGTCTCCTCTTCTACTGTCCCCAGACTCCAAAGAGAAGGTACAGGGAGTTGAGGCCTCCAGAGGCCCACTGGCATCAGCACTGAGTTGCTGATGACGAGGTTTGTGTTAGAGCCCTTGGTTTGGAGCTCAGGGATTGTGGCTGGCCAGTGGACTTTTTTGTCGGTTTGCTGTATCTGACCATGTGTCTATATCTTTTGACCTTATTCCACAAAGGATTTTTTTTTTTTTTTTTTTTTTGAGACGGAGTCTTGCTCTGTCGCCCAGGCTGGAGTGCAGTGGCGCAATCTTGGCTCACTGCAAGCTCCGCCTCCCGGGTTCACGCCATTCTCCTGCCTCAGCCTCTCCGAGTAGCTGGGACTACAGGCACCCACCACCACGCCTGGCTAATTTTTTGTATTTTTAGTAGAGACAGGGTTTCACCGTGGTCTCGATCTCCTGACCTCGTGATCTGACCACCTCGGCCTCCCAAAGTGCTGGGATTACAAGCGTGAGCCACCGCGCCCGGCCCCACAAAGGATTTTAAAGTTGCTCGATAACAGTAATTTCTGATACATTCTCTTTTTAAGACAAGTCCAAAACTCTTCGCAGAAGAGGAGTTTCTGCCATTGGATCCAACCCAGGAACTGATATTTCCTCCTGAGCTAATGGTGAGTAAAGCAATGTTGAGCTCATCCTAGAAGAATTCATGGTGAAATATCAGGAGGGGTATTTGTTTATGGGTTCTCTCAAAAGCTGACTGACAAGTAGGTAAGGCCTCTCTGTCATCCTTATCTCAAGGTCTAAAGAGTATGGACTGCGGAAGAGGAGGAGGAATGGGGTGGGGTCACCATGGGGGACAGCTGAGTTGACTGTAAGAAGCAGCAGATAACATCTATAAAATCGTGAAATCACAGTATGTGTAGGTATAGACATGTTTCCTACTTTCACTTTTGCTGAAGTTTATTCCTCCATAGAATGATTTAACAAGATTCAGCATGTTACTATATTTGCTAACATTAAAATGATGTTCTTTGAGACAAGAGCACCAAAGGGAGACAGACCAAGCAGTTCCCAGGGGTAAAGAACCATCGTTACTTTTATTCTGAATTCTAATTCCTTGTAAAGCTCTACTTTTAGGTCACTTTGTACTTTATTTTTTAGAAGATATGTATTTTCTCCTTCTGTTTCTACAATGCTAATGATTGAGTGGAAACAGGTGGAGATGGCATCATTGGGTACCTTGAATCCCTATTGCTTTTTCAATAGATAATGGCTGAGAAACAGTCGCAAAGGACCAGGGTGTTTGGCAGTGAGAGAATGATGTGGTTTTCCCCTGTGACCCTGAAGGAACTGCTGGAATTTAAATTCAAGTATCCCCAGGCACCTGTTGTCGTGGGAAACACCTCTGTGGGTATGTAGAACCCCAGGGATTTCTTACAGGGAAACTGAGGAAAAGGGCTTGGGATGGGGCCGGGGTGGGCTGAGGAAACTTCATATACATGTGTTTTCAGGAAAAGCAGTCTGAAATAGCATTTTTAATCATTTGAGCTAGACTTCCTGAGCATTGCTCAAGAGACTTTCCAACTATTATTAAGTAGATTCCTCTTGCCTCTTATTGGAGCAGTGTCAAGAGTTGCACCGAAGGGGCTTGCTCCATAGCAAACCAGCAGTGGCAGCTCCAGTGACAGCTGTCCTGTCTTTCCATTTGGGGACTAATCTGGGCCTCAAATTTCAAATTGCTCTTTGTTTCCTCTCTCAGGGTGTCTCAATAGGTATAATATGTTTTACTTAAACAACCGCTACAGGGTCTTCCTGTTGCATCCAGTGTATGCTCAGCTTGAGGAGCTTAAAGTCTTCCCAGAGAGAATTTTGAGTATGCCATATGGCCCAAGTTTCAAGGTTGACAATTCCAGAGTCTTCCAAGTTTGATGAAAATCT
The DNA here is from genome assembly GCF_009828535.3 of Hylobates moloch. Lineage (NCBI taxonomy): Eukaryota > Metazoa > Chordata > Mammalia > Primates > Hylobatidae > Hylobates > Hylobates moloch. Next base: position 41,693,887 of record NW_026652276.1, on the reverse strand, counting down.
ATCCAGCCATTCTCTCTGTATGTGATTTGGCAATAAACAGATGAATAGAAAGATACATAATTTTTAGATATTTAAAGATATTAGTTTAATAATAATTTCAAATTTAAAAGGCAGTTAGTTCCTTTATTCTAGTCTTACTGATTTTTTTTTTTGATTCTTTAGGGCCTGAAGTGAAATTTAAAGGCGTCTTTCACCCAGTTATAATTTCTCCTGATAGAATTGAAGAACTGAGTGTTGTAAACCATGCATATAATGGTGAGTTCTCAAGTCCCTGTTTTCTTAGTTAAGATGCATTAATCAATTTATTTACCTTGCCCAGCAGACAAGCAGAAAAAGAATGATTCCTAATTATAATACACACAGAGATTCTCTTCTTATAAGAATGATATATTTTTTGGCCACATAAATGTCTTCTTTTGAGGAGTGTCTGTTCATATCCTTTGCCCACTTTTTGATGGGGTTGTTTTTTCCTTGTAAATTTATTTAAGTTTCTTGCAGATTCTGGATATTAGACCTTTGTCAATGGGTAGATTGCAAAATTTTTCTCGCATTCTGTAGGTTGCCTGTTCACTCTGATGCTAGTTTCTTTTGCTATGCATAAACTCTTTAGTTTAATTAGATCCCATTTGTCAATTTTGGCTTTTGCTGCAATTGCTTTTAGTGTTTTAGTCATGAAGTCTTTGCCCATGCCTATGTCCTGAATGGTATTGCCTAGGTTTTCTTTTAGGGTATTTATGGTTTTGGGTTTTACATTTAAGTCTTTAATCCATCTTGAGTTAATTTTTGTAAAAGGTGTAAGGAAGGGGTCCAGTTTCAGTTTTCTGCATATGGCTAGCCAGTTTTCCCAGCACCATTTATTAAATAGGGAATTCTTTCCCCATTGCTTGTTTTTGTCAGGTTTGTCAAAGATCAGATGGTTGTGGATGTGTGGTTTTATTTCTAAGGTCTCTGTTCTGTTCCATTGGTCTATATATCTGTTTTGGTGCCAGTACCATGCTGTTTTGGTTACTGTAGTCTTGCAGTATAGTTTGATGTCAGATAGTGTGATGCCTCCAGCTTTGTTCTTTTTGCTTAGGATTGTCTTGGCTATACAGGCTCTTTTTGGTTCCATATGAAATTTAAAGTAGTTTTGTCTAATTCTGTGAAGAAAGTCAATGGTAGCTTGATGGGGATAGCGTTGAATCTGTAAATTACTTTGGGCAGTATGGCCATTTTCACAGTATTGATTCTTCCTATCCATGAGCATGGGATGTTTCTCCATTTGTTTGTGTCCTCTTTTATTTCCTTAAGCAGTAGTTGGTAGTTCTTCCTGAAGAGGTCCTTAACATCCCTTGTAAATTGTATTCCTAGGTATTTTCTTCTCTTTGTAGCAATTGTGAATGGGAGTTCATTCATGATTTGGCTCTCTGCTTGTCTATTGTTGGTGTATTAGAATGCTTGTGATTTTTGCACATTGATTTTGTATCCTGAGACTGCTGAATTTGCGTATCAGCTTAAGGAGTTTTTGGGCTGAGATGATGGGGTTTTCTAAATATACAATCATGTCATCTGCAAATAGAGGCAATTTGACTCCCTCTGTTCCTATTAGAATACCTTTATTTCTTTCTCTTACCTGATTGCACTGGCCATAACTTCCAATACTACGTTGAATAGGAATGGTGAGAAAGGGCATCCTTATCTTGTGCCAGTTTTCAAAGGGAATCCTTTCAGCTTTTGCCCATTCAGTATGATATTGGCTATAGGTTTGTCACAAATAGCTCTTATTATTTTGAGATACGGTCCATCAATACCGAGTTTATTGAAAGTTTTTAACATGAGGAGATATTGAATTTATCAAAGGCCTTTTCTGCATCTATTGAGATAATCATGTGGTTTTTGTCACTGGTTCTGTTTATGTGGGGGATTACATTTATCGATTTGCATATGTTGAGCCAGCCTTGCATCCCTGGGATGAAACCAACTTGATCATGGTGGATAAGCTTTTTGATGTGCTGCTCATCATCACTGATCATTAGGGAAATGCAAATCAAAACCACACTGAGATACCATCTCATGCCAGTCAGAATGGTGATTATTAAAAAGTCAGGAAACAATAAATGCTGGCAAGGCTGTGGAGAAATAGTAATGCTTTTACAATGTTGGTAGGGTTGTAAATTAGTTCAACCATTGTGGAAGACAGTGTGGTGATTCTTCAGGGATCTAGAACCAGAAATACCATTTGACCCAGTAATCCCATTACTGAGTATATACCCAAAGGATTATAAATCATTCCACTATAAAGACACATGCACACTTATGTATATTGCAGCACTATTTACAATAGCAAAAACTTGGAACCAACCCAAATGCACATCAATGATAGACTGGATAAAGAAACTGTGGCAGATACACGCCATGGAATACTACGCAGCCATAAAAAAAATGAGATCATGTCCTTTGCAGGGACATGGATGAAGCTGGAAGCCATCATTCTCAGCAAACTAACACAGGAACAGAAAACCAAACACCACATGTTCTTACTCATAAGTGGGAGTTGAACAATGAGAACACATGGACACAGGGACGGGAACAACACATACCAGGGCCTGTTGGCGGGTGGAGAGCAAGGGAAGGGAGAGCATTAGGACAAATACCTAATGCATGCAAGCTTTAAAACCTAGATGACAGGTTGATGGGTGCAGCAAACCACCATAGCACATGTATACCTATGTAACAAACCTGCACATTCTGCACATGTATCCTAGAACTTAAAGTAAAATAAAAGAAAAAGAAAACGGGGACAGAAAGCATAAAAAAAAAAAAGAATGATAACATTCTGGAGGAAGGCTGAGGGAATTCTCTAAAGTTAATCTAAATACTAATTGTCTGAATAGTTCAGTTTTTACTGAAGAACTTCTGTCTGCAATATCAGAGAAATGTAACAACTATTCAATGAAGGATACAGTGCTAAGTGCTGGACAGAAGATAAAGATGAATATAACACAGTCTTTGCTCTTTGAAACCACAGTAGCAAGTTTATGCATTAAACAACTTACAGACTGGTTTTTCTACTCCTGTAGAGGAAATTGATTTAATGGCAATGATAAGAAACAATAGAAATGTGGGTTTGGAGTACAGCCTCTGAAATCTAACTCTTGACAATGGCATATATTAGCTGTCAGATCTTAGGCAAGTTACTTAACTCTCAGCTTCTTCATCTGTGAAATGGGGCTATTAGTATCTCATAGGTATGTTCAGATTTATGGAGATTATCTAAAGCATTCAACATAATACTCGATAGAGTGAGTGTTCAAAGAATTCAGCCTTCATTACCTCCATCACCACCACTTACATCACTGCCACCGCCTGTACCATTACCCCCACCTTCATCACCACCACCACACCACCCCCTTACTGCTATCCCTACCACCATTGCCTCACCACCACCTTCATTACTACCATTACCTTCATCACCATCACCACCATCACTGCCCATCACCACCATCACCAATAAGCAGGGCAGCATGTATCCAGGATAAAGATTCTATGTCTGTAGCTTTGGTCTAATGGACATTTTCAGGTCAGCAGTGATCACACTGTGTTATTTACAAATGACTTCATTTCAGGACTCACCCTTGGTGCTGGTCTCAGCCTAGCTCAGGTGAAGGACATTTTGGCTGATGTAGTCCAGAAGCTTCCAGAGGAGAAGACACAGATGTACCGTGCTCTCCTGAAGCATTTGGGAACTCTGGCTGGTTCCCAGATCAGGAACATGGCTGTATGTATCTGATGACAGTAAACTCTGGTATGCATCCCTTGGGTGACTCTCCCTGATGAATCATGACATTTTCATTCTTTTGGAACAGACAGAAAAAATAGTTCTCCAAAGCCTTGCTTAATCCTTATTTTAGCACTTGCTTTTTTATGATTACATAACTGAAATGAAAATAATTCATTATTTTAAAAAGTCTTTAGGGGGACACATCATTAGCAGGCATCCAGATTCAGATCTGAATCCCATCCTGGCTGTGGGGAACTGTACCCTCAACTTGCTATCAAAAGGTAAGTGAGAGCCCCTACTTGGAGATTATTAAGCTGTTTCTCTACCCCTTTTTCTCTCTGGGGAGGCAGGAAGTCCCGTCTTGAAAATGACTTTTCCCTATAATATCAATAAATTTCTCTGCTTTTCTGGATACCAGAAATTTTGTGAGTCTTGTCTTAATAGCACAGGCTTTCTTCCCCTGTGTCTTTCTGTTTTTTTTTTTTTCTCATACTGGTCACCCTACACTGGACATGTTTGTGTTGGTTAATGTCTGGATGTGATCTGATTATTGCTGGGAACTACATGCTATTGAGAACTATTGGGTCCCTTTGTTGAAGACATTCTCCAGGTGGTACAGGAGTGTTGTGGCACCCATGTCGTGCTTTGAGCTCATACTTAATTTATCATTGTTGGAAACATACAGATCTTTTTCAGGTGAAAAATGATTGGGCCTCGTTCTGTATTTATTTGCTTGATTTTTGTTATTAAAACTAAGTCTGTAACATCTAATTTATTGCTTCTTCCAACTTGCTTGAAAATTATTAGGAAGTTCTAATTGGTCCTCTGTAGATTTGTGGGGTTTTTTTTTCGTTAAAAAATATGGACTCGTTTTCTATTGTCTGCATTGTTAAATGCTTACTCTTCATATCATTTAAACCACAAAACTATCTTTTTTTTTTTTTTTTTTTGAAATGGAGTCTTGCTCTGTCACCCAGTCTGGAGTGCAGTGGCACAATCTCAGCTCACTGCAACCTCCACCTCCTGGGTTCAAGCGATTCTCCTGCCTCAGCCTTCTGAGTAGCTGGGACTACAGGCACATGCCACCATGCCCAGCTAATTTTTGTATTTTTAATAGAGATGTGGTTTCACTATGTTGGCCAGGCTGGTCTCGAACTCCTGACCTTGAGTGATCCACCCGCCACTGCCTCCCAAAGTGTTGGGATTACAGGCATGAGCCACAGTGCTTGATCACAAAACTATCTTAAAGAGGAAGATTTGCATTCAGGGTTTTCAATTTGAGTAACATCCCCTTAAAAGTTATACTATGAGAAACAGGTTTTGTGATGTGAATATAGACATCAAAAGCTTCTTAGCTTTCATTATTTTGTTATAGTTTTAAACTGTTCCTCTTCCTTATATATTGATTAAAGAACTAAGATCCTTCAGGTGTTGGAATAAGATATAAAAAAGTAAGATAACACCTCACTAGTATACAAATTTATTAAAGATAATTTCTCATTCGTGACTGTATCTAGTGGGGTTCCTGGTTATAAACAATAAATATTTGTTGGCTGACTTGATCAGAATATCAAAAGAGATATTAATACTTGCTCCCTACTTGTAAAACTTTAAGTGAATTGTGTTGTCAGGAAGAGGACTGCTAAGGTTCTATTCTACCTGAAACTCTGGGCTACTCAGTGAGATCTTTTCATCTATTTTTTAAATTTAATTTTTATTTTTAAAAAATTTTTTTAGATGGAGTGTCACTTTGTCATCCAGGCTGGAGTGCAGTGGCATGATATCAGCTCACTGCAACCTCTCCCTCCTGGGTTCAAGTGATTTTCCTGCCTCAGCTTTCTGAGTAGCTGGGACTACAGGTGTGCACAACCACGCCCAGCTAATTTTTTTTGTATTTTTAGCAAAGAAGGGGTTTCACCATGTTGGCCAGGCTGGTCTCAAACTCCTGACCTCAAATGATCCACCTGCCTTGGCCTCCCAAAACGCTAGGATTACAGGTGTCAACCACTGCGCCCGGTCAATGTTTTTATCGATGAGAAAACAAGGAAAACAATAAGAGATGGGGCCTAGACTGGAAGAAACATTGCAAGATGCATTATAGGGTAAAAGATTTGGTAAGCATAGGAAGAGCACCTGTTTCCCTGAACAACCAGTTTCCTCAGGTATTTGGTGGAATTACTTCCCAAGTTTTGGAAGTTTATTTAATAGACCAAACAGATTCCAGGGAAAGTGTCATTTCTTTCCACAGAAGGAAAACGACAGATTCCTTTAAACGAGCAGTTCCTCAGCAAGTGCCCTAATGCAGATCTTAAGCCTCAAGAAATCTTGGTCTCAGTGAACATCCCCTACTCAAGGAAGGTGAGAACATCCCACTGTCAATTTCCCAATTCCACCTGTGATGCTATGGCTTGTTTATTCCAGCATATGGTGGAATAAGAAAAAGGGTTAAGTGTTTATGGGGAAGATAAAGGCTCAACTTCAGGAAGTGGTATGAGGTCATTATTTTAAGACTTGTGAATAGTTGCCTTTTCCTTGTATTACGCATGCCCCTATCATTCCTCGAATTAGGAGATTTTTTTTTTTTTTTTGAGATCGGGTCTCGCTCTTTTGCCCACACTGGAGTGCAGTGGCGTGATCTTGGCTCACTGCAACCTCTGCCTCCCAGGTTCAAGCGATCCTCCTGCCTCAGCCACCAGAGTAGCTGGGATTACAGGTGCACACCACCATTCCCAGCTAATTTTTGTATTTTTAGTAGAGATGGGGTTTCGCCAAGTTGGCCAAGCTGGTCTGAAACTCCTGACCTCAGGTGATTCACCCACCTTGGCCTCCCAAAGTGCTGGGATTGCAGGTGTGAGCCACCACTCCTGGCCTTATCTCTGCCATTCTCGCTCTTTCTCCCCCTACCTCAAGCTCTAAAGTAACTTTCTAACAGGTTTTTGTCCCATAAGCCTTTCTCCCTAAATATGACATGAAGAGTATGCCTTTACCTATATCTTGGGTTTTGAAAAAAGCCTAAAAATACATTTGCAATAGAACTTAGTGGAAAAAACATGAGGCTTTGCATGAGATAGAGTCAGGTTTGAATCCTGGTTTCAAGGCCTGAACTAATTACTGAATCCTTCTGCACCTTGGATTCCTCGTCTGTAAAATGGGAATAATCAAGCCTGCCTCAGGGGATGTATTAGTTTGCTAGGGCTACCATAACAAAGAACCACACACTGGGTGGCCTCAACAACAGAGACTGATTTTTTGGAGATGCTGGGGGCTACATATCTGATATCAATGTGATACTCAACATACACTTACTGTCCAGCACGTAGGTGATGCTCAACACACACACACTACCTGGTGCATAGGTGACACTCAACACACACAGACTGCCCAGTGCATAGGTGACGCTCAGCACACACAGACTGCCCAGTGCATAGGTGATGCTCAGTGTTTCTACATGTGCCATTTAACTGTTTCTTTCAGTGGGAATTTGTGTCAGCCTTCCGACAAGCCCAGCGACAGGAGAATGCACTAGCGATAGTCAATTCAGGAATGAGAGTCTTTTTTGGAGAAGGGGATGGCATTATTAGAGAGTTATGCATCTCATATGGAGGCGTTGGTTCAACCACCATCTGTGCCAAGAATTCCTGCCAGGAACTCATTGGAAGGTAAGGCATTAGAGGTAAGGGCTCCTCTAATACTTGGAGTCTAAGGACAAGTATTAGAGGAGCCCTTTTTGTGGTGAGATGTGATTACAAGAAGAAAAGTGTTCCATACCTTTCTATTTAATGGCTGGGAATTCCAATAAGATTTTGTTATTATTTCCATATGTCTTGATGTTAGTGAATTCTGAAGTGGGAATTATATACTCTGTGTGTGTGTGTGTGTGTGTGTGTGTGTGTGTGTGAGAGAGGGAGAGAGAGAGAGAGACAGACAGACAGACAGAGAAGCCCTCCCCCAGCAGTGCAAATTTGTATTATTTATTTTGGGAGAATAATTTGCCATGATGAAAAACCAAATATGTGAGTTTGTTCTATAATAAATTGTTAAAGGCATTTGCTTACCTGACTTCCTATATCTAAAGATGATCCTAATAGCTAATATTTCTTGAGCATTACTTGGTATGAGCTGCCACAACAAAGCATAGTGATTAAAAGCATAATCTTTAACACTTGAGAAAGCCAGACTGGCCAAAAATCTCAGTTTACCCTCCTCCATGGTCTCAGTCAGCTTACTTAATTATATTGGTACTTTGGTTCCCTATCTGTCAAAGATGGGTGATCATACCTACCTCACAGGGCAGTTGAGAGGATTAAATGAGTGAATACATATAAGGTGCTAAAAGCAGATCTTGGCATGCAATAAATGTCCTAGTGGTATGAGGGTCAGTTACTCCTGGGGTATGGATTTTATATGAGTTGTCATCTATTTCTCTAGATCATTCTGTGAGTTGGGTTCTACTAATATTCCCCTTTTACAGGTGAGGACATGGCGAGACCCAGGCTAGCCACCTTGAGAGTGGTGGGCCAGTTTGAACTCGGGCTGCCTGATCCAGAGCTTGTACCCTTATTTCCTGTATTAAACCGTGGCTATTTGTCTTACCCATTAGATGAAGATATGGGGTAATAAACCCTGTCAGGCTGGGAGTCTTCTCTTTGGACTTTCCAGGCGCTGGAACGAAGAGATGCTGGATACAGCCTGCAGGCTTGTTCTGGATGAAGTCTCCCTTTTGGGCTCGGCGCCAGGTGGGAAGGTGGAGTTCAAGAGGACTCTCATCATCAGCTTCCTCTTCAAGTTCTATCTGGAAGTGTCACAGATTTTGAAAAAGATGGTAAACAACTGGTTACACGTTAACTTCCCCAGTACAGGGAGCTATGATGACACCCAAAGTAGAGGCAATGACTCCCTACCAAATAGCTGTAGAATAAAAAAGACAATCCACATTAGAAACACATGCACTTGCTGAGCATCCCTCAGCCTGTCTGTGGGTGGGTATGAGTTTAGGGAAGAATTGCAAGTAGAGCCAAGAGTTGAGCAAGCTTGTATTTAACACCACTCAGTCATTTTGTTTCTGACTGGTAGTTTTTCCAGATCATGTTCAGAAAACTTGCTAATGATTTGAGTATGTTTTCCCTCTGTAGGGCATTTCTTCCTCCTGAGATATTACCTTCATGTTGAGGTTGACTTCATGTGTTTGGTGTTCTTTTCCAGATTCAACTTCATTTCCCTAGCCCGTAAGGTGGCCATGATGGCAGCCACTGCACAAGATGATTGTGAAATGCGTCATTGTAGGAAAAGGGCTTCATAGGAAATTCGTAGTAGTAGTCATAATAATAGTATTATTATCCTCCTGCTTCAGAGGAAATTCGTAGTAGTAGTCATAATAATAGTAGTGACAATCCATGCATTCTTTTGCCTGGTCTCTCTTAGGGCAAACAATTAAAGCTACAAGATCGTTGGCTGGGGAGGACACAACTAAAAAAAAATTCTCTGAATAAATCCATTAGACCCAAAGGAGACTTGAGCCTCATTGGCCTCACAAACCCCATGTTATAACCAGCTGACCAAAATAGACTAGAAGCCAAGCAGAGTCTTCCTGTGGTATAGAAGTTAGTATGGTCACTTTAAATAGGAGACACAAAGTCCTCTCTTATCCTTGCTTTTGAGAGTATCTTCTCAGTGTAGGTGAGAGCAACTAGGAACCAGAAGGATAGTATCACATTTTTAAGAATGAAAGCTTGAAATCATAGATAAGTGACATATTGTCACCAGGTAACCAATTATAGACTCTTCCAATTAGTAGCAAACTAATATAATTTCTGGGTGACTCAAGTGATATAATTTAAAACTTTTGCCCTGTAGTCTTATACTCCTCCTCTCTTTAAAAATAATAGCTTTTGTTGGTTTTATTTTTTTTTGAGACAGGGTCTCACTCTGTCACCCACGCTGGAATACAGTGGTGTGATATCATAGCTCAGTGCAACCTCAACTTCCTGGACTCAAGCAATCCTTCCACCTCAGCCTCCCAAATAGCTGAGACCATAGGCATGCACCACCATGTCCAGCTAATTTCTTTATTTTTTTGTAGAGACAGCGTCTTACCATGTTGCTCAAGCTGGTCTTGAACTCCTGGACTCAAGCAATCCTCCTGCCTTGGCCTCCCAAAATGCTGGAATTACAAGCATGAGCCATGGCACCTAGCTGGTTTTATTTTCTATTAAAATTATGTAAATTAGAAAAAATAACCCCCAGGTGTATTGTTGAAAGCCTTTCCCCCCATCTGGCTCTAGGCTGTGCAGTGTTCACAGTCTTGTGTAAAGAACCGAATGACTCACTTCCTCAGTCTTGAGCAATGTTCTTGCTGGGAACCCAGAACCCTTCCCGCTGTGGGGCAGCAGTAAGGATGCAGCCTGTGTCCCCCTTTCTACACAGCTGGCGGGCAACATGGAACACCTTTATGCTTATTTGCAATGGTAAACTTTGACTCTGATGTTTTCCTGGCTTAAGTATTTTCTTCCTTTCCATTTTATTTACTTAGCTTCTATCTTCTTGTTGGATCCATTTGTAAGTCCTCATATCATTTAGGAGAGTATATGAGAGAATTATAAGAAACATAGAGCTGGTGGAAGCCAGTTACCTACCGTATTCATCTGGCTATTCATAATATGAGGAAGTACGTATGCACCTTCCAGAGTATATGTCTTTGAGTCAGGGAGCTGCTTGTATTTCTGGGGTTATGAAAAGGGCGAGTGCCTAATACATGTGAAACTTCAGAGTAGAGATGCTTGCTAAGACTCATGCTAGCCTCCCTTCCAAAATCATTCTGGCGCATTCAAACCATTTAAAATATCTGCAATGGTTCTATTTTTCAGGACCCAGTTCACTATCCTAGCCTTGCAGACAAGTATGAAAGTGCTTTAGAAGATCTTCATTCCAAACATTACTACAGTACATTAAAGTATCAGGTGAGTACTATTTTTGTTTTTAAAAATTCACATTCTGGGCTATAGTGCTTTGACCTGGACATTCTCACTGTCTCTCCGTGAAACCCAAGCTCTGTAAGTCCAACCTCCACTTCTGGTAAACTCACAACCTCCTTTAGGGGTAATTAAAATTCCAAAATCAATGAAGAATTTTGATTAAAGACAAATCTAGCAGTGGTAATAGTAAAGAAGGATGTTGATTTGGGTCTTAAAGGTCACGTGCTTAGCACTGTGGCCTTGTACCACAGACACGCATGAGCTGGCCACCTTGTCACATGTTTTCTGCCCTGGGCACTGCAGGCATCAGAGTCCAATAAAGCCACGCTCTGAGGCAGGGCCATGGGCTGCTTTGCTTTCATTTTCAGAGGAAAACACACAGCCCCTGGAGGTTGATGAAAATTCAATAATGCTTTTAAAAAGAACTGCTGATTTGTTTAGCTTGAATGTTAAGATATTTTAACTCCCTCAGTCCCTATTCTCCTAGTGATTTTTCTGTGAGTTACATTTTAGAGTTGAATCAAACGTAAGTACTAAGAGCTTTTCGTAAGCTCTCCTAATGAAGGCCGACTATTAGAAAACAGGATTCCTAACTCTCAAATGGAATTTTCTGCCACATCATAAAAATATTGCCTGAAGTCACCCTGTTGGTAAAGTGGATACAATTTGGTGTGTTTTCCCTTGAAATTATTATCAGGAAACTTGACCTTGAGAGTTTTAATAAGTCAAGAACGTGAAAAGGCTTTTTAAAGCATTTGTTCACTGAATCTCTTGTTGGATTTAGTTGTAAAAGCTTATAGTATGTCATAATGAACATTGATGTTGGTGTGTATTCCTTGAGGTTTTAGGTTCAATATGTTGAAAAATTAAAATGCACGAAACTCCATTGAAAATGATCATTTTGAAAGTTAAAAACAGCGGCCATCTCCCCGGTGTTCTTTTCAAATATGATAGTTGAACCCTTTGGCTTATAAATACCCTAATATTTCTTAGACAATGGAATAAACTTCAGAAAGAAACAACGACAAATTAATAGATATTGAAATCATCCAAAGAAAAAGGAAAATCGTCACATAGTGCATGATCTTGAATGAGAGTTTATCATTGATTGCAAAACAAAGTTTTAGATGCATTGTGTCTGCCATATAGATGAGTTTTGTTTTTGTTTTGCCTGTGGTTTTTCACACACACATACAAACATCCGCATTGCTAGAGCAATGTCAGCACTCACAAAGAGCATTTTTCCCCTAAATCAGTTCATTTGCTTTGAAAGCATTTTGACACACCTTCAAAAGATCACCAGTTTGGGGAGACAACATTCTTCCTTCCATAGTATCTTTAGCCAAATACTAAGCGGAAGCAGGTAATTGAAGACAGCATCTTTCACCAGTAGATTCATCACAAAAAAAAATTTTTTTTTTTTTTTTGCCAAAAAAAAAAAAGTATGGGCCGGGTGCGGTGGCTCACGCTTGTAATCCCAGCACTTTGGGAGGCCGAGGCAGGCGGATCACGAGGTCAGGAGATCGAGACCACGGTGAAACCCCGTCTCTACTAAAAAAAAAAATACAAAAAATTAGTCGGGCGTGGTGGCGGGCGCCTGTAGTCCCAGCTACTCGGAGCCTGAGGCAGGAGAATGGCGTGAACCCGGGAGGCGGAGCTTGCAGTGAGCCGAGCCACTGCACTCCAGCCTGGGCGACAGAGCAAGACTCCGTCTCAAAAAAAAAAAAAAAAAAAAAAAAGTATGATATCTTTGACTGTAGGACAAAGACATTTTTTGGAATTTTTCTTCAGTTTTTTGGCAGGCCTCACACAACATGGTTTCAAAAGACTTTTTTTCAATGTGGTGAAGTGTTTTGTTGGTTACAGTGAAATGTGTTATGTCAGTTAACTCCCAGACCCATTACAGATACCTATGAATGTCTTTCCTTAATGTCTGAGCTTATGAATTACCTGGAATTTTGCTTTTCAGGATGAAAAATCTTCTTAGGGTTTTAAAAAGAAGATGTGGGTGATTTTTTTTCACTCAAATGTGGTTCAGGTTGAGAGCCCAAGCAGCATCACAGCTCAGCACTTTGGGGGATATTTTGCAGAGGAAGTCAATTCCTACCATCTGCAACATATGAAAAACCAACCTGGTAGAACCTCATTGTTGGTTTTTCCTTTTGATCACTATCTCAGCTCCTCGAAGCAGAGGGGGAAGAGGAGAACTGAGGGGAGTCCTTTGCCATGAGGACAGGGCAGTGTGAGCTACCTCAATAGAGCTGGAGTGTTGGGACTGCCTCCAATCTGTGCTCATGCCTGAACCCCAATAAGTAAACTTTTCTCTAGTCCCCTACATTTGTGGCCTAATATCTACCTTTATTTAATGGAGCCCTGGGCCAAGGTCTAAATTATTTTTCTCGATAATCTCCTGCTTTCTAGCTTATAAAGTCAGCATGACTCAACAATAACCGAAAATGAAAAAACAAAAACTTAGTCAATACTCCGTTTTTTGTGCACTGTATTATAGTAACTACAAAATTGAAGTTTACATTTAAGTAAAAGAAATATGAAATTACAACAATAAATGCTTATCAACCGTGTTTATTTTGCAGCAAAACAATAAATTTTATATAAAATAGGAATAAGTGCATCCTACACACGTCTTATACCAAGTTAATTGTAGAAATTACACTACTTTCTGTGCACAGTTGTCAGCCACAATTTGGTTGACATTTTACTTCTTGTCATTTATATTATGAAAGCAATATAGTTTTTTTCTTTTCAATCAATGTTGAACATGTTCTGAAATAACACATGCCACTCTGCCATTCTCTCCTGATATTCCAGCCCTGCCACCTGCCTGGAGAATCTCTGATCTCTATCTCCAGCCAGAGGTTTTTTGTTTTTTTGAGGCCCTTAAGTAGTTGGGTAGTGAGTGGGGAGCACTCTTCTCGAGTTCCTGGAGCAGCAGAGGGCACTGGAGAACTGTACATTTCACAGCTGTCTTAAGTAAAGCTCTCATTATAACCAGAGGTCTCCTCCATTTGTGGGATTAGATGAATTAAACCCAAATGTTCAGAAAGGAAAGCAAAACATCTGCATGAAAAGGAAATGTGTTAATCAGGGGGATCCCGACAGCTTCTCTTCAGTTGGTCCATAGAGCAAGAGCCTTGGAGAACTTTCATTGGACCAGGGCGGAGTTTGAAACAGGAAACCCTGCAGTGAAGAGTGAAATGAAATACCGTTTTAGATGGATTCAAGTGTCTAACTTGTTGTTCATATGTGCTGAATAGGTTTTCTCAAACTGCACATTCTGGTAATCAAATACAAAAGAATTTAGCTTTTCTCCCCGCTCTGATGCCTTAAAGGACACTATGTTGGAAATAGGCCTGTTTCTTCTTTTTTCTCCCAGTAAAGATTTTTAACCAGTATGTGCTGGCGACTTGTTCTCTCTTCCCTCCTGCCATATGATGTGTAGCCTGGCATTGTACGTCTCATCTCAAAGGAAGATCCAGGGCTCAGGGTGATCCTGTGAACTGCAGGATGGGAAGGGGAGGAGTCCATAGCTTTTCTCTGACCTCAACCTTGCCAACATGACTGCATGCCCCTCACCCCCAAATCTTCCAAAGAAAGCCTCAGGGAGTCTGGCCTCAGTCCCAGTACCGAGTGCAATGTTGACACAGTGAATTACAGATGGGGGTACCCGCCAGGGCTTAGCAGGCCACTCCTCAGCCACAACTTTCACCCTGGCCTTATGTCTGTCTCTTCACTCGCTCTCCTTCTTTCTTCATACCTTTAATTCTTTTCACAATACACACCCAACTGGGAAAGCCATAAATTCCCATATTTGAAACACCAGGGCAGACATTGTGCTGATTAATGTCTGCTTTGGTTAATGAAACACATTTAAGGTATTTACAGAGCCACCAGCAAGACATTCTGCTCCATGGGGCTCTAAGAAAGAGCAACATTAGTGGATCATTACTCCAATTGCAGGTCCCTTTGGCTTCATTCTCTATCAGGATTGTCTAAGTTAAGAGTTTTGTCAATTATTTCTTATATTTCCTCACTCAAAATAGAAAAAAAGAAGGCTATTCTGGTTGAAGTAATACCCTCAGTATTTTCTACAAACATAGTCACGATATCATCATACTCTTCTGTAAAATATTATATGTGTCATGCTTATATAGAAACAGTAAAGTCATTTTGATAATAAAATTTAAAGAGATACATAAGCATTAGCAAGAGGACATAATTTTGTATTAAGAGAAAGATTTAAATTTGTTTAGTTAAACAAATGGAATTTCCATTTGAGATGTTTGGGGTCTACATTCAAAAAAAGTGAAAAATAAGAACAACATCATGGATTGACATACCAGTTGGCTTATTGAATTACTGTAGTAGGTTTATTGTCTTGGTGTTATTAATAGTGACTTTTTTTTTTTTTCTGATGGAGTCTTGCTCTGTCTCCCAGGCCAGGGTGCAGTGCTGTAATCTTGGCTCACTGCAACCTCCGCCTCCCAGGTTCCAGCGATTCTGTAGCCTCAGCCTCCCGAGTAGCTGGGATTACAGGCATGCACCACCGTACCTGGCTATTTTTGTTTGTTTGTTTGTTTGTTTGTTTGTTTGTTTAGTAGAGACGGGGTTTTACCATGTTGGCCAGGCTGGTCTCGAACTCCTGACCTCAACTGATCTGCCCACCTTAGCCTCCCAAAGTGCTGGGATTATAGGCATGAGCCACTGTGCCCAGCCCAGTAGTGCTTTTTCATATGCAAAAGCATTTTGGTTTGAGTCTAAATTATATAGCTACCTTCTTATGGGAAATGTGCATAATAATAATTCCTACTTTCTCTACAGAAATGTAAAAGTATATGTTGGTTATTTATTAAACAGAATATAGGCCCAAAGCAGCATCCTCAAGACCCAATTGGCCACCCCATCATGCATCTGTCTGGTGTGAAACATGCCACTGGGGAGGCCATCTACTGTGATGACATGCCTCCGGTGGACCAGGAACTTTTCTTGACTTTTGTGACTAGTTCAAGAGCTCATGCTAAGATTGTGTAAGTGATAAAATTCTTACTCAATGGGCATAAATGATTGTCTTTTCATCTAAGTCACATTAGTAAAAAGTAATGGTGTGAAGAAATAGGATATTTGTTGGTGATATGCAATGCAGACCAGAGGTGAAATGGGATCGAAATGTAGGATTTACTACAATTTCATTGTCCCAAGAATTTTTTCCCAATTGTCTGGCAGAGACTGTTGGACAGTTCTTACCTCTCTCATATCTTATTCTCCAATTAACCATGTTCTCAGCTTCTATGGCCGCTCTCAGGAGCTCTGCTGTGTATATCACCTAGGTCTATTGATCTGTCAGAAGCTCTCAGCATGCCCGGTGTGGTGGACATCATGACAGCAGAACATCTTAGTGACGTCAACTCCTTCTGCTTTTTTACCGAAGCTGAGAAATTTCTGGCGACAGATAAGGTACTGCATTTTTGCTTTCTATTTGAAAAATAACTTTCTCAGTTAATGGTGCTTCATATTTTATTAAAGATACCATCTAATTTGGCACACCATGAAAGACTCCAGTATTCTTAGAATGCTTATTATAAAAGTATATTCTAATATTAAATGAATTCAAATATATTCATTTTCTGTATAAGTAAAGACATTAACTAGTTATATAAAAGATTATTTGGTGTTTTACATTTTCTAACAATGAGATGGCATGCTGCTAATGGTATAAATGGATAAATGAAGATGGATTAATGATAACTTTTATATGGAAATCCCTTCCCTGAGAAGCCCTTATTATTGTCCCAGTCTCAGTGTGGTCAAAGCTCAACTACAAGTTCAAGTGGTGTCTACACCATGAAAGCTTTTTTCTCATTCTTCAATCCAGAAGTACTGTTTGTTGTCTCTCTCTATCTCTCTCTCTCTCTCTCAATTTATTCTGACTCATTGATATTTCCATGTGTTAAATGGGCTTTTTATTTTTTATTTTATTATTATTTTTTGAAATGGAGTTTCTCTTTGTCACCCAGTCTGGAGTGCAGTGGCATGATCTTGGCTCACTGCAACATCCAGCTCCCAGGTTCAAGCGATTCTCCTGCCTCAGCTTCCTGAGTAGCTGGGCTTACAGGCACAAACCACCATGCCCAGCTAATTTTTGTGTTTTTAGTAGAGAGTGTTTTTGCCATGTTGGCCAGGCTGGTCTCGAACTCCTTACCTCAGGTGATCTGCCCGCCTCGGCCTCCCAAAGTGCTGGGATTACAGGCATGAGCCACCACGCCTGGCCTAAATTGGCTTTTTAAAAGTGAGCATCTATGATGTCTGGTCACCATAGCTGAACAAGATATGTATGATCTCTACTCTCATGGAGCTTAAAGTCTAGAGGAGAAAATGAAGTGACCTTTAATGTACTTTCTACCTTGTGTTAAGCTTGTTTATTTTGATGTCTTATATATTTCCTCCACCTAGCATAAATTCCTTGAGTGAGGACCCATGTCTGATTCATCTGTGTATTCCACACACTGCTTCACACACTGCAGGGTCAATGAGTAGAGGTATAGTGATAACATTGTTGCCTTGTGAAAATTACAAATGATTAAAACTTTGACTACAGCAAGAACAGCAGTCAGCAGGTTTTCTGTATAATTCAGACTGCTCAGTTCAGTGTTTACCCAAAAGGGCTTCATAATTTGAAACAGTCCCTTCCTCTGGCTCTCCCTGGAAGATACTCCCTTGAAGATATTGTCCGTAGAAATAAAAGCTTGATGACTGAGTTTGAACTCAAGGTTGAAACTACCCCGGAGCAGGGCTGTGTAGCACTGGCAGAGACGGTGAGAATTTAAGATCTTTGCATAAATGTTTACTAAACAAGTGAAACTGATCTTGACTGCGTGATAGTACCTGCTCTTTGAGGTATGCTTATGAAGATCATAAGCATCTCAGGGGCCACATCTATGTGCCAGGTCACAGGAGCAAAATCAGGAGTCTTCGGAGTGCCATTGTGAATGATTGCCTTTGTTGGTTTAATGCTTTTTAAAACATTCATTTATGGCACTTAATGGCTTTTAAAAATCTTTTCATTGTAGAAATTGTAAGCATATACAAAAATGGGAAAGTATTACACAGTGAACCCCACAGATCCATCATCCAGCTTTAACAGTTATCAACATGTTACCATTCTTGTTTCATTTTTCTCTCCTTCACTGCCCCCCTCCAACGAACAAACTTTTTTTGTGTTCATGCTAGATTTTATGTTTTTAATGCCTTTTTTGTCTGATGATAAAACTACTTTATGTTCATTGTGGAAAAGACATAATAGTTCAAAGTCGATTTTTAAAATGAGTGATTACATTGAAATTGTGTATCACAGCATAAGGTAGGAGAGCGAACTCAGCAATCATGGTGACTTCTTCCAGTCCAGACTGTTTTTACCTTTCTCAAGTCTTAAGGTTTCTTTTCCCCATCTAAATTTCTGCTCTGGTCCATGTGTGAACTCCTGAGTCCAGCTACCCCACCTGCAGGTGAATAATCCTAGCTGCCAACCCCCCCCAGGAAGGGGATGCTGTCTGCTTGGTCATGTCTTGACTAGGACATCTTTTCATGAAAAGACAGTTTGTGAGGAGAGATGTGCTCACCGTCAGGGTTTTGTTATCACAGGGGACTCCCCTTCCCAGGTCACCCCCTTTTTCTCTCTGGTTGAGATGAGCTGTGACTTCCTGGTCCTCCCTGTCCATGTAGGCAGAGGCTGCCTCTCTCAGAACAGCTCTGATTGTCGTGTGACAGCCACACGTCAAGCCATGGGACAGGCTGGCCCTCACACAGCCTCATAGGCTTGGCCTGGAGCCCGAGCCTGCTGTCCTCAAGACAGCATCACTTCTGCTCCTTTGATACAGCACAAGGATCTCAACTTCCCCCAGTGCCTAGGGTCAGGAGGCCAGCTGTGGTTAGGCTCATGGACAGATGTGGAGGGGTCACATCTGTGTGTATCTAGCCCTAGCCCTACTGTAATCTAGTACTAGGAGGGAGGAAGAAAATGAATAAAAGAGAGGACCTGATGCCTGCCCTCCTTGACAACAAGGGTCTTTCTGTGTCGTAGGTGTTCTGTGTGGGTCAGCTTGTCTGTGCCGTGCTTGCCGATTCTGAGGTTCAGGCAAAGCGAGCTGCTAAGCGAGTGAAGATTGTCTATCAAGACTTGGAGCCGCTGATACTAACAATCGAGGTAATGAGTTCTGTGGTGGTGCCAGTTGGGAACCAGAACAAATATCGGTTAAAATGCTTTTGGCTACTGTAACAGGAAAATGTGGCTCAAAGTGGCCTCCAAAGCACGGGGACTTTATTAACCTCTAACCAGTCTCAGTATTAACAATTTCCCCAAGGACACGGCTTCTTTCTGCCGCTCTTCTGTGCTGCCCACGATACAGGCTCGATTCCTGTGGTCACACAGATGGCCGCCAGGACAACCTGGACTTCCTTGTTCATGTTCAAGGAGGAAGAGGAACCCTATTGCCCCAGCATTCTAAGCACAAATCCTGAGATCCAGCCTAATTAAGCCACTTAGGTCACATATCCATCTCCAAATTAATGACTCGCAGAGGAATGGAGGAGCTGTTGGTTACTTCTAGGGGTAGGAGTTGGGGTCAGATTTCTCTGAAGTAAGTGGGCTATATAGTGGAGTGTAGGAAACTGAAACAAATCTGAGCCCTGTTTGGAAAGGGGAAGGGGAGGGGATGCTGGATGGGAACCAGTGATGTCCAGGAAAGTGGATCCACTCTATGACTTTTTACCCACCTTCACCCAGGCGCGTGGTGAGGACCAACAGGATGTTCCATGAAGTGAGTGTCAGAGACGATTTTTAGATTTTTCAAGAGATAAGTCGTATGATGCCTACAGGTATTTTGGCAACTTAAACTGGAGAATTGCATTTTCTAACCTGATTTTTAGAAAGAAGTTGAAATTTTATAAAGGCTATAAGACTCGTCTGCATGAAATGATAGGGTGTTCTCCTGCGTGCATTCCATTGGTTCTTATAATTTCCTGAATGATAAAAGAATGAACACTGGGGAGGCAGTGTAAATAGATAAGACTCAGTCCATACAGGCTGCATGTGCTCTGGGACATAATATTAGCTTCACAGCATAATGAACACATCGTTCTCTGGGTGACCAGCATGGCCTGAGGCAGAATTGAGGAAACGACCTGGGCACGATCAGTGTCTCCAGGAGAACTGGGTGTTGGGGGTGCTTCCTGCCATGCTGCTTGATGCTTAGGAACATGGAGTTTGTCTCTGGGAATTTTTCTTACATTTTAAGATAAAAATAAAATCATGTCAAAAAGACAAAAATGTAGAAGTCTAATTGGAGTTGAAGTGTGATTAGGCCTCCCAAATTTTCCTGGCCAGTTTCAAATTCAAACACTCTGTTCCTTTCTCAGGCCCTTTTCATTTAATGTTGCATGCTGCTCTTGCTTCATATATTCTGTCCCCTGAAGTTTTGCTGGAGAGTTAGAATTACTTATTAGAAATTATTTACATAATACTTCATCAATATTTTGCTTATAAATCTTTGCCCAATATCAGGGGCTAAATATCTACTCTCCGCTCCCCCTACCTTCCAGCCAAATAAAAGCCCCAATAAGCAACTATAATAGATGCCACTCCCCCCACCCTCACCACTTCAACCAGCAGACTTGTGATTGTCTGCCAGAAAATCCCAGCATCAGATACAAGCTCTGGCTTTGTGGAAAGAGTTGCCTCACATTGTGTTCAGAGATTAAGCTCTCAAAGTCTAAAGATCATCAACTGGATCAGAGCGAATTTAATCAAAATTTAGAGCAGGGAAATATGCCCCTCTCCCTATACATTACAGTTCTTTTATCACTTCCCTGACTAAGAAAAATTTGGAAAATTGGCTCAAAGTTACTCAAAGAGCAAGCAGCCAGTGAAGTTGAAAAAGATTAAACTTTTAAAAATAGGATTTATAAAATCTAGCTTTTTTTTTCAACCTGGAATCTCTTTAATCTTAGATTAATAAGAAAAGCACATGAACGGATTCCAATAGGAAGTGTGTTATCAATCAAAATAGAACAAAAACAAATATATCTCTGTCACTATCACAAAGGTTTAATCTGGCACATGCTTTTTGAGTTTTTAGTAGATTGAATGGGGAAACAATCAAAACTCTTGAATCAAGGGGTACGGCTGATGACCATAATGGAAAAAAAATGTGTTCCCTACCAGAATCTGTCCTGAATAATCATCATCAACAACAACATGACCATAGCTAGGACCTATACAGAGCTCACTATGTGGTTGACATGGTTCTAGGTCAGTTTCACACATTAACTTACTAAATGCTCACAACAATCCTATGAGGTAAAAACTATTTTCATCCCCATTCTGATGGGGAAACTAAAAGACAGGGTTACCCAAGGTTACATAGCTAGTCAGTAACAAAAACAATCAACAAACACTCTGTCAAAGAACCTGGGCCCCACCGGTGCTATAAACAAACCAACCCAATTTTTGAATGGGGGAAATGGCAGAATCAAAATAGCACATCCCTCTAAGGGGTGTTGTCTAGACACCTACTGGTGGCCAGAAGGAAACAGAGGTAAGAGAATCCCCATCTACCAACAGAATGGAATTTCATGGATGGACAATAACCCACAGTAGATAATGCCAGCAGGAGCTGGCACACCCCATTTGCCAGTGGACACATGGATTACTGCAAGATAAATTCTCAGGGACAGCTAAAAACCAGCCTATGTTATTGTAACTACATCTCTGGTTAGGTGCACCACTGTACCCCATTACTGGGCACCCAGGGAGAGCCAATAGGAGCCAGTGTATAAATGGATTTGTACACCCAGCACCCAGACAGGGCCTGTCTGAAATCTTACTTCCAGAGCTGGAGGTCCCAGGTGCTCTACTGCCCTGTGCAAATGAAATGCTCATCCCCACAAAGAAGGACCGTGGGGCTGGCAGCCAGAGCCGCCATCATCCCAATCACTAGAGTCTCTTCAACTAGCAATTATTGAGTGTTTACTATATGCAGTGTAAGCTCTTCACGTCTTATTTCATTTTATCTTCACCAACCACGATCCTATTGGAGCTATATGCACACCTGTTACTTCCATTTTACAGACGATGATAAGAGAGGTGAAGTGATAGGCCCACAGTCAAAGCTGGTAAGTGGGAAAAATGTGCACAATGCTGACTGGGTCTAGAGCCCAGGCTCTGAAGCCCTGTGCTATATGGCCTTGGCTACATGAAATGGATTGTGGTATGAAGACAATAATCTGCCTGGAAAATACTAGTTTCATTCTGGGATCACTTAGATGCCAGTTTTTTTCTGTGCATATTATTTCTTCGGACTCAGTAGGCACATTTACATTTCCTCACCGGGGAGTCTCTCTGCAGTTGGAGTCTTAGCTTGGCTCACCAGGGTCATGGTGAAAGTGCACGGAACCACAAGGTCAAGGTCGAAACAGCCCCTGCTCAGAAGATGTGCAGTGGGCTGTGCCTGCCCCCCTAGGGCAGGGTCTCTTGCCCAAGCTGCCTCACTCTTCTGTTCTCTCTCTAGGAAAGTATACAACACAACTCCTTCTTCGAGCCAGAAAGGAAACTGGAATATGGAAATGTTGATGAAGCATTTAAAGTGGTTGATCAAATTCTTGAAGGTAAAAAACTAAAGGAAGAGTAAGCGACCCTGGAAGCCTTCTAAGCATGTCAGTTTAAGGCTTCCTTTGTCTTTTGGAAATCATCTGGCAGCCTAGGGGATTGTTGCTCCTCAGGAACAGGCAGAACAGGCACCTCATTCGCAAATGTGTTTCCCTCTGTCTCTGGGGTAGGCCAAGAGCCAATGGGGAGGCAAAAGGAGGGGCAAGACCCTGCCCCTGTGTCCTGACCCCCCTTCCCTCATCAAGGCTCCGGTTGTTAGAGACGTCATTTCCTTTCCTGTTCACAACCACCCTGCAAGAGGGTATTATTATCTCAATCTTATAGGCTGGAAAATGGAGGCTCAGAGTAATTATGGAGTGTGACCAAGGTCACACAACAACTACTAAATAACACAGTTGGCCATTGAATTGATAGGCTTTATTAGGATTTCCAAAGCCCACATTTCTTCTTCATCCTTTCTCTCTCTGATTCTCCCTCTCTTCCTTTCTTCCTTCTCTGCTTTTTCTTCCCTTCCTCTTCCCTTCCCTTTCTCCTTTCTCTTTCTTCCAGACTTCTTTCCTGTATGTATGTATGTAATTAAAATTAAATTTGCCTCTTAGAAAATAGTTAATTATAGCTTTCCAGTACAATTCCTTAACTTTTGGCTTTGAAATATTTTAAAACTTACATAAAGGTTGCAGAAACATTAAAGAAACTCCCAAATATTTTTCACTCAGCTTCCCCAATTATACACACACACACACACACACACACACACACTTCTGAGACATTTGAGAGTAAATTGTAAACATGATGTATGTCTCTTTACTCCTAAATAGTCAGCGTTTGTTTCCTAAAAACAGGATGTTGTCTAACATAAACATAGTTATCAAAATCAGAATATTAACACGTATGCTATTAATCTACACACCTTATTCAAATTTCACCAGTTGTCTCAATAATGTCCTGTATAGAGGAAAAAAGAGGTTCATCATAAGTCTTAAATAACCCATGCTTTCCCCACCACACTCTGCTGTCATTGCTGCTGTGAAAGCTGTACTAATGCCTGCCTCACAAGATCTCTGATTTACAGACATGCTATTGGGTGGGTATGAGCAGTCTGTGCCACATCTCAGAGCAGAGAAATCATCTGGCATTGTCTGTCTTTAAGTGAATTTCCAGGACATTGGCCTCTAATGCATGTTTAAAACTCCCATCTTCTGGGCTGGGCACAGTGACTCATGCCTATAATACCAGCACTTTGGGAGGCTGAGGTGAGTGGATCACTCGAGGCCAGGAATTCAAGATCAGCCTGGCCAAAATGGTGAAAATCCCTCTCTACTAAAAATACAAAAATTCCAGGCGTGGTGGCAGGAGCCTGTAATCCCAGCTACTCAGGAGGCTGAGGCACGAGAATCGCTTGAACCCTGGAGGCAAGGTTGCAGTGAGCCGAGATTGCACCACTGCACTCCAGCCTGGGTGACAGAAGGAGACTCCATCTCAAACAAACAAACAAACAAAAAACACAACTCCCATCTTCTTAATTTTTCTCACCAACCTTGATCACAAGAATAGGAAGAGTCCTAAGACACATCCCATCCTGAGTGCACCCAGAGCTGTGTAATATGTCACCAGTCAGCCCAGCTTCTTAAGTTCCAAGCCCATCATGTCTCAACTCTATAGGTGCATTAAACTTGAAGTGTGTCAGGGGCTGACTGGAAATGTTACCTGAAAGCTGTAGGAAAGACACCTGGAACTGTCACCTGCCAGTTTTCCTTGGCATTGTGTCTTATTAGCTGTGTAACCTGGCAGGGCACTTCTCAGGGCTCAGTCTCCCTGTTTTAATATTACGTGGATAAAGTAAAAACAATTTCAAATGTGAATTATAAAGATTATAAGAGATAATCATGTGTTCTTGGCATATAGTAACAAATCAATAACTGTGAGCAATGATTATTAGATTTAGATGATTTTGTTGTTCTCCTGAGAATATTGTCTATTAGTGAGATACGTTGGCAGGTGTTCATTTATCAAACCCAGTATTTCCAAGATTTTCTCCTTATAGGAATCACTGAGGATATTTATGAGACCTAGAGATTCCTGTGCCCTTTTTTAGAATTGTAGAGTACCCAAAACAGCCCAGGAATTGGTCTTAACAAGTTTTACAGGTAATTCTTAGGGCTAGTAAAATGTGAAAAACACTGGAAAGGTGAGTTTTATTTATGGGAATGAAGAGAAAAGGAGGGTACATTTCTATCATAGAGCGTTCCTGGTATGAGCATGTTGGAAATATCAATAGTTAGGGGGGTTCCTTGTCTCATGTTTATTTCTTGACATAATGAGTATTTGTGCAAAATTCCATTGTTGTATTTTTCCTTGACATCTTCTTTCATTATCTAATTCAATTAGGTGATTGATTTAGTCTGCCTCTTACTTGAATTTTTGTTATTGCTGCATACCCCACTGATAAGTATAAAAATGATACGGGAATATTAAAAAGGAAATTTATACTACTTTTCAGTATAAACGCCAACTGCAGTAGCTCACGCCTATAATCCCAGCACTTTGGGAGGCCAAGGCAGGACATTTGAGGCCAGGAGTTTGAGACCAACCTGGTCGACGTAGCAAGACACCTTCTATTAAAAAAAAAAGAAAGAAAAAGGAAGCCGGGCGTGGTGGCTCATGCCTGTAATCCCAGCACTTTGTGAGGCTGAAGCAGGCGGATTGCTTGAGGCCAGGAGTCTGAGACCAGCCTGGTCAACGTAGCAAGACTCCTTCTATTTAAAAAAAAAAAAGGAAGCCGGCACAGTGGCTCACGCCTGTAATCCCAGAACTTTGTGAGGCTGAAGCAGGCAGATAGCTTGAGGCCAGGAGTTTGAGTCCAGCCTGGGCAATATGGCAAAACCCTGTCTCCAATAAAAATACAAAAATTAGCCAGGTGTGGTGGCAAACACCTGTAATCCCAGCTACTCGGAAGGCTGAGGCACCAGAATGGCTTGAACCCGGTAGGCGGAGATTGCAGTGAGATGACATCAGGCCACTGCACTCCAGCCTGAGCGACAGTGAGACTGTCAAAAAAAAAAAGGATGGAAGGAAGGAAGGAAGGAAGGAAGGAAGGAAGGAAGGAAAGGAAAGGAAAGGAAAGGAAAGGAAAGGAAAGGAAAGGAAAAAGACAAGGGAAGGGAAAGACAAGGGAAGGCAAAAGAAAACCAATTTTCATCCTCTTGACTCACGAGTTTGAGTCTAGTTTTTCCTTTATCTGCTATCATCATTTGGATTATGAGTTTCTCATAATATCTCATGATATTTCAATGTGAGATAATTGGAATTAATTATCATAGCAACACTTTATCTGTCTTCTAAGAAAATAAGTGTCCCACACTGGGGCCTGTAGAAGTAGGTGTAAGGGGAGGGAGAGCATCAGGAAGAATAGCTAATGCATGCTAGGTTTAATACCTAAGTGATGGGTTCATCTGTGCAGTAAACCACCATGGCATACGTTTACCTATGAAGCAAACCTGCACATCCTGCACATGTACCCCAGAACTTAAAAGTTAAAGGAAAAAAAGAAGATAGGTGTTCCAAGAAAAAAAATATTTAAAAGATAAAATTTGTGGAGCATTATATCAGGTCTTAGAATGCATTCTTGGAGGGAGTACTATTATTGTTTGCACTTATCTGCTGCGAAGATATATTTCAACTCTATCTAATCCCAGTGTCATAGCACCGGAGGATGCTAAAGATTACCATTTTCAAATGAGCCAGCTGAGGCTAGAGAGGCTACCTGATTGACCAGGATCAAATCTAAGAGTTTTCCCAACTCCAAAGTTAGTATTCTTTCTTCTACATTATCCTGCTTCTCATTTATCTCATTAAAATTCTGTTAGCTGGGATGTGCTTTATACTTGAGAGCACAGAGAACAATCTGTATAGAAGGATTTGCGAGAGACCCAGGGAGCCCTGAAACTGAAACGATTTTCCCCACAACCTATCCTGCTGGGCATGGTACAGATAGACACATTCACATCTTAGTAGATTTGGGACTTTAAGGGCCTCTTATTAAAATGTAAATATGCCTGGAGGAATCACTCCTAAACCCATACTGGGATAACATTTTATCTCAGGGATTAGTTGATCAAATTGGTTTCCAACCTAGAGAGTTGAGAGCAATACCCTAAGGTGAAGAGGGGGCACTATGGGTGGGGGCTGAGGGGTAGGCAGTGCAATATAACAGGTTTCTAAAACTTGCCTTCTTTACAGATTTAAACAGGAACAGCTCTAATTTTTTTAGCTCTATATATTTTAAATAAAACGAATACTTAACAAAATAAATTCTAAGTGGATAGGCAGAATCATAATACTGCAAGCTTGAATTTGAGCCAGTGACAATGACATGGATCTTTAGAATATTTGATAAAAGCTTAAATTGAAGTTAAGATCTGAGCTTGTGGAATTTTAATGTTTATATTTTTATAAGTGAAGCAGAATCTATTCATTTTTCTGTGCTCTTTTTTTAAACTCAGATTTTCGATAAGATAGGAAGTCCGTATTGCAATTTAAATCATCTCATTGGGAATCCTCAAACAATTTGTAAATCACTATTACTGAGTAAATTTTTAATTTTTAAAAGTTCTGCCTTCCATTAACATGACTGCCAGTAATAATTGTATTCTGTTTGTTCCCTCTGCTTTTTATTCTTTTCCCCACCTTCCTGTGGGTTGCCTGAATATTTGCTTAGAATTTCATTTTGATTAATCTATAGTATTTTTTAGTATATCTCCTTGTACAATTTTTTTCAGTGGTAGCTCTAGTTTACACACACACATATACACATACATATATATAAAATAAAATTTATATACATATAAAATATTTACATATATAAAATATCACAGTCTGGTTTCAACATTTTACAAGTTCAAGTCAAGTGTAGAAGCTTTACCTCCCTTTACATCCCTCTCCTTTTTATAATATAATTGATAATTCTATTTATTTATTCTACATACATTGATAATCACATGAAGCAATGTTATAATTTTGCTTCAGACACAATTTAGGAAACCCAAGAGGAGAAATAACTCTATTGTATTTACTAGTATTTTTATTATTTCTGCTGTTCTTTCTTCCTCCCTGATATTTTAAGATTTCTTCATTTAAAAAAATCATTTTCTGTCTGTTTTAAAAACTTCCCTCAGCCATTATTTCAGGGTAAATCCGTTTAAAACAAACTCTTAGTTTTCCTTCATCTGAAAATGTCTTGATTTCCCTTTCATTGTTGAAAGATATTTTTGCTGGATATAGAACTCTGAGTTGACAGGTATTTTCACACTAGAAAAATTTTTACCACTTCTTCTGGCCTCCATTGTTCCTGAAGAGAAATCTGCTGTCTTTAAAAGTGCTTTTATTTTTCTTTCTTTTTTTTGAGATGGAGTCTCACTCTGTCTCCCAGGCTGGAGTGCAGTGGCACAATATCAGCTCACTGCAACCTCTGCCTCCCAGGTTCAAGCTACTCTCCTGTCTCAGCCTCCTGAGTAGCTGGGATTACAGGAACCCACCAGCATGCCTGGCTAATTTTGCTATTTTTAGTAGGGACAGGGTTTCACCACGAAAGCACTTTTCTCCTATAGAGGAAGTAGTGTTTCTTTCTCATAGCTTTCAACATGGTGCTTTTGTCCTTAGTTTTCTGAAGTTTGACTATAATGTATCTTGGAGTGTATTTCTTTGGATTTATTCTATTTGGGATCACTCAGCTTCTTGAATCTGTAGATTTGTGTCTTTTGCAAATTTGGGGACATTTTTAGCCATTATTTTTCAAATAGTTTACTTCAACGGCACACGTTAGATCTTTTGTTATAGCCAATGGGTTCCTGAGGTGCTGTTCATTTTTTTTCCAGTCTATTTTTTTCTGCGTTTCAGATTGGCCAATTTCTATTGTTCTATATTTTTGTACATTAATCATTTCCTCTGTTCTCCCTATTCTGTCACTGAGTCCATCCCTTGAACTTTTTAAATTTTTGCTGTATTTCTTAACTCTAAAATGTCTATTTGTTTTTTCTTTTTATACTTTCTATTTCTTTGCTGAGGTTTCTATTTTTTCATTTGTTTCATGTGTTTGTGTAATTGCTTATTAAAGCATTTTTATTACAGCTGTTTTAAAATCCTTGTCAGATAATTCCAACATCTGTGTCATCTCAGTGTTGGCATCTGTTCATTGTCTTTTCTCATTGAAGTTGGGATTTTCTTGGTTCCTGGTATGAATGATATTTGATTGTATCCTAGACATTTTAGATATTATGTAATAAGACTTCAGATCTTATTTGAATCTTCTATTTTATTAGAATATTCTGTTTCACTAGATTACTTTAACCTTTTGCTGATGGAGAAGAAGGGGGTGATGCCTTGTTACTGCTAGGTGGGGGTTGTAAGTCCAGGTTCCCCATGTGGCATCCACTGACAGCACCCCAATAGAGAGGCTGGGACACCTCATTGCAGCCTGATGAGAGTGGAACTATAGATTTCCTACTCAACCTTCACAGTAGGGATGGGGCTGCAGTTTTTTTCCGTGGTGTTTGCCTGGAGTAGAGTGCTTATTGTCTAAATTTTTTTGTCTTTCTAGTCTTCCCCTTTTCTGGTCCTTTGGCTAGGGAGAGTGGGCTTTTCTTGAGGATTTTTTTTTTTATTTCTTTGCCTGTTGGAGTTTTTAGATTGCTGGCTCCTCTGGAACAAAGTCTGGGATATCTGAGGCAAACAACAACAAAACCCACTGAACTCACTGCTGTGTCTTTCCTTAGGTCCTGAAGTCCCTAGCTGGTCTGCCTTCTCTCCACCTTTCAGAGTCTTCTTATGTTTGTTTTATAAATAATGCTCAGGGTTGTTATCTGTACTTAACAAGAGGGACAGGAAACAGTACATCTACTCCTGCTTGTCCTAGAGCTGGAAGCCTCCACATTCTCACATTCCTACTTCTCTGCTAACAGCACTGGCTCCTTATGACCTACTGAATCAAGACCCCTCTGCTTTTGGCTCTAGAAAGTCATACACCTTTCCCTAGGACTCTGTGACCTAGATATTGGCAGACACAAAAGATTCTCCTATAGAACTTTACTTCAAATCTGCAAGTAGACTGAAAGCTAAACGTTGTTTGTTATACTTCACTGTGTAGCCTGCTGCCCCAGCAGAAGCGCTGTCAGTGGAATTTCTGCATAATGGAATAACACCTGGGGGACACTACTTGTTTCTTCTGACTGCTTCCTTGACTTTTATGTATTTTCCTGTAACAGGTGAAATACATATGGGAGGTCAAGAACATTTTTATATGGAAACCCAAAGCATGCTTGTTGTTCCCAAGGGAGAGGATCAAGAAATGGATGTCTATGTGTCTACACAGTTTCCCAAATATATACAGGTAACATGGGGCCATTGTGGAAAGGACATGGCTAAATGATTTCTGGTCAGTGAAATACATCAAGAGCAATTAGAGGTAAAAGCATATTTGGGAAGTTGAGGTGGGGGTATTGCTTGAACCCAGGAGCTCAAGGCTTCAGTGAGCTATGATCACACCACTGCTCTCCAGCCCGGAAGATAGAGTGAGACCCTGTCTCTAACACAAAACAAACAAAACAAAAAATATTATTTCTTCAGGGACTGAAGAAATATTGAGTATTAATAGCCATATTGATTTGGGTATTAATAGCCATATGAGTTCAGTACTTTTAAAAGAGTGTTATTAAAGTGGGAGCCTTTTGTTTGTGGATTGTAGCTTTAAAACCAGTTATGGAATCAGCAGGTCTCTTGCTCAGCTCTTGGCACCACTGTTAAGAACACAAGAGAAGAAAGAGGAAGACCTGCTCTCCAAAGCCTATGGTGCCTAACTCACATGAAACAGTTAAGAAACAATATTGAAAAGGATGCAACCAGGTGCTAAATCAGCAAAGGCAAAATTTACATGGGTGGAGAAATTAGGAAAAAGGAGAGTTTGCTGAGGGCTGGAATCATCCAGGAAGTCCCACAAAGAAGACTTAAGTTTGGATTCAGAGTGAGAGTGAGGTTTGTCTAGATGGTAAGACAAGCGAGGTGACTTCCAGGCAATTCCACAGCAAGATCAAATGACACCCATTCATTTATTTTCTCACCTCTTCTGTAAACATTTGTTGCCTGTGTCCTGTACCTCAGACAGCATGCATGGAAGGAAGGTGGAATAGCACAATGACCGCCCCAGCTGGAATGGAGGGGTGGCTTTAGGAAGGCTAGGTTTAAGCATCAGGGTGAGAGTAAGGGAAATGAGGCAGGGGGGGCTCTTGATTCTGGTCATAAGGAGCCACTGCTCTTAGCAGAGAAGTAGGAATGTGAGACTATGGAGAATGAGGCCTCGTAAAAGGCAGGATCCTAAGGAGGGTCAGAGGAACTCCATTTCAGGCCTGCTTTGCGCTTCACTCCCTATGGGATATTGGGTCCGTAACCTCATCTGTCTCAGGCTTCCCATCTGTAAGAATCAATTGTTAAGACTAAATGACCCCTAATCATTAAGATGGCAGAAAAGAGTGAAATCTGCATCCAAGAAAGACGAACTGGTCAACTTCAGCAGCAATCCAAGCAAGAAGTGAGAAGTGCTTTTTTTTGAGACAGAGTCTCACTCAGTCACCCAGGCTGGAGTGCAGTGGTGCAATCTCAGCTCACTGCAACCTCTGCCTTTCAGGTTCAAGCGATTCTCCTGCTTCAGCCTCCTGAGTAGCTGGAATTATAGGCACGCACTACCATGCCCGGCTACTTTTTGTATTTTTGGTAGAGATGGGGTTTCATCATGTTGGCCAGGCTGGTCTCGAACTCCTGACCTCAGGTGATCCACCTGCCTTGGACTCCCAAAGTGCTGGGATTACAGGAATGAGCCACCACACCTGGCTGAGAAGTGCTTATTTTCCAGTAGAGACAGTAGAATGCAGGGGAAAGACCCATGCTGAGTGAGGCTTAGAAGATTGCAAAATCTCACGGCTTCAAGAAACGTATGCCTAGGGATTAGTGTGAATAGAATACTTTAGGGATTTTCATGGGGAAAATACAAGAAAGTATGAGCACAAAAATATCTCACTGGTAATGAAAACACTACTAATTAGTTTTGGCAATGTCATTATAGCCAAGTATTGCTGAGATCAGTTGGGGCTGTGTGCCAGGGTTGTTGGACATCATCCCATTATTTAGCATAACCACACAGTATGGGTATCACGTGCAACATTAAAGAATCAAAACGTCTAGTGACTGTCACACTCACGCTCCCATTTCAGGGGACAGTTTTTTTTTGTTAAGATCATAGATGTGGCAATGACAGTCACAATTAAGTCCTTGCTGAAGATGGATCAGATTAATCAGAACTATTATTGTTCACAGGACATTGTTGCCTTGACCTTGAAGCTCCCAGCTAACAAGGTCATGTGCCATGTAAGGCGTGTTGGTGGAGCGTTTGGAGGGAAGGTGTTAAAAACCGGAATCATTGCAGCTGTCACCGCATTTGCCGCGAACAAGTAAGTGGAGAAATTCTGCTAAACAAGTTAAGTGGAGAAAATCTGCTAAAAATAAAATGAAGTCACACTGAAAGTTCTCACCATCAGAATCAATGAGGGACAAACTGGGCCAAGATTATTTAGTATCACATATACTATACAAACACACAAACAAGCTGCCAGCTTATTACACTTACTTGTCTTATATTGTCCTATGGAAACCAAAATAAGAATCAATTACTGAAAATAATAAAAGCCACAGGAAAAAAATATTATAATACCTAGAAAATGGGCAGAAAACAGGTCCTGAATGGGTGGGAGTTACTTGTCCTCAGCACCTGTTGGATTGAGCTATATATGTAGAGGTCATATATATGACTTTTTGAACCATGTACCTATATATACATACACACATATACATATTCACACATATGTGTTTATATACATACACATAAACATATATGTGGATGTTTTGGGGTATATATGTACCCAATATATCAATATATCAAAGATATTTTTGTAAAATGGGGTCCCATATACACACATATAGATACACATGTACATATATGTACATATATGTATGTGTATATATGTATATGTGTGTATATGTATATTTTATTGATTTAAATAGAGACTTCGCTTTTGTTATGCTTACATTCATTTATATCGCCATTTTCCTTTGAGGATCTCAAAACATTCTCATGGAAAATTGTCTCTGGATAAGGCACACCTAGAAGGCTTAATTCGTTTGCTGAGTAATATGGGTCAGTTCCTCCATCCCAGGAAGCAAAAAGACCTTGATTCCAGGTCTCTCCTATCAGGGAGCACTTGGTAGTTAGACCTGCATTCTTCCATTTGTGGCCCGTCTAAAATAAGACCTTGGGACCATTTGCCTATAATAAAGGTTGTTATTACAATGCAAAATGCCCCCAAAGCAATGCCCTGGAGCCCCTGGCACCCAAGAGCCTCCGTCCCACAAGTTGCAAATGCCTGGTATTATTGCCTGACCTAACGGGAGGAAAGCCCACTGTGTATGCCTAAGATCAGCAGAGGATACACATGCGAAATAGTTGTGTTGTTCTGTGATGCGTGTAGGCTCTACTCAGGCTCTTGCTAGGAGTTATATAAACCCCAGAGAATGCCTACTAGGTAAGAGAGTTTGCCTCACTTGCTTTTTTTCTGTTTTAGACATGGCCGTGCAGTTCGCTGTGTTCTGGAACGAGGAGAAGACATGTTAATAACTGGAGGCCGCCATCCTTACCTTGGAAAGTACAAAGTGAGTACAAGAAGGTGTGGAGGAAGGATTTATGTTGTAGATATAACATCCTATCAGTGCACAGGGCAGCCTTTGGCTACTCTCTAGTTGGGGGTAACAATGAGCAAATCAACAAACAGAGCATCTATTTAACTTTCTATTCGTTGCACTGACTTTTAATTACTAGCTGGTTCAATGAGGCTTTTCTGCTTAGCTCAAAGATGTCAGTTTCAGAAATAAAACACAGTGCTAGCTGGTACTGGCTGTACAGAGCAAATAACTAGAAAACGTGAGTGTGTATGCCATTGAAGTACATCTGATTACCATACTTATTCCCACATATAAAAGAGGTAAAAGTAGAATAATTCTCATAACAGTTGTGTTATGTGAAATTGCAATTATTTGTAAATGGGTACCTCATTCTTCAATATATCAAGGATATTTTTGTAAAATGGGGTTCCAGAAATTCATAGAAAAAAATTTATAGTAGAAAATAGTGATTCTTTTGCTTTATAAGAAAAATTTTACTTGTCAGAGTGGGCTAACTGCTCTAAGAAACAACTTAAAAGCTCTTAGACTTTCACTATGTCATTTCTTGCTCAAGTAACAGCTCAATATAATCATTGAGGGGGGAAAGGGGAGGATTCTGCTTTCTAAAATCATTCGGGGACTGGAGCTGTTTCCATTTATTGGTGCCACTGTGCCCTTGGACTCCATCATCCAATATAGTGGTCACTAGGAGCATATGGCTATTTAAATGTAAATTACCCAAATTAAATACAATGAGAAAGTTAGCTCCATAGTTGTATTAGCTATATTCCAAGTGCTCAGTAACCACATGTGGTTAGTGTCTGCCATACTGGACAGTGCAGACGCAGAACATTGCCATCAGCACAGAAAGTTTTATTGGGTATCACTGCCCTACAAACTCTGAGTCTTCAAGGGGATCTTTTGCCGAGGGCAGCAGACAGGGAAGAGAGAGAGAAGAGAGCATGGAGTGTCACCTGGTAGGTGTTTTAGGTTTTAGGCACCGGACCTGTAAGTTTTGGACCTCACTTGTATCCAGATGTCATTGGCAAGACCTCTGTCACCTAACTGTAAGGGAGGCTGGGAACTGTCATCTTCCTGTGTGCCCAGAATGAAAGACAATAGGATTTGTTAGATGCATAGCATTGTCTCCATCACAAAACTGCATATCTAATACATGTTTTTTAGGAGATAATGAGTGTTTCCATTTCAAATCACACTCACTCTAAACTGTATTTTGAATTTGACTTAGCTGAGAAATATTTGTTACAGTAAACTTTATCCTGAAGGAGATTTTTTTAATAAGACATATATGAAGTCATTATGAAAACATAACAATCTCAGGTTAAAAGATGTAGAGATGAATATGAGTTGGAGTATATATAGGCACCATCTTAGAGAAGGTAAAAGATAGGTCTTCAAGAATGGAAGCCAGGCGCAGTGGCTCACGCCTGTAATCCTAGCACTTTGGGAGGCTGAGGCGGGTGGATTGCCCGAGCTCAGGAGTTTGAGACCAACCTAGGCAACATGGTGAAACCCTATCTCTACTAAAAATACAAAAAAATTAACCGGGCGTGGTGGCAGGCGCCTGTAATCCCAGCTACTTGGGAGACTGAGGCAGGAGAATTGCTTGAACCTGGGAGTCAGAGGTTGCAGTGAGCCAAGATCACGCCACTGCACTCCAGCCTGGGTGACAGAGTGAGACTCCATCTCAAAAAAAAAAAAAAAAAGAATAAAAAAAAAAAAAAAAAAAAAAAAAAAAAAAAAGAATGGATAGGCAGAAAGCAGAAAGAAGGCAAGCCAGGTGTGGGAATAGTAAGAGCAAAACTACAGAGGTATAATAAACATGGCATGTTTGATAGAGGCAAGAGTAAGAGGAGAGGGGGAATTAGAACACAGAGCACTTCCTGGAAGGTAGTAAAAAACAAGATTGATGGGTTTAGGTGATACCTGACTGAGATGGGCCTACAGTCCCAGAGTGGGAAGTTTAAACTTGATCTTAAAAGAAAGAGTGAGACTGAGTGGATCTTTGAATGGCTCAGTGCCGTAATTAAACACGGGTGCTTCAGGGAGGCTAACAGGATGGTCTGGGGAGGAGAGAGGATGGAAGCTGGTAGACCAGCAGGAAGCAGCTGATGCATTCAGACATGAAGTAATTGGGGTCTGAGATATGATAGTAAGATGTAGAAGAGATGGGTCCAAGAGCCAATATAGTGTAAAATAAAACAGGATTGGTGAAAATCTTGGCAAAATGCAATGAAGAATAAAACCACAAACATGACTTGGAGGGTTTTAAAAGAAAGAGACAAGTTAGAAGGAGGAACCGATCTGGAAGAACAATGAAGAGCTTGTTTGTGTAAATGCTGAGGGAAGAAGTGACAACAGGACCCTGAAGCAGAAATGTCCTTCACCACCATAGGACTTTGTTGAAAGGACTGGATTACAGTGACAGAAGCCATTGTCATAATGGTGACTAAAACTATGAGAAAATAATGTTTTCTGATGGAGAGTAGTGTGAGGAAAGGTGATATGAATACTATTTACGATAGTAATATTAGTTATATTTAGAGTACTTGCTATGTTTCAGGCACTTGCCTATAATTTTCTATGTGTTGCCTTATTTACTTCCATTTCACAGATAGTCTGAGTGGTTACGTAGCTTGCCTAAGATCACAGAGCTAGTTATTTATTATCCGAGAAACCACTGCCAAATCCAATGTCATGATGCTTTTCCCCTATGTGTGGAGGGTTCGCAAATGACAAAATTTAGAGAGACTTGGCCCCTGTTCCAGCATTCGATGTCGGTTCTCTTCCCCAGGCTGGATTCATGAATGATGGCAGAATCTTGGCCCTGGACATGGAGCATTATAGCAATGCAGGCGCCTCCTTGGATGAATCATTATTCGTAAGTGTTTTAAGGAGCAAGTTCACATTCCTGAGTGTTACATAAAATGATTTAACTTAGAAAATGTCCAATAGTTCAGTAATATTTGATTATAAAGGCATAATGACCATCCTTGCAGGGATAGCCATGTGTTACTTCCTGGTGCCCAAAGTATGAGCCCAGAGATGCTGGCTGAGTTGCATCTGTGTGTTACTCCCTGGCTTCCCATACTTAGAGCTCTTTTCCCAGATGCACACGTGAGACCAAGCTTTCTCACCTTTGGCCCTATTGACATTTTGGAGTGTGTAGCTCTTTATGGTGGGGACCATCCTGCTCATTGTACCATCTTTGGCCTCTACTTAGTAGATGTCAGTGGCATTACCACTCTCTAGTCTTTTTATTTTTTATTTTTATTTTTTGAGACAGAGACTCACTCTGTGCCCAGGCTGTAGTGCAGTGGCTCAAGCGATCCTCCCACCTCAGCCTCCCAGGTAGCTGGGACTGCAGGTACATGCCGCCATGCCTAGCTAATTTTTTTATTATTATTTTGTAGAGATGGGGTCTCAGTATGTTGCCAGAGCTGATCTCAAACTACTAGGCTCAAGCAATCCTCCCATCTTAGCCTCCCAAAGTGCTGAGATTACAGGCATGAGCCACCGTGTCCAGCCCAACCCCAAACAAAAATGTTTCAACCAGGCCGGGCGTGGTGGCTCACGCCTGTAATCCCAGCACTTTGGGAGGCTGAGGTGGGTGGATCACTTGAGGCCAGGAGTTCGAGACCAGCCTGACCACGTGGTGAAATCCTGTTTCTACTAAAAATACAAAATTAGCCAGGTGCAGTGGCACACCCAGCTGTAATCCCAGCTATTTGGGAGGCTGAGGCAGGAGAATCACTTGAACCCCGGAGGCAGAGGTTACAGTGAGCCGAGTTTGCGCCATTATACTCCAGCCTGGGCAACAAAAGTGAAACTGTCTCAAAAAAAGAGTTTCAACCAAAATGTTAACAATGAAAAATGTCTCCAGACATTGCCAAATGTCCCCAGGAGCAGAGAAAGGATTGCTCCCCATTGAGAACCAAATACATTAGACCCAATGCCAAAACATTTTTTTCTGTTTTCACTGTCTTCCAGGATATTATATTCATTACATTCTATAAACCCAGTGCTCAGGGCCTTTGATACGTTCAGATATCAATCAGATAATGGACGTAGTTGTATGTATTTGAGATCTTAAAAAATGCATTAACTCCAAAATACAAAAATAAAATTAATGCTCTCAAAGGAAAAATTATTCAAATACTTAAAAATTATTTTACAGCAAAAATGTGTTTAATTGGGGGCATGGGAATATTTTAGCATGTTAGATTAGATGAAAAGAGAGCTGCCATTTCCGGCCTGGTTTTGGTCTGAGGTCGTAGGATGGTGAAACAGGTTCAGAAGACCTTAATCACATCAACTCTGGATTTCTCCAGGTGGTAGAAATGGGACTTCTGAAAATGGACAATGCTTACAAGTTTCCCAACCTCCGCTGCCGGGGTTGGGCATGCAGAACCAACCTTCCATCCAACACGGCTTTTCGTGGGTTTGGCTTTCCTCAGGCAGGGCTGATCACCGAATCTTGTATCACAGAAGTTGCAGCCAAATGTGGACTATCCCCTGAGAAGGTAATACTAAACTAGCTTCACAGACAAAACATGTGGAATGTCAGAGACGGGAGGGCCTTTGGGGGCCATTCAGGTTGAGGAATTTGAGACCCAGAGGGGCAAATGATTTGTGCCAAGTCCCCCAGCTAACTGGTTAATGCAGAGCCCAGCCTCCAAAGTTCAGCAATCCTCACCGTACTCAGACTCCTGCTCCAAAATCCCGAAGCAGAAGATCCCGAGGAGTGAGCACTGCATTCTCCCCTGGCTGATGAGAAGCTTCCATTGACTGGGGGTATAACTGCTACCCACAATTCCATCAAGGCCCTCATTCCCTGCTTCCCGAACATCTCAGCCAGCTGTCAAAAAGTTGGTCATTTCAGTTGCTAAACTGATCTCCTCTTGGTTCTTTTTTTTTTTTTGTAACATTAATAGGTTGGCTTTTATTTTTATTATTTCCATAAATTATTGGGGTACAGGTAGTATTTGGTTACATGAGTAAGTTCTTTGGTGGTGAATTGTGAGATTTTGGTGCACCCATTACCTGATGGGTGTATGTATATACATATGTGTATATATATACACACACACACACACACACACACACATATATATATATACATACACATACATACACACACAATTTCTTTATCCACTCATTGATTGGTGGGCATTTGGGTTGGTTCCGAGATTTTGTTATTGTGAATTGTGCTACTATAAACATGCATGTGCAAGTATCTTTTTCGAATAACAACTTCTTTTCCTCTGGGTAGATACCCAGTAGTGGGATTGCTGGATCAAATGGTAGTTCCACTTTTAGTTCTTTAGGGAATCTCCCCACTGTTTTCCATGTGGCTGTACTAGTTTACATTCCCACCAGCAGCACAGAAGTGTGTTCCCTGTTCACCGCATCCACACCAACATGTACAGTTTTTTGATTGTTTGATTATGGCCATTCTTGCGAGAGGAAGGTGGTATTGCATGGTGGTTTCAGTTTGCATTTCCCTGATCATTAATGATGTTGAACATTTTTTTCATATTTTTGTTGGCCATTTGTATATCTTCTTTTGTGAATTGTCTATTCATGTCCTTAGCCCACTTTTTGATGGGATCGTTTGTTTTTTTCTTACAGAGTTGTTTGAGTTTCTTGTAGATTCTGGATATTAGTCCTTTGTCAGATGTATAGATTGTGAAGATTTTCTCCCACTCTGTGGGTTATCTGTTGACTCTGCTGACTGTACCTTTTGCCGTGCAAAAGCTCTTTAGTTTAATTAGCTCCCAGCTATTTATCTTTGCTTTTATTGCATTTGCTTTTGAGTTCTTGGTCATGAAATCCTTGCCTAAGCCAATGTCTAGAAGGGGTTTTCCAATGTTATCTTCTAGAATTTTAATAGTTTCAGGTCTTAGGTTTAAGTCCTTAATCCATCTTGGTTAATTTTTGTATAAGGTCAGAGATGAGGATCCAGTTTCATTCTCATTACATGTGGCTAGCCATCCTAGCACCATTTGTTGAAAAGGATGTCATTTCCCCACTTTATGTTTTTGTTCGCTTTGTCGAAGATCAGTTGACTGTAAGTATTTGGGTTTATTTCTGGGTTCTCTATTCTGTTCCACGGGTTTCTATGTGCCTGTTTCTATACCACTACTACACTGTTTCGGTGACTATGGCCTTATAGTATAGTTTGAAATCAGGTAGTGTGATGCCTCCAGATTTGTTCACTTTGCTTGCTCTTGCTTTGACTGTGCGGGCTCTTTTTTGGTTTCATATGAACTTTAGAATTGTTTTTTCTAATTCTGTGAAGAATGATGGTGGTATTTTGATGGGGATTGCACTGAATTTGTAGATTGCTTTTGGCAGTATAGCCATTTTCACAATGTTGATTCTACCCATCCCTGAGCATGGGATGTGTTTCCATTTGTTTGTGTCATCTATGATTCTTTTAGCAGTGTTTTGTAGTTTTCCTTGTAGAGGTCTTTCAACTCCTTGATTAGGTATATTCCTAAGTGTATTATTATTATTATTATTATTTGCAACTATAGTAAAAGGAGTTGAGTTCTTGATTTGATTCTCTGCTTGGTCGCCATTGGTGTATAGAAGAACTACTGATTTGTGTATATTAGTCTTGTATCCAGAAACTTTGCTGAATTCTTTTATCAGTTCTAGGAGCTTTGTGGAGGAGTTCTTAGGGTTTTCAAGGTAAACAATTATATCATCAGCAAACAGTGATGGTTTGACTTCTCTTTACTGGTTTGGATGCCCTTTATTTCTTTCTGTTATCTGATTGCTCTAGCACACACTTCCTTGAGGTGTGACCTTAGAATGTCAGTCTGTGCACTGTCAGTCTTTTTGATGTAGGCACTTAGGGCTATGAACTTTCCTCTTAGCATCGCCTTTGCTGTATCCCAGAGATTTTGATAGGTTGTGTCATTATTGTCATTCAGTTCGAAGAATATTTTAATTTCCATTTGATTTCATTTTTGACCCAATGCTCATTCAGGAGCAGGTTATTTAATTTCCATGTATTTGCATGTTTCTGAAGGTTCCTTTTGGAACTGATTTCCAGTTTTATTCCACTGTGGTCTGAGAGAGTGCTTGATATAATTTCAGTTTTCTTAAATGTATTGAGCTTGTCTTATGGCCTATCATATGGTCTATCTTGGAGAAAGTTCCACGTGCTGTTGAATAGAATGTGTATTCTGCAGTTGTTAGATGAAATGTTCTGTATATATCTGTTTAGTCCATTTGTTCCAAGGTATAGTTTAAATCCATTTTTCTTTATTGACTTTCTGTCTTGATGACCTATCTAGTCCTGTCAGTGGAGTATTGAAGTTCCCCACTATTGTGTTGCTGTCTATCTCATTTATTAGGTCTATTAGTAATTGTTTTATAAATTTGGGAGCTCCAGTGTTAGGTGTGTATATGTTTAAGATTCTGATATTTTCCTGTTGGACAAGGCCTTTTACCATTATATAATGTCCCTCTTTGTCTCTTTTAACTCTGTTGCTCTAAAATTTGTTTCATCTGATATAAAAATAGCTACTCCTGCTCACTTTTGGTGTCCATTTGCATGAATTGCCTTTTTCTACTTCTTTACTTTAAGTTTATATGAATCCTTATATGTTAGGTGAGTCTTCTGAAGGCAACAGATAATTGGTTGGTGAGTTCTTATCTATTCTGTGGTTCTGTATCTTTTAAGTGGAGAATTTAGACCATTGATATTCAATGTTAGTATTGAAATGTGAGGTACTATTGCATTTGCCATGCTTTTTGTTGCCTGTGTACTTTGTTTTGTTTTGTTTTTGCTTTTTAACATGTATTTATGTTTTATAGGTCCTGTGCAATTTATGCTTTAAAGAAGTTCGGTTTTGATGTGTTTCCAGGATTTGTTTCAAGATTTAGAGCTCCTTTTAGCAGTTCTTGTAGTGGTGGCTTGATAATGGTGAATTCTCTCAGCATTTGTTTGTCTGAAAGTAACTGTATCTTTCCTTCATATGTGATGCTTAGTTTCACTGGATACAAAATTCTTGGCTGATAATTGTTTTGTTTGAGGAGGCTGAAGATAGGGAACAATCCTTTCTAGCTTGTAGGGTTTCTGCTGAGAAATCTGCTGTTAATCACGTAAGTTTTCCTTTATAGGTTACCTGGTTCTTCTGTCTCACAGCTCTTAAGATTCTTTCCTTCATCTTAACTTTGGATAACCTAATGACAATGTGCCTAGATGAAGATCTTTTTGCAATGAATTTTCCAGGTGTTCTTTGTGCTTCTTGTATTTGATGTCTAGGTCTCTAGCAAGGCTGGGGAAGTTTTCCTTGATTATCCCCCTGAAGATGTTTCCCAAGCTTTTAGAATTGTCTTCTTCCTCAGCAACACTGATTATTCTTAAGTTTGGTTGTTTAACATAATCCCAGACTTCTTGGAGACTTTGTTCATATTTTCCTGTTCTTTTCTCCTTGTCTTTGTTGGATTGGGTTAATTCAAAGACCTTGTCTTTGACCTCTGAATTTCTTTCTTCTACTTGTTCAATTCTATTACTGAGACTTTCCAGACAGAGCATTTTGCATTTCTAAAAGTGTGTCCAAAGTTTCCTGAATCTTTTATTGTTTTTTCTTTAAGCTATCCATTTCCTTGAATGTTTCTCCCTCACTTCTTGTAACTTTTTTTAAATTTCTTTGAATTGGGCTTTGCCTTTCTCTTGTTCCTCCCTGATTAGTTAATAACTAACCTCCTGAATTCTTTTTCAGGTAAGTCAGAGATTTCTTCTTGGTTTGGATCCATTGTTGGTGAACTAGTGTGATTTTTTGGGGGCGTTGAAGAGTCTTGTTTTGTCATGTTACTAGGATTGGTTTTTGGTTCCATCTCATTTGGGTAGGCTCTGTCAGAGGGAAAGTTTGGTGCTGAAGGCTGTTGTTCAGATTCTTTTGTCCCATGGAATGTTCCCTTGATGTAGTACTGTTCCCTTGATGTAGTACTCTCTCCCTTTCCCGATGGATGTGGCTTCCTGTGAGCTGAACTGCAGTGATTGTTGTCTTTCTTCTGGG
Source organism: Hylobates moloch (assembly GCF_009828535.3). Classification (NCBI taxonomy): domain Eukaryota; kingdom Metazoa; phylum Chordata; class Mammalia; order Primates; family Hylobatidae; genus Hylobates; species Hylobates moloch. Next base: position 41,651,662 of record NW_026652276.1, on the reverse strand, counting down.
TCTAGCCACCCAGCAAGTCTACCCAGCTCTGGGCTGGTACTGAGAGTTGTCTGCACAGAGTCCTGTGATGTGAACCGTCTATGGGTCTCTCAGCCATGGATACCAGTGCCTGTTCTGGTGGAGGTGAGGGAGGGTGCAGTGGACTCCATGAGTGTCCTTAGCTTTGGTGGTTTATGCTCTATTTTTGTGCTGGTTGGCCTCCTACCAGGAGGTGGCGCTTTCCAGAGAGCATCAGCTGTAGCAGTGTGGAGAGGGATTGGTGGTGGGTGGGGCCCTAGAACTCCCAAGATTAAATGCCGTTTGTCTTCCACTACCAGGGTGAGTAGGGAAGGACCATCAGGTAGGGACAGGGCTAGGTGTGTCTGAGCTCAGACTCTCCTTGGGTGGGTCTTTCTGTGGCTGCTGTAGGGGATGGGTGTGAGATTCTCGGGTCACTGGAGTTGTGTACCTAGGAGGATTATGGCTGCCTCTGCTGAGTCATGCAGGTTGTTAGGGAAGTGGAGGAAAGCCAGCAGTCATAGGCCTCACCCAGCTCCCATACAAACTGAAGGGTTGGTCTCACTCCCAATGTGCACCCCCCAACAACCCTGAGTCTGTTTCCAGGCAGAGGGTGTGATGGGCTTGAAAACTTGCCCTGTATTACACCCCTAGGTGCGAGAGAAAAGGGCTTGGTTCTTCCCCAGCCTGTGGAGTCTGCACACCAGATTTGTGCCCTCCCACCCACCGAACTCTGACCAGGAGTTCTGCCCCATTCAAATTGTTACAAAGTTCAGCTAGAGATTTCTTTCTCCCTGTGGAGTTTCACCCCCTACTCCTCTGGTCTGCCCCCCTGCCCCCACTGCCCCCACCATGGATCCCTGTGTTGTTAGGCAGGAATGGCCTGCTAGGGGACACAGCAAGCTCCTAGGGCCTTTCTGCTGCTTCCTCTACCCCTGCATTTTGCTCAGCTCTCTAAATTGGCTCAGCTCCAGGTAAAGTTGGAATCTTCTCCTGCAAACAGACCTTCAGCTTCTCCAGTGGGGGTGTGTGTCCGGGAGAGGAGGATCTCCCTTCCCCCTTCCACAGCTGGGCACTCACAGTATTTGGGGTATCTCCTGGGTCCTGCAGGAGTAGTCCGCTTACTTCAGAGGGTTTGTGGGTCCTCTCAGGATTACTGCTTTGTTCTTGCAGTTGATCTGGAGCTAAAATTCACAAGACGAACTTCCACAAGCTGCTCTATCCAGAGCTGCCATCTAGTCCTGCCTCCCATCCGCCATGATGATCCAATTTCTCCTTTTGGTTCTTCAGTCTCAGCCCCAACTTCGTTTATTGACAAGGACCTTCCCCTCCCTGGCTCCTCTTCCCAGATCCTGGAGTGGAATTAGTGTGGAGAGATGGGGTGAGCTCTCTCTCAGCCCCTTCTCCTCCCCTGTGCCTTCTGCTGTGATGCTGGTGCAAGGAGGAAGAGAAGAAGGACCAGGGAAAACAGCCAGTTTCTCCCTCTGTGACTTCTCCCAGCAAGATCACAGTCCTCTCTTTGGACAGATGTAACTTTTCAAGCACATTGTCTATGGCTTCATTTCTGCCAGCTCTTCCAGAAATTGGCAGTCCTTGGACCTTCAGCGGGCGGCTGGCACAGCATTCCACTGGTGACCACACCTCTCTGCTCATGCCCCAGCAGTCTTTAGAAGGCCCCAGGTCCCAATTCATCTACCAGCTTTCACCCAACAATAGCCACTTTCTTTGCTTCTCTTGAACGTGTGGGAGGCCTTGCCCCTCCCTTCCTGGCCATCCCACTAGACTCTCCTGATGTCCTGCCACATTTGGTAGCACTATGGAGGAGAATTACATCCTTCCCTTCATCCCCAGGGAAGTTAGAGCAGGGAACAGCCTCTTAAAAATACCACTTTCCCCCAAATGGGATGGCTTATTAATTTCTAGTGTTTCTCTTACAATGATCTAATAATTTGCTTAGGAGAGTGGGGAGAGTGTGTCTGTGATGGCTCTGTCAGCTTATGGAGGGGGCTGGCCACAAGTGCTAAGAGTTTTCTCAGCTGAGAATGTGACATACTTGGCACCTTTTATTCTCAGCTTAGGGTCTTAGTCACCAATTCTGGGAATACAGGAAGAATTCTATTCAGTGCTTCAGACATCCTGGGATAGAATCTTTTAATTTGTTCTTCATCCTAGATATTTGTTATATTTAAACAAACTTTCATGTTTGCCTGTTTTGGAGGTGAGTAGTCTTATCTTGCAAAATAGCATGGGAGTAATCCAAATCATGTGGCCTAGATGATCTTTCAGCAGATATCCAAATGCAACTAGAATTAAGAGTCTACAGTGTACATGGACTGTGTTGAGTTATACTGGAACATAAGGGAAAGGTTCCAGCCTTTAAACTTGCACAAGAGTAGCATAGAAAGCACATAAGTAATTGCTAGCATGTTTGATAGAAGCTCTGAGTAGGGGAAGAGGACAATGTTTCCATTAGGAAAGGCTTCCACAAGGACTAAGTAGAACTTGGCTTGGACCTTATAGGATGGGCAGAATTTGACCAGGAGGATGGTGAATGGATGAGCCTGTGTCTGCTGGGTTTCCGCTCCCCGCTTTAATCTCCTTTTCTTTCTTAGGTGCGAATGATAAACATGTACAAGGAAATTGATCAAACACCCTACAAACAAGAGATCAATGCCAAGAACCTGACCCAGTGTTGGAGAGAATGTATGGCCATGTCTTCCTACTCCTTGAGGAAAGTTGTTGTGGAAAAATTCAATGCAGAGAATTATTGGAAGAAGAAAGGACTGGCAATGGTCCCCCTGAAGTATCCTGTTGGCCTTGGCTCACGCGCTGCTGGTCAGGTGAGTTCTCCAAACACACATGAGGATGCTGCCCGGAAGCAGCCCTGACAAAGCAAGAGGTGTGGAGGAAACTTCTCCTTAAGTCATATTAGCCATATGGTTGCAATGCCCAGTTGTTAAATTTCACAGAAGCCACCAAAGTCAAAGTAATTAAGCTAGCTTTACTCCAGAGGAGACCAGAGCTCCTCTGCTCACATGCCCATTGTTGATCAAAAACATTCTTGCTGGAAATTGGGAGACTGAGATTTACTCCTGGCCCTGGCAACAGGAGTTGGCAAATGGCAGCTGAGTCCATTTGCTGTGGGCTCAGACTACTCATGTGGAAAGCAGGAGAGTGGGACCGATGACCTCCAAGACTCCTCTTCCAGTGTCCACAATTCAGTGTCGCTGGACCGTGAAATAGGAACGAAGAGCTGCAAGGTTTTGAGTGCTCCACTCCTTCTAGGTGGGTTGGAATAAATTAAATTCAGAAAAATTAATCACTTTTTAAATAGAATTTTTGAAGTTTATTCACCTTGTACCTTTTAAAACTGTGAAAGGGAGGACTGGGAATCTGCTCTTGCAGTTTAATTTCTTTCATTGATTAAAGAAATCCCCTTGCTTGGTTACGGTTTCCACCTCTTCATTCTTGACTTCATTTATTCTTAAGAATGAATAAAACTTACCCCTAATGGCTGGTGAAAGACTGCAACATTCTAGCTCATTGTATGGCAGTCAGGAACCCCTATTATCTATTTTATTACATACGCACATCCATGTATATACAGATAAGCTGGCAGGACCCTCACAATTGTCACTCCTCTTTGCAGAATTCACTCCTTGGTTGGAGCCACGAAGAAGGCATGGCAGCTGTGTTGAGCGATCACAAGATAGGAATAAATGGCAGGGTAGAGGAGCTTTGAGAGTGGCATTAGTGTGGATGTTGTGTGTTAAGGGATCAGATGAGGCCAGGAAAAGTGGGTAGGAAGATCCTTTCCTCCATCCCATATCCATCCATTCACCTAACTGTCCTAGTTGAGCTTTGGTGTCATCCTTAAAACATTTGCATGCAGCTTTGATTGTAGGCAGGTGGTAGGTCAGAGAAGTGTTATAACAAATGATGATCTTATTGCAGCCTTCTCATTCCTTGCCTATTTATGATGGCAAAAAATAACACAGAGCCATGTAGTCATCTGCATGCAATTTACTCAGATGTGGGAGAGAGTCAAGATACTGTGGTTGAGAAATAAAAGCAAAAACAAGGTTATTACAAAAGAAGAGAGAAGAAAACTACCACTGGGAAAAGGATTTATAAGCATTGAGTCTTGGTATAGAATTTTGGGGTAAACTGATTAGCTGGCAGCTACCAAAGAGGTCAGTTGGGGCCGTCTGTCCTTGAGCAGACCAGTCAGGATCATCAGGAAAAACAGCCTCCATTGTTCATGGATCCTCTGGAAATCCTCTCACGTTTGGCCGTGGGTAAACATGGCGCACTGCCTCTATTTGATGGCTGCCATTACTTTTCATCTGGTCTCCACCGTAGACCAGGTCTCACCCATTTTCCTCATCAGAATTTTCTCAAAAATAGATTTAAAAAATATGGCAAGTTGCAGTGGCTCATGCCTGTAATCCCAACAGTTTGGGAGGCCAAGACAGGAGGATTGCTTGAGGCCAGAAGTTTGAAACCAGCCTGAGCAACATAGTGAGGCCGCATCTCTACAAAAAAGAAAAAATAATAATAGTGACAATTACTGAGCACTACGATGTTGTAAGTACTTTTAGGTGTTTCATTTAATCTTGGGACAACCTAGAAGATTTGTATCCTCATTTTAGGGATAAAAAAAAAATCTAGGCTTAGAGGGTTTAAATAACTGGCTCAAGGTCCTGCAGCTGGTAGAGGTAGGGCTAGGGCTAGAACTCAGGCCTGAGTGGCTCTGAAAGCTGGGTTTTCTAGTTGCACCACATGGTCTCCCCAAAACACCTTTTGATAGGAACTGAAGTGGGATTCAGCTCAGCTGAGAACAAACTAGGCAACAGCCAGCGGTACAAATTCATTCTTGAAGGCCACCTGGGAAACTGACCAACTTCTGAGTTGAAAATATTTCCTTAGGGCTGAATGAAGGAGTTTGAGACCAAACTCCTTGGAAGGCACATGCTAAGAGACTCCATTCTGAAACAAACTAAATAGAGGAGGAAACTAGACATGATATTTGAGTGCCTTCTCCATGGAAGGACCTGGACTGGGGAATTTATAATCTCCACTTGATTATTCCCTATCTCATCTCTATCAGATAGGTATGAATCTCTCTATTTCATAGAAGGGGAAACTGAAGCCCATAGGGATTCTCTCTGTTGCCCAAGGACATCCAGCCAATAAATGGCAGAACAAGGATTCAACTTCAGCACTGCCTTCATCGTCCCACAGTGCCTCCCTGAGCAGAGGTATTCCCTGCCCAGCAGCTGAGGGGGTCAAATGTGCCCCACCTGTGTTATGCAGGCATAACTTGTTTTACTGCACTCTGCTTTATTGCACTTCCTAGATGCTGCATTTTTTACAAATTGAAAGTTTGTGGCAACCTTGCTTCAAGCAAGTCTATTGGTTCCATTTTTCCAACAGTATGTGCTCACTCTTTGTCTCTCTGTCACGTTTTGGTAATTCTCACAGTGTTTCAACCTTTTTCATAATTATGGTGATCTGTGATCAGTTATCTTTGATTTTACTGTTGTAATTGTTTTGGAGCACCATGAACCACATCCATATAAGACAGCGAACTTAATAAATGTTTTGTGTGTTCTGACTGCTCCACAAACAGAGGAGCATTCTTCCCCCATTTCTGTCCCTCTCCTCAGGCCTCCCTATTCCCTGAGACACAGTGATATTGAAATTAGGTCATTTAATAACCCTGCAATGGCCTCTAAGTGTTCAAGTGAAAAAAAGAGTCACAAGTCTCACTTGAAATCAAATGCTAGAAATGATTAAGCTTAGTAAGGAAGGCACTGCACTCCAGCCTGGGTGACAGAATGAGACTCTGTCTCAAAAAAAAAAAAAAAAAAACAGAAAAGAAATTGTTACAATTACCTCAATCTTCAGCAACCACCACCCTGGTTAGTCAGCAGCCATCAACATTGAGACAAGACCCTCCACCAGCAAAAAGATTCTGACTCTCTGAAGGCTCGGATGATTGTTAGCATTTTCTAACAGAGTATTTTGAAACTAAAGTGTGTACAATCTTTTTAGACATAATGCTATTGTACACTTAATAGAGTACAGTGTAGCATAAACATCACTTATATGCACTGCGAAACAATGAAAATTGTGTGATTTGCTTTATTGCTGTGGTTTGGAGCTGAACCTGCAGTATCAGTGTACACTTACTTCCTGCAGCGTGAACACTGAATGGCACAGACAGGACCTAACTAACCTCTGTGTGTCCAATGCCTTACTATGGCACTTGGCACAGAGTAGGAACTCAAATGTCTGAATGGCTGAAACATTTGGGGAATCTGCCGGTTTGAAGCTAACTTCTCATTGATACCAGTGGTAGTTGTTTGAAGATTTAAATTTCCCCGACTAGGTCCTCTACTTATATTGGAGGACCATGTGCTCCAGCTCTCCAGTTGTGCCTGTTTTATAGATGAAGCTTTGCAGAATTATCTTTTGTGGCACTAACAATGAGCTGTACAGTGGTGCCACTTAACTAAACCAAATTTGACATTTTAAATGGCCCAAGGAGATTGCAGCACCACATGGAACAAATGACTGAGTGATATCTGATAGACATGCTGTCTTGGACATACAGGCTGAATGCTATCACCAGCAGGGTCGCACAATGTAGGAAAAGTACAATCCACTATAATTGTAGCTTAATCACATGGGCCAAGTCCAACTATGTATTACATGCACACTTTGCAGAGCCAAGAAGGCCAAATATGGAGTCTACAAGATTAAGAAACAGATTGCATGGCTATGCTACTGCACACTTACTTACCAAACATTTACTGAGCACCTACCGCATGTGTGTTGCTGTGTTGCCTTCCGAGAGATTCCTTAGGACGTGATCCTTCCTTTTAGGGGGCTCATATTCAGGAAAAGCACAATGAAGTGCCATGGAATGGGGCCTAGGAGCTATTGTTGCAGCTGGCATCACCTGACATCTGATGCATGGCCCCCAGGCAGCCAGCCCTGGGCTCTCTGTAGAGGAAAACAATTCCTTACCTTTATTATTTTGAGGATGAATGTCCAGGAGCAAAAGATGGTGTTTCCAGGAGTCACGAGTCAATAAACAGTAAAAAACACTCTATTGCATCTTCCCAAGGTCCTTGGGTGTCATTATCGTGCCTACCATGCCTTCCTCAAGAGTCTAAGGTTCTCCTTTGGACTGTGGATATATGTGCCTTTGTCCTCAGGGAAAGGGTATCCTGACGTCCCCATTTGCCCAATACATCCCTAGTTTACACCTGCTGACCAAATAAATGGAGTTCATTTTCACTGTCAAACTTGCCATATTTGGAATGATAGAGGTTTCTGGTTGTCATTCACAGGGGTGATGTGAACCTTTGGATACAAATAAAGAGACAGTTCTCCAAGTGTGGTCCACAGTCCCCACGCAGCTTGGAAGGCCCTTCTGATGGGCAGAGAATTGACCTGGAAATCTTGTCTTTTTCTTGGGTTTATCTGGTGATTAACATGCAGTTCCATCAACTTTCACTTATGACCAGGGTTGCTTACAAATAATCTAAGTGAGCAACTAAGGCTTAGGAAAATTTTTGGTTTATTAAGTTGACATTGGCTTATTATCAGAATTTTCTGAAGACCTTGACATTATAAATCCTAGATTATTATGTCACTCTGCATAGAAACTTAGATGTTAAGAAACCTTGCTGACCCAGACCACACCCATGTGGTCAGCACTTCCCTGCTGAAAAGCTGTAAAGGTTGCCTTGCAGGCTTTCCTGGACCACAGTGGAACCGCTGAGGGACATCTGCTCTAGGACCATTGCTGCTGATGTTGCTCTTACATTGGAGAGCCAAAGGGAAGAAGCCATCCTTGTTTCCTGCTGTGATTTTCTGGGATATCCCCATATTCTAGTTTAGCACAGGCAGATATGCAAGAAGGCACATTCTTGTTAATTATAAAAACATGTTTAGCTTAGAGACTGGATGTTTCTGATTATAAGAGCCTTTAATGCTGTTAGCAGTCTGGTTCCTTCTGGATCCTTGTGGGGAGCTATACAGTTAGATAAGATTACTTCCAAGTTCTTGTCTAACTCCAAAGCTCTGTAGTTCTGTGCCAAGATGATTTAGGGTGAGCTTAGTCATTTTGCAGCAAAAAAACTTTAATGTCTATCTCATCTTATATGGGATTATAAGAAAATGGATTTCCGTTTTCATTTTTCTGTGACATGCCTACAACTATGAGAATATGTGTGCACACAATTATTCACCCTCTCCCTCTACCTGTCTATACTTTGCTTTGCATTTTAAAAGAGTCCCCGCCCCAGTTTTCCCCACCCTAAAAAGAAACCTAAAATGTTGCTCCACCCTGGGGGGGGTGCGGGATTCTTGGAGGGAAATATTTCCAAGGAAAATGTTTTAATTGACATGATATGTGATAATATCAAAAAGATCATAGAAACAGTTTTCATCTTTTCTGCTCAGGCTGCTGCCTTGGTTCACATTTATCTTGATGGCTCTGTGCTGGTCACTCACGGTGGAATTGAAATGGGGCAGGGGGTCCACACTAAAATGGTTCAGGTAAGAACATGAATAACTAGATTGAATTGGGTGCATGCTTATAGATCTGTTCATGAGAGAAAAACTATGAATGGATATTTTCTGTTACAAAATACAGGATAGGAAGCTGGGTGAGGTGGCTCATGCCTGTAATCCCAGCATTTTGGGAGGCTGGGGCGAGAGGATTGCTTAAGTGAAGAAGTTCGAGACCAGCCCAGGGAACATAGGGAGATTCCATCTCTACAAAAAAATATATATATAGATTTTTAAATTGCAGGGCATGGTGGCATGAGCCTGTTTTCCCACCTACTTGGGAGGCTTAGGTGGGAGGACTGCTTGAGCCTGGGAGGTCGAAGCTGCAGTGAGCCAATTGCACTAATGTACTCCAGCCTGGGTGGCAGAGCAAGACCCTGTCTCAAAAAGTAAAAATAAATAAAAAATAAAGGATAAGAGATTTGAGCTTTGACAGTTTATGCTGTTAAATGATTAGCAGAAACTGGGTAAACAAACCAATTTTGCAACTAAACCCCTAAAAGAATGTGGCAGAAGAGTCTCAAGTTGTTTTATTGCTAAAGAAAATTATATGCTTATTTGCTGCTTTCCTTTGGATATAGTGACAGTTGAGTTGTCCTTTTTGAATTTTTCTTGGGCAATAAGATAATGTGTAAATTCTGATGTATTTGGAATATTTCATGCCCTTTTTGTATTATGGGCTCCAAACAATTGCTAATATAAATCACCTTTGATATTTATAGTCAAACTTCATCTGTTTGCTTTTGGCTGTCTTATTTTAGATTAATTTTAAGCTACTGTTTCTCTTTTGTTAATCATAATAGTAACATTATAGATTATAAAACATTTGGAAGCAGCAGAACATTTTAAAAAACAAAGACCCTACACAGTTTCACCACAAAGAATAATGATTATTTGGGGGTCTTTACATCTTGTCTTTTTTTCTTTTGCAAAAACTCACCAACAGGCTTTTGTTTAATTTTGTATTCTGTTTTTCCACCCATTTTATATAGCGTGAACACTTTCTCCTGTCATTAAGCCGTCTTTACAATCATGAATTTTCATGGCTGTATGTGGATATATATGTGATTTATTTAACCATCCCCCAGTTGTTTGAATACTTCAGTGAATATTTTTGTACACTAACCTGTGATCAAATCATTGATTGTTTCTTAAAATAGACTTCTGGGAGTAGAATTTCTGGGTCACAGGTGTGACTATTTTAAATTGTTTGAGACATATTATCAAATTGTTTTCCAGAAAGTATCCCTCTCATGACACCCCTAACCAACAGTGAATGTTATGGGTTGTTGAAAATTTGTAGATAATTTGATAAGTGAATGAAAGTGTCTCATTATTGCTTTCATTTACATTTTTCTGAGTATAAAGATGTTAAATACATATTTTCTCTCAGTCACTTGAGAATTGACTTTCCCCATTGGAGGGTAAGATTTCAGTGTTTTCCTTAATGGATCACCAGAGACTTTGATATTCTAAGCCTATTGCACTCTGTGTGGATGATCTGAGAGCCAGACCTCATGGAAGGGCTCCGTATGCCTGTGTCCTTGTAGAAGCTGTGGGCAAGCACTTTCAAGCCATACTGCTAGCAGGAGAGAGGCGAGTTTGGGATCAACTAAAGTTAGCAATATGATTTTGCTCTCTAGCACTAAAAATAAAGAATAAAGCGGCCAGCTAAGTCCTTGTGTTGGCACATGGCACTGGCGCCATCTCCTGTGACCCACAAGTTCGTGCCGCTGCTTTTCCAAGGCCATTGTCCTTTCTCATAAGAAGCACTCTTTTCCTGGGGCAACTCCAGAAATGTGGATAGGAGACAGACATCTCCTATCATTGATAAGGTTCTGCTAGAATTTTGCAGAGTGTGGTTGTAGGAGAAGCCTCAAAGATGTCAATATCATGATTATAAAAACAAGAATGAAGCATTTCTTCCTGCCTTGGCCTCGGGCCTTACCTCCTCTTTCTGACACTATCACCAGACTAGCTATAGGATTTTTAGAAATGAGAAACATTTCGTGGCTGGAGGAATTTGTGGTTCTGCTCCCTTGTCCCTGTCATGAGTATGAGGGCATCACACATGTGTTACCACGTGGGCATGTGCACAGGTCTGTGACTAATCAAAAGTGTTTAAAAGGAAACTCTCTCTTAAAATCCAGGTGGTCAGCCGTGAATTAAGAATGCCAATGTCGAATGTCCACCTGCGTGGAACAAGCACAGAAACCGTCCCTAATGCAAATATCTCTGGAGGTTCTGTGGTGGCAGATCTCAACGGGTTGGCAGTAAAGGTAACAGTCACTGCAGTGGCATCCAAATCATTAACTCCCTCAGGGCCAAATATATGGGTGGGTGGAGCTCCAAAGATGCTGAGAGTTAATCCGACTCATATCTCCTTCCCCATCTTGGCCTCAGTCAGTGGTACAGCACCCAGTGGTTCTCCTGTGCTGGAAATGCCACCTCTTTTTCTCCCTCACTCCTGACATTTTTCTAATCAGCAAGTCCTTTCAAGTCTACTAAAAAATGTCTCTGTCTTTCTGCTTCCATATTATGTTACTATCACTTTAAGACAGACTCCCGCCTCTCCCCAGGGCCGATGCAGGACTTCTGTCTCTCCACCACAACTTCATTGCCTTTTGCTCTAGCTTTCTGCTGCCGGAGTGAATTTTCTCACAAAATAAATGTGGCCGTGCCATGTCTGAAAGCAATGGCTGGTGGTTTTCCAAGAGGTTTTTTATTAAGTCCTGACTTTTTAGCCTGGCTTACAAGGCCAGTTCACACACACACACACACACACACACACACACACACACACACACAGCACCCACTCGTATGAAACCTTTCATATCACCTTCATACAGGGTTGGTGTCTTATTTTTCCATGTTCCCGCTTAGATAAGCCTACAGAATGGTACATATTGTGTTGTTTTGAATTTGGTGTTTGCATGAAATTAGGAGCATAATTTTAATTTAAAAATAATCTCTAGGATGCCTGTCAAACTCTTCTAAAACGCCTCGAACCCATCATCAGCAAGAATCCTAAAGGAACTTGGAAAGACTGGGTGAGAATCAATGGTTCTGTATTTTATTTTAGAAAAAAAGGAGTGGGAGGAGAGCAAGAGCAATATGCATTAATTAAAATCTGTAGAACGGGCATTTGCAAAGGTACCACCATTGAGTAATGATCAATAAAAGGCCCTTTGGCTCTTAGCATGTGGAAATCCCATCACAATGTGGTGGAGGAGCTCTTGCATCTGGGAAAATTTTCTGTTAGAGAAAAAGATGGTTCTTCTGCCAGAACTCCTGTTTTAATCCAGAATTAATTAGTGTTTCATCCTATGGAGCCTAGGGGTTGTCTGGATAATAACGGTACATCTGCTTTTTCTCCTTCTTTGGGTTCTACTGTTCCTAAAATAGAAAAACAGTAGTAGCACCAATCTGTAAAAGTAAAAATCATATAAGCATTCATTTAGAAATAGGGAACCAAGCCGGTGGGTATATGTTCATCCAGTAATAGGTACTCAATGGAATGGAAATATTCAACTGCCTACTTTGATCTGCTTATAATCTAGTTGGAAAAGAAGACACATTCTAAAATCAACAAACAAACTTTTCAAAGTAATAGGTTATCAACTACCAGATGTTGTGGAACAAATATCCGTAAAAGCTGGGAGCGTGTGTCATGCTGGCTATTCTAGAATGTCAGTTTTTGCAACCTTACGAATACAGGTCTGGGGGAAATAACATTTGAGGATCCCACCTAGAAATGGTTTCTGCTATTCCATGGAGTAAGGACTCATTTTATAATTCATATTTAGGGGATCCATCTATACTTCCTGGGCATATTTGTTTCTGTCCTCTGCCCCGTGCTGCCTGAGCCCAGAAAGGATGAGTCAGTGTGGCTGGAGAAAGCTGGAGAGAGGTGCAGCGTGGGGAGTAGCCCTCCACCACCATGAGATGCAGCCATTCAGCCCACTTTCTTAGCTAATGATTGATGTGCTTCTGACGTTCATTCTTAGACTTAGGGACTTGGACCTAACCCTGATTTTTTTTGCATAGTAGTCAACTCTGCACTGCAGAGTTTTGGTGTAAATGGTACCATTTAGCAAAATTATTCCCCTCACCTGACACAAATGTGCCCAGAAAGGATTGACAGTTCCCATAAATATGAATTATAAAATGAACCCTTACTCTATAGACTAGCAGGAACCTGATATTAAAATTAAGCAGCCAACCAACCATTGTTTTCTAAAATGTCCCATCTTAATTGGAAATTTTCTACAGATGACTGAGTGAATTTCTTCCTAAGTGGAACATATGTTGATGACTTTAGTCCAGCCTGTAGCATACCACAGCGGGCATTTATTATGATCATAGGTGCTGAACAAACAGCTACAAGCTGTGAACCACGAATGCCTGTGGAAATGGAGAATGCCAAAAGGAATGGATTAATCTGGGTCCTTCCTAGTTACTATTGCTGATAGTTTTATTTAACACACAGGGTAAAATTAAAATTGGAGTCTTGAGTGATTCTTTCTTTGGGCATCCTTGTTGCATCATGCTATGCTCTTCCTTCACAGGCACAGACTGCTTTTGATGAAAGCATTAGCCTTTCAGCTGTTGGATACTTCAGGTAAATACTCCCTCCAATCACATGCTATGGAGAAGAACAGTGATATCTTGAGGAAGAGTTTCAGTTCCCTTGCAATTTTGGCAAACGTTGACTTTCTACCTTCTATTTACCTATGGTTATAAAGAACATTTAACTCCTAGTTAATCCGTGGTTGTGGTTATAAAGGACATTTAACTGCTAGTATCCAGAAATACTTCTGTTAGGAAAAATAGGCACACAAAATTCAGCTGAACTGATGATTCTAATCATAGTGGGTGGTATTATAAGGCTGTCTGTGGTTCATACTTGGAATACTCGGCAGTGGTTGACTTTTTGTTGAAAACACAATCTATCTCTTAAGAAACAAAGGTAGGGGAATGCAAATTAAACCCATAAGATAGGTACCATTTTACACCTTCAGGATTGGCAAAAAAAAACTGGACCATAACCATGTTACATTAAGATGTGAAACAACAGGAACTCACTGAATCTGGAAAACAATTTATTAAATTATTTTAATGGAGAGTGAAAGCTGTCTGAGAGCAGGGTAATGTACAGCCTTACCTGGTTTGATCACTTTGCCATTGGTGTGGGACATGGGCACTGACTGCCTGTCAGGAACAGGCATTGGAAGCATTTTTAATGGCCACCTCCAGGTTGCAGAGCAGCAGAGGAGAGAGGGTAGAGAGTTCTGCAAGCTGCTGACCCATGCGTCTGTTTTACCATTAATGTTTATTTGATGTTCTTAAAGATTAGTTAGGAATGGAGCAGGCCATGGAGCTTGATGGTGAGAGACCAGAGTAGAGACAAAGAATGGGAGCCACGGGACCTGATCCTTCACACAGAGGGGCAAATTCTGGAGCCAGAAAGATAGACAAAGCAGGCAAGCATGCACCTTTGAAATAGCGTTTGGTGTAAAATGAAGGTTGAGTTCCCCAAATCTGATGATCCAATATTAGCCAAAAGCAGTAAGATGGACATTCATGAAGTAAGAAGCTAACCTCCAGGAGTAAGGAGGCACCAGTCAGGAGTAGTTAGATGTTTTTATCAGACAAAGCAAGTTTTAAAAGAAAAAACTAAATATTTATTCAACACATTTATCACACATACATTACGTGCTGGCATATCATTGTACAGGTATATTCCTGTGGCTTGCATAAATCCTCATGGGTCTGTTTAGTCATCATGGACTGCAGTTAGGGGACGTGATCACTTAACAACACTCACTGTTTCCTCCAGAGGTTATGAGTCAGACATGAACTGGGAGAAAGGCGAAGGCCATCCCTTTGAATACTTCGTTTACGGAGCTGCCTGTTCCGAGGTTGAAATAGACTGCCTGACGGGGGATCATAAGGTCAGTACCGGTTGGAAAGGTCTTCAAGTTGCACTTAGGATGCACCTAAATTCCACAGATGCCATCTATCTGAGGAGAGCTGAGTAAGTGGTAGCACCGTGCATTTGGCCTAAGGGTGATTTCCCTGGATTATCAGAAGAAAATAGAATCCCCACAATTGCCTTGGTGGTCTGGTTGCTGCCATGGAAAACAATGGTGGCCTGTCTTTATTTCCCTGGCCCTTTTAAATGGAATCAGGAAAGAAACTACTTGAAGAAAGAAACATGCTCTAAAGGGGAATTTCATGTAGACTGCTGGCACAACCAGCAATTCTGACTTCTTATGAGAAATGCCAAGATATGACATTCTTGAAGGATTTCATAGACATCTGTAATCTGCTAACAAGCACCAAGCCAGCCCAGGGCAGGTAGTGGCCACTTTTTTATGTCTTTTACTCAGCTAGGTCTTGCCTTTTAGAAGTCCAATGTGCTATCCCTTGTGCCACAGAGCTGGCTTGGTCTTGCTTTTTAGATAGTTTAAGAGCATCCTTATGCTTTCAAGGGATGCTCTGAAGAGATACACACACACACACTTGCACACACACACACTCTCTCTCTCCCTCTTTCTGTCTCTCTTGCTTCAAAGACTCATAGAATTTCTCCTCTTGTACCTGAGCCTTTGGGAGTAAAAGAAGCCACTTACTGGTCACTGTCAATACTAATGAATGATCACTGATACTTTAAATGGGACTGTGATACCCTAACAACTGTCATGTGACCAAGCTACCAGTTTAGTGATAATCTCTTCCAAAACGTACCTAGAAGCAAGCTCTAGTTCTTGATATTTGCAAATATCCTCTATGCCTGCGTTCTTGGATTGTGATCAGATTTAAGTTTTCATTTAATAAGTCTCCAGCATGTATTTTTTAAAACAATAGTCAACCTAATCTCTGAAACTATGGTTACCTTTGTTGAACCTGCCCTTTCAAGTATCTGACCTGTCTGGTTCTAATTCAGACTGGATCTCTATAGGGTAACCTCAGACTAGGGCAAAACAATGATCACTTTGAGCATGGTTTTTGTGTTAGACTAGCAGCCCTACACTACTAGGGAGCGGGTTCTTGCATATAACTGATTTCTGTTTGTGTGTGTGTGTGTTTGTTTGTTTGTTTTTGAGACAGAATTTCACTCTGTCACCCAGGCTGGAGTGCAGTGGCTTGATCTCGGCTTACTTCAATCTCTGCCTCCTGGGTTTAAGTGATTCTCGTGCCTCAGCCTCCCAAGTAGCTGGGATTACAGGCTGAGCCACCACACCCAGCTAATTTTTGTATTTTTAGTAGAGACATGGTTTCACCATGTTGCCCAGGCTGGTCTCAAACTCCTGGCCTTCAGGTGATCTGCCCACCTTGGCCTCCCAAAGTGCTGGGATTATAGGCGTGAGCTACTGTGTCCTGCCCATATAACTGATTTCTAAATCCCTTCTCCCTCAAAGCAAAAGTTGGTGACAACTTAGTCATGTGGATTTTCTTATATTCCTATATATGCCTTGTCCTTGTTAAGATCCAAGAACAAGGTAATAATTAGCCTAGTATGAAATTTTAAGGCATGTTCCTATAACTTATTTGAATGATCTTAGGAGATGTGCCATATAGTCTCATCAGGTGCCTTCATAAAAGCTAAATCTCAGCTCAGGTTAGTGTCACTGCTAGGCAAAGGGCCAGAATGTGACATTCTACCAGGGGCCTTCCCCAAAGGCCTGTTTCTCAGCCATTCTCCTGTTGATAGAATTGTCCTTATTCCAGCAAAATTTTCCTCACTTTGAACCTACATCTAAATATCAGTTATCTGTTCCTGTACAACAAATTACCCCCAAACTTAGTACTGAAAACAGTCGATGCTCATTAGCTCACACCACTTCTGAGGGGATGGCCTCCGGGAGTGGCTTATCTGGGTGATTCTGCATGAGGCTTCAGTCAAGCTGTGGCTGGCGCAACAGTCATCTCAAGGCTCAATGGGGATAGGAGAATCCTGTTCCACCTCCCTCCATCATAGCGTTGTTGACAGGAGGCCTCAGCTTCTCACTGGCTGTTGGCCAGAGGCCTCCATTCTTTGTCATGTGGACACCTCTCTGTAGGCCCTGAGTGTCCTTAGGACATGACAACTGGCTTCCTCCAGAGAGACCAGCCCAAGAGAAAAAGAGAGAGCATGAGCAAGCGAGAGAGTACCCGAGACAGAAGCCCAGCTTTATAACCTAATCTCAGAGTGACAACTGTCACCTCTGCCATAGCCTATTGGTCATACAGGCTGGCCTGGTAGAGTATAGGAGGAGACTACATATGGATGTGAATACCAGGAGGTGAGGATTATCCAGAGCCATCTTTGAGGCAGCTTACCACAACCTAGATCCACTCTCTCCATTCCTAACAAAAGACACGACAGACAGCACTAAGCCTACAGCTTTGTGGGTTGTTTTTTTCTGTTTTGAGGTGGAGTCTTGCTCTGTTGCCCAGGCTGGAGTGCAGTGGCACAATCTCAGTTCACTGCAGCCTCTGTCTCCTGGGTTCAAGTGATTCTCGTGCCTCAGCCTCCTGAGTAGCTGGGACTACAGGCACATGCCAACACCCCTGGCTAATTTTTGTATTTTTAGTAGAGACAGCATTTCACCATGTTGGCCAGGCTGGTCTCAAACTCCTGGCCTCAAGTGATCTGCCCGCCTCGGCCTCCCAAAGTGCTGGGATTACAGGCATGAGCCAGCCCCACCAGCCTAAGCCCACAGCTTTGAAAGCAGAATCTTCACTAACACTGAAGACTTTAGAGCTCCTCCTTTCACCTTCAACTGAGGCCACTTATCTCCTAGAAGGCCAGTCTTGCTGACTGATGTCAAAGAGGACTTTACATTTCACTGTGTTTTTAAATAAGAAATGTGAGTTCCTGAAGTTTTATTATTGTCAAACATTCCAGATCATTATCTAATTTTCAAATGTTAGATGAAAGTCCCAGATCAAATAAGGAAACTCTTGGATTTCTTTTGTTCAATTAGTAATTATAAGTACAATCTGTTAGTCATGGCAGAGACCATTACATCACATTAAAAAAAAATGTACAGACTTGCTGGAAAGCAAAGATGTTACTAACACTCTGGCTGGGCCTGCTGTACTTCTCCTCATTTGTAGGTTATCAGTAGCAAGTTGTAGTGTCAACTTTATTCTCTTCTCTGCTCCAAAAATGAAAAGTCTAGAACAGCAGATGACAATTCAAAGACTTTTTTGTTGATGCATCCTGAACTCTGTGGTTCAGTAAACATTCCTCCACCAGTTGTACCTGTATGTTGGGTTGTATGCCAGCCATTAAGCTTTGCAACTAGGATCATGAGGGCCATAGATGTTTTCTTTTGTTGTGTCATATATTTGTTGTGGTGAATTAAACTCAATCTGTTGCATCATACAGCTTGAATCAGAATGAAGTAAATTTTTTTTCTCCTATTATTTCTAAGAAAAAAAGTGCTTCAGCTGGCTATTTGTATAATTTTGAAAGTTTTACATAATAAACTTTGTCATATAATAAAATCTTTGTTGCTTCTTTTGAAATGACATGGCTCAAAGAAAGGCTTTATACCAAAGTCAGCCTAGCAGGAAGTGTTCCTCAGCTTCTTCTCCCTAATTTATCCTCATTAAAATAAACATTTTAACTTTTTTTTTATTACTAGAACATCAGAACAGACATCGTCATGGATGTTGGCTGCAGTATAAATCCAGCCGTTGACATAGGCCAGGTATGTGTAACTGATGTGTCTCACTTTCTGTTTGTAAAAGCCAAAAGTGCAGTGGGGTCTGCAGGGGAGCATTCCATCAGGCTTATTCGTCATCTTATTTTTCTAACCCTTTAGTCAACTCTATTCAGACCAACTGCAGAGCTCAAATGTTTTACTGTTTAAAATGGGGAAGGAAATAAAGGTGTTTTAGGTAGTTTTTGAAGAAACATACAATCTGTGACTAAGGAGCTTGAATGAGGCAAGACCAAGCCTACAGGTGACTGATGAGCTCCAAACTACTGGGACATAAGTAGAGTTAGTGCCCAGTGCTGAGCCTTAGCCACACGATGGGCTTCAGCTTCGAGGAGTTTGAAGTCGTGTTGGGATAACAAGCCTCAAGTCATTAGAGCAGTAGCTATTTGTAGGCAGCCTGTAGTGCTGGATTCTACCCACAGACATTTTCAAATTTAAATTTGAAATAGTTGAAAAGATTGGAAAGTCATAAATATCTAGTTTCTCTTGAAAACAGAAAGTTTGCCCACACTGGATCCTTATTTCCATGAGTGAAGTCGGTGGGCTATACTTTTAGAGTCCCACACTCTCCAATGACACAGGACCCACCTGGAATCTTCATATACTGGGTTTACATGTCTCGAACCTGGAGGCAATTCAGCTCATTACCTCTGATCTAAGGCACCATCTTGTGTCACCTCCCTCCCCACCCCCCCGCCCCCACCATCATGACATTGTGTTATTGGCGAATGGGAAGAATCTGTGGTGTGGAGAAGTCAAAGGAGGCTTAGGGAGGAAGTGGGTGTGAACCAGGTTGTCAAGGAAAGAATGAGAAATGACATTTGGGGTGAAAGAAGAGTGGAGGAAGTCACCCTACAGAAACACATGGAATTTAGCATGCCTGTTCATGGCTGCTGATCAGGCCAGGGCAGATGACTATGGGGAAGGCCTGTGTGGGAGGGGTGGGCTATGAGGAGGGAGTCAGAGAGCAGAAGAGGGCTGGGGACTGCCAGGGCTGGGTGGAGGGCTTTTAGAGACAAGACTTCACTTAGTGGGGATGGACAGAAGTTTTTGGAAGACTGATCTAAAATCAGTCCAGAGATGTGAGGCTAGCCACTTCGTGGGCAAGGAGGTGGGATGAGACAATGGGATTGTAGCTTTCACTAGCACCCTGGGGTCTCTGGACACATCAGTCAGGGGGGTTTGTCTGCCTCATGGGCAAAAAGCAAAAAAAGAGGGTGCTTGGGCTCCAGGCTCTGTGAAGACTCTTCCTGAGCACTCATTTCAATGGCCAAACCAAAATTAGAACCCAAGTCCTTTGTCTTTGAACTCCTTTTTTTCATGATTTTTATTTATTTATTTATTTATTTATTTATTTATTTATTTATTTATTGAGACTAAGTTTTGCTCTTGTTGCCCGGGCTGGAGTGCAATGGTGCAATCTCGGCTCACCGCAACCTCCGCCTCCCAGGTTCAAGCAATTCTCCTGCCTCAGCCTCCCAAGTAGCTGGAATTATAGGCATGCACCATCACACCCAGCTAATTTTTTTTGTATTTTTAGTAGAGACGGGATTTCTCCATGTTAGTCAGGCTGGTCTCACCCAAACTCCCAACCTCAGGTGATCCACCCGCCTCGGCCTCCCAAAGTGCTGGGATTACAGGTGTTGGCCACCACGCCTGGCTGACTTTGAACTTCTTTTAACTTAATGCTGAACAAGATGTTTAAATGGCTTTTAGGTAAACTTTCAGCAACATGCTCCAAGACACACTGAAAATGCTCTTAAACTGTAATTTTAAAATTCAAGCAAACAGCATGAAGTTGAAATGCTACTTAGTGTTGACTGTGTTTTCTCATACGTGGAAATTCTTTTTTTGTTCTTGCCTCAGATTGAAGGTGCATTTATTCAAGGCATGGGACTTTATACAATAGAGGAACTGAATTATTCTCCCCAGGGCATTCTGCACACTCGTGGTCCAGACCAATATAAAATCCCTGCCATCTGTGACATGCCCACGGAGTTGCACATTGCTTTGTTGCCTCCTTCTCAAAACTCAAATACTCTTTATTCATCTAAGGTAAGTGATGCTCTATGGGTAAATATGCATGTTTATATGATACCTGTTGGGTGACAGGAGGGCTACATTCGTCTCTTGGCTGTTTGGGATTTTTACCAGGATTGCAGAAGAAAAACTCTTATTAAACACTTTAATTCTAATCTAACATTATGATAAAAATTTTTAGTATTCCAAATCTTAGAACTTAACATCAACTACTATTGCCATCAGGTTCTATCTAATTTTTCACCTTGCAATAATCATCTTCATGCCTATTAATCATCTTCTGTATGTAGGTCATTTCCCTAGGCTAGAATTCTAAGAATGGGAATATTGGATCAAAAGATTAAATTACTTTTCGAAACAAAAAATTTACATAGGCCAGGCACAGTGGCTCATACCTGTAATCCCAGCACTTTGGGAGGCCGAGACGGGCAGATCACCTGAGTCCAAGAGTTCGAGACCAGCCTGGCCAAACTGGTGAAATCCCATCTCTGCTAAAAATACAAAAAAATAGCCAGGTGTGGCGGTGCATGTCTATAATCCCAGCTACTTGGAGGCTGAGGCAGGAGAATGGCTCAAACCTGAGAGGCGGAGGTTGCAGTGAGCTGAGATTGCATCACTACACTCCAGTGTCATGCTTGGGCAACAGAGCCAGACTCTGTCTCAAAAAAAAAAAAATTTTACATATGTAGTATGTAATATTTTTATATATGCACATATGCTATAAATATGCACATATATACATAGAGAGAGGTATAATCTAGCTGGCATGCTTCCCTTCAAGGGTCTGGGAGAGTCGGGGGTGTTCCTGGGGTGTT
Organism: Hylobates moloch; assembly: GCF_009828535.3. Lineage (NCBI taxonomy): Eukaryota > Metazoa > Chordata > Mammalia > Primates > Hylobatidae > Hylobates > Hylobates moloch. Next base: position 41,630,508 of record NW_026652276.1, on the reverse strand, counting down.
CCGTGTTTTTCGCTATCCGTGACGCAGTGAGTGCAGCACGACAGGAGAGAGGCCTGCATGGACCCTTGAGCCTTAATAGTCCACTGACCCCGGAGAAGATTAGGATGGCCTGTGAAGACAAGTTCACAAAAATGGTACGTTCTGCATAGTAGAAAAAAAAATAGTGATCATAAAATTCTGAATTTTTGGCCTCTGTTCTTTTGGTAAGTTTTCGTGAACACACTGCTGTGGCTTTTCTTGCCAGAAAAGGTGACGGGAAACCGGGGGACATTTGAGCAGATGTGCAGAGGGGTCCTTGAACTTGTACCCCTCGGGTTGCATTTTTTCATCAGCCTGGCCCTGCTTGGCTCCATTCTATACTGTTTGACAAAAGAAGGTTCATTCCCATTAGTTTTATGTTCCTCTCCTGTTTTGCTCCCTTCCTAGGATATCTTGGTCAGGAATAGAAGTTCAGAAACTGTGTTCTGAACCTAGGACACCCAGGCCAGGAATATAGGCCCCTCTGACAGTCTGCCTCCACCCCAACCCCAAACGGGCACCAGGAAAGTGTGCTAGCAGGAACCCCTCCCCTCTGGCAACAGCGCCCATGCCGAGCAGACATCTCTACCCTCCTTGGATATTTTCAGGGACAGGGTTTTTAATTGTGGAAGAAAGTCATGCTGTTCACAGTTACCACCCTGACTTTGACTGAAGGGAAAGCCCCTCCCATCCTCCACTCACACTGGCTCTTTGTGGTATCCTTCATGGTTTTCCCTAAGCCCCCGCCATGTTGCTTTTTCTACTCTGGAGAAACAGAGACCCACTCCACTTTTCACTGGGTGGTCTTCAAGCGTGAGATGATAACCCCAGGAGCTCCCCAGTCCTCCCCTGGCTTCCTCTGCACTTCACAGGCTGTTGTTCCCTGATCTGTCATGGCCCTGGTTGCCCTCTGCTGGTGTTTAACCTACTTTATGTTCTGCTATTTTTCACCTAAGTCACAAACATTTCCCAGGTTTGAACATCCAAATTTGTTTTTATTCTAGATTCCGAGAGATGAACCTGGATCCTATGTTCCTTGGAATGTACCTATCTGAATCAAATGCAAACTTCTGGAGAAAATGGAGTGCCTCTTCCCAGATGGCAATCTGTCCTATCTCTGTTCTGGAAGATGCTAGATCTGAAAGACAGAGTTTCCACAGTTCAGAAATAATCTCACAGTGTTGGTTTTCTATGGAGCTGATTTAAAGTATTCCATTTAGATTTGATAGATATGCTTAAGCAATCTATAAATCATTTTCAATGTTATAAACACTAATTGGTTTCCTCTAGGGTGATATTCGCCATTACTCTGTCTCTTCGATCTATCCAGCTAAATGGAATAGGTGATGACTTGCATATGACTCATACTTGGCTTGTATCCACCAACAGAAATTATACTATATAGTGAAAGGCAATTTTCTAAATAATTTCATTACTAATATGAACTGTGAAGTTGTCATTTTTTCATTTGTCCCTTTCTGCTATCACCTTCCTCTTGTCAGAATGAATATAGACACTGTATCTAAGTGGGACCAAAGAAAAGATAGCAAACTTTCACCAAAGTTTTCATGAAAACCCAAAAGCTTTAAAAGTTACTATCAAGAAATTGAAAGGAAACCCACAGAATAGGATAAAATATTTGTAAATCATCTGTTTGATAAAGGTCTTGTAACCAGATACATGAAGAGCTCTTACAACTCAATAAAAGGCAAGTAATTTACAAATAGGCAAAAGAATTCCTGGATGGTGTGGCAGTTCCATTTTTAGTTTTTACCCTAACTACTCTGACTTGATCATTTAACATTCTATGTATCTAACAAAATGTCACATGCATAAATATTATGTATGAATAAAATTGTTTAATGGGCAAAGGATTTGAGTAGACATCTCTCCAAAGAAGATATATAAATGGCTAGTAAGCATATAAAAATATGCTCAAACTCATTAGTCATTAAGGAAATGCAAATCAAAACCACAATGAGCCACCATTTTATATGCACTAGGATGGTTGTAATCAAAATGATGGACAGCAGTTAAGTATTGGCTAGGATAGGGAGAAGTGGGAACACTTATCCATTGCAGGGGGCAGTGTAGAATGGTGTAGATACTGTGGAAAACAGTTCAGCATTTCCTCAAGGAGTTAAACATAGTTAACATAGAAGTTAAACATAGAATTACCATAATCTTAGGTATATACCCAAGAGAATTTAAAACATATATTCACCCAAAAATGTATACATAACTGTTCATAGCATTATTCATAGTATCCCAGAAGTGGAAACAACTCAAATTTCCATCAACTAATAAAATGTGGTATATCCACACAAGAGAGTTTTATTTGGCCATATAAAGAAATAAAGCACTATTACATGTGACAACATGGATGAACCTTGAAAACATTGTCTAAATGAAAGAAGCCAGGCACAAAAGGCCGCATATTATATGATTCTATCTATACAAAATGTCCAGAACAGGCAAATTCACAGACACAAAGTAGATTAATGGCTGCCAGAGGCTGCTGGGACCACAGACTGCTAATGGGTATGAGATTCCTTTTTGGGGTGAGAAAAATGTTCTAGAATGAGTGGTGATAATTTTACAACATGTGAATATACTAAAAACCACTGAATTGTAATTTTATAAAGGTGAGTTTTATGGTATGTGAATTATACCTCAGTTTTTAAAAAAGTATCTGTGGAGAGAAACAGAAAATGTGGGAAAGATTGAGAAGTTGTGAGAATCAAGAAGCCTATCCCAATCAATGGCTTTCCAAAAACATGGAAGCCTCAAAGGGAGGCTAAATAGCAAGGCATAGTCAAGGAAAAATGCCATTTCCGTTAATAGCAGAGAGAAGTCACATGGATCTCTCCCCTTAAGAGCAGATTTTCTCATTTATACCACAAGTATGTACAGAGCATTTTACTCTGTGCCAGGCACTGTACTAGGCACTTGGGATTTATCAGCAAACAAAATAGACAGAGATCTGTGTCCTTGAGAAGATCCTATTCTGGTAAGGGCAGACAGAAAAATTTTTTAAATAATAACAAGTAAATTACAGGAGTATGGTTGATGCTTGAGTGCTAAGGGAAGAAGTAGAAGTGGAGCAGGTTAAGGCCAGTGGAGAGTGATGGAGCAGGTGGCAGGTTGCGGTTAGAATAGGTAAGAGTAAGCCCTCCTGAGGAAATGAGAATGGAGGCTGTGAGCTAAGCAGGTATCTGGAGGAAGACCATTACTGGGGAGACAGGGCATTAGAGCAGAGTCTCTTGCAAGCAAGTGCGCCTGGTCCGTTTGTGGAGCAGCAGTGGGGCCCATGTGGCTAGCACAGAGCCAGGGATGGAGGCAGTCATGCAGAACCTGGGGGCCGTTATAAGGACGTGAGCTTTTAATCTAAGTGGCTGCAGAGCAGAAAAGTGACGTGGACTTGCTTCTGTTGCAAAGGATTGCCCTGGATGCTGTGCTGATGCAGGTCATTGGAGGGCAAAGGTCGAGGGTAGACGCCTCCTTTCTGTCGCTTTGCCAACTCCTCCCCCTCCAGCCCACCTCTGTAAATATGGAATTCTCGAGAGAGCCACAGGCCCTCTTTCCCAAGCTCTCTCCCTGGTGGGTGGCCTCCTTTACTTCCATGGCTGCAGGTGACTCTCTTGCTTAAGCTCTGGCTCTGTAAACCCAACTCTTGCTTTTCATTGCCACTTGGATGTCTCAAAGGCACCTCAAATGTGTCCCAAGCAGATCTCCTTGTCTGTACAGCTGTCCACAGGTTGCTAGGCCGGAAACGGGAAATGATCTGAGGTGCTTTGTTCTCTTTGCACACACATCTATTCAGGTATGAAATCCTGTCAATCCCACATCAAAGACAGTTCCTGAATCTGCCTCTCCCTCTCTTTATTTCCATAGCCGCTACGTTACTCCAAGCCACCTTCATTTCTCCCCTGACTATTGCGATAATCTCCTCCTGATTTCCCTGCATTCATTTTGCTTCCCTTCCAACCATTCTCACATTGAAGCCAAAGATACACATGAATTTATGGGCATGCACACATGCACATGTACACACAAAATCATCATGTTACACTCTTGCCTAAAACCCTTCAATTGCTTCCTATTCATCTCAGCAGAACAATGTCCCAAATCCCTAAGATGGCACCTGCACCCTAGGTTATCTAGCCCCAGCCTGTCTCTCCAGCGTTGGCTCATGATCCCTTCCCTTTTCCCGTCTGGGTTTCCTGTTGTAGCTCTCACTCTGGAGCCTTTGCCTGTGTCCTCTGTCTGGAGGGTTCTATCACTTTTACCCCTCCTTGGGTCTGACTGCCGCTATCCAGTACTGCTCAGCAGTTACAGGCACAAAAGTAACTTGAGGATCTTGTGAAAACACAAGTCGTAAGATCAAGCAAGCAGAAGTTATACAGTAAGAAGGAAGCAGAACATCCAGAACCAAGCAGGAGCAGGAGCGGGAGGAACAAGCCAGCAGCAGGAACAGGTACCCCAGACACAGTGACCCACGCCAGTGCTTCAGCATCTCTCCCTCCACTCACACCTAGAGCTGCTAGGCAGGGTGGAGGGGTCCTTAAGCTGATGCAGAAGGAAAAAGACAGAGCTGGGTTCACGAGAGGGTTGGCTGCATACCTGGGTACAATCCAGATATGCAGTGTTGGCAGTATAGCCCCTCTTAGAGGTGGCAAGGGGAAATTTTCCCAATGGGCGGGGCTTTGGGGAGCACACTGATTATCCACATTATGTGGAAAACAGGAGTGGCACAATCCAAGGTTAGGATATACATGGAACAAACGGTTTGGCCAGCTGGTCAAGGGCCTGGGTGGGGGGAGCTGATATTACAAGACTGGGCACAAGATGGCATATGAATGGGCATATGGAAGTGGGCACGATGTGTGAAGATTTTTGTATCACAGGCTAACACCCAGCAGGAAGCTCCCACTGCGCAAGATTTGCTAAACAATTAAGTGGACCAAATGACATGGCCATGTGACATTAGCCAACTCTGTCATCCATCACCCCAGTCAGTGCTCACCCAATGGTGTCAGGGATGGAGGCCGTGCACGGACCCAACAGCATGGGCTCCCACTTGCCATGTAGCTGATGCTGATTCTGAACATCCAATCTGCTCCCAACACAGACCAAAGCTGGTCCTCAATTTGACACCATCCCTCCAGGAGACCAACTGGCCATTTGGTGGCAAACTGACTACAATGAACCCTTTCCATTCTGGAAGGGGCAATGATTTACTTTAACATTTTCTGGGTAAAGGTTTGCATTTCCTGCCTGCAAGATCTTAGCCATCACCACTATCTAAGGGCTTACACAGTATTAGATTAATCATCATAAGATCCCATGTAACATCACACCGGGCCAATCTACAGCAAAGTAAGGGGATCTGCTTTACAGCAGCCTGGGAGTGAGTGCATGACTGTGGAACCTGCTGGTCACATCAGACGCTATCCTGCTTGGAACAGCTGTTCTGACAGAGCAATGGAACAACCTCGCGCAGGCACAGCTGGAATGCTAGCTAGAGGATGGTTTCCCTCCTCCAGGATGCAGGATGCTTGAAAATGAGCACTCTGTATGATGTTGTGTCCCCAGTGGATGGTTCAAACTGGCAGAGGATAGTTCGGCATTTATAACAGAGGATGGTTAGTACCTATTGTATATAATAAAATTCTTCAGATAGATAAATAAAAAACCTACTAAGAGAAAATAATCAAAGGAGAGAAGAATAAATACAAATACTCACTAAATGTGTAGCAAGATGGATAACCTCACCAAACAAGATAAATGCCTACTATGAACTGTCATTTCTCCCACATCCTGGAAAACTGGAAAGTAGGGGTAATGCTCAGAGCTGGAGAAGGCTGTGTACGTGATTTGTTATATTAAGGAACACATTTTAGAAGGCGATTTAGTTGGATTCAGCAATGTGCATAGCCTTCAACCCAGGAATTCCAACTCTAGGAATTTGTCCAACAGAAATACTTGCTCAAATGTCCAAAGATGAAGTCCAAGGATTTTCAGTGCAGCATTATTTATAATAGTAAAAAATTAAAAACAATGTAATGTAAATCAACAGATGACTATTTAATAATTTATGGCAATAATACAAATAGTTAACATTTACTGACAGCTTACCTTCGTATGTGCCAGGCACTGTTTTAAGCACTTTACTTCACAACAACCCCAAGGGAGATACTATTATTTTGACTATTTTACAGAAAGCAATTGAGGCATGGAGAGCCTAATTATTAGCAAAGGTAATTGCACTTTTTGCCATTGAAAGTAACGGCAAATACTGCAATTACTTTTGCACCAACCTATAACTTGAAAAAAAGAAAATTTTAAAATAGCATGAATAGTTTGAGTTCACTTTTTAGAAACTTTCAAAAATAATGTATGCATGTATGTATCTATGTATATGTGCATGGGAAAATTCTGTACAGATGCAAAGGAATCTGAAAATAGTTGCTTCTGCAAAGTAAACACTGGGATAGAGGATTTTCACTTTTTGCTTTATATACTTTTATTTTTTTTTAAATAAGCCTTCTATTTGTAATTTAAAAACAAATTATGAAAAAAAGTACATTTATCATCAAGAAACTCCCCTGAATGTAATTCATTTGCAAATATAGCACAATTTAGCTCCATGTCACTGACTAAAGCAGCTTCTTGTTGCTGCTTTAAGAAGATGGTTTAAGGCTGGGTGCGGTGGCTCACGCCTGTAATCCCAACAGTTTGGGAGGCCGAGGTGGGCAGATCTCTTCAGACCAGGAGTTTGAGACCAGCCTGGCTAACATGGTGAAACCCCGTCTCTACTAAAAATACAAAAATTAGTCGGGCCTGGTGGCATGCCTGTAATCCCAGCTACTGGGGAGGCTGAGGCAGGAGAATCGCTTGAACCTGGGAGGCAGAGGTTGCAGTGAACCGAGATCACACCATTGCATTCCAGTGTGGGCGACAGAGTGAGACTACATCTCAAAAAAAAAGAAGAAGAAGAAGAGGAAGAAGGGGAGGAGGAAGGGGGGGAGGAAGGGGAGGAAGTGGAAGAAGAAGAAAGAAGAAAGAAGAAGAAGAAGGAGGAGGAGGAGGAAGAAGAGGAAGAAGAAGAAGAAGAAGAAGAAGAAGAAGAAGAAGAAGAAGAAGAAGAAGAAGAAGAAGAAGAAGAAGAAGAAGAAGAAGGAGAGAAGAAGAGGAGAAGGAGAAGAAGAAAGAAGAAGGAGAAGGAGAAGAAGAAGAAAGAAGAAAGAAGAAGAAGAAAGCTTATTTCAGTGGGTTGTCCCCACGGCAAGGAGAAATATACATTGTTTAAGGGCTGAATTGCAATTAAAATTCCAGGTTGGCTTAAAGGAGGAGGAAAGTGGAGGTAACAGAGCAAGGCGGGGAGACAAAAGGGTTGGGAACATAGACCGACAGGAGTTGGTTGGAGGAACACAGTCAGGAAGCAGATACAAATGGCCCCTGGAGCTGCTTCATCCACTATTCATCCTCTTCCAGGGAGCACATGGCAAGCCTGTCAGGCAGACACAGGAACTGGTGCTTTTGATACAACTTCACAAGATTCAGCCAATAATGGTGGCATAATGTCACATTCCAAGGCGTCAGATGAACTTGGTTTGTTTGTGTGTGAATGGAAGAAAAGTAAGTTTTCTACATTATTAATAAATTCATATAAAGAAAGAAACCATGATAGAAGCAATCTTTTATTAATGTTTGCCAAGAAGATCCTAGGTTCAGGTGACTCTTGTGTGAGTTGCTGATTTGCTGTGTGACTGTGACAAACCTATATCAATGTGTATCTGTAGTTCTTAGGGTTCTTAGGGGAAGGGGAGGAGAGAAGGAGGAAGGGAAAAAGGAGTAAAGGAGAGAGAGATGGAGAAAGAGAGAGAATCTCTGTAATGCATGTAAAGGTGTCAGTATTACCAGATGCAACGCGTTTGTGTTGATAACTTCAGACCATATTTTGTAATTGCACCTGTATTTATCCAAGCCATCAGGCACCGACTTCTCTTTGCTAGGATTTTCTGCATCTCTCTCTTCCTCCCCACTTCCTCCCGCAGCTCTGCCTCCTTAAACTCTTATCCCACCACCACCATTGCCACCACACACACACACAAATTAAGGATCCCAAATCTTCCCATCATTTGCAAATAATTACAAAACTTTTGACTAGCAAGAATGGAAGAGAAGTCATCCAGAAAGCCAGGAATAAACTTCACAGTTCATTGACATTTTAACATGTTCTCCTTTATGCAGGGATTCTTAAATCATTTAAGTGAATGGGCCAAACAATTGTCTGGGCCCACTTTGCTCCGAGTGCTTGAGATTTAGCTAAGGCATCATCTATAACTAGAATTGGTGCTCCTTGTTTTTCACTCTCCTTGACACTGTGCCTGATGTGCAGCCCTATATCCTTGTTTTGAGTACCACTGGCCAAGAGGAAGAGGTAAAGTTGAAACCGAGCATACATGCCCTGCGTGTCACACACTCCACATGCGGCTGTGAAAAGAAGTAGAGGCTCAGAGTGGTTATGTAACGTGCCCAAGATCCCTCAATTAGCAAGCACTAGAGGGACCCTGGCTTTCATTCAACTGCTCCCAAAGAATCTCCCAAAAATCCCTCAATTAACAAGCAGTAGAGGGACCCTGGCTTTCATCTGACTTCTCCCAAAGTTTGGTTTTTTTCTACTGCTTCATATTTTCTCCACTAGGGAGATGGCAACTCTTCTAGAATTTCTTTGTTAAAGGGAGGTGCTAGTGGATTGTATGAATGTTTTCCTGTGGATACCAAAAGAATGCTATTTGTCTACTGCTGCCAAGGTCTTGCTTACTTAACTTTTCAAATTTGATCAAAGAACAAAGAGTATGTTTTGCAAGTGGTGATGAGAATTAAAACCCTTAGTTCAAGTCTCCATTCTTTTACTGAACTGTGAATGCAAGAATTTTAAAAGTGTATAGCTACCCAATATTTCATAAATTTTTATTATTTTCTTCAAGCCAGGGTTGTGTTACAATGCAAATTCTTGTTGGTTATCCTCTGAAACAAAGCCAAATATTTGTCCTGCCAAAAGAAAGTCAAATACAGTACAGCGTCATGTAACTCTATAATTGCTAAAGAGATGTTTAATCAAGCCAGGCAAATAAGATCAACCAACCTATTCTAAATGATTCTTACTATTCAGAAATAATGGGCCACATGAAAACTGACTCAATCTATATAATCAATTCCTCTGTGCAGGTCATTGAGAGAAATTCAGACCCTGAAGTAAATTTACTGTTTTTTTCTAAGAAAATATCATATCTTTTTATTTGTTTAAGAAAGCAAAGCAAATTAAAAAAAAAAAAACCTCTGGATACTGCAATTTCTCTTGCATTTATAGAACATTTTCCTTCTGCATGCATCATTTCAGTTTGTCAGTGTGATGGCTGGTCAAATAATTACCTGCCCTCATACAGCTTACACTCTGGTGAAGTTATTGAACGACTTGCCTTCCAGTTGGTCTCATTTAACTTCTTCCTCACACCTTCCAGGCTCTTTATAAAATCACACTAGAGATTATTTGAAGGGTAATGTGTTAATTATCTGACCAACCATCACAACCAACAAACTGAAATGGGCATAGGAACAAACAGAAACCATTTCAACTTCTGAGATTTTTAATTTTAACAAGATAGTTTGGAAAGAAAAATGGCTTTCTTAATTCCAAGTAGTAGACTCTTTATTTTTAGGTAGCCATAATACTATACACTCAAAATCATTTATGTCATGGCCCAGCTCTAACACTCACTCAATTAATTATATTCATATCAAAGTAATTACTATTATTATCATCTAAATACATATTTTCTTTTTCTTTTTTAACACTGCTGCTGTCACTGTGCCAATTCTTTTTGGCTTTACTGTGTAAACTCTGAAATCACTTCTCTGTCACCGCTTGCCTGGTGCCCGCCTACTTTTTCTGTAGACCTGCCGTCACCACCAGAGAAGGTGTAGGAAACACCTAACCCAGGATTCACCCAGTTCAGGTAAGAGCACATTTGAGGATAACAATGGGTTTAGGTAGCTTCTTTCATTGTCTGAGTGATCGCTTATGGTTTTAGAGGACACAGATGGCAGGTAAAGGTCTCTGTCTCCTTTACAAGAAGAAATATTACCCATTCTTAATTTCCTTTTTCCTTCTGCAGCTTTATTGATTACTATTTGAGGCTTATTACACTTCCATAAAAATGTGGAGGAAGTGGTGACGAGGTAGCGACCCCCCCCCACAAGCCTGTCACTTCAGACCATCTCATTGCCTCAGGGAGGAATTTCTCCCTAGGAATGCTTTGGGTCCTGCCACAGAGACATAAAAAAGGGATGATTCACATCTATTATGGTTCCTATAATAAAATAAGAAAAAGGATTGGGCACAATGGTGCACACCTGTAATCCTGGCACTTTGGGAGGCCGAGGTGGGAGGATCGCTTGAGCCGAGGAGTTCAAGACTAGCCTCGGCAACATAGCAAGGCCCCATCTATAAAAAAATAAACAACTCAGCTGGGCATAGTGGTGTGTGCCTGTAATCCTAGCTACAGGGGAGGCTGAGATGGGAGGATCACAAGCCCAAGAGTTTGAGGCTGCAGTGAGCTATGATCAGGTCACCATACTCCAGCCTGAGTGACAGAGCAAGACTTCATCTCTAAAAATAAATAAAAATTAAAATAATAAAATAAAATGAGAAAAACAAGGATGCATATTCTATCTTTGGTCTGTGTAAATAGTCATGCTGATAATTCTAGCCAGAAAGAATAATTTTGTGACCTGAATGTTTAATTTGGCATGTTGCTGTGTAACAGTCTTTGGTCAAGACTATAGATGTTGATACAGGAGCCAGAAAATAAAGAAAATAAGAAGAAAAAATGACAATATATGTTGAGTACCCCACACCAAACCAAGTTATAAACCTTTGGATATAAAGATTATGTCTTATTCTAAAAATACCCTCTCCCATCACAAGGAATTGGTGTTTCATAAAGGTTGTTGGCAAATCACTGAGTCAAAGGTCACAGGGGAGGAAGGTCACTAGCCTGTTGGTTCTTTGGCCCCCAGGAATGCCCTCACTACATCAGAGGCACGGATGTGTCTTTGTCTCAGGGCCAAGGCTTTCTTTTTTTTTCTTTTGAGGCAGAATCTTGCTCTGTTGCCCAGGCTGGAGTGCAGTGGTGCGATCTTGGCTCACTGCAACCTCCGTCTCCCGGGTTCAAGCAATTCTCCTGCCTCAGCCTCATGAGTAGCTGGGATTACAGGTGTGTGCAACCATGCCCAGCTTATTTTTGTATTTTTATTAGAGATGGAATTTCGCCCTGTTAGCCAGGCTGGTCTCAAACTCCTGACATCAGGTGATCCGACTGCCTCAGCCTCCCAAAATGCTGGGATTACAGGCGTGAGCCACCACACCCGGCCAGGGCCAAGTTTTTATAAGATTTTTAAACTCATATACTGAAGAGACATTAGTAAAAACGCCCTAAAGTGAATAAAACACCAGTTACCCTCCCAGGTCAGAACAAAAAGTGTGAAGTGGAAAAGCTGGAGCTCTCTTTGTGGAGAGAAGCCTTGGAAATAAGCCCCTCCAATTTAACTTCTTTTCAGGAGGAGGGGCAAGTGGGAGCAGAATGAGGAGAGAACACAATAAAAGTAGGTAATCCCTATGTCTGTGGTCTTGGTTAAATCTAAACTCTGCCGTTGAAGTGATGCACTAGGCTGACACTGAGGACTTCCTTTCCCAACTACCTCAATGGAATTTTTTCCCAGAAAGCCTCCATTGGCATCCGAAATGTAAACAACCATGGCACTTCCAGCTGCTACCTGACAGGCTCTGGACCTACCTGTAATTGTACCAATCAGAGGCCTCTGTTTCATTTCTGAGAGCCTCTTACCCCTAAACTTTTCACCTGGAGCCTTGTGTCCTTTGCTTTTAGGAAGGAATTGCTGAAGCCCACAGACCCCAATGTGGGTTCTACAACCTGGAAAAGGTGATGACCATCTACACTGTCCTGAGGAGCCGCCCAGAACCCTCCATAGAGCAATTAATGGAAATCTTGAGTGGTAAGTCACTAACCTCTTCAACTGTGGAAGAGTATTGTCCTTCCAAGAGGAGCAGAGATGCTAGAGCATTTTCATCCAAGGGATCAGGCCAAAAGGCTCAACAAAGATTTATTGATTGATCTTTATGATTCACACCTCTTGAGTAGTGTGGGCAAGAATTATCCATTCCTACTTAGCAGGAAGGGAAACTGAGGCAGTCAGCCAGAAAGTAAAGTCAATTTTCCATATGACTGTTACATTCTTGGCACCATATCAGTTGTTTCTGGTAATTTTAATGTAATATATGTTTGGTAGCATATGCTTATTGAAACAGCCTTTGTGTGGGTGTCTTTGATGCAATTGCAATGTTACTGGAATGGTATTTGGAAATATTAGGACTCTAAAATCTTTTAATTATGTATTTAGAGCTAGCCAAAAGAAGCAGCGACCCTTTGGGTTTTTTTTTTTTATTATTTGTTGTGGTTGTTGCTGCAATGGTTACTGAAGTGTTATTAACACTTACGAAATCATAGACTCTTAGGAATTGGGAAAAAACACTATGACTCATAAACTTGCATGTAATTAAAATGCCTTAAGACTTTAAAAATTACATTTCCACTGTTTTGTCCTTTCAGAGACTTTTTTATTCTGATTAAATTTCACATATGCATTCTATCCTGTCAAGATACTTTTAAATTTTTATGCTGCTATTTACAAATCTGATAAACACTGCCTGCTGTTTTTATATATTATTGACTAAAATATTGAACAGAATAAGCCAAGCAGAGAACTATGAGAAAATCAACACTTAACATTGAACTGTTATTTAATTAAGTACAGGCCTTTCTGTGATATGCATTTACGTTCCTATATCCTTTCCACAGAGGACCACAGGTAAGTCAAATGCCCCTTGAATCCCCATGCACTGTGTCTATGACATTGATCAGAGTCTCAGTCTAGAATTTTTATCCTAAAAGGGAATGAGACTAATGTTCTTGAGGTACCCAATCTCCTTTTAGGAGCCATCATTCCTAGGCCCTGTTGTCAATAATCCATTCCAGAATAGATTCAGAAAATTGCCTGAGAATGAAGTCAACCTCGCTTATAACCCATCTTTTTGAAAACCAGGATCAATGGTTGCCTGTCTCCAGTGTTCTAGCACCACTTTGGTTTATCATGATATCTCAAAAAGCTTATCGACCATGGTTTAACAGTCTCACTTACAAATTATTTCACAGTCATAGGACATAATTCATCTTGTTACTCTGATCCCTTGAGCAAATTTAAAGAGGCTAAATGCTCTCTTAAAATCTCCACATATCTTGGGCTTCAAGTCTCTTTTAACTGTGCTTGTCTGATGCTTTAGGTTCACCAAGCATTCATTTGTGAGAAATACGGAGGCAAAAATAGGAATGAGTTTTGCCTTCCCTCTGACATCTATTAACATTATTCCATCTTCTTTGAGCTGTGTATGTGTTCTCTGTTTGATGCATTTTTTTGTTGATAGTATCTTCCACAAAATCTATCTCAATTTGATGTTTAGCCTCTTGACACTGCTCTGTGTCACATGTTTCCCTTCATCTCCAGTTTTGTCCCATGGCTTTCATCATTTGTTCATCTTCTTTCTTTGTTTTTACTATCAGAGACCAATCTGAGTATAGCCCTCTTATTTCTTCTTCATTTACACTTGTATCCTCCAAATTTCATTTCTGAGTGCTTCTTATGCCTTTTGTGCTATATTCTCTTTTTGTAGTTTCTGGCCAATGGGAGAGGTCCCATTGCTGCTCTGTACCTTCTAAAATTGGCTTTTCACAGCCCACAGCCCTGTAGAGTAAAACCCAAGATGCTGTCCCCCAACTTTCTTTCACTTTCACATCACAGAGTTTGTGGTTAACTTGGCAGCCATTCCTCTCATTGATTCCCCTGACTTTTGAGACATAAGAGAATTTTTTAGCCCCTCTTTTTTTTTTTTTTTTTTGAGACAGAGTCTCGCTCTGTCACCCAGGCTGGAGTGCAGTGGCGCAATCTCGGCTCACTGCAAGCTCCACCTCCCAGGTTCACGCCATTCTCCTGCCTCAGCCTCTCCGAGTAGCTGGGACTACAGGCGCCCGCCACAATGCCTAGCTAATTTTTTTGTATTTTTAGTAGAGACGGGGTTTCACCGTGGTCTCAATCTCCTGACCTCGTGATCCGCCCGCCTCGGCCTCCCAAAGTGCTGGGATTACAAGCGTGAGCCACCGCGCCCGGCCTAGCCCCTCTTTTTTAAGAAGGGTGGTTGAAGGATCCTTTTCCAGCTGTATCCTTCTGTTCCAATTTTGTAATTTGCTTCAGAGATATCCCACCCATACCTTTCATTGGACCTGATGGACTGTGTTGTCCAACCCCCACTGGGAGTTAAAGATTGGTTCAATGGGTAGGATGGAGATGGAAGTATGAAGGAGTCCCACACTAGGGCTGCAGGAGATGCTTTGAAACTAGGTGTTCAAACAGATCCAAGAGTCAAAGAGGAAGCTGGGTTCAATAAACAAGAAGAAAAGTTTCAGCATTTTGCTGAAAACTGAGGCAGATATCAAAAGCCAAAGAAGGCTGGGCACTGTGGCTCACGCCTCTAATCCCAGGGCTTTGGAGGCCAAGGCAGGCAGATCGCTTGAGATCAGGAATTCAAGACCACCAGCCTAGCCAACATGGTGAAACTCCATCTATACAAAAAATACAAAAATGAGCCAGGCATGGCGGTGCACACCTGTAATCCCAGCTACTTGGAAGGCTGAGGCATGAGAATAACTTGAACCCAGGAGGCAGAGGTTGCAGTGAGCTGAGATCACACCACTGCACACCAGCCTGGGTGACAGAGCAATACTCTGTCTCAAAAAAAAAAAAAAAGTTAGAAAAGGAATAGTACGTCTGGACAATTATCTTCAGCAAGCATTATGGCCCAGAATGTGTGAACAAGAGAGCCTTAGGCAAATTTCTGGCTGTTTGTTTCTCTTTAAGCTCTTACCCAAATAATCTCTACCTCCTTTTTTCCTGTAAATTTCCTGGATTTCCACTTATAAATAAAAGTGTGTATTTTTACACCATGGAAAGCTATGCAGCCATAAAAAAGAAGGAGATCATGTCCTTTGCAGGAACATGGATGGAGCTGGAGGCCGTTATCCTTAGCAAACTAATGCAGGAACAGAAAAGCAAATACCACAGGTTCTTACTTATAAGTGGAAGCTAAATGATGAGAACACATGGACACATAGAGGGGAACAACACACAATGGGGCCTATTGGAGGGTGGAGGGAGAGGATCAGAAGAAATAACTAATGGGTACTGGGCTTAATATGTGAGTGATGAAATAATCTGTACAACAAACCCCCATGACACAACTTTACCTATGTAACAAACCTGCACATGTATGCTGAATTCAAAATAAAAGTTAAAAAAATTAAACAAGTAAGTAAATAAACCTGGCAAGTGTATGTTTTATGATCATCTAGTTCCTGCCTCCTGTGTTGATTTTCCTTCCTTCCTTCCTTTCTTTCCTTCCTTCCTCCCTCCCTCCTTCCCTCCCTCCCTTCCTTCCTTCCTTCCTTTTCCTTCTTTCTTTCTTCCCTTCCTTCTTTCTTCATTGCCAGATTCCGATATTGAATCTCATCTCTCTAGGTGTTGGTGGTGAGTATTAGACATGAGTAGCTTCATTGCACCAAAATTGCAAATCCTCCTCTTTTATCAACTATAGCCTATGCTTGGTATCTAGACACCACAATGACAGCTAATTTTATTGAGTATTTTCCATGTACCAGACACTATTCTCTGTTAAGTACTATATGCTAATTGTGTAGATGAAGAAACTGAAGTACAAAATGGTGAAGTTACAGCCCAATGTCGTACAACAGGCAAGTGGAAGAGTCAGAAGCTGAACCCTGGTAATTTGGTCATAGAATTCATGTTCTTAACCACCTCATCAAAACTAGTTATTTTCCCAAGACCATTTTTCTTGTCATTTTCTCTGGAGAATTACCGAGACCTCCTTTATTGTTATTCTTTTTTCTCCAATATAACTAACGTCCTCTTTGGTTTCATATTTTAGTTTCATCTATGTACATTTTTAGTATCCTAACTTCTTTCTTTCTTTAATGTATTCATGCACCACTCTATAAATATTAATTGAGTGCCTATTGTGTTATTAGCAGTAGGCGTGTGGTCCTTAACTTTAAGGAGAATCAGTCCTGACCAGGGGTTCTGATTCAGGTCTGATTCATATCTTTAAGGGGTCCATGTACCCACAAAGTGTTGTGCGAAGTGTTGTGTATATATTCAATTATGACTTTGAGGGCCTGTGTGAGAACCGATGGCCTAAAAAGATACAGAAATAATGATGATACAATGACATCCTGATTAGACCCAGGAGCCGTGCTTCCAAACATGCTTTTTCAATCTTTCTAAGAAATACTACATCTGTGTCAGGGTCAGTCTTTTCAATATTATAAGATATTTCAATACCATCCACTGCTATCAAAAACTGGAAAAGGCCTGAGATTTTATCCTACTTACAAGCTAACAACTTAGCCTGTCACAGTTTGATGGATGCCAACAGAAGACACAAAGCTCCTGGATCAGAGACAAAAGACTTGATTACTCTCAGCAACAACATAGCTAGAGCAGTAGATTGCATCAGCTCCCTGATCCCCAATTCCCACAAGGCAATGTGAAGAGGACCAGCTGACGCCCACTCATGCAATGAGTTTCATTACAGGAGAGGAACCCTGAACTTAGAGATCTCAAATCTTTCATAATGGGTGGTAAGCCTCCCAGAAGGTGACATTATTTATTCTACTAGACAGTAAGCATTCTTGCTTATTCTTCTGCAGGGAGACACTGTCTTTATCTTCTGACACTGTTTGTTATACAAGCATCCTTGAAAAGATAATCTGGAACAAAAGCAGTCAGTGCCTCTGGTCACAAGGAGTACACATCTCTAGCATGTGACTTGTACCCACTGTGGTAATCCCTCTGTCTTTGTCCTTTCTCCTCACCCTTGCCAAGAACTGAATCCTAAATGCCATCTGATAACACTAATTCAGTCTTGAAAAACAACTGAGATTTTTAATAATTAGGGGGAAGGAGTGATGTGAGGCCTACCTATAAACAAAGGAGACATGTCAGGGCAGAGATGTCGGGGGTCTTTGGGTCAAAACATTGTATATTTCCTTCTTCCCAGGTAATTTATGCTGCTGTACTGGACAGAGACCAATTATGGAGAGCGGAAAAAGTTTCAGTCCTGTGAGTATGAAACAACTGATAGCTGCAGAGCCAACAGTTCTATATTAAGTCGCAAATCATCATGTGCATTATGCAAGATTGGTTTCCAAGGAAAGCACAATATTGTGTCTTAGAGAAAAATTGTTCACATTTTACCCAACTCAGTGATGGTAACTAGGTATTTTTCTCAGAAACACAGACAGGTGGCACCTCAATGGCTTTTTGAAACTGAAGTTTATAACATAGCATATTTCAAGTGAAAACGAATTAGGCCATCTTCCTTACATCTTGTTTTGTTGATAGGAAAACAGTCTATTTCTCACACTGTCATTTCAGCAGCACTTTTTGTTGAGTCACAGCCAAAGTTAAACATTTTTGTGAAATAAATCCCTATGTCCTCTTGGAATGTGCTTCCATCTTTGATTAGTACTCATGGTAGATGGGGAAGAGAGAAGGAACATTTTCATCTTTTATGCTGCATGGAATCAGTAGCCATTCAGCAATGCACAGCAATCATAGAGCATTAGATTCAGACCTTCCTCTGCCCACTTCCTCCACATCCCACGCTCTGAAAAACACATAATTTCTCCACACTCTCACACAAACACTTCTGACACCAGATGTGTGGGGTTTTTTTTCCACACCAACCAATTCTCCAATCTTCAGACACCAGTTGGTATCCTACAGTTTAATCCAATTCTGACCCTATCTACCAGGAGTTAGTGGCAGCTCCCACAAGTTAAGGGCTGTCTCACAAGATCCCCTACATCACATGCCAATCACAAGTCTGGGCCTCCAATATTTCTCACCTACCAGCTATAAATTGGAGGTTCCCACGAACTCCTCCTTGGGTTTGGTAATTTGCTAGAATGGCTCACAGAACTCAGGTAAACACTTTACTTACATTTACTGGTTTATTATAAAGATATTGTCAAGGACACAGAAGAATAGCACTAGGAAAGGCACATAAAGCAAGGTCCAGAAGGGTCCTGGGTGCAGGAGCTGCTGTCTCGGTGGAGTTGAGGTGCACCAGCCTCCTGGCGCGCAGATGCATTCACCAACCCAGAAGGTCATAAATCTCCTTGTTCAAGGGTTTGTATAGAGCTTTATCTCCATCCCTGCTGTTCCCTGAGAGACAGGTGGGTGGAAGACCCTCCAATCACTTGGTCTCTCTGCTCACCAGAGCCATCCTAAGGCCATCCATGTAGGGGCCCTATCCTAAGATGTCTCATTAGCATAAACTCAGATGTGATCCAGAGACTTGTCATGAATAACAAAAGACACCCCTGTAACTCAGAAAATTCCAAGTGTTTTGAAAGCTCCGTGCCAAGAACCAACTGGGGACAAAGACCAAATTTTTTTTATTATACTTAACTGAAAAAAAAACCCAACCCTATAGGAAGTAGCTAAGAAAGACTATACGGAATCATTAATTTTAAAAATACAAACTTTTTATTGAAAAGATACATTATAAACTGCAGAGATTATATACCCAGAGATGTTTAGATTCCTATATTGTTAAAAGAATGTGGAAAAGTGAGAAAGAGGATAACAAAGGGGACATGCAAATAATACAGCTATGTGCTCCGTAAGACGTTTTGGCCAATGACAGGCAGCATATATGATGGTGGTCCCATAAGATTACAATACTGTATTTTTACTGTGCCTTTTCTATGTTTAAATACACAAGTACTTACTGTCACATTACGATTGCCTACAGTATTCAGGATAGTACCACGCTGTACAGGTTTGCAGCCTAGGAACAACAGGCTGTACCATCCAGCCTCGCTGTGTAGTAGGCTCTACCATGTAAGTTTGCATAAGTACACTCTATGATCCCACAATGACAAAATCACCTAACACATTTCTCTGAACATATCCCTATCCTGAAGCAACACATGACTGTACGTCTAAAAGAAAGGTTAAAGAATGGAGACTAGAGAGCTATGTAAACAAAATTGACATGAATAATTGATGTCAAATAATTATTATTCTGCATAGCAGTTGTAAATATTATGACTACTATCTACCTGAGCTGGAGAAGTAAGACAAATTACAATGAGATCTATTTGTTTATTTGATTATTTTTCAATTCAATTCAATTCATTCATTCATTATTTGAAATTATTTGGGACCTTCCATCATCACCTATACAGTCAGCCCTTCTTATCTGTGGGTTCCACATCCTTGGATTCAACCAGCCACAGATCAAACATATTTAAGAAAAAAAAAAAACAATAACAATACAAGGCCAGGCGCAGTGGCTCACGCCTGTAATTCTAGTGTTCTGGGAGGTCTTGGCAAGTGGTTCACTTGAGCTCAGGAGTTCGAGAGCAGCCTGGGCAACATGGCGAAACCCCATCTCTACAAAAAAATAGCCAGGCATGGTGGCATGCACCTGTAGTCCCAGTTACTTGTGAGGTTGAGGTGGGACAATTGCTTCAGCCAGAGGCAGAGGTTGCAGCGAGCTGTGATCATGCCACTGCCCTCCAGCCTGGGCAACAGAGTAAGATTCTGTCAAAAAAAAAAAAAAAGTAAAATAATACAGTATAACAACTGTTTACATAGCATTTCCATTGTATTAGGTAGTAAAAGGAATCCAGAGATTATTTAAAGTATTCAGGAGGATGTGTGTAGGTTACATGAAAATACTGTTCCATTTTATATAAGAGACTTGAGCATCTGCAGATTTTGGTATCTGTGAGTGCTCCTGGAACCAATCCCCCACAGATACTGAGGGATGATTGCATTTCATTTCCAGTTTCCCTGTGGCTTTAAAGATTATTTGAATCTATTTAATTGGCTAGATCACTGGGTCAGATAAGCATGGAGAAAAGACCGATGCCAGATTCCCAGACTGAAATAAACGGAGGGGCCGTAGCTTCAGCAGAAGGAAGAATTCTTCAGTGGAGCCAAATCTCTGTGACTTGGTGGCAACTCAGTGGATATTGTTCTAACTTAGGAGGCACCAGGGGCACCAGGGTTTTCAGTCCTCCCTGAGGCAACCTGCTTCCTGCTCCTCCCTAGTCTCTGAACCATAGCACACCACCACTGCCGCCACCACCACCACCGCCATCATCATCATCATCACCTCTAGTGGTATTTTACGACTTCAGGATTCTCTGATTTTTCCATTCTTGTTTTCTTCTATAGAGTTCATTTTGCTGCCAAATGAATGGGGAAAGTAAATGTTGCTTGGATCAAGAAAAAAGCAGGCCCTGAGAACAAAGCAAGTATAAGTCTTTCTTTTTCTGCCCTCTTTTACCTGTTTTATGACCATGAACTCCATTATCAGAATGCATAGCCTCAAATTCTGATTCCACTATCATGGAAACCTTTAAACCTTTGTTTTAAACCTTGGCTTTATTTTAAACCTTTGTTTCTTTATCTGTAAAATGGGATTATGACTATAAAGTGTAAATATATGATGTCTGTAAAACATAAAATATCATGCTGACCACATACTGTCTGGCCTCCGTGCAGCCCTTTGATCTATTATGATGAACCCCTGACTATTGGGGCTTGAGGTGTTGGTGCAAGAGGCTTTTGGAGTTCTAAAAACAATTATCTTTCTCTCAGTCCTTCTATTCCTTTCCTTCCATTTTCCCCCAATCGCTGCAAACCCAAGTCTACCTGGGAGAAAAGGACCCCACATACAAGGCCTGCAGGATATAGTAATTATTCAAACATGGCACCAGCATGGTGACACCAGCCTTAGCAAGATGGAACCTAGCTTGAATCCTAGCTCTGTAACTTTCCAGCTCCAGTTTAATTTCCTCCTTGGTATAACTGGGATAATATTTCAAGGAAGTTGTTTGGAAAGCTAAATTATAGACATAAATGAGGTGCTTGAAGTTCCAAGTACAGTGACTGCACATAGTAATTGCTTATTGAGTGCCAGTTTTTCCTGGTAACTGATGTTCAGAATTGCCCTTAGAGCCAATTTCGGCAAGAGATGGCTCACAAAAGCTGTAGAAATTAGAAAATGTCCAAGGAATTTAAAATTTCTGTGTATACATTCTTTGACCCAGTAATTTCACCACCAGGAATCTACTCTAGGGGAGTAATTGAAGGTAAGTCAAATATTTATTATATACATAGATATTTGTCACAATGTTACTTATAATTACAAAAAAAATTGGAGATAAACTAAATGTCCAACAATAGGGGATTGCTCAAGTATTTCACGGCATAACCATATGATTGGAATTTATACTATCTTGGAAAATCTCTTTTGTGCAATATTTAAAGAATTTGAAAATAAAAATGGTTTGAAGTGAAAAAAATTTAAAGATTGAGCACTCTGATACCAGATTTATAGAAAAAACATATAAACATAATATAATCACATACATACAGAGCAATCATAAAGAGTGGACGGAAATACACATAACATTGATAGTGGTTATCTCTACTTCATAATACAGTTGTATTATGAAGTAATTTTATTCCCTTCTGTAGATTTTTCAGCAATTCTACATGATGTTTTCACATGAACATGCATTAATTTTATAATCATATGCAAAAAGTTGTTTAAACAAAAAGAAATTCCTATGGATGGTACAGTAATTATGCAGAAATACAATTCCCTCTAGAATCCAAATTTGTTTGATTCCTAGTTATATTTTAAAGGGGAGGGGGAACTTTAAAGACTGGTATAGGCTGTTTACCCAGTGGACATCAAATATAACTGCCTGGAGTTACAGGCTGAGGCAGGAGAATCACTTGAACCCAGGAGGCGGAGGTTGCAGTGAGCCAAGATTGCGCCACTGCACTCCAGCCTGGGCAACAGAGTAAGACTTCATCTCAAGAAATGAGAAGGAGATTGGTCAAATACAGCAAGTGCTGAGAGACCAAGTGGGATGAGAACTGAAAGTAGTGATGCAGATGTCACTGTTAACCTCCACAAAAGCAGTAGGAGTGTGTTGAAGATAGAGAAGGAAAGAAATGGAGACAGTGATGCAAAAAGAATTTTGCAAAATCTTTGCAAATTTTGCTGAGGGAAAGGCAATGGAAAGGGCAGTAGATGGAGGGGAACTGAGGATGAAATTTGGGGTTTTGGCCTTCTTTATTAGTAGAAGGAGCTTGTGTACTTTTAAATGTTGTTGGTAAGCCAAGCACGGTGGCTCATACCTGTAATCCCAGCACTTTGGGAGGCGGAGACAGACAGATCACTAGAGCTCAGGAGTTTGAGACCAGCCTGGGCAACATGATGAAATCCCATCTCTACAAAAAGTACATAAATTAGCCTGGCATAGTGGCACACATCTGTAGTCCCAGCTACTCAGGAGGCTGAGATGGGAGGATTTCTGGAGCCTGGGATGGTCAAGGTTGCAGTGAACCGAGATCGTGCCACTGCACTCCAGCCTGGGCAATAGAGCCAGACCTTGTCTCAAAAAATAAAATTAAGTTAAATTAAATTAAAATAAATAAATTAATGTTGATGGGGGAGAATACAATTAAAAGGCAGGGGCTGAATGTTTAAGAGATGGAAGAGATGAAGTCTAAAGCAATGATTAAGGAATGCCTTCTTCATTTCTTTCACTGAAACAGTCCTTCCAATTCAAGAGGATCACCCTGTGCTCCCACAGAACTCTGTCCTTCCCCTATAGGCTATTTCCATTCCCAGTTGACTGCCTATTTACTCCCTAGGTTGTGAACTCAAGCCAGCTCCACGAGGGCACTGTTGAGTGCTGTGTTCACCATTGTGTCACCAATGCCTAACACAGTGATTCTCAACGTTTTTGTCTCAGGCTGCTTACACCCTTAAAATTATTAAGGACCCCAAAGAGCCTTGTTTATGTGGATTTTAAATATTGATATTTGTAGTATTTGATATTAAAACTGGAAAAGCATTTTAAACATTTATTCATTCGTTAATTTATTTAAAAGTAACAAGAGTAAACCCATTGCACATTAGCGTAAATAACATTGTTCATGAAGAGTAACTATATTTTTCCATAGGAAAACCAGTGAGAAGAGTGGCATTGTTTTACATTTTTGTAAATCTCTGTGATACAGGCTTAAAAGAAGGCAGCTGGAATCCTGTTATCTGCTTGTACATTCAGCCAGTTGTGATGACACATGTTAAGCACCCTTTGTAAAGCTCCACTGTACACTCATGGGAGAATGAGAAGGATGAAGGCAAATAATGTCTTTCATTACAAAATAATTTTGACTTTGGGGCCCCTGGAGATTTTATGGGGATCTCAAGGAATCCCTAGACTACACTTCGAGAAGCGTTGGCCTCCCCTGATGAGAGGAACACATGCATTATTTCATTAATCAGAGTTGTAATCCATTCCCAGGGGCTCCCATCTCTCTGTCATCTTTCCAGCAAAGCACATAACTTACAGCAACGTTTACAGAACCTTATGATAAAGCAATTCTCATGTAGCTAATCTGCCTTTAATTATTGCTCAATTTCCAGCAGCCTCTCCAGCATGATTTTTGTTCAGTGTTGAAATCATTCAAACTGAAATGATCTATGAAACTGGAAAATTCCACCAAAAGATCTGCCCTCTCAATGGCTCCCACAATGAACAAAACAATTTTGCATAAAGTATTTTTGCAAGGGTATCATCAAAGTTAATTTCAGATGAATTAAGCAATTCAATTCCTACTTGAGAAATGGTTCCCTTGTTCATTAGTAACTTGCAGAAATTATTTAAACCATTCTTCTTCCAGGTGCATGGGACTATTTCAGTTTCAGAGGACTCCGACCAAGAAGCCTGGTGCCCTTGGGTTCATGGTCCTGTTCACATTAACCATTTGTGTCACCTTGGCCAGTTCACTTTCCCTCTTTGGGCCTCATTGTTTTTTTCTTCTGTAAAGCTAGATCAGTGGTTCTCAGTTTTACTCATGTAATAAGTGTGAAGGAGTGATCAGAAGTCAAGGGCTTTTCCTTGAATGCCATATTTTTTGTTGAGCACTATAAAAATAGTGGCAAATTTAATTAGACCTTGTGGAATAGTAACAATTTTAGACTTAGAAAATATTACCTTAATAGATGATCCTGTACGGAATCAAAACTGGGAGCACAGAGCTCATTAAAAAAGAAAAGAAGAGAAAAGAAAAAAAAGAAAAAGGCTATCCAGTTAAGCATGGTCAACTATTTGCAAATTGCCCTCATAAATATTTATTTTATACTTGTTCATTTCATTTTATTGTCAGCTATCACAGCCATTGGTTTTAGAGAAATAGAGAAGAGGAAAACTTAGAAGAAATTCTGCCCATTAACTACTTCTGCTAATTGAGAAAAGTCCAGTTTTCCACTGTAGCTGTGAGACTCCTCAATCTTGCTTGGGAAAAAATAATGGCCTGTGAGAGGAAGGTCCCCATCGGCTTTAGTTAATCTAATGTTCTATGTTTTTACTGTATTTCTGCTGTTCAGCAATAGTTAGCCTTACTCCACACTTCAATGGGGCTGAAGAGCCACAGTGGCCCATACTTCAATGGCCTCTGAGAGCCAAAAGCACTTTCTATATCATCTAGTCAAATACCTAATTTTCAGCAAGCCGGGCCTAGAGAGGTTCCAGGATTTTCCTAAACTCACCTAGCTACTTAGTAGCCAGGCCATGGTTAGAACCTGGGTCTCCTGGTGTACTCTGTGTTTTTCAATCCTACATGCTTGCCTGACAATAAATGCACATATAGTTAATTCTCTAGTAATGCACTATATTCATTCATAACTTAGTCAATAATTATTTCTTCAGTTGGAAATTTGACATTAGACATCTCATCACTGATACATAGGATTCTTATAAGTCAAGATTTAGTTAAAATCCATTTTGTTCTTTTTAAGCTATAAGAGATGGAAAAATAAATATGCAAAGCAGTGGATTCTATTATGAATCAATTAGGCCACTATTCTATGTGTTTTGTTATCCATGGTGGGTTTCATTCATTCTTGTTCAGTTTGTGAGCTGTAATAAAGTCTGTGTGTTTTGTCATTGACATCAGCATTAAGTCTGCATTTGTCTACTGCAGAGAATGGCAGAGAATTTTCTTTTGGGGTCTCCATTTGAGACCCCATTTTCTTTTGGGGTCTCTGACTTTCCATGGGGAGAGAACTACCTGGATCACTCCAGGAACCCAGAAAGATCTTCTGAGGCTGAAACTTAGGTACCCCAGCACCCTCCTCTTATGATGGGAAACCTTAGTTCATGGGGAAGCAGGAGGCCCCTATTTTCACTTTGTATACAGAAAACATAGATTAGCGAAAGGAGATGTAAGTTGCAGCATCTACTCATAAATCAAAATACATTCCGGGGTGATTACAATTCACCCCCTGTGCCCAACTCGTTATGTAATTAATACATCTGGCTCATAAAGAGCAGTCTGGCCTCTCATTCCAACTCTAGAATGCAATTAAATTTTCTGAGGTTAAAATTTCCATTCTTTTAAAACATCAGTAAATAATAAAATGGATGTTTCTTTTATTGGGTTCTAGAGTGAAAAAATCCACAGATGATTTACTGCTTGGATCAAACTCAGTTCCAATACAGGGGAAATTACTGAGGAGGGAAACAAGGCACCGTTGTAATAGTTTTATTTCACTTTGTTAGGATCTGTAATTATCACTTCTGAATCATAGTGTGATTTGCAAAATGAAATCTAGCTGACTTATTTCCCACCAGTGATAATCCTTCTGTCTTTTAGGGCCTGATATGAAATTCAAAAAAGTTTTCCATCCAGTTATTGTCCATCTTGCAAGGGTTTTGGAATTATTTATAGTGATTAACATAAAAGAACGTGCATTCTCATTTACTGTAACAAGATCCTGATGTTGCAGATGGTTCTGGTAAAGCAAGCTCAGGCTATTTGACACTAAGCAAATCATGAGATCACGTGGCTGGAGGAAATCATATTTGACATTGTAATGCTGAACCACACAGGATCTTTAGAATGTCTGCTAGATTCAGAAAATCCCGGTAAAGACGGTACATCCTCTGTTGAGATTCAATTTTCCACACAGAGCTGGGGCTCAACAAATGTTTGTTGTTCACCCAGAAGTCTTTCAGCTGTCTCTAACTACCTCCATGATTCAGGGCGTACTTAGCCTTTTTCTTCCCTCCAGTAGCAGATGAGAACAGCTACCACATTCCCTGGTAAATAGCAAGCACCGTTTTCACAGGCCACAGTACTTCGCCAGGTATTCCTTCGGTTTTCCCTTCATCTAACTCAGAAGAACCAATTTTAACAATTGTCTCAAAGCTACCCAACAAGGAGAGGCATGGGTATTTTCCCCACAATTTAGGACTCAATTCTTTAGATCAACATTTTTTGGTGAAAAGTACAGGTGGAATAAAACTATTTTTAAATATGCATTTGTTTATTAATTTTATAGTTAATTAGGCTTTTACCAGGCACCAGGCACTGGGCTACCTGCTGGTAAATGAATCTCCCTGAAAAAAACATGAATTCTTCCCTAGGAACTAATAGTATTGTGGGAAATGTAGTTATATAAAGGAATAATTACAGAGTGATGCAATAAGTGTATTTGACATAAATATTTGCCTTTATCATTAGTGGAATATTTCTCCACAATCTATGGAATGCGTTCAGAATTGACTTTTTTTGGATTAGCTCAGTTTTAGTGACTTTAAATTTTGATTGAGGAAAATCTGGGATTTTTAAGAAAGGAAAAGACAAAAATACCCGCTTAAATGCTACATACACTAATTTTAAACCTATATATAACTAGTAAATAACTTGTAAAATAACTTGTGTTACGCTCCTCTTAAGACTTTTCCCTGTATTTTCTACAAACGAATTTCTTTGATAATAAAAAGTAGCTTTTTTTAAATGTTGCTTTTTTTCTTGTAGAAATGCACGATAAGAGCATACCTAATGCTAGAAAAACTTTGACCTAAAACAGCCTTTTCCATCATTTTGTAGTCCTCTGAATAACTGGAAAATTGTAGTTTATACACACACACACACACACACACACACACACACACACATACATACATACACACACACATACACACACCCCCCGTAGGTTTGTGTTGCTGATTTTACCTGTGGTTTCAACACTGCTGAGTCAACTTCATGGTGCTGGCTCTTTATCCGAAAGATTGATTCATTCTTTCAATCTTTGCCTTTGAACCTAAATCACCTTGTTGTAAATATCCTTTGAACATCCTTTGAAGTCTCAGTAAATATCTGTTTTATAATCTCAAAGGGCAAAAACCTCTATTTGTAAGTTTTCAATGCCAAATCACAGCCATGTTAAAACAGGTCAAATAAGTGTATGTTCTGAGTTCACGGTGTAATAGGAAAAGCCATAGAGACGTAGGTAACTTATGGACAGTTACCTTCTTTCTAGATGAATCCTTAGATTCCTGAGCTGGGATGCCTGGTCTAAGTTGGTCTATCTGGTAAGCAAAACAGAACCTTATTGGAGAAAACTCTGTCCCAAAATGTCGAATCTGTTTATGCAAATGAAAATCAAACCATCCTTAAGCAAATGGTCTCGGCTTCAAGAAGTACCGTAAAC
Source organism: Hylobates moloch (assembly GCF_009828535.3). Lineage (NCBI taxonomy): Eukaryota > Metazoa > Chordata > Mammalia > Primates > Hylobatidae > Hylobates > Hylobates moloch. The sequence goes on along the minus strand of NW_026652276.1, from coordinate 41,602,673 downwards.
AAGTCTTATTTAAAATGAGAGCCACGAAGCCTACTTCAGGTTCTTTTTACAGGAGCCTTTGCTGTCCAACTTCCCAAAATTAAAGCATGAGCTCCCTCTGCTGAGTGAATTCACACTTGTTGATGAAACAGAATCCAAAAACATTTGTATATTACCTATTGAACCGTTGTGTTCTTGTAAACATAAGCAATTATAAATATAAAATATACTTATATTTTCTTTTTTTCGAACTCATGATACAGAATGGGATGGAAAGGTAAAGAAAAGTAATTCACAAGGTAGAGATTCATTAGCTGAGGCTTTTCAGTTTCATAACAAGGGTCCTGAGCCACAGCTGCTGGTACGGCGATGCTTTGTAATCACCATGATGAGTTACCAGGGGGTGCTTGCAAGCAGCTGTTCTCACAACCACCCTATTACCCAGCTTTGGTTCTTCATAGCACTTATCGTGTCGGAAATTATAACTTATGTATTCAATTGTCTGGTTATGACTGTCTTCCCCTAGGAGAATGTTGACTTCCTGACAGTGGACAACGTGTCTGTACTTTCAGCCCCTAGAACATGCCTGACCCACAGTAGGTGCTCAGATTTGTGTTATGAATTGAGGGAGGCAGAAAAGCAGGCAGGCAGGTTAGCATATACCTATAGTGTCACTTGGGATTATGGTTCAACTAGAGAATGATTCAGTGCCAATCACATGGAACTAGATACAAATTTAGTGGGAAATGACAGAGATAAGAGAGCCAAAGGACGTATGGTGAAAGAGGTATGAAATTCAAGCTCAACCATAAAGACGGGAAGGACTTGGTGAAGTTAGACAAGGAGAAAAGCATGGTGCTAAGCACTGAGGATACAATGACTTAAAGAAAAAGGCCTGGACTTGGCTCTCATGAAGCTTATAATCTGATGGTGAAGACAGGTATCAATGAAATAAACAAATGAAATGCAAAACCGCAACTGTGACAAATGCTATGAAAGAGTGGAATGTGATGTTAGGGGAGCAGGTAATAGGGTGACCCAAACTTATTGGACAGTTATGGAAGGCTTCTCTCAGCTGAGATGAAAGGAAGGGGGAGTTACCAGGTAAAGAGGGTGGAACAGCACACACAGAGTGCGGGAGACTGGAGGCAGTGCCTGTTGCTGGAGCAGAGAGTGGGGGAGATGGTGGGAGAGGAGCTACCCAGCACCTGATGAGGAAAATCTCTCTTGATCCTTAGGGCGGAGTGCAAAGCATGGCTGTAATGGTTCCGATTGCTTTTCAGGGATTCTGAATCATGTTTACTCTTTTCCTTACTTTTCTATATTTACAAGGTAGTCTACAGTGAAGATGTGTTATTTAATAATTTAAAAAGGGATCCTTTATGAAAGACAGTGGTGGCATTATATGCCTACTCTGGCCTTTCCCACTTGCCCTCTTCTTTCCCAGGTTTACGGAATATTAATGAAGGTGTCTCACTTTCAGAGCTGACCCCGGTTGCTGGCCTCAGCCTGGCCTAGGTGAGGGACATCCTGGCGGATGCGGTCCCCAAGTCCCAGAGAACACACAGACACATCGTGCTCTCTTGAAGCATCTGAGAACCCTGGCTGGACAATAGATCAGGAACGTGGCAGTAGGTTTTCTGCGCCCATTATCTGGGTGTGGGTGGTTTAGTGAGGAAAGGTTGTATCATTCATGATTTCTACCAGTTTATGCTGTATCCATTGGTGTTTCTCACATGATTGAAACATTAGATTGCCTAATTTCAGACCCTTGTGGATAAGCCACTTAAATGCCCAAGTTTTCAGGATAGGGAGCCAGAGGGGAGGTGCTGCCTTCCTGGTCCACCCACCCATGACCTGGTTCGTATCTGCAATTGTCTGTTGAGAATCTATCCAGTCCAGAAATGTCTATCTTTAACAGCTCCCTAAGGGGTTCTTCGACTTGTTACTTACAGAGATAACTGATGGGTTCATTGAGAACGATTGACCTGATAACAAATATGAATGAGAACCACACAATTAACTCAACCTTTCAGTGTAATTCTATATTATTCCAATTATGATATATGATATATAGCTGTAAAATATTGACTACAAATATACATATAATTATCAACTATAAATAACACAGCAGCAGCATTATCCTTGCTAACCCTCAATGCCTCTGTATGAAAGAATCATTGGATTGTTTCTGTGGTCCAGTCTGCATCCTCCTCTTTGATTACTGTGGCTTGGTGTTTCTGCTGGCCTCTTCTGGATCCTGTGACATGCACATTCTAGGCTGCCTGATTACAACAGTTCTATCTTTATAGGAGGGCCTTTAACCAGCGAGGTTCATCTCAGTCATTCTAGCTGCAATTTGTTGCTCAAAGTAAATTCTTCAACGATGAAATCCCCATCAATGGCCTTTCCCAGGAGGCAGCTTCCCCAGACCAAAGGTTGTCAGGGTATGTTGCCCACAAGCCATCTCTCCTCTGCCCCCTCTTACATCTGAATCTCTCGTTATATTGTCACCTCTGTGCTCCTTGAATCTGCACTGCAGCCATGGGTAGGTTTTAGTGGTGATATCTTGGCTGGGAGATCAACTTTTCCCACCCTGCAGATGTCACTGTCTCAGGGATGCTGCCTAGTCTCCTCTTTCAAACCCTCTCTGGCTCAGCTCCTGTCTCCGCCTCCACATCTCACCCCAAACAGCCCTCGCTCCCTTTCTTCCCAGATACACTCTACTAACCCCACCCACCCATGACCAGCTGAAAGCACCTGGGGTTACTCTGCTTAACTATTTCCTATTATCAAGCAAGTTAGACATGCAGAGTTGGAAAATAAATTCTTCATATGTAAATCACTGGAGTCCTCTCCTAATCAAAAATTAGAAGTGGGTGGCATGGAAGTGATTTTCACGATTTGTCTTCACAGTTCTGTTTCGTCAATAAACAAAGGGATTAGTGATTCCTCTAAAACATTTTAAGATTTGCAAGAAAATCTCCCATTTATGCTGGCACTTTTTATTCTAATTGCTGAGACTGAAAAGTAATGTCATTCTCTGTTTAATTCAGCGTTCATAATAAAAGCCCTGAGGTTGCTGATTAATTTTTATTTTAGTCCTTAGGTAGTCAACTGTTAGCAGAATTTCAACTTCTGATCTCATTCCTGTTTTGGGTGTAGGCAATTGCGTACTCAACCTTGCTTCAAAAGGTGAGCTACTGAATTCCCTCAGAAGTGCTGATGTCAGTTTTATAAATGTATTGAACGCAGAATTGTGGAATAATATGAATCTGTCATTTAAATCATTGGATACCATGCTAACTTTTCATTTTGCTGTGGATAGAATTGGAAGCACAGACATTGTCAGGACAGTGGATGAAAATGACACACTTTAAGTGATCAGGAAGCATGTGTGAAACCATCTCAATCTGTCTTCTTATCTAGTCACTATCAAGAGACAAAGCACTTGTAATTGATTAATGTTATAAAGCAAGACTAGAATGTAATGAAGCATAGAGTTTTATTTTAGAGGCAGTTTTATTTTAACAGCTTTATGGCTTCCTTTTTGTCTTGGACTTGTTTGCTTAGGTTCTAAAGAGATCATTTACATTTTTAAAAATTTATACTTTGGTACTCTGAAGGAAAAAGCATACTTTTTTCTACCCTCACACACCACTCAACCCAGAACACTTCTGACGTCAGATGTGTGTGGGATTTTTCCTCATACACCAAGCAGTTCTCCAGTGGACACCAACTTAATTTAACTCAATTCTGACACTCCCTACCTGGAGACAGTGTCAGGCCCCACAGGTTGAGGGCTCAGCCGTACAAGGCTGCCCTCCTTTTCAGATGCCAATCACAAATCCAGGCCTCTGCAACTTGTGACCTATAGAATAGAAACTGGGGGCTCCCATGAGCCCTTTCTCAGGTTTGGTTAATGTTCTAGAGTGACTCACAGATCTCAGGGAAACACTTTACCTACAGTTACCCATTTATTATGAAGGATATTACAAAGGATACAGGTTAACAGCCAGATGGAAAAGATGTATAGAGGAAGGGATGTGGGAAGGGGTGTGGGGCTTCCATGCCCTCCCTCGGCATGCCACCCTGCAGGAACCTCCATGCATTCAGCTATCCAGACACTCATCTGAACCTTGACCTTTTGGGTTTTTATGGAAGCTTCATTTCGTAGGCATGATTGATTACATCATTGGTCTTTGGTGAGCCACTCAACTTTCAGCCTCTCTCCTCTCTCCATCCGGGGGTGGGCTGAAAGTTCCAACTCTCTAACTGTGAGGTTGATTCCCTTGGCAACCAGCCCGCATTCTCAGGCTAACCAGGAGCCCATCAACCACCACCTCATTAGGATAGAAGATGCTGCTGTCACCCAGAAAATTCCAAGGGATTAGAAGCTCTGTGTCTGATGTACCTATCACTTAGGAAATTACAAAGGTCTTAGGAGCTCTGTGTCAGGCCTGGAGATCAAAGACCAAATGTTAAAACCAAAGATTCTTCTAGTGCCCCTACCTACCAGGGTTGTAGGAGCTCAGGAACTGAGGTCAGGGACCACCATATGTATTTTTTATTATCTTGCAATTTCATAAGTAGCTTTTATGAGGAAATGTATAACTACAGTGAAATCCACTGAAGGGGATTCATGAGAATCACAAGATACCCTTCATAGTGCCAAGGGCCCATTGAATAATCCAGACCTTGTCAGGTACATGGATTTGAAAGGAAAGTTCCAGTAGGACCAGCCTAAGGAAGTGACTCTACATAGTGAAACAAAAGACAGAACACTTCTTGGTTTCCAAACTACATGAGAAAAAATCAGTCTCTTCTTCAATAGACTTTTGACCAAAGAGTATGATGGCCAATTTGACCCACTGCCTTACATGTCCAACTGGTTTCTGAATGTCTTTGACCTCTTACCAAAAATCAAACTCACCTTCAAAGGATAAAGATTTATCACCCCCGAGACTACAGACTCTGAAAGAATATCCCCCAGAGTTCCCACAATGTCATGACAGTATTACTGAGACAAATGTATAATCTCTCCCAAGCTGGCCATTTCAAAGAGAGTAACATTTATTCGTGTGGCTATGTTTTAGGATTTGGGTTTAAAATAATCACTGGACTTTAAGGTTGTTTCATTTATTGATGTTACTGCTGGCATTTGTATTTCATCGGCCAATGTCACTATGGCCGATGATTATCTCTACTCATCACTAGAACTCATGAGTAATACATCCGTTTTTATCACCATCACTCTCCAGACATTTCAACTCTTCAAAATCACTCACAATCTCTCTCCCCACAACACACCCCTCTGTCTGTCACTGTCACCACATTTACCCACTGATTCCCACCATTCTTCCCAGTAAGTTGCACACTGTAATCTTGACAGAATGCTCCCCATAAACTGGAGGATTTCTGCTCCATTAGCACAGGTAGGAGACTGTTTTCCCAAGACAAGGCTTCCAGATACATCTGGATACAACCAGAATCTGGGATAGTCACGACATTATGTGTGGCTATTTTTAAATTTAATTTTAATTTTAGCATATACTTTCAGAATAAGAAATCCTAAGTTTAATAATAGTAGTTTCAATAGTATATAATATCTTTAAATGAAATTGGTTTTTTCCTTCCTAGCGGAAGAAATACAGCAAATTCCTTTAAATGATCATTTTCTTGCAGGAGCAACCAATGCAAGCCTTAAACCAGAACAAGTCCCAGTTTGTTTTTTATTCCTGTCTCTAGAAAGATATGAGATTATAAAGTTTAAAATGTTCACTTTCATCTGTTTGCTTTTGTTGGTTTATTTTTATCTTGGATTGAATACAGCATAATAAAAAGTAGAATTTGTAGCAAATATTTTATACATGCCTAGGTGCAAACAATAACAGATTAGATGTCAATCTGCTTCATTAGAGAATTTCAGGACATTGCATTGTTCTCTTATCCTTCTTCTTCAAAATCTCTAAAAACATAGGATCCCTGGAATGACAAGTCATATACTTGAAAGAAATCAATAACCTTATCGTACAGATGAGGAGACTGGGGCCCAAATATGTTTAATTATTTCAACAAAGTTGCACAGTGAATGGGTGGCAGAATCATAACCAAAACCCACCATCAGCCTCAGAGTCAACTTCTCTGTGGAATAAAGAATAATTTATAAAATCTTTTTTTTTCTTTTCTTTTCTTTTTTTTTTTTTTTTTGAGACAGAGTCTCACTCTGTCGCCCAGGCTGGAGTGCAGTAACGTGATCTGGGTTCACTGCAACCTCTACCTCTCATGTTCAAGCAATTCTCCTGCCTCAGACTCTCAAGCAGCTGGGACTACAGGCATGTGCCACCATGCCTGGCTGATTTTTTGTATTTTTAGTAGAGACGGGGTTTCACCACGTCAGCCAGGATGGTCTTGATCTCCTGACCTCGTGATCCGCCCGCCTCAGCCTCCCAAAGTGCTGAGATGACAAGCATGAGCCACTGTGCCTGGCCTGTAAAATATTTTATTTTGGCTTTACTGCCCCAGATTGTTTTCTTCAAACTAATAAGAACTGCAGAGAAATATACAGGGAACCAAATGAGTTCTGATCATACTAAGATTCTGGTCCACTATGAGCAGTTCATGTATTCATTGATGGGCAAAATAAGGCTTTGACTTGCTCTTTGTTTAATGGCAATATCTGCTTCCCAACTGAAAACTTGAACAAACGTGGATATTACTATTGAATCTCAGTTCTTCAGCTCCAGATCAGTTCAACCAATAAATGAAAACCCATGGCCATTGCCAGAACAGAGAAGAACAGCACACTCATTTTGTTGACACCTTCCCCCACTATCATTCACTAATTCGATATTGATTGACACTCTACCGAGTGGCACATGAGCACCAAGGACAGATACATAGTGATGATTGCCACTATTAGCTGGAAATATTGCTAGGTGTCCCCCTGCCCCAGTTATAACTTAGAGACATGGTGGAATAAATTAGAAGAATAAAATTAAACAAAGATTTACTACTGATAACTTGCTCTTGATCAACAGAACCCAATATGCAGAGTCTGTGCTGGTTAATTTTAGGAATGCTAGGACTTCAGAAACATTTGCCAAATGAGAAGGCAGATGATGTTGTGAGAATGGTGCCTATGACACGTTCATGAGTTTCCAGGTGGGTGTCTGCAGCCAGGAGGGGGGGCGGGGTGGAAGTTGAAGAAAACGAAGCAGCAGGTCCTGTCCCCTAACACCCATGGAGCATTCTTGCCACCCCCTAGGTTTAACCTAAATCAATTTATGACAAAAGAATCAGATAAACCCAAATTGAGCGGCAGGCTGCAAAACAACTAGTCTGACTCTCAAAAATGTCAGCGTCATGAACAACAAAAAAGGCTGGAGAGCTTTCCTAGAGTAAAGGAGTCAAGAGAGCTAAGAAGATGACGTCTTCACTGCTCCCATGGGGGAGATCGTAAATGCAGTATTTGTGTAATTGGAAAAATTCAAATATGAACTGTATGTTAAACAACACTATTGTTTCAATACTCATTAATAAGTCTCATTATCCTTACAATGATGGTGAGGTTATGTAGGAGAAAGCCCTTGTATTTTAGGAGTTACATGAGGCAATATTTAAGGATGAAGTGTTATGATGTCAATAATTAACTCTTAGGTGATTCAGCTAAAACCACGTGACGGGGGTAGCCAGGGTTAGCTAGAGCAAGAGTGAGTGTATGTGGCATAATGTTAACCAGTGGTGATCAGTGAATCTAGGTGAAGGGTATATAGGTTATTATTACTTATTGTACTATCCTTGAGACTTTTCTGTAGGTTTGAAATTTATTAAAACAAAAAGCCAGGCACGGTGGCTCACACCTGTAATCCCAGCATTTTGGGAGGCCGAGGCAGGCGGATCACCTGAGGTAAGGAGTTCGAGACCAGCCTGGCCAACATGGTGAAACCCCGTCTCTACTAAAAATACAAAAAATTAGCTGAGCATGGTGGCGCATGCCTGTAGTCCCAGCTACTCGGGAGGCTGAGGCAGGAGAATTTGCTTGAACCCGGGAGCGGAAGTTGCAGTGAGCCGAGATCATGCCACTGCACTCCAGCCTCCACCGTGGGCGACAGAGTGAGACTCCGTCTCGAAGAAAAAAAAAAGTTGTTCTTGTTGTATTCCAGCGGGAGTTTGCCTCAGCTTTCTGACAGGCCTCACATCAGCAAAATGCCCTTGTGGTTATGAATGCTGGAATGAGAGTCCTTTTCAAAGACGGCACAAACACCATTGTGGACTTCAGTGTCTATATGGAGGAGGTGGCCCTACTACAGTCGGTGCAAATAAATTCTGTCAGCAGCTTATAGGTAGGTGATTTATTAACTTACACCTCAAACCAAATAAATGAGCACTGTGTGTTGACCCTACCCAGTTCTGTTTTCAGGCTATTTTTCTGAAGTCCCTTATAGGATGAAAACCATGGAGCTCCTGTAATTCATACAAACTTCCCCACGGCAATGAAAATAAAAGTCTGAAGACTATGCAGCAATGTTGATTTTAAAAATGCTTTTATACCAATCAACTATATCTTCATAATGAATTGTTTCTATTAAAAAAACAACAGCATAAAATAATAACCCCTTGAATAGTCAACTATGACAATTGACATAGTTATCAAAGGGTGAGGCCTGTGTCTCTTCTCTACAGAATCATAGCATTTTAGAGTAAGTGTATTTATTAAAAGCAATATTTTAAATTAAACAGTGTGCACACAGGCCCAATTGTGTGCTACGATGTTCCTATGTGAGAAGATAGATTTTATCAACTTTGTTTATACTTTTTAAATTAATTTTCTGATAAATATTACACACCTGTTTATCCCTGACTGTACTAAGTTGGTTGGATTTTTTAAAAATCTAGATGCTAAGATGAAGGAATGTGAAGTGAAGCTTGCAGGCTGTTCTAGATGAAACCACCCTTCCGGAGTCACCCCTGGAGAGATGGTGGAACATTGAAGAACTCTCATGATCAGTTTCCTCTTCAGATTCTACTCAGATGCTTTGCAGCAGTTAAAGAGGAGGGTAAAGATGTGTTTGTCTTCAAGATGCCCAGGGGAAGAGAGTTTGTTCCCAGTGCTTCCAGCCTCTCTCAGGCTGGGACGCTCAAAGGAGCACGATGGGTTGACCCTACCACAGTTCTGTTGTAATGTTTTCTTTCTTTTCTTTTCTTTCTTTCCCTTTCTTTCTTTCTTTCTTTCTTTCTTCTTTCTTTCTTTCTTCTTTCTTTCTTTCTTCTCTCTCTCTCTCTTTCTTTCTTTCCCTCTTTCTCTCTTGTTTTGTTTTTGAGACGGAGTTTCACTCTTGTTGCCCAGGCTGGAGTGCAATGGCACGATCTCGGCTCACCGCAACCTCCACCTCCTGGGTTCAAGCAATTCTCCTGCCTCAGCCTCCGGAGTAGCTGGGATTACAGGCATGCGTCACCACGCTCGGCTAATTTTGTATTTTTAGTAGAGACGGGGTTTTTTTCATGTTGGTCAGGCTGGTCGTGAACTCTTGACCTCAGGTGATCCACCCACCTCGGCCTCCCAAAGTGCTGGGATTACAGGCGTGAGCTACTGTGCCCGGCCCACGTTATTTTTCTGAAGTCCCTTGTTGGATGAAAACCACGGAGCTCCTCTATTTCATACAGACTTCCTCACGGCAATGAAAATAAAAGTCTGAAGACTATGCAGTAATGTAGATTTTAAAAATGCTTTTATACCAATCAACTATATCTTCATAATTGATCATTTATATTAAAATAATGACAGCATCTTTACTTCAGAACCCCGGTGGATATCCTGACATCTTCAAGAAACTCTTAAGTGTCCTAATAGACTTTCTTTTGACCCTACCTCAGGGGATGTACTCATATGAGGTCACTACGTTTTCTGAAAGAACAGAACAGCCAAGTGGAGCTGTGACTGTCTTTTGCCATGGCTTTGCTTTTTAATTTCCAACTGCTGTCATAGTGTCAGCTTTTAGGAAAGGATCAGCTGTGGAAATGCTGTATTCAAGCAATAATCAGAAAATACAATGGAATAACAGTTCCCATTTATAGTAACAACCAAAAAATAACTCTCTAGGAATAAAACCAACGAAAATATGTGCAGGGCCTACATGAAAAGAACTTTTAAAATATATTGGTGAACTTAAAAAAAAGACAAATTTAAAAAGGGAAAGACATAAGCCTTAGCCACAAGGACACAAAATTTAACAATATCAATTTTCTCTTAATTTATAAATTAAATGTAACACATTCCCATCAAAACATCAACAATGTTTTTTGAAAACTTGATTTTAAAGTTTATCTAGAAAGATAAAAAATGTATAATAAGAATAGTAATGAGGGGAAACTAGCCCTATATAATATTGAAATACATTCTATTATTTGCATACTATTATCTAGTACATATTTGCATACTATTATCTAGTAGTTACACATTATAGGTACTGATACAGGAGGAGACAAACATCCCAACAGAACAATGTAAAATCCTGAAATAGGCCAGAAAATCAGGTCTCATTAGAAGCAAAAATGCACTTCAAGTAAGCCATAAAATGGAGTATTTAAGAAAGAATATTGGTAGAACTTGCAAACCATTTTAAAAACAAAGAAACATAAAACTGTACTTCTATTTCCCACTTTACAATAAAAATAAATTCCAGATTGATTAAAGTTTTAAATATTAAAAACTATACTAAATATATGCATGCATTTAAAAAAAAGTCCGTAGCCTAAGGAACATGAAAGCCAGAAGTCATAAAGAAAAGACTGATAAATTTGACTATATAACAGAGAAAGGCATTCGTATAAAAAGAAACATATTTACAGCAAAAACTTTTCTAAATCAATAAGAAAAAGATAAAAAAAAAAAAAGCAAAGTATACCCACTGGCAGGAAACTGGAAAAATAAACTATTTTGAGCCTCACTTAGAATTTTTAAAATGAAAATTAAAACAGCAATGAGATACCATTTTCCCCTATTAGATTGGCAACAATTTAAAATGTTGATAGTACCCAGGACTGATTAAATTTGACACATTTTTTCCTCTGAGCATACTTTTCATATAATAAAGTTACTGAAACAAATACTGTATTCTTAAAAATGGTCAGAGTTACTAAGAAGCCAGCAACAGAGGGCAGCAGAGACCTCCTCTGGGGCCTCCACGTAGTTCACGTTCCAGTTTTACAAAAGCAGCTTTTTCTCTGCTGTGGTCTCTGAGGTGTCAGAGCACAGCAAAAGGGAAATGCATGATCAGTTCTTGTCATCTCATTGGTGACAATGAGTAATCAGGTGGCAGTGGTGAGGTGGTGTCTCTGAGCCCCCTCTCCAGGCCAGAACAGGCACGTCCCACATGCGAGCAAGGCTTCTTGCTGTCAGAGCCAAGTCTGTGATGGCGCCTCTGTTCCAGGTTGTTACAGAGCTGGGCAGCTCCTCAGGAAGTTTGCCTTAAACAGCCGGTGCTCAAAATCTGGATTTTCTTTTTTTTTTCTTCTTTTTTTTTTTCTTTTAACTGAGAGTCCTTTCCCCTCAATAAACTTGACAAAGGAGGTCTAGGAAACTACCAGAAACTCTCATTTGCATTTCCAAGCAAACGCCCAGCAATCTTAGCCATATTAGCTGCGTGGCTTTGGGGTTAGAAAGGAGGTGAGGTTGGGAGGGGAAGATAAAGGATAAAATCAGAGTGAATAACACAGAGGAGGTCTAGCCAGCTGCCTTTCCTGCCTACAAGGGGCCACTGGGGCCACAGCAGGCCTCCTCCCCCCGCTGTTGCGTCCAGGCTCTTTGCCACACTGTAGACCCCTTTCCTCCTTTGGTCCTCTCTGCCCTCCCCTGGGTCTCCCATTTCAGACCTTGCTGTGCTTCTCAGTCCCCCACATGGAACTCAGACTCCAATTTCCATCAGTCAAGGGGTTGCCTCTTCAGGCACGTGTCCTCAGCTCCCACTAAGAGGTCCTCAGCTTTAGGCCAGCTCCGCTGACTCGGGAAATGGACGCCCCTGCACTGACCCAGCAATGCTTATCCAGATCAGTGTTCAGGGAGCACCTTTCTCTCTGTGTCCTATGGATTCAGGGTCTGCCCGATCAACGGCAAAGGTGTCTTTATGCATCTTCGGGAGGTTGGCCCTTCACTGGGTATCGAGTTAGGGAAAGTACAGCCTGAGAAATCAATATAGAATGCATGTGTATATACATACAGACATTTTTGTGCTTTCTTTTTATAAAAGTAAAACATGTCCTTTAATGGACATTCGACAAATACAGAAGAATATAAAAAGAAAATCAAAATCTCCTGTAAACCTACCAGCTATATATGGCCATTGCCAGAGTATTTTTTAAATACTGTATTAAAAACTTGATTCTCATACAAATCTTAAGTAAGCAAATGTCAAAGATTTATTTAACTCGACAGTGAGGGAACCAGCAAAATGATAAAACTGGATGAAAGTGAATTTGAGAGACTGAGCATATAGGCATGCCAGCACAATGACGAAGGTTGCTAGTTTAGGTAAAAAACCGGTTAATATCTTACAGGTAATAAAACTGTAACCTTTGAGGTTGCCTTTCCTACAGGACAGAAATGATTTGATTCTTTACTGGAAAAAAAATCTACATGTTCTTATGTAGCTTCACAGAGTCTAGCCCCCAATCAACAGTAAATAAGTTCAACAAAGTAACATTCCCTTGGAGAATGAGATAACCATGGAATGGACTTGCTGGACTGTGTTCCAAAATGTATTGAAAGGCCATTCCGTGAATCTTGTCTTTTTTTCCAAGTTTTAGATGATATTTCTTAACATGCTGTTATAATTTTAATAGACTTCCTTGTAATTTTAAGGATTATTAGGGTATATATAAATATGTGAATACATAAAACACATTTTTATAAAGATCACATTATATATATAATCCTACATTCTTTTTTTTCAGATAATAGTATATCATAAACATTTTCCTATGACACTAAAGATTTTTCAAAACAGGATTTTTAATGGATATGTGTTTGTTTTTTATTCAAATGGATGCGCTATAACTTATTTAACCAATCCCCATTTTGGGGGACAAATAATATTTTGTAAATATTCTAAAACATAAATCTGCACACATTTCCCATGGTTTCCTTAGAACACATTCCTAGAAGTGGAATTTCTGTCTATTTTTTAGGTTCTTAAAACTGTGGCCTTTAGGAAGATGGTTTCAATCCACACTCTCAGCAACTGGGTATGAATGCAGCCCTTTCATCACAGCCTTATGAACATTGGTTATCATATCCTCTCATCTTTGACAAATTTCTCTAAATTAGAGAAAAATTATCTCTCATTATTTGAATTATATTACTTTAATTAGTGAAGTTAGACCTTTTTCAGATGTTTATTTTCTATTGATAACGCTGTTTTTATGCTGATAAAATGTCATAAAAGGTAAAACTAAAGATAGACCTGAAGGGAAAAATATAACAAAAGGGAAGCAAGAAGCCTCAGGGAAATGTGAGGGAAGGGACTTTGCAGGTGACCACGGTGGCTGGAAGGAGGACTTACAGTTGCATGTATGACATATAGCCATATTCACATGACCCTCAGGACCCCAGGCTAACCCGCCACTGAACACCCAGGACTTACCAGGACAGGGAGGACAGAGCAGTGTCAAAATTTATTTTCCAAACCAGACAGCCTGGTTCTCTCGCCAACTGGCTGTAGCTGGGTTGGTTGTTGGTCCAAGAAGGTTTACAAGATGGCAGGAAAAAAAAACCTATTATTTGGACAGCTGCCTGGTATTCATCCCCAGGATCACTGGGAGACATCTTCAAGGGACAGGAGTAGGCACTGTAACTGTGGTTACACGACATCACAGAATATAAGAACTGACATCCCTTAAAGAGCTTCACTCATGTGTTATGCCATTTGCCTGAATGGAGGGAGAGAAAGATTATCCTCACCAGACCTTCAAAGTCATAGAGTCCCAGATCAGTAGAAAACTCTCTTATCTTAGTTTACAAGTTCAAAATGTTGAAAAGCATGAATTTAATCTTGTACCTTCATTTTGTAGGTTCAGCAACTGATGCCCAAAGTGCTTAAAAACAAGCAAACAAAACCTCCTGCCCCAAATTACTTATGGCAGAACTAGGGCTATAATTCACATCTCCCAGTTTCCCATCTGACACTTGGCCAGCAGTCTTCCTGCCTGAAGAGGGATCTCACACGGGCTGGCTACACAGCCCCCTAAGTTTTATGATGGTGTTAATCAGAGCACATGGACTTCCCCTTGCCAATAGGGGAAAGTTTTACCTCAAGTGGCCTCTCAGTAAGATCTGTTTCATAAAACATTCAGGTTTTCTCAGAAAAGCAGAGTTCCCCATATACTAGCTGCCACGAAATCCATCTTCAGTCATGCTCCAGTCTCTGCCCTGTCTCATCTTCATCACACCTACCCTCTTTAGCTTTAGGTAGATCAACCACGAGGAAGAAAATTCCAGTTTAGGCTGAACACAGACTGGTTTGGAAAGGCCTGCACCATGTAGAGCAGGGAAAGGCACACCCATTTCTTAGTGGATGCTTCTGACTCATAAACACTCCTGCTTGATTGATTTGCTTTGTGTTTGACTTTGTTTTCTAAAAATAGTGTGTAGATTCCCAGAAGCCCCCTTCCCAAGACCCCAGTGGGATGCCCCATCATGCATCAGTTGGATATTAAACATGCCATGAGGGAGGCTATATTTTGTGATGACATGCCTGCCCTAGCAGAAGAGCTCTTCCTGACTGTGGTCACCGGTACCAAGCCACATGCTAAAATCATATAAGTAAATATGGACAGGATTGAGGGTCGGTAATACCTACCAGCCAGGTGCAGTGGCTCACACCTATAATCCAAGCGCTTTGGGAAGCCAAGACAGGCAGATCACTTGAGCCCAGGGGGTTTTAGACCGGCCTGGGAAACATAGTGAAACCCTGTCTCTACAAAAACTACAAAAAAAAAAAAAAATTAGACATGTGTGGTGGCTTGTGTCTGTGGGAGGCTGAGGCGGAAGGATCGCTTAAGCCTGAGTGGTCAAGGCTGCAGTGAGCCAAGATCATGCCACTGCACTCCAACATGGGCAACAGAGTGAGATCCTATCTCAAAATAATAATAACAATAATAATAATAAAGCACTCAAGGGATTATCTATTAGCAATTAACCCAACTCAATACATTGAAATATTTCACAAAAAAAGCAATCTCAACATATATCTTGATAAAAGAAAATAAAAAGCAGAAGGGCAACTGCAGGCTTGGGAGTGGATAAAAGACAAACCCCTGTCAAGAGAGGGAGCTGGTATCTGAGGAGCTGAGCACTATTATCTCAGAATATAAAGGGGTAAGAACAACTTCCTTAGCTCGTGATATCCCAAAGAGCTGATTCTCTCTACCTTTTTTTCTGAGTGTTCATCTTCAGAGGAGCCTGAGCTCCTAAGAGTGCCACATTTGAGCTTTGGTTTATTAAACAACCCAAGGGTACACCTTCCCTGGAAGGGGAGACTAACAAAATGCCCTCCCAAGAATCCCCTTTTTGACCTGCATCCAGTAAAACCAAAGTCCTCTACTTTCCACAGTGTTAGCATGGTTTCATGCACTCCTGGTGGCATCATGTGAAATATTCAGGGTTCTTAGGGTTTGTGTATTCACTTAGAAGAGGGCCACATTATCCTGTGCAACACTTGGCATCTCTGTAGGGTTTCTTCTCTCCCCCATTCCACTGATGCCTCTGAGGCCCTGGCATTGCCTGGTGTAGTTGATGTCATAACAGTTCAGGATGTTCCTGGTGACAATAGCAGTGAAGAAGAAAGACTATATGCACGAGAGCTGAATAAAAAAGCATAACCCAATGGTATGCTGTCTTCAACAGCACCATCTCACACATAATGATACTCAGGCTCAAAATAAAGGGATGGAGGAAAATCTACCAAGCAAATTGAAAACAGAAAAAAGCAGAGATTGCAATACTAAGTTCAGACAAAACAGATTTCAAACAAATAAAGATTAAAAGGATAAAGAAGGGAATAACATAAGGGTAAATGGTTCAATTCAACAAGAAGACCTAACTATCCTAAATATATATGCACCTAACGCAGGAGCACCCAGATTCATAAAGCAAGTTCTTGGAGACCTACAAAGAGACATAGACTCCCACACAGTAATAGTAGGAGACTTCAACACTCCACTGACAGTATTAGACAGATCACTGGAGGAGAAAATTAACAAAGATATTCAGGAGCTGAATTCAACATTGGACCAAATGTATCTGACAGACCTTTCAGAATTCTCCACCCAAAAACAAAAGATTATACGTTCTTCTCATTGCCACATAGCACATACTCTAACATCAACCACATAATTGTACGTAAAACAATCCTCAACAAATGTTAAAAAGCCAAAATCAACCAAAAACGCTCTTGGACCACAGCACAATAAAAGTAGAAGTCAAGACTATGAAAATCACTCAAAACTGTGCAATTACATGGAAATTCAACAGTCTACTCCTGAATGACTTTTGGGTAAATAGTGAAATTAAGGCAGGAATCAAAAAGTTGTTTGAAAACAATGAGAACAAACATACAGCATACCAGAAATCTCTGGGACACAGATCAGGCAGTGTGAAGAGGGAGATTCATAGCACTAAATGTCCACATCAAAAAGTTAGAAAGATCTCAAATTAACAACCTAACATCACAACTGAAAGAAATAGAGAAGCAAGAACAAATCAGAAAAAGCCCAAAGCTAGCAGAAGACAAGAAATCAGCAAAATCAGAGCTGAACTGAAGGAAATCAAGACACAGAAAAAAAAATTCAAAAGATCAACAAATCCAGGAGTTGGCTTTTTGAAAAAATTAATAAGCTAGACCACTAGCTAGACTGATAAAGAAAAAAGGTAAAAGATTCAAATAAACACAATTAGAAAAGATGGAGGGAATATTACCACTGACCCCACAGAAATAAAAACAACCATCAGAAACTACTATGAACACCTCTATGCACACGAACTGGAAAATCTAGAAGAGATGGGTAAGTTCCAGAACACATACACCCTCCCAAGACTGAACCAGGAAGAAATTGATTCCCTGAACAGACCAATAATGAGCTCCAACATTGAATCAAAAATAAATAGCCTATCAACCGGAAAAGGCCCAAGACCTTATAGATTCACAGCTTAATTCTACCACATGTACAAAGAAGAGCTGGTATCATTCTTACAGAAACTATTCCAAAAAATTGAAGGGGAGGGACTCCTCCCCAACTCATTCTACGAGGCCAGTATTATCTTAATACCAAAACCTGATGGAGACATAACAAAACAAAACAACAATAAAAAAAAAAAACAAAAAACAAGAAAAGCCGATATCCTTGATGAACATTGAGGCAAAAATCCTTGCAAAATACTTGCAAACAAACAAAATACTTGCAAACTGAATCCAGCAGCACACCAAAAAGCTAATCCACCATGATCAAGTAGGATTCATCCCTGGTATGCAAGGTAGGTTCAACATATGCAAATCAATAAATGTAATTCATCACAGAAACAGAACTAAAGACAAAAACCACATGATTATCTCAACAGATTCAGAAAAGGCTTTTGATAAAATTCAACACCACTTCATGTTAAAAACTCTGTCAGTAAACTAGGTATTGAAGGAATATACCTCAAAATAATAGGAGCCATCTGTGACAAACCCACAGCAAACATTATACTAAATGGGCAAAAGCTGGAAGCATTTCCCCTTGAAAACTGGCACAAGACAAGGATGCTCTCTCTCACCATTTCTATTCAACATAGTATTGGAAGTCCTAGCCAAAGCAATCAGGCAAGAGAAAGAAATAAAGGGCATCCAAATAGGAAGAGAAGAAGTTAAACGATCTCTGTTTGCAGATGACATAATTGTATATCAAGAAAACCCCATAGTCATGGCCCAAAAGCTCCTTCAGCTGATAAACACCTTCAACAAAGTTTCAGGATACAAAATCAATGTACAAAAACCACCAACATTCCTATAAACCAAAAACAGGAAAACCAAGAGCCAGAAAGGCAATCCCATTTAAGATTGCCACAAAAAGAATAAAATACCTAACAGCTAACCAGGGAGGTGAAAGATCTTTACAATGAGAATTACAAAAAGAAGTTAAGACACAAACAAATAGAAAACCTTCTCATGCTTATGGATAGGAAGAATCAATATCATTAAAATGGCTATACTGCCCAAAGCAATTTACAGATTCAATGCTATTCTTATCAAACTACCAATGACATTCTTCACAGAATTAGAAAAAAAAACTATTTTAAAATTCATATAGAACCAAAAAAGAGCCTGAATAGCCAAGGCAATCCTAAGCCAAAAGAACAAAGCTGGAGGCATCACATTACCCAGCTTCAAACTGTATTAGAGGGCTACAGTAACCAAAACAGCATGGTACTGGTACAAAAACAGGCACATAGACCAAAGGAACAGAAAAGAGAGCCCAGAAATAGGCCACATATCTATGATCATCTGATCTTCAACAAAAACTGAAAAAAAAAAAAAAAAAAGAAACGAGGACAAGACTCCCTTCAATAAATGGTGCTGGGATAACAGGCTAGTCATATGCAGAAGATTAAAACTGGACCCCTTCCTCACACCATACACAAAAATCAACTCAAGATGGATTAAAGATTTAAATATAAAACCCAAAACTATAAAAAGGCAACCTGGAAGACAACCTAGGCAATACCATCCTGGACATAGGAACAGGCAAAGATTTCATAACAAAAACACCAAAAGCAATTACAACAAAAGCAAAAATTGACAAGTGGAATCTAACTAAACTTAAGAGCTTCTGCACAGCAAAAGAAATTATCAACAGAGTAAACAGACAACCTACAAAATGGGAGAAGATATTGGAAAACTATGCAACTGACAAAGGTCTAATATCCAGCATCTGTAAGGAACTTAAACAAATTTACTAGAGAAAAATAAACAACCTCATTTTAAAAAATGGGCAAATGACATACACAGATACTTTTCAAAAGAAGACATACATGTGGCCAACAAGCATATGAAAAAAGCTCAATATCACTGATTAGAGAAATGCAAATTAAAACCACAATGAGATACCAGTCAGAATGACTACTATTAAAAAGTAAAAAAACTCATACCAGTCAGAATGGCTACTATTAAAAAGTAAAAAAATAACAGATGCTGGCCAGGTTGCAGAGAAAAGGGAACACTTATACACTGTTGGTGGGAGTGTAAATTAGTTCAACCATTGTGGAAGGCAATATGGCAATTCCTCAAAGAGCTAAAAGCAGAACTACCATTCAACTCAGCAATCCCATTGCTTGGCATATACCCAGAGGGATAGAAATCATTCTACCATAAAGACACATGCATGCGATTGTTCACTGCAGCACTATCCACTATAGCAAAGACATGAAATCAATCTAAATGTCCATCAATGACAGATTAGATAAATAAAATGTAGTACATATACACCATGGAATACTAAGCAAGCCTTAAAAAAAATGAGATCATGTCTTTTCTGAGAACACAGATGGAGCTGGAGGCCATTATCCTTAGCAAACTAACACAAGAACAGAAAACCAAATACTGCATGTTCTCACTTATAAGTGGGAGCTAAATGATAAGAGCTTATGAACACAAAGAAGGAAAGAACAAACACTAGGTTCTACTTGAGGGCTGTGGGTGGGAGGAGGGAGAGGAGCAGAAAGGATAACTATTGGGTACTAGGTTTAATACCTGAGTGATGAAATAATCTGTGTGACAAACTCCCATGACACATGTAACAAACCTTCACATGTACCCTCAAGCCTAAAATAAAAGTTTTTTTAAAAAAGAAAAAGACTATATGCACAGGGTGAAGTATTATAATAATAGCACCTAACATTCTCATATCATATTAATAATAATGGTAGCTGCTATTCCCTGTTACTATTTTCCAGGCGCCTTTATACACATGACCATATGCAGTCCTTCTAATGACCTTAGATTATTTGCTTGCAATAAGCCTTATTTCAGAACAAACTTAAGGGAATTAAGAACCCCATTAAGTTGGCACAGTTATCTCAATTTTGTGATGAAGACATTGGGGCTTATATAGTTTTAATCAACTGCCTGAGGCCACATAGCCTGCAGTGGCAGAGCCATATTCAAATCCAGCCCCACGCTCTAGGCTATAGGTCAACTGTACACACATCATCCCAAAGCATGTCCCAACTGGGTTGACAAGGGCTTCACTGGTGCACATTTTTGTTCCCTTCTGGCAGTTAATTGGTCTGTGTTTTCTGCAGGTGATTTGTGTGGGTCAGATTTTCTGCACTGTGGCTGCTGACAAACATGCTCATGCCAAGCAGGCCACAAAAGCGGTGAAGATTGTGTACCAAGACGTGGAGACTATAATTGTGAACATTCAGGTAATGTCAACATCTGCTCAGTCTTTTGGTCATTTGGCAGTGAGTCTTTCCAGAAACTTCCAGAGCATGTGCTACCATGGTACTTATGAATCTCTTTATCTTGTTGCATTTCCCAGCTGCTATGGAGATGGTATATCCTCTCTTGTAAGTTTCAGTCTGCCTTTCTCTTACCACCAGATACTTCTAGCTGGAAATGTGTCCTCTTAGCCCACAAGAGATCCCTAATTGTGCTCACTGCCCCTAAATACACCTGAAATGCTTCTGGTTTTCCCAACAGGAAAGTCCTAAATTCCAAACTTGACATTCGATTCTTAGGAAGTTCAAACCCTGGCCTCTTAGGTGGCTGTTAACATTTGCAAGTTTGAAATGTATTTCCCTTAGCTCCTGTCCCAGGTTCCAAGTTCCCTGGTCCTTCATGGCCCTCAAGTCTTCTTGCTCAACATGGAAAAGACTGCTCACTCTCCAACAAATATGAAACATGTGCTCTTTCCCTGGGCTTTTCTGCACTTTTTGCCAGCTTCCTAGGTGCAGTGATTCTTTTTGCACTTTCCTGATGGAGCCACTAAAGAGAGAAATATCATTATTACCTAGAGGAAGAACGGTGATAGGAATTACTTGCATTACATTGGTAGCATGGACACCCTTCTGTCACCTAAGGAAAGAAACTAAAAATTTATCCGCAAGTAAATACAGTGGAATTGAATCTCACATGAAGTCAGGTTCTAAGCAAACATAAAGAATGATCAAACTCGACCTTAACATACTACCCTACTACACCAAGATAAACCAGATAAAGAGGATTAAAAATTAAAAGGTCAAAAGTAAAATCCAAAAACATAGGAACAAAACATGGGAGAACTCAATAGTATTTCTACGAGTCAAACTCAAAATTCCTTAAGAGAAAAAGTTAATAAATTAAGTTACATAAAATAGCACACTTCCGCACAAAGAAAAAATATAGTAAGCAGTCAAAACACAAGCATCAACTGGGAAGAATATTTGCAAGGCACACCACAGCCATGAGGCTAATTTCCTAAGTATATAAGGACTTTCTAGAAATCAAGATGAAAGAGCCAAAAGAAAAATAAGCAAAGAATGCAAGCAGACAGCTAGTGGGAAAAAATATAAATAGGCCTTATTTATAGGAAGAAGATATGGTTTGGCTGTGTCCCCACCCAAATCTCATCTTGAATTGTAGTTCCCATAATCCCCATGTGTTGTGGAAGGGACCTGGTGGGAGGTATTTGAATCATGGGGGCGGTCACCTCCATGATGCTCTCATGCTCTCATGAAAGTGAGTGAGTTCTCATGAAATCTGATGGTTTTATAATGGGCTCTCCCCCACTTTCCTCTGCACTTCTCCTTCCTTCTGCCATGTGAAGAAGGATGTGTTTGCTTCCCCTTCTGACATGATTGTAAATTTCCTGAAACCTTTCCAGCCATGCTGAACTATGAGTCAATTACACTTCTTTCCTTTATAAATCACTCAGCCTTGGGTAGTCTTTATTAACAGAGTAAGAACAGACAAACACAGAATGTAACATTCTGAGGATCTTCTTGCCATTTGTATAAATGAAAAATCTGGCCACTAAAGGTAATAATGAAGGAATCACAGAAACAAAAAACTCCAGAGGGTTTTTAAATTCCCAAATTACTCAGAGAAAATCCAATGAAGAGCTGTAGATGACCACTCAGAAACTGAGGGTTAGGCACAAAAATAACCACAAATAATGCTCTATCTTGACTTCTAAAACAGAACAACAGCAAAGGAGCTCCTTAAACATACAGATTGCTTCCTAGCTGCCTGCTTTATTATGAAAAAACAAGAAATCCATGGCTTCCTGCTCTTTCCTGGGTGGTTCTACTCTGTCTCTTACTTGTGTAGTCAAGGGGATCACAGTTGTCCCTGAAACATCCCACAAACCTGAACTTGAGATCTCAAATCACTTAAAGTTGTGATCCTGGTTTTTTTTCTCCCCAGATCTGGCTGCCCAATCCATTTTATTCGGGAACATGGGGACAACACGTTGATAACTGGAGGATGGCACCCACTACGCAGAACATATAAGGTGAGCAAATAGGAAAGTCGCTACATGCAGCACAAATTCAGTGATTCACTAACTTGCCATTTCAAATATCTGCAGAGCGCTATGCTCACCCACACGTGATTGCTGTACTTTTTTATCAAGTTTTGGTACTGCACTTTGTGACTGTCAAATCACTGCCCATAAAAGATACGGGAAGATTTATATAGAGGGTGAAAGAAAGGCTGAAAGCAAGACAGAAGTGTGGGCAGAAGCCACAGCATTTGAAGATCTCCTCATTTCTGGGGGCATCCAGAATACAGACATGTTAAGGATTTGGAGTGATGCTTGTTCAAACTTGATTCATCCTATATAGTCTCAGTCTAGCTATAGAAAGCTCCCACTTCGCTGAAGGAGATTCTTCTGGCAGCTTCAGCCCTGTGGAATATAACCTGGAATCTAGAAGGGAGCAGAACATACTGCTTAGAACGTAAAATAAGGATCACAAAGCTCCAGCACTAAACCCTAGGGATTTCAGTTCATAAGAGACCTTTTGTTCTCATGGAGAGCTTTATCAACTCTAACTTACAAGCATGGACAATTTCTCACTCCACTGTTTGATTAGAATCAAATCTCTGCTCAGATATCATCTTCTCTAGGAGACCTCCCCAGCACAGCCCTGGCTCCTTATAGAATTGAGTTTGTTCAGTCAGCACCATAATTACAGAGTACTTCCCGAGTGCCGGGTGCTATCCACCTCTGCCTCCCAGGTACCTGGTGCAGCCTTCTAGACTTGTGCATCTCATTCTGCTCTGCCAGATGACTGGTTTCTTACGTGGGAAGGTTCCTTTCTTTGCATTTCTATTTTCCTAGTATCTTGGACATAAAAGGTGCTCAAAAAATACATGCTGAAATGAAGTGTGCAACAACCAACACACTCTAAAGGAGTCAGAGGGTCCAACAGGAAGAGGGTCAAATAAGCCTACTTTCCTTGGAGTGGTCTTTCATTCAACAGATAAAACATCTGTGCTTGAGACCTTTAACGGAATCTACCAGAGAGTATCAATTGAGCCAGCCAGAGCAGTGAGGGGATTGGGAACCATGTCATTAAAACTCAGAGTGTTTGATCTGAAGAAGAGCTCATGTGCAGTGTGGGCCAGTCTCAGCTGACAGGGAGGAAGGACTGCATACGTGGATGCCTAAAACATGCAAGACACGGTGACTGGTCAACTCAGGATGGAATCCCCCATCCCTCCCATCTCACCCCTGTCCCCTCCCTGCATGTCTAGGCTGGGGCTCTCTAGATGTTGGATTTCACTCCCTCCCCTTAGTCCTTGACAGCTCCTGCTGCCACACCAGAGCTCCCTGACACCAAGCCCTGGCGGCAGCCCCATCTTCACCTTTCTGATGCTTGATTAGGCAGCCCAGACCCCCACTCCTGCCCAGAATGCTGCCCCTCCTCAAATTTCTGAAAAGCTGTGGAAAGAGGGAGTAGAGCCATTCACTGCTCTGACGGGAGGCACAGCTAGAAAAGAGGATACAATAGGAAGGTGGGATTTCACATTGCATGAGAGCTGGCCAACACTGGAATGCCTGGCTTCCAGATGCTGTTCCTGCCAACAGAAAGGGATGCCCTAGGTAGCTTTCAAATTGTTTTACCATGGCCCATAAAATGCACCTTATGATGGGACCCAGCACATGTGCATGAACACACACACACCCACACATACACTCACACACACACACACAGAGAGAGAGAGAGAGAGAGGGAGGGAGAGAGAGGGAGAGAGAGAGAGAAAGGAACGAAATTACACAGGACAACACTTATTTGGCTACATGTCAGGCACTGACACTTCCTCTGCACTGCTTTCCTCTCCCCTCCTTTCCTCCTCCCTTCTCTTTTATTTATTCTTTTAAATATGCTGGTCCTAACTGAATTTTCGCATCTTACTAGTGAATCACAAGGGACAGTTTGAAAAGCACTGAGCAAGATGGTATTTCTGTAGGGGTGGCCACAGAACACCTGCATCAGAGCCTTGGAGATGCTTGGTTAAAATGCAGACTCCTGAGCCTCACCCAGACCTCTTGAAGCTGAATTTCTAGGGGTTGTTTGAGACCCAAGTATAAGCTCCAAAATGAAACCCTGCACTGGAAGAGTTTGGAGCAGATGGCCTCTAGATTCCTTCCAACTCCAAAGATGGGGATTTGTTGAGCCCCTAATGTACAAAGCATTATACTAAGAGTTATGGGAGACACAGATCTATCACATGGCATCTGTCCTGCTGGAGAGACAGCATGTGCATGTGGAGGAAGTTAAACAACAAGTTCATCGTGAAAAGGTAGCTCATGATTAACACAAAGAGGGATCCAGGCACATGATGCTCTGAGTCCAGAAGATGGGGACCTATGCACAGTGGTAGTCAGGGAACCCTCGGCAGTGAGAAAACCCCTTCATCCATTAATTAGGAAGAGTAAACTTCTAATGTACCATGCTTTCCACACTAATAACCATAAAAGCAACAACAATAACAGTAATACGTAGTTAGCATGAATGGGGCTATTTCATTGCTTACAGCATGTGGCTTTCTGTTAATCCTCTTTTGAGGCTGACAGCAATCCTCTGGGCTAGGTCGGCGGTTCTCAGGTGTGGTTCCTGGACCAGCAGCAGCATCCGGGAATTTGTTAGAATTGCACATTCACATTCTCAGGCACAGACCTGAGTCAGAGATTCTGAGGTGGAGCCCAGCAATTTGGGTTTTAACAAGCCCTCCACTTGACCTCCATTAACCTGTGAGTTAGGTTATAGTTTTGTCCTCCTTGTTACACATAGGGACACCAACACATAGAAAGGTGGAGTGGGCAGCTAGGTGCGGTAGTTCATGCCTGTAATCCCAGCACTTTGGGAGGCCAAGGTGGGCGGATCATGAGGTCAAGAGATCGAGACCTTCGTGGCCAACATGGTGAAACTCCGTCTCTACTAAAAATATAAAAATTAGCTGGGCATGGTGGCACACGCCTGTAGTCCCCACTACTCAGGAAGCTGAGGCAGGAGAATCACTTGAACCAGGGAGGCGGAGGTTGCAGTGAGCCAAGATCACACCACTGCACTCCAGCCTGGTGATGACAGAGTGAGACTCTGTCTCCAAAAAAAAAAAAAAAAGAAAGGTGGAGTGGGCTTCCGAGGGTCATTCAACTAGTAAGTAGGAGAGCCAGAGTTTGAACCCCAGCAGTCTGGCTCCGCAGCCACATGCTTACGAGGAGTGGAAAGGACTCCGCCTCACATTCTTCCAGTGCCCGGGATGTCGTACTTGAACCTCACGCACTCACAGAAGTAAGTGTTGTTTACCACTCACAGATTGGCTTTATGAACAATGGGAAAATCAAGGCAGCAAACATTGAATATCACATCCATGGAGGCTACATGTCACATGATTCTGAAATGGTACTTGATTTACAAAAACTTCTGGGGTTCCAGTTATTTGTGGCAATAAATTAAGTGTGAGCTTGGTTTCTTATAGTATAGCTTTAGAAGGTTGTGTCCACCAACGTATGCTCACTTTGCATGGCATGTAAGTTGTGAGCCAAGATGACTCACATAGTTTCCAATCTCCACCCCCTCTGTCTAGGAGGTAGCCAGGAAGCTGCTGCCTCTCAGCTTTGAGACACTTGGTGGCAGAGAGTCCTATGCCCAGTTTGCATGGCATGTAAGTTGTGAGCAAGGATGACTCACATAGTTTCCAATCTCCACCCCCTCTGTCTAGGAGGTAGCCAGGGAGCTGCTGCCTCTCAGCTTTGAGGCACTTGGTGGCAGAGGGTCCCCGAGGCTCAATTTCCATTTGCCACACTCTAGTTACAGAGCATCCCCTTGATGAATACCTCCCATTGTCCCCGGAAAACATCCATAGAGCAGTTCTCAATCATCCCTTTCTCTCTTCCCTCCCAACACCTTCACCCTAGGCAAGGCCTGTGGGGGTCAGGGAAGGTCACAGTTGGCATCTGGAAGGAGGGCCGAGGTTTGGGCCTGTCCCAGGCAAGTCTCTCCTCTGCTTATGCCCTGGGAACCTCTTCCCCACACACTCCCAGAATCTCCTCTCCTGCCCAGAGCCTGGGCCCCACCCTAGGCCTTTATCCAGGCCCAGCTGTCTCATGTCCAAAATTATATTGAGTCTTCCCACGGCCCCTTTACCCACAGTCTAATCCTTTGACAATAGGTATGAAGACATCACTGGCCCATTTGGCTTTCCCTGCAAAGTTTCTTTCTATTCTAGAAACTTCAGAATTCATCTTTTCTCTACCTACTCATCTTATCAGAGGGACACTCCACCTGTTCTCTTTGCTTTCTAATGATCCCCAGGGTAGAAATCCACAGCTCACTCCATTTACAGATGGAATTTTTATGACCCGCCCACACATGGTTTTATGAGATATATTCTCAAAAATTCTCAAAACAGATGTAGTCTAATTTAATAACAAATATGCATTATAATGCTTCAGAGGAGGAGATGCTGTCCTGAGGGCCAGCAAACAGCTGTTTGTCTTAACTGCACAAAAAGTTGGGAAGGGCTGCACCCACCTGGCAGAGCTATTCTTTCCACTCTTTTTTCTACCTGGAGTCAAACTCAGTCATTCGGAAGAGTCACTCTGTGCCACCAACACTGAAATACTTTGGTTGAGTCATGATCAGAAATTTTGGGCTTTGCTTGAGCTTGCATGGTTTAAATATGCAAGAAAAAAAATGGAAAAGATCCCAGGAAATATTACAGAAAATGATGTCTCCAACCTACAGAAAAAGAAAAAAGGTCTGAGTGTTCATAATACCGATAACATTTTGAGGGTGTTGAGTAACTTTTTTAAAAAGCAAAATTAAATTGTTTCCATTTCAATCAAATATGGAACATTAATTGGTTTAAATTGTAGAAAAATATTTTATTTATCCATTTATATAAAGACATATCTACTTAATTTATAAATTATATATGTACACTTAATTTTAAATTATATGCATTTTAAATTAAGTGTATATATATTTACTTATATATAAGTATAAATATTATATACTCATATATATAAATAAAATCCATATAATTTAAAATTAGATGGTCACCTAAGTAGGTATGAGATTCCCCTCTGTGGTGGTGCTGAGAATTGAATACAGAAACACATCTTAGAAGGGCTGGCGTTTCTCCTTCCTGCATCTCTGAGGCCAAGCCTGCAAGACCAAAGACCAATTTGCCTTGCAATACAACCTTCCAAAGATTTGGTTTTCCCCATGGCGCATACGTAACAGAGACTTGGATGACAGCTGTGGCAGCCAAATGCCACCTTACCACCAGAGAAGGTAACAGGAGATGATCGTCAAAAAAAAAAAAGGCTTTAAATAAAAGAACAGTCTTTCAATTCTGAAAGTTGCATTGTCTCTTAAATGCTTAATTTATTCTCAAAGTGTTCTTTCCTGCTGATTCGGTAATATTCCACAGCTAGTGTCTACTATGGACTCACTGTGGATCTTGTTGTGAAGTTTGGCATTTTCGTCCACCAGGTTAGAGATAAACGTGTGCAAAATGGTTGATAAGACAATTCACAAGCAAGAATTTGACCCAAAGGTTTGGGAGGCCAAGGCGGGCAGATCACGAGGTCAGGAGATCGAGACCATCCTGGCTAACACAGTGAAACCCCGTCTCTACTAAAAATACAAAAAAATTAGCCGGGCGCGGTGGCGGGTGCCTGTAGTCCCAGCTATTCGGGAGGCTGAGGCAGGAGAATGGCGTGAACCCGGGAGGCAGAGCTTGCAGTGAGCAGACATCGAGCCACTGCACTCCAGCCTAGGCGACAGAGCCAGACTCCGTCTCCAAAAAAAAAAAAAAGAATTTGACCCAAAGGATCTGATAAGATGCTGGAGAAATGTATGAAAAATTCTTCATACTACAGTAGGAAAAAAAGCTGTAAAACCATTTAACCAGTGGAATTATTAGAAGGAAAGAGGAATTGTCATTATCCCCATGAAATTCTCAGTTGGATATCCAAAGATGTTTTATCATCAGGTGATTTTCAGAAATGCTTGTAAGGCTGAAAAAAAAAAAAGTAAGATCTTGTACCAAGATCTACTGATACTAATTTTTAGAAAATAACTTAGTAATTCCAGAGGTTTTGCTACTGGCTTAGCAATTTCATTTCTTTTGCTCTAACAGCTATGGTGCTATTAACTGATGAAGAATTACTGATAACAAAGAAAGTCCACAAGGAAAACTGATATCTAAAACACCACAGTTCTAAAGTACAGATCATTTTGAGGACTGCCTTAAGTCACAATCCCATTTAACATCTCTTGTCGTGCTTCTGTGTGATCCTTAAGCATTACTTCTGGAAGGCTTCCCTGGCCTCCAATACCTACACTGCACTGTCCACTCCTGATTCTTAACTCAGTACAGTTGCACTATGTTGAAATTGTTGATTTCCCTTTAGGGTTCCTCACTGCAGGCTGTAAACTGCACCCATGTCTTAGCCATTTCTTTATTCCTCTCTTTATTCCTCCTAGCATAAATGTTTGGATGGAATGATGGATAGATGGATGGATGGAATGATGGATGGATGGATGGATGGATGGATGGATGGATGGATGGATGGATGGATGATGGATGGGTGAATGCATTGTTACATGAATGAGAAGGTGAAACAATTTCTGTGGGTATTGGGTCTTCCTCTGTAATTTTCTTGAAATCGCTCTACAACTTCTAGAAAAATAAGCTCAGATTGCTTGGTCCTTCCTACAAAACCACAGTGGAATTACAGAGAAGACATCAACATTTCTGCTCGTGATTTATTGTTGTTGTCTGTAGATTTCTCCCCACTCAAAAATATATATATATATCACTTGGTATTGGAGAAACAGCCAGACACTAAAAATGAATGTTTTTAAATCAGCGTCATTGAAATCAGAGATAAATCCCCAAAAAGGTAACGTTAGTGGGATTTTAGAATTTTTTTTTTTGCAAGAATTGAGTTTTGTAGAATTGTATGAAAAGATTATCGGAACAAAAAGGTAAAACTATCTAAACATTCCTACACCGAACATCCATGGGCTCCTTGCCTAAGAGACGTGTCTACTAGGTACTTCTTATGCTTCTAGCAAACACCTCCCTATAGGAGAGGGAGCAGCTCCAGTGCCTTAAATTGCCCCAAACTGGGTCATGTGTCTGGGTCAAACTGGGTCATGCATTTACTTCAGCAACTCCACTGCTCTATTAGCATTTTCCCACTGGTTAACTTGGAAACATAATCATTACTTTTTAAACAGAGATTTCTTTCAAATGTTTAATTAACCACACCCAGAATTGTGATTGAAAGCAAGTTAAGCCAGGGAAGACAATGACTAGTTTAGCTTTTTTTTTCAAATTAATATATATGTATACTTTTTAACACACCCAAAGTTGCCCAGCTCTAATACGCCCTTTTGTCACACCTGGTCCCCAGAACATTTTCATCCACCTTTCTCAAAAGGTAGAGTCCTGACGAGGCTTCTACTTACTCAAGACGTCCTCTGCTCTGCCCTTGAAGGAAGAGAATCTGAGATCACACATTCATAAATTGTACCCACCTGGTAAAATCTGTATTTTAATGAGGGATTTCTAGAGGTGATGCCTAAATCTCCATGTTTTCCCAGTTTAGGAACCCTTGACACCCTGGGAGCCCTATAACACCCAGGCTTGGACAAGGGGGCGCCAAGCCTTGTTTATGCCTGAGCACATAGACGGCTGCTCAGCACACCTCCTTTCAAAGAAAATTGTTAAAATATACTTTTAGTGGCCAACATTTTTCCTCAATGAAAACAGCTTTATTGTTTTGTGATTATACAAGTAATATATGCTTATTGTTATTGCAAAGAAATTGTAAACAAAACCAAAAGTTCAAAGAAAAAAATTAAAATCATCTGGAAGCCCACCATGCAGAGATAACCACTATTCTTTTTTTTTTTTTTTTGAGACAGAGTCTCGCTCTGTCGTCCAGGCTGGAGTGCAGTGGCGCGATCTTGGCTCACTGCAAGCTCTGCCTCCCGGGTTCACACCATTCTCCTGCCTCAGCCTCCTGAGTAGTTGGGACTACAGGCACCCCCCCACCACGCCCGGCTAATTTTATTTGTGTTTTTAGTAGAGGGGGGGTTTCACCATGTTAGCCAGGATGATCTCGATCTCCTGACCTCGTGATCCGCCTGCCTCAGCCTCTCAATACTATTCATATTTTGTCAACATCCTTTTCTACACCTCACGTATCTGTATGATTTTGAGCAATTGGGATCATTTTGTTTGTGCTGCGTTTAGTTGTGGACACATTTTTTAAGAGTTTT
This sequence comes from Hylobates moloch, assembly GCF_009828535.3. NCBI lineage: Eukaryota > Metazoa > Chordata > Mammalia > Primates > Hylobatidae > Hylobates > Hylobates moloch. The sequence goes on along the minus strand of NW_026652276.1, from coordinate 41,571,874 downwards.
CTTTCTTGTTCTGTTTTGTTTTTGGTGGGGAAAGAGAATGGTTCTGTTTTGTTTTTGGTGGGGAAAGAGAATGTTGCCTCCTCCTCCCCCCTTCTCCCCTCCTCCAGCCACCAGGTAGCCAGTGTTAACAGTCTGGTATATGTCCTTCTGTTTTTTTCTTGACGTACATGTAATCATAAGTTCACATTCACACACTTATACAGAGGTTTGGTATAAAATAATGTAATGTCTTTGTGTGAGAATGTTCCTCTCATCTCCAACTTACTATCTTTCTTCCTCACCTAGTGAATGAGTAAATAAGCACATTGAAACCAAGTATTAAGCTCCATGAAAAAGCAATAGTGTTGAGGAAGCGGTAATGAGGTAGAGGGTGAGGCTGGTGTGCAAAACCTCTCTGCCTCCCTGGAAATTCCACTTAACATATTCCTTCTCAAGTCACCTCAGTCGTCCTCTATGAATCAAGAAAGATAAAACCCAGAGCCCTGTCAACTCAGCGCACTGTCACCAGACACCTACTATGTGACTGGTGACATCACTGAGGCAGTGGGGCTGCAAGCGGGATTTATTAATGGAAGGTCTGAGTTTGCACCCTACTTTTGTACATTTAATGGCTGTGTGACCCTGACAAGTATCTAGTTCTCATCCCAGTCTCTTCATATGCAAATTGGGAATGATATAAGTATCACAGAATTATAAGGATTAATACAATAATACCCGTGAAAGTATTTTTAAGTTATGAAGTGTGTTAGACAACGTGGGAGATAAAAAGGAAGTGTGGTGCAGTGCCTAATTAAGGAACTAAATGTTATCCAAAGAAGTGACATGAACACAGATGGAATCATTTCAGCCCTGGAGCAGTTAGTTGCTGCAGGCAGGGCCATACACCCTCATGTCCAAGGGCAGTAACTCCTGTGGATAAGAGATGTGCTCACACACAGAGTGCACCAGCTTCATCTCATTAGTAGAATAACACCCTGCATCCCTCGATCTACAAAACATGCTAAGGGAAGACCCTTGCTCTGGGTCACATCCACCAAATACTCATGGCTGGGCCAATAGGAGCAGTGCAGACCCAAAATGCTATCTGTCCAAGGTGAGACACCTCCAGGAGAGCAGCTCCAACTTATTGGCTCAGGGAGATTCCTATAAGCATACAAGGACCACTATGACATAGAAGCCCCAGCAAGAAGGCAGGCAGGACTGCTGGTGAGGACACGGCTGAATGTGCACCTTTCTAATGATAAAAATTACTATAAACATCCTCAGACCTACCACTTTCACTGCTCAGACCCATACATGCCCTCAGACCTACCACTTTCACTGCTAGGAATTTTGAAACAACTTTATTGACATCTAATCTATCCACATACCATAAAATGCACCCATTTAAAGTGTACCATTCATAGAGTTGTGCAACCATCACCAAAACCTAATTTTAGAACATTTAGTCAGCCCACGTCCCCCAAAAAAAGATTTGTACACACTATCACTGCTAGAAATTTATCTGATGGTCATTTTCAAGAAATTTTTTGCCAAGATATATATGCAAAGATTTTCATTTTTGGAAGCTATTCTTATAAGAGTGGGGGGAAAAGCGCAGAGTGTTCCTTATTTGGAAACTTCTTAAATAAATTATGTTACATATATGATGGAATATTGTGCAGATATTAAAGCAAATTAGGTGGATCTATATATGTTGATATAGAAAAAAAATACCAAAGATTCATTATTAAATTTAAAAACAGCAGAATGGTGTTTTTACTCTTATACTTTTTAAAAAAAAATTCTATCACAAAAGTATGCCATATTTATAAATAATCACAAGGAACTGATGACCAGTTACTTTTAGGATGGGACAGGGCAGATCAGTGGGCAGGGGTGCTTTCATTCTCCATCTTGTACCTTTCTAAAATATTTGATTTTTTTAAGTATACACAATGTTCATTTTTCCCTCTATGAAATCTTTGAGGCCAGATATATTTTGGGATTCTAAATTTTTCTGATTTTAAAAGATCATATGATCTCTATACTATTTATTAAAGTCCTCAGCAGATTCTGGGGCAACATGCCACATTCAAGCATGGTAATATTTCTGCAGTGAAGTGTATGATTACTTAAACCAAGTAAGATTTTTTAAAGACTGTGAATCTCTCATTGGATGAGATCAGGACAAGTTTCTCCACCAAATAGGTGCTCAGGGTTTTTGAAATTCAGAATTGCTTAACAGACTGGGGACTTATATTAGCACTATTCGACTTTTCTTATAATAACCCAGGGTGTGAGAGCAATGAGATTACGGACAAATGAGATTTTGTTTTTTATATTTTGCTGTATTTTATTCTATAATTCTTTGCAAGTTTTTTACTCCCCGGAAGCAATTGAGAATAATATGCTCAGAGGAACAAGGAGAAAGAATTCACGAGGACAGAGTGTTCCTCCCTCAGTGACAACTAAGGGCAAAGATGGTCTGCTCCAACAAAAACAAGCTCTAAATTCTACTAGCTGTTAACAACTTGGGCCAATTTGCTATTGCTTTGCAGAGTTGGAACCGCAGAGAGAGTCACTCTCCTTATTGAATTCAACCTTACACTAGGAGAGACTCAGAAAGGAGGATAATGCAGGTGGGCCTTCAAAGTCTAACCAGTTAATGCCGCTGAAAATGGCGAGAGGCTGCTGCAACAGCTGATGACCACATTTCAACAGTGAGGGACTCGTTCAGGCTTTTCTTTGTTTCACAGATTTCATGGAACAGCACCTTTGCTATTCTCAGGTGGCACACACCTTTGGATGAAACCATTGGTCCTGTACCAGTGAAACTGTAGCTTTATTTTGTGGCTTTTGCTACTTCATTTGTGACTGCCTTACTGTCAAAAATTCCCATACAGATGGCAGAAAGAACAGATTTCTAATTTTATTTCCAGGCTGCTGCTCTAGTTCATATCTACACAGATGGGTCTGTATTAGTTGGTCGTGGCAGAGCTGAATTGGGACAAGGTATTAACACCAAAATGACACAGGCGAAAGAGGTTGTTTCAGTTTTGCCATCAGCCAGAATTGGACTTTATAAAATACTCCCAGACTGCACAATATCACCTTTGGGCTTTGTGATGCAATGACTAGAATTACCCACAGCATCCCTAGGACCTCATTCTGAATTACCTGGAAATAAGCCAACTGGAACTTGGGAAGAGGGCTTCACCTCCCTTCTCTAGTGGGAGGGGCTTCAACAAAACTCAGCTTCCCAGGGAACCAGTGGCTCCTCACCCCTGACCGAAGCAGCTGTAACTTTTCATGGGCTCCAAAGTTCAGTGAGGTGTGGCAGCATTCCCAGACAACTCCTGTGTATTAATTATACATATATTTGAGTGCCAATTGCACTCCAAATCCAGACTTCCTGGTGCCAGACAACTTGTTCATTCCCCAATCAAGTCCACTTCCTCATGCTTACTCTATGAAAAGGGCACCCATGATAGGGTCGGGGTCCCTCCTCTAGAATGCAGACCCACACTGGGACCCAAGACCTCCTTACTTGAGAACAGAGATCTCCCCAGGCTGCCCTGTTGGAAGAACAGAGGGCAGAAGCCCTACTGAGACAAATGTCCTGGTATCTGGGGAAGGGCAAGAACAACATCTCATTTTGAGAGGGGACAAGTGGAGATATCCCTGGTTTGGTCAGCTGAATTTGAAGACCAAAGCCAAGAGTAACTCATGCAATGCTGGTTACTCAGTGACCCAGGTTCCAAGCAAGTCTCACAAAGCTTTAATGAGTACCTGCCCCTAGAGTAAAGTAATGAAGACAATACCGAGGCTGTATGGGTCATGCCTCACTTAACGACAGGGATATGATCTCAGAAACACATCTTTAGGCGATTTTGCCATTGTGGGGACATCATAGAGTACATTTCCATAAACCTAGATGGTATGGCCTACTACATACTTAGGCTATATGGTCTAGCCTATTGTTCCTAGGCTCTAAACCTGCACAGCATATTACTACACTGAATGCTGTAGGCAATGGTAACATAACGGTAAGTATTTATGTACCCAAATATATCTAAACATAGAAAAGGTACAGTAAAAATCTGGTATAAAAGATAAAAAATGGCACACCTGTATAAGACACTTACCGTGAACGGAGCTTGTAGGACTAAAAGTTGCTCTGGCTGGGTCAGTAAGTAGTGAGTGGATGTGAAAACCTAGTACACTAGTGTAGACTTTATAAACACTGCACACTTAGGCTACACTACATTTATTTTAAAAATATTTAGATCTGGTGTGGTAGCTTACACCTGTAATCCCAGCACTCTGGGAGGCTGACGCAGGCTGATCACTTGAGTCCAGGAATTCAAGACCAGCCTCAGCAACAAGGGGAAACCCTGTCTCTACAGAAGAAAATATGAAAGTTAGCCAGGCATGGCGGCATACACCTGTAGTTCCAGCTGCTTGAGAGGCTGGGGTAGGAAGATCACCTGAGCCTGGGAGGTGGAGGTTTCAGTGAGCCAAGGTCATGCCACTGACCTCTAGCCTGGGTAACAGAGCCAGACCCTGTCTCAAAAAAATAAAGTTAAATTAAAAAACAAAGTAATTATGCCACAACTATGACAGCTATGATGTCACTAGGCAATAGGAATTTTTCAGCTCCATTATAATCTTGTGGAACCACTGTCACATATGTGGTCCACTGTTGATAAAGCATCATTATGCCACACAGGAATGTATTTAAAACAACCTTTCAGAGTAGGTATTAGTGCCCATATAATTCAAACAAAAATACTCTGAAGAGCAAAGGGAGCCATTGACATTAACACAAAGACAACCAGTGTAAACAGGGATTGTCCTGGGCAAAGTAGGCTGTGTGGTCACCTGGTTCTGGTATCTCCAGGTCACAGACAAGATCCCCATGGCATGGAGAGTATAAGTCATCCACATACTGAGAAGAAGCAGAGCTATTCAATCACAGGGATGTCTGACTCTAAAACTCACATTTCTCTACACACCACGCTGCCTTTCTCTGTGCCTGTGTTCTTGTGGTCACTGCCTGGACAGGGGTTTTCATAGCCTTGCTAAGCATGCAGCAAATCCTAAATGGAACCTCAACACATAAAACACATAGAAACAGAGCCATTTTGGTTGAACTGGGCAAATGGATCTTGCATTCTATCTGTCCTCCCTCTAGCCTCCACTTTAACCTCCTGGGTGAAAAAGCCCCACCTTGGCACTGGTTCCACAGGGAACACCAGAGTCAGCCCCTTGTCCAGAGTTGGAGACAAGCCACATGGAAGGTATCTGCAGGATGCAGGATGGATGGTGATTGTTGCAGGGTGAGAAACACAGTCGAGTTTGAAAGGTTTCCACATTTAATTATCTACCTGTCTTCTGTCCTTTTCCACAGAATACCTGCCAGAGCCTCGTGGAATGCCTTGAACCTATTATCAGATGGAGTGCTAGTGGCACCTGGGAGAAGTGGGTGAGTATCAGGTGTGGCTGAAGACTGCAGAGCTCCTGTGGGGCCACTGAGTGGAAGCACCTGTTCCCGGGTATGCTGCATCCCTGCCACTTCCTCCTCCTGTCCTGTACAACCTAGGGCATCCCCTCCCCAGTCATCAGTGAGCAGGCAGATCACCTGGGCATTAGTTAAAATGCAGATTCTTATTCTGTAGGTCTGAGTGGGGCCTCAGAGTCTGCATTTCTGTCAGCCTCCCAGGTAACGCCTGCACTGCTGAACCACGCTTTGAGTAGCACTCCTGGCTGGTGGATATAAAATGGATAGTATCTCCATCATAAGGAGGTGACTAGGAGCTAGGAAGAAAGGCATTTATATATTGGTCCAGAAATTAAAGATTAGTAAGCTGAGTTCATAAGGGACAGATATAAATCAGTCGTTCACCTTGCAACCAGATCTTACGAAACAGAAATCTCTGGTTCATCTGGATATTTACTCACACCTGGAGAAATAGCTCAGTAACAGCCTTAAAGCCGTTCATATTTAAATACCACTTAGTGTGTGTCTTGTTATTCACTAAGGAAGATAGAGCTTACATCATCTAAAGTTCACTTTTGGAAATTTGCACAGAAAAAAGCAATACATTTAAAGGAAATTCTTGCAGGGGAAGCTGTTATATTGGATTACATTTTGAAAAACATCTTCAGTTAAAGCTACAAGTGCTTGCTGTTTTCCATACCTGCATTTCAAACATTCGTGGGGAAAACTGGATAGTCTTTGGGTGGCAGTTCTTGTTCTTCTTTCAGAATAAAGACTTCATTTTAAAATATGACCCAGATTTTTAAAGATTGAGGCAGCAGGAATTCTGCAAGGCCCCTGAGTATTTCATTAGTGCTGGTAGAAAGTCTCTTGGTGATTTTGAAGTTTTGTGGGAAGCCCTCAGGGCACGGTGATGGATGGGATGTGGTAGCAGTAACTTGAGGGATTACTAAACTTACCTCCTTTATCTCTTAGTTTCTCTGAAACTTAAAAATATATACATATTCCAACCAAGCCGAAGCTCCACCCAGACTGGTTCCCCATATATGGAGACAGGAGGATGGAGATCCTTGGTTAGACTTTGTTTGGGGACCCTGAATTTAAACTTCCACCACAGATGTTTACCTTTATCGCTTTTTCCCTTGCTCTTTAAATAGATCCACCAAGGCAGTGACTTAGCAATCATCCTGGGCATCCTTAGCAATCATCCTGGGCAGAGAACCCACTTGGGCACTCTGCTTGTTCACTCAGGAAAATAACATTCCCAACAATAAGGAAAATTATGACATCTAGAAAACGGTATTTTCCCATGTTTTGTTTTTGTCCAGTTGTGTATTTTTCCTTTCATCATATTCTTTTTTGCAGGTTAATGAAGCTTTTGCTCAAAGCATTAGTCTCTCTGCCACTGGATATTTTAGGTAAGAGGTATCTAATACTGTCCTAAAATTATTCCCTTTTAGAATGGAAAAGGAACTTTGAAAAGGTGTGCTCAGTTGTTTATATTTTTAATATTAAGTCTATTATTATTGATTTTATTTTTTATTGAAAGATTTTCGTTAGAAAGAGAAATGCTATATTATCAGAACAGGAAGACAGACAATTTTGAGATGAGTCCCATAATTTCCTTCCTGCAATGCCTTAGTACACATAAACTTGCCACAGGTTTATAGGTTTGATATTAAACGATCCTGTGAATAGTGAGAACAGATCAAGATAGAGGGATTTTTGCAAAGCTTTTAGTGCTTCCCAGCATGGATTTAGTGCTTATGCCTTTCAGTCTTGTGTCTAATAGGATGCAGCACTTTGGGCTTTCTAATATTTCTTGCTCTCCAGAAATCTTGCCTTATATCCTGCCTCTTGTGACCCTCTTCTCTTGTCTAACGGGGGATTGGTTATAAAAGCTGTGAGTCAAACCAGGGATGACCAAAACAGCCCCATATAAATAGCATGGGAAGTTGAGCAAGGTACCCCATCAGACATGAGCATTTGTCCAAACAAGAAACAGGGAGATCTCACTGGAAGCAACAAGACACTAACCATGCTTTTACCATATTGAGCATACATGGGCACATCTCCTAGGCTTTTTGGGACGGTGGTCTGGTATCCTGATGGCATCTATAAATACAAAGCTCACATCTGAAGGTAAGTTGGATCTTCTTGAATGGGGAGGCCATGCCTAGTGTCAGTAACCCAAAGGAAGGATGTGAATTTAGGAAACTAGAACTGAGGGAGCTCAGATTCTGTTGGTCTCACAGGTCAACCATGGAAGTCACAGGCACCCCTGGCCAGTGGGTATAAATAATAGTAACCATCATGAGGATGTAGACCAGGAACCACGAAGAACCCATTTATTGGTTCAACAATTGAAGTAAGCTGAGTTGTAAAGATCAATGAAATTGTCTCTTTTTCTAGTCCTTTTGTTTCCTCCTATCATTTATCCAAGTCTTAAATGAACATTCTAACTCTGATCAGTTGGTCTACAGAGAATCAACCCAAGAGTCCTCCGCCCAGTATAAGAAAAAAAGAGGGAAACAGTGCCCCATTAGGCCAATGTGTCAATGGTAGGATCAGACATAGACCCCAAAAGAAGTGAGTCTTGGGTGAAAGCCAAGGCCATATGGACCACCCTAACCCTGAGGTTCTGAACTTTATTTTTACTAAGAAAAGTGCAATTTCCTCACAGCAATAGGCAAAAATGGAAAGCTATCCTGGCACACAAGTATAGAATGCCACCAGAGACAAGCAGCTGGCAGAAAAAGCCAAGCCACCAGCAACAGAGACAAAGAACTGTGAGCTTGAGAGGCTATGGCAGATGGCGAGGGATGGACAGTGAGGGAGAAAGAGACTCAGATGCAACAGAGGCTCAGTGGCTAGACTTAGGACCCAGCCAGGGCTTATCGTAAAATAAGCACTTGGGAACTTTTTATATCTTTGCCTTGGCAACCAGGAAACTCAAAGTTAAATTGTATGCTTCATTTAGTTTTGGTAGTTGTTGTTGTTGTTGTTGTTTGTAGAGGCAGAGTCTTGCTCTGTCGCCAAGGCTGGAGTGCAGTGGTGCGATCGTGGCTCACTGCAACCTCTGGCTCCCAAGTTCAAACCATCCTCCTGCCTCAGCCTCCCAAGTAGCTGGGACTACAGGCGCATGCCGCCACCCCCATTTAATTTATTTTGTATTTTAGCAGAGACAGGGTTTCACCGTGTTGCCCAGGCTGGTCTCGAACTTCTGAGCTCAGGCAATCTGCCCACCTTGGCCTCCCAAAATGTTAGGATTACAGGCATGAGCCACTGCACCTGGCCAGTTTTTATCATGTATAAATTCCTACTCTCTTACTATTCATTTCGTCTCATTTCTTGGCTCTCATCTTTTACACTTATTTTAATGATTTGACTATTGTATTTGTATCTAATATGAATGCTTTCTATAAATAGACTCATGTAAGGCTTGTTTAGGAAATAAGTGAAATTGAATTAAATACTTATGTCTAACATGAATCTCTTAAGTTTCTCAGCAGATGAAAAAGACCTTCCTTATAAAAACATTTGTCATACCTGAAGAACATTATTTAGCCAGTTCTTAATCTTCTCTTTACCAGAATTGATCCCAAAAATTTTAACTCGTTTTTAGCTTTTGAAACAATGACAAGTTTACAGAAAAGTTGCATGTACAGTACAAATAATTTTATTTACCCTGAATCATTTGAGAGTAAATTGCTGACCTAATGCCCCATCACCCCTGAACACTTAAGAGTTTAGTCCTACACACTATACAATATACTCATCAGAATCCAGAAATTAACACCAGTTCACAACTACTATCTAATTATCAGACTCCATTCAAGATTCGCCAATTGTCCCAATCAAGTATTTTATAGCAAAAATATTCAATATAGAATCTCACTTTTCATTTAGTTGTCCTGTCTCTGAGGTGTCCTGGCGCGGGAATCAGGTCTCCCCTCTCTCTTTGACATCCACGACTTTGACACTTCGGAAGAGTTTGGCCGGTTATCTTGTCCAATGTCTCCCATTTTGAGTTTGTCTATTGTTTTGTCGTGTTAGATGGACATTATGAGTTTTTGTCAGAATATTACAAAAGCGACTCTGTGTTCCCCTCATGGCATCCTGCCAGGTGACACATGACTTCGACATGTCCCACTTGGTTAAGATGGCGTCTACCAGGACTCTCCACCATGAGGTGGTTTTTCTCCTTCTGTAGTTAATAAATATTCTGTGGGGAGATACTTTGAAACTATGTAAATATATTGTTCCTCATTAAACTTTCTGTTTATTTTTTATTATTATTATTATTTTTTGAGACAGACTCTCACTCTGTCACCAGGCTGGAGTGCAGCGGCACAATCTTAGCTCACTGCAACCTCCACCTCCGGGATTCAAGCAATTCTCTTGCCTCAGCCTCCCAAGTAGCTGGGACAACAGGTGTGCACCACCACGCCCAGCTAATTTTTGTATTTTTAGTAGAGACGGGGTTTCACCGTGTTAACCAGGATGGTCTCGATCTCCTGACCTCGCGATCCACCCCCCTCAGCCTCCCAAAGTGCTGGGATTACAGGCATGAGCCACCGCGCCCGGCCGCCTCTGTTTATTTTTTACAAAAGTATGGACTTACGGTTTCCTATTTTATTCAATGGGTGGTAATTTGTTACTATTATTATTTACTTGCTACAATTATTTATTTTATGCTCCAATCCTAACAGCTGATTCCAGGACTAGGGCAGAGAAAGTAAAAAATGAACCTGGAATATTTAATTGTGCCAGAACTCAAGGAAGTATCCAAAGAATAACGGGGACACGTCAAAAGGACACTGAGGTGGATGGAAGGTGCTCCCACTGGCCAAATCTGGTCATAAATATTTGCTCTTTGTTTCTAAGAACAGGTTCCCCATCATGTAATCATTTTTATGATTCTTCTTTGGACACTATTTTATTTTGCTGTATTTCTCCAAACTTAAACATTTCTAAAAGGCCCGTAGAAAGCGTCCCGAGATACCATCAGTAGGAGACTGCTTCCTGATCTTTGCTTTTTAAAGTCCTCACAGCATTCTATTTCTGGAATTCACTCATTGTTGACTTGTGGCCCATTTTACTTTCTCTCTGAAAGTCAACTTAGATGTGAAGCCAAAATATCACCAGAGTCCTCCCCACTTCTTCACTTTCCTTAGTTGCAGAATCATAACAACCGTAGAGGGAACAGAATGTTCAGGGTCTACATGGCGGTCACATTCCCCCCGCAGGCAGGTCTACACAGGAAGCCAGACCAGAACTAGAAGTTCTAACAAACATAGAATTCAAAAGGGAACATCAATAAACTGACTCCTTAGTGCAGTTGTTGCAAGCCAAACTCACATATCCATCTTACTGTCAGCCGAGCTGGGAAATACCCAAATTTGGCAGGGGTTCCCAGCCCACTGGCAGCATTTACCAGCATTTACCTCTCTTTCTGTTTTTCTCCCAAGCTCACAAGACTTCACAAACTCCTCTTCTGCTTAATGTGTTAACATAGTCACTTTCTGACAGATACTTCTGAAAAATACTGTGCAACTTTTAACACGTGTATGTCAAAACCAATTTCACTACAAGAAAAATGGTAACAGAGGAGTTGTCAAACTCAGAAAACATTATAACCTGTAGTATCCATGTATAACACTAACATCATAGAATATATATACACCTACGTATGTGTAAAATACTAACATCATAGGGTGAATGGCAGTGTAGGAAGACAAGGAGTTGGAGTATTTGTGAAAGAAAGAGAAGAATGGAGAGTTTATAGGAAAAAGAAGAAAGTCTCATTCACTTAGATGGCCACGTTGGAAATGACAGGTCATTTCCCCAATGCCAGCATCAATTATTTAATATCAGCAACTTTGTCCGGATGGATCAAGTTATATAATTTTGAGGAACAAAACTTGCTGAGATTTTTGCAACTAATGAAAACCTTGACCAGGAGTAACAAAATAAAAGAAAGTTACTCAAAGGTGAGGATTAATTTCAAAATCATGTAAGAAGATGAAAATCACATAAAAGGGAAAATTGGGGTGATTTACTATTGTAAAAATGTGCCCCCAAATAGGACAAGAGATTAAAAAGAGAGTTGATCTTATCAAATGACAGCATCAAACGATACCTTTTCATACATCAGTAGAGGTACCAAAAGATATCCTCGAAGAGCAGCTCAAAACAGCAGTTAGACTGATTGTTTATACCGCAACTAATCAAAAGCACAAATTTGACAGAAAAGCGCAAATTTGACAGAGCTGGCCACTAACTATCATGTGGTGATGATGTCTGTGAAGATGTTCTAATTGGCAAAGGGCTTGAGAGTGGTAAAGAGAATGTCACATTTCATGATTTGTGAGCTTTATGTTGAACATGGTGTCGATATATTAAATATGTGCAGTTCACATGCATGACTGGAGCCAAGCACCAGACACAGAACTGCCTGAGCAGTGGCCTTCCTTAGGACACTCCACCTCACAAATGCACTCACCAAGAGATACTTAGCCCCAGAGAGTTTACCTTTCCCTGTGTTAAATGACACAATGTTTCTCTATGCTGTAAAAACAACGGTTTGGATATCTGCCCATTTGTTATAAAATGGAAAAAGGACTGAGACTTTTTCGACTACATTAATGTTTGCTTGACCAAAAGAAGGTATTTCAGACTCAAGATTGAATTTTTAATTTTTTTTCACGGAGGAGGAAGTGGGGGTGGAGAGAAATGAGAGAGAGAGACAGAGAGAGAGAACATAAGCATGCACATTGGAACAGACACACAAAGATACAAAACCCAGATAAAGTGAATGATTTCAAAATTCAAAGAGTGGCTTTCAAAAGCAGGCTTATTAAAGCCAGTCACAAAAGGACACATATTGTGTGATTCCATTTATCTGAGGCACCAAATTCATAGAGACAGAAAGTAGAATGGTGGTTTCTAGGGGCTAGGGGAGAGGAATGAGAAGTTAGTGTTTAATGGGGACGGCATTTCAACTGGGGAAGATGAAAAAGTTCTCGAGATGGATGGTGCTGATGGTTGCACAACAGAGTAAATACACTTAATGGCACAAAGTGCTACACTTAAATACGCTTAAAGTGTAATTTTATGTTCCATATAAAATGCTTAAAGTAGTAATTTTATGTTACATATTATTATATATAAAGTAATCATTTTATGTTATATAAAGTAGTGATTTTGTTATACATGTTATAATAAAGTAGTAATTTTATGTTATACATTATTATGTTATGTTCTATATTATTAATCACCGGTTTTTAAAAGAGGGCTTCTTTAGCAGGTTTTTTTCTTGCAAGGCACAGTTGTAAATGCTTTGATCTCAGATGGAAAGACTACTACAAAGGAAATGACACTTTAAAGTTGAGTAGAGAGAGTTGATCATAGGCCCTAAGTGTCTGTGTTATTGTTGAAATAAAGAATCCCATTATGAATGAAAGTCCTTCACTGAAGAAGGCTTTTTCTCCTCAGCTGAAAAATATTTTATTGAACTTTCCAACAAAATCCTCCTGGATATATTGAAATATTACACTTCTTCAGCAGAATCTGGACCTAACAACTCCATGACTGCCCAACATAGTTTATAAGACAATGCAGTTGTATCACAAGTGTATGTGAGTCTGGGCTTTCCAAATGTCTCAGCAATAAGTCAGAGAAGAGGAATGCCACCATCTGTGTGCTTGGTCTCATAAACTGTGTCATCTGAATTCATTTTAGCCTCACTTCCTGAAAAACACATCCTCATTACCACAGCAACTAGCCCACCAACCAACAAGATGGTTTAAAAAAGAGAAGTATTTTGGGTTTTCTTTCTTTTCTCAATTGTAGTCATTTAAAATGCTGCTCAATATTTTTGAAACTGCAGATATATTGTGGAGTAGATTTTTTAAAAATTTTAGGCTTTTTTAAAGTTAAAAGTATATCTTCCTTTGTTGAAATGAAGCAGATTATTCTCCTCATGGTGGGCTCATGTCTCCCCTGCTCTAAGTACTTGGTGAAACATTGAGGAGCATAGCATTCTATGTTTGTGGCATATTTTAACTCTTTGAAGCCAATTTAATTTACCTGATTTCCAGATTCTTAGATGAAGCTCCATTTCCATTCCTACAATCTAACCACAGTCTATTTTGTCTTATCAGGGGCTCTAAAGTTCACATAGACTGGGAGAAGGGAGAAGGTGACATCTAATCTCATTGTGGTTTTCGAGCCACCTGTTCTGAAGTTGAAATTGATGATATGACAGGCACTCACAAGGTAAGTGGCAAATACCATATCCCTGGTATGGTAAATTTTTAGTAAAAATGCTGAGGCATAACTTTTTTTTTTGTCTATCACATAGGCAAATAATAAATAATCATTTTGGTGTCAGCAAACATGTAGAAAAATGAGTAGTCTGTTACAGTGTTAGCCATAATTTATTTCAGTGGTTTAACCTTTCTCGAAATATGTATTACACTTCACATTGTGCATACCATTTGAGTCAGTAATACTACTGTCATGAGCATTTTCCTAATGCAACCTGAGCAGGGGGAAGAGGTAGAAAGGTGGTTGGGGAAAGCTTCTGGAGTAGAGATCTAGAAGATGAGTCAGACTCACAGAAAAAGGCAGGCAAGGTGGCAGATGGGGGAGTTATTACCCAGAGAAACAGCAACACCTGCTCACTGTGTCTGGCGAACATGGGGCCACCTTGTAGAAAGCACAAAGCAAGGGATTCTGGGAGATGAAGCCAGGAGTTAGTCAGGGACCACAGAGGCCATGTTCCCACCCACTGACACATTTGGTATCTATCTTTTAGGGGTAAGGATCCAATGGAGGGTTTTCAGTAGAAGGAAGTCATGGTTGAGTCTGGGATTTAGATAGGTCAGTCTAGTGGCTGTATAGAGGATGGATTTGAGGAAAAGGCAGGACTAATGCAGAACTAGGAGGTGGGGAGACCCTTTGGGAGGGTGCTGCAATGATCTAAGCCAGAGAGGATGAGGACCTGAACTTGGGGAGTACTAATAGGGATGGAAAGGAGGGGACAGGCTCCAGACTTATTTCAGATGGAAAATTGTTGGCACTTGCTGATGGAATGGTGGGGAAGTAAAAAGGAAAGAGCAATGGTCATTTCTACCTTGGGTAATTGGAATTGCATTTCACTCAGTTTTATTTTTCCAGAGCCTGGCCCAGTGCCTGGCACATAATATGTGCTCAATAAACGGTTGTTGAATTAGTAAAATTTCAGCTTAATTTGCAGTGCTGTCAATATTATGTTATTATCATAGTTGTATACCACAGATTTGCTTTTGCATACCACTAGCATTTGTATACCCCTTTGCAATTAGTGAAACCTTTTCCAGTATATTACCTCATTGATCTCCATAACAACTCCATGAGCTAGGTATTAATATTGATATGCCCATTTTACAGATGAGAAGACTGAGGCTCAGAGAGGTTAAATTCCCCCAATCAAATTACAGTTAGTAAATGGTGTAGCAAAGACTCAAAAACAGACTCTAAATTCCATACTCTGTTCACTATGTCACAGTAGCTGCAGGTTTTTAAATAAGCCACTTCGAATGACAAATCAGCATTTGGTTCATCCACATATACTAAAGCACAATAAAGATAAGTTATCACACACTAGTCCATGTGTGGTGAACTATCCTTATTATTCTGTCCTAGCCAGAGAGAAAGCCACACATCTTTTATTCTTATATCTTCTGGCAACAGACTTAGCTACTTGAAAACCTCCTGGAAAACACATGACAGCTGTGCCTCGAAACAGGGACATATAAGTCTGGACTTGTGTAAATGAAGCCTACTGGCAAGACAATGTCTTAATGGAAACTTGGAACTTGACCCAAATTCCTTATAGCTCAAATCACTGCAGCATCCATATACTGAGTACTGGTGACACCTTTTCCCAGGCTGTGAAGTCCAGCATGACATGGCCCTTGCTCCTGAGGTATTCTTGGTGAGAGCCTGCCACACCTGAGCAGTTAGAAATGTGCACTTTGCATGCATCAGACAGGCCTACATGTGTCAATCAGCCATGGGCAACCTTAGGAAAATAACATACACCCCCTAAGCCTTCGTTTCCTCAACTGTAGGGTGGGAGTTCATAGATATTGGGAACTGAAGCTTTAGGTACACCAGACTTCAGGATGGGAAACAGGCAAAAGCAGCCAAGAATTCAACTCTTCCAGGGAAACAGGGACTGAAATCCACCCTCATCACAATGGAGAACAGAGCTTTATTCTCTGTGAGAAACAGAGACTGAGGCTGAGCTTTCCTCTTTGTATTAGTCCATTCTCACATTAATATACAGAACTACCTGAGACTGCGTAATTCCTAAAGACGAGAGGTTTAATTAGCTCACAGTTCTGCAGGCTATACAGGAAGCATGGCTGGGGAAGCCTCAGGAAACTTACAATCATAGCTGAAGGCAGAGGAAGCAAGCATATCTTCACATGGTGGCAGAAGAGAGAGAGCAAAGAGGGAAGTGTCGCACACTTTTAAACAACTAGGTCTGATGAGAACTCCCTCACTATCACAAAAACAGCAAGGGAGAAGTCCACCCCCATGATCCAATCACCTCCCACCAGGACCATCCTTCAACATGTGGGGATTACACAATTCAACACGAGATTTGGGTGGGGACACAGAGCCAAACCATCACTGTTCGTTCCTGACTCTGAGGAAAGCTACAATGGTTGCCAGGAAACTAGGAAATGGTCCCACCAAGAGCAATCTCCCCATGGGAAAAGAGCCCAGAGCTGCTGACAGAGGATCTGATTCTAAATCATGAAACCAGATGAGAGCAACCATAAAATCACTAAGTGGTAGAGGAGAAATAATAAAAGAAATTCTCCTTAGGATGAGCTTGTAGACTGAAATTTTAAAAGCATGCCAAAAAAACAAAACAAAAAAAAACAAAAAAGCCTAATGCCATGAAATACAACAAATAAGATAATTTATTATCAAGGGATGAATAGAGCAAACTGAAATGATTTTAAGATAAACATGTGTAAGATCCTCAAAGAAATGTACTTTTTTTTTAAACAGGAGACTATGAAAAAGTTGGTGACTATGAATCAAGAATAGGTACATGTGAAAAGAACCAATCAAACACCCTGATAATGAAAAACATTGTTATTAAACTTAAAAAACTTGAGACAAGACCTAGTCAAAAACAGAATTTGTGAATTTAAAAATTATGTGGAGGAGTTCACTGAGAATATAGCCCAGAGAAATATAGAGATTAAAAATATGAAATAGAAATTAGAGACATGAAGGACAAACCAAAATGCCCTGGCATATGTCTAACAGGAGTCTCAGAAGTAGAAAATACAGGGGATAGCAGAAAGATGTTAGCTGAGAATTTTCTAGAACTGAAAGAAATACAAAATGTAAAGTCTATAACAAGTGCTGAAGAGGATATATAAAAATAAATCAACATGTGGACACGTTAAGGTGACAGATAAAAGACAAAATATTTAAAAGCCACCAGTGTCAAAAGATAGATTACTAACAAAAGAATGACACTAGACCATTTTGACAATTCAGATGTTAGAAAACAATGGAGTAATATATTCGAAAGGCTAAGATAAAATAATTGTCAACCTAGATTTCCATAATCTTTTGACATGGTTTGGTTGTGTCCCCACCCAAATCTCCTCTTGAGTTGTAGTTCCCATAATCCCCACATGTCGTGGGAGGGACCCAGTGAGAGGTAATTGAATCTGGGGGTGGTTACCTCCATGTTGTTCTCATGATAATGAGTGAGTTCTCACAAGAGTTGATGGTTTTGTAAGGGGCTTTTCCCACCCCCGCTTCACTCTGCACTTCTCCTGGCCGCCACCACATGAAGAATGACATATTTGCCTCCTTTTGTGCCATAATTGTAAGTCTCCTCAGGCCTCCCCAGCCATGCTGAACTGCGAGTCAATTAAACCTTTTTCCTCTATACATTACCCAGTCTTGGATATGTCTTTATTAGCAGTGTGAGAATGGACTTTTCTGACGGGAACGAAAGAGCTTCTCAACCACAAATTTTCATGGAAAAAAACAACAAATAAACTGGAAGGAAACAATAGGATATAAAAAGCAAAGCTCTAATAGGAAAACAATTATTAAAACTTACCTTAAGTGGGTGTTTATGCGGATTCAATGAGATACTACATATAGTGTTAGCAACGTGTCTTGCACAAAGTAAATACTCAATAAATCGAGCCTATTCATTAATCCTGAAGATAAAGACAACCCTGCCACATATTTTCATTATAAAAGTTAGGTCTTCTAAAACTCTTCCATGTTATTACTTTAAAATGCCCATACAGAGAATTGTGGTATATTTTCTCCAGTACTTTTCTACATAGTTTTACATATACATTCTCATCTATGAATATAATTTTATAACCTGCTTTTTTTCACTTGATATGCTGCTATCATACTTCATCTTCACAACTGTTATTTTAAATGGCTGTATAATATTAAGGCTGATTAAGGTAAAAATTTGCAACTTAAACTTCATGGGGAGATGAACTAGTATTCAATATTTATAAGCTTAAAAAATTCTGGTAGATTCCATATCAAGAATTCTGCAATAATTACTTAGCCAAAAACTTCTAATTTTTTATTTATTTTAAGAAACATATTGTAACTGACAATATTTGGTATTTTTAAAGATTCTACCAGGAGTAGAACTTTTTAATTGTATTTTCTTTTCTTTTCTTTTTTTTTTTTTTTGACAGAGTTTCACTCTTATTGGCCAGGCTGGAGTACAATGGTGTGATCTCGGCTCACTGCAACCTCTGCCTCCCAGATTCAAGTGATTCTCCTGCCTCAGCCTCCAGAGTAGCCGGGACTGCAGGTGTGTGCCACCACGCCCAGCTAATTTTTGTATTTTTAGTAGAGACAGGGTTTCACCATGTTGGCCAGGCTGATCTTGAACTCCTGACCTCAGTTGATCCACCCGCCTCAGCTTCCCAAAGTGCTGGGATTACAGGCATGAGCCACCATGCCCGGCCAACAAACACCATTTTTAATTAATTCAAATAGGATATAATGACATACAAAATACCAAAATATTTTACACATAGTAAGGAAAAGTATTTATTTCTTAAGGAGCTGTCTGTGTGCATATACACATGAGTGGACTGGTAAAAATGTAACATGGACATCTCACAGGGGAACATGGTTGAAAAAAGTTGGGGAAATACTGCTCTGAAGTGTCCATTCCCTATATCCAGGTCAAATGTAACCCCAGTTATTACTTCTTCCTCCAATTCTACCCCAACCTCCACCCCAACAACATAGAGTGATGTATGTCCTCCTTTTCAGCCCTGACAAACATTGCAAACTTAAATTCACTCCAGAGCAAGTTCAAAATAAGGCTTTTCATTTCAATAGTTTCATGAAAGGATGGGCTACTCAAAAATTGGGGGCTTGTGTTGTCACTTCAGTTTTTTCTTCTTTTAAACAAATTTCTTCAAAATAAAAATCAATAGGTCATGGTATATTTTTCCAAAATATACTTTTATAGCATCAAAATAACTAGATAACATCTATGAAATTCTACAAACAGTTGACAAGGTTGGACCACCGCAGATACTACTTAGGCCTGTGAAGGTGACCCACAATGCTTGCACTCTGTCTCCTCCAGAGGGTTTAAAGGTGACAGCTAGGCACCTACTCCAGATCCTAGAAATAACGGTATTCATGGTAGTGCAATCTCCTTTCCAATCGTTGTGGCTTTTTGAAATCCTGGGATAATATATCTGGCTGATAGTAACTTGGGAGAGTGTCACCTCGTCTCTTAATGGCTTGCCTTTTTTTTAGACAGGTTCTTATTCTGTCACCCAGGCTGGAGTACACTGGCGCAATTACAACTCACTGCAATCTCCGCCTCCCTGATTCAAGCAATCTTCCCACCTCAGCCTCCTGAGTGGCTAGGACCACAGGGGTGTGCCACCAAGCCCAGTTAATTTTTTTATTTTTCATAGAGACAGGGTTTCACCATATTGGCCAGGCTGGTCTCGAACTCCTGGACTCAAGCGATCCACCCACCTCAGCCTCCCAGAGTGCTGAGATTGTAGGCATGAGCCACCACACCTGGCCAATGGCTTGCTTTTTTAATGTGTTCATTTTTCAACCAAGACATGCATAGGTTACAGGAAGCCTCTTGACCCAGCACAACATACACCACTGTCTGAGACCTCATTGGAGAGCTGGGATTGTCCATTTGTCACACAGCCATTGCCCTTTATCCTGGGAAGCATTTATTCTTCTTTCTGGGAGTTCTCAGCACCTCTGAACTCTTCATCCTTACGTGCAGATAGACTGGGCTTCATTACCTGCCTTCGTTGCTTCTCCCCTAGCCCAGCACTCAAAATAAAAACATGAATTGTATCATTGGTACATGCCATCCAGGGGAAATCTTCTAAAGATTTAATAATATGGGAGCTCTAAGTAATAGGGACAGGTAGACACCTATAATATTGCTCAATGCAGAGTGGCAGAAAATGAGACTGGAGAAACCATCCTGTAACCTGGAAAACAGGAAAAATCAGATGTATCAGCAAACACAATCATCCATCAGGGGAAAGTGACACACAGTCACAATAGTGCAGGGCTTAAGGTTCAGGAGTGTCACTGAATGAAGTCCGATCCCAGCTTTACCACTTACTAGTTGTGGCACTTTGGGCAGGTGCCTAACCACTCTGAGTCCCAGTTTCCTCACCTAAAATGCGGACAATGGCAGTGCCTGCCTCATGGAATTGTGAAGATTGAGGGATGCGACCCATGCACCTACACGTGGCCAACTGATAGTGTTAGCTGCTAATGTCACTTATGCTCTTGTTATCACTAATAAGCAAGCTCACTCTAGACAGGTGTTTACTCATTCACTTATTCATTCATTCAATATTTACATCAAGTACCTGTTAAATGAGCATTCAGCCTCAAACATGACAGATACACCCCAATTTTGGCCAAGGTGGTAGCATTGTTCATCAAACTTCTCCACTGCTAAAGTAAAATATCACTTGTATATTTCTGCCCAATTTTAAGCCCACCACAGGGCCTTTTGGTCACAGTTTGACTTTCCTGTAGATGTGCCTGCAGGAAGAGTGAACAGCACTGGCTGCACTGGCTGGTTTCTCCTCGTAAATTAATGCAGTAGGTCTGGTTTCCACGGCAGTTTCTGGGGAGTTTGAGCAGTCTTCTAGGGGCCAATCCAATCTAGAGCTCTGATACGTCAGGAATCGACTGGGTGAAGAAATTGACTTTACCTCAAGCTATAAAGAATGCCACCTTGCAAAGGCCTGGCTGACACCATGTCTCTTCTCTTAGTGCCACTTATCCAGGCCTGGAATGCCTGCCCGGTGGGCTGGCACCTGCCTGCTGTCATCTGCAGGCAGCCGAGGTATAAGGACAAGAGCAATGGGCTGGGGCCGGCAGACCTCTTCCTGAGCCCACTTCTACCACAAGTAGCCACCTGACCTGGGCAGGACAGTTCGGAGTGCAAGGACCTCATTCTCCAGGGTTATTGACAGGATTCAGTAGTGTGACACATGTGGAAAGATATAGGTGGCACCATCTGGAAATCAGGTGAAAGACAATCACAGCCATAGGATCTCTATCACCTGCCTCCAGCACTCGAGCCTGCCAGGAAGTGGGGGAGCGGGGAATTGCAGGGGAGTGGGGTATGAACCTGTGTAGCTCCAGCTGCAGAGAAGAGTTGACTTCTGGTGAGGACAGTGCTGCCTCTTGGTCACTGCTGTGGGACCCAACTGAGCAGTCTAGGTGGACTAGTAAGCCACCTGCTGATGTCACCTGAAGCCTCCCTGGGCCCAGTAAATTCCCCAACTGCCTGCTAATCGTCATCATTAGGCACTGCGTAAGGGATGTCTTCGGTGTCTTATGTGAGTTAAGGCAGCAGTTAGCTACTGCTCATAAGAGCATATGAGTAGGGAGAAAGTTGTATAAATCAACAATAAAAACCCTTTGATGGCTTCTCGAGCTGATGATAAAACATATAGTTCTTAACGTGGCTATAAAACATACAGTTCTTAACGTGGCTTCCAAAGCCTTGCATGACCCTGCCGACCTTTCCTGAGGCTCCTTGTGCCACAATTACTGCATTCAGGCCACATGGCCTTCTTCAGCATCTTAAATGGGCTCAGCTATTCCTTTCTTTAAGGCCTTTGCACATGCCACCTGGTTCAGTCAGGGTCCTCCAGAGAAACAGAATCAATGGGACATATGCACTCATATGTCTGTATGCATATCATCTATGCATCTATAATACATATGTATATATTACACATATATACATTTGCATATATATGCACATAAAGAGATTTATTTGAAGGAATTGGCTCATGCAATTGTGATGGCGGACAAGTCAAAATTTGTAGGGCAGGCTAGCAGGCTGAAAACTCAGGCAGGTTTCCTATGTTGCAACCTTGAAGCAGAATAATTCCTTCTTCTTTGGGAAACCTCAGTTTGGGCTTGGGCCATCAACTGATTGGATGAGGCTCACCCACATTATCAAGAGTAATCTTTTCTTAAAGTCAACTGATTGTCAGTGTTAGCCACATCTACAAAATACCTTTACAGCAATATCTAGACTAGTGTTGGACCAAACAACTGGGTACCATAGCCCAGCCATGTTGACACACAAAGTTAACCATCATGCCTTGCCTGTCTGCCTGGGATTTCCCCCACATCCTCGCCTGACTGGGACCTTCTCATGCTTGGACACCAGCATAAAGGTCACATCTTCAGGAAGCCAGCTCTGACCCCTCAGCTTATGTAGGTGCCCACAGTTGTTCCCCTGGTAGCACCTGGTATTTTTCCTCGATTGCCCTCTTCCAATTCTAAGCACATCTCTGTGTGTCTGTGTATTTCCTCATTGTATCTTTCTCCTAGTTGGACCTAAACTCCATCAAGGCAGGGTCATGTAGGTTTTAGTCGCCACTGCAAGGCTGCTGTAGCCCACAGAGTGTCTCTGGACACATTAGAGAAAGGGTCCCTTCCTGCAGGTGGATGTGCCCCTCACATGTAGGGTCTGGTGAGCAGGATGTGGGCTGGATGTCATCCCACTGCCTGGCAGCCCTTGTGCAGGAGTCAGACTGCACACCCAAGTGGAACAGTGGCAGATGGTGAGATGGCACCTTCCACAGGGGATGGGATGAACGAGCATTCACCTGACACAGCTGTGCAGGGCCCAGCTTCTGCGATGCTTGAACTTTGCCCCAGGGACATCTAACCCAGAGACCCCTGATGGCAGGCAGCCCTACTAAGAGGACACATCAGAATCGTCTGGAAGGGGGCATGTGTACCTTGTAGAAGCTTTGACTCAGTATAGCAGTCTGTTTATAATTTGAGCAAAGCTTTTTAAAGCCTGCTATTTTTTAAATTCCAAATACAGAGGATAAACCCTTGGGTAAACCCTTGGGCATGGGCCCAACTAGGAGCATCAGCCAAAAATAAAGATGTTTCTGAACTCTCCTAATCCTTTAAAAGCCCAATTCATGCTGTGGGTAATACCTGAAACTCCAGCTGGCTTCACCACCCCACCCACACAGTCCCCTTGGCCATGTGCATGACGGGCCTCAGCCAATCTCTCACTGTTTGGCCAGTTTGCCAGCTTCTGAATTGCTGTCTGGGCCTACCCTCTTCCAGGGCAGGACAAGGCAGTTAGAAACCAAGCACTGCAGCAGAGCTCAGGGCTGCCCTAGAACCGATCATGAGGAACATTTGAAAAGGCCATCATCTTAAAAAAACAATGACCCCTGGTAGGCATGATTTGGAAAAGGTGAGAAGCTGTAAGCCAGGACTAACATGTTTGTTCTATCAATGGTGGATTTAGTCAACAAATATTTGCTGAGCCCCTGCATAAATCTGGTGCTGGGAAAGGCCCAAGGATTCAGCAATGAACAAGATAGAGGTCCCTACTCTGGCTTTCTCAAGCTGGATGCTCCTGGGATGAAAGGGAGGGAACAGCTTCAGATGCTTTTCTAAATCAGCTCAGGCAAGGGGTCATTGTGCCCACTGCCTCCGCGACTCCCCCACAGGCTGGGTGTCCTAGAGTATGCTTATTAAAAATTCTCTTTTGGAATGTTGAAGATCATGGTGGATGGGAGGCAGCACTAGATTGCAGCTCCCACTCGGATGGACAGAGCAGTGTGTGGAGGCTCACATCTAATTTTTGCTCCAGAGCGACTGCAGGAATAAATCAGGAAAGCCAAGAGAACCCACAGACCTTCTGAAGAAAGCGCATTGCTCCCGCAGGACCTAGAAGACACCCCAAATACTGTGAGTGCCCAAACTGTGGAAGTGGGAAAAGGGGAGTGTCCATCCCAAAACACACACCATCACTGGGGAACCTGAAGATCTAGATCATGGGAGGAGATTCTGACTTCACCTGGAGCTGAGTCAATTTAAACAGCCAAGTGAAGGGGTCCTTGAGGAGGGCTGCCAAAGGCACTGGGGAAAGGCCAAAGGAGAAGAAAACCTCCAGCTGAACTTTGTAACAATTTCAACCAATTCAGAACTTGGGGGAGGGTGTGAACCGGGTGTGCAGACTCCACAGGTTGGGGAGGCATGACAGCCCTAGTTGCTTTCACAGCTGGGAGGCGGGTAGCCTGGGGCGAGTCCTCAGCCCTGCTCACTCACTGCCAGGAAACAGACTCGGTGCCATTAATGGGGCACAGCGGGAGTGAGACTGGCCCTTTGGGTTGTGTGGGAGCTGGGTCAGTCCTGTGACTGCTGGCTTTCCCCTACTTCCCTGACAGCCTGCACAACATGGTAGAGGCAGCCATAATCCTCCTGGGAACATAACTCCATTGACCTGGGAACTACACCCCCATCCCCCACAGTACTTGCAGCAAGACCCATCCAAGGAGTATCTAAGCTTAGACACGCCTAGCCCTGCCCCCACATGATGGTCCTTCCCTATCCACCCTGGTAGCAGAAGACAAAGGGCATATACTCTTGGGAGTTCTAGGGCCCCACCCACCACCTGTTCCTCCCCTTACTACCACAGCTGATGTTCTCTTTAAAGCATCACCTCCTGGCAGGAGGCCAACCAGCACAAAAATAGTGCATTAAACAACCAAAGCTAAGGACCCTCACAGAGTCCATTTAATCCGCCTGCCACTTCCACCAAAGCAGGTGCTGGTATCTATGGCTGAGACACCCACAGATGGTTCACATCACAGGACTCTGTGCAAACAACCCTCAGTACCAGCCTGGAGCCTGGTAGACTTGCTGGGTGGCTAGATTCAGAAGAGAGATAACAATCACTACAGTTTGGATCTCAGGAAGTCACATCCCTAGGAAAAAGGGGAGAGTACTATATCAAGGAAACATCCCATGGGACAAAAGAATCCGAACAACAGCCTTCAGCCCTGGACATTCCCTCTGACAGAGGCTACACAAATAAGAATGAACCAGAAAACCAAATCTAGTAATTTGACAAAACAAGGTTCTTTAAGCCCCTCAAAAATTATACTAGCTCACCAACAATGGATCCAAACCAAGAAAAAATCCCTGATTTACCTGAAAAAAGAACTCAGATGGTTAGTTATTAAGCTAATCATGGAGGCACCAGAGAAAGGTGAAGCCCAATATAAGGAAGTCAAAAAAAGATACAAGAAATGAGGGGAGAGATTTTCAATGAAATAAATAGCATAAATTAAAAACAATTAAAAACTTCAGGAAACAATGGACACACTTATAGAAATGCAAAATGCTCTGGAAAGTCTCAGCGATAGAATCAAACAAGCAGAAGAAAGAACCTCAGAGCTCGAAGACAAGGTTTTCGAATTAACCTGAGAGAGGAGAGAAGGAGACCCCCATATCGTTGCATATTGTTTTATACTCGGTACCTGTTTTAAGAAGAAACAAGGAAACAAAACCAAAGGCAGACAGCCTGACGCCAGGCACCAGACCCAAAAACCAGGCCTGGGCCTGCCTGACCTTAGCCTGATAGTTAAAATTCAACCCATGACCTAGCAACCGATGTTATCCATAGATTCCAGACATTGTATGGAAGGACACTGTGAAACTTCTCGTTCTATTCTGTTTCACTCTGATTACCGGTGCATGCAGCCCCTGTCATATACCCCCTAGATTGCTCAATCAATCATGACCCTTTCATGCAAAACTTTTAGAGTTGTGAGCCCTTAAAGGGACAGAAATTGTGCACTCAACAAGCTCGGATTTTAAGACGCTAGTCTGCCGATGCTTCCAACTGATTAAAGCCACTTCCTTCACTATCTCGGTGTCTGTGGGGTTTTGTCCCCAGCTCGTCCTGCTACAAACCCAATCCAACAAAGACAAAGAAAAAAGAATATGAAAATATGAACAAAGTCTCCAAGAAGTCAGGGATTATGTTATAAGACCAAACCTAAGAATAATCGGTGTTCCCAAAGAAGATTGGAAAGTTTGGAAAGCATATTTGGGGACATAATCAAGGAAAACTTTGGCAGCCTTGCTAGAGACCTAGACATCCAAATACAAGAAGCTCAAAGAACACCTGGGAAATTCACCACAGAAAGATCATCACCTAGGCACATAGTCATCAGGTTATCTAAAGTTAAGATGAAGGAAAGAATCTTAAGAGCTATGAGGCAAAAGCACCAGGTAAGCTATAAAGGAAAACTTAACAGATTAACAGCAGATTTCTCAGCAGAAACCCTACAAGCTAGAAGAGATTGGGGCCCTATCTTCAGCCTCCTCAAACAAAACAATTATCAGCCAATGATTTTGTATCCAGTGAAACTAAACATCATAAATGAAGCAAAGATACAGTCTTTTTAGACAAACAAATACTGAGAGAATTCACCACTACCAAGCCAGCACTACAAGAACTGCTAAAAGTTCTAAATCTTAAAACAAATCCTGGAAACACATCAAAGCAGAATCTCTTTAAAGCATAAATCTCACAGGACCTATAAAACAAAAATACAATTAAAAAATAAAACAAGGCAACAGGCAACAAATGGCACAACAAATGGAATGGTACCTCACATCTCAATAATAACATTGAATGTAAATGGCCTGAATGCTCCACTTAAAAGATACAGAATCACAGAATTCACCGACCATCTGCTGCCTTCAAGAAACTCACCTAACACATAAGGACTCGCATAAACTTAAGGTAAAGGGGTGAAAAAGACGTACCATGCAAATGGACACCAAAAGTGAGCAGGGGTAGCTATTCTTATATCAGACAAAACAAACTTTAAAGCAACAGCAGTTAAAGAAAAACAGGGGTCGCCGCCGGCAGCAGCCTCCCGGCGCGTCTAGGAGCCATGTCCACTTTGTTCCCCTCACTCTTCCCTCGTGTGACTGAGACACTGTGGTTTAATCTGGATCGACCCTGTGTAGAAGAGACAGAGCTGCAGCAGCAGGAACAGCAGCATCAGGCCTGGCTCCAAAGCATCGCAGAGAAAGACAACAACCTGGTTCCTATTGGCAAGCCAGCCTCAGAGCACTATGATGACGAGGAAGAAGAGGATGATGAAGATGATGAGGATAGTGAAGAGGACTCAGAGGATGATGAGGACATGCAGGACATGGACGAGATGAATGACTACAATGAGTCACCGGATGATGGAGAGGTCAATGAGGTGGACATGGAAGGCAACGAACAGGATCAGGACCAGTGGATGATCTAGGTAGACAAGGCAGGGTGGCCTCAGGGAGATTCCAGGCCCACCCAAACCACCCTGCATCCCAACCCCCAACCCCTGCCCACAGAACCAGCTGATGGCCCCAGTGCCTGAAAGTGCCCTTGGGCACCTCCTCAGCTGCTGCCAGGATCTGGTCTCCTTGGCCCCTCCCAGGCCATCAGTCTGCACTTGAAATCCCCAGGGCCTGAGCCCCACTCCACCTTCCTGGCCAGTACCTCACCCCTTGATTGCCAGGTCTGGTCTCTTTCTAAGTTTCTTTAATAAAGACAAAGGAGTGATTTTCCCCCCAAAAAAAAATAAAAAATAAAAAAATAATAATAATAAAAAAATAAAAAATAAAAAAGAAAAACAAAGAGGGCCATTATATCATGGTAAAAGGCCTTGTCCAACAGGAAAATATCACAATCATAAATATATATGCACCTAACACTGGAGCTCCCAAATTATAAAACAATTACTAATAGACCTAAGAAATGAGATAGACAGCAATACGATAATAGTGGTGGACTTCCATACTCCACTGATAGCACTAGACAGGTCATCAAGACAGAAAGTCAACAAAGAAACAATGGATTTAAACTATACCTTGGAACAAATGGATTTAACAGATATTTACAGAACATTCTACCCAATAACCATAGACTATATATTCTATTCTTCAGTGCATGGAACTTTCTCCAAGATAGACCGTATGTTAGGCCACAAAACGGGCCTCAATAAATTTAAGAAAATGAAATTATATCAAGCACTCTCTCAGACCACAGTGGAATGAAACTGGAAATGAACTCCAAAAGGAATCTTCAAAACCATGCAAATACATGGAAAGTAAATAACCTGCTCCTGAATGATTATTGGGTCAAAAATGAAATCAAGATGGAAATTTAAAAATTATTCCAACTGAAGGACAATAGTAACACAACCTATCAAAACCTCTGGGATACAGCAAAGGCTCTGCTAAAAGGAAAGTTCATAACCCTAAACACCTACATCAAAAAGTCTGAAAGAGCACAAACAGACTATCTAAGGTCACACCTCAAGGAACTAGAGAAACAAGAACAAACCAAGCCCAAACTCAGCAGAAGAAAGGAAACAGCCAAGATCAGAGCAGAAGTAAATAAACTGAAACAAAAAAATACAAAAGATAAATGAAGTAAAAAGCTTCTTCTTTGAAAAGATAAATAAAACTGATAGACTATTGGCAAGATTAACCAAGAAATGAAAAGAGAAAATTCAAATAAGCTCAATTAGAAATGAAACAGGAGATACTAAAACTGACAACACAGAAACATAAAAGATCATTCAAGGCTACTGTGAACACTTTTACACACATAAACTAGAAAACTTAGAGGAGATGAATAAATTCCTGGAAAGATACAACCCTCCTAGCTTAAACCAGGAAGAATTAGCTATCCTGAACAGATCAATAACAAGCAGCAAGACTGAAATGGTAATTTTAAAAATTACCAACCAAAAAAAGGTCCAGGACCAGATGGATTCACAGCAGAATTCTACCAGACATTCAAAGAAGAATTGGTACCAATCCTACTGACGCTATTTCACAATATAAAGAGAGACTCCTCCCTAAATCATTCTATGAAGCCAGAATCACCCTAATACCAAAACCAGGAAAGGACATAACCAAAAATGAAAACCACAGACCAATATCCCTGATAAACATAGATGCTAAAATCCTTAGTAAAATACTAGCTAACTGAATCCAAACACATATCAAAAACACAATCCACCATGATCAAGTGGGTTTCATACCAGAGATGCAGGGATAGTTTCCCTATAAGCAAGTCAATAAATGTGATACACCGCATAAACAGAATTTAAAACAAAAATCACATGATCATCTCAACAGATGCAGAAAAAGCATTCCACAAAATCCAGCAATGATTTATGTTTAAAACTCTTAGCAAAATTAGCATATTAGGGACATACCTCAATGTAATAAAAGCCATCTATGACAAACCCACAGCAAACATAATACTGAATGGGGAAAAGTTGAAAGCATTCCCTCTGAGAACCGGACAAGGATGCCCACTCTCACCACTCCTCTTCAACATAGTACTGGAAGGCCTAGCCAGAGCAATCAGACAAGAGAAAGAAATAAAGGGTCCAAATTGGTAAAGAGGAAGTCAAACTGTCACTGTTTGCTGCTGATATGATTGTTTACCTAGAAAACTCTAAGGACTCCTCCAGAAAGCTCCTAGAACTGATAAAATAATTTGGCAAAGTTTCTGGATACAAAATTAATGTACACAAATCAGTAGCTCCTCTATACACCAGTAGTGACCAAGCTGAGAATCAAATCAAGAACTCAAATCCTTTTACAATAGCTACAAATAAATAAAATAATTAAAAATATACCTAAACTAAGAAGTGAAAGACCTCTACAAGGAAAATTACAAAACACTGCTGAAAAATCATAAATGACACAAACAAATGGAAACACAACCATGCTCATGGATGGGTAGAGTCAATATTGTGAAAATGACTATACTGCCAAAAGCAATCTAACAATTCAATGCAATTCCCATCAAAATTCCACCATCATTCTTCACAGAACTAGAAAAAACAATCCTAAAATTCATATGGAACCAAAAAAGAGCCCGCGTAGCCAAAGCAGCACTAAGAAAAAAAATCTGAAGGCATCACCTTACCTGATTTCAAACAATACTATAAGGCCATAGTTACAAAAACAGTGTGGTACTGGTATAAAAATAGGCAAGTAGATCAACAGAATGGAATGGAGAACCCAGAAATAAACCCAAATACTTACAGCTAACTGATTTTCGACAAAACAAACAAAAACATACAGTGGGGAAACGACACCCTATTCAACAAATGGTGCTGTGATAATTGGCTAGCCACATGTAGGAGAATGAAACTGGATCCTCATCTCTCACCTTATATAAAAATCAACATGGATCAAGGACTTAAATCTAAGACCTGAAACTATAAAAATTCTAGAAAATAACATTTAAAAAAAAAACCCCTTTGAGACATTGGCTTAGGCAAGGATTTCATGACGAAAAACCCAAAAGAAAATGCAATAAAAACAAAGATAAATAGCTGGGACTTAATTAAACTAAAGGGATTTTGCACTCAAAGGGAATAGTCAGCAGAGTGGAAGAAAATCTTCACAATCTATACATCTGACAAAGGACTAATGTCCAGAATCTACAAAGAACTCAAACAAATTAGAAAAAAAAAAATCTCATTGAAAAGTGGGCTAAGGACATGAACAGACAATTCTCAAAAGAAGATATACAAATAGCCAACAAACATATGAAAAAAATGCTCAATATCACTTATGATCAGGGAAATGCAAATCAAAACCACAATGCAATACCACCTTATTCCTGCAAGAATGGCCACAATCAAAAAAATAAAAAAAAAAACAAAAAACAAAAAACAGTGGATTTTGGCATGGATGCCATGAAGAGGGAACACTTCTACACTACTGGTGGGAATGTAAACTAATACAACCACTATGGAAAACAGCGTGTGGAGATTCCTTAAAGAACTAAAAGTAGAACTACCATTTGATCCAGCAATTTCACTACTGGGTATCTACCCAGAGGAAAATAAGTCGTTATTTGAAAAAGATACTTGCACATGCATGTTTATAGCAGCACAATACGCAATTGTAAAAATGTGGAACCAACCCAAATGCCCATCAATCAATGAGTGGATAAAGAAACTGTGGTATGGCCAGGCGCGGTGGCTCGTGCCTGTAATCCCAGCATTTTGGGAGGCCAAGGCGGGTGGATCACCTGAGGTCAGGAGTTCGAGACAGCCTGGCCAACATGGCGAGACCTGTACTTTTCTACTAAAAATATAAAAATTAGCCAGGCCTGGTGGCGAGTTCTGTAATCCCAGCTACTCAGGATGCTGAGGCAGGAGAATCACTTGAACCCAGGAGGCGGAGGTTGCAGTGAGCTGAGATCGCACCACTGCCTCCAACCTGGGCAACAAGAGCAAGATTCCATCTCAAAGAAAAAAAGAAAAGAAACTATAGTATATATATACATGATGGAATACTACTCAGCCATAAAAAGAAATGAATTAATGGCATTTGCAACAATCTGGATGAGATCAGAGATTATTAATTTAAGTGAGGTAATTCAGGAATGGAAAACCAAACAGCATATGTTCTCACTTGTCAGAGCTAAGCTATGATGATGCAAAGGCATAAGAATGACACAAAGGACTTTGGGGACTTAGGGTGAAAGGGTGGGAAGGGGGTGAGGGATAAGAGACTACAAATTGAGTGCAGTGTATACTGCTTGGGTGATGGGTGCAACAAAATCTTACAAATCACCACTTAAAGAACTTACTCATGTAACCAAACACCACCTGTTCCCCCAATAACCTATGGAAATAAAAAATTTAAAAAATAATAAAATTTTTTTTTAAAAACTGTGAAAAAAATGCTCTTTTGATTTTGTCTCCTCCATCCCCAGGGTCTAGGAGAGTCAGGAATGTTTGCAGGGTCTTCTGTGTTCTTCACCATAACTGAAGCTGTGGGTGCAGCTTGCAGGGAGAGGGGCCCAGCCCCGACTTTGACAATGAACAGCCCAATCACACAGGAGCAGATTTGAATGACCTGTGTGGATTGGTTTATGGACCTGACATGAGGTCCCTCCACCTTGGCTATGA
Source organism: Hylobates moloch (assembly GCF_009828535.3). Classification (NCBI taxonomy): domain Eukaryota; kingdom Metazoa; phylum Chordata; class Mammalia; order Primates; family Hylobatidae; genus Hylobates; species Hylobates moloch. The sequence goes on along the minus strand of NW_026652276.1, from coordinate 41,540,011 downwards.
ATTCTCTGCTCCTCTCTTCAGTAATTCTCAATGCATATGGGGGCAGGGGACATATGTCAATTTAAAAGTCAATTCACGATCCCAACCAGTATAAGGTTTTCATTTGGAAAATAAAATTACTTTGAATTTTCAAACAGAAAGCTATAGGATTTTTCTATTTATCAAAGGGGAATATGGATTTTAAAGGATTAAGAAATGGTCCTTCCCATCTGGGCCCTGAAAAGGTTGCAGATAGACCAACTACTGATTCTTCCAGCTGCACAGCAATCTTCAGCCAATCAGCTGTCTCCATTTACCCCAGGTGTGCTATACCATATTATCACTTCCCAAGAGTGGCATGACCTGGACAAGGTTAGGAAGCCCTGCCTGTGGCTCCAGCCCTGTGCTAACCAATGTCATAGCCAGGAGCCACACGGGGCTCGGGAGCCCTCTAAATGAGCCTAGTCCAAATTGAGATGTGCTGCAAGTGAAAAGTACATATTGCATTTTGAAGATGTGTTACCAAAGAATTTAAAAACACCTCAGTAATAATTTTATATTGATAAGATGTTGAAATGATATTTTGGATATATTGGGTTAAGTATAAATCACTAAAATTAATTTTACGTTTTACTGTTTTTACATAGCTACTAGAAAAAAATTTATGTTTTATACTTGGCTTCCACCTGTGGCTTGCATGGTAGTTCTGTTGGACAGCGCTGCTGTGGACAATCCCTTTTGCATCGTGACGTGAGGGGAAAAGGCAGAGGCACCGTCAGGTGGAAGAGATTTAGTTGCTGTGGGGAACCAGGAAAGGAAATCAATCATTTGATTAAAACACCTTCACAAGGTCCAGCATGTAAAAGTGAATACCAAGAAAGAAAGAGGGGAGTGGCTAGGAAAGAAGAGAAGAGAAAGAAGGGAAGAGAAGGGAAGGGAAACAAAGAGGAAGAGAAGGGAAGAACAGCAAAGGAAAAGGCTCTAAACCTCATTAATTCCTCAGTAATCCCCTCATTCCTGAGCCCCACTAATGTCCCCAGCACAACAGACCATCCCACTTCTGCTCTGCTATTGTATTTGGCTTCTGGAAAACCACACCTGTCAGTTTGGTTCAGTTCAATAAGTACATTCTATGCACCCGCTATGTGCAAAGCATTGTGCTGGGCCAAGGAAGAACCACAGTAAATGGCACAAGTCCTTGCCCGAAGGAGTCCAAAATCTAGTGGAGAGCCAGCTGTTAAAAGAGGTGATTACTGCACAAAGCACCCAATGCTGGGGACCGCATGCTGAGGCAGCACAAAGAACTGAAAGCTGTTTATTCATCCAAAGAGTTCCCTGACTCTGCCCCACCTGGGTTGCAAGTTTCTCTAGAGCAGGCATCATGTTATATTTTGTCTACATATGTCACTGAGCTTCTGCACTCAGAAAATCCTGACCAGTTGAAAAGGCTGGAGTGATGTGGTGGCTTTGAAATCAGATGGCAGGCTTCAAATCCCAGCTCTGCCTCTTAATAGCTGTATGTATGACCTTAGGCAAGATTTTCACCTACCTGTGCCTCAGCTTCCACATCTGTAGAATAGCAAAAAGATCTATCTAGTCATGTCTTTGTATTTAATGAGCTTAGGTCTATAAGTGTTTACCACAGTGCCAGCACATACTAACAGCTAAATGTTAACAATGATTATTATAATGACTATTGTTATTATTCCCCAACCAGTCCTTGGTGTTCCCAGCATCATGTTTGTTTTCTGTTTTTCTTAGCCTGCAACACCATCGTGGAGAAATGAGTGAAGGAAGACTTCTGATGGGGTCACAGGCACAGAAGGGGATAGGTGTCTGGGGTCTGGCAAGGATATTACAAACAGTACTCCATTATTCCAACTTAATGTCAGCTGTAACTTCCCTTAGCCACAAGACCTGTGCCAGCCTCACCTGATTAAATACTAATACATTTTTAATGCATTTGAAAAGACTTAGTACAGTTCTGTACTAAGATACATAAGATATATGACAACAAATTGATAACTGTATGACGGTAGCTTTTTTGTGGTTGAAACTCTTAGACTCGGTCCTTTTCAAGAACAAAGACAAAAGAGGTACAGAGAACAGACTGAGATGCATAATCATTTATACACTTATTCAACACATTTTAATGGAACATCTAAAAAGTTGTGGCCAGGCACTTAAGGAATGGTAAAAATAAATTAGGGATCCTACCTCACAGAGTTTATAACTTAGTTTAATTATGTATGGCCTTATAATGAAAGCAATGCAAGTAGAAAGTATTGTACCAGGCACAGCCCAAATGCACTCCAACGGATGGTGATGAAGAGATGACATCCAGCTAATGGGTAGGATCTAGACAGGTGGACATAGAGAAAAAGAAACTCCAGGTGGAGGAAAACACAGAAGCAAGGGTGTGGAGGGTCAGGAAGGAATCAGGTATGTCTCAGAATATAGACAATTTGGTTTGGCTGGAGGGTAGGCTGTGAAGGGGAAAATCTGGAGATACAATTAGAAAACTAGCCTGGATCAAATCATAGATGGTGTATTAGTCTGTTCTCATGCTGCTAATAAAGACATACCCAAGACTGGGTAATTTATAAAGAGGTTTAATTGACTCACAGTTCAGCATGGCTGGAGAGGCCTCAGGAAACTTACAATCATGGCCTAGGAGAGGCAAACATGTCCTTCTTCACATAGCAAGAAGTGTGAAGTGAAGCAGGATGGCAGGGGTGGGTGGGGTGGGTGGGGGAAGCCCCTTATAAAGCCATCAGATCTCATAGAACTCACTGTCAAAAGAACAGCATGAGGGTAACCGCTCCCATGATTCTATTACCTCCCACTGGGTCCCTCCCAGGACAGGTGGGGATTATGGGAACTACAAGATGAGATTTGTGGGGGACACAGCCAAACCATATTAGATGGTCTTAAACATAAGTGAAAGCTTTCTTTACATAAGTTAAACATAAGTTTAACTTTACATAAATCAAAGACAAGTTTTACCGTGTCAACTGCACAGGTCTTTAATTGTAATTTGATCAATGAAGCAATATAATCAGGAAGATTAATCTTGAAGACTGTGTAACATGAATCAGCATGAGAGAGAATAGTTGGGAAGCTGCTTTAATAGTCAAGAGGTTGACAAAGGCTTGAGAGAGGATATACTTGTGGTAATGGAAAGATTCAAGGGACAGGACTTGCCCCCCAGCTGGATGGGGTGGCCAGGGAAGGGATCAAAGATAAGTCTAAGGTTGTGCTCAGGAGAGTGGGAGAACAGTGGTGCCCTTAACAGAAGCAGGCACCACAGGAGGAGGAGCTGGTTCAAAGGGAACGTGGTGACCAGGAGTTTAGATTTATAGCCTGGCAGCCAGCCAAGGGATGTATCCAACAGGCAGTTAGTGCAGGTTGGCAAGAGGTCTGGTGCAGACCGATTTATGAGTTATGAATGCAAATTAGTAATTAGAGCCATGAGATTGGTTCAGACTCACCGGAGGGTGAAACTGCAAAGAAGGAAGAAAAGCAAATGCAGAAGGTGAGGAGAAAAATGCAAAAAGAAAGAGAAAAAAACAGAAAAGGAAGGAGTGGGCCAAGGTGGCCTCCATGGGGAACACCAACCGAGAAGGCAGATCTGAGAGAAAGGAGTAGGAGTCACGAAACACTAAACGCCTTGAAACAGGATGGGGTCCTGAGGCTCCTGGCACACTCCGAACACACGCACAACTTCAGACAGAGCCAGACCCCTGCAAGGGGAAGGGGGTTACCCTTAGACAGCCAGATTTTGAAGACCCTGAAAATTCCCCCAGTTTATGCCCCACCTCTGCCCCCCTGTACACACCTACTGAAAATAAACTCTCCTCTACTGGCCTGAAAACTGCACCATCCTAACTCTAACATGGATGAAGGCACCCCGAATTCCAGTAAGCCTCTGTTAATGTGTCCCCCGAATCCAGAAGTTCTCAGGGGCTGGGTGGAGACTGGAAGCCCCTCCCCTGGCTCCCGGCCCTCCCTTGCTGGTTGCCACACCCGCAAGACTCATGGACTCCTGTCTTCCGCTGGGCAGTGGCATGATGGCACCGTCCTAAACATGCAGACGGGCGAGTCACTGTCCCGGGAGGAGGTCGCCCAGGCCGGTCCTCATACAGAGGGAGCGCAGGAAGTATGTCCGGGGTGGGAGGGGGAGGCCTTTCTTGAACGGGAGGAAGGAAACGAACCGCACAAGAAATGAGTAATGGACATCTTGGTGACCTTTAGAAAAAAATGCGCAGACTCAGACCGCCTGCCTGGGAGGCCACCGCTCAGGAACCTGGTAAACCGCAGCTGACCCTGAACCGGTCCAAAGCTCCTGGCCATTTTGACCCAGGTTCTCCCTGTTCCCAGCTTCCGCATCCCGCCAAGAAATCCGAGGCTGCAAAAGCGTTGGACGCGAAGCGCCTCGAGACCCACGTAGGATTACGGTTTGCCCTGGACGTTAGGCTCGGCTCAGCGGACACCCTCCGCTTCCACGCGGGACGCGAATGCTTCGCTTTTTCAGATCAAGTCAGAGAGCGCGGCCGTCCGCCACGCCGCCCGCCCCAGGCAGAGCCTGGGAGAGACCGCCGGGCCGGACGGGGCTCCTGGGCAGGTCTGCGCAGCCCGGCACGTGGAGGCCCTGTTGCACCAACGTGCGCCCCCGGGACACTCAGGGTCGCCTCGGCGGTTGGGCGCGGCCGCCACATTGACCCCTCCTCCCCCAGCGCGGTCACTTCGCAGTTCCCGGGGACGCAGGGGACCAGGGCGACGACGCAAGGCAGCAGCGACTCCACTTCTCCCTGCAGGAAATCCTTGTAAAGAGCACACCAGACGTCTTGATGACGCAAAGCATGAGTGGTGGCATGAGTGACGGGGAGCGAGAGGGCGAGGCAAAGAGGAGAATTTAAACAAAATATGCGTAGGCCATTCTGATTGTTTTTTCCAGTTGATGCATATTCTTGGAAAGCATCTAAGTAGGAGCAGATGGAAAGTTTTAAGGAATCCATACTGTAAGGAGAAGTACTCTAAATGGCTTCAAATAACTTGATGTTTCTTTCACCCGCAAGTCAAACTTAAAAAACACACACACACAGTAATCTCATTATCCAATTCATCTGTGTTTTAACATAATGCAAGTACAAACGGATGTATACTCTGCTTTCAGGAAAGCAATTTCCTCATCCAGTACCTGCTCTATGCCGGTAAAAGAGTTTAACTGAAGTGGATACCTGGCTTTTCAAGTGTAGGAAAGATAGGGTGTTGCCTTCTTGGAAACTGAGCAACGACAAATATGTGCCAGTGTTCGTTTGAAGATTATATAACCAGTGGTCTGGCCTCACTGAGAATACTGGACCAAGTATTTCACTATTGCAGAAGGGCTGTCCTCGTTTTCAGAGCATTGGTTTGCTATGCTCTGCAGAGAAAAAGGCATGGGGCTGGAGCGAGGAAATCGGTAAGAAGAATTTGGAATGAATAGCCTGAGGTGCAGAAAGGTGACCCCGGATGGTGAGTACACTGGTGTGGACTGATGGAGTCAATTTGACACATTGTTAGAATTATTTTTCTAGCACAAGACACTGAGTGAGCTATTTGGCAAATTTATATGCTTACCACCTTGAAGAATCAGTAGTCAGATTACACTAACCCTCTTTCAATTGCAGCAGAAAATGACCTTGGAAAACTGGATCAAATCCTTCCTCTTGAAATCCTTCCTTCCTATCAAGGACAAGCGGTGTTGAACTCAGCAAAATTCTGATCTTTGTGTGTCTACTCTAACTTTCTACATGTATATCACGAGAAAAGAAGACTGCCAATGATTGTTAGTTACAAAATGCAGAAAACTGAGGATCTCTCAAGCTGGAACTTTATAAACTTGTTATGCCTGCTGCTGAGAGGTGACAGCATGCCGGCAGCCCTCGAAGCCCTCGCTCGCTCTTGGCACCTCCTCGGCCTCAGTGCCCACTCAGGCTAGCTTGAGGAGCCCTTCAGCCTGCTGCTGCACTGTGGGAGCCCCTTCCTGGGATGGCCGAGGCCGGAGCCGGCTCCCTCAGCCTGCGGGGAGGTGTGGAGGGAGAGGCACGGGCAGGAACCGGGGCTGCGCGCGGCACTTGCGGGCCAGCTAGAGTTCCGGGTGGGCGTGGGCTTGGCAGGCCCCGCACTAGGAGTGGCCGGCCAGTGCCGCCGGCCCCAGGCAGTGAGGGGCTTACCACCCTGGCCAGCAGCTGCGGAGGGTGCGCCGGATCCCCCAGCAGTGCCGGCCCACCGGCGCTGCGCTCGATTTCTCACGGGCTTTAGCTGCCTCCCCGCGGGGCAGGGCTTAGGGCCTGCAGCCCTCCATGCCTGAGCCTCCCCCACGCCCCCCCATGCCCTGCAGCAGGGTTGGATTGTTGAGTAGGGCACGTGATATGAGACAGCGTTAGGAGCCCAGAAAGATGTGGGGAGGGAGGGACACAAGGGTATGGGAAGAAATGAAAGAGAATCCTCAGAGAAAACCCAGCAGCTTCTTGGTTGCGAGGGCCAAGAAATGTCTTTCTAGATCTACTCTTGATATTCTCTAATGGCTCAAGTGTTAGACTTAATATCATCTTTTTCTTGTGATATTAATCTTTTCATTTATTGGGTGAATTTAATTATTTTGCTATTTTCTATTAAATAGGAGGAATGGATTTTAACATTGAAATGTGCCAGGAGCCCAGGAACTGTTCCACTCATATTATTTTCTTCATTCAACACTCATTTTTTACTTCCTATTATGAACACTACTGGGTCATATGATAAATACAAAAAGTCAACTTCTAAACATCTCACTTATTTAGAGCCCATGCATGTATGCCAGTTCCCTTGTTGCTGAGCAGAAAGCAGCTACTCCCACCTGAGAAAGAGTAAATAGCCAAGGTAGCAGTTACTTCCGAACCAGAAGAAAATTCCATAAACCCACCATCTACCTGCAATACCACACTTGCCAGGAGAGTAGGGGAGGAGATGCATATCCTGAGCCACTCATTAGCCCTTTCTTTCAATGGGGCGTTTAATTAAGCTGCCCAGAAATGTCGTGGCATTCACAAGTCTCCAGGGTGGTCCTGGCACATAGCACTTAGCAGCCAGGTCACTGGAGCCAGGCTGCCTGAATTTGAATCCTGACTCTATGGCTAGAGTATGATCTTGGGCAAGTTTCTTAAACTCCCCATGTGTTGATTTTGTTTTGTTTATTTTTTGACCTCTAAGTGGGGGTTGTAATACTACCTGCCTTGTTAGTTTTTTTTTTTTTTTTTTTTTTGAGATTAAATGAACCCACGTTTAGAACAGTGCCTGGTACAAAGTAAGCACTCAGTGTAACTCTTCTTATTGTTATTCCAGAATGGAGGCGTCCTCACCAATGCCCAGTCACAGACAGTGCTGGCCCCACAGAGAGAAAGCAGCTACCCGAGAGAACACGGATACAGGTGCTCAAGTTAGACAGAGCTGCAGCATCACTCAGTCATTTGCGTCAGAAAGTAAAGCAGCCGCTCAAAAATTTGCAAAGCAAATTGGAGAGAAGCCAAGACTTCCATAGAAATCAGTTGATGGGGATTTCCTACATGGAGACTTTTTCTTCAGCAAGTGCATAAACTGCGGCACAGACCAGTCTGTGATGAGCATTAAGAGCCCTGAAATAAAGTGTGGGACTCAACAGGGACTCTGAACAACATGGACCACCCAGAAGAGGGAGTCCAGGAAGAATGCAGACTGTTCTCTCAGCCACAATGCTGAGGTTTAGTATTAGTTCTTTAATGACGAAGAACAAGAAATTGAGGGCAAAACACTCTGAAATCTTTAGTTGTAAAGACTTCATTACAGGCTGGGCGCGGTGGCTCACGCCTGTAATCCCAGCACTTTGGAAGGCCGAGGTGGGTGGATCACGAGGTCAGGAGATCGAGACCATCCTGGCTAACACGGTGAAACCCCGTCTCTACTAAAAATACAAAAAATTCTCCGGGCGTGGTGGCGGGCACCTGTAGTCCCAGCTACTCCGGAGACTGAGGCAGGAGAATGGCGTGAGCCCGGGAGGCAGAGCTTGCAGCGAGCAGAGATTGCGCCACTGCACTCCAGCCTAGGTGACAGAGCAAGACTCCATCTCAAAATAAATAAATAAATAAATATAAAAAATAAAAAAGACTTCATTACATTATGGATTTACTTATTCTTTTTTAAAAATCCTCATTTTCCTTATAAAGTCATAGTGAAATCAGTCTGGTGCTCCACATTGAAGAAACAGTTGACCCATACATGGACGGACCCTGCCCTCATGGAGTTTACAATCCAATAGGAGAGACTGACATTCTACAAGTAATCACACAAATGTCATTGCAAGATTTGATAAGTGTGTAGAAGAAAAAGAAGGGGTCAGTGAAGATAATGTCAGAGGACTTTTGGATTTAGGAGTCAGAGACAACTTCTTTGAGAGAGAAACAGTAATGCCGTGCCCTGAAGGATCAGGGGGTATTGGCCAGGAGAAGAGCTGCAGCAGACAATACCAGGAACAGCGCACTGAGGCTTGCAGATGGGAACTGTGGGGTGTGGTCCAGGGACTGGGAGAGACCTATACTTGGAGCATCCTCAGTGAGATGGAGAGCTGGGGTGGTGGGGACACTGTGGGATGTAAGGGAAGAGCTGGACCCCCAGGGATTGTGTGGGCAATGTTAGCATCTTCATTTTTTCCCAAACACAGGGTAAGTCATGGAACAGATTTAGGCACACAAGTGACATATTCCAGTTTATATTTTTAGTGGATCATCCCAATTGCAGTGCGGAAAACGAGTCTGTGGTTCTAGAAAGGAAAAGAGAAGTCTATCAGGGAGGCTTTCAGCTTGGCCATCAGAGTCAAGGTCATGGTGAACACAACCAAATACAGAGACCCCTTTGCTAATACTAGATCCTGAAAAGGTCATGTCTGTCTTGGTGCGGGGACTCCCCATTCTACAAAATGGCACCAAAACCACAGAAAAGATCACTGAAGTAAAGTTCCTCAAGCAGTAAAACATTTTTTGGATTAAATTTCGTTTAATCAAAAAGTATCAAGAATGCGATTTAGCCATTATGAAGTTTATGAAAAGAATGAGTGGGTTTGACCCACTGAAATAAGTAGCTGGGAATGTGATGCTGAATGCTGGGGGGGCCCCCTGAATTCAGGACAGTTGAGCAATAAATAGAGGAATTAGGGAGACAGCAAATCACTGCAGCAACATTATTGAAAGTAATATTGATGACTTTGACTTCTGCTGGTAAACAACGCTCCAAATATTTCACTGCTGAGTTCAGCTTTCCCCGATTGTAGTCAGGCCTGTTGCCCTCGGAGGCAGCACAGGATCTGGCCCAAAGGACAAGACAGAGGTAGGGTTGTGACCTTCTTGGGTCCTCAGTGCTTTTGACTTTGTGGGCCCCTTCCTCCATAAACACAATATTATGGATACTAAGTAGGTCTGCTAAAACACACAAATTTTACTACTGCATTGGTTTTATATATATATATACATATATATATGATATATGTATAATCATATGTAATATATGTGTATATATTTTATTATTTAATTTATATATATATAAATATATATATATATATCTTACCCAGGCTAGTTTATATTCATTGTTTTCTTCTGAATTTAGAAGAAAGGAAAACATTTTTGTGGGCCCTGAAAGTTAATATGTCAGCCCTGCAGAGGGCAGACTCCATGAATATCAGGCAGGTGAGTCCCCAGGGAGGAGACGGGTATTTAAACATGCCATTACTCGTAGAGGGTCTCTGCCCATGGAAACATAACTGGTTGTCCCTCTAAGTACACTAGCATCCCAATAAATGTTCTGGCCGTAGGTGGCCAGATTCATGTACCAACAGATTCGCGTCCTCACAGATCTGTGTACCGAGCTGCACTGAGAGAATCAGTCTGGTAACCTAAAATAATGTGAATGTCTTCCAACTGATAAAAACTTCAGCCAAATTAAATTTAAAGGAGTTTAATTGAGCAATGAACGACTGGGACGAATTGGGCAGCCCACAGAATCACAGCAGATTCACAGAGACTCCACGGGTGCCTCGTGGTCAGAACAAATTTATAGACAAAAAAGGTAAAGTGACGTACAGGAATTGGAAGTTTGGTACAGAAACAGTGGGATTGGTTACAGCTCGGCGTTTGCCTTATTTGAACGCAGTTTGAACATTCAGCAGGCTATGAGTGGTTGAAGTATGGCCGCTGGGATTGGCATAGTATGTACTTACAGGTACATACTATTTAGGATTTCAATTTTGTCTGACTGTTAAGCTAGATTACAGTTCATCCACAAGGACTCAAATATAGAAGTAAGGAGTCCTTCTTAGGCCATATTTAGTATGTCTTAACACAATCTTTGTATCTCTTGAACGTTAATTGAAATCTAATGTATAACTTGTCACAACACTTCTAGAAAAGGATTTTTCCTCGTACTTCCCTCAAGCCCACGATGGCTTTCTCCAAAACCCACCAAATTCTAACCCCAGTATCACTTCTCTGACTCTCTTCCCCAGAATGTCTGTCTTCCTTTTGTTTCCTCTCTACCCATTCCCCAGCTTGCTTTCAACAAGACACAAAGAACAGTCTAGAGAGGAAAACATACCTTCTCTGAGGGGTAGAGAGAGGGGAGGAGGGAAGGCTGAGAACACGCCTACCTTGTCAGTCTTTGCCCTGTCACAACTGCAAAAGCTAAAAGCCCTTTAAAAAGTAAGTAATTTTGTTACAATGCCAACACAGAATGTACTTCTAGAAAGGCCCTTTGCTGAGACCAGCTTGTCAGGAAGCTGCTAGGAGAGGCAGTGAACACAGGCGAGTGCGTGCAGTGCTAGAGAGGATAGTGCTGTTTCTCAGTCCGACACATTCATGGAGAACTGCTGCAGGAAGACCCCGTTCCTGGGTGGAAGGAGATTGAAGGGCAATGTCATCCAGCCCTCCACGTGGAAGTTTCTTTAAGCTCCTGGGGTACGGAATTTTCCAGCCTCTTGGTGGCAGAACAGAGGGTTCCTTTCTTACAGATGAACCAGAATTGAGAAACACCAAAATTAAGTACAGATTGCAAAGTATACGCAAAAGGCATGGAAGTATTTGACGACGGCAGTACCTTTTAAACAATCTGTCTCAGGGAACCTTATTCCCATCTGGAGGATGTTCTATTTGTCACGCAGGGACAAGTGGTAAGTGCGTGTTTAAACAGCTGGTGCTTTTAGACTCAACAGCATGACCTCAGGATCAGGTCTCCAGCACTGCAAGGCCATGAAACTCCCAACACGACCTGCATTTCCAGGGAGGATGAGGCTTCCCCACCCAGACAATGAGAAGTCTGTAGTTTTACATCTTTGGGGAAACAGATCCAAGCCTGCTGATAATGCAGGAGCTCAAGAAATATCTAACTTAAAGATATAATTGCTGATTCTCACAGGCTAGGAGTGACGGGACATCACTGTATCATTACAAGCTTGAACAAAGAGCCGCAGGGCTCCAGCAGGGGTCTCTGTGCTAGTCAATCTTTCAGAGCAGTTCGTGTTCCATACATACATATTTCTGTTCACCAGGGAGACACTGTAGCTCCATCTGCTTGAAAAAGGCGTCAAAATAGCCTGGACTCAGAACTGTCAGCACATCTCTGGAGGGTCGTGCTCGGTCTTCCTGTGAAGCATGTCCCGCCAGTGGCAAAACAAAGCCAACCCAGCTAGTGATGAAGGTATCTAGGGTCAGGCTCTACAATTTTTGAAAACTTGATGGATAAATTGCCCTGACATTTAAAAGCTGTAATAGTTTCACACATAGTGGAAACTATTACTCTCTTAGGGTAGACTATTCCAGGGAAACAGAATTATTCGGTATCTCACCAGGTGATTGAGGAAACAAGCTTTGTGTTATTACAAATAGGACTTTCATAGGGCACAGACTTAGGTGTGTAAAACATGTGACTGAATCTCTGGGTGCCTCTGATCCCTCATTTGTAAAATAGGGATTGTATTCCTATCTCAAAGATTGTGATGAAGATTAAATAAACTAATGCAGGGAGACATTTTGCCTGGCATATACTTAAGTACTGAATAAAGGTTAGCTACTACCCACAGTTAACACACACACGTGCAGGTGCACACACACATATATATTTAGATTGTATCTCAAGCCCAATCCACCTGGCAGCAGAAACTCAGTCCTCCTCAACTGAGAGGAAACTCAAAGTTCTTGTAGCAGCTTGGAAGAACAATAGAAGCTTGGAAGAACAATAGCATTGGGACTGACACTGACCTTAGGCATCCCTGTCTGCTCTATTACCTATCTTTGCTCCTGGCATCTCTGCCAAGAGTTTTAAAGGTCTGTTTTGAAATACTCCATTGAACATTACCCAGTTTGTTTGTTTGTTTGTTTGTTTTTGTTTTTGGGGGTTTTGTTTTTTGTTGTTGTTGATTTTTGTTTTTTGTTTTTTTGTTTTTTGCATTCCTGCAATAAGAGCTTGACTCTGAAGGCAGGGCGTATGGGCTGTCCTCACTGATACGTGCAGAGCGAGAAAAGAAATTGCATGAGGAAAGCACATCAGCTCATAGTTCAAATTATCCTGACATAATAGGAACATGACTTTTTTCTAGTACTTTACAATTCCCATGGAGTGTTTGCTTACATCGTCTATAAGCTGGTGACCCTTCAATTGGCATCCCCAGTGTGGACCCCTCCCCTGACCTCCAGATTCCTATATCCAACTGACATGTGCACTTGGAAGTCAAAAAGGTCCAAGAGAGAACTTTCAATTCCCCCAGTCTTCCCATCCCAGCAAACGGCACCAACTTTCACCCAATTGTCCAAGCCACAAACCTAGGATTCAACCTTGAGTCCTGTCTTTTCTTTACCCCCTCCCATCTAATCTATCAACTGGTCCAGTTGGATCTATCTCCAAAATTTATCCCAAGACTTTCACCTTTTCTCCATCTCTGATGCCACCATCCTGTACCCTCATTCAAGCCACCATCACCTCTAGCCCAGGGTACACAAAAATGGCTTCAGATCTAACCTGCAACTGCCCTTCTACCAGCAACAGTACATTCTCTGTACAATGGAATGCTCTACTATAAATAACATCATGTTGCATCCTAATTCAAAACTCTCTGATAGCTTCCCTTCCCACTAGATCCCTCCAAGACCCTTGTCCTGGCCACCAAAATCTCTCTGACTTTCTGTTACCACACCTTCCCCAACTCCCCACACTCAGCTGTGCTGACCTCCTTTCTACTATCTTGACACATCAAGCTCCTTTCTTCCTGGGGGCCGCTGTACTTGCTGCTCTTATACCATACCTTCTCTTGGTGAGCTTGTCCTTTAGAACTCAGCCCAAGTGCATGCCTGTACTGACTACCTAAAACTAAACTAGTCTCTCGAATCACCTTCTGTCACCTTACCCTGTCTCCAACAACTATTTTTTTAATTTAAAAAAGTCACTTTTATTTACAAGTCCTTGGCTTTATAGACATTCTCCTGTGGAAATCGGTCTTAGACTCCAAAGGAAACACATGAAGATGCTGGTTTGACTCAATGATGAAAGAGAAAGAAATGGTGCTGCCCAGAGCTACTGAAAGTGCTCATGGGCTGGGCAGAGGGAGCCCTGGTTGGTATTCCTGGTCTGGCAGTGCAAGCTATAAACCACCCACATCAGGCTGCCACTGTCAGTTTGGGCTTCCTTGGGGCTGATAGGTGTCCAAGTAATTACTCTAAAATATCTGCTCTTTGAAAGAACAGCTATCCCAGTGATAGCTTTGTGTGTGTGTGTGGCATGATGCCTTCCCTTCCCCATTCTGATGAGCTGATTTTTTTTTTGTGAATGGAAGAAAGGTAAGTTTTTGACATAATTATTATGAATTTTCACGTATCGAGGTTGAAAGCCAAGCTTTTTTCACGGTGATGCCACTTCTTATTTCTTTAATCTTTCTCTTCTGTCATTTTCCAGTCATATATAGTGGTATGAATTTGAACATGGGTTGTTAGTTCAAGTTTCGGTGCAAAATTATTAAAGTGTGGGGGCTTGTGTTTGCTTTAATTTTTCTTTTGAATCCATAAAGAACTCTTTTATTTGTTATAGTGGGAGTGATTTCTGACAGCTGAGCCTCAGGGCACGGTTGTGAAAAACTGTTATCCCCTCTTTATTTGGATATTAGCTCTACGTGAGTTCACCAGCCCTGTTTTCATGGAAGGTGTATAGGACATTGAGAATGATAATAGCAAAGAACTCTCAGATGATTTTGTTTTGCCTTAATAAATTCCCACAGGCTGATCGACTCACCTAGAGGTCGGTGCACCCCCTGCCTGGGCAATACCAAAAGTCAGCAATTTCCCCGCCAATAGGAGAGGTGGCAATGTGAATGCTTAGCTTGTGCCAGATGTTCTCAGCTCGGTGCTGTAATGAGTAAATGGAAAGTTTGAGGTGCTTTAAAGTCAGGATGCATATCTAATTGTTTGAGATAATTAGAAAAAAACTAGAGAAATAATAAAAGTAGAAAGTTATTTTAGAAAGTAATTTGTTGTAATGGGTTGGGCGTGGTGGCTCACGCCTGTAGTTTCAGCAGTTTGGGAGGCCGAGGTGGGCAGATCACTTGAGGTCAGGAGTTTGAAACCAGCCTGGCCAATATGGTGAAACCCTGTCCCTACTAAAAATACAAAAAAAAAAAAAAATTAGTCAGCAATCCCAGCTACTCTGGAGGCTGAGGCAGGAGAATCACTTGAACCCAGGAGGCAGAGGTTGCAGTGAGCCAAGATTGTACCATTGGGAATTTTGCCTGTCAAATAGCAAAAAATGGTCATTTTTAGGAAGCCTATGAACTAATACACAAAAAAATGAAAGAGAAAGGGCAGAACAAAGAAAGCATGAGGTTAGTGATCCTGGGTGAACTGAAGCCAACTGGAACATCAGAAAAATAATTGCTGAGTGACAATTTGCAGTAATTCCATACCTGGCATGTTGTATCGGATAAACGGATGTCTTTATAGCACAGCATAGTGTCATCAGGCCATGCTCCCCCAGTGTGATGGGGGCAGGATGAAGGCATAGTAGACCTGGCATGCTTATCATCAAACCCTACCCTCCATCTTGTTCCAACCTTGAAATAATTTCCACTGCCACACAATTGTGGTGTGACAGAAAATACAACTATAATGCTTTCTTTTGCTTCTGCGGTGCCACTGCTTAGTCCCCTACACACACAAGATTTAGAGCAGAAGGTTGCTGAGCTCATCTCTGGCTGAGTAAATCTTCTGAGGATTTGAAAATAAACTTGGAAATAGAAGGCATTGTATGAAGAAATAATGTGGTTTGTTGCCTTTTTCTGAGATGGTAAAAATAAAAAGAATGATGTCCTCTTTCTCTGGGTTCAGTGTTGCTACCCTTCCAGACAAGTTTCTGTAATCGCCTCCCTAAGTTCTTGTGCTTATACCCAACACGAGAACTGCCTGCATTCCTCCAGGGCCAGGGAGGGCAGATGCATCCACTGTAATCCATTGGCATAAGCAGCCTGGAGCAAGACGTGAGGGGCAGAGCCACAGTTCATATCCCCTGCACTGGCACTCCCACCTCACTGGGGGATCAGGAGTGGCTCCCTGGGACATGCTCAATTAGTGGCAGAGGCAGGGAAGCAAAACCCTGTATTTTAGAACTCTCTGGCTCACCTTTTTGATGACTTTCTATGGCCATAAGTTATCTGAGTCCTTTTAGGAACTCAGTGTCTCTGTGTATCTGTTCCCATTTGGGTCCAGATACAAATGGACCCAAAGCCAAGGAGGAAAAACAATCTGGAATTTATAATTGTTATATATATTAGAAAATTCAGAGACATTGGAATAATATTCCACTATTTCTTCAAAATTCTACTTCCACTTGTTAACAAAAGGTTTTTTTGCTGTTGTTGTTGTTGTTGTTTTGCTGTAAAGTCACCATCTATCAAAAACATGACTCCAAAACAATGGACCGAATTGCCCTAACTTGTTGATACTATCCTCGTAAACTCTCTGCTCTCATTTCACAATGTAGGTGATAGAGAGGAATGCTGATCCTGAAGTAAATCTACTGTTCTATGTGAGGAAAAGATATATCCTTTTATTTTACTGTAATCTGTCCGGACTGGGCAGTAAGAGGGAACATGCTGAGACTTATCTAGGAAGTTGTCTATGTTTGGTCTAGATAAACGGTCTCGTGTTCCATTTGTACAGTCTAGTTGGAGTGCAGAGAATGCATCTAAACGTGATAGATTCATGTGTTATTTGTTGTAGTTTTTACTTGAACAAAACCCAAAAAAATCATCCAGTGAACCATGAGTGTGCTCACTTTGGAAAGAGCTTTATGGCCTTTGAGCCCCGAGGTCACCCTGATGACAGCTTCATATTCAGAGGTGTTAATATAAAAAATGTCTAGCCAAGCTTTTGTCCAGCCAAATGTTCAGGGGTGCATGTCACTGACAATAGTGTCCCACAAAGACATTTCACTGACTGGTCCTATAACCTTTCATAATCCTCATCAGAGAAAACAAACTTTTATAAATATATTTCAAAATTCCGAAGTGTAGCTAATATACTCCCAGCTCTCCACCACTGGTCTTGACTCCCCACTCCTCCAAGACCTTCAATAGGCCTTTGGTAAATGCTTCTTCCTGAAGAATTTCTGGAGTTTGGGTACAACTATAAAGGAGTAGGAGGGAGTGGTTGTGGTTATACGAATCTGTCTAGGAGACAACATCATGTAGAACTACACACAACACATACACACGTGAGTGCTGTATGAGAGGTGAAATCTGAATAAGTTCTGTAATCTAGTTATCAGGATTGTAGCAGTGTCAATTTCCTGGTTTTGATGTTGTGCTGTAGCTCTGTGGGACTTTATCAGCTGGGGGAAGCTGGAGGATGGGTATATAGGACAGCTGGTACTATTTTTGCAACTTCCTGTGAGACTAAAATTCTTTCAGAATAATAAGTTAAATATATACTTATTGAGCACCTACAAAGTGCCATACTCTGTGTTAGGCTCTAGGGATCCAGTGGTGAACAAGAGAGCATTATCCCCTCTCTCTGTCTTTTTGTCTCCCAACATAAACATCTAAAAACACTACTTCATTGCTCCCTACTCTTTCCTTGCCAAACTTACCTAAGAAATGGTTTGTACCTGATGCTTCGTTTTCTTTCCAGACTCCATCTCTCACGACAAAACTCCTTGTAGTCCCATTTCGTACCCTATCATCTTACTACACTGTAGGGGACTGCCTCCTAATGTCCCAATCCACTCACTTTCCAGACAGGCCGAATCCGCCCTCCTTGCTCCTGCTGTCTCCCGTATACCCAGCTTCAACAGCTCACCAATAGTCAGCCAGCTCTGCCACTTTTATATCATTTCAAATCCACTACATTCTTCACCATGCTTTCTCTAGACATTCTAAAATGAAGACATTCATCTGTATTGGAAGTGAGCTGGAATTTCACAAACTCCCAAGTAAATGTGGCGAGAACCAGCTTCAGGCAAAACCAACCCTCAGCCTCCCATTTCCCCATCTTTCCAGCACCCCCTTTCTACCTTTCTTTCTGGTGCCTAATATAAATAAGTAGTTCTGGGCAAACAAGACTCACCTGGCACTTCCAGCCCCCAACTTTTGATTAGAGTCAATAGTTCTGGTCTGGGGTCAGGGATATTATTTTTAACTTGTTTCTCCAGTGGGTGGTTTTGATGAATGGCTAGTATATGAGGAATGAATATTGGTGGATAAACACAGACTTTTCTGCCAGAGTCAGTACCCACCTACTTGCACAGGACTCCCGTGTCCCCTTCCAAAGCCCTGTACCTAAATGTATATTCATAATTTTATATTTTTTTCTTAAAGCAGATCCTTCATATTGCAAAAACTTCAGGCTCACATAAAACCTTAATTTCCTGCCTACTTGGGGCCCTGGCTTACGCATCATTCCCAGAGTGGAACGCAGCCACACAAAGAGCAAAGTATGTTTGGGAGCATCCCCATCCCCCTCTTACCATTCCACCTGCTCCCTTCCCAAGGTCAGAGGAACCTGCGGAGTCCCACAACCTTCTGTTGAGTCACCGCAGCAGCCATCCCGGCTTGCCCTGCCCAAACCTGCTGGGGCACAATCCTGTATCCCTTACCTCTTCACCTGGCTTTAAGCAATCTGATCTGTGGAACCAGATCATGCACCACCAAGAGGGAATGGCCCACAGCTACATGGGGCAAGGAGGGTGTAGCATGTTAGGGTTGTTTAACCGTAATGAGATCCTGGCTCTAGGACAAAACTGGGACATGGGTGTCTCAGAGGCACCCCTAAATGTTTGCCCTCATGGACCCATTGCTGCAGCCCTGACGTCTCTTGCAGTTCTCAAAATAATTCTGACTTCATTTAGCTAACACATTTTACCAAGCACCAGGTGTTCAGAAGAAAGCTGGACAGACACGGCCTCTGCCCTCAGTCTAGTGAGGGAGGCTGCCAGTGCAATGGCAAATAGAGCAAGCGTGGGGAGAGCCATGCTGTGGGCACAGGGAAGGTCACGCAAGCTGGGCGTGGGGAGCAGAGGAAGAGAGGGTGGGCGAGTGGGCATTTTCAGGGCACACCAAAGGTCTAGGGTGTTCCAGTCAGCAGCATAGGGGCCAAAAGCAAAAGAATAGAGTGCTTTTGAGAAACTGGGAGAAGTTGATCCTGACAGATGTAAAGAATTGAAGGTGGGAATGGGAGGATGTGACAAGAAATGAAGGAGAAATAAGCAATGAGACCCTTGAACAAAGGACCACGTCTGACCCTGATGTCACATTCCCTGCCTGGCACAGAGGGACACAAGAACTCAAATGATGAATGACCAGATTCCATTGTAAATCCAGGTTCCGCTGCACACGCTGGCTGCCCCATTTAGTCTCAGTACAACTTCTAGACATACTGTGGGGCTGTGAATCTTGGGGGCACTAAGAAAGCTCTCCTACATAAAGGATCAAGAAACACATTTCTAGCCAGGCACAGTGGTTCATACCTATAATCCCTGCTCTTTGGGAGGCTGAGTCAGGCGGATCACTTGAGGCCAGGAGTTTGAGACCAGCCTGACCAACATGGCGAAACCCTGTCTCTACTAAAAATACAAAACCTTAGCCGGGCATGGTGGCACATGCCTATAGTCCCAGCTACTAAGGAGGCTGAGGCAGGAGAATTGCTTGAACCTGGGAGATGGAGGTTGCAGTGAGCCGAGATTGTGCCACTGCACTCCAGCCTGGGCGACAGAGTGGGACTCCATCTCAAGAACAAAAACAAAAACAAAACAAAACAAGAAAAACAAACAGACAAATTTCTGATGTTTGGGTTGTATTTGACCTAAGTGGAGTTGCCAGAGTCAGCATATAAACATACAGTACACCCAGTTAGATTTGAATTTGAATGCAAGGGACATGCTTATACTTAAATATCATTCATTGTTTATCTGAAATTAAAATGTCATTGAGCATCCTATATGTTATCTAGCAACCTTACCTAGGATGAGTCAACAGAAGATAGAAGCAACTGAGTCAGGTGCTTCTATTGAGGGTGGAGGGAGGGGGCACCAAACTAGCTGTTGGGGGCGGCCCAGGGGAGAAAACAGCATCACAGAACTGTTTGAAGGTCTGACCAAGCGAGAAGTGACCTCCATCTTTGAGCCATATAGCACCGGGGTTCTTTGATTGGAAATTTCGGGACACCAAAAGGAGAAATAAAGGATTTCCTTGCATTCTGCACCCCATTCAATATGCCCTTTAACTAAGGTATGACCCACATTACTTTTAGCCTTCTGACTGCAGGTAGAAAGTAGGACTTGCCAGAGCAGTCTAGCACCCAGGGGTGGCATCGCTGGCTCAAGCTGGGGACAAAAGAACAGAGGAGAGGGATGTGCAGCCCCTCTAGGATGCTGCAGAAAATTTCTCAGCTCTTTGCCGCAGCTACCAGGAGTATCCTGACACTGTATTATCTCTTCATGGGCAGCGATTTCCAAGATGAAAATTAATCTTAACCTCTACCCAAGCCTATTATAACCTCCACCAATAAAATCCTTTTTAAACTTCACCCAGAGAAGGTTTTAAGTGAATTCCAGTACATATTATAGAACCTAAAGCAGGGGATTTATGTATGGTATTTGTTCTCCCTTTGTGAAAATATGCAAACATCTTACAGGAAAAAAGATACATAGTGATTGTTGACATAACTGGTCCAGGAGCCATGGTTATTAAATTAATAATGTCTAGTCCCATAAAAATATAATAGCATTACACTGCAGTACTAGGGAAAGTTAAGCCTCACAGGGGGGATTTTTCTAAGTTCTGCACACAAACCACATCCCACCACCTCTACAGCAATAATGTTACATGGGTCCAGAATCCATTGTGCACAACTCAGAATTCAGCAGGCTTTTTCACAACTCATTTGGGTACAAACCCCAACCTAACTGGCATGAGGCTCTATGTAGTTTTCCTGTATCCTACTTATGTGACTGTGCAGGGGAGGCCTGCAAGGATTTCTTCTTACCTTTCATCAGCGAGCTCATTCATAAGCAAAAAGCTGAACAATCTCTCTAAGCAAGAAACCGTGGCTAACTTGGTACAAGACTCAAGAAAACATGTTGCCTGTTTTAAGTATGCACGGGGGAAAATGTAGAAACCAAAGCAGTCTGGGGCCCCGTTTTCCTTGACTCCCTTCCTTTGAGTCGGTCTTACAGGCACTAAATATGCCTGTGGAGGAGGAGGCTGCGGTGCCTGCACGGTGATGGTGTCGAGATACAACCCCACAACCAAGACGATCCAGTATCCTTTGTGTTGGCATCGGCCCCTGCCCACTCTGGGCATGCCTGGGAAGGGTGTGGAACTGTCACTTTTCTTGTCAATGTGCCTTCTGCCCCTCCTCTCTCCAGGTGGCTAATGCACTCATACTGCCTCTAGGCCTGCTCTCCCTATAACTTCCCAAACTCCACATCTTTCCACAGACGTTCTTCCCATCAGAATGTATCTATCCTGTGTGCCCATCTATCAGGCTCTGCTCTCTATTGCTGTAAAAATATTTTATTTGCTTCTGAGTAGGAGATTTCAGGTTAAGATCTGGCAAGAATGGCTTAATACAAAGAAATTACCAGGAATATCTTGACCCTGTATTACCTCTTCATGGGCAGCAATTTCCAAGATGAAGATTAAATCTTAACCTCGACCCAAGACAACTGTAGTCCTGGTGGAAGATTCAAGTATTCAACATATACTAAGAAGAGTTGTTTGCCTGGAAAGGCTGAATGAGACCTTAAATCATGCTACGTGATTGAGTCTGCATCTCCTTGACCTAAAAATGTAGTTTTGCTCACTGATTGAATGTGGTGATGAAGGAGTTGTGTAGCATGATTCCCAAGTTTTTGCCTTAGGTGCCTGGATGGTGCCATTCACAAATTAGGGAATTTGGAAGAGGAGGAGCAGGGAGGGGAAAGTGGTAAATTTAGCTATGGAGTAATTACGGGACACCTACAAGGGACTGTCCAACAGGCACCAAGATAGACAGTTCCGTTACTTAGATAAGAGATCTCATCTGGAGCTATAACTTATTGGAAGTTATAAATAGTAACAATAATAAAATAGTATGTATTGAGTGCTTATTGTGTACCAGGCACTGTTCAAAGAAGCTCACATATGGTATCATATTTAGACCCCCAAACAACTTTGAGACAGGCATTATGATCACTCACATTTAAAAAAAAAAAAAAAAAAGAGGAAACTAAGACAAAGAGAGTTAACTAACTTGCTCAAGGTTTCATGGGTCAGGTAATGGCAAAAGCAGGTTTTCAGCCCAGGCCACCTGGAAGGTAGTGGGAACTGTGGGAGAGCATGTAAGTGTAGGACACTATAGAACAACAAAAAGAAAAATGGGCAAAGAAAGAAGGCCTCGGCCGGGCGCGGTGGCTCAAGCTTGTAATCCCAGCACTTTGGGAGGCCGAGGCGGGCGGATCACGAGGTCAGGAGATCGAGACCATGGTGAAACCCCGTCTCCACTAAAAATACAAAAAATTAGCCGGGCGTGGTGGCGGGCGCCTGTAGTCCCAGCTACTCGGAGAGGCTGAGGCAGGAGAATGGCGTGAACCCGGGAGGCGGAGCTTGCAGTGAGCCGAGATTGCGCCACTGCACTCCAGCCTGGGCGACAGAGCAAGACTCCGTCTCAAAAAAAGAAAGAAAGAAAGAAAGAAGGCCTCACAAAGGAGACCAGCAAGGAGTAGCCAGAGTTTAAGGAGGAACACTGAGAGAAGAAAGCTCCAAAAAGATAGAGATGGTCACTAGTATGAAACACTAGGAGTGGTCGCGGGACATTGGATTGCTCCCAGAGCAATGACAGCTGAATGGTGGAGCTGGAAGGCAAGATACAGTAGGTGTAGACGTGACTGGAAGGCAAGGAAGCTGTAGACAGCTCTTGAAGAAGCGACCAACAAAGGAAAGAAAGTTGGGCCAATGTTGGAGGGGCACATAGATTTTTGGATTTTTTTTTAGCATAGAAAACATTTGAATTTATTTCTAAAGGCAAGGTAATTTGGGGAAATGAGAACCCTAGATGGGAAGAGGGTAGGAGGACCATTGATGATGGGGCAAATCTATGTGGCGCCAAGAGTAGATGGGATCCAGAGATCGGGGGAAAGGGAGGAGGAAGGGTTCTGTACGCTCTGAGCCTTGAATGGAGGTGAGACTGATTGCAGATATGAGTGGCCACAGGCTAGGCGTGAAGGGAGCTTTTGCCCCTATTCCCTGCATGAGGCATAAGGGCAAGATTGAGGACAGCAATGAGCCCGGGAAGAGTCATTGAGAGAAAAGGCAGAGAGAGGCGAGATCAAGAGGAAACAAACCTTAACAGGGAGGGAATTGGAGGACAAGAAAAACAAAAATGTATCTGTTGCATGAGGTACCTGGGGCCCACCCTCATTCTGTACACTAAGCATTCTTCCAGGGTCCCTAGCTAGTTGGCTGGGTGGCTTCCAAAGAGCTTTGTTGATTCAAAGGACTGGGGAAACCACGATCAGCACTCTATCTTTTCTTCAGAAGAATAGCATTCATACTCTCAGCCTGGGTCTGGAAAGAAAGGAAACATTCCCTGGGAAAGGGGCAATTTCCCATACCTGAAAAGAGGCTGGAACTTTGCCTGAGTGGGAATGAAGAAGCTGAATTTAATTAATGAAGCCTGTGCTCCATTCCCAAGCAGGGAGATGGGAATCGGGGAGACTAGCCAATCTGCCATGTCATTAACACAGGTGCCAGTATGGGAGAGATGATCAAGGCAAGGCACAAAACAGTGACTTTCATACTTGGCCATTCCTCAGTTGGAATCATCTGAAGAGCTTTAAAAAGTGATTAATTGATCCCTCACCAGAAGTTCTGTTTAATTGGGCTAGGATACAATCAGAATATTTTAGAGCTTTCCATGGTTAAGAATCGCAGGGCCAAGCTACCCTACGGTGGTTTACTAAGTCAATAGATCATTTTTATGGTGAATAAAAGGCTTCCTTTCCCTGGAATGAGAAAAAAAAAAAAGGAGAATGAGGGTGTCTTGAAGGTCCTACACAAGGTCTTCATTATTCTTTTCTTCCATTTCTTTCTGCCATTCTGCACCAGCCATACATAAGTTTTTTCTTGGGCACATCCATAAATTTACGGTTTTCTATCTAGCCTGCTCTTATTCTCAGGGAAATACAGTCTCATGACTCTCCTGGACTGAAATAACTCCAGAGCTATGTTACCCACTCCCCATGATTCCAGTGTGTTCTCTTTACCTAATTCCACCACAGCCGTTATCCAGCAACGGCGTGCCTGGCACCCATCTGCCCTCTGTATGGGGCTGCAGTCACCACCGTGGAAGGTGTGGCAAGCATCAAAACCAGGATTCACCCTGTGCAGGTAAGAGCAGAACGCAGTCTGGACCAGCTGATGGCATCCCACGCAGTCTAATGTACTCCATTTAGGTCACCACCTTTGAACTCTTTGTGCTTTTAAATTCTCATTTTGTAAGATTCAGTGCTTCATAGCTACGGATCTTTTCAGAGATCTTGTCAAGATCCTTTCATTGATTTTAATATATCTTAAACCCAAGACTTTCTCAGCCCTATCCTTGCCCTAAAGTGAAAAAAGAACAATCCAGTTTGACAAGAGAAGAAAATGAGATAACAAATCAGAAGTTTATGGAAAATACTAGTTGTCCATTCCATTTCAAAATTACTAAACTCTAATGGAGAAGCCAGTTATGTGTACAAATACTCCCCGGGTGCTCTCCAGATGTCTGACAAGTAACCATACAATATGCTACAATGAAACACAACTAAAATAATGAAGCGTTTACTAAAACTTCAAAAACTTTTAAAAGAAATGGTAATGTAATTGTTATATACTAGAATAGGAACTTCTGCAAAGGTTGAGTTTTAAAGGCAATGTATAGAAAAATTAATTATAAACAGCCATATTTTCCCATGAGATTCCTTCTCTTGGAAGGCTGTGGTTAGAACACAAAGCTCTCCTTTCAAGAGCTTCCTACGATGACAATGTCTTACCTTTGATGGGCATTTGTTAACAGTAGAAGGTATTTTTTAAATTAGAATTCTTTTTAAAAAATTATTATGGATACATAGAAGTTGTACATGTTTATGGGGTACATGTGATATTTTCATACAAGCATATACAATGTATAATGATCAAATCAGAGTAAATGGTATCCATCACCTCAAACATTTATCATGTATTTGTGTTAGGAACATTCTAATCATACTCTTTTGGTGCTTTTGAAATACACAATAAAATATTGTTAACCGTAGTCACCCTATTGTGCTACCAAACACTAGATCTTATTCCTTCTATCTAACTGTACTTTGGACCTATTATCCCTTCTTTATACCCCCCTCTCCACTAACCTTCCCAACCTCTGGTAACCATCATTCTACTCTTTTTTTTTTTTTTTTATACTTTAGGTTTTAGGGTACATGTGCACAATGTGCAGGTTTGTTACATATGTATCCATGTGCCATGTTGATTTCCTGCACCCATTAACTCGTCATTTAGCATTAGGTATATCTCCTAATGCTGTCCCTCCCCCCTCCCCTCACCCCACAATAGTCCCCGGAGTGTGATGTTCCCCTTCCTGTGTCCATGAGTTCTCATTGTTCAATTCCCACCTATGAGTGAGAACATGCGGTGTTTGGTTTTTTGTCCTCATTCTACTCTTTATCTCCATGAGTTCAATTTTTTTTTTTAGCTCCACATATGAGCAAAAGCATGTGATATTTGTCTTTCCGTGCCTGGCTTATTTCACTTAACAAAACATACTCCAGTTCCATCCACGTTTTTGCAAATGACAGGATCTCATTACTTTTTACAGCTGAATGATATTCCATTGCGTATATGTACAACATTTTCTTTTTCCACTGTTAAAAGAAAACTTCAGACAAATTAAATTAAACAGAGTTTAATTGAGCAAGGAAAATAAATGATTCACAAATTGGGCAGCCTCCAGAGTCACAGCAGATTTAGAGAGACTGTAGGGATGCCTTGTGGTCAGAGCAAATTTATAGACAAAAAAAGGAAAGTGATGTACAGCAAAGGAAGTGAGGTACAGAAACAGCTGGATTCAGCTGGGTTGGTTATAGCTTGGCTTTTGCCTTATTTGAACACAGTTTGAACAGTCAGCAGTGTATGAGTGGTTGAAGCATGGCTGCTGGGATTGGCTGGGACTCAGCTACTGTTGCAGTAGCATACTTCTAAGTCAGGTTTTCAGTCTTGTCTATTGCTAAGTTAGGTTACTGTTCCTCCACAAGAACTCAAATGTGGAAGTATGGACGTTTCTCAGGCCAGATTTAGTTTGATTTAACACCACTTATGTGTCGGTGGACACTTATTAATAGATTGATTCCATACCTCAGCTATTGTAAATAGTGCTGCAATGAACATAGGAGTGAAGATATTTCTTTGATATACTGATTTCTTTTCTTTTGGGTATATTCCTAGCAGTGGGATTGCTGGATCATATGGTAGCTCTATTTTTAGTTGTTTGAAGAACCTCCAAACAGTTCTCCATACTGGTTGTGCTGAGATTCCCACCGACAGTGTATGAGGGCTCTCCTTTCTTAGCAGAAGGTATTAATTAAGTCATTTTACTCTCTAAATCCTCGTTTCTTTATCTGTGAACTAGAAAGTGTAATTTAGAGGAACAAGTAAAATACTCTGAAGCCATGTTCATGTGAGTTTTGGTCCTTACTGTAACTCATTAATTGTGTGACCTTGGGTGATTTTCTTGACTTTTCTTCATCTTCAAAATTAGGGTAATAATAGTATCTTCTTCAGAGGATGGTTATGAGAATAAATGAATAGTTGTAATAATATTTACAGCCATGTTAACATGTCACATCTGAAACAACTTGCCATCTAGCAATAAGTCCAACCACAGCCATACTTTCCTCTCACATTTGAACAATGGCTATCCTTTCCATTGAGCCACAGGTGAAGTCTTTGGGTTTCATTTTAGGAGCCATGCTGTTTGGAAAATGTTTATTTAAAAGCATTTGAATCACATTCAAGCCGGCCAGCTGAGCACCCTGAGAGGCATAGGACTGACACACAGAGGGACCCCCAGAGCCGTGGCTCACCTCTGTATCTTCATGGAATAGGGTCTCTGTATAGAGTAGACAAAGTACATTGTCATTTATCACTCTCCTTTTTCATTGTTTTGTATGTTCTGTCATTGCATTTGAGTGTATAAAGTTATATGTGCATAAATTAACTATGTGACTAGCATGCTGCTAAATAGCACTTCACCATTCTCAGAGCATTCATATTGATTATGGCATTTAATTAATAATAACTTCTATCATATAGATGGAGAAAGGTATAAAAATGACTTGCCAGAGACGACATTAAATGATTTGTGCACATTCATTCATTTATTCCTATAACCATCCTATAAAGTAGACACCATTATTATCCTAATTTTAAAGATGAAGAAAAGTCAAGTAAATCACTCAAGGTCACACAATGAATGAGTTGAAGTAAGGACTAAAACTCACATGAACATGGCTTCAGAGCATTTTACTTCTTCCCCTAAATTATACTTCCTATTTCACAGATAAAGAAATGAGGATCTAGAGAGTAAAGTGACTTAACTAATACCTGCCACTAGGCTGTTCTTGAGGACAAAAATAATATGCATATGGTTCCAAGAAATAAAAGTGTTTTTCTTCCAGGATACACCTTTCATCTTTTACCCTGAAGTTATTTCTGGAAAGCTAAATATATAAGCTCCACTGCTTGTTGTTGTTCAAGGCAGAGAAGCAAGAGGTCTAAAGCATAAATGATGTACATTGTCTCCCAGGAAAGACTTGCCAAGTGTCATGGCACGCAGTGTGGATTCTGCAGCCCAGGGATGGTGATGTCCATCTACACACTGCTGAGGAACCACCCGGAGCCAACCCCTGAGCAGATCACCAAAGCTCTGGGAGGTGAGCATTCTTGACCCTCTGCAGGCAGAGCCCAGGTTAGAAAGTGCCCAAGTAACTAAAGAAAGATGTCCCAGCCCATGGAGAGAAGTTCATAGCACAGCTTTGGGGTTCCAGGCACCTGGCCAACAAGTAGGCCTCCGTAGTACCTGTCTTGACACGAGTCCTTTCTACTTTGTCTTAGCAACAGTGATGCCAGAAATTGGGGTGATATTGGTTTCCTTACAAAACTTTTTCCTCTAGTAAAGCCCTTTGTAACTCTGCAAAGGCATTGAAATGTGCTGCTTCTAATACTTTTAACACAATATTTTCCAAATGTGGAAATTTGGATAGTGTGGAAAAATAGAATTTTACTGGCTTTTTTGTTTGTTTGCTTGTTTGTTTGTTTGTTTGTTTGAGACGGAGTTTTGCTCTTGTTGCCCAGGCTGGAGTGCAATGGCGCAATCTCGGCTCACTGCAACTGCCTCCTGGGTTCAAGTGATTCTCCTGTCTCAGTCTCCTGAGTAGCTGGGATTACAGGTGTGTGCCACCATGCCTAGCTAATTTTGTATTTTCAGTAGAGACGGGGTTTCTCCATGTTGGTCAGGCTGGTCTCAAACTCCCGACCTCAGGTGATCTGCCTGCCTCAGCCTCCCAAAGTGCTTGGGATTACAGACGTGAGCCACCACACCTGGCCTGCTGTTTGTTTTTTAATTAGTCTGTTAAAATCATTCATTAACTTTACTTGCTAAAATTAATTTGCTGGCCGGGCGCAGTGGCTCACGCCTGTAATCCCAACACTTTGGGAGGCCGAGGCAGGCAGATCGCAAGGTCAGGAGATTGAGACCATCCTGGCCAACATAGTGAAACTCTGTCTCTACTAAAATACAAAAATTAGCCAGGCATGGTGGTGTGTGCCTGTAATCCCAGCTACTCAGGAAGCTGAGGCAGGAGAATCGCTTGAACCAGGGAGTCGGAGGTTGCAGTGAGCCAAGATGACGCTACAGCACTCCAGCCTGGCGACAGAGCGAGACTCCGTCTCAAAAAAAAAAAACAAAATTTTCAAAGAGGAAAGACTTTCAGATACTTTGCATTTTCATGTTCTGGTTGGGATCATTTTATGTAATAAGATCAAGAAGATCACAGACAATGATTAGTTATCACAAATAAGCTTAGAGAGCAATTCAATCTCCTGTGGCAAAATAGCTATCAAATTTAAATGAACAGGGCTGGGCACGGTGGCTCAGGCCTGTAACCCCAGCACTTTGGGAGGCCGAGGTGGGAGGATCACCTGAGATCAGGAGTTCGAGACCAGCCAGGCCAACATGGCAAAACCCCGTCTCTATTAAAAATACAAAAATTAGCCCGATGTGGTGACACCTAGTAATCCCAGCTACTCGGGAGGCTGAGGCAGGAGAATCGCTCGAACCCAGGAGGCAGAGGTTGCAGTGAGTGGAGATTGTGCCACTGCACTCCAGCCTGGGCAACAGAGCAAGACAATGTTTAAAAAAAAAATTAAATGAACATAATTTTCCACTAGAAAAAAAAAAAAGCATGTTAACAAATGTAGTCTCCTGTAACAAACATACCAAGTTCCAAGGTAACTCATCACTGGTTCTTAGAAGAAAGCGGTAAAAACAAACATCTGAATATTATAGGAAAGCTCTTTGTCACTTTCAATAAACAGACCAAGACAGAAACTCAATTTTATGACAAAAAGATGCAGAATAAAACTAAGCAAAATTTTAACTTAAATATTATAGTAACTTGTATATAAATATTCTTTAATATTTTCCCTTACTACTCAACAATTTCTTTAGTCAAAATTTTTTGGTTTCTCATTCAGTAATATTAAAGCTTTGGACTGCAACCTGAATGGATATGAACAATGGATAATCTTTTCTCAATAATTTAATCCACATTAATGAGGTATTTGGAACTTTGAAAAGCAGAGATCGTATGATTTGACATACTTTTTCTTTGTTTGCCTGAGATATATAGGCAGTCTTACTGAGATGGATTATTTCCTGCCAGATTCTATGCCTGTAATTAACATTACAACTATCAATAGATGGTATTGCCAAGTTTGGCTAAGTGAATGAAGTAGATAACCTCATTCTAGGTGTAGAGAACTTGGAGAGTATATTTTGTTTCACAATCCATTTACTTGTGCTCTTTCTAGAGTTAGAAAGGTTAGGTTCACTGATAATCTTCATATTCATATTTTAAGAGAAAGAATAATATAAAATAAAGTTCAAAGAAATGTAATTAGTATAAGCATATAACTTCTCAAATGATTCGCTGGTACAGATCATTGTTTCATTTAATCTAGTCTTTTCAAGACTAAGAGAATAGAAGAGAATTTTTGAATTTTTTTTCTTAGAATCAGAAGAATTTCTGTAATGTATGCAATTAGCTTTCCTTTGGTGGGCCTTTAGTAGGACTTATAGACTGAACACTGACTATGTGGCTAAAAACAAAAACAAAACAAAGCACCCCAGTGCTGGCTCACACTAGCCTTTAATGTTTGCTTACAGTTTATCAGCAAGGAGGTATTCACTGCCTCTTAAATACTTCTAGTTCGTGTCATGTAGTTATATTCTAGGCATTGTAGCTCCATCCTTCTACTCCAAAGAAGAATTCTAAGTTCACAGCCTTCTGTACTTTTTCTTCTTAGCAAAACGAAGAAATAGATTATGGTGTCTTCAGGCATTCTTGTGTATGCAGTTTCTTCCTAAATTATTCTCATTATAACAAAAAGAAAGGAGTATACCTGTTACTCAGGTTTCATATGACTCACTGCATCAGGTTCTACAACACTTTACTTATAGATGTTTAAACCTGCCCAGTCCTCACATTGTTTCCAAAATATTTAATCTGTAGTTGCATGTAATTTTATATTTGCTTTTTGGTATAAAAATAATATACTCATATTATTTTAAATGTCCAAAAAATTAAAAGACAAGGAAAAACTCATTCATAATTCTGCCACCAAGACACAACCACTGTCAAATACGTCTGTGTTTTCAGTCTTTTTTTATATATCGGTTTTGTTGCTTATTTTAACTTACTCGTGACCATTATATATACAATTTTAAATTATATGTATAATTTTAATAGTATAAGAATTTTCCCATGTTATTAAAACCTCTTCATTATTATCATTCATACTGGCTGCAAAATATGAAGTTTTCTTTAAAGACTGATTTCCCTCACCCTTTCCACCATATGTTGGAATTGTTGACTGATTAAAACAATACCAGGTAGTTATTGAACACCAACTGTGCTGTTCTGGAGAGGTTCAAAGACATCCAAGTCAACTTTACCTTCTTTAGGAGCTTAAGATCCACTGAGGGAGACATACACACATCAATGACCCTACTCCTCAAGCATAGGGGATGCTAGGTATACAGAAAGATCCAGACAGTAAATGCTATGGCTCTGGCCTGGGGTTTAGAGCAGACCCCATGGAGAACGGGAATGGAGGTCTTGAAGAATGTTTCCAGTCCCTCTTCCCCTAAGAAAGCACTTGAGCTGGGCGCAGTGGCTCACACCTGTAATCCCAGCACTTTGGGGTGCTGAGGCGGGCGGATCACCTGAGGTCAGGAGTTTGAGACCAGCCTAGCTAACATGGTGAAACCTCATTTCTACTAAAAATACAAAAAATTAGTTGGACGTGATAGCGCGTGCCTGTAATCCCAGCTACCCAGGAGGCTGAGGCAGGAGAATCGCTTGAACCCAGGAGGCAGAGGTTGCAGTGAGCCGAGATTGCGCCATTGCACTCCAGCCTGGGCAACAAGAGTGAAACTCTGTCTGAAAAAGAAAAAAGAAAGAAAACACTTGAAGGAGAAGAGACTACATGAGAAAGGCTTGATAAAGGGCCACACATGAGATGTTATGGGGTGGCAGATATGCGAGTTACAGGGTGGCAAGTGTGAGATGTTACAGGGTGGCAGGTATGCCACTGTGCTGGAAATAAGAGAAGGGAAAAAAAAAGCTTTGTGGTATTTAAGAAAGAAAATGTAACCACAAGGTCCATTTTTGAAGAACATCTCCAGGGGAAACATTTGTTCCAAAGAACCAACTGGCTGGGTTTAGGGAATAAAAAAGAATCTAATTACTAACATAGTTATTTTTCTAAAAACATTAAGGACTGATATGCCATATATTCCTATGTTATTCATTAAAATGTGATCCCTTCTTAATCAGGTAATTTGTGCCGCTGCGCTGGATACCAACCAATTGTAGAAAGTGGAAAAACTTTCTGTGTGGTAAGTTTAAAAAAATATATTCATTTTATTGCCTTGATATATTAATGAACCTTTGCAGAAAATAATCTATTTCATTCAATAATTTCTAAAATAGCCCACATTGAATTTTCTAATCACTGAAATTGCTTAAATGCCCATTGTTGGTATTTTCTTATATAAACTGTTAGCATCTATCCTGTTTATAGCCCCAAATTTGGCACTTTCCTAAGAAGTATAATATATTGCCCATGACTTCAAGAAATGAATACTCTCTTGAAGAAAATGAAACATAGAAACAATAAAAGTGTAATTTAAAAGCAAGATTTTAAAAGTTCAATATATCCTATATGTTATATGCATAAATTTCAAAGGAACCTGGATTAAATAGAATTAATGAATGAGAAGAAGAGAGACAGAGGGGACTTATTGAAGAAGGGGAGTTTTGAGCTAGGTCCTAAAGGAAGTAATAGAAATGAATGGCTGAAGAAAGGTCAGTAGAAAATTCCAACTCATAAAATGTAGGGAAGTAGGAAAAAGAAAGCTAACCAAGGTTCCAGTAAGAAATTGATGCCTGGCCAGGCACGGTGGCTCACGCCTATAATCCTAGCACTTTGGAAGGCCAAGGTGGGTGGATCACCTGAGGTCAGGAGTTCAAGACCAGCCTGGCCAATGTGGTGAAACCCCTTCTCTACTAAAAATACAAAAAATTAGCTGGGCGTGATGGCGCATGCCTGTAATCCCAGCTACTCGGGAGGCTGAGGCGAGAGAATTGCTTGAACCCTGAGGGCAGAAGTTGCAGTGAGCCGAGATCGCACCACTTCACTCCAGCCTGGGCAAAGGAGTGTAACTCCGTCAGAAAGAAAGAAAGAGAGAAAGAGAGAGACAGAGAGGGAGAGAGGAAGGGAAGGGAAGGGAAGGGAAGGGAAGGGAAGGGAAGGGAAGGGAAGCAACTGAAGCATTGGAGAGAAAGAAGATACTGCTTGAGGCTAAGAACTTTAGCCTTGGCTGGGCACGGTGGCTCAGGCCTGTAATCCCAGCACTTTGGGAGGCCAAGGCAAGTGGATCACTTGACATCAGTTCGAGGCCAGCCTGGCCAACATGGTGAAATCCCGCCTCCACCAAAAAATACAAAAATTAGCTGGGTGTGGTGGTGCCCACCTGTAGTCCCAGCTACTCAGGAGACTGAGGTTGGAGAATCTCTTGAACCTGGGAGGTGGAGGTTGCAGTGAGCCAAGATGGCATCACTGCACTCCAGCCTGGGCGACAGTGAGACCCTGTCTCAAAAAAAAAAAAAAAGAAAAAAGAAAAGAAAGGAAAAGAAATGTAGCCTTAAAGCTGATAAACAACATGTAGTCATTGTCTGTTTGCAAACCAGGAGTAACACAATGACAATAGTATTTCAGGAGTTCCTGTCCCTGTTTCATCACCACTAGCCTATGGGGCAAGTCACTTAACCCATCTGAGTCTGTTTGGCTGCTGTTAAAAAAAAAAAAAAAAAAAAAAGTACTGTAGGCTGGGTGGCTTATAAACAACAGAAATTCATTTCTCACAGTTCTGGAGGCTGTGAAGTCCAAGATCAAGGCCTCTGCAGATTTAGTGTGTGGTGAGGGCCCATTTCCTGGTCCACAGATGAGGCTTTCTCGCTGTGTTTTCACAGGATGGAAGGGGCAAGGTAGCTTTCTAGGGCCTCTTTTATGAAGTCACTAACTAATCTCATTCATTAGGGCTCTGCCCTCCTGACCTAATCACCTGCCAAAGACCCCACCTCTTAATACCACCACCCTGGGAGATTGAGATTCAACATAAGAATTTTGAGCGAACACAAACATTCAGACCATAGCCTCAGGGTCATGGAGTTTTCTTACCTGTACAATGGAGATAATAGTAGTCCTAAGATCAAAGGATTATTGAATTTCTAATAATAATAGTTATTATTACCATCTTGATTATTATTCCCCACTCTTACACAGTTTACTCCAGCAGGAAAACTGACATAATCATATATTGAGACAGCCAAATTATTTGGGAACAAAGCAGGGTAAAAATACCTATGTACATACCTATATAGAAGTACTTAAATATAGCCTAGCCCTCTCCCTAATTTAAAAAGCCAAAAAGTGGCCGGTCACAGTAGCTCACACCTATCATCCCAGCACTTTGGGAGGCTGAGGCAGGTGGATCATTTGAGGTCAGGAATTTGAGACCAGCCTGGCCAACATGGTGAAACCCCATCTCTACTAAAAATACAAAAATTAGGCAGGCAGTAGTGGCATGCGACTGTAGTCCTAGCTACTTGGGAGGCTGATGGAGGAGAATCCCTTGATCCTGGGAGGTGGAGGTTGTGGTGAGCCGATATTGTGCCACTGCACTCCAGTCTGGGTGAGAGAGTGAGACCCTGTCTCAAAAAAAAAAAAAAAAAGCCAAAAAGTGTGAAAAATAATAAACTTTGCACTGTGCAGCAGCCCTACAAAACAGAGAGTCCCAGAGTACAGCTAGCAGCTGCCCTTAAGAACCTCCATTGAAAAGCATGACCTGTAGCTTGTACCCAGGCCTAAGTCTCACTGCAGGGAAGTGTGGGTGCAGAACTTGGGACAAACAAGAGAAGGCAAGCCCAGCATGGAAGGCATTTCCGTTACTTTCCCCAAATTTATATTTTTTGTAACTCATCATCTCTTTCAGACTGCAAAAGCCTTTGAAGAATCCATCAGTCTCTCAGCTACTGGGTATTTCAAGTAAAGGGCATTTTTACTTTGGTTTAAACTACACTTGGGCAGGGGTGATGCGCACTCATCAATCTGGACAGATGTCCAGATAGTGCTGGAGCTCTGCTGTGCTCAGTGTTAACCCCTTAGTCATGGGGTCGTGGAGGGTGGGGAAGGAGATCTGGGGGAGGACCAGGGGCTGGGAACAATCCAGAGGCGGCAGCTGTTCAGCAGCCGGGAGGGACACCAGGAGGGACACCACAGATGTCTATACATGCCCGGGCCCATGCCAGGAACTGTGCACTGGAGGGCAGGGGTCCAATACCAGCTGATCTTCTCCTCGGGTCTTCGGTGGAGTCTTGTGGCCCTGACCTAATGGTCCTTGCAGGAGAAGGTGGGGAGGCCTCCAGCCACTGGGTGCAGACACTGCCTGGAGCCCCTGCAGGGCAGCCCTTCTGCTCTGCTCATCTCCAAGATTCCACACCGTGGGGTGATCCAACCACGAGTGGGAAAAGTGCCTCTTCTCCTCACTCCTGATTTCTCTTCTCAGAGGCTACCAGACAAATATGGACTGGGAGAAGGGGGAGGGTAATGCTTACCCGTATTATGTTTATGGAGCAGCCTGTTCTGAGGTTGAAGTCGACTGTCCCACGGGGGCTCATAAGGTAAAGACTGATGTTTCCATTACACTATCTTCAGTGTAAACACTAACACTGTAAAGAATAACTAACGTTGTAAATAACAATAAACTCGATCCTCCCAATGAAAAACTAGGGACAGGTACATAATTTTAGTAAACATTTATTTTTAAATAAGTAATATTTTCCATTATCTATTTTCTCTGGCACAGCTTCTTAGGACCGACATCTTCATGGATGCTGCTTTCAGCAAAAACCCAGCCCTGGATATTGGACGGGTGTGTGATTCCAGAATCACCCCACAGGGACTTTTGCTCAATCCCATTTCGCAGCTATTCATTCAGAATACTATTTTCCAACATGCTCTAAACCTTTTTGGGGGGTTGGAGTCTTACTCTGTCACCCAGGCTGGAGTGCAGTGGCGCAAACTCAGCTCACTGCAACCTCAGCCTCCCAGTTTCCTGCCTCAGTTTCCTGAGTAGCTAGGATTGCAGATGCCCACCACCCCACCTGGCTAATTTTTGTATATTTAGTAGAGACGGGGGTCTCACCATGTTGGCCAGGCTGGTCTTGAACTCCTGGCCTCAAGCAGTCCTTCTGCCTCGGCCTCCCAAAGTGCTGGGATTACAGGCATGAGCCACCGCGTCCGGCCATGCTCCAAACCTTGTTCATATTAGTGCAAGTATTCTGTAATACATACTGTCTACTATGCACATGCATACAACACGTAGAAAAAATACTGAAAGTAAATTCAAGAAAAAGTTAATGGTTTATCTACATGGCAGGAATATATATGATTTATTCTGCTTTATGATTATCTGTGTTTTCTAATTTTTCTTCAATTAGCATTGATATGTTCATAATTAGAACATTACGTCAATATAATAAAGTTACATTAGTGTTCGTATTAATATTGAGTTTAAACAGACTACACAATTTACAGAAATTTAAGAAAAAAAGAAATGTTTAAACACAATTTCCCCTCACTTGCTGAATTTAATTCTGATTTTTGTCTTGCAAATAAATAAAATTAACTCACCCAAAGTCTTTTTAAACTTGGCGTTGAAACCTTCCCAGCTGTTGGCACAGTCTTGCTTTTTTCTAGCCCTGTTACTCAAAGTGGGGCCAACAGACCAGCCACATTGGCTTGCCCTAGACCTGCTAACCAGCTCCCAGGTGAGGCCAAGACAGCTGGTCCACAGTCTGCACCTGAGTAGCAACTGGGAGCGCTTGAGTAGCCTGGCATCAAACTCTGACATATGGTGCTTTCGTCTGCCAGCAACTTCTCACCATCCTGGGTCCTAAGAGACTGGTTTACCTTGCTAGCTGGGCTGATGGGCTTTACAAGGAACAATTTGATTGGTCCCCCAGTGTTTCTCAAAATATGGCCCTTAGACACTGCAACAGAAGCTCCTGTAGTGCTTATTGGAAACACGAATTCCTGGGCCCACCCCAGGCCCAGACGTACTCCATCATAACTGTGCCAGGCTGTTATGGCCTAGCACAATTTTGTTAGGCGAAAATTGCTCTTAAGCCTGTAAGTGAGAGAACTACTGCTAGCCCCAGGCCCTACCTCCTCTGCCCATTTCTTTTCCCCTCCTCCCAGCTAATTCCTGCCTTGTTATTGCTTAAGCAAATGCAAAAAGGAAGATGATCAGGAAAACCCTACGTTTACCCCATCAGAAAAGGAAAGAAAACCAGAAGTGTGTTAGGCTGAATCTCTTGGGCTTTGATCTTTTCCTTTAGAGACACACATTGTTATTTCCAAATTTAGCATTTAAATTTACTTACCTTATTCCTACATTTTGTGTTTTAATAAAATGGAAACTGTAACTCGCCAATTTGTTAACTCTCCAATTTTTTTTAAAACATCGCTTTAAAAGCAACCTTTTTCCTGGAGCATAAATGTATGTAAATAGAGCTCATCATGGCTTTTAATAAATATAATTATTTCTTCCAATCTACGCTGTTTAGCATTGATCTACTCTCCCTAGTAACATGAAGGAAAGTCAGCCGGGTGCGGTGGCTCACGCCTATAATCCCAGCACTTTGGGAGGCCAATGTGGGTGGATCACCTGAGGTCAGGAGTTTGAGACCAGCCTAGCCAACACATAGTGAAACCCCATCTCTACTTAAAAAAACACAAAAAGTAGCTGGGTGTGGTGGCACACACCTGTAGTCTCAGCTACTTGGGAAGCTGAGCAGGAGAATCACTTGAACCTGGGAGGCGGCGGATGCAATGAGCCAAGATCGCACCACTGCACTCCAGCCTGGGTGACAGAACAAGGCTCCATCTCTCAAAAAAAAGAAGAAAGAAAGAAGAAGAAGAAGAAGAAAAGAGGAAGAGGAAGAGGAAGAAGAAGAAGAAGAAGAAGAAGAAGAAGAAGAAGAAGAAGAAGAAGAAGAAGAAGAAGAAGAAGAAGAAGAAGAAGAAGAAGGAAGGAAAGAAAGAAAGAAAATAAAAGTCAAGAAATCCAGATAGTATAATGAATTACAGTATCCTAATTCTATTTATTCTACTTCATATTCCCTCAATGTTAACTTCTTTTTCATCTACTTCAATAGACATTTATGGAGAACCTATGTGCCAGGCACCATGCCAAGAACAGAATATAAGAAAGCCAGGCCTGAGATGCTCATAAGCTAGTGAGAGAGAGGAGGAGAGTGAGAGTGAGAGGTGAACAATGAAATGCCCTCCAAGCTCCACCACGGGCAGGAGTGTGTTCCAGGTGCAGCGAGCCTGGAGGAAGCCGTTCCTAAATCCAACCAGGGAGTGCTGGAAGGATCTTAAGATGCAAGAGGGGCCCTAATCCTTCAGCTGAAATGTGGAGGAGGAATAGGAGTGTGCCAGGTGGACAAGTTGGGGTAGGAAGGGGTGAAGACAGTCAGGAGAAACTGCATTTACCAAGACTCGGAGATGAGAAAGAAGCTAGTGGGTTTGGAGAATTAGCAGGAATGTAGCCAATGTCAGGCACCTGGAGTGTGGGGTACCCAAGGATGAGGCCAGGCAAGGTGGCAGGCACCAGTTCTAAAGGACCCGTTGCAAAATCCACTGCAGTGCTTTCAAGAATGGCTTATTGGCTGGGCACGGTGGCTCACGTCTGTAATCCCAGCCCTTTGGGAGGGTAAGGAGGGCAGATTACAAGGTCAGGAGTTCGAGACCAGTCTGACCAACATGGTGAAACCCCGTCTCTACTAAAAATACAAAAATTAGCAGTGTGTGGTGGCGGGCGCCTGTAATCTCAGCTACTCAGGAGGCTGAGGCAAGAGAATTGCCTGAATCCAGAAGGCGGAGGTTGCAGTGAGCCGAGATCATGTCACTGCACTCCAGCCTAGGCAACAGAGCAAGACTCCGTCACAAAACAAACAAACAAAAAAGAACAGATTATGATCCAGAGCTCCACATTTATTCACACTGTAATATTTATTCAACCAATATCAAATTCTTATAACCTGTGAAATTTTTGGCTGTAGATTGAGGGAGGATTTATTCAAGGCATGGGATTCTATACCATAGAAGAACCGAAGTACTCCCTAGAAGGTGTGCTTTATTCTCGGAGTCCAGATGATTACAAAATCCCCACTGTCACTGAGATACCAGAAGAGTTCTATGTCACTTTGGTGCGTTCCCAAAATCCCATAGCCATCTACTCATCCAAAGTAAGAACTTAAACCTCTGTGTTAGTTGGCTGTGGCTGCCATAACAAAATACCACAGACCAGGTGGTTTAAACAACAAAGATTATTTTCTCACAGTTCTGGAGACTGGAAGTCCGCTACCAAGGTGTTGGCAAGCTGGTTTTCTCCATGGCCTTTTTTCTTGGCTTGTAGTCAGCCATCTTCTTCCCACTTCTTCACATGATCCTCCCTCTGTGTGTGTCTGTGTCCAAATTTCCTCTTCCTATAAGGACACCTGTCATGTTGGATTGGGGCCTGCCTGAATGGCCTCATTTTAACTTAATCATCTCTGTAAAGCCCTCTTCTCCAAATACAGTCCCATTCTGCAATGCTGGGGATTGGGACTTCACCAGATGAATTTGAGGAGGACACAACTCACCCCATAACAACTTCCTCTTGCGAGAAATTATGAAACTATCCCCTGAATTTACTATGTCCTTTGAACTGCAAATCCCAAAAGGAGAAAAAGAAAAGAAAAGCATGCTTGTGGCAGAGTGACACTGACTCCAGAAGCCCAAGCCGGATCTTCATATTTTGCTAGAGATCATGAAACAAATCTAAATCAAACAAAGGTCAAGAGACCTTCAACTGGCCCATAAAGACCTTGGCAAGAAAGGGCTCTCACATACAAGTGTGAGAAAAAACACAACTTCCCCAACTTATGTTCTGGTCTGAGCCCTCATCTGGACAGACAGGTGGTAACTTTAACCTCAGGTTTCCAGAGGATTCCCTCTTTCCTGGGAGTAGCTCACGATTGCTAGGAAGGCAAGACTTCCTATCTGAATGGGCTCTGCCTCCACTTCTACACCAGACTTTGGCCATGGGCATTTCTAAGCTGGCCCAACACAGCACACAATCCTGCCACTTGGGGTCTAGCTGTCTCCCTGCCAGTTCTGCTAAGGAGCCAGACCCCTCGACTGTCACCCCTTCTCCCGGCCTCAGAGGAACCCCTCTGCCTACCGGCCCCCTTTTTCCCTCCATATTTGCCTCAGAGAAACCTGGAATTTTGACAACAACCAAAGCCTGGGGAAGCCTTTAACTGCTTCCAGCCTTTGTCTCATCCCTCCACCAGGACCCTGGACACAGATCATAGACCAGACTACCTGCAAGAAAGCAGGAAGAAAAATCAGTACAAAAAAGCATTGGTGAATCTTTTGAAATAAAATGTCATCATAATGGTAACTCGAAAGCATCCAATCTATGCCAGGGAAGTTAACACACATGAAAAGAGGCAACCACCTCACTGTCTTTCAAGTTCAACTGCAAAGATTGTGATTGTTTCATTTTGGCCTTGAGTTAGACACAAATGTTTAGGAGCCGGAGTTGGAGCATCCTACAGGGCACCAAAGGCAACAGGAGTTTGTAGCCCCTCCCCTCACATCAGCTGATGTGGTATTTTGATTAACTCGGTAACCAAATTGCATTTTCACCAGCTACTCTGAGGTGGACACCCAAATCACCATGTGGGGGAATTTGATTCTGGCAATTTTGAAACACTAATAAAGCCAGAGGAGAATGTGTGTGTGTGTGTGTGTGTGTGTGTGTGTGTGTGTGTGTGTGTGTGTGTTTGTGTACACAAATTAGTCCTAAAAGAACCGTGCATTCCTGACAGCCTTTTCTTCTCTCAGGGATTGAGTGAGGCTGGAACGTTCTTGGGGTCCTCCGTGTTGTTTGCCATATACAATGCAGTGGCTGCTGCCGGCAGAGAGAGGGGGCTCACCAAGATCTTCGTCCTGAGTAGCCCGGCAACCCCTGAGATGATTCGGATGACCTGTGTGGATCAGTTCACCAACGTGGTAAGGGAGGCCCCTGTTGTAGTCATGGACTTTCAGGTTGTTGCTATGGATCTGACAACCATGACAATATTACAGGGCAGGTTCATCTTTTTCAGTGAAAATTCTCACTTTGCCTTCACCTGCCACTTCATATGCGCTTTTTCTTCTTTTTTTTTTGAGATGGAGTCTTGCTCTGTCACCCAAGCTGGAGTGCAGTGGCACGATCTTAGCTCACTGTAACCTCTGCCTCCCGGGTTCAAGCAATTCTCCTGCCTCAGCCTCCCAAGTAGCTGGGATTACGGGTGTGTACTACCACGCCTGGCTAATTTTTGTAGTTTTAGTAGAGACAGGGTTTCGTCAGGCTGGTCTCGATCTCCTGACCTCGCGATCCACCCACCTCGGCCTCCCAAAGTGCTGGGGTTACAGGCATGAGCCACTGCACCAGGCCTCCATGTGCGCTTCTTAACAACTGCAAAGTGAGCAAGCCTCTTCAAATTATGATTTGATTCTTTCAGACCCCAAAGAAAAACACACTTATTTGAGCCGGTGTTAACAGCAAATGGACATGGTAGGTTGCTTCTTTAAACATTTTATCAAAATGTAGCTGATGTGGTATTTTGATTACCTCACTAACCAAATTGCATTAACTAGATATCTGATCTGGTCAATCATGCAGAAAGTATTTGTTAAGCAAACAAATAAAAATAACTTAAATGAAAATATCAAGTCACTGAGCACACCTTGATATGCCTTGTAATCACAGAGTACACTTCCATTTTCCAGCGGCTAAAAATATACCCAGAGCTAGCATTAGAGCCTAGTCCTCTATTGAACTGCTTACTTTAGCCCTAAGTGAGGCTTTGGTTTAAAATTAGATTGCACTTTATTACTTGGAAATTACAGGGCTTCTGAGTAAGTTGCATCTTATACCAAACAGAAGTTTATGAGGATAAGGAGGTTTATGACTCAAGGACTGAAACAAATATGAGAATTATATAATTTTGATATGAATAAAATGGACATTGACTTGTTCATTTTTCAAAAACATAATTTGTCTTCTGGCCAGGCATGATGGCTCACGCCTGTAATCCCAGCAATTGGGGTTGCTGAGGCGGGCGGATCACTTGAGGCCAGGAGTTTGAGGCCAGCCTGGCCATCATGGTGAAACTCCATCTCTACTAAAAATACAAAAATTATCTGGGCATGGTAGTGCATGCCTGTAATCCCAGGTACTCAGGTTGCTGAGGCACGAGAATTGCTTAAACCCAAGAGGTGGAGGTTGCAGTCAGTCGAGATCGTGCCACTGCACTCCAGCCTGGGCAACAGCGAGATTCCGTATCAAAAAATAATAATAATAATTTGTCTTCTGAAGTACAGCATTTTTAATATAATAAAGTCTTATTAACAACTATCTTTCCTCTTTTGATCTTTTTTAGATTCCCAGAGATGACCCTTCGACATTTACACCTTGGTCCATCTGTGTCTTATGCCTATATTTCCTACAAAATGAAAGAATATATGATTGACCTTAAAAGTCTCAAATCAGAACAAAATACAGGTTCGCCCCCAATTGTCAATGATAATTTTAGCATCGTTTAGGTATTCTCTGTGGTTTAGATCACTACATGATTACATTTTAGGATGCAAATTTTCACCAAAAGGTATAATGAGGCTTAAAACCAAAAACTCAAAAATTCTCATTTTCGTTTGCATTATCCTGAAAATCTACATCAGCATGATTTGAAAGCACGATAGAGTTTTTATTAATCTGGAACAACTTAAGAGAGACTATTCATGCTTTGTTCTTCAGAAATCTGCCCAAAGTTCAGTAAAATTGTCCACCCGCAAAACTCTGAGGATTGGATTCCCCCAAAGCCAAAGGTGTGCTAGTAATGGAAAAATCCCTGATTTATGGTATTTGACCATTTCCATGGTATAAATACCCCTACCTTGGCCAATTCTAAGCCACTGATGTGAGGTCTCTGAATGTGAAGTTGAAAGCTTGCCGTCAGCTCTTGGGAGTGGGTAAGAACTATCTCCAGCACTACCAACGCACCACAGTCCTCGGGTTCCTGCCACTCCCACATGGTCCATTTAGAAGAGGCTTTGGGAAGCAACCATCCAAAGCCTCCAACTGGTCCTCATCTGCCATGAGCCACGTCCATGGTACAACTTCTTCCTCACCTGGGAGGCCAGGGGATCATTGTTTATGATGAGTAAAACAATGATCTCAAATCACTTTTGAGTCCCTTGCTCGGGCTTAGTGTCCAAAAGGTGACATCAGCACTATCTTCCTTTTGCCATCAAAGGGGCACAAAATCCTCAGGGTTATTTTTTGGTTATTTCTTAGCTATTTTACATTGCATTTTCCTGCAGAAATGCAGTCTTATACCAGAGACAATGTTCAGTCTCATGTGAGGTTTGGAAACTCAAATAAGAAAATAAACTTTTGTACTGAAAACACAAATAAATAGATAAATAAATAAGCATTTGTCAGGGATCTGTGTGCTAGATATTAAAGCTCTGCATCTATTAATAGCAATTTTGTGACAGAAGTTTAAGTTTAGATGTGTGTCAGACCAGGTTAGAAGAGAAGTCGGGTGGTAGAAAGGAAAGACTTCTTTCCAAAGAAAAAGGCTCAACAAGCCATGTCTCTTATTCTGTTTTTTTCAATGTCTCTTATTCTGAGAGGAGAGAGAGAGAGAGAGAGTCTTTAAGTGTTTGAATTCATTCAATAATCTAGATTGCCCAGAACCTAACCCACAAAAACTCACTGTGCCAGACAGAACAGCAAAAATAGGGTCACTGGTATATTTTTCTAACAGTAAAATAGGAAGACACATTTACCACAAATATAAATTAATTACAAAATTGTTATACTTCATAGACTGTAAGGGCAAGGCCTCTGATATCACAGAAATCGCATTTTTACAAAATAAGTCTCATCATTTCAGCAGTATTTTATTAATTTGAAGAATTAGGATGGGAAAGTATTCACAAAAATAGTACGTGTTAAAGAATAGCAGGTTTCAAACATAGGATTAATATCCTAATGCCTTTAAAAATTAGGTTGACAATTTAGAGGGTCTGTTCTATTACACACTTAATTCATATCACTAATTTAGATAAATATCTATCATTGTGTGTCCAATTCTAAAATGTTATTACAGTGAGAGTTGGGTCAAAAGTATAAGATGCCATCTTTTTAACCAGTAGATTCTGTAAATGATCAAGCACCCTTTTAATGATAAAAGCCTTTGATCATTAACACTGGGCAAAACTGCTAGTGCCTGTTACTGCTTATAATTACTGATGCTTCATTGTGGATTTAATAAAAGTTTATCAGAAGAGAAATGATGTGTGGCAGTTACCACACTTGCTGTGCTTCTCCTGTCAGGTTAAAGTGCCTGGGTGGCCAAAGATATCCTAATTCTTCTGAGCCAAAAGTTTATGATGGAGCTGTTTTGCATCAC
Source organism: Hylobates moloch (assembly GCF_009828535.3). Taxonomy (NCBI): domain Eukaryota; kingdom Metazoa; phylum Chordata; class Mammalia; order Primates; family Hylobatidae; genus Hylobates; species Hylobates moloch. Next base: position 41,496,019 of record NW_026652276.1, on the reverse strand, counting down.
CTTACAAAAACTGGGAAAATGAAGCTGAGTGAATAGTAGTAGGGATGGAGTTGATTTCCTTTGAGTATCTTGAAACTGCCAACACTCACATGCACTCAGGTTTTGGAAAACTTCAACAATGTCTGGGACAGGGTCTTAGAGATCTATGTTGCTTCTCTCACTTTTTTTTTTTTTAATATTTAAGTTCAGGGTACATGTGCAGGTTGGTTATATAGGTAAACTTGTATCATGGAGGCTTGTTGTACAGATTATTTTGTCACCAGGTACCAAGCCTAGTACCCAATAGTTATTTTTTCTGATCCTCTCCCTCCTCCCACACTCCACCCTCTCAGTAGCCCCAGCGTGTGTTGTTCCCCTCTGTGGGTCCATGTGTTCTCATCATTTAGCTCCCGTGTATAAGTGAGAACATGCCATATTGGTTTTCTGTTCCTCTCAGGGTCACACTGCAGTTCAATTTCTGCCTTTAACCAGCTCTGCCTCTCCCATCTTCCTCTCCTAGGTGTTGATCCCTAAGAAACATCCTACTCCCCAAACTCTATCTCAGCCTTTCTGAAATGTGCCCCAATGAAACTGCCCTGGGAAGGCCATGACCTTGAGGAAGAGGCTGTCTGCCTTGAGGCAGCCCCTGAAGGAACTGGTAGCTGAGGGTATGTGCTGACCCCACTCCCAGGCAGGGCACAAGTCCTTCCTCGTGGAGGATTTGAGTGGAAGTGAATCACACAGATCGGTGGATCACTTCCTGGCCCACACACAGATCTATCAGAGTTACTCTTCCTGGTAGTTATTCTTCCTTAGTTTGCTGAGGATAATAGCCTCCAGCTCCCTCAATGTTCCTGAAAAGAACATGACCTCGTTCTTTTTTATGGCTATACAGTATTCTACTGTGTATATGTACCACATTTGCATGTACACATATGTTCATTGCAGCACTATGTGCAATAGCAAAGACATAGAATCAACCTAAATCTCCATCAATGGTAGACCAAATATGTTGTTTCTTTTCAGGAAAAATAATTTCTCTGCACTTGATACTTTCAGTGATATAAACTGGCCATATTTTTCACACTCTAGAACACAGAGTACCATAGGTGGAGTTCTCCAGAGGCTGAGACAGAGTTTGGAGAGTAGGATGTTTCTTAGGGATCAACACCTGGGAGAGGAAGGTTGAAGAAGCAGAGCTGGGCAAAGGCAGAAATTGAACTGCAATGCAGCCTGAGAGGCATCAATAAACCAGCAAGGACTTCTGGGAGCAAACACTGCCCCACAGAGTTGCCCTACCTAGGATGAAATGTGCCATCAGCGGATGGGACTGCCCTGGGAAGGATGTGACCTTCAGGAAGCAGCTGTCTGCCCTGAGGCAGCCCCTGAAGGATCTGGCAGCTGAGGTCAGGTGCTGACCCCTCTCCCAAATGGGCACCAGTCTTTCCTCATGAGGGATCTGGGTGGCTCACTTCCTGGCCTACCACACAGATCTATCAGACTTATTCTTTCTGATTTGTGAGTTTATTAATATGCAAATCTTACATAGGTATACATAACAGTCACGTTTAGCTATACATGGGATGGATTACCTTTATAGAAAAGAATAATTTTACATTCAAAGAAATACACAATTTACATGTGTGTAACATTTCTGTATTTTAAGTCAGCACTTGCCTCAGAAATTCCATGTTATATTTTCAGGGTTTTTTTTACTTCCTCAAACACATATGATTAAATTCATTTATCAGCATACTGTCTGCAGATGCTGCTATTAATTACAAACAAAACCTCCAAGAAAAGTCTGTTACCTAAGTTTCATTATCTGGAATTGACACTAGTCAAAAAAATTGACTTAATAAATAAATGATCATGTAGAAATATGATAATGTACATAAATATATAATGTACACAAATAAATGATCATGTAGAAATAGTCAAGAAGATGACTTTCTGCAGGGTTCTAAAGCCCTGAGCCCTGAGCTGACAGAAGCTGAATCTATCTGTAAAGTAACAGTATGAGAAAACATAAGTTTATCCCAAAATGTCATAGGAATGCCTAGGTGTTAATTGTAGTGTTAATAGCTATTTAATATCTAGTATTTCCCAAAACTTACAGTCAAAGAACTCTGGTCACCAAGTCAGTCATTTAATTCACCTGCTAGAGAATATACTATGAGACACTTTCTCTTTGTCATTTACTAAATTCATATCTATATATAGTGATTTATTTTTAGAGTCTTTCATTAGTTCCAATTATCTAGTTGTCTATCCTTATGCTAATACCCTATTAATATGGACTGCAGGGCATGTTCTTTTTTTTTTTTTGAGACAGAGTCTCGCCCTGTCACCCAGGCTGGAGTGCAGTGGTGCGATCTCAGCTCACTACAACCTCCACCTGCCAGGTTCAAGCAATTTCCCTGCCTCAGCCTCCCGAGCAGCTGCGACTACAGGCACGTGCCACCACACCCGGCTAATTTTTTGTCTTTTTAGTAGTGACGGGGTTTCTCCCTGTTATCCAGGATGGTCTCAATCTCCTGACCTCGTGATCTGCCTGCCTTGGCCTCCCAAAGCGCTGGGATTACAGGCATGAGCCACCGCACACGGCCACTCCCCTTATTTTTTTACATTCTTGTTAGCTATTTGGTTTCACACTAAAAAAAAAGTCATTTTATCCAATTTCCCCTAAAAACTTAGGTGGGATTCTAATTCAAATTGTGAATATATTTATATTTACATTTATAAATTGTAATGCATAAATTAAATTTATATATTAATTTTAATTGAACTCACTTTTTTTATTAACTTTGCATCTAAGAACATTATAAGTCTTTCCATTTGTGCAGATTTTGTTTCATAAGTAGATCCTATACTTTTGGAGGGAGGAGGTTAATTTTATTCCTGCGTATTCTACATTTGGGAGCTACTGTGAATGGAATTTTTTCTACTTCCATTCTTAAGTGCTTATTTATACAGTAGCAAAAGCTATTAATTTTTAAATATTTACATTATATCCAGTCATCAGTTCAAGTTTTCTTCTCTGTCAATGTTTATATTAATGTTTACCAGCAGTTATTTCACTTTGTCATTATTTTACTACATCTATTACATTACAACCTCCAAGGCAATCTTTTTTTGTTGTTGTTTGAGACGGAGTCTTTCTCTGTCGCCCATGCTACAGTGCAGTGGCGCGATCTCGGCTCACTGCAAGCTCCGCCTCCCCGGTTCACGCCATTCTCCTGCCTCAGCCTCCCGAGTAGCTGGGACTACAGGCGCCCGCCAACACGCCCAGCTAATTTTTTGTATTTTTAGTAGAGACGGGGTTTCACCGTGTTAGCCAGGATGTTCTCGATCTCCTGACCTCGTGATCCGCCCGGCTCGGCCTCCCAAAGTGCTGGGATTACAGGCTTGAGCCACCGCGCCCGGCCCAAGGCAATCTTATACAACAATGGCAAGAAAGAGAATCCATATCTAATTTCTTATTTTAATTGAATTTTTTTAACTTTAACAATAATATTGGTTATTGGTTTTTGTAAACAGCTTTATTACATTAGTTTCTTCCTGTTTTCTTTAGAGTTTTTCTTAGGAATGGCTGCTGAATTTGTCAAGTAACTTAACAGCATCTATTGATTTAATCACAGTTTTCCACCTTTTTTTATGTAATGGACTAAGTTACTTGATAGATTTCTGATGAACCACCCTTGTATCCCAGAAATAATCCTTACTTGATATATTATCCCTTGACACACTGACGGATTTTAATCACTAATATTTTACTTAGAATTTTTCTATCTATATTCATAAACAAGGTTCTTCTGCAAATTTTTTACTATCTGTGTTGGGTTATGGCATTTAAATTTTACTATGTGTATAAAACAAATTAGGGAGAATTTCCATTTATATATGCTAGGGAGCATTTAAGTAATATTGCCATTATCTTAATGATTACATGAGATTCATCTGTAAGTCCATTTGTTTCTGGTTCGTTGTTCAATGACATTTTTAATCTTTTCCATTTTATTCCATAACAAGTTGTCTTATTGTTTACATTAGTGTGTTTACCTCTTTGGCCAGTCTATATTTTTATCCTCCCTTTTATCACTTTAAATGATTTTCTTATAAATAGTATACAGGATACCTAGATTTGAGGATTTCTTATCATTAAATCTGCTAATCATTATTTTTAAGTGGTAAGATTAATTTCATTTAGATTTCCCATGATGGTTAAAAATTTTAATTATTTACTTCACACTCATTATATTTATTTTATACATATTATATATCATTTAAGTTACATGTATATAATGTATATTATATGTTTTACACTGTGGTTTCCATTTTTTCCTTTTTGTTTCTTGCTGGTGTACTCAAGCTATGAGCAATTCCATTTCTTCTCTTGTTACTTTGGAAGTTCAACTGAACCATAAGTTGTTCACTTCCATTTACCTGCTCTGACAGCTGTGTATTTCTCCACCTCTATTTGAAAACAAGATATCGAATATTTCCCCTGCAAAAAATTACTCTTTCCTGGCCTCCTGCTCCATCTGTCCCGTATTTCCACCCCTTCCCCCAGTAAGCTAATACTTTGGTAACTCTTTTACTTTTCCTCCTCCCCACAGCTGTCCCCAAGCCTTAAGTTGCTGCAGTTGTGTGTGTGTGTTCGTTCTAGATTGTTAATTGAATTTCCCTCGCCATATGACTCTTTTTAGCATTTATATGACACATTCCCAGATAGCCTGCCCTTATCCATTTAGACTTTCTCTCCCCTTCACCTTCTTATCTGAGCCGGGTTTTGTTTGATTTTTTTTCCTGAGATGAGGTGGTCTTCCCCTGGGCGGGAAGTTTGCTCCACTTGCTGGGTCTCCAATGCCCTTGTTGCTTCTCCGCAACCAGCAGGAGCTAGTCTACTGCCCTCTAGTGTTCACTGTGGCAGATGAGCACTCCACGCCAAGTGATTCTCCTTCATAGAAAACTTGATCTTTCAGCCTAGTACCTTGTAAGAGTCTATTATCCTTGGAGTTTAAATGTGGTATCAGGTGATATCAGGTGGGTGTCCTTTCTCTTCAATCCAGCCATGAACTTGAAGAGCATTCCAATCTGTAGACTCAGATTGCTCTTCAGCTTAGAGAAAATGGTTCATGTTTAATAATTATTTCTCCTTTATCTATCCCTCTTTCTACTTCAGCTATCCTATTTATGCATGAGGTCTCTTGCATTTAGAGACCTCTTATCCTGCTCTTCATGGTTCTACTGCTGTACGTCTTTGCCCTGTGTTGAGATACATTCACTGCACTTTGTCTTCCAGGTCCCTAATTTGGGTTTCAACCATGAGCATCCTCATCTGCCAGACTGTTTATTAGTTGGTTTACGTTTTCTTCAGAAAGTATTTTTGGAAGATGAAGTTTAATGTTCTTGTTAATATTCAAATTGACAGTTGTCCCCTCCAACAGCTCTCTTTTGCTAGGGGTGAAGATTATTCTATTTTGAATAATCTTCTCTCATGCCCTTGGGCCTGTATTAGTTCCCCAGGGCTGCCCTCGCAACGTAGCACACACTGGCTGGTTTAAAACAACAGAAAGTTGTTCTGTCACCGTTCTGGGGACTAAATGCCCAAAATAAAGCATCAGTGGGGTCATGCTCTTCTGGCTGTCTAGGAAAGAGTACTTCCTCGCCTTCTCCTCGAGTGTGGTAGTTACCAGCCATCCTTGGTGTCCCTTGCCTTATAGACGCATCACTCCAACCCCTGCCTGCATCTTCACAGGCTTGTCTCCTCCACGTGTGTCTCCAAACCTCCCTCTCCTTGTAAGGACACTAGTCATCAAATTTAAGGTCTACCCTAATCCAGTATGACCTCATCTTAACTTGATTACATTTACAAAGACCCAGTTTCCAAATAAGATCACATTGGAAACAAAGTTCAACCCACAACAGGCCGCCTTAAATTTTTTTTATTTGTCAGCTCAATGGGCTCCAGCTTAGTTAATAGAGTACCCTAAGAGGCACTGGCCAAGGCTATAGAAATGACCCTAATTCACTCTCCTGGCAGGGCAGAAGCAGGAAGGCTGCCGGGGCACTGTTGAGGCAAGTGGTTGAATCTCCTCAGCCTCACAGCCCTCCTGCTCCTCATACTAATCCTTGCCGAGCCTCTGGGGCAGGAAGGGTTCGGCCCACCCATCTGGCAGTCTTGACCTCCTATTCACACCAATGGCTTTCTCTCCATGTGCCCCACTCCCACCCCCATGACCAAGCTCTCCTCCAGATTTACAACTTTGGGGGTGCTGATCTCTAAGCACCACCACTTCCAGCCTGAGGAGGAAAGAACCCCTCTCCTACAGAGCCCAAGGCCTCGCTGGCACTCAACTTTCCCTAGGTCCAGCTGTGCCTGGCTCAGCAGAGGCAGGAAGACGGGAGCTGGGGGAGAAAGAGAAGGAGGCTTGAAGTCAAAAAGGCTGAGAACAAAAGATCTGGAACACAGATAGTTAATGATCAGCCCAAGCTCTCACGGTCCTATAAAGCCCCCACTGTCAGTCTATTACCTGTGTGTTCCATCTTTGGGTTTTCAGAGCTCACAACAGAAGGTAGTAGCCCAGAGACACCACAGCAGCGGCCGGTACTTTTCCATTTACATCAGCAAGAGGATGTGTTACAGGGCTTTTTTGGGTTTTTTTTTTTCCAGAAATAAAGTTTGTTTGACTTTTGGGAAAAGGCAGTGTCATTTCCGATATTAATTCTTTCACTGAGTACCAGGGATTCTTCGATGTAAATCATCAGACCTTTTTTATAACAAACGTACAAGCACCTGGGTCAATATATATGGGATTTCTCTCACCTACCAGAAAAAAATGCATTTCAAAGTGAATAAATTCAGTCTTCCCTTTTCGTTAAAGAAGAAAAGAAGAGGCCAGGTTCAGTGGCTCACGCCTGTAATCCTAGCACTTCGGGAGGTCGAGGCAGGCAGATCACTTGAGGCCAGGAGTTTGAGACCAGCCTGGCCAACATGGTGAAATCCTGTCTCTACCAAAAATACTAAAATTAGCCAGGTGTGGTGGTGCACACCTGTAATCCCAGCTACTCAGGAGGCTGAGGCACGACAATCGCTTGAACCCAGGAGGTGGAAGTTGCAGTGAGCCAAGATCACGCCAGTGCACTCCAGCCTGGATGACAGAATGAGACTCTGTCTGAAGAAGAAGAAGGAGAAGGAGAAGGAGAAGGAGAAGGAGAAGGAGAAGGAGAAGAAGAAGAAGAAGAAAGAAGAAGAAGAAGAAGAAGAAGAAGAAGAAGAAGAAGAAGAAGAAGAAGAAGAAGGAGAAAAGAAGAAGAAGAAGAAAAGAAGAAGAAGAAGAAGAAGAAGAAGAAGAAGAAGAAGAAGAAGAAGAAGAAGAAGAAGAAGAAGAAGAAGAAGAAGAGGAAGAAGAAGAAGAGGAGGAGAAACAAAAAATGTAGTCGTTGCATTCTTCCATTGTCCTGAATAAGAATTGAGGGTCAGAAAAACTTGGCAGAGACTGCATCCACGCCCCCTTACTGTGGGCAACCTTTCATTCACTCTGAAGTAGGTGGTTTTCAAACTGAGCTCCCGAGAGTTCTGGGGGTTTCTTGAAGGAAAGAAAGCCAGAAGACTTCAGGCCTTTACCCCAGGCCCCTCAGCTAGGGCAGTAAACTTTTTGTTTAATTTGTTTACACTTCACAAGATGTCATTCAAACAAAGGTTTTCCTGGCTCTAAGGAGTTTAGAAACCCTTCTCTATAGCCATTCACGGTCAGTTTTCAGTTTCCCAGCAATTGAAGTATTATGTTCCCTAATCCAAACTACTTTTATATCTTCCAAATCTAATACCGTAATCCAGCTTTAGTACTCTAAAACTGTTCTACCTGACATGCTTGAATTTTATGTTGACATTGACAGATTTATTCTGATAAATATTTTGAGGTACCGTAATTCATGCTCTCACAGTCGTTACCAGCACATGCTCCTGTCAACGGGAACCGTGTGCTTTTTGGGTTTAGCAGGGGCCCTCTTTTAAAGGGAAGAGTCAGAGGGGGAACAGATTGTGGACCCTTAAAACCCAGCCCCTGTGTTGTTCTCCCTTAAATGGAAGCAGCCATAAGAAGTCTGTGTCTCTGCACGCTCCCTTCCCGGCTTGCCCACCTCCCCCTTCATCCCCGATCCTCACAGAATCAACTCTACTCATCTTTCAAGCCTAAATTTCCCTTCCTTAGGGAGGCCTTTTCTGATCCCTGTCCCTGAAAAAACAGCTGATTTATCTGTGCGTGTCCCAAGCATAAATCTTTAATCGCATGTTACTGTCTTACTAAAACTTAAGGGCCATCCAGGCGCAGTGGCTCATGCCTGTAATCCCAGCACTTTGGGAGGCCGAGGCAGGTGGGTCACCTGAGGTCAGGTGTTTGAGACCAGCCTGACCAACATGGAGAAACCCTGTCTCTACTGAAAATACAAAAATTAGCCGGGCTTGGTGGCACAAGCCTGTAATCCCAGCTACTTGGGAGGCTGAGGCAGGAGAATCCCGGGAGCTTGAACCCGGGAGGCAGAGGTTGTGGTGAGCCAAGATTGTGCCATTGCACTCCAGCCTGGGCAACAAGAGCGAAACTCTGTCTCAAAAAAAAAAAACCTTAAGGGCCTCAGAGGACGAAAACTTGTAGCTCTTGTTTTCCGACATACTCTACCACTTAGCATAGTGCCTGGTGCAAGGCAGAGGCTCAATTACTACCGGTTGAATGAATGAAGAATGAACGAATTGCTAATGTCTGCTTCATTTAAAGTACTTTGGGTAATCAGTCAAGCCCCTCCCATGAATGAGTTGCCATTTATGCTGCGCATGGCGGGAGATACGACCAGCTATTGGAAACTCCAGAAGCTAATTGCCTATTTGGGAACATGACACACAAACACTGCAAAGATAATCAACTAATCAGTGGCACATTCGAGACAGGTTTCTTGGTTCCTGGTTTAATAAATGAAAAAGTAAAGAAGCAATGGGTTGGATCTGCAGGTGCTTTTGGATTCCAGAGAAAGACAAGGAGGGAGGTTTGGAGCTGCTTTCTGATGGTAGCTAAAAAGGAAGGGAGTGAAATTACTATGGGGCAGGGACAGGGTCCTCATCATTGCAGTCATGGGAGAAGTTTCTCCAGTCATTCAACAAACAGTATTCTCTGGTAGGCACCATTCTAGGCCCCGGGATATAGGGGCGAATTGAAAGTAACATCTGTGCCCTCACAGAGCTCATATTCTAGTGGAGAAAGCAAATAAAAAGATACCAAGTGTCCGTGTCAGGTAGTAATGAGTGCTATGGAGAAAATGAAACAGGGTGGTAGAAAATAGAGGGACGGCCCCATCTCTACAAAAAATGAAAGATTAACCAGATGTGGTGGTGCATGCCTGTTGTCCCAGCAACTTGGGAGGCTGAGGTGGGAAGATCACTTGGGGGCAGAAGGATCACTTGAGCCTGGGAGATTGAGGCAGCAATGAGCCATGATTGCACCACTGCACTCCAGCTGGGGCAACAGAGCAAGATCCCGTCTCAAAAAAGAAAGAAAAAGAAAATAGTGACGGGAGTGCTACTTCAGACCACGTGATCAGGGAAGAGCTCAGACCCAAATAACAAGAGGACACCAGCCAACAACATGGCCCAAGGCCTGAGACGTGAAAGAAGTTAGTATATTGGAGAAGCAGAGAAAAGGCCAGTGTGGCTGAAGGTACACTCACCAAGCGGGGCGGTGCTTGTTCCCATGAGGCCCTTGTGGCAGGCGTGTGGGGTTTACTCAGTGCACTGGGAGGCCCTTGGAGGGTTGTAAGTTGAGAAATGCCAGGTTTAAGCAGAAGAAGGACATGAGAAGAGTAGTTTGGCTGGAGCAGGAGATTTTTTTCTTTTTTTTTTTTTTTGAGACAGAGTTTCACATTTTTGCCCAGGCTGGAGTGCAGTGCTGTGATCTCAGCTCACCGCAACCTCCACCTCCTGGGTTCAAGCAATTCTCCTGCCTCAGCCTCCCGAGTAGCTGGGATTACAGGCATGCACCACCGTGTCCGACTAATTTTTGTATTTTTAGTAGAGATGGGGTTTCTCCATGTTGGTCAAGCTGGTCTTAAACTCCCAACCTCAGATGATCCGCCCATTTTGGCCTCCCAAAGTGCTGGAATTACAGGTGAGAGTCACCACGTGAGTTTTTTTTTTTTTTTTAAGAGCAAGAGAGTCAGAGGCCAGAGACAGGGACAGGTTGTGGAAGGCTTGGCACACTGGGCTAAGGAGTTTAAACCTATGTTCCAAGCAGAGAGCTATTTGGGGGTTTTGAACAGGAGTAACATGGTCAAAAAGCTCCTGATAGCACCAGGAGCGGTATCATCAAAGTGTGACCTGAAGGTCGTTCCTAATTCACAGCATGATCTCTAACTTCTCTCACAGGACTGTTGCAGATGTATTTGGCAACTGTTTAATACACGTAAAACACCCATATACATACTCAAACCAACACACAGGCATGTGTGTAAACACTCATCGCCACGGGTGCATGAAAACTGGAATGCCTGAGCACCTAGGCATTAGAATTGTCAAGAAATTTGGAAGCTGCCAACTCTATTCATTGAGGAGTAGCTCTAGGAAGGATTCTGAAGCCACATCAGGACCAGGGGAAAATGAGAAGACCGTCCTCAATTAGCTAGAGCAAGAGGATGCCAGGTGTTTGCCATTCTGGCCTGAAAGATACACTGCCACACAGTGAATGCTCATCTGAAGACAAAAGGTTGACTCTAATGTTGGTGCCAGGGCTCCAAGAACTGGTCAAGGAAGTGTTGGGGAACAGAGTGGTCTTGCCAGCTCTCCTGAAGCCAGGCACGTAAGTAGCTACTTGCTTCACCCATACATGAGGACAAGTACTAGGCATTACTTCAGCTGAAAGAATAAGAACTGCTTGATTTTATCTACAGATATCTAATTGGAGATGTTCATAAAGAACAAACATGATATTTTTCTTTTTTATTTTTTGAGACAGGGTCTCACTCTTTCACCCAGGCTGGAGTACAGTGGTGTGTTCACAGCTCACTGCAGCCTCGACCTCCCAAGCTCAAGTCATCCTCCTGCCTCAGCCTCCCGAGCAGTTGGGACTACAGGCATGTGCCACCACACCTGGCTAATTTTTGTATTTTTTAGTAGAGACAGGGTTTTGCCACGTTGCCCAGGGTGGTCTCCCTTGGATCAAGCAATCCTCCCAAAGTGCTGGGATTACAGGTGTGAGCCACACCACACCTGGGTGGGTTTTCTTTTTTTTTAAATCAAGGATTCTGTTTATACACTCTACAGGTGTTACAAGCCAAATTTCTCAGTTTTAGTTCCTGCTTTGCCACTTACTTCTGAGTGACTCTGAGCTACCAATCTCACCTCTCTAGGCCTCAGTTTATTTATCTGTACAGTGGTTGCCTTAACTAGATCACTATTTTCCAGTGGAACAATTCTGGGGGTGGGGAGGAAGTAGGAAGGCACCCCACAGCTCCACTTCAATTATGGCACAGACTGGATTTGATCATATGACCTCCTATGAGGAGACATTTCTGAAGCTAAAATTAGAAAAAAAAAAAAATGTTGGGCAAAGTGGGAGGTCTCAGAAAGCCCACTTCTGTCTTCGAAAAAAGTGAAATCCATCCAGGGTCTGTTCCCAGGGCTGAGGCAGTGTGCAGAGCAGGCTTAAGCTTAGATTGTTGTTTATGGTTTTCGTGCTGACGCCCTCAAACTTCAGAAAAAGCATGAAGAGGTGTGGGCTGTGTACTGAGTCCGCTTCAAAGTCAGGATTGGTGGGAGGCAGAGTGAGGCTCAAGTTAAGAGGCTGGACTAGACAGGGGCCCTAGACTTAAGCTGTGAAACAAGGAAGTCTCCACCTCTTGTGCTCCTGAGGCTCCAGGCCACCTGCTTCTACACAGGGAGAGATTCTAGTTGCTTAGACCTAAATCCTCACCACTCAATTCTGTGGCTGGGGCAAACTGCATTCCCACCTTGTCTTGTAAAGCAGAGCCTATTTACAGGTGCAATGCCTTGCGCATCATGATCAGACGAGCTGGTTTTCTTCATGAATAGGAGGAAGGTAAGTGATGGGCATTCCTGCCGCGGTTTGCGGAGGCAGCAGGAAACCACGAGCTGGAGGGGAGCTCTTGTGGCCCATTTGGGCTGAGCCCCTGTAGTCAGGAGCAAGAAGCCAGGTACTAGAAAGCCATCCTAATGTGACCTGTTTCCCACTCAGCCAGAGCTCAGCTCCTGGAAATGTGGGGAGGATGCAGTAAAGCCTTGGTGTCGGATGAATCTGGCTTCGCCATTTACTATATAATGTTGTGCACGCCACTTCCCCTCCCTGAGTCTTGGAGTCCTCACCTTTGGAATCCACTTCTAGGACTATCGTAAAGATGAAAAGAAAGCTGCATCTTTCCTTGCTTAGGAACCCACCTTGCAAAGCACCTGGTGCCAGGCCTGATCCATGGACACACTTTATCTGGTGACACATCTTGATCCTCAAAATTAGGAGGACAAGAAATGGGACCTTTTTTTTTGTTTGTTTATCAACTTAATTTTTCTGTTGAGTCCTCATCATACAGAATTGGCTAAAATGTCCTCACAGTAGATTGGAGTACCCTGCTTTCCCTGGGTTGTAGCTAAGCTCCATTTTGGAGCCTGCATAACAAGGGCAGGGACTCTCCATTGCCAGTTGTCCCAGCATCCTCCCTCCAGTCCTGACCATCCACTCATGCAGGCCCCTAGTTAACCCTAGTGCCCTCTGCAGGTCCTTCCCTTCCTGAGTCCCTGTCTGTCTCTCAAATGAACCATTCTGCAGCTCCTAAGGCACACGGCTTTTCTAGGGTCTTGTCACCTCTCCCCTAAGGACACTCAGCCCCAGGGCTTGGTCATTGTCTACCCCCAACCCCAGAGCTTAGTTCAAGAAAGGAGCCTTAAAGTTCTCATCATTGCCATTCTGACCCACTCTCCTGTATGCAGACTCCATAACCAGCAACTGCCATATGTTCTTCCAAAACTGTCATTCAAGGGTCTGTATCCTTACTTGCCTGACCCACTGGCCTAGGTTTTGGAGACTCAAATGCCAGAGGAGGCTCCTTCCTCTACTTTCCACTCCACATCCCCTCTACGCCTTGAGCCCAGAGTGAAGTAGCTGCAGTCAGAACAGGGAATAAGTCAAGGGTTAGAAGAAATGCAAGGAGGGTGTGGTAGGGGTGGGAGTCAGTCACACAACAAAAATATCCGGCCAGGCGCGGTGGCTCATGCCTGTAATCCCAGCACTTTGGGAGGCCGAGGTGGGCAGATCACCTGAGGTCAGGAGTTCGAGACCAGCCTGGCCAACATGGTGAAAACCCATCTCTACTAAAAATACAAAAATTAGCCGGGCATGGTGGCAGTCCTCTGTAATCCCAGCTACTCAGGAGGCTGAGGTGAGAGAATGGCTTGAACCCAGGAGATGGAGGTTGCAATGAGCTGAGATCATGCCATCACACTCCAGCCTAGGGGACAAGAGTGAGACTTCATCTCAAAAAAAAAAAAAAATCATCCAACCACACTGTCAATCCATGTGTTTAAAGGACCAGCAGTGGGGGTACAGGCAGGCAGAGAATAGCCTCTTCTTCCATTGATTCGGATCCCCTGGAGATCCAGAAAGCAGCTGAATTTTAACATCCCAGCTTGGATGCATCTTCCTTGTTTTTTTAATTCTTTGAGATCTACAAAAGTTTATATCTTACTTCTAGAGAGAAAGGAAGACCCTAACATGGATAGTTCACTGTATCTTCCTTTCCTCCAATGCAACAGAATGGCTAAATGTGTTTGCAGGACACCCTGAGACAAAGTCAAAGGAACTATCCCAAAATAAGCAAATGGGAAAGAGGCACCAAAGAAGGCTCCTTGTTGCTAAAACCTCCACTTTTCTGTTTTGTTTTGTTTTGTTTTGTTTTGTTTTGTTTTGTTTTGTTTTTGAGACAGAGTCTTGCTCTGTCTCCCAGGCTAGAGTGCAGTGGTGCAATCTCGGCTCACTGCAACCTCCGCCTCCTGGGTTCAAGTGATTTTCATGCCTCAGTCTCCCAAGTAGCTGGGATTACAGACATGCACCACCATGTCCGGCTCTTTTTTGTGTGTGTGTGTGTGTGTGTGTGTGTGTGTGTGTGTGTGTGTGTGTTTAGTAAGACAAGTTTTCGCCATGTTGGTTAGGCTGGTCTTGAACTCCTGGCCTCCAGTAATCCACCTGCCTCAGCCTCCCAAAGTGCTGGGATTACAGGCATGAGCCACCGCACCCAGCCAAACCTCCACTTTTCAAGGGCAGGGGGGATGCTAGTGTCCACCAGGGCCACCTGGGTCATCAAGTCTCACCACTGGCCCCACTGCTATTGAGGGGAGTGGTAGGCTCCAGGGCCTCCCCAGGACAGCAGCAATTCTCCATCTCCTCTTCCTACCACTCTTCAGACTCCCACTGTGGCAAATGCATTCCCAACCAGAAGGATCTCGGGGGGCCAGAATCTCTGCCTACCCAGCTTGCCTCCCTACAGGACCCTTCATTGCACACATGCACACACATGTGCACACAAACACATAATGCACACACACGCACACATGCACACACATACACACAGACACACACACACACATATGCACACAATCCAAGTCCCTCCCAGATTTGAAATATTTCAAGGCTGAATTGGAAGATTCCACAAAAATAGATAGTGGAGCAAATATGAATAATACGCTCCCAGAGGCATCTTTACACAGCAGTGGTCCCAGCTGTACTCATATATCACAGCATTGTTGCCACACTTGCCCTGTGAGTCTTCTGTCCTGTTAACATGTGTGAACATCATGTGCCCTCAGAGCATTAAAAAAACAGGTGCAGATGAAATCAGGCCTATTATACCTCAATCCCTAAATCAAACAGATTTTGACAGATGTTCCACAGGGTCACAGATTCAAGCCCCGTAATCATCTCTCTTCTGTTCCCAACACAGGTAATAGGAATGTGGACCCAGAAGGGACTCTGCTGACCTTCCTACGAAAGAACTGGACCCTTTTGTCAAAGTCCTGGCTGTGTCTGTGTTTGCCTTAACACTTAGGCCAGCTGAGAATTATGAGAATGAACCAAATGTCTCCATTCAAATAGTCAGCCCCCTTGGCTCTTCCTCTCTGTTTGCTTTTGGCCATGGTTTTAAGGCTATTAGGTTAATCAGGCTATTTTGGAGAGGATGAAGTTTCCCCAGAGTTTCCTATATCTGATAATGTAGTGAAATAGAAGCTAAGCTCTTTATTTCAGCACTAATAATTCCCTTACGGGCTTTCCGGAGCCCCACCAGGGTTGTTATGTAATAGAGGCTTGTGTTGCATCTGCCCTGCCCTTTTTCGAAACCAAATTCCCCAGATTCAGTGAGAACCTGTATCACAGGGAAAGATTTCCTTTCCCTACATGTGTCTTCTTACCCTAGGTTTTCCCTGCCATTTCATATTCTGGAATATAGATCCTCTTAATAGCAAACATATTTTAATTGGTAAATTAAAATATGGATCTCTCAGTTCTCTGAAAACCAAAAATAAATAAATGACAGAAATTACTAATTGATGAAATCGGCTTCTGGACAAGTTTTGTTTAAAAGCCCATGGTTTTTAATTGGCTGTTGATGTTTAGAAATTAGAAAATTTCATATCTTTTAAAATCAACATTTTTCAGCTTCTCTTGAAAAATGGGGAGAAAGCCATCCCCACATGGCAACAGTCTTGCTTAGAGCTGAGCAGGACTGTTCCCAGCCCTTTCCTAAGGGGCTTGAGCTCACCAGTCACGTGCAGCGCCCCCTTCGTTTACATCACCAGTCTGATAAGCATTTTAAATTTTGACTCAATTTTGATGAATAAGCCTTAGGGTTTAAAAAAAAAAAAAAAAAACAAGCAATAGCAGTAAACAGTTGGGCATTCTGAAATCTTTCTGGCCAGTATAGTTAATTACCTCCAATTCTATAAATTGCATGGAAATAAACCACAGTTAGGGAGAAGGATGAATAAAGAGAAGGGCCTGGGGCTGAGCCTAGGTTTGGGGTTGGACCTGGGCCAAGCCACAGCAGAGAGACACTTGGTGGGATCTGTAAATAGGGATAGAAAATTCCTCCAAAAATTCACCAATTTGCTTTCAAATGCAACACAAATTGAGTTGCTAAAAATAACCTTCCTCTCTTCCAATTACATGATTGAAACTCAGAAGAAGACATATAAGAATACCCTATAATAAAATAGGATTTTTCAAAAGGCTTTACACCCATTATCCTACAAGACGCCTACAATAAGCCTGTGAAGATAAAATAGTTATTGCTTCTCCCTCTTTGTGAGAAAATAGGCAGGGAGAGGTTAATATGCCCAGTGTCACACTAAGACCTGAAGGCAAGTGAATGGCTTCTCAGACCTGCACTCACCCCCCAAAAGACCTTCCTCAGAAGTGACCTCCTAGGGAGGCAGCTATACTGAAAGCAAATGTTCTCCTTGGCATCTTTTCCTTGACTGCGCCCCTTCCAGTACGTCTCACAGGAACCAAGTACGCCTGAGGAAGAGGAGGCTGCGGCGCCTGCACCGTGATGGTGTCCAAGCATGACCCCGTGTCCAGGAGGATAAGGTATCCCAGCCCAGAAGCCAGGACAGCACTTTGTTTCTTGCTGGTGTTCCTAGCTCACAACTTTAAGAAAGGTTCTTAGATTCTTGCTGTATACGGATCTTAGATGGCTCTGAAAAATCCAATAAAAGCTGTGAGCCATCTACTCAGGTAACACATAAACTAACTACATTTCACACACCATTTCAGGGAGATCCCCCAAGGCCCATCTATGCACCCCAGGTTAAGAAACCCCAATGTAGGTTATCCATTGATTTTACAGATGAAGAAACTGAGGCTCAAAGAGATGAAGTGACTTGTTCAAAGTCATACAACTAGTAAGCTATAGAACAAGGACTAGAACCCCACATTTTCTGGCTCTTAAGCTAATGCTTTTTCTTTCCCTTTTTTTTGAGGCAGAGTCTCACTCTGTCATCCAGGCTGAAGTGCAGTGTTGCTATCTCAGCTCACTCTAACCTCTGCCTCCCAGGGTCAAGTGATCCTCACACCTCAGCCTCCCAGTAGCTGGGATCACAGATGCCTGCCACCACATCCAGCTACATTTTTTGTATTTTTGGTAGAGATAGGGTTTCACCATATTGCCCAGGCTGGTCTCAAACTCCTGATCTCAAGCAATCTGCCTGCTCAGCTTCCCAAAATGTTGGGATTACAGGTGTGAGCCACCACCACCAGCAGCTAATGCCCTTTCTAAAGTAGGGCTGGAGCAGCCCTACAGAGCAAGGACCTGGGCCAAGATTTCATCTTTTGGTTAAGGACCAGATTCTAGAAGTTGGGGTTCCCCCAAGTCCATTGGCCCAACAAATCAAGAGATGGCTTCAGAACACAGGTCATCCAACACTGTTGAATGACCTTATCCAAAGAGTTTTAAATTAGGAAGCAAAAAAATTCCCAAATGTGTCCATATGGATAAAACCTTTTGCTTGTTATGAAGTCAATGCCCCAATGAATACTACTGAAGTCCAACCACACTTCAATGAACCACACACAATGAACCACACCCAAGTTCATTCCCATTACTCCCGGGTGGGTCTGTTTTGGGCTTGGAAAGTGTTTCTGAAGTTCAGAATGCCCAGGTTCACCTTAAGGATCCCTATTACTACAGACAGCACGGAGTCAGCAGAGAGGACTGTAAATTCTTCCTTTCCCTGTCACCTCTCCAGTTCCCCATCCCCTCAGCTCAATGATGGGCTTTGGAGGTTTTCCTCTGTTCTTCCTGGTGCCAGACTTCCCCATGAGGCAGGACTGTGTTACTCCCCTTGATTTTCCTTGTGTTTCTTATATGAAGACACTTCTCCGTCACCGCATGCCTGATGCCCATCTGCTCTCTGTATGGAGTTGCTGTCACCACCGTGGAAGGTGTTGGAAGCATCAAAACCGGGCTTCACCCTGTACAGCTATCCTAATTTTCTCACTTCTTAACTTTATCTTTTTGCCAAATGCTGTGCTGGCTATACTGCCTGAGGCTTCTAGGTTGTGATCAGGTAAGTAGAAGCTTTGGATGCCTATCGACCAGGGTAATAACATTTGTAAAGTTATTTAAAAGAAAACTGAAAACACCATCCACATTTGATTAATCTTTTTTTTTCACTTTTTCTGCTTGAATTAAAAGCAGAATTATTGAAGTATTGATTAGTGGTCTGGAATAGGTATCATACAAAGAATATTTCACATAGAATAAAATGTCTCTGAGGCTAACAGAATAAAATTTACAATTATTCCCTGTGGCACAGAGGTCTTAGGAGTAAAATCAGAATTGGGGGTAAGAGGAATCTAAAACTTCACCAGAACATGAGAACAATTATTTCTCTGAATCTTAACCTGAAGCTGGAACAAAGAGGTAAGGATTTAAGAGCAATGTGGCATGTGGTGACAGAGAGCACAACGATTCCTCTGACATTGTTACAGGAGCTTAGGAGTCACAGGACCGGATTAACCAACACTGAGTCTTTCTAGACAGGGGGAGCCCAGAGGGCCTCTGGGTTTAACTACATGATCTCATTGGAGAACGAACTCCAAGGAGATGAGCAAAGACAAATGATCCAGCAGAGTGTAGCAGAGTCTAGTAGGAGGGCAGAGAGGATGCTCATGGCAAGGTTGATAAACCCAAATCCTAGGATTACATTACATTCTGCAATCTAGAACAGGGCTTCCAGATTTAGACACAAACTTTAATGTGCCTAAGACTCACCCAGGAGCTTGTTAAAGACGCAGATTCTGAGTAAAGAGATTTGAAGCAGGAGCCTCAGGTTCCTCATTTCCTGTAAGCGGAGTCAATACTGCTAGTCCATGGACGACACTTTAAATGGCAGCGACCCAGGACATGGACCAAAATCTCAGACCTTTGAAAGGAGAGCTCCCTTTGTGCCAATACAGAAGAATTTAAGGAAGAAAGCAAAGTGAGATCAACAGTCTCCAAGTTAATCAGAAAGAGGTAGCCTCATAGAACTAAGCTGTGCAAGATGCGGAGGTGTTGGAGAAAACGATTTTTGAAACTCCCACACACTGTTTATACTTATGATTTCCAGAGGATTCTTTGCACTCTGATAGTAAGGATGCATGCTACCAATTCCCAATTAGAAGGATTTGAGCACTTGACCTTGGAAAATGATTATCATAGAACATTGCTTCTGAGCCACTTCCTCCAGGAGCAGCCTAGGGAAAGGAACACAGGCAGAGTCTGATCAAAGGGAAGGGAGTGGGTTCTATCATTGCCAGGGAACTGCAGGCTGTGGAGTGTGGTGAGAGTTGTTGGCAGAGAGAAGGCACAGCCGAAACCATTCATGTGTCTTTCCAGGAGCGGATTGCCAACAGCCATGGCACCCAGTGTGGATTCTGCACCCCTGGGATAGTGATGTCCACGTACGCGCTGCTCAGGAACCACCCGCAGCCCTTGGAGGAGCAGCTCATGGAAGCCCTGGGGGGTAAGTCTAAACAGAGAAAACCCACCACCCACCCAGGGCCAGGTGGGAAGTGTGTTTCTGGATAGATCCAGAAACTGCTCCACACCACCCCCAATGTCATCCTAGCCCCTCTCAGGCCTCTGCTTCAGTTGGTTCTAAAGTAGCTACAGCACCCAGGAGCAGAGAATGTCAAGCTGCTCCCTGCTTATCAGAGCATGCGCTTGGAACGGGCTGCACAGAACTAGCACAATGAGTACACTCCACACCACCCACTTAACACCCCATTTTCTATCCAGTGACTTATTTGGCTTCCTTTGTTAAGGGCCTGTATTCATTTTGCAGGGCTGCCCTAACTCAGTACCACAAACTGCTGGTCTTAAAATAGCAGAAATGGGCCGGGCGCAGTGGCTCACACCTGTAATCCCAGCACTTTGGGAGGCCAAGGCAGGCGGATCACCTGAGATCAGGAGTTCGAGACCAGCCTGGCCAATATGGGGAAACCCGTCAGCCTGGCCAACATGGGGAAACAAAAATAAGCCAGGCATGGTGACGCTTGCCTGTAATTCCAGCTATTCAGGAAGCTGAGGCAGGAGAATTGCTCGAATCTGGGAGGCGGAGGTTGCAGTGAGCTGAGATGGTGCCACTGAACTCCAGCTTGGGCAACAAAGCAAGGTGCCGTCTCAAAAAAAAAAAAAAAAAAATAGCAGTAATGTATTCTCCCCCAGCGCTAGAGGCTTTAAGTCTGATAGCAAGGCGTCCACAGGGCCATGTTCTCTGTGGAGGGTCTTTGGGAAGATCCCTCCTCACCCCTTCCTTCCTCACCCCTGCCTTCCTCACCCCTGCCTTCCTCACCCCTGCCTTCCTCACCCCTGCCTAGCTTCTGCTGCTTAACAATGGCATTTCCTTCCTTGACATTTCTTGGCTTGTAGATGTGTCACTCCAATCTGTGTTTCCATCCTCATATGGTCTTCTCCCCCGTGTGTCTGTGTCCCAATTTCCCTGTTCTTATAGGACACCAGTCATCAAATTGGGCCTACCTTAACCCAGTATCACTTCATTTTAACTTGATTACATCTGCAGAGACCCTATTTCCAAATAAGTTCATATTCACAGGTTCCAGGGTTTAGCACTTGAACATGTCTTTTGGGGGGACATAACTCAACCCCTAACATGGCCCTTCACATACCAAAAGAATCCTTTAGGCCGAGCGCGGTGGTTCATGCCTGTAATCCCAGCACTTTGGGAGGCCAAGGCGGGCGGATCACTTGAAGTCAGGAGTTCAAGACCAGCCTGGCCAACATGGTGAAACCCCATCTCTACTAAAAATACGAAAATTAGCGGGGCATGGCAGCGTGCACCTGTAATCCAACTACTTGGGAGGCTGAGGCAGGAGAATTGCTTGAACCTTGGAGGTAGAGGTTGCAGTGAGCCGAGATCGCACCACTGCACTCCAGCCTGGGCAACAGAGCAAGACTCCATCTCAAAAAAAAAAAAAAAAAGAATTATTTAAAATCTGCAATGGGTTTAAGTTATTGAAGAGGAGTCCATAATCATATCCCTTTTGAAGAATCAATAAACACCCATTTCAGGTGTTAATAATCCCTAAACAAGTTATCTGTTAAATACACAAATTCTTAGGTTGAGAGCTGATCGGGAGCACAGACACACTCCCCTAATCTGCCAGCTGCTGGTGGACTTCCCCACCCTCCTTAGGTCCCTCTCCTATTTGAGATCCCTCAGCAGCTCCTTATGCCTAAAGCATGGCCAAGCCTAACCTCCTTCACCAGGCATTCAGAGAAGTCCAACTACTTGACCTCCCTAACTCATGCTTCCTCCTACTCTCCATGGCTCCATGCAGGCCAGTCCCCTCCCAACCCCATCTCCTTTGCACCTGTGCCTGCTGCTCCGAGAACCCAGAATGCCTCTCTCCAGCTCTCTACCAATCCACAGCTTGCTCATCCTTCAAGCCCAGGCTTCTCTGTGAAGCCTTCCCAGATGAACTCTATTCCACACTGACTCTCTTTCACTCCCACCCCCTAGGCCTTCATCTTTGGAAACCTGAGGTTCTCAAATGTTATTACATGAAACAGCAATAGAATGGAAAGTCCATGCAGTAGAATTACCTGCAGACCTCTGGAATGCAGATTCCTGGGCCCACCCCTAAATGGCTGATTCAGGAGAATTGGAGCAGGGTTAGGAATCTGCATTTTTTAAAAATGCTCCCAGGAGATTCTGATGTAATAATCTAAAAGCAACCGAGGAGCATCACTGACAAACCATCCAAGGCATGATGGCCTTAGAAACTGCCTAGGTTTTCTCTGTGAGGATCCCCGCTATCTTACCTAGTATCTGAAATATAGTTGTCAATAGACCTACATCGAATTAATGAATTAATAGATGAAGAAAGTGAGCTCGCCAACTCGGCTATCATCTTTAAGACAAAGAATAAAACTGGAATTGAGGTAGTGGGCAGGATAATATTCCAAGTAGAGGAATAAAGCATTAAACCACTTGGCAGATGTTAAAATATCCTTTTAAAAAAGCTGGGAACCATGCTCAGTGCTGCACACCTGTAGCCCAAGCTACTCAGGAGGCTGAGGTAGGAGACCAGGAGTTTGAATACAGCCTGGGAAACATTGCCAGACCCCTTTAAAAAAAAAAAAAAAAAAGCTACATCTATTTAACTTTCAAAAGACAAAAGAGGCCAGTAAATACAAAGCCTACTAACAACCATGCTTCTTCTCTGATTGATTAGGTAATCTATGCCGCTGCACTGGGTATCGGCCAATACTTGAGAGTGGAAAGACTTTCTGCATGGTGAGTAGGTGACTGTGGGGACACCTTATGCAGCAAGAATGACAATGACAGCTGATCAAGGCAAGGAACAGAGAAATTAAAATTTTTTAGACCATCTCAACAGACTGTCAAGAGACCTACTGAGTTAGCTCCAACCAACTCACTGGAGTTTTAGCTTTTTGTTGAGGACTGGGGGAATGTTGCGACACCTTTGATGTTGTCCAATCAAAACCACAGAGGGAAGTCAGGTATCCAACCAGTTGTCCAGACATTTTCTGTAACTAGTTCAGCAAAGCATCTGGACAGGCAAGTCAGAGGGCATCGGCAAACCCAAAGGGACAAAGGATGCAAGGGGTTGGAGTTTGCTTTGGTGAGGCAAGGTCAGTTCCAGAATCCAACCAGCTGAGAAGGTGTGAGCAGACAAGAAGCTGAATACATAGAGTGCAACCCAAAATTCCCTCCAAGTACAAGAGCACAGGGAGTTTCCCCTACAAAATGGGGATTCTTCACTGGGCTCTTGAGAAAATCACATAAGTCTTGCTTGGCACTTAGTAAGAGTTCCATAAACAGTTACTGCTGTCATTGAGGATGCCATTGACATGTGAATAGTGTTTGACAGGGAGACCAGACAGGCACATCTGGTGGTTCTCTGCTGAGGGCAGGATGAATGTGGGCAGTACAGGCCTTAGGCCCAAAAAAGGGGGACCCATACTTTAGAGGGCCCCTCTCTGGTCCTCCTCCAGTGATTCTCGGGAGTTCATGGCACCAGGATGACTTCCCCACCTGAAACCTCACCCCTTTTCTAGGTCATTCTCCATGGATGGCCTTGACCCCACTGTTAGACCACACATAAGCCTCTAATCTGAGTCCGTCTAGGGCAGATCATAACAGCAGTGTCTGCACCCCTAGGTCAGAGGGTGGCCAAGGAGCAGCTGTTTGTGGAGGGAGTAGACTGAGCTTGGCTTTTCAGGCTGCAGTGCTCAGGCTCCTCACAGCACAGAACAGAGCCAGGGTAGAGGAGAAGGCCAGCAGGCACCAGGCTGGGGGCCTTTGTTTGCACTGTTTGCTGAGGCCCACAATCGTAGAGGTGGGCCCAGAAGTAGACCAGGAGGTATGTCCTGTGTCCTAGAACCAGGCAGGTCACCTGTGCATGCATTTCCCAGACGTCTACTGCCACCTGAGGCAGCCAAAGTTAACACGCTGAGAAGTAAATGAGATAGCTTGTAAGCCCAGCAAATGGCTGGTGTAGAGTGAAAAAGCACTTGTGAAACACAAACGAAAAAAGCTAAAGGAAGCCTCTTTGCCTGTGGATACAGATGTTATTATCTACCTTTCCAGGCACACAGACTCTGGGGATAAAGGCCAAAATGTGGTCAGCCACCCAACCTGGTAGCCAGCATGTCTTACAGGACTTTAGTGGGTGAAGCAACCCAGTCTCAGAGGGAACACACAAGGCTAATATCGAGTGGGCCAAGAGATGACTGGCTTTTTCCGTTATTGGTTCATGGTGCACCGTGGAAGCTCTCAGAGCTTTGAGTAAGACAGGTGCTGCTTGCTTGGCCCAGCTGTTTTTGCTTCTTGGATAAAATCGGAAAGATGGCAGCTCAAGACATTTAAGTAGAGACAAAGAACTGAAGAGTCTGGAAGAAAGTATTATGTTAGGAACTTAGGAGAACTTACTCAAGGAAGAAGACACAAGAGGTAAGTTTGGAAGAAATGGGAAGTGGAAGAGCCGGCAAATGGAAACCTGCTTTAAAACTCATTGTCAGCTCACCCCCAGACAGCTCCATCCACATCCCAAATGTCTGGGAGACCTGGTTTCTAAAATTGTTTTCTTTTTTCTTCTTATAAATTATATTGCCCTGTAAAGCATCTATCAATTAATTTTCCACTAGGAATTAACCTAAAAATTCATATATGTACACAAAGCTGTACGTGTAATGAACAAAAATGTTCACATACTATGTACTATATAAATGTACTAATACAATCCCAAATGTGAAACATTATCAGTGGAATAGGGTAATGATAGTTGATTTCTTTTACACCTCTCTATATTCTATATTATCATTTTATATTATATATTTTGTATATTACCTATCAAATTATGTATCGTATATACTTTATATGTATTATTCTTAAAAATAAGCAAAGAAGAAAGACCTTGTGATTATCCGTGTTCCAAAAGAAACCACCAACAGTGGCTTAAAAAGTCTGAAGTCTCATTTAAATTGCCAACCTTTCAGGGCACATTCCTATTTACCTACTCAAAAGTTTTTCATCTAAGGCATTTCACCTTCTTAGGAGTCAAATAGCTGTCAACAGAAAGGCACGGGAAAATGCTGCTTGGATTGGGGAGAAAATGACTCTTCCCCACTTGGCAAGAAAAATGAAGTGAGTCCTTTTGTTTGTTTTGTCTGCTCACTGTGAGTCTTGCTTAATGCAGACCCAGTGTTGAAACTGTGCTTGCTTATTTTCATGGTCACTCTCTGCTTACAGCTGTCCGAAGCGCGTGTGCAAACAAAGCTCTTTTCCTCTGGGAGCTGCGGAAAGTGGTGATCAAAGCCCACACTCCGATTTTCCCCTTCGTAGTCAGAAAGGCTGGAACAACAGGAAGACAAAAACACTCAGACCAGAAACAAAGCACTTCCGCCCACTCTGGATGAGTCGCATTCTCAGGTGGAAGTGGATTCTGTACTTGCCCCTGCAGAGCCGTCTTCTGTCATGTCTCCTCCTTTGTAGACAGAAGGCGCTGCAGTCCCAGAGGGCTGAGGAGCCGTCCACAGTCACACAGTGACTCACACAGAGTCAGTGGCCCCCCAGCCAGGAAGTCCAGCCTTAAACATTCCGGTCTGTGGCTTTGTTCCCTGAGAGACGCTCCTTTCCAGGAAAAAAACGGCACTGCCAAATTCTTAAAGATATTACTTAGAGAACTTGAAATACAGGATAAAATACAGAATCAGCTCCCAGTAAGCGAGGAAATCTGAGAGCGACCAGAGACAAACCAGCGTGTTTCTATCCTTCACACATATCTTTTTCCCATTCTTGGCTCCCACCGTCACCTTAATTGGGTCTAAAGAAAGTGTGCCATGACACAGAGGAATGCTGCCCAAGGGAGGGGGCTTCACCCCTCACAACCACTTCACAGAGGATCAGTGCCTTGCTGGGGTCAATATATCCTAAAGTCAATTCTCAGTTTTGTGGTCTCGGGAATTCTATTTGGGCAATGACTGGGCTCTAGGGACCACCTGACTCACTTTAACCAAACTCAAAAGACCATGACATTTAAACTGGAATGAGCCCCATACTCATTTATGAAGAGAAACACAATTATAAAGTGGATCTTGCCATCACTGAGCCACAGATCCTTTCCCTATAGGAAAACACACTAGGAAGCCAAATTACAATGAGAAGGTTGCTTGGTGAGCATGGCCACAGAGCAATTGCATAGCCTTAATGGGCTGCGTCATGGAAGACCCTTCTCTTCCACCAGACTGGACCCGCGTGAGGCCTGGTGTCTGCCTGACAGCTCCCCCTTCTCTTTAAGCGGTGTTAAGATCTCCCACTTGGGTAGTCGTTAAGTCTTGGCCTGGGATCTGTTTAAGAAAATTTTTCATTTCTCAGCGTTCATTTATTATGTTTGTTTTATATTTTAATTCCCCAGCACAAACTTATTTCTAGGTTTTAGATATATACCACATTATTGCCCTCAGGCACTGCCTATGCTTCTAATGCCAGCTAACGCAAAAAACAGATCATTCAGATGTGGTCCTGAAATGCCTAACCTGTGGCCCTACTGAGAACCTTATCAAGGAAGAATTACAAGTGTTTTTATTTTTTTCTGGAGCCTGGGAAAACCTCAGAGAGATAGAAAAAGAGGGGAAGTGTTGGACAAATATCAGGTCATTTTACCTATTATCACAATTACCCTTCAAAATATGGGTTATTTTCATTTAATCCTTAGAGAGGTTAAGGACCTTTCCATTGGAAAGGTTAGAGTGCTGACCTCAGAGTGAGTGAACCCGGATCTGTCTACCTTTCGTGTCAATATATTCTCTTCTCCAGCACACCCACATCCACCTCTGTGCTCCACAGTTCTCTCCCAGTTTTCCTTACCTCTTCAGGAATGTTCTTCTGGCAAGAAGTGTTTTCCAAAGCTAAAACAGATCTGATTCAGACACGATTACAGTTTGGGTAACTTTTCACTGTGCTTTGGTTTCCTACAGGGCAAAATGGAGATAATTTACTTTCTTTATTCAATTATTGTGAAGATTAAATAAATTACATGTAAAAGCATTTGGAATGCAAGCACTTAATAAATGTTAACTAATGTTATTAAAGTCACAGTGTGTGTGTGTGTGTGTGTGTGTGTGTATGTGTGTTTATGCGTGGGCATGGGGGCACAATGGAGAGGATTTCCCTAATTTATTTAACCTCTCATAGTTTTTCATAGACTGTCTTGGTGTTTTCCAGAATACTCTTTGTAGTATTTCATAGAATACTCTTTTCTTTAGTGTTGCCTTAGTGGCAAATCAGTATTTCTCTTAAAACAAGATTCTTATTTTAAATTATTTGGTTTGAACTATTTCCCTGTCCAGGGAGACTAGGAGAGTTATCACTACGTTCCTGTTGCCTAATTCCGATAAAGAATTACAAGGCTGTTTCCAATTGAGCTGGGCTGACAGAGCCATCTGTTTCTTCCTTTTATAAAGACTTGCACGAAGTTATTTGCGAAAGAGGAGTTTCATTCCTTGGACCCAACCCAGGAGCTCATATTTCCCCCAGAACTCTTGGTAAGATGAGCTGGATATTTTACGTACTCGTTTAAATATCATTGGTTATAAACTCAGTTTTATAAAGCCTCCATTTTCCTTCCTGTGAAATTGTCAAATTGTGGAAATGTTCAATCAGATGAAGATGACTGCTTCCCTCCCCGCCACGCCCTGCCTGACCCCTGGCACATTCTCTGAATACTCCGCTGTGGCGATTTTGTAAATGATTTCTTCATTACTCTCATCATTGTCATTTGGAATGCGTCACTAGTGGCTGTCCAGGAGACACAGAACTGCTAAGCTTCTCCTTGGTCTTCTGGCCCATTCCAGCACATTGACCCCAAGGAACACTTCCAGGAGACGCCTCTACCTTTCAACCTTCCTCCCATCAGCATCTTTCTTTGCAGAAATCCAGCAGTCCTATTCTATCAAACACCTATTTCTGAAGGGGTTCTAATGTGTTTGTTTATTCATTCCACCAGTATTTATCCATCCAGCAACATGCCAGACGCTGTTCTAGGTACTGAATATACAGCAGGGAACAAAACTAACAAAACACCTGCCCTCAAGGAGCTTGTAATCTGGTGAGAGAGGCAGATAATAAGCAAAATAATAGATAAAAGATATAGTGTGGCCAGGTGCGGTGGCTCATGCCTGTAATCCCAGGGAGGCCGAGGCAGGCAGATGGTCTGGGCCTAAGAGTTAGAGACCAGCCAGACATGGCGAAACCCAGTCTCTACAAAAAATTAGCCAGCTGTGGTGGCACTCACCTGTCATCCCAGCTACTTGGGAGGCTGAGGTGGGAGGATTGCTTGAGCCTGGGAGGTCAAGGCTGCAGTGAGCCGAGATCGTGCCACTGTACTCCAGCCTGGGCAGCAGAGTGAGGCCCTGTCCTCCCAAAAAAAAATAAATAATTTTTGAAAGGATATAATCTGTTAGTGATTGAGAAGTATTAAGGAGAAAAAAAAATAAAGCAGAGAAGTATAGGATGCATGGAGTTGCAATTTTAGATATCCTACCCAAAGAAAACTCTGAGAGTATAACATTTGAAGAAAGTCTGGAAGGAAGTGAGGGAGCTAGCCCTCCCAGCCGAAGAGGGAGACGAGCAATCGAGGCCGTTGGAACAGCAAATGCAAAGGCCCCAAGGGCAGGAGAACACCAGGCCTGATCAGAGGCAGAGCGTGTTCCAGCCTGGCTGGGGCAGAGTGAGCGAGGGGAAGGCCAGGGAGCTGTCAGGGGCAGACCATGCTGGACTTCATCCTGCTCGGCTTTTACTCTGTGTGGGCTGAGAAGCTAACAGGCTGGATAGAGGAGGGGCGTGCTCCAGTTGAAGTGGTAACAGGATCATTCTGGCTGCTCTATTGAGAATGGCCTGCAGAGGGGAAAGGAAGGAGCATGAACCTTGTCAGGGGACTAACGCCATCCTGAGAGACGGTGGTGGCTGCACCAGTCTGCTCGGGTGGAAGGAGTGAGAAGCGAGTAGACTCGGGATGTATTTTGGAAGAAAAGCCAGTAAGATTTGCTGATGGATAAGCTGTGAGGGTGGAAGAGAGAGAGGCGTCAAGGCTGACTCCAGGGCTTTGGACAGCTGGGAGCATGGAACGGCCATTTACAGAGATGGGGAAGACCTCTGGAGGAACAGGGGAGTTTTCCTTTTGGGGGTTTCTCTTTGGGGGCTTGGAAGGGGATTGGATATGAGGAGCTCAGTTTTTGACATATTAATTTTTTACCTTTATAGCTCTAAGCCAGTCCAAGAGACATATTAAATTTGAGATGCCTATTACACATCTAAGAGGTAACATCAAGTACTCATTCAGATATGAGCTTGGATTTCAGAGGAAAAAGCCAGGCTGAAGATATTAATTTAGGAGCATTAGTGTAATTATGATTTTTAAAGCCATAAGACTAAATTATGCTAAATTAATCCACACTGAATGGCCAATAACAGGTGCCAGCTTATATTGTTACTTGTCCCCAGAAAGCCATCCAATTATGAAAATTCAGGCATTAGCCAACGGGTATAGTGAGTATCTATCTTTTTTGGGCACATGCATCCCAGAACCCCTGACATCTCTGTAGAGGAACACGTCTCCACCTGGGGCCTTGGATAAGCCAGAAGGACACGCGTGCACACATACTTGTCATTTGCCCTTAAAGGATGGCAGAGAATCCAGAAAAACAAACGCTGACCTTCTATGGAGAGAGAGTTACCTGGATCTCCCCTGGGACCCTCAAGGAGCTCCTGGAGCTGAAAGTGAAACACCCTGAAGCCCCTCTCATTCTGGGCAACACCTCACTGGGTAAGTGATTACCCAGTTCTCATTCCACCCTTAATGCTGGGCTGAACTTCCTGTCCCTTACTCTGTTCTCAGTCTACAGAAACTACTTTTTAGGGATGAAAACTTCATCCTTTATAATAAAGCCAGTGGTCTCCAAAGTTGGATGTGCATATATCCTGGACCCCAGAGATGTGGGAGGAAAGTATTAGAGGGTTTTTTGGTTTATTTATTTATTTATTTATTTATTTGAGATGGAGTTTCGCTCTTGTCACCCAGGCTGGAGTGCAGTGGCGCGATCTCAGCTCACTGCAACCTCCACCTCCCAAGTTCAAGCAAATCTCCTGCCTCAGCCTCCGAAGTAGCTGGGACTACAGGTGCACGCCACCACATCCAGCTAATTTTTGTAATTTTAGTAGAGATGGGTTTCACCATTTTGGCCAGGATGGTCTCGATCTCTTGACCTTGTGATCCGCCCACTTTGGCCTCCCGAAGTGCTGGGATTGCAAGCGTGAGCCACCACGCCCGGCCTAGAGGGTTTTTTATCATTTACTTTGTCTTATTCGTTTTTGTTTTTGTTAAATATTGAATGAATATAGTAAGAATTTTATAAAATATGTATAGGGATATTAACAATACAGTGCACACTCAGTTACCCCCCACATCCGCTTTAAGAACACAAACTTTACCAAGAATTTTGAAGACCACTGTGGGCCCTCTCAAGCCACATCCCCTTTCCTTCCCTTCCTCCTCAAAGGTACTCATTAGCCTGAATATTGTGTTGGTCATTCTCTTCCTTATTTTTATAATTTTACCACATATATTTGAATCCTTAAACAATATGTTGTTTAGCTTTGCATATTTCTGAACTTCACATAAATGGACTGGAGGGAGAGTCCTGACCTCTGGTCAGGTTGCAACATCTCCCACTCCCAATAATAAGAAGAAGAATCCCAGGGTATTATTCCTCTGCAATTTGCTTTTTGTTCAACATACTTGACCTGAGATGCATCCGTATTGTTGCATGTAGCTGCGCTGTTTTCCATCATATGAACATGGAACAATTTGACATTCATTATATTGCTGGAGAACAGCTTATTTTGGCATTACAAATATTCTTCTATATGTCTCCTGGTAACTATATGCAGGAGTGTTTTAAGAGCATCTTGGCCAGGCATGGTGGTTCACATCTGTAATCCCAGCACTTTGGGAGGCCAAGGTGGGTGGATCACCTGAAGTCAGGAGTTCAAGACCAGCCTGACCAACATGGAGAAACCTCATCTCTACTAAAACTACAAAATTAGCCGGGTGCAGTGGCATGTGCCTGTAATCCCAGTTACTCAGGAGGCTGAGGCAGGAGAATCGCTTGAGCCTGGCAGGCAGAGGTTGCAGTGAGCCAAGATCGCACCATTGCACTCCAGCCTGGGCGACAGAGACTCTGTCTCAAAAAAAAAAAAAAAAAAGCATCTTATCCTATTTCCAATTTTTATATGGACATAGTGCATAAATAGATACATACATATATAAATTTAATTGGCAGGGATATACAACCACTGCTTTCACATCCGTACACATTTACTGTCAATCTCTAATGTATCTGACTCTCCTGTAAGAAAATTTCAAGGCCTGGAGCAGTGGCTCACACCTGTAATCCCAACACTTTGGGAGCCCGAGGTGGGCAGATCACCTGAGGTCAGGAGTTTGAGACCAGCCTGGCCAACATGGCAAAACCCTGTCTCCACTTGAAAAAAAAAGAAGAAAAGAAAATATCAATGCACGAAAAAAGGCATTTTCTCTTTCCTAATTGTCTCTAAAATAACTGTCCCTTTCCTAACTGTATCTACTCTTCAGGACCTGCAATGAAATCTCAAGGACATTTTCATCCAGTTCTCCTCTCTCGTGCAAGGATCTCTGAGCTGAGTATGCTGACAAAAACAAGTGATGGTGAGTTCCTGGTGTTTTCAGTAGGATGTCAACAAGGCGATCCCTGCACTAAACTAACACTTGCCAAACAACTCAGAACCTCCTCATCTGTTTGTCTTCTCCTGTATATTTCCAGTTATTCTTCATTTTCTAAATGAGTAGTGCGGAGTACTATATCAGGCAAGGCGGAACTCACAAAGGAGGAAGTAAACACACAAGACTTGGCATTTGAGATGCATGGCAAACCCTTTAGTAAAACGAACCTTATTTTACTCCTTTCTTCATCCCCCGAGCTCCTAGTCCTGTGCATGCAATATAAGCACTCAGTCAGTGGCTGATCAATGAATTAACAGAAAAAAAATGAATGAGCAGGACAGGAACTTGAATGCAATGGGACGCAGTGTAATGATGACTTCCTTAACGTAGGAAACAGGCAGAGCAACTGAACTGAAAGCTTTTGTCAAGATTGAACTGTAGGTCACCATGTGTTTGTGGTTGCTCAGTGAGGGCCAGTGGGGGACAGGAGAGGGGATCCGCCATGGTGGCATCACTGCCATCCAGAAGTCCCACCTTCTAGGCCGCTAATTATCACCAGCCAAACTTGATTGCACCACACATCAGCAAGCCGGATCTTCCCTGGCCTGACCCCACCTGTTTGCAAGGGAAAGGATCCTTCCTGGTTTTGCTCAGCACCAAGGTTTCATAGCTTCAGCCTCGGGACAATTCAGGTAGCAAAACTTAATGCCATTTAGAAAAACAGGAATGTGCTTAGATTTACCTGAAATCTTGGTGTGGGCAGAAGTGAAAGGAGAGGGAGAGGGAATGGCAGAATGGACAGCTGGACACATAGACCACCTGTCTAACTAAGCAGAGGTGATGGCAGGAGGCCCTGGCCCAACCCTACCCCAGGCATCATTTAGCCGCATCTGCAAACTTCTCTTTAGCGCCACAACCCTGTCCTCACACAAATATTAAATAAGAAGATGAAAATAAACTGATCTGTTTGAAGGAGGAGAAAGGTTTTTCACCATCCCTCCCTGTCTCTGAGCCACCCTTATCTGTCCCTGAGAAGGCCCTTCAGAGCCTAATTTAATTCCCAATATAATCCAAGTCTCTCATCTTACAAATGAGGAAGCCAAGATGCAAAAGGAAAGTAGACTAGCCTAAGGTCCCTAGTCTGGCTGGAGGTGAGGTTACAAGGTCTCCCACTCCCAATTCAGCACTCTTTTATTTTGTTTTGTTTTGTTTTTTGTTTTTTGTTTTTGAGATGGAGTCTCACTCTGTTGCCCAGGCTGGGGTGCAGTGGCGCCATCTCAGCTCACTGCAACCTCTACCTCCCGGGTTCACGCGACTCTCCTGTCTCAGCCTCCCAAGTAGCTGGGATTACAGGCGCCTGCCATCACACCCAGCTAATTTTTGTATTTTTAATAGACATGGGGTTTCACCATGTTGGCCAGGCTGGCCTCGGACCCCTGACCTCGGGTGATCCTCCTACCTCAGCCTCCCAAAGTGCTGGGATTACAGGCGTGAGCCACTGTGCCTGGCCAACACTCTTTTTGTTACTGCCATTCCACCCCTCAGGTCCACCCCACAGCCTGTCCAATTAGCTATGTGAGTTGACTGCTCAGTTTGGTCTCTGCAAAGAAGAGCTAAAACAAACAATGCACCGTCCTTTAGGGCTCTTAAAATTAAAGCATGAGTACCCTCTAGTGGCTTGCAGGAAAGTTTCCACGATTCTCGAACTTTTCCTAAGTCCCAGATGAGAGAAGGACACTGGCGGGGGTGGGATGCACTGGAGCCAGATGTGTTCCCCACCAGCACACCCAGGAAATACATTTTTGCACAGCTGTAATTTTGACTTAAACATTTAAGGTCTGCATGCTCAACCATATCACCTACATGTTTGGCTCAGTATACATTTGTTTTCTCAAAATCTTTAGTATAGTGAGTGCTCCAGAAAGTCATTGCATGTTTACCCCATAGACCCATGAACTCTGAAAAGCATAGAGTTCCACTGAAATGCCCTTTCTGAGAATCAAAGTTGAAGTTCTTTTCGCTTGCATTGGAAGAAAGCTAGATTTTGTGACCAGAGATGGAATAAAATATGAATAGAACCACAGTAAGTAGAATGTTCTCAGTATAGCCTGGCAGAAGATGTGTTGTGCCTAGCATGAAGTGAGGTGGTGATGTGTGCAATGGAAATGGAATTATTTGGCTTCAAACTGTGTGTGAACGCTTATGAGGATTCAGGCAATAGAGCAGACAGGGATACTTCAATCCCCACTGGGGTTGAACTGCCCTTTTCCATCTATGTCAAATAAGAAGTGGTGATGCTGGTCTATGTGATGCTTCTGACCTTAATAATAATTATGTCTTTTTGTTTCTGGTTTCTCCTCCACTAATAAGGGTCTGGGTCTTCTCCTTAGGGAGAAGGAATTGTATAACCAAAAAAAAAAAAAAGCTTGGTTTTCCTAGCACTCCTGCAAAGATAAGGCAGGCCAGGACCTTCCAGAAGTTAAAGAACAGGCTCCATTGAAATCTGTGATAAGGAAGCAACAGACCATCACTGATGGGTCTGGGATGAAATTAGATCCCCTGTTACAGAGTACATTTTAGGAGATGCTAAAACAGAAACAGGGTGAGAACTCCAGGCTGAGACATTCCAGCGGGGAGGGATAGTTTAGATTTGTTTAGCATAAGGATAACAAGGAGCAGCTCATGGTTCCCTCATCAACTAAATTAGCTGAGATTACTGAGGCAGTGGGGTGTTGCATGAGTATGCTGGCAAGGTGGGGGAGGTGTCATGCCAAGTACATTCTTAATATTGATAAAATACAGCTATGTAGAAGGGTGAAATATTCTCAAAAATTAGTCAACAAGAGATAAATCAAAGCCCAACCTGATGAAAACAGACTAACTGCAATTAGAACCAGCCCAGCCAGTAATGTCAAATCACTCTCCGTTAGCGTTTCATTCTGCAAACCCCAGGGTGTGAAGGATTAATTTTAAAAGGCTGCCTAACTCATCTCCTGGGGGTTTGGGTGACTACTTCACTTTTGAAGACTAATTTGAACCCTTTCATCCTTACTGAAGAAAAACCCTGAAGCTCATGCTAATATCCTGCCAATCCTCACAACTTATGGCTCCAAAGTTGGTTGAAATTTTGAATTGTTTCCTTGCCAGTTAGCAAATAACATTACTTCGATCCTGCTAGATGCTCTCCCATTACTTCCCTGGACCCTTCCCAGGAGCCCCCAACTTCCTCATACCCAGTAACGCCCAATATAAATGGCTGGGGCAGCTCCTTGCATGGGCGAATTGACCAGTGCCCCTCACAAAACTGATTGTTGAAGATTTTGAGTATCGGGTGCAAAACCTGAAATCCAAGCATTATAGATTTTAGACAACGACCTGGGGAATTGAATGACCTTTGACTTATTTTAATACCATTCGATTTATCCCCCTTAATCACAAAGCAACTTTGCATAGCTTCACCACAATCAGTCAGGAGGAGTTCATGGAAAATTCTAGTAAGCTCTGCCACCTGCAAGTTTCTGCTGTCATTCCTTCTCTCTAGCCTCTATTTCCTTGTGTCTATCAAAAGAAGAATGTGGACCAGCCCAGGGGATCTCACTCTGGCTGCGTAAAAACACCTTGAAGCCTTTTAAAAATCTGCAGAGATCCAGGCTGGGAGCAGTGGCTCACGCCTGTAATCTCAGCACTTTGGGAGGCCTAGGCGGGAAGATCACTTGAGGTCAAGAGTTCGAGACCAGCCTAGCCAACATGGTGAAACACCATCTCTATTAAAAATACAGAATTAGGCCGGGCAGGTGGCTCACACCTGTAATCCCAGCACTTTGGGAGGCCAAGGTGGGAGGATCACCTGAGGTCAGGAGTTCAAGATCAGCCTGACCAATATGGAGAAACCCCGTCTCTACTAAAAATACAAAATTAGCCAGACATAGTGGTGCATGCCTTTAATCCCAGCTACTTAGGAGGCTGAGGCAGGAGAATCACTTGAACCTGGGAGGCGGAGGTTGAGGTGAGCCAAGATCACGCCATTGCACTCCAGTCTGGGCAACAAGAGCGAAACTCTATCAAA
Organism: Hylobates moloch; assembly: GCF_009828535.3. NCBI lineage: Eukaryota > Metazoa > Chordata > Mammalia > Primates > Hylobatidae > Hylobates > Hylobates moloch. The sequence goes on along the minus strand of NW_026652276.1, from coordinate 41,460,640 downwards.
AAAAAAAAAATTAGCCAGGGCTGTGGCAGGTGCCTGTAATCCCAGCTACTTGGGAGGCTGAGGCATGAGAATTGCTTGAACCTGGGAGGTGGAGGTTGCAGTGAGCCAAGATTGCACCACTGCACTCCAACCTGGGCAATAGACTAAGACTCTGTCTCAAAAAAAAAAAAAAAAGCAGCAGAGATTGTAATTGAATTTGTCTGGGAGTGGGGCATCTGTGCTGATTTTGAGTTCCCAGCGATTCTCTGTGAGCCAATGTGGATACTCACTGCACTGGCCAAACACTGAGGTCCTGGTGCCATGATTACAATTCAGCTGCTCCTCTTATGTCACCAGTAAAAACAAGTTGCTTTCCAGGACTGACAATAGGTGCTGGCTGCAGCCTGGCCCAGATGCAGGACATCTTGGCTGAGAGGATAGCTGAGCTCTCAGAGGAGAAAACACAGACGTACCGAGCCCTCCTGAAGCACCTGAGGAGTCTGGCAGGCCAGCAGATCCGGAATATGGCGGTATGTTCCCTGGTTTCAACCACTGGGCACACCGCACCTATTTCTGAACCTCACTGAAATGTTGAGATATGCATTGGCAGAATCAGTATGCAAAAAGGTCTCAGCAGATTGAAGCAACAGGCACAGTAAATGTTTAAAATTAATAAGCATTATGTAATAAAAATATTTAAGAAACAACTATAGGCCGGGAGAAGTGGCTCACGCCTGTAATCCCAGCACTTTGGGAGACCAAGGCGGGTGGATCTCTTGAGGTCAGGAATTCAAGACCAGCCTGGCCAATATGGTGAAACCTGTCTCTACTAAAAATACAAAAAATAGCTGGGCATGGTGGTGCACGACTGTAATTCCAGCTACTCGGGAGGCTGAGGTGGGAGGATTGCTTGAACCCAGGAGGTACAGGTTGCAGTGAGCGGAGATCATGGCACTGCACTCCAGTCTGGGCAACAAAGCAAGACTTTATCTCAAAAAAAAAAAAAAAAAAAAAAAAGAGAAGAAGAAGAAGAAGAAGAACTATAAATCAAGCTCAAAAGAGTGGCTAAGCAGCATCACAGGTGAGAAAAGGATGTTATGGTTTTGCTAGTTTCATGATAAGCTTGTCCAAGAACTTAGTTTAGTCTTAGGCTGCATTAACAAAATAGAGTATCTGAAACAAGGAGGGTAGCCTTCTCTACTCTGGACTGTTCAAAACACAGCTGGAGAAAGAAGGTCAGATCTGGGAGGCATACTTGAAGATCTGGTTGATTTTGATCTCAAAAGAAAGGAAAAGAGACAGTTAGGTTTTTGAAACACATATGCTCCTTCCCCTGCATACCCTCAATTGTATAGCAGAAATCTTTGGGATATGGAAAACCAGGGAGGGCATGTTTCCTTTAAAACAGCTCTCAAGTGATTCCAAATGTTCTCTCCCCAGTCAGGAACTCTCATGAGGAGAAGGTGGCAGGAGAGTGAGGGGTTGGAAACCACCCCAAAAAGAGGACTAGGGGTGGGAGGACAGGCAAAGGGAACATGAGAGCCGCCTTGGACTATGTCTAGACTCCTGAGGTCTGACGTGTTATTACATATGAGTAGAGAGTAGAAGAATAACTGACAGATGAGGGTCCAGGGAGCCAGATTTCAGCTCAGGGGAAACAAACAAAAAAAAAAAATGTAAAATGGAGCTGCTCATAAAGGAATGGAGATTCCCTGTCCTCACCTGTGTTCCAGTCCAGACCGCAGCAACCAGGAGGTCACCGTAGATTCCTTCCCTATGCTGGGAGGAGAATCTTGAGTTCAGTGGCCAGTCCTTTCCCTCCCAAGTTCTGAAATGCTACAGGCTCCGTAAGATCTGAGTAAGGGCTCCCAAAAAAGAGTGAAAAGGCAATTCTCTGTCCAACTGTGTGGATGCCTCAGAACACTGACACAGCCCATGTGAAGTCTGGCCATTTCAGAAGCCCACAAGAGATGAGGCTGAGACCCTGCGCACCAAGGCAAGATGGCACCTCTGTAGCCAACACCATGGCCATCTTCACTGTGGCCAGAGCTGAGTGGGGTGGCTCACTCCCGCTGAGCCTCCCTGCTTGAATCTGAATCCCAGGCCTGCCCCTTCCTAGCTGGGGATATTGGTCAAGTTTCATAATTTCTCTGTGCTTCAGTGTCTTCATCTGTAAAATAGGGATAACGACACCCACCTCACTGGGTTGTTGTGTCAGGGGTTAGACAGCGCGTGGAACACACTGGTGTTAGGTAAGTGCTAGGCACCCTCGAGTCCTCTTCCCATCCAAAGAAGCCAGTGGGACGGGCCCTCCCTGACAAGCTGAACTCACGCCCTCTGCAAAAGAGAGAAAGACTGAACTGACTGAGATTCCCTTTGACCCTTTCATGGCCACTAAGAGGACCATCAGCAGGTGGCTTCGGGGTAGAGAAGCTGAGAGATAGAATGACTGAGCTATAACTCTCTCTCCTTAGTCCTTAGGGGGGCATGTGATAAGCCGGCATTGCTATTGGGACCTGAATCCAATTCTTGCTGTGGGCAATGCTACCCTCAATCTGATTTCAGCAGGTAAGCTGCCTCCAAACACTCTGAACAGCACCTAGAGATCTTTTGTCTTTTTTATTTATTCTTTTAAGGAATTGCTTTAAGTCAGAGCCCAAGTCTCTGGTTCTCAATTCACCATGGGGAGCCCAGCTCATGAGGGAAGGTGCACTGATCCAAAAGGCAGCTGGTGTTTCCTTCTGACACCACACACGCACACAACCTGGGACCACACACTCAGTTAGCTCACATGTTCGCCCACGTGTCTTGCTTGACCAGTAAACACCAGAGGTGACGTGCAGAGGCTAAGCTGAGGGCGAGGTTGCAGTGCACACCCTCCCTGTGGGCCAAGGGACTGCTCCCTGCTCCCCCATTCTCATCATGGGCTGCCTCCACCAACACACAGTCCGAGGCCCCCACACAGTGCCCTCAAAGTTGCATCCCTGCCCCCTAGTTGCTGTGTAAGAAGCTACAAGGCTGGTGAGGACACACAGTGGACATCCACACAGGTCGTGGTGGGCCCCTGGGAAGGGGTAGGCAGTGATTGATTTTAACTGCTAGCTGAGAGAAACGTTCCCTTGGGGTGGCTGCCCACTAAACCTCCCTTTCATCTCCCCAAGCACCCAGCACACTCACACTGCCCCCAGCTGCCCCCCAGATACTAATACCCCCTTGACTGGATGCAACTACATGCCAGGCTGTGCTGGGGCGTTGGTCGTTACCATTGGCTGAAGGTCTGCTTTCCCAGCTCAGCTAGAGCCATCTCCACCCAGAGCACAGCCCCGGCTCCAGCAAAGGCAGTAGATCAGCTCACTGGCCCAGCATCAGGGAGGGGCCAGGCAGAGATCAACCGTGGGAGCCTCCTTTGGGGCACCCTGCCTCCTCACAAGCATACCTACATTCCAACCAGCACAGCGCTCACTGTGCCAGGAATCAAACGCATGTCACAGTCCCCAGGCCGTAGTTTGATCTCCTCGCTGCACTCCTGTGGGCCAGAGGGCACAGTTGTGGTCACCAAGAGGGGACAACTGGGCTAGAAGGAGGTTTCAGAATTTTTCACTTCATTTTAAAGGTGTAAGTGCCTGTCTCAAGAGCTGACAACAGCAGGAAGAACAAAAGGCAAAGTCAGTGGCTGGAACTGAATTGAATAGTTAAAAGTGCAAACAAACCGTGTGTTGGCTTCAAGTTGTTGGCTTAACAAGTGATCATAAGCACTGAACAGGTTCTGTGTAGTTAACCACAGGCCCAGTGAGCCTTCAAGGCAGAAGAGACCCCAGTTCACATAGCAAATATGCTGATGAGAGAATAGTAATGTCATGACGGTGCCACCACCTGGGACCCCATGATGGGACCCTGTGACTTTGCTGCGGACTCAGACCTCAGCCTTGCTCTGTGTAGAGGAAGCTGGCCTTTCCTTCTCCACTGCTGACATTTAAAAGAACAGAATAATCTTGCTCTCCTTGTTGTGACTATGCAGAAATATCATTCTCTTCCACAGAAGGTATGCGGCAGATTCCTCTAAATGAACATTTTCTTGCTGGGTTGGCAAGTGCAGACCTTAAGCCAGAGGAAATTTTGGAATCTGTGCATATCCCGCACTCTCAAAAGGTCAGAATTCCACTGGTTGCTTTTGAGGGTGGTTTTTCCTTTTTCATAACTGAGTCCAGTCATCTTTAGAAATCTAAAAACAGATAGAAAGAAAATAACTCTGCCCTGCAAACCTGTTTCCTGTCCAACTGCAGATTGGGCCAGCACCAAGGCCCTCCGACAGCCAAGAGCAGGCAGCTCCGGGTGTGGATGTGGGGCTGTTGTTCTAGCTGCAGGGTGGAGCCTGCTGAGGGCCTGTGGTCACACCACCACGCCCCTCATGGCCACGAGTTCAAGCTCTCAGACTGTCAAATGGAGTGTCTCTAACTGACCCACAAGGAGATGGGGGCTAGGGCTCAGCTGTCCCACACCCCACTCTAGCCAATAGTTCATGGGCACAGGAGGGCCTCTAGTTGTTTGCTAACTCAGAATCCCTGCGGCTGATGTGGCCACCCAGCCAGCTATGGAGTTGACCTTCTGTCCTCACTGCCTGTTCCCTGTGCCTCTGCCAAAGCTGTACCTGAATCCAAGAGGATAGTCTTCCCAGAGAGAGGCAATGCAACACACACCCACGCACACACACACACACACCCTAGCTCAGCCCCCAAAGTCCCGGAGAGGAACAGCCAAGACTCTGGGGCACCAGGATGAGGATGGCCCACTCCCCATCCGGGGCCTTCTGCTACAGTAGCAGTAGTGTTCTTCTACAGGGGCATCGGTCGTTACCATTGGCTGAAGGTCTCTGCTTTCCCAGCTCAGTCACAGCCATCTCCACCTGGAGCACAGCCCCGGCCCCAGCCAAGGCAATAGATCAGCTCACCAGCCCAGCAGCAGGGAGGGACCAGGCAGAGATCAACAGTGGGGGGCTCCTTTGGGGCACCCCTGCCTCCTACAACCATGCCTACATTCCAACCAGCACAGCTCTCACTGTGCCAGGTGTCTTGTTAGATTGTGTCTATGTGATTAATTAGTAGCACCAAAAGCCGGGGGGCAGCCTGGTTACGGAGGGAGTCGTAAGTTATGCTTTCAGCCATGTGTGATCTTCATTAGTTTTTCCTTTGGAATGGAAACTTTGAAATGTGTTCCCATTTAAATCCATGAAAAGGCAGCAGAAGGAAAAACAAGCCCACTCAAACATGTGCACCCTTGGTGGCCGCACAGATGGAAATGCACAAAGGGGCACAGGCCGTCTTCGTGGACCCCACCTCGGCTCACCAAAGGTCATGGCGCCAAGGGGTCAGCTGGGGCAGCCATCACCTTTGACTCTTCCTCCTGACACAAGATTCCCTAGCCACTGTTGGAAAGCTTTGCTCGGCTCCCTTTTGTGCTTTGCCAAGTGGAAAAGCGATCATTTCTACAAGCCAAGCAATGTGGTGGGTCTCCTTTGTACTTTTAGCAAATCACCTTTAAAAGCCCCTGCATTAGGAGGGCTCCTCCACCCTCATGGGGAAAAGGCGTCTGAAGACTGGAGGGAATGGCCCCTGGCAATGCCAGCACATGGACGGGTGTCCAGGCGTGAGTTCCCACAGCATCCCATGCAGAGGCATCCTGGCCTCCGAGGGAGAGTGAGTGGTGGTCCCCGTTCCTTGAGGGTGTCCAAGGCCTTGAGAGTGGGCCTTGGGGAGGACGCTGTTCTCACTTTGAACGAGAAATCAGCCAAGTTGTCCTCTAATTGTGCCAACTGTCTTTGGTGTCTTGTTAGATTGTGTCTAAATGATTAATTAGTGGCAACAAGAAGCATAAACCACGTTCTTAGTTTTGACATATCAGATAACCCCAAATGGTTTTTGTCTCCACAGTGGGAATTTGTGTCAGCCTTCCGACAGGCTCAGTGCCAGCAGAACGCCTTGCCCCACGTGAATGCCGGCATGCGAGTCCTTCTCAAAGAAGGCACAGACAGCATTGAGGACCTGAGCATCGCCTATGGAGGGTGGGGGCTGCCACCATCAGTGCACACAGATCCTGCCAGCAGCTCCTCGGGAGGTAAGCCAAGAGCCCGTACCCTGAGGGGGAAGCTTGCTGTTAAATAAAACAAGTGCTCTGTCTCTGGCAAGCGTCAGTAAAGCCCTGGGAAGATGGAAACTCTTACATGAAAATCACTGCTTGTTCTTTCTGTCATTTTGCTAAATGAATTAAACCTTATTTGACTTTGATTAATTGGATGCCACTCTTTGGAGGAGGTATACAACAAAAATGACCTGGCCTGAGTTCAGCCAGCAGGTGATTTTTTCCCATCTGCCCTCGTTCTCTTACACAGATCAACAGCCTAGCCATCCTGGTGCCATGGCTTATGCCTATAATCCCAGCAATGTGGGAGGCCAAGGCAGGAGGATTGCTTGAGCTTAGGAATTCAAAATGAGCTTGGGCAACAAAACGAGACCCCGTCTCTACTATATATATATGTTTTTTTTTTTTTTAATTAGCTGGGCATGGTGGCATGCACCTGTAGTCCCAGCTCCTCAGGAGGCTGAGACAAGAGGATCACTTGAGCCCTGGAGGTTGAGGCTGCAGTGAGTAGCGATCATGCCACTACACTCCAACCTAGGTGACAGAGCAAGACTGTGTTTCAAAAAAAAGTCTAGCAAACCCACCCTGGGCAGTGTCCAAGTGACACCTAACACTCCCACCGTTAAGTGCACTCTATTTCTTCCTCAGTGAAGTCAGTCTCCAAGTCTGAGTCCTGTTCCGTTCACAATGGAATTGGCCCTAGCGGTCTGTTTTGTTGTTGTTGTTTTTGAGATGAAGTCTCACTCTGGCACCCAGGCTGGAGTGCAGTGGTGCAATCTCGGCTTCACTGCAACCTCCGCCTCCTGGGTTCAAGTGATTTTCGTGCTCAGCCTCCCGAGTAGCTGGAATTACAAGTGTGCGCCACCACACCCAGCTAATTTTTGTGTTTTTAGTAGAGATGGGGTTTCACCATGTTGCTCAGTCTGGTCTCAAACTACTGGGCTCAAACGATCCAGCTGCCTCAGCCTCCCAAAGTGCTGGGATTACAGGTGTGAGCCATCATGCCTGGCCTGCTCTGCTTGTTTAATACTTGATTCTAGCATGTCTGGCTGTGGAACGTGTTCATGTTCAAGTTGCAATAGAACGGGTCCCATTCTCACCCTGCCATGACCCTTGGGCCACTCAATGCAGCCTCCCCAGGCCTTGGTTTCCCTAAGCAGCTTGATTAGGTGATTTCTGAGTTTCCAGAGGAAACTCTGGGGTCTCTAAAAGGTCACTATCCCATATCATGCCATGCTAAAAACTGCCCTCTAACCAATTCCTTCCTGCCTTCGACCCTCCCAGGCGCTGGAATGAGCTGATGCTGGATGGGGCTTGCAGGCTGCTTCTGGATGAAGTCTCGCTCCCAGGCTCAGCCCCGGGTGGCCGGGTGGAATTCAAGAGGACCCTAGTCGTCAGCTTCCTCTTCAAATTCTACCTAGAGGTTCTGCAGGAACTGAAGAAGCTGGTGAAGCTATTCTCTGTGCGTGTGGGTGCTCTGGTGTATTTGCTGGCTGGGGCTGCTGAAACAAAGTAGCACAGCCTGCCTGGCCTGAACAATAGAAACAAGTTCCCTCACAGTTCTAGAGGCGTCAGCAGGCCTGGTTCCCTGTGAGGGCTGTGCCGGGGACTCTGCTCCCTGCCTCTCCTCTAGCTCCTGCTGGTTTGCTGGCAATCTTGGGCACTCCTTGGCTTCTAGAAGCGTCACCCTGATCTCTGTCTTCACATGAAGTTCTGTGGGTACATCTGTGTCCAAATTTCCCCTTCTCACAAGGACATCAGTCATATGGCATTAGGGCCTGTCTTAAGTACCTCATTTTAACTTGATTACCTCTGCAGTAAAGGCCCTGCCTTATTTGGATAAGGCCACATTCTGAAGAACTGGGGCTGGAGTGCTGGGACTTCAACACAGATATTTAGAACAGACACAATTTGACCCATAGCATCTGGCTCTTATGTGTTCCTTGCACCCATAAGCTCACAGCTTTCCCATCACTTTGGCAAATTGTCTTGTGCACAGCCTGTGCTGTTACCTGTCACCTGCTCTGAGTCAGGCCTTATTATTTCCCAGTCGGCCCTCCTCCTGGAATCCAGCCCTGAGGGGCTACATGAGGCTCATGACGCCAGACTGTCTGCGATCCGCAAATGTTGACTGTGTGCCCTGAATACTGAAACATTGTGGTGTCCCTGCTGCCACTGTGCAGTTTTTTCTTTTAAAAGCAACTTTATTGAAGTGTAATTTACACATCATAAAATGCACCTATTTAAATTCAGCGCACGTTGACAAATGTGTATATCTGTGTAGCTACCACCTCAAATTTTCCATTATCCCAAAAAGTATCCTATGCCCCCTTGTGTCACCATCTTGCCCCGGCCCAGGCAACCACCAATCACTTTGCTGGCACTAGAGATTCATTTTGCCTCTCCTGTAATTTTATGATCATTCTAAAAGATAAAATAAAATTTTATTTTTCAGAACAACCAAAACTGCCCAGGCATGGTGGCTCACACCTGTAATCCCAGCACTTTGGGAGGCCAAGGCAGGCTTGGGCCCAGTAGTTGGAGACCAGTCTGGGGAACATCGGGAAACCCCACCTTTATAAGAAATAGAAAAATTAGCTGGCCGTGGTGGCACATGTCTGTAGACTCAGCTACTTAGAGGCTGAGGTGGAAGGATCTCTTAAGCCTGGGAGGTCGAGGCCGCAGCGAGCCATGTTTGTAACACTGCACTCTAGCCTGGGAGACAGAGCAAGAGCCTATATGAAAACACACACACACACACACACACACACACACACACACACACACCAAAAACCGGTGTGTATGCTAATGTTTAAATAGCTTTCTAGATTTTTCTGATTGTAAACTTTTGGAATAAGCTAAGCAAAGCAAAACATACTCTCTCTCCCTCTTTCTTTCTCTCTCTCCTTCTCTCTCTCTCTCCACCCCTCCCCGACCATGATTACAACTCACCCTACCTTGTATTCCCTGTTCCCCAACCACAGCTCACCCCAAGAGCCCACTCTTCTAAGGTATCTGATTTTCACAGACTCAGATGAAGACCCTCATCAACCACACTCACCAGGATAATCCTGGCTGCCATTTAATTTCTGAATCAAGACACTTGACAAGTTTCAGTGACACCCAGAGCAGCCTCCCCACCTCTACCGCTCTCCCAGGAGAGTTGAGTTCCTGAGAAAAGCAATCTGGCTTTGAGTCCTTTTGTGTGCAATGGATACTTGCTTATTCTGGGGTGGCTTATCTAGCCCATTTTCCTTGCTTCTCCTCCTGCCTCTGCCCCCGCTCTCTGGCAAGCCTCTCCCTCCTCAGGGTGGCTTGAGGATCAGATTCCAAGCAGTCAGTCCAGGTCCTCATTATGTGGAGGGAGGAGGGGAACAAGAAACATTCATAAAACATGAAGCCGGGGCAGGTAGTATGGATCGTGGTTATGCACGCTATGCTGGATACATTAGCCAAGTCAGTTTCACGTAAACCAAAGCCCAGTTTAACCGTAGCTAACCAGCTTATTTTTATTGTTTTGAATCATCTTTCAGGACAGCCGTCATCATTCTGAAATTTCAGACCGATTCCTAAGTGCTCTCGAAGATTTCCCAGTCACAATACCCCAGGGAGTCCAAAAGTACCAGGTCAGTGAGTTTGATTTAACTGAAACCTGCAAACTCGAGCTGTGCTGAACGAGCAAGCTTTTCAGAGCTGCGGTTTCACGTCTGACGTTCTAGTGGTGGCTCTTTGCTTAGTCCGCGTCACGGAGACGCTGGAATCTGAGGTCAGGCCCAAGCTGCTGCTGGATGAGCTCAAGGCTGAACCATCTAGCTAATCTACAGTCTAATCATTATAGTCTCTTCAAAGTGATATTCTTTGGGCATTTGTTTGATAGTTAGTCAGAAGAGCAACCGAGCTGGAAGGTTCAGCCCCCAGCTCTGATTGCAAATGTTTAATCTCCAGTCAGCAAACAAATGCCCTGCAAGTAACTGAACTCACCCTTCTAGCAGGACAGTTTAGAAATTATGCATTCTTGCTATAGCACAACCCCTCTCCCACCCCACCTCCACATACATGCACACACACACACACACACACACACAGAGCTTCCCTGAGAAGAGCTCCAGAATAAACACTATCTCCACCTCCTTACAGCCTAGTGATGTTTTTGTGCCATTCCCAAGGGCAGCCAGGACACCTTATTCTGGATCTGGGGGGACTCTGTTGCCATCCCCCAAACCCCGTGCCAGAGGCCCCAATCAAGTCCATACTTGGGCTTCTGGCTTGGATTTTGGCATCCCACCTTAGGAACTGTATCACTTTATGCCCCATCATCATGACAACAGTACCTGTGGACAGATTGATCATTGGAAAGGTGAGGAGGCAGGACAGCGAGACCCCTGAGAGCACCACCAGGGAAAAGAAGATGCCAGAAGAAGAAGCTGGGGTGCCCCTTCACCTACTTCGCCATTTATTGCCATATAACTGAAATGACAATTCACTGTTCTAGTGGCATCATTAATGTGTCACACTCATCATCTGGCCCGCTCCAGTGTTTGTCACCCAAGGGTGACTGTCCAATTTCTCAATCCCAGCTCAGGAGTGTTGGTGATAGGCCAGGCCACTTCTGAAAATTAAAAGCTTCTGAGGCAACTCTTGTCTTCCTCTGTTGAGTGTGGATCCTCATCAGCCTCTCCAAGACCCAGTTGGACGCCCTATCATGCACCTGTCAGCTCTTAAACATGCCACTGGGGAAGCCATGTTTTGTGATGACATTCACATGGTGGATAAAGAACTTTTCATGGCTTTGGTGACCAGTAGCAGGGCTCATGCAAAAATCATGTTAGTAAACGAAGAGCTTTCAAGAGCCTTTTAAAAGCACACCTGGGGACCCCTTAGAGGAATGCATCCATGCTCCTGCCATGTCCTGAACCTAAAGAACCTAAAATGGAAAGAATAAAGAAAAGGTTGCCAGCTCCAGGAGGAAGGGAGAGCATCTAGAAATGAGCATCATGGAGAGAGAATAAAAATCACTGGCCAGGCTCAGTGGCTCACGCCTGTAATCCCAACACTTTGGGAGGCCAAGGCAGGCAGATCACCTGGGGTCAGAAGTTCAAGACCAGCCTGGCCAACATGGTGAAACCCCATCTCTACTAAAAATACAAAAATTAGCTCGGCGTGGTGGCACACGCCTGCAATCCCAGCTACTCAGGAGGCTGAGGCAGGAGAATCACTTGAGCTCGGGAGGTGGAGGTTGCAGTGAGCCAAGATCGAACTACTGCACTCCAGCCTGGGTGGCAAAGTAAGACTCTGTCTCAAAAAAAAAAAACAAAATGACAGTTACAAGCCCTTTGTTTCCCTCCTAACCTCACAAAACCTCAGCTCCCTGCTACAGCCTCAGACATGACTCAAAGGCATAATCCTGATAGAGAGCTGGTATTGAGGTGGTGGTGAAATACCCACTTCATGCCCAAGAATGAATGGCCCCTGTCCCAACCTTCAAGAACGTCCCTTGCCAAGGCCACACTATCCCTTCTCCACTTCCCAACCCCCAACAGCTAAAGTGTTGTCTCCTGGCCCAGCGGGAGTCTCTTGGACCCTACTCCTTGGCAGTTCTGTTCTGATTGGTCAGAACCTAAGCTGGATTTGTTGTCATATATTCCAATTTTCAACCATGTTCTATCCCTCCCTGAAATTTGGGGCCCTCAAAGCTTGCTGATTTCTACTTCCTCTTTTTTTAATTTAGAGACAGAGTCTGGCTCTGTCATCCAGGCTGGGGGCAGAGGCACCATCATAGCTCACTGCAGCCTTGAACTCCTGGGCTCAAGCCATCCTCCCATCTCAGCATCCTGAGTAGCTGGGACTACAGGCATGCACCACCACCACACCTGACTAATTTTTAACAATTTTTTTGTTGAGACAGAGTCTTGCTATTTTGCCCAGGCTGGTCTCAAATTCCTGGCATCAAGCAATCTCTCCCTTCTTGACCACCCAAAGTGCTGAGGTTACAGGCATCCACCACCCTGCCCAGAGTGATTTCTACTTCTTAAATATCTCTTTGTTTAGATCAATTCATGTGTCCAAGGCCCTTGAACTACCCAAAGTGGTTGATGTGATAACAGCTGAAGACATTCCAGGCACCAATGGTGCTGAAGGTGACAAATTGCTGGCTGTAGATAAGGTACGTCGGGACATGCTCTCCTAGATGATTCTGTGTAGACAATCACCAAGGTACCCCTCCTGCCAGCTGTCCAGCTCCCAGCTCTTCCTGCCTTTGGGAGGTGGAAGCGCCAAGCCTTCTGGCACCTCTCTACCCTGTCTTTATTCAGCCCTACTAGTCCGGAGTCAGGAAATAACATAGTAAAAGGAAATGTAATACAGTAAAGCAACAAGTCCTAGTTCTGCCGCTGTGTGCTCTTGAGTCCATATGAATTTTTAGGAACACAAGTCAGTCCACAACAGGAGCCACATTATACAAAAACTTTGTTTATCTTTAAACTGTAAAATATGATGAAGGCTACACGTGTCAACCAAGCTGGACAGAAGACATGCTAGATTCAGGTTACGGCCAACCTCACATCCACTCTGAGCCTTACGTCCACTGAGTTACATGGCCAATGGAACTGTCTGTATTATTTAAATTATTTTTTCATTAAACATATTTTTTAGCCAAGCATGGTGGCTCACGCCTGTAATCCCAGCACTTTGGGAGGCTGAGGTGGATGGATCAGTTGAGTCCAGGAGTTTGAGACTAGCCTGGCCAACATGATGAAACTCCATCTCTACTAAAAATACAAAAATTAGCCGGGCGTGGTGGCATGCACCTGTAATCCCAGCTACTCAGGAAGATGAGGCAAGAAAATCATTTGAACCTGGGAGGCAGAGGCTGCAGTGAGCCAAGATGGCACCACTGCACTCCAGCCTGGGCAACAGAACGAGACTCTGTCTCAAAAAATATATATTTTTTTTAACTTTTAGCCAAGCAGATGTAGTCAAATGTGACTCCAATGTGGTTACTATTGCTAAACAGCGACATCTAAGACACCAGTCACTGCTAAGATTGAACTAAGCCTATTCCCACCCAGAATTTTGTATCTGCTTCATGTGTGTACTTTCCACAGGTAATCTGTGTGGGCCAGATCATCTGTGCTGTGGTTGCAGAAACAGACGTACAGGCAAAACGAGCAACTGAAAAGATAAAGATCACCTGTGAAGATCTGGAACCTGTAATCTTCACCGTCAAGGTAAACAGGGCTGGCCAGTCTCTCCCTAAGGTTGTAGAATTAAAAGTACCTTTGTAAAAATCTTAATGAAGGATCTAATTTTTTTTCTTGCCACTGCTTTGCTCTGGAAAAATCAACTTTCTTTGGAAAACATTACTTGTATGAGTTGAAATTATCTTTGGTTCCAAGGAGTGGAGAAGACAGAAGTTTCCCATATTGAAAAAGTCTAGAAGTGGGCAGTCCAGGGCTTCTACAGCATTCTGTGTGTTTAGGATCCAGCCTTCTTATATCTAATCACTCCATCATGCATTGCTTCCTGGAGGGCACATTTGGTCCACAATGGCCACAGAAACTCTAGCCGTTACATCCACATTCCAGACAGCCGAGAAAATAAGGTGATGAAGAAGGGTGTGTCCCCTCCCTTTAAGGACACTTCCCAGTCCTTAAAAGGAGGCATGTACATTGCACATGCCTTCCTCCATCTCTGTGTTTGGAACCTGGTCGCGTGCCACACCTAACTGCAAGGGGAGCTGGGAAATGTGGATTTTATTCCAGGTGGCCAGATAACCACTACAGATGGGAGACTCTGTGACTTGAGGAGAAAGGTGAGGATGCATACTGGGAACAGTAATGTTTTCAAGGTGGAGCCCAAATGCAGTGGAACTTTCACGGTGGAATTCCACAGAAGCTTCACTCTCGTTTCTGAGTCTAGATAATGATATTCAAATGGTATTTCGGGGAAGATAACGGAGTGAGGACAGACAATTCAGGCGTGGACTGGGGTTTGCAGGCTCTGATTCATTGAGAGACAGGTTCAGAGTCATTGACTTGAGAAAAGCTTACTTGTTTTTTGTTACTTGTGTGCTTGTGACAAAACATCAAATGTGTCCAGAGGCTTTCGTGAAGCGTGAACCATTGGGACATTTTAAAATGTAACTAAATGGTACAAATTGCTCAATATTTAAAGTGTTTTTTTAAAAAAAAGTTTCTTGATCTTCCTAAACCAAATCAACTTTGTTCCAAATTCGCATTTGCCAAGTTTGCAAGAAATCCAGGCCATTTTTCTTGGCTCGTTCCTCTTCCTTGGGTTGAACTAGGATCCTAATAAAGGTTTTCCAAATTTCCCTTCTAACCCCACTTTCTTCAAGGGGGAAATGGCACCCAGAGGACATACCCATGAACTATTCTAGAATTCGGAATGGGTAGGGATTTAGAGTTCCCTCGGAACAAGACTGTCCAGAGTCAGCAAAAAAAATCCTCCACAAGTCAATAAAATTGTCATATATATAATACCAATAGTGCTTCATCCATCTATTCATTTATTTATATGACTTTATAGATCAGAGGCAACATAGGGTCATGGTTACAAACACAGGTCCTAGAACCAGGCTGCCAGATTTGAATAGTGGCTGTACCACTGACTAGCTGTGTGACCTTAGGCAAGTTATTTAACCTCTCTGTGCCATGGTTTCCTCATCTGTAAAATGGAGGTAGTAATGATACGTATCTCATTAGTTTGTCATAAAATTAAATGAGTTAACAGGTGTAAAGCACTTACAACAGTACCTGGCACATGGTTAGCACTCACCCAATATAGCCTATGTTATAACAAGAGTATACTGTCTTGGTTGGGCATGGTGGTTCATGCCTGTAATCCCAGCACCTTGGGAGGCCGAGGCAGGTGAATCACTTGAGGTCAGGAGTTCGAGATCAGCCTGGCCAACATGGTGAAACCCCGTCTCTACTAAAAATACAGAAATTAGCCAGGTGTGGTGATGCATGCCTGTAATCCCAGCTTCTTAGGAGGCCGAGGCAGGCGAACCGCTTGAGCCCAGGAGGCGGAGTTGCTGTGAGCCGAGATCACGCCACTGCACTCCAGCCTGGGTGAAAGAGCAAGACTCCGTCTCAAAAAAAAAAAAGAGATTTTACTGTCTTATGACACATTTACAGTATGGCAATAAACATACTTTCACACGTACCAGGATGGCTTCTGAGATCTTAGTATAACAGAAAATGAAAAAATTCAGCTATATTGTTCATTGTCTGCTGCTTTGAAAAAATCAAGTGTTCATCATTAGATAAGATGTTTTTAAAAACTTAGCCTGGACTTGAACACTTCCTTTATCACTTATTTACAGTGTGACTTTGAGAAAGTTCTTTTAACCTCTCTAAGCCCAGTTTCCTCATCTAGGAAACAGAGATCGTAACAGAATGAACATAAGGATACATGTACATACACTGTTATTGCACAGTGCTTAGCACAAAGCAAGCTCTCCATCGATATTAGCTGCTCCCAGGAGCATCAGCAGCAAGAAAGGCTATGGCATCTGAGGCCATCAGAGCCTAGGAAGGCAGGAGACAGGTGTCATTCAGAAGTATGAAAAAATACCTTGGTTCTAAAGGCTAAACAAGGATCCGCTGTCAGAGGTCAGTCCACAGAACCAGTCTTTATTTGTAAGTACGTTCATGTTATTGTCAGGAGAAAAAAAAACATAGAACAAAGAGCTAGAAAAGCCCTTATGAGATGACGCCAAATACTCAAAGAAAGGAACAAACTTCCTATTAGGTTGGTGCAAAAGCAATTGCAAACTTTTATAGCAAAAACTGCAATTGCTTTTGCACCAACCTAATACAATGTGTACTGGGCTTTCCTGCCCCAGAGATGTGTAATAACTTGTGTCTCCCCTCTCAAGACAGCCTCAGTATTTTTCAGATCCCTGAGTGAGAGGTTCTTGTACCTGAGCTACCTAAGTAGTCTAATGCAAGCGTTTTTCTTCAAGGAAAAGGTAAAAGAAAAAAAAAAAAAAAGGCAGATTCCCGAACCTCACCCATCATGCATTTGATTTATCTCATGTTCCCTGGAGAGTCACATTTAAATGAGAAATTAGTATTCATCATCTGGTATCATCATAGTGTCCCCAGCCCTCGGTTCTGAACGTAGTTTCCTTCTGAAGGTTTCGCTAATCCTTCTTGCTGCTTTTCTCTGCAAATCTAGAAGACCTTTCCTCGGACTTCTCATCTCTGCAGCCAGCCTACTGCTCTAATTCTCCCTTGCTTGTTTGACACCTTTCATCTGTCCCAGGAAACAGTGATTTTCCAGAGCATACTGGCTTTTAAGAAAAAACTACCAGTGGAAGGAAAAGTCGGAAGGACTGGCTTTTATGCTTTTTTTTTCTGCCATTTAGGATGCCATAAAACACAAATCATTCCTGTGCCGTGAAAAAAAAACTTGAACAAGGAAACGTTGAGGAGGCCTTTGAAAAAGTCGACCAAATTTTTGAAGGTGAGCTTCCAGGGATACTTAATAGACTCTGCCTGATTCTATTCAGAAGCAACCATCAAAAGTGTATGATTCCCCCTCAGAAAGTCCAGCCTGTAAAGTCTTGGTGCTTTGCCAAATTTCTCTTACACGTCTTCCTTTCAAAGTGTGTGTGTGTGTGTGTGTGTGTGTGTGTGTGTGTGTGTGGTTTTGGGGTTGGGGGGTAGGGAGAAATAGAATAAATAAAAGAAAATCTCTAAGATTTTCGTTTGGGCAGAGTAAGGAACAAAACTTGGCACTTTTAATTTGTGATCCAGAACTATTCTCTCTGAAACAGATTGCCACAGGACAAATGCCTAGTTCTTTCATCAGGATAAATCCAGGCCAGCCAGGCAGGGCACAGTGGCTCACACCTGTAATCCCAGCACTTTGGGAGGCCGAGGCAGGTGAATCATCTGAGGTCAGGGGTTCGAGACCAACTTGGCCAACATGGTGAAACCCCATCTCTACTAAAAATACAAAAATTAGCCAGGCATGGTGGCAGGCGCTGTAATCCCAGCTACTTGGGAGGCTAAGGCAGGAGAATCACTTGAGCCTGGGGGGCAGAGGTTGCAGTGAGCTGACATCACGCCACTACACTCCAGCATGGGTGACAGAGCGAGACTCCATCTCGAAAAAAAAAAAAAAAAATCCAGGCCAGCCAGTCCACATCTTACTGGCTTTTGAATTCTCCAAGACGGTGGCTTCCCACCAGCACACACCTTAGGAGTTCTTCTGTGTTTATGCTTAACAGGAGAGGTCCATGTTGGAGGACAGGAACATTTTTACACGGAAACACAAAGAGTGCTTGTTATTCCAAAGACAGAGGACAAAGAACTGGACATTTATGTGTCCACACAGGACCCAGCCCATGTGCAGGTGAGGTCCAGAATAACGCCCACATCCCCACCTTCCTAATTCCATGATGGCAGTCAATCCTACGGCCTCACAATTGCTGGCCATTTTACCTGCAGAAACCTGGAATCCAAACATTAGATATCAGACATCAATAATGCAGCCAAGACCTCAGAACCTTTTTTTTTCTTTTTTTGGTCTTTTCAAGTAAATAAAAAAATAGTCACAGTAACTTTAGGTTTCAAGAGTACGTTCGTTTGCATCATGCTTAGATGAACTCTGTGATGAGATGACACCACTAAACTATTTCTGTACTTGATTTTTCTCTAAAATAATCATCACAGTTAACCTTTGGGGTCAATACATCACTTTATGGTACATTTTCATTTCCCCAGTCACAAAGTGCTCTAGGTTTAGCTGCAAACACATCATCTCCTTGGTAGGTTGTCAGGAGTTCGCCGGCTTTCACCTCCTTGGGACTTTAGACTAGGAACCCAGCTTCTCACAGGAATCCAAAGCTCTAACAGTTTTCCTTCTGGAAAATACCATTTTTCTGCTAGAAGGGCTGCTCTGTGCAGACCAACGGTGTTTACAAGCTAAACAGAGCCCCACCAGACAGATTCAGACTATCTCCATTTTTTTTACCAATGGTAGACGTGAATGAATTCTGCTGCGATGTTGTTTCAAGAAACAAAAAGCTTCTTTGCCATTTCACTCTTATAAACCTTCTTGTTATCTCACTTTTAAAGAAAACAGTGTCCTCTACCTTAAACATCCCCATCAACAGGATCAACTGTCATGTAAAACGAGTGGGTGGAGGTTTTGGAGGGAAGGTAGGAAAGCCAGCTGTATTCGGGGCGATTGCAGCTGTGGGTGCTATCAAGTAAGTATGGTTGGGGATACTTGGGGATACAGAATGGCATCAAATGCACAGAGCTGAGAGCAAATCAGTGGCTTACAGTCATCTGGGCTGCCGTCATAACCATGTGTGTCTCCTTGGGCAATTCAGCCTCCTGTTTCTTTAAAAAATGTGAATAATCATACCTACCCTCCCAGGCTTTTAGAGTTACTGCAGAAGTCAAATGTACACAGGACTTTGAATAGCTAACATGCTATTGAAAGGAGCAGTGGTACTATTAGCTGAATACCTCCTGAGCTTCAGGGAAAGTGAGCCGTTGAGGGGTGGGGCAAGTCACCCTGCCCAAGTGGAGTGCTAGGGGGAAGCTGCTCCCTGACTCTTCTTTCCTGCTCTCAGACTGAGAACAGGGCGAGGTAAGGAAAGAAAGGCTCTTCATCCTCTGCCTCCCTGCACCTGCGAAGGGCTGCGTCCTCAGAGTCTGCTCAATGGACAGGTGACTCATCCTCAAAGACAGCTCCCAGGCTGACCTCAGCGGAAGGCTCACTCCTTTGCTGTTCATGCCTCAGATTTGTGTTTAGTTGGTGCTGCTTTTTCTGTTAATGGTTCATTTTCTGTGGCTAAGTATTCTGTCAGAGTCCCAAAGGGTATGCAAAGTTCACAGGTCCTGCTTCATTTGACAACTCTTGTAGTTCAGAGCTAGGTCCTGAAACACTCAGACATATGTCTCAGTCCTCAATGAGAAGCGAGAAAAAGCCGGATCTGAATCCCATCTCCAGTTCTTTCCATGATTAACTCCACTCCACTCACACCCACTGGGGATTCAGCACAAGATAATCAGTTCATTGAATTCCCCCCAGGCATTGTGGCTTTAAGACTTCTCAAACACGACTGCACGTTAGAATCATCTGGGCAGCATTTAAATACCAGTGCCTAGGCTGCCCCATACTGACCCAGGCATCCGTATATTTTAAAACTTCCCCAGAGGTTCCACTGTGCAGCCAAGTGTGGCAACCAGTGCCTTAAGATACAACTCTACTTTGGTACACAAGGGCCATGCATTAAATGATCCCCAGAGTAATGTTCCCAAACCTAATAGTAAGTAAGAGTTGCCTGATGTCATAGAAATTCCTGCCTCAGCTGGGCATGGTGGCTCATGCCTATAATCCCAGCACTTTGGGAGGCTGAGGCAGGAAAATCACTTGAGCCCAGGAGTTCAAGACGAGCCTGGGAAACATGGTGAAATCCTCGTCTCTACAAAGATTTAAAATAAAATAAAATAAAAATAGCTGAGCACAGTAGCACGTGCCTGTGGTCCCAGCTACTCAGGAGGCTAAGGCAGGAGGATTGCTTGAGCCCAGGAGGTCAGGCTGCAGTGAGCCATGTTCATACCACTGCACTCCAGCCTGAGTGGCAGAGCAAGACCCTGTCTCAAAAAAGAAAGTTTTGCCTCCCCATCCCCGCACCACTGAATCAGAATTAGCAGGGGATGGACCTGGAAACTGTGTTTCCTTGATGTTCCAGATTGTCCTCACAATTAGGGAACACCAGGAAACCCTGCACTAGGATAGTGATTTTCAATATTTGCCTGAAGACACCTGAATCAACATCACTGAGAAAAATGCATTCTAAAGCCCCTCCCTGACCCACTGAATCGAAATCCTAGTACGAAGGCCCAGGAATATGCATTTTCACCAGCGCACCAGAGGATTCTTCAGCATTCCAAAGTCTAGAAGCCTCTGCTCTGGAGATGGAGAAAAGCTGAGGCTCCTCCCTGCATGAGAGCCCAACTTGGCCAGCATAGCCTCCATGGGTGAGAATGGAGACGCTAACCCAGACATCCTAGGATGAGTGTTTGGCCTTGTTTTCCCAGTAGTGTTGTTAAGTTTGCATTTATCTGTTCACATTCTTTCTCTTTTGTAAATAGTGGTAGAGATAATGCAAATGTCTGGATCTGGGTGAAGGTCAAACTTGAAGCTATAGAATTCAACTTAACCGCATGTGACATTAATACTTTTAACGAGATCTCCAACCATTGAGTTATAGACCACGGAGACAATGATGATTTGGTCATATATTAATTCACATTAGTGTCTAGCATATTATATGATATTAATACATTTATATGGGATAAATGAATGGATGGATGGTTGAATAAAGAGTGGGAGAATGGATGGTTGATGGATGGATAATAGGCAGATACACTGATGGGTGGGCAGATAGTTAAATGAGGGGATGGATAAATATGAGTAGATAGGTGAGTGAGAAAATGGATGGATGGATGGATGGATGGATGGATGGATGGATGGATGGATTGATGGGATGGGTGGAGAACCTAAGATTTATTTTCTTTAGAACTGGTCATCCCATTCATCTCATCCTTGATCGTGAAGATGATATATTAATAACTGGAGGAAGGCACCCATTATTTGGAAAATATAAAGTGAGTATTAAAGATGAATTATTAAAATATCTCGTTTTGGCCAGGCACTGTGGCTCACACCTGTAATCCTTCCACTTTGGGAGGCCAAGGCGGGCAAATCGCTTGAGCCCAGGAGTTCCAAAACCAGCCTGGGCAACATGGGGAGACCCTATCTCTAAAAAAATACAAAAATTAGCTGGGTATGGAGCCACATGCCTGTACTCCCAGCTACTTGGGAGGCTGAGGTGGGTGGATCCCTTGAGCCCAGGAGGTGGAGGCTACAGTGAGCCAAGATTGCACCACTGCACTCCAGCCTGGGCTACAGAGTGAGACCCTGTCTCAGACATAAATAAATAAATAATCTGATTTTATCTGAATGGCTTTGTTCTTTCCCATCATTTTGATTTTGCTAAATTCTAAAAACAAACTTAGCATCTAAAATATTAAATGAGGATGCTGTGAATTTGAATATTCATAACATTTTATGAGGAACTTTTAATAATTCTAGTAAATAGTTGTGAAGAAGTTTAATGATAAAAATACAATTTCAAATAATGATCAAAACACTCCTTGAAGGAATAAGGATTTACATTAGTGGTTCCTCAAAAACAAACAAACGAACCCTGATAGAAGGTACAAACATTGCTGTGCCAAACCTTCTTGACTATACAAATATTTCTCAGTAGAAATGTTTGGAGACAATTTGGCCATTGACCATTTTAACTGCCAAATCATTTTTTACAAGTGTTTTTACCAAGTGGCTATGATACTGTCACAAAAGCTCTTTGCATGCAGGAAAAAATAATACAGTAAGTAGTGAATTTAAAATTGTTTCAAACTGCATTTACTGCATTTTTATGTAACTATAATATAAACATCTTAAAAATACTTGCTGGCCTCGAGCTTACAATACTACTTTTCAAATTTGTCATTGAGCTGTTATGATCATTCTAATGTAATCTAAGTCGTATCAAACATGCTTTACGTGAGAATTGCTTGTAGCATATACATAGTTAGATTTCCTATCTGATTTTGTCATTGTCTTAGATTATCTTCCCTGTATTACTAAAGCCACAGTTTTCTACAGCACAGAACAATTTTATTTCTTCCATTGGCATTAATAATTTTTATAATTAGAGAGGAAGATCCTCTCTAATAGTTGGCCAATTAAACTGTTTATTTGCTTTCAAATGCACAGATATTAATAGTCACAGCTATTATTGTCTTCTAGGACCAAGAGCAATGTAGAGACACACTGCTAAGATTGGAGCAGTTGCTGTTGTGGTGATGGTTGTGCTCTTATCAAAGTTATGAAATTCTTTTAGTACTAATACTTGTTAAGAAGATTCTAGACTTAATATTTTGGTAATTATAGTACTATAAAGTATAAAAGAGGGAAATAGATTTTTTGAAAAATCCAAGTTTCATTTTTTATTTTGGCTGGGTGTGGTGGCTCACACCTGTAATCCCAGCACTTTGGGAAGCTGAGGCGGGTGGATCCCCTAAGGTCAGGAGTTCAAGACCAGCCTGGCCAACATAGTGAAACCCCATCTCTATTAAAAATACAAAAAAATAACTGGGCGTGGTGGCATGCACCTGTAGTCTCAGCTACTTGGGAGGCTGAGGCAGGAGAATGGCTTGAATCCAGGAGGTGGAGGTTGCAATGAGCCAAGATTGTACCACTGCACTATAGCCTGGGCGAGAGAGCAAGAATCTGTCTCAAAAGTCCAAGTTTTATTTTATTTTTTAAGAAACAATTTCAATTCCAATATAATATATATAAACAATTTCACTTCATATATATATATATATAATCCTTCAGACACAGCTAACAAAGTTTTGCTTGGTTATTCAGAACTATTTGTAAATTAGGATAACGTGTTTATGTGTAGTTTCTTCTAAATTTTTGAAAAGTTTATATGAGGCCGGGCACAGTGGCTCACGCTTGTAATCCCAGCATTTTGGGAGGCCGAGGCGGGCGGATCACGAGGTCAGGAGATCGAGACCATGGTGAAAGCCTGTCTCTACTAAAAATACAAAAAAAAAAATTAGCCCGGCGTGGTGGCGGGCGCCTGTAGTCCCAGCTACTAGGAGACGCTGAGACAGGAGAATGGCGTGAACCCGGAGGCGGAGCTTGCAGTGAGCCGAGATTGCGCCACTGCACTCCAGCCTGGGCGACAGAGCGAGACTCCATCTCAAAAAAAAAAAAAAGAAAAAAGAAAAGTTTATATGAAATAGTTTAAGGATTCTGCTACCTTATTTATAGTACTATTTTGCTTAGCAGTCCTTTCTTCATGAAAGTCAAAGGTAAACTTCAGTCAAAGTCTAATGTTAACCCTATAGATATATATATAGTCATGTGGATCCTTCAGTTGTATTTATCCCTGCTTTCAGAAAGGCAAAGGGACCTGGGTCAATCCTCGTTTGGTAGAACTGCAGTAGGGAGTGGGGATTTTTCTTTTCTTTTTAATGTGGACTGTATAGACAAAATGGTCTGGGTGGGTGGAGGGGAGTAGCAACATTGAAAGAATGCAAGCTTCCTTAAGCTCTTCCCAAACAGTAACAACAGCACGAGCTCAGGTTTGTTAGGTCGAGTAAGCACGTACAAACATCTTCACCACCTAGTGAAATGAGAGCAGTCCCCATGCATCCATTCAAGGACCTCAGCTTCAGAGGCTTTCCCATAACAGGATACACTGTGATTCATTCCAACACATTCTAGAATTCCAGAGACTTTTTCACCAGGGAGGAAAACACAGACTAAATTAGAAACAAAGTCAGTAAAAAAATGAAGGGGACTCTTCCAAGAATAAGGATGAAGAGGGTGGCAATTATAGTCCAGGAGACAAGCAAAGTCTTTAGAATTCCATGCTGACTGTGAAGCCAGAAAATCACGTTGGAAGGCAAGAGCTCAGCAAAATTCAGCTCAGAAGAGGTCTCCATCAGTCAAGCAAGGCATGGTACACCATAAAGCAAACAGGGAGCTGAGTCTGGCCTCTGTCCTGCCCTATGGGGGAACTGAGGGCTATGTCTCACAATTGGCATGCAAATTTTGAACATCTCAGTAAATAACCAACATTTGGTGACAGGTAGGATTCATGAACAACGGGCGGATCAAAGCTCTAGACATTGAGTGCTACATTAACAGAGGATGCACGCTGGACGACTCTGAGCTGGTACGTACACCAGAAAGCAGCAACGTGCTTGACCATGAGTAGAATGCCAAATTTCTAGATGACTCTTTATGAAGTTTATTTCCTAATGTAGCTAAAGTCCACACGCCGTTTGACTCTGTACTTGACTTTCAGAGAAAAGAAACAAAAGTGATGATAAATGTGAATATCCCTTTTTAGGTAACAGAATTTCTAATACTAAAGCTGGAAAATGCATGTAAAATTCGCAACCTCAGGTTCCAGGGCTGTGCATGCATGACAAATTTACCATCCAATACGACATTTCATGGATTTGGCTTCCCACAAGGAGCCCTAGTAACAGAATCTTGTATCACAGCTGTGGCAGCCAAATGTGGCCTTCCACCAGAAAAGGTAAGGTTGTAACCAAGGCCATAACCAAAGTTGCTGATGAACCAGACCAGTGGGAAACCCAGCTTCTTTGACCCAAGGAAACACACTAGAAGAACCACATGAATTAGCCCTGGCTCAGAGTTCAAAGTAAATTAAAAGCTACCTAAAAAAACTCACCTCACCCTGTCTTACTCCTTCCTTACTTATGCAAACATCTCTTTTTTTTAATTTATACCAAAATAATTACTCTATTTAAAATTCAAACCACACCGAAGTACTCAAAAAAAGGGAATGCCCCTTTTTCCACCCCCATCCCTCTTGGTCAAGGATAATCATTGTTAACAATTCCATGTTTATCGTTCTACCCCTTTTTCTATCTTTGGCCACCCATTTGTATTCATACACACATACCTAAACATTGACATATAACATATATGTGCACATGTATGGTTATTTACCAGAATGAGACCATAGCATACATATTACTCTGCCCCTTCCTTCTCCTACAGGACAATATGCCATGGCCATCTTTCTATGTCAGTAGAATGGTCTGCTTCATTCTTTTTCATGACTGAATAGTACTATGTAATATGCACGTACCATAACTTATTTAGCCACTCCATTATTAATATACATTCTGGCTGTTGCCATTTTTGGCCATTAAAATGATGTTGCAGTAAACATCTTGGTACATATGTACCCAGGTATGTGTTTGCCTTATTGTATATCTTTAGGATAAATTTACAGAAGTGGAATTACTGGTGCACTTGAAAACTTCTGAGAAATACTGCCAGAAGAACACCCTCTGAAAATACTATTTTTCACAATAGACCAGAAGGTGCACAGGATGTACAGTATGCTGGACTAGAGAGAGGCAGCTTCTGGAATTGAGATCATGGTCAATAACTTGCTTTTGCTCCCCACACATTCCAATCAGAGCCCACCCTACCTTTTCCATTTCTGTCCCCTGTTTCCCCAATATAAACCCCCTACTCCAGCAAGAACTCTCCTGTGTATTGTCCCTAGAACTGCTTTGTCCCTAAATTCAACAGGAATTCCAGGTTTGTGATTGTCGGGGTACTTCCTACAAACAAGAGAACACCTAATATTTTGTACAAGGAAGGCAGTAGTTATCCTAAAAGAAGTCACGTACAATGTTCCACGGGTACCAGAGAAGGAAGGCATCACATTGGCATGGGGAGAGGGGAACCAGGAATAACTTTCTGGAGAAGATGGCACTTGAGATAGGCCTTGAAGAATAATCGGCACAGATGTTGGAAAGGTGATCTAGGCAAGTAGAACAGCATGAGCAAGAGCGTCAATTTCTGTGTGGTTCAGTTTCCTTATCTATAAATGACTCACCTCACAGAATTCCTGCAAGAATCAAGTAATTTAACATTCATTACAATATTTGTTTTATAAACTGGATAGTATTATTCCAACGTCATTGCCAATAATAATAATTCTTTTACTGTGATTAGAATAAAATGGAGATGATTTTTAAAAAAAAACTTCTAGGCATAGCTCAGCAGGCTCTCCTTCTTTGTCAAGTGTTGCAAGTTTCCAGGACATATAACATAAAACACACCTTATTCAAATAAACCATTTTTCTTTTTTTTCTTTCTTTCTTTTAGAGATGAGGTCTCACTACGTTGCCGAGGCTGGTCTTGAACTCCTGAGCTTAAGTGATCCTCCTGCCTCGGTCTCCCAAAGTGCTAGGATTACAGGTGTAAGCCACCACACCAGGCCCAAAGAAACTGTTTAAAAGATTTACCCATATATTCCAAAGGCAATTAAAAGACTTAGAGGGGATCTGCTATTATTTGCAATGCTATTCCTCCCTGGCAGAACAAATCTTCAGTTATGACAATGAATCCTTGCCTTAGTGTACTGCCTACCAGCTCTGCTCCACCCTCTGAACCTTGTAGAATAAAAAGAAAAGAAAAATCTACCTCCCTAGGCCCCTACATCCCACTGCCTTTCGTGGACTAGTCTCCACCTGCTACCCTCCACTTCTAGTGGGGAGAGACCCCAACTGGTGCATTGATGAAGAGGTAAAAAAAAAAAACCTCTACTATTTTTGCAAAAGCATGTGCCATTCAAAGAAAAAACAGACCCTGTCTTCCCTTATCTACAGCTTGTGCTTTAGTGGAGAGGCTTTTCAAGTCTCCATTTGGCCATCAGTTTCTGCCTTACCATAACTATTGACTGAATTTCCCACCTGTTTCAGATTAGAAAGAAAAATATGTACAAAACAGTTGATAAAACCATCTACAAACAAGCATTCAACCCTGAGACCCTGATAAGATGTTGGGACGAATGTCTGGACAAGTCTTCCTTTCACAGCAGAAGAATGCAAGTCAAAGAGTTCAATAAGAAGAATTATTGGAAGAAGAAAGGCATTGCTATTATTCCCATGAAGTTTTCAGTTGGCTTTGCTGCAACAAGCTATCATCAGGTAAGACTTGTATATAGGATAAATAACCTTCATGCTAGACACACTCCTGGCCCAATCAGCTTCTGTGGACTTTGAAAAATATCTCATTTCTTAGATCATTGAGCTCCTCCCTGCCAACACCCAAGAGAAATGTACAGAACTGTCCAGAGTGGCACCCCCATCTGCAAGCATTTTTAATACAGTGCAGTATTTGTTTCCTTCTTGGGAAACAAATCCCTAATCAACTGAAGTCAGGAAGACCTGAGAAATCCTCGGCTTTGTATTGACTAGCTGTGTGACATTAAGTTATTCAACATCTCTGAGCCTCAGCTTTCCCAGTGATAATAACAATAATAATAATAACAATAACTCTGTCTTAAGATTGATGAGGACTCAGTGAGATAGTGAATGTAGAGCAGCACTTAGCTGGGTTCCTGGAACACTGTGGATGTCATCCAGAGCATCACTAAGACCCTCCCAGGAGAGCTCAAACACACCTCTCAGGGCTCCTCCTCCTCTGTTGGGTAGGATGAGACCCCCTGAACCTCTGGGTCACATGTTCAGGCCCAGCATGCCCCTTCTATAAACAGGCACAAGAAGGTTAACTGTCATGTCTGCAAGCTAGATGGAATCAAAGGCTGTGACATCAGAGAAACTTGAGAGCTGCCTGTGTGGTTTCCTCTCTGACACCAAATATTGTCCTTGCCAAACCAACTCCAACACCAAGTGGGTGTCCAACCATTCTGTTCTCACACTAACTACCAGAGTTAGTGCAGACTCCACAGATCAACGGCTGAGTCCCACAAGACCGTCCCTATTTCAGACACCACCTTCAAATGGAGGGCCCTAGCTACTCACACTCCTGCCTGGCCGACTACTAATTTGGAGGTTTTCACTACCCCTATTCAGGTTTGATAATTTGCTAGAATGACCCATGGAACTCAGGAAAGCACTTTACTTGTGATCATTACCAGTTTACTATGAAGGATACGACTCAGGAACAGCCAGATGGAAGAGCTGCCTGGGGCAAGGGATGGGAAGGCGGCAGAGCTTCCCTGACCTCTCCAGGCACACACCCTCCCAGCACTTCCACATATTCACCAACCCAGGAGCACCCAGACTGCATCGTTTCTGGTTTTTATGGAGGTTCCGCTACACAGGCATGATTGATTACAGCATTGGCCATTAATGATTGAACTCAATCTCTAGCCCCCCTCCCAAGAAGATGGGGAGGAGGACTGAAAGACCAATGCGCACTGCCTCCAAGCCCCCATCCTAAAGCTACCTAAGCCCTTCTCATGAGTCATCTCATTAGCAGAATAAAACAGTAAATTCCAAGGCTTTATGAACTCTGAACCAAGAACCAGGGGAAAGATCAAATATTTACTTTTTATTATAACACATTTCCCTTCACCTGTATGGCCACACAGCATCTAAACCACAGCCTACACTCTACCATCATCCATGGGAACCAACATCTCACCTCATCACAAAGAAAACCTTCAAATCAAGCAATGACTTTAAGTCTCCATTTGAATATTCTCCAGCTGCCCCACAGAGTTCTAAATTGAGGCACCCTAGAATCACCTGGTTATTCCAGGTCAGCTGATGACTCACAAAGCTGGAACACCTGCCCTCTAAACTGGCAGTGAGAGCTCTGTCCTCAGTGGGAGTCAAAAGGCCCACGGTGAGTAAATCCTATTATTAGCAGCTACAAGCCTCGATGCTCCCAAGCCCCTCTGAGTGAACCCTGGGCCTCTAGGCATCTTGAGACACAAATGGGCTGAAGCCTTCATTCCTCCTCCTCCTGGAAGGAAAAAAATACCACCTTTCCCTTTGTCCAATTTATCAAACATTGATGTAGTGTCCCTGTGATTTTTTTTTTTTTTTAAGACAGAGTTTTGCTCTTGTCACCCAGGCTGGAGGCTGGAGTACAATGGCACAATTTCTGCTCACTGTAACCTCCGCCTCCCAGGTTCAAGCGATTCTCCTGCCTCAGGCTCCCAAGTAGCTGGGATTACAGGCGCCTGCCACCACGCCTGGCTAATTTTTGTATTTTTAGTAGAGTCGGAGTTTCACCATGTTGGTCAGGCTGGTCTCGAACTCCTGATCCCAGGTGATCCACCCACCTTGGCCTCCCAAAGTGCTGGGATTACAGGCATGAGCCACCACGCAAGGCCAGGACCTGCTCAGAGGTATTTACGGGACACAAAGATGAGTTAAGACCAGGTGCCCCTCCATGGCAAGACTCAGAGAAGAGCCTCTTACCTCCAGGATTCCTTACCTGTGGCTGCTCTAACAAAGTACCACAAACTGGGTGACTCAAAAACAACAAATTTATTCTCTCACAATTCTGGAGGCCTGAAGTTCAAACTCAAGGGGTCAGCAGGGCCGTGCTGCCTCTGAAGGCTTCAGGGAAGAATCTTCCCTTGCTTTTCCAGCTTCTGGTAGCTCCTGGTATTACCTGGCTTGTGGCGACATAACTCCAGTCGCTGCTGCCTCCATCTTCCATGGCCCTCTTACAAGGACACCAGTCATTGAGTTTAGGGCCCCCACAATCCAGTATGATTTTATCTTAAGTAGTTGCATCTACAAAGACTACATAAAGTTCCATGTTGAGGTTTCAGACAGACATGAATTTTAGGGGGCAGAGGAGGGACAGTCTTCAACCCAGTATTCCTGTAAGGAGAAGTACAAAGAAAGAGGTGACTGATCCTTCCTAGATGGGGATGAGACACATGTGAGGAAGTTTTGGGGTTGTATTGTTTTGTTTTGTTTTTTTGAGATGGAGTCTCGCTCTGTCACCCAGGCTGGGGTGCAGTGGCGCGATCTCAGCTCACTGCAACCTCCGCCTCCCAGGTTCAAGCAATTCTCTGCCTCGGCCTCCCAAGTAGCTGGGATCACAGGCACCCGCCACCACGCCTGGCTAATTTTTGTATTTTTAATAGAGATGGGGTTTCACCGTCTTGGCCAGGCTGGTCTCGAACTCCTGACCTCGTGATCCGCGCTCCTGGGCCTCCCAAAGTGCTGGGATGAGTACAGGCATGAGCCGCCATGTCCAGCCAAGTGAGGAAGTTTTAACAGAACATAGACTGCAGGGCGTGGCCCTGCAGGCTGAGCAGACAGGTAAGGAACAGGAGGAGAAGCCGGCCAGGACAAGAGATCGGACAGAAGCAAGGAGCACAGGTCAGAAAGGAGCTGCAGTGGGGCCAGAATCAGAGGCAAGGCAGGGGGCAACAGGGACTGTACAAGAGACCAGATCCCACGGGGCCTCCTAGTGGAATAAGGAGCCGAGCTTTCCCTTACAGGCTGTGCGGGGTTTGCCCACCTTGCCCATGGCAAAGCCTTCTTCGATCTGTGATTCTGTTCTGTTGTCACTTGTCATCCCTGAGCAGCACAGGAGTTGCACCTGTCCTCCCAGGTCTCCCAGGGCCCCCTATGCCACTCTCATTATCTCACTGATCATCCTACACTACAGTGACTTGATCTCCAGCCTGCCTTTCCACCACATTGTGAGCAGCTTGAAGAAGAGCCATGTCTTGTTCATCTTTATGTATCTGGAGCTGAGCACACTTGGTACACACTATGTGCAAGTACCTAAAACATTTAAATAACTAGCTTAATGGTCAGCCAGTGATTTTAAGCATGAGAGTGACTTTCAAACAACTGGAACCAACACCCTCAACTCCTGAGGTATCCAAAGGGGCTCCTATGAAAACCAGGAGGAATGTTCTTTACAGGTGACTTTTTGCACAAAACAGAACTAAGCTTCAGCATCCCACCAGGAAAGTTTGCTTCTCTGACCCCCTCCACTCCCTAAGACTGGTGTTTCACTACCTTGTGTTTTATATTGAACCTCACCAAATGCTAACTTGCACTGAGCTATGCCTTCCGGATTCTTTTACTAGGCAGCTGCACTGGTTCATGTCTACACAGATGGGTCTGTGTTGGTCACACATGGAGGCAATGAACTGGGACAAGGTATTCACACCAAAATGCTACAGGTAAAATAAATAAAATTAAACCGTTATTCTCTATATACATTGTTGAAAGTTAGGATTCATCTATTAGGGTAAATGTTGACTCCCCCTATTCAAACACTGAGATCTTGACTATTTAGTTGGAAGGCTTCTTACATATCAAATAGAATGGCTGAGATGGCAGAAATCTCACGTGTATGCAGGCAGTCCTGGAGCTTGGCCAGGGTTCATGGATGGGGTGATCATTAGTGAAAACGCCACTAAGAAACCCATGGAGCCCTGTGGTGGGCGCTCCAAGCAGGCAACCAGGAGCAGGAGTTTCTTAGCTTTTGTAGTTTTAATGTTTACATTTTAGGCAACAATATTAGGTTGCTAATGTTTTATTTTGACAAGTAAGGACAAGTATTTCATCAACTGCCATCATCCTACAATTTTTATAAGATATTTAACACACATACATACACACCAATTAGTAAGAATATAATCTCAGGAGAAAAACAAGAATAATTCTTTAAATAACCTTGTGACAAATGTATTAGATTTTTATAGTGCACATCTGTAGCTTTTGATCATCCAGCCCCTTAGCTCATTTGAAGTACTGTACCTCTCACATGCCATATGTTTCTGAAAGACTCCTCAATTTGGGTACCTTTCATCTCCATCCCCATCCTTACTCCCACACCTGCTGCAGATATAGGCACAAGACCTGCCTCTGGTCAGTCAGGGTTCCAGAATCCCACTGACTCTGGGAAAGGACACATGATTCAAGCAAGGCCACTCAGAGCCTTTCCTGGGATTGACGTGTAGATGCTGGGAGAAAGGAGCCATCTTTCCCTTGTGGCTGTTTAGGTACTATACTATAGGGCAGGGGCTGCCACAGGCAATTCTGTGCCATGGATGGAACCGGCCATCATAGAAAGAAAAGCAAATGTGAGAGGCTGAGAGGAGACCCCGATGAGACCACAAAGCCCCTAGATACACATGTACTTCACACTAGCTCCATCTATCCTGCCCGGTTATTTGAACCAACAAATTCCCTTTGGATTTTCACCACCAAGAAACAACAAAGTCGTCCCTTTTTTTCATTTTGCATCTTTCTGGAGAAACTTCATATTGAATGACATTAGTCAGAAGATTAGCATTTGAGAGCAGGATATCCTGAGAAGATGTTTTTTGCAAACACAAAAAGACAAGAGAAGCCAAAATAATGTTTTTTCCTTTCCCTTTCTTCTCTTTCATCTCTTTCCTTGTCATTTCTTGATTAAATATCTTCATCTCCACATGGGTTTGCTAGAGAAACTGGAAGGAAAAGAGCAGAAAAGAAGCCAGGTGCAGTGGCATGCACCTGTAGTCCCAGCTACTCAGGAGGCTGAAGCAGGAGGATCACTTGAGTCCAGGAGTTCAAGATCAGCCTGGGCAACACAGTGAGATCCCATCTCTAAAATGATAATAATAATCTTTTAAAAATTATTTTTAAAAAACAGAAAAAATGAACAGCAAATACCGGAGGAATATAAGCAAGGGAGAACAAATAGAAAAAAGCAGGGGAGGATAAGAGCAAGAAAAAGGTCCTCAGGGTCATTCCAAGTTCATCTGATACTGATATCGAAAGATTTCAGACCAAATTCTGAGTCAGTCTCATCTCAGTCTCCCCTTTCCCTCTCTCTCTCTCTTCCTCTCTCTCTCTCTCCCTCCATCCCTCTTTTTCTTCCTGCCACTGAACCAAATAAGTGCCTGAAAATCTCAATTTGGCCTACTTCCTACACATCTAAAACTTAGAAAAAAGGAAATTCTTAACATTCTAAATGGACTCAATTTGAAAAGAACCACTGTGGAATATTACCAAGAAAAGACTGTAAAAATCAGCATGAGGCCTTACAAAAAAAGCAGTTTTGATGCTTATAAATACATTATTTTAGTCTTAAAAGGGTACCATGGATGTAATAACAAATAATTTTTATTAAGAAAAATAATGATTCAAATCTTCATAAAAGTCCTTGCTGGACTTGAAAATATTTATGTTTCTCATAAGTGGCCAGCCGTGAGTTAAAAATACCCATGTCCTATATGCACATCTGTGAAACGAGCACAGCAACTGTGCCCAATACAATTGCTATGGCAGCGTCTATCGGTGCAGATGTCAATGGCAGAGCTGCGCAGGTGAGTCTTCCTGTCTCTCCTTGGTGTGCCTCTCCCACATCTCTGGTTTTTATGGCTAGATACAGTATAATAGTTGACTTCAGAGAAGTCATCTGTGTCACTAAACATGGTCTGGGGTAACTAAAATGTTGGGAGAGTGTATTTGGAGTAGGCTAGATTGAGATGATAGACCCAAAATGTAAAGGCTCAAACACAGTAAAAGTCCCTTTCTTGTACACATATCAGTCCCGAGCATTGTTTGGTCATTCGAGCACCCAAATTGATGGAGGCTCCACCATCTTCAACATGTGGTGTGCCAAGTCGCCCTGGGTGTCATCATTCCAATGAGCATGGAGGAGCCGGTGTGGAAGACTCTGAGCCAGATCTGGAAGTGATGCAAGTCACTTCCACTCACAGTCCATTAGTAGATCCAGTTTTGGGCTATGTCTAACTGCAACGGAGGCTGGGAAATGTAGTGTAGTGGGAAACCATATGTCCAGCTGCTATGGAAGAAGGGGAGAATGGATTTTGGTGAACAGGCCTAGTCTCTGTTCCTAGGAGACACAGCAAGAAGAAATTTGGCTACCAAGTAATGCAGAGCTGTGCAAGTTTCCTCCAGCATAAACAAGTTCTTGCAG
The DNA here is from genome assembly GCF_009828535.3 of Hylobates moloch. Classification (NCBI taxonomy): domain Eukaryota; kingdom Metazoa; phylum Chordata; class Mammalia; order Primates; family Hylobatidae; genus Hylobates; species Hylobates moloch. The sequence continues at coordinate 41,427,172 of NW_026652276.1, read as the reverse complement.
GCAGATAGGCAGGCAGACCCCAGCCAAGGAGACAGGGTGCAATAGAAGCATTGTCTTCAGTGGTATTCTACCGAGTACTTACAGCTTTTCTTTGTACTTATTTTTTTAACTGAATTTTTTAAAAGTGCTAAATTTTCACTATCTCAGAATAGAATCATGACTTCATATTCCTTAATTCAAATATCCAATTGCATGTACTTTTGAAATATATCTATTTGTCATGTTTCTGTTGCAAACTGTTCGCTTTTCCACTGGGATATTGTGGTGAGCCATATTTTCCCAGAATGCCGCAATGATACCACCAACAGGAACCCCTTTCAAATCAGTCCTAATTTTGTGGTGATACCTCTTAAGGATTCAAAAAGCAAAGACTCTTTTTTGCTCGGAACAAATGTGTAAGAAACCTCAAATGCATGAGATCTAATTTGGAGTAGGGTCAAACACAAGAGAGGAACAGCTCAGAGTGTATGGGAGTTGTCAGCCCAAAATAAGTGTCAATCTATCTTCTAGAGTATTAAGTTTTAGGTTTCTGTTAAAGATCAGAAAATTTTTGGATCTGGGCCATTATAAAGTAAATTTAATTGTTTTCTCATTTCATACCCAAAGCCAAGGCCTTTATTGTAGTAGTTTGATGGTGGTCGAATGAACAGATGGAGGGAGAGCTCAGACACAGGGGGATTCTGGCATGTCATTGTTACAGACTGGAAAGCACAAATTTGAATGAAAATAGGATGTTTATTCCATTTATTTTAATAGCCATAAAATACAAAAGAAATGGCTGGGTGCAGTGGCTCACGCCTGTAATCCCAGCACTTTGGGAGGTCGAGGCAAGCAGATCACGAGGTCAGGAAATCGAGACCATCCTGCCCAACGTGGTGAAACCTCGTCTCTACTAAAATACAAAAAATTAGCCAGGCATGGTGGTGCGTGCCTGTAATCCCAGCTACTTGGAAGGCTGAGACAGGGGAATCGCTTGAACCCAGGTTGCAATGAGCCGAGATCGTGCCACTGCACTCCAGCCTGGCGACAGAGCAAGACTCCATCTCAAAAAAAAAAAAGAAAAAGAAAAGATACAAAAATACAAAAGAAGTAGGAAAAAAATGCTAAGGTCCAGGCACAGTGGCTCATGCCTGTAATCCCAGCACTTCGGGAGGCTGAAGTGGGCAGATGGCTCGAGCTCAGGAGTTCAAGACCAGCCTGGTCAACATGGTGAAACTCCATCTCTACAAAGAAGACAAAAATCAGCCAGGCTTGGTGGTGAGTGCCTGGAGTCCCAGTTACTCAAGAGACTGAGGTGGGAGGATTGCTTGAGCCCAGATGTCAAAGTTGCAGTGAGCCAAGATGGTGCCACTGCACTTCAGCCTGGTTGACAGAGTGAGACCCTGTCTCAAAAAAACAAACCAAAAAAGAGAGAGAGAGAGAGAGAAGTTAAGAACCTGAATATTCTAAGAAAGAGGATCTGAGAGTATAAATTCAGCTGAACCCATATTTTCACAGGAAGTGAGCCAAGAAGGGGAAAAAATAACCTGCAGTAACTGATACTGTTATCAAGGGCAGGAGTTGTGTTACCGATTTTTCAGGATCACGCACTCCATAGCACTTGCTGACCTAATCAATGAAAATTTGTTCACACAAATCGTAACCACCAGAACCACTGGGCTCTTCTCTAATGTGGATTCCATTCTTTACTACTTCAAGAATGCTTGTCAGATCCTTCTGAAACGCCTTGAGCCCATCATTAAGAAACATCCGAAAGGTACATGGGAAGACTGGGTAAGTGTTCCACTCCCTTTGTTACTACAAACGAGAAAACAATGTAAACCAGTACTGAGACAGCACCACAGCAGTGCACAGCTATCACACACAGAGACAGTTCCTCTGAGTGTCACAGTGATAGAGCATGCCCCCTATTTCTTCCCCAGTTGAGTGGATTTCTGCAAACAGGCAGGATCTCTAAAGGTTGCGAAGGCTACTCCAGGATGTATACCAGGTGTGTATGGAGAAAGCACACAGGAAACAGCAGTCACTGGAAGGAGAAATAGAAGTGTATGAAGAATACACTCTGCTTAAGTAAGAAATAAGAGGAAAAGAATGAGCCTTCCTAAGCCACACACACATACACACACACACGTGCGAGCATGATGTTTTGGGTAGGTTAAGAGGAAAACTAAAAGGCCCATTTGCTGTTGAATATGGCTCAAAGGAGATGACTAACTTACTCCCACTTTACAATATCCTATGACTTTTTTCATTAGAACAATTACTTCACATTTACACACACGCTTACTATAAAGTTCTAACATTTAGAAATGAAGTCCAAATACCTTGTGCACTGAGCCCCTATCTCATGGATGTGCAGCAGGATTCTATTTTATGTTTGTTCAACCCAGACTTCTAAACTCAATCAGAAGGAAATTGTCAGTGTGCCAGTTAAGGAAAAATAATATGATGATAAGTTCTATTATTGGTAGCAAAGCACCAGCAACAATTATGAGATGTCAATTTTAGATTGGACATTTCTGTTTTCACCTAGTAGATGGTATATTTGTTTCGCTTTAACTAAATATGCCCATTCTGCAGATAGAAGCTGCATTTGAACAAAGAATCAGTCTCTCAGCCACTGGATACTTCAGGTAAACATCAAAATAATATCTTGACATAGCTGAGAAAATACGAGGTAACTCAATCACTGTTGATGGCTGTTGTGACACTTTGGTTCTTGTCTTCTTAGTTTAAAAGAATTTAAACAAAAGACACAGCAAAGCAAAAAAAACAACAACAACAACAAAAACAGACACACAGCAAAAGATGTGCAGCACAGAGTAATTTATTGCAAAAAAAAAGAATATTTTGAAAATGAGGTGCAGAGTAGACAGTACACCCTGAGAGAGAATTCAGGTCAGGCTGTCTGTAAGGTGAGACAGCAAAAACTGGTATTGCAGATGCTCCCTTTATGGGGGTCTTACATGATTATTCATAAAGAGGTGGGAAGAGATGTTACTAGTAAGCACGTTCTGAGTGCTCTTGTGAGTGCACATGTGTAGCTGTACATGCGTGTTCATACATCACATGTCTCATTAGTATCTTAAATCTCCACCCAGAGGTGTGTTTTTCACTATTAAAATAATTTGATTTTACCTGAGGACAGATATGCTCTCTACAACGGAAATTCCCTACCGAAGATAGCTTTGCTTGAATGAGTGTGATTACAATGGAAATGCTGAGACTTTCATGTTGATTGTGCCGTCACTACAGTGCTGGTGCTGCGTCCAGAGAACATGATCACTTTCTTGACTACCTATGCTGCCTCAACTCTGGGCCGCAGGTCCCTCATTTGTAAAATACATTTTTATTATGTGATTACTGAGGTCCCTTCTAGGCCCAAAATTCTATGATTTCACATAGGCCTTTCAGTTATGTCCAAAAAAAAAATTAAACAATAAAACATCCTTATTGGGGAAAAAAAAATTAGATGCTTGACTTACGACAACTAATCATTATAATCATTATTTACTATTTATTTAATCATTATTTACAATATCTAATCATTATTTACTATTCTTTATTGTGAGTAGTAAAAATATATTATCATTAGAAATGACTTGCATCTCAATTTAACAAATCTCCCTCCCTTTACCATAAAACCTGTCTATTTGGAAGCTCCTTACTAGACAAGGGAGAATGGGTGGATGATAATCACCAGTCATTGTCAAATTCAAAAAGCATGTGACATTAGTTTTACAGTCTAATGAAACAAATCACCAAACAATAGACACACACACACACACACACACAGAGAACAGTAAAGCAAATCCTCATGAAGAATGAGGAAATAAGGAGATAACAGCCCAGCCTAGAGCCTTGTACATAATGAGTTCTAAATTCCTAAGTTCAGTTACCCAAGAAGAGAGCAAACCAGCCCTCTATCTGAATACAGCTTCTATTATAAATTAATGCATTGAATTACCAGTCATTTTTTACCAACCCTTAATTACCATCAGCTCCCTGTGAGTTTGGTTAGCACTATCCATGGGGTCCCTTTGGGAACAGTGGTCCCAGAGGGACCACTGATAAAATTCATCTGAGGTTCTCAGTGGGCAGGCAGGCTAAAGCTCAAATCCTTTGTGGTCAAGATACAGGCACACTGTGAGGTCCGGTCCCAAACAATCTATTGGCTCCTCCCTCTTTTTGACATCCTAACTGTGGCACAAGGAATGTCCTCTTTAAGTGAGTTTAAAAGGCAATTGAAATGAATATAAATCAAATGAAATGCTATACTTACCTGGCAGGGGAGATACCATGATTCCGAAGGTGGTTTTCCTAGAGTGAGGCTTATCTTACCTATTTTACTCCAGAAATGCTGACCCCTGTGACTTCTCCAAATGTAGGAAACTCAACTGCATAATTTATGGTAGTGGGAGACTGTATTTGTACCCTCCCTGGGAAAATAAAATGAAACGTCACCATAAAACTTTGGTAACTTTTAAAATAAATCAACATTGTTTCTCCCCCACTCAGGCTAAAAGGCTTTATTTCTTCCCTCAGGGGCCACGAGGCCTTCATGGACTGGGAGAAGGGGTCGGGGGACCCATTTCCTTACTATGTCTACGGAGCTGCCTGTTCTGTGGTTGAAATTGACTGCCTGACAGGTGCTCACAAGGTAAGTCAAGTCTAACTTTCCTCTTGGCAAATCAAAACAACAATAAAAGTGTGTTATATAGTAAATAGCCCAATTCCATTATGTAATTCTCTTATAACAAGAACAAGATTCTTTCAATTCCATGGGAGGGTCCAGAGATCTAGCCTTATCCTGAATTTCCACTTAAAAAGACAATCTAGTAGTCAAAAATGAATTGCTGATGACAGTCTAAAATGTATTAAATTTTTTATTTCATTTAGACAACAAAATCACTTTCCAAGATTTCTCCGAAAAAAAAGCTTCTATTTATAAGGACACATTTTCTAATCTGAAGGAATAACTAACTTAGTAAATAGTCTTGAGCAAACATTTTGAAAGCACATAGCAATGTGCTGTTTCTCCAAAGTCAATTATCCAAAAAGTAGTACTGAAACAGATTTTGGGGGAAGAGAGGTATTAAAATAATTGTTATAATTTCTATTTAATTGAACAGCCAAGAAACCACCCATTGGAGACAGGGAATCATACTTAATCCAAAATTAACAACTTGCATTATAAAGGATGCAATTTTACCCAAGGGCCTTGGTATAAATCCCTAAAGATATGAAACTTGAGGATCTTCCAGAATTTATAATGCTAGAAAAGTCAAAATTTGGTCTTTTCTGTGCCTTTCAGTTTACATTTACAGTTTAAGGTTCAATAATTTCAGTATCACTTTGATCCCTTAAAATAGTTTATTTCTTAAAGAGGCAAAACTTCTTTTAACTAAAGAGAAATCAGAGAAATTTAGTGACAGGCCTGTTGCAGCTGGCCATTTGTGGTTGGTGAACTAAATCATCCATCAACTCAGTGTTAGTGCACAGCCATCTCTTTCCACTGCCCAGCACTTACAGTGCAAAACACACCAGGTTTCAAGGTAAAAGTAAACTGAAGGCCCACTCTGAAGTGTGTCCAATCTCCCTCCCTATCCAGGTTGAGGATAGATGAAGGCTGGTCCCAATGCCCAGAGTAGGTTTTCCAAGAGGCCAAGGTTTGAGTCAAAAGAGAATTGCCAAGTCCAAAGGGCTAGATAGAAAGTAGGAGCCCAGGTACTGAGCTCAGAGAACGATGATCTTGTCAGAACAAGCACCGGGAAATGGGGGCAGAAGGGAAGCCCTGAGACACTCCGGAGATAGGCCACAGGCACTTAGGGGCTTTTAGTGGCTCCTTAATAACCTGCAGGCCCATGCCCAGTGCCAAAACAAGCGCCAGATTCATGTGATGCTTCTCAGAGAAGGAAGTAGATTAGCAAATCAAAGGTGCTCTCAACATTTGCCATGAATACCTTCCAAGATCTTGCAAATCCACAAACTCATACATTCCAGTATGGCTCTAGGATTTTCACAGTAAAATGGCAATAGTACCACCTGCCACAGATTATCATGAGGACTACATGAGCTCATAAATTATATTCCAACAACAGATTCAGATTGAGAATCAGATGAACAACGAGGCACAACAATTATTTACCAAGTGACTCACTCAGACACACTAGCATGTCATGGACTTTGGAGTCACTTAAGAGGAGTCAAAACCATGAATGTACAAGATCTTCCAGGGTCATGGACAGTCCTGGCACTCAATTTGAAGAGTTCAGCAGGCATCTTAGCAGCTCTAATGTTGACAGGGTTCAATGCAGTGTTAATTAGCCAGCAGGAGTTCTGGAAAAACTGGAGACCGTTTGAGTATACCTGAAAATGATACTTTTAATTCAAGTTTTTTGGCGAGGTAATTTTTATTTTGGGCAGAAAATCAGAACGCACATCATCATGGATGCATGTTGCAGCCTAAATCCGGCCATTGATATTGGGCAGGTAGGTGCTGGCCCACCTGGGCGGATGCCCCTTCCTGGGAGTCATTTCAAGATAGGTAAAGGCCTTCTAAAAATGACACAATGTCACAAAGCTTGAAATTGTCCCCCTCCAGATTGAAGTTTCCTTTATTCAAGGAATGGGGCTTTATACCACTGAAGAACTGAAATATTCCCCAGAAGGTGTCCTGCACTCTCAGAGCCCAGGTGAGTACAAAATTCCAACCATCACTGATGTCCCACAGGAGTTCAATGTCTCCTTGCTGCCCTCGTCACAAACCCCACTAACCATCTATTCATCTAAGGTAAACACCCAAACCTACCACTGCACGGTGTCATGGATCGGGTAGCACACGGCAAATGAAAGCAAGTGGACAAAATAGTAAGTCAATGTTAACTGTTATCAAGAACAAATCACTATAGACTGCTAGAATTTGGAGATGAATCACCCATTGCAATCGTGGGCCGAGGATTTTAATAATTTCCTCTTTCACTGGAAACTCTAAAACTCACCAAAAAGCTTTGACTTCTTAATAGAATAACACTTTTACTTAAGACCCTGAAGACTACAATATTAAACAGGATTGGAGGCACAATGCGACTGAAATCCTAGCAGTGGCAGCATGGACAGAACCCTGGACTGAGGTCGCAGAAGACCTGGGTTCCTGCCACAGCCCTATCCCCTCCCTGTGGTCTTAGGCAAATCACTCACCTCTGAGGGGCTCAGGGTCCTCACCATACCCAGAAATGCATCTAGAATAGTGGTTCTCGATTGGGGGTGGGGGGAGTCGGGAAGGTGATTTTGTACAAGGCAGCCCCCAACCCCACTACAGAGAATTATCTGGCTCAAAATGTTAATAGCATCAGAAAGCAAAGACATCAACCTTAATAATTGCTAAAGTAATGAAACTGCAAATTAAAATAAAGATCATTATTTGTTTGCCTTGCTCTATGCAGATTACGTGAAAAACACCCTCAGAGTAAAAACTTCATCTAGGTTTGAGATGTATTGTTAAAGTTTCTTGACTCCTCTTAAGACTTTAAAATCTTTCCTGGCCATGGTGCTGCACACCTATAGCTCCAGCTACTTAGGAGGCTGAAGCAGGGGATTGCTTGAGCCCAGGAATTCAAGACCAGCCTGGGTAATCAATAAATAAGATCTTTTGGGAGATGTCTTGCTAGTACCCATCCTCCAAAAAAAAAAAAAGTATCCAACTACATCTGTAGAAATTTCATCATGTCCAAACTGGATCCCACTGTCAGCCCAGGAACGCCAGGAAATTCCTCTAGACCTATGGTGATGAGGTCAGGGCAAACCTGAAAGGAAGGACAATCACTAGAGCCTTTGGATTCTCATTGGACTGGAAATCACTCTAAGGGGAAAAGGCAAAAGGGGGCTAAGAGCCCACAGAGAGCAGCTTTTAAGCCACTAAGAGTAACACAGGGCAGAAAGGACCCTTGAGTCCTTGTAGTTGCAGACAGCAACTCACAAGCCGACACTTAGGAAAATCATGGGTTTGCAGGTCCCACATGGAAGGTACTATGTAAAAACAACAGAGAGCTACCAGGTACCGGGAGCTGTGCTAGGTGCTTTTGCGTTTCCTGATCCTTGCAACACCCTATAAAGTTGGCATCACTGCCCACACTTCACTGACAAAGGAACAGAGGAGATTATCTCACTTAGCCCGAGAAACACGGGGAGTAAGGGCCAGGATTCAGACTCAGTCTCACTAACTCAAGGGTCGCAAATTGGTGGTCTACTGGCTAAATCTAGCCTGAAGATGTACTTTTCTTTGGCCTACACACTGTTTTTACAAGTCAGGGAATTTTACATTAAAATACAGATATCTAAATTCTCTTGAAAAAATGGATGATCTGGTAATTTTGGCTGCATTCTTGGAAAGGCAACAACTAACTACAACCAAAGAACAGCTGCCCCTTATAGATAGGACATGGGGGTGCTCTTCCTCACCTTACTTTCCACTGCTTCTTACTGTCTTTCATCTGCCTGCATCATTCATTGACAATACCTGCCTGTTCCTTGCAGATGATGGGTTTACAACCTTTCATCTGGTATCAAAGTCTACTCTTTCTTCTAGAGTACCCTGCCTATCCTGACCCTGGAGTTTAAAAAGGCATTTTTCTCTCTGCTGATAAAGCTGGCTAGTTCAATCCATTGAATGTGTTTTACTAAATAGGGTACTTTCCCATTACCACACAAAGACACTCATACACACACACATACACACATACATACCTTTCCTAGGGAACAAAATTTAACCCAGATGGGATTCAAGATCTGGGAAACTCAGATTATGCTGGGACTTTTTTCTTTTTCTGTTTTGTTTTTGGTTTTGGTTTTGTTTTTGTTTTTTTTGAGATGTAATCTTGCTCTGTCGCCCAACTGGAGTGCAATGGCATGATCTCGGCTCACTGCAACCTCCGACTTCCAGGTTCAAGCAATTCTTCTGCCTCAGCCTCTCAAATAGCTAGGACTACAGGCACGCGCCACCAGGCCCAGCTAATTTTTGTATTTTTAGTAGAGACGGGGTTTCGCCATGTTGGGCAGGATGGTCTTGATCTCTTGACCTCATGATCCATCAACCTCAGCCTCCCAAAATGCTAGGATTACAGGCGTGAGCCACCGAGCCCGGCCTATGCTGGGATTTTTAAGACGACTCAAGCTTCTGATTCAGTCAGTAGGTCAGCCAACAAACATTTATTGAGAAGATTTTGTGTACAAAACACCGTGCAGGGGTTGGGGATACAATGGTGAACAAGACCTGGCCCCTACCCTCTAGAAACTTGTAGTGTAGTATAGAAGTTTCTTAAACCAATGTGCCTTCTTACAGGGCCTTGGGGAGTCTGGGATGTTCCTGGGGTCATCTGTGTTCTTTGCCATTGCTGACGCTGTGGCCATAGTGCGAAGAGAAAGAGACATAGCTGAGGACTTCACGGTACAGAGACCAGCAATGCCAGAACAGGTTCAAATGGCCTGTGCAGATCAATTCACAGAAATGGTAGGGAATTGTTTATTTTCCTAAAAGATGATTTGTCTATTTCCTGCTTCTTAGACCTCTTGGGTAAATGTATAACCTAATCTGTGTCTAGCTAATCAAATTATGAAATGAAAAAAGCAAATCACACAAATACACCTTGTATACATGTAGTAATTTTAACTTTTAAAAAAGTATTTCCCAAGGGTTAATTTGATCATCTTAGCAACCCTGATGTAGGATAATTTATTAATATCATGCTGCAGCCGGGCGCGGTGGCTCACGCAAGTAATCCCAGCACTTTGGGAGGCCGAGGTGGGCGGATCACGAGGTCAGGAGATCGAGACCATCTGGCTAACTCGGTGAAACCCCCTCTCTACTAAAAATGCAAAAAATTAGCCAGGCGTGGTGGCACGCGCCTGTAGTCCCAGCTACTCAGGAGGCTGAGGCAGGAGAATCTCTTGAACCCAGGAGGCAAAGGTTGCAGTGAGCCAAGATCACGCCACTGCACTCCAGCCTGACGAAGAGTGAGACTCCATCTCAAAAAAATAAATATAAAAATAAAAAGAGTATATATATATATATATATATATATATATGTAATGCTGCAAAAACTAATAGCTAAATGGAAAGCAACTGACTGATTTCTCCAAACAGTGGTTAAGTATTCCCTCCCTCTACCCTACCAACTCCATCCTGCCCTTCAACAAAAACAAACACACACACACAGAAATCCATGTGTCATATAGCCATATTTGATAATGTCACTTTCTGTGTTCCCTACACAGAGAGTACACACAGACTGCCTGTCATTTAGAAGTAGGGTGATCCCATTGCGAGCTACTGCCTTTCTCCTTCCTTCTGTTTCATACCAATGCCTCCCAGCCCGGGAGAGGGAGGACTAGGGGGTTATCCATGTGGATGCACACATGGCAAATCCCACCTGCTGAAGGTTACAGATAAGCAACTTTCCAGAGGTCATTGAGCCTCGCCTTTGCCAATGTCCTAAGCACCCTAATTTAAGTAATACCAGGTAGCATTACCTGACTGAGCACCACGCTGAACATTTTATGCACATTAGTCATTACTGCAACTCTGTCAGGTAACTACTGGTATTTTCTTCATTTTACTATTAAGGAAATAGGTGCAATAACTTTCCCAAGGTCACACACTCTGGAGGCTAAGATTCAAACCCAGGCTAAGCATTTGGGGGCTAAGATTCAAACCCAGGCTGCCTGGCTTCACTATAATATATGGCCTCTCAGAGAGAAAAGAGTTGATTCTCTACTTCTTAAAAGGAAGTTTCTATTTTCAAATCTATATTAAAAGAAGCCCAAATACTTAACTGACCTCTATAGCTAACCATAGAGTGAAAAGATCTTATAGAAATATTGCTTAAAAGGAAGTGTCATAATTATTAATTTCCTTCCCCTACATAACCTCTTCCTATTTCCATCTTCGAATCTAACTCAACAATATTTCTTATACTCCAATAATACCAGTCACCCTGTAATTTCCCTCCAAGTCTTCTCCCAGTCTACGGATCTGACCCTCATCTCATTCCATTGTCTACAGCAATGATTACAATTACCTGCCTCTGGCCAGATGCCCTCCTCAGATGGGCAGGGCTAGGAAACCAGCACCCTCCACCCACTCCAGGAACTCCTCTGTGCGGATCTTGGCCTAAAGATCAGTCATCTGCCCGTTCCTGACTCTGCTAGTGACATGGTCACTGTGGAATGGTGTCATCTCATACCCCAAAAGCATAAGCACTTCTGACCTTTAAAAAATGTTCTCATTCGCATTTTGCAATAATAAATACCCTTGTCTGGAATGGGGCAGATTAAGAAAACTAAAAACACAGCAAACAAAAATATACTTCTAATCTTCCTTTCTTGCCTGAGGTTAATGTTTTCACTCTTCCAATGGCCTGGCTCCTAAAAAGTGAATTCCTTCATGTCTAAGATTTCAGGCTGTTTTGAATAGTCCAGTTGTCTGGCAAAGTAGCTATGTCACACACAATGGTAAGAAGTGAAACACTTTGATTTCATTTACCATTTGGGACTTAGCTTCTTAGCTACCTGGTCCATATGATGAAACCATATTTTCTCTCAAGTCTGATGGTTCCTTGATAAAACTAACATATCTTTGCAGATATAAATCATCTACTAATTTGTGCCCATCAATCAAATGCTCAATGTTAGAATAATCTAGCATTTTCTAAAATACTTGTAGATACATGGTTTATAAATATCACTTCATGTTATAACCTATGTTTGCTATTTTAGACCTCCTTTTAATAACATACATTGCATTTTGTCTTTGTAAAAGTAACACATGTCCATTATGGAAAAATTAGAAAATGCTGAAAAGTATAAGGTGAAGTTAAAATCAGCCATAATCCCACCAACCAGAACTAACTATAACCATGTTTTGGAGTGTGAGTGTGTGTGTGTGTGTGTGTGTGTACACTTTTAACCATGCTTTAATTTATATATATGTACAATATATCTTATTTGTAAACTCATTTAATAAAATCAGGATATCCCTGACATAAGTTTTTGAAAAGATTTGAACAGTATAATTGGGAATGACTCTGCTGAGCCTCAGTCACAGAAAAATCTGGATTGGGAATTTCATGGGAAAAGCATCCCATGAAGCATCACTCAAAAAATACTTGCTTAAACACAAAAAGAAAATACCTGGCCAAACTCGTTTATCCTACAACTCTTAATCTTTGTCTATAGCTACTGGAATAAATTTGAGGGGTTAGGGAAGGACAGAATGTTTAACTTTTCAATAATAAGTCCCTTGTTATTAAGGCTACTTAGACCATATGGAGAATGATCATTTATGCTTTTTTTTTCTTTCGGAGACAGGGTCTTGCTCTGTTGCCCAGGCTGGAGTGCAGTGTTGCAATCTCAGCTCACTGCACCCTCTACCTCCCAGGTTCAAGTGATTTTCCTGCCTCAGCCTCCCGAGTAGCTAGGATTACAGGTGTGTACCACCATGCCCAGCTAATTTTGGTATTTTTAGTAGAGATGGGGCTTCAACACGTTGGCCAGGCTGGCCTCAAACTCCTGGCCTCAGATGATCAGCCCACCTCAGCCTTCCACAGTGCTGGGATTACAGGCATGAGCCACCATGCCTGGCCATAATCATTTATCCTTCATACTTATAGTGACCTACAATATTCCTAACCATTGCACTGACCTCACATGTATTTGAAACAGTGAAAAGAAAGCCCTCTCCAAATACTTGAGAAGACTTCAGTTAATTTGTTCGAGCCTCCAGACCCTGTCTCCTCAACTGTTCACCAACAGAGAGAAGGGGCTGGTTAGAGGCCAGCCTTGATTGGGACCTCCCAAGGAGTGCAGAGAGGAGGAAGTCCTGAGTCTTGGTTTAACAGAGGCCAAGAAACACACAAAATTTAGATTCTTCTACTATTATCTGTTGCAGGAAATGGCGATACTCCTCTATCCATATAGAAACATAAACAAGAAACCCAGGAGCCATCCTGGCATTTCTCTCCCTCATACTCAGTAGTTAGTCCTTCACCATGTCCTGTTCATTTTCACCCTCAACAATTTCTTCACCCAGTCCATTTTCTCCATCCTTAACCACTGTATTATTCATTCATCCCACAAACAGATGTTGAGCATCTAATGTGTGCCAGGCATTGTTCTGCAGAACAATTCTGGGGCTACAGTAGTGAATGAAGCAGAGACCCCCACCTTGGTGGAGTTTAGTTTCTGGTGACCCTGAAGCTACCTACCATCTCTCCATCCTGGATCAAAGCTGCCTCCTGGCTGATCTCCCTACACCCCCTGCAGCCAGAAGCTTGTGGTGTGGCAAAGCAGACCATGCCACACCAGCACACACATTGGCAAAAAACTTCCCTTTGCTCATAGGAGACAGAAAACTTCTTAACTTGCCTTCCTGAGCCTACAAACCTTCAGAGTCCAGCATGGCCAACCTCACCCACCTCTCCAGCCACCCATGACCTCACCCAGCCACACTTGCCTTCTTCTGTCATTCCTCATGTTAAGGACAGAGATACTCACTCCTGCTTTAGGGCCTCTGCCATGCTCTTCCTTCTCCTTGGAACCATCTTCTTCTGTTCAACTTGTTAACTCCTACTCAGCTTTAATCAAATTCAACAAATTCATTTGATCCCTTCCTTTCTGCATAGTTTGAGGTCCCAGAAATATAAGGTCCCTGCTCTCAAGCCATTTATAGTCTAACAGGGAAGGAAGACAGTGACTGTGAATTATAAGTGCTTGGCTGACCCTGGGGTATACTAATACATCCCAAAGAATATAACCTTTCTGACTTAGCCTCGCTGTTTTCTTGAAGTCAGAGGGGTCATAGATGGGATCCCACTTTGGTTACTCATCATGCAATTGTTCATTCATCTAACATATTTATTGAGCACCTTTCATGTGCCAGGCACTGCTGGGGAACTAAAAAAATAGTGGTGAGCAAGGCAATCTCTGCCAGCATAGAGCTTACATTCTGTGGGGGAAGCCAGACAGTAAGCAAGTAAACAAACGCACAATATAATTGCAAGCAGTATTGAATACTGTGAAGGAAAATTGAAGAGAAGGGAGCTAGAATGTGATGGAGAGATTATTTGATTATAGTTTCTTGGGGAAGTTCCCTCTGAGAGTGTTCACATTTGAGCCAAAGCCTGAATGAAGCAAGGGACCAAGTATAAAGCTGGCAATGATACAGTCCAGGCCAAGAACAGCTCATGCAAAGGCCCTGTGGCAGCTTCAGAAGAATCAAAGCTGCTTGGGACTAAGCAGCCCTCAAAAGTGGCCCTTCTGTGTCTGATTTGCCCCTCTGGTAGAAAAGTGTCTGATTTGCCTCTCTGGTAGAAAAATCTTACAATTGTTGTTCTCCATGGCTGAGAGATAAAATAGAATTTGTGGCCACACCATTTATTTTCACAACAACGAGTGAAACCTGGATAGTCCTTCTTCCAATCAGCAACTTTCCTAGTCTTTATCATACACTTTATCACACTTCAGACCTACTTCTTTAGATCTTTAGTGACTATAATTCATTCATCCCCTTAGAAGCCACAGCAGGCCTCCTGAAGTTCTTATAGCCTGGCTGCTCACACAGACCAATTTCTAAAGCATCTTGGAACAAATCTGACCCCATATCAGAATTTACTCTTTTTTTTTTTTGAGACAGAGTCTCTCTCTGTTGCCCAGGCTGGAGTGCAGTGGTGCAATCTCGGCTCACTGCAACCTCCGCCTCCAGGATTCAAGCGATTCTCCTGCGTCAGCCTCCTGAGTAGCTGGGATCACAGGTGCACGCCACCACGCCCAGGTAATCTTTGTATTTTTAGTAGAGACAGGGTTTCACCATGTTGGTCATGTCTCAAACTCTTGACTTCGTGATCCACCTGCCTCGGCTTTCCAAAGTGCTGAGATTACAGGCATGAACCACCGTGCCAGCCAGAATTTACATTTTTAATACGTTTGATCAAATTACAACATGGTTTTTAATTGAAATATATAATGATTCACACTGGTACACAATGCTGTACTATGCAAATGTATATATAGAAAGAGAGAAAGAATAAGAAACATAAATATTAACAGTCTTTGTATTGGGCCTTTGAATGCCCTTGTCAAAACACAATTTGTTCTAATGAATAAGAAGTTCAGGGAGTGAGAATGTCTGTGTACTAGAGCATGAGTATTGAAAAGTTCAAGACCTCCTCTTTTAATAACCTCCTTATAGCCATAAAGTAAATAACAGCCTGACTAGATCTATTTCTTAAACAGAAATGATGGTAAAACACTCAATACTTTTCCCTCGGAATTAAATAAAATAATGCATGTAAAAATACTGTGTAAATATGAGTCACTCTGTAAATATTAGCGTTAAGGTCATCACCAAAAACCCATAAACTGTTAATGACCTGCTTCAAAATATGCCTCTCCCAACAGGCTTGAAAAGTGTTTCTACATTAAATCAAGTTGACCTGCTGAGGCCAGAATAAACAACAACTCTTCTAACTAGCAGCCTCATTTTCATGGGTAAATTAGCTTCAAAAAAAGGCAGGCATTGGTAAGAAGCCTAAGGCATGTTTATTACCAAAAATATCATACTGTATGAATGAGCATTTACTATGTCAAAAGGTTTTTTTTTTTTTTTAACATGTTTGGGTTTGTTTAACCTTAATCACAACCTAATGCTGGCTGCCATTTTTGCATGGCTCTTTCTCAGGTGGTTAATTTCTGGTGAGGACAGTGTTGCTGGTGATGGTTTCTCCTCTGAGCCCAGCAGGGCAGTCCGGCTCAACTAGGCGTGGCCAGAAACATCATCTCTATGTAATTTCCTTTTCGGTGATGGGAGAAAGAAAAATATGTATTTCCTGGAAAATGTGTTTTGTACAGTCATCTTAAATTCCACAAGGGGAAAAAAAGTAAACTTCCTTTAAAGATATACATATTTAACACTTTCAAATGAGGACTTCTCCTTAGAAACAGTGATTTCATTTAAAAAAAATCTTTAGGATTCAGAGACATGAAGGGTTCCATACCCTCAAAAATTAGAAAAAATACTGCCTTGGAGAATGTGGAATAGGCAGACTTTTTTAAAAAATCATGTTATCTTAATATCACCAGCAGCAAAATGTATTTATTGAGTAATCACCAAATGTGGTCCATGTGGGCTGCCATAGTGGGAGGCCATGTAGAGCCAATTAACCGCTTCAGTTTCCATCTCCTGGAAGTTAAAATCAGACACCTCAGCTTAGAAACAGGTTTATAAGCAGGTTTCAGCTTACCCCACTTCTGAAGGGGCAGCCTGGAACACGCTGACTCATAAGAAATCCTTGCAATCATAACAAATGGCTCATGTCCTGCGTTAGGCTGACGCATGATCTTATCGTACCCTAGTGGGGAAAAGCCCTTCATTCTTAGATCAGTCCTCGATTCCAGATGGCCATGCCTGTCCTTCATAGAATCTGCTATTCTATGAGATTAACCAATGGCTAGTTTCTAATGGCCTTCACCTTCTTCCTACGCCGCAAACCCTAATACAGTCTCCATCCACGGACTCCCCTCCCTTTACAGCACTGCGTCTCTCACATCCCCACGTCTCATTTTCCCTCCTTGCTTCTTTTGCATTTCTAGATGCCCAGACTCAGTGAGAACTGGCAGCATTAAAAGCGCCACCTGTTTAGTTCAGTATCTGGAGCCCTTCCTCCCTGCTGAAGGAGGAGAGGCACGTGAACATTTTGCATGCTGCCAGCAGCCTGGTTTACCCACTCCTCTCAGGCAGTTCACTCCCAAACACTAGCCGTTCAAGATGAAGCCTGCTCAACCCCATACTCTATACACAGCCCTGGATTTCTATGAGCTGGGGGAGACATCTACCAGCCCTACAAGACTGTATTCTATTTCTTGGGGCTCATATACCACAACATGTGAAAACATGAAATCTCTAGCCTGTTCAGCTATAATCTCAGCTACAGATAATTGGCAGGGCCTTAGACCAGCACGGACATGCTTCAGTCACCTGGATTCCTTGAGATGGAACACAGAGCAGACTGCACGGCTCAGGACAGACTGAGAACAGAGTCTCCCACGGTGTCTTCCTCAGAATGCTCAACCTATTGACCTGTTCCCATGAGACACACATGCATACATGCATGCATGTACGCACACAGACACACATGCACGCACACACTCAGACAGGCATGTACTCATTCTTAACCACATTCTTCTAGCCTCTCATGCTGTCTTGGAAGAGGTTTTATTGGCTGTGAAACTGGTTCCACATTGAATACATTTGTCCCAGGATGCAGGAACTGAATCATTTCCCTGCAAGGCTTGATGACATTTCACAGAGTAGCCATTCTTACTCCTGAAGAGAGAGTCTCTGATACTGTTATTGAATGTATATTTGTGTCTCTACCAAAACCCAAAAAAATTAGCCACGCATGGTAGCGCATGCCTATAGTCCCAGCTACTCAGGAGGCTAAGGTTGGAGGATTGCCTGAGCCCAGGAGTTTGAGGCTGCAGTGAGCTTGATTGTGCCACTGCACTCCAGCCTGGGTGATAGAGCAGGACCCTGTCTTTAAAAAAAAAAGAGAGAGAGAGAGACAGAGACTAAAAATTCCATAACTTTAGCAGAAGAGTAGACCCAAATCTGCCACAGCTAAACTGAGGAATTTTGCCTTGTGTTCAGCCCAGACCTTGCAGAACAGGCTCATTCTAAAGAAGAGAGCCAAGCAGCTCCCACAGGAACAGCTAAGAAGAGAATAGGTGCCACATTTTCTTAATCCAGTCTATCGTTGTTGGACATTTGGGTTGGTTCCAACTCTTTGCTATTGTGAATAGTGCCGCAATAAACATACGTGTGCATGTGTCTTTATAGCAGCATGATTTATGGTCCTTTGGGTATATACCCAGTAATGGGATGGCTGGGTCAAATGGTATTTCTAGTTCTAGATCCCTGAGGAATCGCCACACTGACTTCCACAATGGTTGAACTAGTTTACAGTCCCACCAACAGTGTAAAAGTGTTCCTATTTCTCCACATCCTCTCCAGCACCTGTTGTTTCCTGATTTTTTAATGATGGCCATTCTAACTGGTGTGAGATGGTATCTCACTGTGGTTTTGATTTGCATTTCTCTGATGGCCAGTGATGATGAGCATTTCTTCATGTGTTTTTTGGCTGCATAAATGTCTTCTTTTGAGAAGTGTCTGTTCATGTCCTTTGCCCACTTTTTGATGGAGTTGTTTGTTTTTTTCTTGTAAATTTGTTTGAGTTCATTGTAGTCCAACAACGATAGACTGGATTAAGAAAATGTGGCACATATACACCGTGGAATACTATGCAGCCATAAAAAATGATGAGTTCATGTCCTTTGTAGGGACATGGATGAAACTGGAAAACATCATTCTCAGTAAACTATCGCAAGGACAAAAAACCAAACACTGCATGTTCTCACTCATAGGTGGGAATTGAACAATAAGAACTCATGGACACAGGAAGGGGAACATCACACTCCGGGGACTGTTGTGGGGTTGGGGGAGGGGGGAGGGACAGCATTAGGAGATATACCTAATGCTAAATGACGAGTTAATGGGTGCAGGAAATCAACATGGCACATGGATACATATGTAACAAACCTGCACATTGTGCACATGTACCCTAAAACCTAAAGTATAATAAAAAAAAAAAAAGAGAATAGGGAAGGCCCTTTGGGAAGGTAAACCCTTTGTTTACATTTCAATACAGAGGGCAAAAAGTAAGAATAGAATTTAGGAAAATGTCCTGAATGGCAGAAGATGGGTGAATTATTTGACTTCTTTTTGTATTTTTGTGAAATAAATACATATCAGGAGGGGGGAGAAAGCCTTTTGGAAACTTCATAGCTTTCCATCATCGGGGAAAAGCTTGCTTTGCTTTTTAACACATTTGTAACTAAAAGCCAACCCTTCAAACAAAAACGTAACAGGGGAAAGGAGAGATGTGTGTTCTGCTTTGGGCTTGAACCTAAGGGGAAGAATTCCCCAAAGAGGAGACAGGCATTGAGGATCACGAGAAAGGATGAATAATTCTTGGAGCTTGTAGCCCAAGAGAGTGAAAAGAGGCTTGGGTTTGACCAGCAAGAACACAATATCACACAAACCATTTGACTAAAGGTGCACACAGGCCTGTTATCACATCGCTGTAAAGAAGTCCAGGTGTGTGGGCTCCAGTGTACACACCTCCCAGCCTAGCCACATCCCTACTCCCAAATGAATTCATGGGATGTGTAATTCTCCTTGGGATTCATATCTGGGAAGCAAAGAAGATAGGTAACTCACCGAAGTGCCCTCTTACTAAGCCAGGCACAGTGGCTCATGCCTGTAATCTCAGCACTGTGGGAAGCCAAGGCAGGTGGATCACTTGAGGCCAGGAGTTCCAGACCAACCTGGCCAACATGGTGAAACCCTGTAACTACTAAATACAAAAATGAGCCAGGCGTGGAGGCACACAACTGTAATCCCAGCTACTCAGGAGACTGAGGCACGAGAATCACTTGAACCTGGGAAGAGGAGGTTGCAGTGAGCTGAGATCGCGCCACTGCGCTCCAGCCTGGGTGACAGAGCAAGTCTCCGTCTCTAAAAAAAAAAAAAAAAAAAAACTAAAGTGCCCTCTTATTTAGCAACATTAGATATAACAGAGAGGGCAACACAAACCCACCTTCTTTTCACAGTTGTCAGTTGAAGGGAATGCACAGTCCCATGCCCCAGGAGCCAGGAACATCCAGCCTCCTCTCATCCAAAAATTTGTTTAAACCCAAAGACTTGATGTAATGCTCCTGTTGAAACAAATAGTGTTATGGTATATTAAGTGTTTAATTTGCTTTCTTTCTTAGATCCCAAGAGATGACCCTGAGACATTTAAACCTTGGTCTATCCCTATAGCATAACACTGCTATCATTCCCTAAAAGGTAAGATCAACAAGCTAAAAGATAATTGTTCAAAGTGGGGAAAAAAATCAGCCAACCCAGGCTTTCCAACTTTGTTCTATGGAAATCAAGAATTGCACAAGTGCTTAAATCTTGCTTCATTTTAAAGTCAATATATCTTATCCAATATTTAAGTCCTTTAACACTAAATATGCATGGTTCTGGGAACTGACAAAGGAAGGCCAGGGTGTTTTAACCAACATGGTAGTTTTTTAAATTTTAAAATAAAATATGAAAATACACTGGATTAAAATATTTAAAAAGCCTACTCCCTGATTCTTTTAAGAATCACAACTGGAATGCAAAAAAACAAATTGAAATCCACTGATTACTCCATTTATAATTAACTAGCACTATTTGGAAGAGTTATCTCTTTGTATCCATTGAGTTCAACTGCTACAATTTTGTGCTGCTGCTTAACACTACACACAGAGCACTGAAGGCTTTGGAGAGTGGCCACAGAAACTCCTTGGGAAATATATGCTGATAAAAAGAAACATGGTTTTTTTGTTATAAAATTCAACTTCTACTTTCTGCACACTTACTGGGCAATAACTGAAAACACTGGGGAAGAGAGAGAACTATGGCATAAACTCAGATAAAAATAAAATAAATTTTTTTCATTAAAATCTAATTTTCCAATGTAATTGTCTAAAAATACCCACAAGTATTAACACATATAATATATATTTAATTCCATTGTGCTTTGTCATATGAGAACAACTTGTATTGATGTTTTTACTAAATCAGACTAAATAACCGATGAGAATTTGCTTCTCCTTTACAACAACACAAATCAAAATAAACAACACTTAAAATTACATCTTACGTTACTGTAAGATAGTCATTTTAACACACACCAACAAGCCAGGCATGGTGGCTCACGCCTGTAATCCCAGCACTTTGGGAGGCCAAGGCAGGTGGATGGCTTGAGTTCAAGAGTTCAAGACCAGCCTGAGCAACATGGTGAAACCCCGTCTGTACACCACCTGGCATGGTGGCACATGCCTGTAGTCCCAGCTACTTGGAGGCTGAGGTAGGAGGATTGCTTGAGTCCAGGACATGGAGGTTGCAATGAGCCAAAATTGTACCACTGGACTCCAGCCTGGGCAATGGAGTGAAACCCTATCTCAGAAACACACACACACACACACACACACACACAAATGTACAGCAGAATTATCTAAGCTCTTTAATTATTCTCTTTCTATCCTTTCTCCTTCCAAGTATTAAAGTTAAACGTGAACATGATGGCAAATCCACTCTAATTCTTATGTACAACAAGGCATATAAAGTACATGGTATTTTAGTACTGAAGTTAAATGTGAACATGATGGCAAATCCACTCTAATTCTTATGTAAAACAAGGCATATAAAGTACATGGCATCGTGCCTCACACATAGTACTCAATATAGTTACACACACACAAAGACACACACACATTCAGATAAAATGCCAAATTTTAACTAATAGACACCACCAGTGAATGAATGGGGTTGTCAAGTTTTTGTACAGCCTTATTTTTTTGGGTTGGGGGAGGGACATGGTCTCGCTCTATCACCCAGGCTAGAGTGCAGTGGTCCAATCTCGGCTCACTGCAACCTTCGCCTCCCAGGTTCAAGCGATTCTCGTGTCTCAGCCTCCCAAGTAGCTGGGACTACAGGCACGCGCCACCATACCCAGCTTATTTTTTTGTAGAGACAGAGTTTTGCCATGTTGGCCAGCCTGGTCTCAAACTCCTGACCTCAAGTAATTGGACCGCCTCGGCCTCCCAAAGTGCTGGGATTACAAGTGCCCAGTCTGTACAGACGTTAAAATAAAGACCATCCTCTGCTATGCATGGTGGCTCATACCTGTAATCCCAGCACTTCAGGAGGCCAGAATGGGAGGATCACTTGAGCCCAGGAGTTCAAGACCAGCCTGGGCAACATAGCAAGACCCTGTCTCTATTTTTTTTAATTAAAATAAAAAATTAAAGAATTTTTTAAAAGACCATCCTCAAATTGCAAGACAAATTTAAAAAACAAAGAAACCTCTTGTCACTTTACCATTTATAATTACTTCTGTGTGTCAGAATATCATCCATGCCATGCAATCAACACAAGATGCAGATATAAATTACATTCTGAGTCTGTAACTGTCATCCTTTACCTGCAATTTCAAATTTTTACATTCTTCAAAGTAACATAATTAGCTCTTATATATTTGCTTTATAAGGAAGTGTTCAACATTGATCTTATAAATCAAATTTATACCACACTAAAAACATATACATGTGAGTATGTTCCCCATAACATTTTAAACCTCTGCTAAAAATATTCAAAAACTTCCGATGTCATCCAGCTTATTTTATAAATGAAGACACGGAGGCCAGAGGAGAATAGTAACTACCCAAATGTACTTATTCATAGCTGTAAATCTTATCAACCCATTTGTCAATCATTTATTGTTCTTCTCCCTATATATAAAGTTGAGAGATTTGCACTTTGTTTCATAATTATTGTCTTGTCTTTTTTTTTCCAGGTGTTTCAGTTTTTCACAAGTAAAAAGATGGCTTGCTAATCCTAACTGGGTTCCAAACTGATATTCTTATACTGTTGTAGAAAAAAATAGACACAAAATTTAGAAACATTTCCAACTTTGATTATGTTAACCCAGTGAATCATTATTTGCAAAGCATTTCACTTAGACTTTCCAGCCTAGAGGCCACCGGAAAAGCACTGCTGTAACCACAGTAAGCAAGTTTAGTTTTTTTTGTTTCTGAAAAGATTTGTTTCTGAAAAGATCACGTAAATGTTGCTGTAAAAGCAAACATTTCCTTTCTGTGTCCATCCAATCTAGATGGACTGGTAATACAGGTTATGATTATAGAATGAAAGACACTTCTTGGTAGATAAATATATGATGAATTTTCCCAGTGGTGTATTTGATTCAGTAGCCACAAGAGAGTTCTGCAAGTTTTGTTTTGCCATATATTGACCATAGGTCTGTGTATGTGCATTTGACAGCAAAGGAGTGGTACTTCCTTCATGCATATCTACTATTCAACTGATCAACATTCTTTTGGATTTGGAGGAGGGAAAAAAGCAATATAAAAACATTTTCAATATCTTGCCCCCAACCCCTCTGTGTTGTTGTTGTTGTTGAAAAACATCAAATCTGGTATCAGAGTTTAATAAATATTGCATATTTCAGTTTCCCATAGATTGAAGTGAGAACATAGTGCAAAAGAATTATAAATTGTAATTACCCCCTACGTTGTGATTTAAAATATGCAAGATCCTCTCTACCAATAACTTTGAGAAGGAAAAACAAAAGAAAAAAAGAAATGAGATATATTGGATCCACCAAATTACATTCATCTGAGTTTAGAGGCCTTCAGAGAGGGGAACCAGCATATAAATTAGGCCCTATTTGACCAGAAAGTCAAGGGTAAGCTGATTTTCTACTAGCCAGATTTCACACGATCAGACTCCCTAAGCCATGGTCTGCAGTGACCCCTGCAGTGGCTGAAGGAGGGGAGGCAGAGCTGAGAACGCTGGGTGATGGGTGAGAGAAGGTAGGCAATAAGGCATGCAATACAGCCTGGAGGAGGCTGAAGGTCCTTAAAGCCATGGGCACGTTGTCACGAGAGGCTGGGGCATAGCTGTCCACAGGCCCATCTGCAGACATCAGAGGCTTCCCTACACCACAAGAGCCCAAGGGATAAAGCAGGACAGGAGCACAAAGAGAAGGGAGGCAGGAGCAGAAGGGTCATGGGCAGGACAAAAATTACGCAAGACACAGGAACATTAAGAGCTGAGAACGTTAGTGGGAGTGGCTGGGGTGAAATAAGTTGAAAGCATATTTTATTTTTTTTTAGCTCTTTTGAAAATAAAACCCTTAATCTAATAAGAATGTGAGAAGTTTGTCTTACCATGTGTATCATTTTAAATGATGGCAAATATAATTGGTTTTTTTTTTTAGAATCTTGTCAGAGCTAAGGATGGTTACTGGGCATTTATTTTCCATTTGTCATGGTTCAAAACTACAAAGCACTAAAAACAGAGGGGCTTGAATAAAAATTATTTCTGTGAGTTGATGCACTAAAATCTGGATGGCATGGATGTTAATAAAACACTTTTTTAAAAAGATACAGTTGAAGCCATATATTTGAAACCAGTTCTTTGGGCTCAATAAACATCATTAAAATATGAAACAGACTAAAATGTTTAAATAAGTAATACATTAACATGGCTCGAATGTTTTAAAAAAAGGTAAAGCAAAGACTTACTCTCATACTGCTATGGCCTGAATATTTATGTCACCCCAGAATTCATACATTCAAACCTAAACCTAAAAGGTGGTGGTATTAAGAGGTGGGGCCATTGGGAACTGCTTAGGTCATGAGGACTCCACCTTCATGAATGGGATTAGTGACCTTATAAAAAAAAGACCCCCTAGAGCGAGTTAACCTGCTCCACTATGTGAGAACACTGCAAGAAGACACCATCTGTGAACCAGAGCGGAGGCCCTTATCAAATACTGAATCTGCTAGCAGCTGGATCTTGGACTTCTCAGCCTCCAGAACTGGGTTCTGAGCAAAACATTTCTGTCTGTGAGCAAAACATTTCTGTTTATAAGCCACCCAGTTTATGGTATTTGTGTTATAACAGCCCAAACCAACTAAGACACATACCACCCCCATCCATCCAATTCTCACACATGCACAGAGTATAACTTCTGCTTTCCCAGAAAGCCTAGCACGTAACCTGTCCCAGAATGCCCAGCCACTCTTGGCAAAATCAGAGCTACTCAGCTGGCCCTACAAACGGACAGGACACAATGGCCAAATGTCAGAATGTTTGAGGAAGTCTAGGGCAACAGGACAAGTAGCTGGTTCCTGCCCTTATTTTCACACCTGCTGTGCCCCTTCTCTCTGTCTAAACAATTCCATTCTACCAGCTTCCCAACATCAGCAGCAGCCTGATTGCCTGTAAGGGTGAGGAAGCATAACCCCTAATGCTCATCGTGGGCTTCATGGAACCTCCTATTTCTTACTCCCTGGGCCTTGGAGCACAGGAGACGTTTGTACTCTTGCCTTCTGAGCCTGAGTTCTCTGAGTAGGTTTTCTCTTTTGTAAAGAAAAACAGACTGCTTCCAGTTCCATCCCAGAACAGTGAAAATTAACATTTTATCTGTCTCATAGATT
Organism: Hylobates moloch; assembly: GCF_009828535.3. NCBI lineage: Eukaryota > Metazoa > Chordata > Mammalia > Primates > Hylobatidae > Hylobates > Hylobates moloch. Next base: position 41,402,005 of record NW_026652276.1, on the reverse strand, counting down.
TGAGTAGGCAAATAGCAAAAAGATAAGCTTTCTAATTTGTAAGATGTCAAAAGGAAGTCAAAAAAATTAGTCAGAAATAGTTGGAGACAGAAAATAATGGAATTTTCTCAGTCCCGCCACACAACCCTGAAAGTCAGTGTTAAGACGTCACCGAGTACAAAGCAATAGTGTTCTTTCCTTTGCCGAGCCACAGCAGGACAGGCTCCCCTGTGCTCCTGTAACTTCACATTTAGATGATTTTACTGGCTAGCTATTGGTCTTGTTCCAAACCATTCCGCACTTAACTGCCAAGATAATCTTTCTCAACATCTGTAACCACCCACTGTCACTGGGTAAAAGAGTTGCATTCAATAGGACAGTTTATTCTTCCAAAAGGGACTTTACTGTCATCTGTAAAGTGGTCACCTGTTGTTTTTATCTGACTGCTGTCTCTTCCTTTGGGAAATTATCCATCCTCCACTCCATGTGTTCCAAACAAGCTGCTGGGAAAGGAATGAAATAAGCTGGGTTAGAGTCTCTCCTGAGAGATAGGCTCTTGCGCAAGGTTAACAAGCTAAAGGGCCACTGTAGCAGGTCGCCTGGATGGCCACAGTGAGTCCACAAGCTTCTGCTGCTGAGCTCCTCAGAAGTGCCCTCGTTCTTCAGCTCTGCCCTCAATCCTGTGACCTACCCGGCACCTTTCCAGTAGTCAGTTTCCTAGGGTTGCTGCAACACATTATCACAAGCTGGGTGGCTTCAGTATGTATTCTCTCACAGTTCTGGAGGCTAGAAGTCCAAAGTCAAGGTGCTGGCAGGGCCATGGGTTCTCAGGAAGAATCCTTTCTCGCCTCTTCGGGCAGCTCCTGCTGTTCCTTATGGCTGCATCACCCCAACCTCTGCCTCCATCATCTCATTGCCTTCTTCCCAGTGTATCTGTATCCAAATCCTCTCCTTTCTCATAAAAACACCAGTCATTGGGCCGGACGTGGTGGCTCATGCCTGTAATCTCAGCACTTTGGGAGGCCGAGGTGGGCAGATCACGAGGTCAGAAGTTTGAGACCAGCCTAGCCAACATGGTGAAACCCTGTCTCTACTAAAAATACAAAAATTAGCCAGGCGTGGTGGTGGGCACCTGTAGTCCCAGGTACTCAGGAGGCTGAGGCAGGAGAATTGCTTGAACCTGGGAGGTGGAGGTTGCAGTGAGCCGAGATCGTGCCATTGCACTCCAGCCTGGGCGACAAGAGCGAGGCCTGTCTCAAAAAAAAACAAACAAACAAAAACAAACAAACAAACAAAAAAAAACACCAGTCATTGGATTTAGGGCCCACCTTAATCCAGTAAGACCTCATCTTAGCTTAATTAATTATACTTGCAAAGACTTTATTTTCAAATAAGGCCGCTTCTGAGGTTCCAGGTAGACATGAATTTGGGGAGACGCTATTCAACCCACTCTACCAATACACCTTGCTGAGGCTAATGGGTAGTTTTGGGGTAGAAGTGACCCTCTCTCCTTTATGCCCCTATTGTGTCTAGTTCTTACATAACACACAATCGATTTGTCTGCATGTGCATCCTTTCTTTCTAGATGAGCCACTGACTGATGGCAGGGATTGTGTTTTACTCATCTCTTACCACAGAGTCTATCTCAAACTGATACTTACATATGTTTGATTAAGGAAGAGCCAATGAATGTGCTCTATGACAACAAAAGTACAGATGAAACCTACACTGTGTAACTCAGATACCCATGAGCCAGGAGATCTAAGGAAGGTAAAAAGAAAGAACCTACAGTTATTTGACAAAGAAACCAGGCTTCACTTTTTTTGGATATAAATCTGCTGGAGCCACTATTTATTTTACTTGCATGTATTAAGCAAAATTTTCCAAAACTTGGAAACAATGCAAAAAGAAACAAAAATACTGTGAGACGTTTCTTTTCTTTTAGAAACAGGGTCTCACTCTGTCATCCAGGCTGGAGTGCCCTAGTACAATCATGGCTCACTGCAGCCTCAAACTTCTGGGCTCAAGCAATCATCCCATCTTGGCCTCCAGGGTAGCTAGGACTACAGGAGTGTGCCACCAGGCCTGGCTAACTTTTTAATGTTTTGTAGAGACGGGATCTCCCAATATTGCCCAGGCTGATTTCAAACTCCTGGCCTCAAGCGAACCTCCCCACTCAGATAACTTGTCAATGTTATCCTCCAGCACTGTCTAATAAACCCATTACAGAGTAATTTGACACTCTAGGGCTGCCCTGTCTATATGGTAGCCACCAGCCACATGTGGCTATGTACATTTAATTTTTAATAATTTAAATAAAAAATTCAGCCCTAGTTTCCTTAGCTACGTTTCAAGTACTGTATTCAGTAACCACATGCAGCTACTGGGTACCCTATTAAACAGCACAGAAAAGACCAGTATCCATCACTCCAGAAAGTTATATAGATGGGTTTGCTCTAGGGAAATGTAACTTTATATATCTGCCATTTATTGGGGCCCAGACCACATTAGATCATGTGGTATGTAGAATGACAGTATGCCAAAGACATCCATGTCCTAATCCCTGGAACCTGTGACTACGTTAGGTTATATGGCAAAGGGAAATGAATATTGCAGATGGAATTAGGTTTGCTAATCAGGTATCCTTAGAATAAAGAGATTATTCTGGCTTATTTCAATAGGCCCTATGTAATCACAAGAATCCTTAAATGTGGCTGGGGGCAGTGGCTCACGCCTGTAATCCCAACACTTTGGGAGGCCGAGGTGGGCAGATCACGAGGTCAGGAGATCGAGACCATCCTGGCTAACATGGTGAAACCCCGTCTCTACTAAAAATACAAAAAATTAGCCGGGAATGGGGGCGGGTGCCTGTAGTCCCAGCTACTTGGGAGGCTGAGGCAAGAGAATGGCATGAACCCGGGAGGCGGAGCTTGCAGTGAGCTGAGACTGTGCCACTGCACTCCAGCCTGGGCAACAGAGCGAGACTCCATCTCAAATAAAAAAGAATCCTTAAATGTGGAAAAGGGAGGCAGGAGAGTTGGTATTAGAGTAGCTGGCTTTAAAGATGTCAGGGGCCACAAGCCAAGGAACGCTGGCAGTCTCTGGAAGCTGGCAAAGGTGATGAAACACATTCTCACCTAGAGTCTCCGAGTAGAATGCAGCCCTGCCGACACCTTGATTTTAGCCCAGTGAGACCCATTTTGGAATTCTGACCTTCAGAACTGTAAGATAATAAATTCGTGTTGTTTTATGCCACAGGTTTAGGATAAGTTGTTGTAGCTGTAATAGGAAATAATACAGGTGTTAACTTGCAAAACATTGATAAATTACAAAGAATTGCTGTATAGTTGGAAAGAAATCCCCCAAGGTTTCAGTTTTATTGCCCTCAGGACATTAACCAGTTTTGTTTTGTTGTTTATTTGGGGTTTTTTCCCCTAATCTGCAACCTTATTCTGATGTTTTTTTCCATATTGGTTTCTCACATCTTCCTTTGAACTTGCTTTATTACACTTGCTCCCTCATTGACTGTATCTTTGAAATCTGCTCACTACATAGTGTATAGGAGTCACTATATATTGTACAGCTTTAAGGTCACAAGTGGTTTTTGGTTCCATGAATGAATCGTACAGTGGTGAAGTCTGGGACTTTAGTGTACCCATCACCCAAACAGTGTACATTGTACCTAATAGGTAGTTTTTCATCCCTCACCCCTCTCCCACTCTCCCTCCTTGGTTTATATGCTTAAAGTTAGATGCTGACACGCGGCCAACAAAGGAAAAACAAACACACACAGGACTCTAAGGTTCTTCCGTATGTAAGAAGAGCCTACATAATTTATACAAAGATTAACCTGATGAATATAGTTTATTTACAATTTAAACTAATAAATTTCATATTCTACAACACATATAATCTATTGACTAAATGTAACTAATGATGAACCTCCATACAAACAACCCCTCTAAAAAGTGGGCAAAGGACATAGACACTTTTCAAAAGACATACAAGTGGCCAAAAAGCATATGAAAAACAGCTCAATATCACTGATTAGAGAAATGCAAATCGAAACCACAATGAGATACCATCTCACACCAGTCAGAATAGCTATTATTAAAAACTCAAAAAATAACAGATGCTGGCAAGGTTGCAGAAAAAAGGGAATGCTTACACACTCTTGGTGGGAGTGTAAATTAGTCAACCATTGTGGAAAGCAGTGTGGTGATTCCTCAAAGAGCTAAAAACAGAACTACCATTTGACCCAGCAAACCCATTACATTCCCAAAGGAATATAAATCATTCCACCATAAAGATGCATGCACACAAATGTTCACTGCAGCACTATTCACAATAGCAAAGACATGGAATCAACCTAATACCTGATATGGTCTGGCTTTGTGTCCCCACCCACATCTCATCTCAAATTGTAATCCCCACGTGTTGGAAGAGGGGCCTGGTAGGAGGTAATTGGATCATGGGGTAGATTTCCCTCTTGCTGTTCTGTTGATAGTGAATTCTCATGAGATCTGGTTGTTTGAAAGTGTGTAGCACCTCCCCCTTTGTGCTCTCTCTCTCCTGCTGCCATGTAAGATGTGCCTTGCTTCCCCTTTGCCTTCTGCCATGATTGTAAATTTCCTGTGGCCTCCTAGCCATGCTTCCTATTATACAGCCTACAGCACTGTGAGTCAATTAAACCTCTTTTCTTCATAAATTACCCAATCTCAGGTAGTTCTTTATAGTAGTGTGAGAACAGACTAATACAATTCCCATCAATGAGAGACTGAATGAGAAACTGTGGTATATATACACCATGGAATACTATGCAGCAATAAAAAAAGAACAAGATCATGTCTTTTGCAGGAACATGAAGGGAGCTGGAGGCCATTATCCTTAGCAAACTAATGCAGGAAGAGAAAACCAAATACTGCATGTTCTCACTTATAAGTGGGAGCTAAATGATGAGAACTCATGGACACAAATAGGGGAACAATAGACACTGGGGCCTACTTGAGGGTGGAGGGTTGGAAGAGGGAGAGAATCGGAAAAAATAACTATTAGGTACTAGGCGTAGCACCCGGATGACAAAATAACCTGTACAACAAAGCCCTATGATATGCGTTTACCTATATAACAAACCTGCACATGGGCCCCCTCAACCTAAAATAAAAGTTTAAAAACATACAAACAACAAAGACCACAAAATAAAAAGTGTTGGCCAAGACATGGAGAAATTGGAACACTTGTGTACTGCTGATGGGAATGTAAAATGGTACAGCTGCAGTGGAAAACAGTATGGTAGTTCCTCAAAAATCAAAAATTAAATTGCCCAATGATTCAGCAACTCCATTTCTTTTTTCTTTTTTTTTCTTTTTTTCTTTTTTTGCCCCGGGATGAAGTCTTGTTCTGTGGCCCAGGCTGGAGTGCAATGGCACAATCTTGGCTCACTGCAACCTCCAGCTCCTAGGTTCAAGCAATTCTCCTACCTCAGCCTCCCAAGTACCTGGAATTACAAGCACACGCCACCACGCCTGGCTAATTTTTGTATTTTTAGTAAAAACAGGATTTCATCATGTTGGCCAGGCTGGTCTCGAACTCCTAACCTCTTGATCTGCCTGCCTCAGCCCCCCAAAGTGCTGGGATTACAGGCATGAGCCACTGTGCCTGGCCAGCAATTCCATCTCTTTTATGTTTATGGCAAAAGAATGGAAAGCAAGGTCTCAATAAGATATTTATATACCCATGTTCACAGCAGCATTTTTCACAATAGCTAAAACGTGGAAGCAACCCAAGTGTCCATCAGTGAAGGAATGGATAAGGAAAATGTGGTATATATTATACAAATAATAGCCTTCCAAAGGAAGGAAATTCTGACACAAGCTACAACATAGATGAACCTTGAGGAACCTTGCTAAATGAAATAAGCCAGTCACAAAAAGACAAATACTGTATGATTCCACTTATATGAAAACCTTAAAGTAGTAAAATCAGAGAGACAGAAAATGGAATAGTGGTTGCCAAGCATGTGGGGAAGGAGAATCAGAGTTATTGTTTAACGGGTATAAAACTTGTTTTGCAAGATGAAAAGAGCTACAGAGATAGATGGTGGTGATAGTTGTACATTATAGATATATTTAATAACACTGAACTGTACATTTAAAAATGGTTAAAATGGTAAAGTTTAGGTTATGTATGTTTACCACAATAAAAAAATTGAAAAAAAAATGATAAACTTTCTTTTCCTTTTAGTAAATATAACAAGAACAGAGCCTGTACCGATTTAGTTAAGACTTTTTTCCATTTCTTTGGTTTCTTTGTTCCTTGTGCTCAAGAACTTGTTGGAATGTAAATGTCCTCCAAGCTTATCCAGATAAGTATCATGAAAATATATTCCTCCCAAGGCCTCTGAAACACCATTGTTACCAATAGTTAATTTATATTTTTATCCAAAAAGTAAATAAATCAAAGTTTGGGAGCTCATTTTTCAATCTCCACAAGTTGCTCATAATCCATAAAAATTGAGGAAATACACACACACACACATACACACACCGACACACAGTCCAATCCTCTTCTCCTTGGCCCTAATGCTCTTCTTCCCAGTCCTAAATTATCTATCCCTGGAAGAAGCAAGAGTAGATCTATGAGAACCACTTAAGGAGCTTTTTCAAAATTCCCACATCCTGCTGCCCACCCCTACCCTATCCTGATATACCACCCAAAGGGGCAACGCCAGAATCTGGGTACTTTTTTGTTTTGGGGTTTTTTTGGAACAGGGTCTTAGTTTGTCACCCAGGCTGGAATGCACTGGCACCACCATAGCTCACTGCAGCCTCAAACTCCTGGGCTCAAGCAACCCTTCTGCCTCAGCCTCCTGTGTAACTAGGATTACAGGTGCACACCACCATGCCCAGCTGATTTTTTTATTTTTAGTAGAGATGGAGTCTCACCATGTTGCCCATGCTGGTCTTGAACTCTTGACCTCAAGTGATCCTCCTGCCTTGGCCTCCCAAAGCTCTGGGATTACAGGTGTGAGCCACTGCACCTGGCCTAATCTGGGTAGCTTAAGGATCCATAGAGGGAAGAGAAAGAAAAGCAAGTATACAAAAAGCAGATTGTTGGAGGGTTACATTGACTTAGTTGAAATGGAATCCAACAGGGTCTTATCCTCCAGCTCACCAAATGCTTCCCTTCCCCAGAGTAATTTTTCTATAATATTGACAGTCTGCTGGTATCATATAGATAATCTCTAATGGTCTCCACTACTGACCAGATTGTCACACAGTGATCTCAGGCAATTAGGCAATTGATGAACAGAGCAATTGGCAGGTCCTCTTCATAAATATCCACAGCCCCCACTAAAAGTTAGAGGTAGGTCAAACATCTCAAATGACAGATTCACTCTGAGTGGACACAACAGCCTGACAGCAGAATCATCTACCCTTCTGGGAGGAGAGTACTGAGAACCAATAGCAATCCACACCTGGAGGCTGCTGCCAGCATCGCTTGCTGGATTCCTCCACCTTCCTCGGGTGAAGTTCATAGAGCAAGTGTAAACGTTCTAACCAACCACGTATCTTATTTCTAACATCCACTATACCAAGGAACAAAACCTTTAAATGGACTCTTGGAAAATTACTTGAAATGTGTAGGTAACCAATTTTGAAGTGTGGATTCATGATTTGGATTCATCAAATGCTAATTAACTACACCTAGAGTGCAAGTTGACGCTACCTAGGGTATAGAAAAAAGTTAACTTATATTTAAATACATCATATAGTTTACACTAAATTTCTTAAGCATTTTAAAGTGAATTATCACATAGAAAGCAGAACATAGGTGAAGACCAAACTCCTTAGGATGGGCTTTTAGCGCTTCTCAAGCTAACCCCCTCTTCATCTTTGCCATCCCTGTACCAACATACACATACACAGATACAGAAACACCCTACACCACACACGGCAAGCGGCTCCCTGCTCTAGAATGTGACAGCTACATTTCAGCCTGCTCCACATGCTGCTCCTACCTCCCTCTTCCCCATCTGACCAACCTCTTCTCTTCTGCCAAGACCTACTTCAAATGCTTCCTATTCAAAATCTTTTGGGAACCCCTTCCTTCTCAACGCTGTGGAGTTGGTCACTCCCTTTTCCATATTCTAATAGCACCTTATATAATACATTCGTGATGGTATTACCATGTCCCTCACTGGACAGTTCATGTCACAAGCACCATGACTGTCTTTGGGCCTCCATTACAGCACACCAGGCACATAAGGAAAAGCACAGTCTTTCCTAAAGAGTTCTCACCAAAAGCATTTCTCAAAGGCAATTAAATCTGTTGCTTGTACATTGGTCTTCCTAGGCAAGAAATTCTTAAAATTTCTGAAGTCATGAAACCCCAATGTTCTTAATGTTATTTTATAGCCCATTTTACCTGGTAATATGGTTTGGAGGTTTCTCACCTCCCAAATCTCATGTTGAATGTATTTCTCAATGTTGGAGGTGGGGGCTGGTGGGAGGTGATTGGATCATGGAGGCAGATCCCTCATGAGTGCTTTAGCACCATCCCTTTGGTAATAAGTAAGTTCTCACTCTGAATTCCCGTGAGATCTGGTTGTTTAAAAGTGTGTGGCATCTCCCACCTCACTCACACTTGCTCCCACTCTATGTGATGTCCCTGCTCCCACTTCACTTTCTGCCATGATTGTAAATTTCCCAAAGCCCTCACCCGAAAGCAAATGCTGGGGCCACACTGGCACAGCCTGCAGAACCATAAGCCAATTAAACCTCTTTTCTTTATAAATTACACAGCCTCAGGTATTTCTTCTTCTTCTTCTTTGTTTTTCTGAAACAGAGTCTCGCTCTGTTGGCCAGGCTGGAGTGCAGTGGCGTGATCTCAGCTCACTGCAACCTCTACCTCCTGGATTCAAGCGATTCTTCTACCTCAGCCTCCCCAGTAGCTGGAACTACAGGTGCGTGCCACCATGCCTGGCTAATTTTTTGTATTTTCAATAGAGACGGGGTTTCACCGTGTTAGCCAGGATGGTCTCCATCTCCTGACCTCGTGATCCGCCTGCCTTTGCCTCCCAAAGTGCTGGGATTACAGGCGTGAGCCACCACGCCCGACCTCAGGTATTTCTTTATAGAAACACAAGAAAAGTCTAACATGCTTAGGTTCTGAAAGTTCTTTGTGGAATTTAGGTATTGAAAAATGTGAGTTGAATTCAAAGCACAGGTATAGAGAACTAACACAGAATTTCAGTTTAGCACTTACTATAACTAGTCACCTAGTGCTAAGAATCTCTGTGCTGGGCAAGCCTTATTGCACAATGTTCTCTGATGCTAAAGCCATCTATACGGTTAAGTTCTGGAAAATGAAACTGCTTTTTTAAAGAAAACTAATTTTATCCCAGAAAGATCTGGGAAATCCTCCAAGACTGCTTTTTAAGAGTAGGACCTGAAATGTATCATTAGAAAAAAGGTTCCACTTTTTCTTATCAGATAAATTGACATTAAGTTTACTTAATGGTAGTCCATGGCCTTGTTCTGGAAGACTAATAATCATCAATTCTATCTATAGTTAGCTTACTTTGAAAGCAAGGCAGCCTTACTTTTTCACAAAGTTTCTGTGAAGAATTATAAAATGCATGTGAAAATATTTTGTAAACAGTAACATACTCTATAAATTTAAGGTCTACTGTGACCACTCTATTACTACTAATAGTAGTACATACCAAGTAATAGCAGTAGTACTACTAATAATAGCAATAAGGCAGTGATTAAGTTCTATTTAGTTTAGTTGCTTTTCCATCTTAGATAAAAACTTTCCATCAGCTGGGCATGGCAGCTCACACCTGTAATCCCAGCACTTTGGGAGGCTGAGGCAGGCGGATCACTTGAGGTCAGGAGTTTGAGACCAGCCTGGCCAACATGGTGAAACCCCGTCTCTACTAAAAATACAAAAATTAGCCAGGGGTGGTGGCACGCACCTGTAATCCTAGCTACTCGGGAGGCTGAGGCAGGAGAATCACTTGCACCCGGGAGGCGGAGGTTGCAGTGAGTGGAGATCACACCACTGCGAAGATGTCTCAAAAAAAAAAAAAAAAAATTCCATCACACGAACTCCAAAACAAAAGTGTAGTTTTAAAAAGACATCAAAGAAATGGTCAATATACCACAGAAATTATTATTGAGGTAATTTTCCAACACAGAGATGTTTGGATGGTTCCTTATAACTTGAGACAGAGTCTCGCTCTGTCGCCCAGGCTGGAGTGCAGTGCCACAATCTCGGCTCACTGCAAGCTCTGCCTCCTGGGTTCACGCCATTCTCCTGCCTCAGCCTCCCGAGTAGTTGGGACTACAGGCACCCGCCACCACGCCTGGCTAATTTGTATTTTTTAGTAGAGACGGGGTTTCACCGTGTTAGCCAGGATGGTCTCGATCTCCTGACCTCGTGATCTGCCTGCCTCGGCCTCCCAAAGTGCTGGGATTACAGGCGTGAGCCACTGCGTCCGGCCTCTTAGTAACATTTCTTAATCTTCAGTTCTGCAGTAATATTCTATGAGATATGAACTATTAATAATAAGCAATAAACAGCTTTTTCTAAACAATCCTATAGCTAACATACCACATGCCGTCACACTGTTCTCTTGTTGGTTTTTATTTTGCGTTGTTTTAATGAATGTCTTGAATGCTATATAACTTAGAATGCACATATTTAAATCACCCCAAATATCACTTAATTGGCAACTCACTTCAAACTATATTCTGAATAAGCACTTTACAGCAGCAAAGAGTTTTCACCTTAACCTGTCATTATTCTTATGTTGAGAGGGGAGAGAGAGAAACAGAAAATGCATGTATGCCAAATTTCTTGAATCCCTAAGCCTCCCAATTATTTCAGCCTATTCAAAAATCGAGGCCAGGTGTGGTGGCTCACGCCTATAATCCCAACATTTTGAGAGGCAGAGGTGGGAGGATTGCTTAAGCCCATGAGTTGGAGGTCAGTCTGGGCAACATAACCAGATCCTGTCTCTATTTAAAAAAAAAAAAACAAAAAACTAAAATCTAAATAATAGAGTGTGTTTGCTAAAAGAGGGTATTTATTTAACAAATACTACTAAAATGTTAATGTAACTAAGCAATGCTTATTTTTATCTTGATCATGTCAAATATTACTAATAATTATAACTATTAAAATAATTCTGTGAGGAAGTAAAAGAAATGGTATTATGAGATATGTAGCAAGTGAATGATATTTAACACATTTTTTACCTAAAATGAAATTATTTAAAAGCTCATTGTACCTCAAAGCTTTTTCATTGTAAAAATTTGGTGGAGCCTATGAAAATACTTCTGGCCACACATACATACATAAATATATGCATACATATATAGGTGTGTGTATCTAGAAGTATTTCATATACATATGCTACAATATTTAAGTCAGGTTCATAGGATGTTCTATAAGCTTCTACAAGACTCAAAGCATAGGAATACACACTTCCCCCAGCTCATTTTCCAAGGGTAACAATGTGCTTTTCAAAACAGGCCCTTGACATTCTTCTGGTTGTTAGGAATAAAAACCTATTGTTACTTGCTTTTGAAAAAGAAACACTTAGGTATCCATTTCTATCAATGAAGTTAAAAGCAGTATCACATTCACATGTTGCACTTAGCACCTTTTTAAGTAGTTCAAAATTTTTAAATCCAAAAGTACTAAGGGGGATTCACAGCAATGGCAGAGTGAAGAGATCAGCATATCCTTTTTCCCAAAACCACCATAAAACTGGGCAAAGCTAGGCGTGGTGATTCACACCTATAATCTTAGCACTTTGGGAGGCTGAGGCAGGAGGCTCACCTAAGGCCAGGCGTTTGAGACCAGAGTGGGCAACAAAGCAAAACCCCACCATTACCAAAAAAAAAAAAAAAACATTTAGCAGACTCAGTGGCTCATGCCTGTAGTCCCAATTACAAAGAAGGAATATGTTCACATCCATGACTAAGGCCTATGGGAAAAAAGCAGTAGTTGAGATGAGGCTCGAAACAATAAGTGGGATTTTGACAGTGGAAAATGAGGGAAGGACATCTCAAGAAAGGTCAAGACAAGATGTGTCCTGTCTGACCAAAGCATAGAGTTCAATTGTTTGGAACCTTTTCCTACCATAATACAATTCACAAACATTTCCCCTGCTAGCTGCACGGTGCCTATTCCCATGAGTGCACTCAAAAGCAGAGAAAAGATAAGTGGCAAGGCGTGGTCTGTAATCCCAACACTTCAGGAGGCCAAAGTGGGAGGATTATTTGAGGCCAGGAGTTCAGGAAAACCTTTAATCCACTTTACATTTTAAAGAAAATAATCTGCTTACTTTAATATCATTTTTAGTCAAAAATCGTTTGCTACATACCCCACAATGATGGTAATAACAGGTTAAGAACCACAAATGTGGCCGGGCGCGGTGGCTCACGCTTGTAATCCCAGCACTTTGGGAGGCCGAGGCGGGTGGATCACGAGGTCAGGAGATCGAGACCACGGTGAAACCCGGTCTCTACTAAAAATACAAAAAATTAGCCGGGCGTGGTGGCGGGCGCCTGTAGTCCCAGCTACTCGGAGAGGCTGAGGCAGGAGAATGGCGTGAACCCGGGAGGCGGAGCTTGCAGTGAGCCGAGATTGCGCCACTGCACTCCAGCCTGGGCGACAGAGCGAGACTCCGTCTCAAAAAAAAAAAAAAGAACCACAAATGTGATGGGAAGTAAAGGTGAAAAACATTGGTCAGAGCTATCCCTGAGTATAAACAGAGGCATTTAAACAGTGAAGAGAAATGATTCAGGTCGCAGTTGAGAAGAGTGCTCTGGAAATGTTGAGAAAGGGGATAGTACAGTTAGGAAGTTATTGCAGAAGTCCCATTTAGTTAGGGGTAATAGATGCCTAAATCAAGATGGTACTGGGGAAAGATGATACAATTTTAAAACGTGGCAAAAATAGAAGATAAGCTCTGTGAGGCCATAGGCCTAACATGTCACTATCTCTACTGGTCTCTAGCCGAATAAATATTTGTTGAATGAATAAATAAATAAGATCTTGGCGGTAAGGCGGTGCATTATAATGGTGAAGCCAGACTGCTTGGGTTCAACTGGAGCTCTTCCACGTACTAGCTCTATGATCTTAGACAAGTTACCTGACCTCGATGCCTCGGCTTTTCCATCTGTAAAATGGGACTAATAATAGTGTCTAGATTACAGGGTAGTTTTCAGGATCAAATGGGGTTACTACATAAAGTGCATAGAAAAGGGCCTGATACATATAGGGACATATTAGTTATCATTTTTATTTGTGAAACGTTGTCCTTTAACAGAACTTCAGATGTGAAAAATACAGTTCTAGGGGAAGAGCAATCGACAGCACTGACAGTGTTAAATTAGCCATGAAGTGAAGATGCCAGATAGTGTGGACTGGGGCCTTGGGAGAAAGGATGGGGCTAGACACTTAGAGATCTGACTCTGGCCACTTCCCTCTGCTCCCCACAGCCCTCCCAGTCACACTAGCTTCTTGCAGTTCCTCCAACAGATCAGTTTCCTGCCTCCTTCCCACTGCTGTTGCCTCAACTTGGAAGGGCATACAGCCTGGATTTAACAAGTATTTGCTTAATGATTCAGTAGATGATCTTGGAACTCTTTTAAGTGGAGTAAATGTTAAATCCTTGAGAATGTATGAGACTGCCATGGAAGAAAGTATTCAGAAAGAAAAGGTGTCAGTACATTAAAGAAGAGTCAGCAAATACCGTGCAAAGGCACATTCAGAACGTAACCAGGATAGCTGGAGCCAGGATTCAAGGAGAGAGGTAGGTAACATTCAAAGCTCAGAGGAGGTAAAGAGGGTGAAGAATGAAAGAATCACTGGGTTTGGCAACAATTTCAGGAACGAACGCTGAGAAAGTAATTTTCCATGAAGTTGCGGGGGGTGGGGGGGTAGAGGTCAGATAGTTAATTAAGGAAAAGAAGTCAACAAATTATTTTATCAAAAGGTTTAGGGAAGAGAAGCCACTCTCCTCCTGCCAGTGTGAGGAAGCAACCGGAGAGAAGTAAACTACGGTACAGTGAATAAAAACATGGGGCTACACCCTAGAGGCGCTGCGCATCTCTATCTGCACAGAGTTTTGTCACGTCCACAGTGCTTTTCACACGCACTATCTAATCTGATCGTACCCCAGCTCCCTGATGATACAGCCTCTAACTGAGGGGTTCTCAAGGTGTGGACCAGCAGCAGCACCGAGAACTTGTTGGAAATGCACATTCATGGGTTCCACACCAGGCCTACAGAATGAGAAACTACGGGTGGGGCCCAGCAGTCTGTTATAACAAGTCCTCCAAGGGATTCTGGTGCTCTCCAAGCCCCCATAGCCACCACACTCGGGAGACAACCGCTGCAGGGCGCGGGGACAGCGGTTGGAGGACAGAATTTCCCCTTCTCAATCTTCGGCCTGTGTCCTCTTCGCTCTTAAGGGAGGCAGTGAACAATGAGACAGCCCCTCAGAGCAAAGTCGCCCCGCAGGGGACACAGCTGGAGCGAGCTCCGCCCATCCCGGCCAGGGCGGAGGCGAGGTGTGGCTTCCTTCCCCAAGCCACGCCCCCATACCCGCCCCCGGCCTTCGCCCCCGCACGACCCAAGCACCCCGCCCTCGGGCCTCGACTTCCGGTGCTGGAGGAGGGGGCCGGCGGGGAGGAACTCCCGGAGGACGCGTCCAACTTCGAGACCGGCGGGGGCCGGCTCCGCTCTTCCAACCCCTCCGTGTGTTAAGAGGGCGGACAACGCAGCGGGAGAAGAAAAATAAGCTAGTCTAGGACAAGTGTCCCGGCGACGTGGAACCCAGTAAGGGAATAAAGAAGCCTTGAAACATCTCTCCCCTCCCCTATCCCGGTCCCTCACCCTAATCCGCGCGGAATAGAAAAGGCGGAAGCGCCAGTCCACGATCAGGGCGGGGCGCGGTGGGGGGGGGGGGGGCAAGGGGAAGAAATCTCGCGATATGAGAGCGGTCCGGGCGGGGGTGGCACCTCTCCCTCCTCCTCCTGGCGTTAGTTCCGGTCGCAGAGGAGACACCGCCGCAGTTGCCGCTACATCGGGGATTTCTGGCTCTTTCCTCTTCGCATTAAATTCGGTGAGATGCGGCGCCCCGCTCACCCTGGGCAGACGCTGCGGGTCGTGGACGCTGGGCAGAGGGAGAGGGAGGCGGCGGGCTGGATGCGGCCCGGCTTGGATGGGCCCGAACGGAGGTCGCCTCTTGAGGCCGGGCCGGATCCAGGGCCTGAAAGGCCGCCGCTTCGGCAGGGAGGCCGAGGGGCGGCGGCGGCCCGGGTCGGGAAGTGGGGTCCGGGTGCGCGCCGCGGCGCTGGCAGCGAAGGCAGTGGCCGAGGCGGGCTCCCTCTGGGTCGTGCCCGGCCTGGCTAACAAAGCCGCCGCGGCCTCTGTTGTGTGATGTACGCGTGGGGGCTTCCGGCGGGCGGGGCGGAGGGGCTGCCACCACCACTGCGGCCGCCGCCTCCGCCGCTGCTTTCGCTGGAGGGCGGGCGGATGTACGGAGCGGCTGGGACCCCAGCGCAAAGCGCCTCAGTGCCTGTGGTCCGCTCGTTGCGGCGGCCGCCACCGCAGGCAACAGGGTCAGTGGAGAAGGAGCCGCGGGACCCTACGGCGCCCCGCTGTGGCCAATGCGGTCCTGGGCGGGAAGCGGGTGATCTGTGGCTCGGGCGGGAGGCATGGGAAGGGTGTGGATTGGGAGACACGTTCTCGGGGAGGAGGCTGGGACTGTGGGATATGGGCGAAGGAGACTGAGCTGGCTGTTAGTTTTGCAGGCCTGAGTGGTGCAAGGCGGCCGCTGTTGCGGTCACAGGCATGACCTAGGGTAGGATGGTGCTGCCCGTAACCAGGCCTGTCAGAAGAAGGGGTTCACCTTTTGACAGTGTTTTAGAATTGGCATACACATTTTGGATGCCTCCTGACTGTGGTGGTAATCTCTCTTTGCGTTCTGCGATGCTTAGTGGTCGTGGAAGAGGTAAGTGAATGTAAAGAGGAATGTGGAGGAAACTGAACAATTAGGTTTATGATGGGTGATCACTGTAGCACTACAATGTCGCTTAAAAGTGTAGTTCACAGCACTAATTTGAAGGGTTTCTTGTAGAGAGAAATGCAGATTTTGACGTACATTTGATTCAAGCGAAGGTAATTCTTTGTGCCTGCACCGGGTATAATTGCCAAGCTGAGAGTGCGTGTTCCATTTGATTCATATGTGACTAGACTAAGGTTTGATGTTTTGTTTTAAAAATTAATATTATGGCACTGATATTAAGGCTTTATTTTTCCTTTCCTAGGGTGTCTTTTATGAATAATCAAAAGCAGCAAAAGCCAACGCTATCAGGCCAGCGTTTTAAAACTAGAAAAAGAGGTAAATATTTATGTTTTAATGTCTCTGTTCAAACCTCCAGAATATCTTGTGTATCTTGCCTCCTCTGACAGGCACTTGCATAGTACTAAAGCCTCAAGCGAAGACACCAGAAAGAAACTTGAATTTCTCGTTGACTGCCATTTCATATACACCTTTAATATTTCTACTGCTTTACTGCTCAAGCCTTAATTTTTAGTATCAATATATCTCTAAGCCGGTTAGTGAATCTTCTTTTTAGTGTGAAGGTAAAATACTTTCTAAAAATAAAAATAAGGGCTCTGTTTTCACTAGCAAGCAGTCTGATTTAAGCAAACTTAAATGAGCAAAAATGTTAATTTATAAAAGGAGAACTCCTAATGTAGTCACCCAGATTTTGTGAAGCTTTGTGAGAGAAAACTCAGACTTCACCCATGGAAGTTAATTGTGGAACAGGATTCACATTGTAATGTCTTTTGAAATACTTAGTAGGAAAAGTATTAGAATTATATTACTATTTTTTTTTGCATTAGTGTGTACGTAGGTGAATATTGAATTCTGTAGCAAAGAGCTGTGCTAGTGATATAAAGCTAAATAAGATGTAGTCTCATATATTTTTACTGTTTTTGGTCAAAAGCATATTAACCTTGTTGTACAGGTGGTTTTGAGGAAATGAAGAACTGGGTCAGCTACTAGTTATAAGTTGTGTTTTTCTTTTTCTACCTTAAGTAGCAGACATTTTGAGATATATATTGTAGAATTTTAAAATCACTAATCATAGGCTGTCTGTCCCCTTGTAGTGGTGGGGAGACCAAAGTGTGATTTGATTCTAATCTTTGCAGATTCGTTTAGATTTAGCTGGTAAATTTTCTTAAGGAGCAGTAGTTGTAAACTAGAACAGTTTGGCAATAAAATGAGAAAGTGTATCTCTTGAATATGTGGGTTACTGATGTTACCTTGATACAAATAATAGCAAGTAGCTTTATCATTCTTATTATTAATTAGCATCAGGGAGAGATGTAACTTCCCTAGTTCCAGATAGAGATAATTCATGGCCTGGCTGTTGATGGTTAGGGTACTGGGTAGGGTATACAACAATCCCTGTCTGGGACTGAGGGAGTTGCCAGACACAAGACTTTCAGTGCTAATACCAGGAAAGTGCTGGGCACATAGAGGTGTTTGTCACCCTAGTACTGTGTGAAAAATTAAGATGTCATCTAGCCTAGACTGGGAAAGCAAAACCTTACTACGGAGTGTGTGAAAGCAACTCAGTAGAGGTCAGGTATGTGCACAAGGCTGTGGTCTGGGAGCTTTCTATTTTATTAATGTCATTTAGTATTTACAACAACTTTATGGGATAGGTACTATTGTTATCCCCATTTTACAGTAAGGGAATTCTGGCATGGCGAATGAGACTATTTGCTCGAATTCAGATGGTTAAATGGTGATGAGGATTTGAATCAGGCAGTTTAACTCCAGAGCCCATGCTCTGAACTACTACACAATATAGTCTCTTGATTATTTCATTTCTCTGACTCTCAGTTTTCCTTCTGAATAATGGGGGGAAAAAATCTGCCTCACAAGGTTAACAGGATTAAAGCAAATGCTTAATATAGTTTCTGTCATATTGGGTGCTCATTAAATGTACTTTCTAAAGCTCACCTTCATAAATGCCAAAGGATTGGTTCAATTTTTTTGTTTGTTTAATATTATGGACATTTAAGGAAAAGGATCAATAGCTCCAGTGTCTGGACAAAACCCAAAGGAATAAAATTTACCTGTTAGCGGATGGCCTAAATTTTGGAAAAGCCAAGAGGCAGTAGGAGGGTGTTCCTAGTAGAAATTGCCTCATGGCAGTAGGAACACAAGACACTAGCACATTTAGATCACTTGTGAAATTATTTGAAAAGTTGCACAATTCTTGTGAGTGTGCCATCTTGTCTTGCACTTGCAGAGGGGAAACGTGCAAAGTATGTGAATTTAATCTAACTTATTTAACATCTTCATAAGGTGATAGTTTTGTGGCATTTTGGTAAATCTTTTAAAACTAAATGTTTTGGGTCCCCTGTCCCCCCCAGATGAAAAAGAGAGGTTTGACCCTACTCAGTTTCAAGACTGTATTATCCAAGGCTTAACTGAAACCGGTACTGATTTGGAAGCAGTAGCTAAGTTTCTTGATGCTTCTGGAGCAAAACTTGATTACCGTCGATATGCAGAAACACTCTTTGACATTCTGGTGGCTGGTGGAATGCTGGGTAAGTGTCTGCGGTTTGTGGGCTTAATAATTTAGAAAGGTACAATATATGGAGATTATGGAGAATCTAGAATATGAACTATTTGGCAAACTTGTTAAAATGGAGTGATTTTTTTGGTTGTGTTGTATTTTGGTTTTATCCAACTGTAGCCCCAGGTGGTACACTGGCAGATGACATGATGCGTACAGATGTCTGCGTGTTTGCAGCCCAAGAAGATCTAGAAACCATGCAGGCATTTGCTCAGGTAAATGAGACTTTACATAATTGTTTTCAGTTAGCTACTATCCATGTGGTATATTTGAGGAATATTCTACTTTTAAGAGTTGTGGTTAGAAAGTTGAAGGAATTTGATTTTAAATTTTAGGGATACTGTTCTTGGTGCAACGGGATGAATTAGAAACTTCAGGTGTATTAAGGCGAACAAAATAGGGAAAAATGAAATTAACTCTTCTGTTCCTATTTGTCCTGAAATTACTCAATTTTTAAGAAAAATGTCAAGCTGAAAAAGTCAGTTTCGTATTGTGATTTCTTATTTATTTGAGTTGTGAGCTGATTAGCTCATTGGAAAGTTTCATATGTAGTTATGTTTGTATTACTGTAAGCAAAGAATTAAAGTACATCTAACCTGGACATTGTTATGTGTCACTAGGAATTCTTCTCAAGCTGGTTTAAGCAGCTCGTAAACTTATATCCAGTGAAAGGTTTACTGCTTTGCTATTCTAGAAATATATAAAGTTACTGAATTCATTTAATGTTCTTCGTAGGTTTTTAACAAGTTAATCAGGCGCTACAAATACCTGGAGAAAGGTTTTGAAGATGAAGTAAAAAAGGTATGAGTGATAATGTACTTTGTGGAAAAGAAAAAAATAGGGTTAGAAAGAGGAATGTTAAATCCTAATTCTGCCACAGATTTGGAGTAATTTTGCTTGTTTGTTTGGATTGTTTTTTGAGACAGAGCCTCACTCTGTGTCCCAGGCTGGGAGTGCAGTGGCTCAGTCTCAGCTCACTGCAGCCTTTGCCTCCCGGGTTCAAGCGATTCTCGTGCCTCAGCCTCCCGAGTAGCTGGGATTACAAGCATGTGCCACCATGCCCGGCTAATTTTCTATTTTTAGTAGAGACAGGGTTTCACCATGTTGGCTAGGCTGGCCTTGAACTCCTGGCCTCAAGTGATCTTCCCTCGGCCTCCCAAAGTGCTGGGGTTATAGGTGTGAGCCAACACGCCTGGCCCAATATTGCATATAGATGCCCAGAAAACCTGATATGTTTATCAAGCACCAGGCACTGTTCTAATGATACTAATTCACTTAATATTTATAAAAACCCTGTGAGGCAAGTTTTTATTATCCACATTTTACATGTGAGGTGCAGAGGTTGAGTAACTTGCCCAAGATCATTCAGCTAATGAGTATTATAACTTAGATATAAACTTGGATGGTTAGATCCCAGAGCTCATGTATTGAACCAGTAGCCAGTATAACATGCCTTACTGCTTCTCTTATTGTAATGCAGTTGCTATTTTAACCCTTAACTGTTTTACTTTTTACAGCTGCTGCTGTTCTTAAAGGGTTTTTCAGAGTCGGAGAGGAACAAGCTGGCTATGTTGACTGGTGTTCTTCTGGCTAATGGAACACTTAATGCATCCATTCTTAATAGCCTTTATAATGAGAATTTGGTTAAAGAAGGTAATCAGCCTTAAAGGATGGTCTTTAGTTGACTCA
This sequence comes from Hylobates moloch, assembly GCF_009828535.3. Classification (NCBI taxonomy): domain Eukaryota; kingdom Metazoa; phylum Chordata; class Mammalia; order Primates; family Hylobatidae; genus Hylobates; species Hylobates moloch. The sequence goes on along the minus strand of NW_026652276.1, from coordinate 41,381,648 downwards.
GAGTGGGGTGGATAAGAGCATGGTTTACTGTTCATAGATGTGACTTCTGTGAAAGTCTTCGTTTATTAACCAGCCATAAATTTAATAAGTTCAGTCTAATTCACTAGACATTTAATGAGTACCTTTGGCATCCAGGTTTAATGGCTTTCTTTAGGCATACAACAGGTACCCAGATTTAGACAAAATATTGTTATATGTAATGAAAATAAAATGAGAAATGCTGTGGGAACCCCAGAAGAGATAAATACCAATTGGGAGACTTGGAGAAGATGACGTTTGGGGAAAATGTCAAGCTGGAAGGGAAAATCAATTCCCTGTTTGGCTCCAATTGTCAGATTATTCTCTACAGTAATTTTTTTTGAAGCTTTTTTTAAAAAACTGCTTACAGTAGTGAGTATTTAAGTTGCCTTACTGTAATTCTCACAACAGCCTTGTCAAATGTAGAGACTGTTGCCCTCAATTTATACTTTGGAAAACACTTTAAGTAACTTGGCCAAGAATATACAATTTGCAAGTGGTAGACTAGGGAAATTGGAGAAGTGATAAACTGTGGCCCAGGAAAGTTCAGGGTTAAGTTTGTGAGGAAAGTCAGTAATCCCATGTGATTCAACTATGAAGGGAAGGATATAGGGGGTACAGTGATTGAAACCAGGGAAGGTACTTCTGTTAAGTAAGCTATTTTCTTTTACAGGAGTTTCAGCAGCTTTTGCTGTGAAGCTCTTTAAATCATGGATAAATGAAAAAGATATCAATGCAGTAGCTGCAAGTCTTCGGAAAGTCAGCATGGATAACAGACTGATGGTTGGTAACTTTTTTCTTTCTTCCCATTCTTGCCAACAGATGTAAATGAGAGAAATTTCTCATTTTTAAGACTGTGAAAAGAAAGTGTTTTTCTTAATCTTATTTAAAGAAAGTTTAACCAGATAAATTCTTCTTTTAGGAACTCTTTCCTGCCAATAAGCAAAGTGTTGAACACTTCACAAAGTATTTTACTGAGGCAGGCTTGAAAGAGCTTTCAGAATATGTTCGGAATCAGCAAACCATCGGAGCTCGTAAGGAGCTCCAGAAAGAACTTCAAGAACAGATGTCCCGTGGTGATCCGTTTAAGGATGTAAGTTTTTGTTTAAACCATCTTTTTATGGCTAAGCTTCTGGCATAGAGATTTTCACTAATTTGAGGAACTTACTTCACCAGGATGAGATTAATAGTAACAGGATGTTATACTGGAACTTTGCCTCATTCTTTTGCATATGCTTCTTCAGTGCCTGACTGAGGCCCAGAAATACAAGAGACTGGAGCTCAGGGCACCTTTCAGTTCTAAAGGTCTCTTTTTATATGTAGTACACATGTGGTTGCCAGTTGCATGGAAAGGGAGTTGTTACGTTTTTGTTAAAGGTCTAAACTTGATGTGTGAAGTATGTACATAATCAAAACTGACTTCTGTTACTAAATTTGGATTCTTTTGCAGATAATTTTATATGTCAAGGAGGAGATGAAAAAAAACAACATCCCAGAACCAGTTGTCATTGGAATAGTCTGGTCAAGTGTAATGAGCACTGTGGAATGGAACAAAAAAGAGGAGCTTGTAGCAGAGCAAGCCATCAAGCACTTGAAGGTATTAGAACTATGCCTTGACAAAACAAACTATTCTACTTTTACGTGGTGATAAGTGAATTGTGACTATACTTTTCTAAGAGGATTTATCACATCCTGTGGTTCCTGGGGATGGCCCACCAGTAAATAGACAAATAGTAACATTAACTATTGATGATAATGCTCTGAATTGGGCTGTGGTTCACAGGTTAAAAACAAGAATATGGCCTGGCCAGGCACAATGGCTCATGCCTGTAAACCCAGCACTTTGGGAGGCCGGGGCAGGAGGATTGAGGATTGCTTGAGCTCAGTTTAAGACGTGCCTGGGCAACATAGTGAGACCTCATCTCTACTAAAAATCACAAAAAATAGCCGAGCGCGGTGGCTCACGCCTGTAATCCCAGCACTTTGGGAGGCCGAGGCGGGCGGATCACAAGGTCAAGAGATCGAGACCATCCTGGCTAACACAGTGAAACCCCGTCTCTACTAAAAATACAAAAAATTAGCCGGGGGAGATGGCGGGCGCCTGTAGTCCCAGCTACTCGGGAGGCTGAGGCAGGAGAATGGCGTGAACCCCGGGGGGCGGAGACTGCAGTGAGCCGAGATCGCGCCACTGCACTCCAGCCGGGGCGACAGCGAGACTCTGTCTCAAAAAAAAGAAAAAAAAAAAAAAAATCACAAAAAATAGCCAGTCATGGTGGCGCATGCCTGTAGTCCCAACTACTCAGGAGGCTGAGGCGGAGGATCGCTTGAGCCCTGGAGATCAAGACTATAGTGAGCTTATGATGGCTTTGTCAGACAAAGCCTGGGTGACAGGGTGAGATCCTGCCTCCAAAAAAAAAAGAACATGATGAAAAGGAACTTAAGCTTGTAATTAGATGTTTGCTTTTGAAGGGGGTATTGGAAATTTTTTTCCCCTCTCTAAAAGACTAATATTGTTTGACATTTACTTGGACTACTTGGTATAGTATTGTTTATTTTACTTAGATTTTCTGCTTTTTTTTTTTTGAGATAGTCTCACTCTGTCACCCAGGCTAGAGTGCAGTGATGTGATCTCAGCTCACTGCAGCCTCCATCTCCTGGGTTCAAGCAATTCTGCCTCCTCGGCCTCCCAAGTAGTGCCTGGCTAATTTTTGTATTTTTAGTAGAGATGAGGTTTTACCATGTTGGCCAGGCTGGTCTCGAACTCCTGACCTCAAGTGATCCACCCACCTTGGCCTCCCAAAGTGCTGGGATTACAGACGTGAGCCACTGTGCCCAGCCTATTTTTTAAATTTCTGGTAAATAAGTTACAGTTTGCAGTGATTATAAAAGATGAGTTCTGTATTGTCTGTATTGTAGGAGTTTTGCAACGGATGGTTATTTGTAATGAATGACTAAATCTTTTCTCTGTTCCTTTGAAAGCAATACAGCCCTCTACTTGCTGCCTTTACTACTCAAGGTCAGTCTGAGCTGACTCTGTTACTGAAGATTCAGGAGTATTGCTATGACAACATTCATTTCATGAAAGCCTTCCAGAAAATAGTGGTGCTTTTTTATAAAGGTAATTTAGATTTTGAATTTTGTAAATAACACTTAATAAAAATCCTTGTAAACACAAAATGATCCAAATGATGAGTTATCTGGACTTCAGCTCCCTGAAATATTTTACTTCTAGTTATGAGTCACCTCTGATTAAATTGGGTGCTTTTTATTGCACCGATACTGTTTAAAACATCTCTAAACCCAATTCACAAGTATGAAATCTAAAGCCATGATTACACATCCTCAAACTTTGCCTCCTATACTCTAACCAGGTATACATTCCCAAAGTTCAGCTAGGTGTGGTGGCTCATACTTGTGACCCCAACACTGTGGGAACCTGAGGCGGGAGGATCGCTTGAGCCCAGGAGTTCAAGACCGGCCTGGACTACATAAGGAGACCTCATCTCTACAAAAAAATTAAAAAATTAGGCAGGGAATAGTGGCGTAAGCCTGTGGCCCCAGCAACTCAGAAGGCTGAGGTAGGAGGATCACTTGAGCCTAGGAGGTCAAGGCTGCAGTGAACCATGATTGTGCCACTGTACTCCAGCAGCCTAGGCAACAAGTGAGACCCTGTTTAAAAAAAAAAAAATCCCCAGGTCCCTTTTCCAGACAGTCTGCAGTGTTAGCTGTGTAGTCATAGCTCTAGAGTCTTCAGCCTGTGTGAATCCTGCTTCTGTTCATCTTACTCCCCGACCCAGTGTTGACTTTCCGTAGTCCTTCAAGACCAGTTCAGAGTGCTTCTATAGCAACCCCAATTTCAGTTATATTGTTCCCTTTTCTCTTGATCCCAATTTTAGAAACCTGGTCTAAAGTGGCTAGTAAAGACAAGATCTCTGTTGGGAGAAAATCCATTGCAGTTGGTCATAACACTTTGAAATTCTGCACTAATCAGACCAGCCTTGATCCTGTTGAGTGTAGTTGATACGCGCACGTGCGTTATTCTCTCCTCCAGTTCTCATGGATGTTTTTAACTTTTGAGCAGTTTGTTAAGCAGGCATTTGCACATTAGATGGTGGTTCTAACTCTCAGTAGAGTATATTAAAACTCCCCTAATGCAATGAGTTTTCTTTCCAGCTGAAGTCCTGAGTGAAGAGCCCATTTTGAAGTGGTATAAAGATGCACATGTTGCGAAGGGGAAGAGTGTTTTCCTTGAGCAAATGAAAAAGTTTGTAGAATGGCTCAAAAATGCTGAAGAAGGTAAGGATTTTCCTCTGTGTGGTTTGTTTGGTAAAGCTAATTTTAATATGGCCATAATATATCTTCACACATGCTTCCTTCTTTCTGATTCCACTTTGTACCTGGAGTAGAGATTTTTGTTAACTTACAAGGCAGGTGGCGAAAGCTAGAGTTTAATTATTATAGTATATTTATGGCTCAGCCATAATAGTAAATGTTCTTAGTGAAATGGAAAATTTTTTACTTTTTTTTTAAATTAAAAATGTAGAGACGGTCTCACTATGTTGCCGACGCTGGTCCTGAACTCCTGGGCTCAAGCAGCCCTCCTGCCTCAGCCTCACAAAGTACAGGGATTGCAAATGTGACTGCACCCAGCCAAATGTTGGGATTTCCAAGTGAATGCTTTTGAATATCTGCCTCATGTAAATAGGTTATTAATAAAATTCCTTAATAGCTTCAAAGTTATATGGAGGCTGGGTGTGGTGGCTCACGCCTGTAATCCTAGCACTTTGGGAGGCTGAGGCAGTCAGGTCACTTGAGGCCAGGAGTTGGAGGCCAGCCTGGACAACATGGGAAACCCTGTCTCTACTAAAAATAAAAAAATTAGCCAGTTTTGGTGGTGGGCGCCTGTAGTCCCAGCTACTCAGGAAACTGAAGTGGGAGGATCACTTGAACCCGGGAGGCAGAGGTTGCAGTGAGCCAAGAGGGTGCCACTGCATTCCAGCCTGTGGGACAGAGGGAGACTCTATCTTAAAGAAGCTTCAAAGTTATAAATGGGAACTTTTGCCTTCCGATGTATAATGTTTGACTGCTTTTTTCCCCTTTTCTAGAATCTGAATCTGAAGCTGAAGAAGGTGACTGAATTTTGAAACTACACCCTCAGTAAAGCAAACAAGAGTTGTAGATAAAATGTCATGTCTCATGTGTCCTGGTTCTTACATCTTCCTACCTCCCTGTATCAAGCATGATATAAGGGCTTTCATGGCAAATTTTATTTTAACTGTTTCTATGGTTGCTGGAAATGTTGGGTTTAGTTTCTAAAACCATGTTTTAAGTAGCTACAGGAGCTATAGATTTGAATCTAATGTTGCATTAGTCTTTTCAGTTATCTTCTACCTCCTGTATTTTCTACTGTAATAATGTAATTTAAGGCCTCCCACAATGAACAGTTCACTTTATTCCCTGGGTTTTCTATAAACAGTTTTCAAGATATGATTTGGTTAAAAAATAATTTGTTACAAAAATTCTGTTTGCAAATTAAACTGGAAAAGTATCCAAAGTCTCAAAAGGCAATGATTTGTGTGATAATATGGCATGCCCGGAGCCCTGCTCATCAGTGAAAAACCCATATGTAATAATCGAATTCATTTAACATGAATCTTGAGTACGTGGACCATTGCTTGCATGTTAACTTTTTTTTTTTTTTTTTTTTTTTTTTTGCGTTTTTAACTCCAGATGTCCTAAAGCTCAATTGTTTGGTCTCTGGTTTTCATCCGTAGAGAAGCCATGGAGAACAGACTTGAAAAGTTTAGGAGATCATAATGTGGCAGAGGTGGTGGGAAGAAGAAAGTTGAGCTTTTTCCCCTTGAGAAACTTCTGCGTTTAGTTTATATCTTTCCAGGCAAAACAAATGGGTATTCTTTTCATACAACCATTTTCAAATGAACCTTAGAAAAAGTCTTAACGTTTAAGGTGTTTTATGCACAGAATACACTTAGATTGTTAGGAAAGAACTCATAATGGAGTTTGAGTAAAGAAAATGACTGATGTACTAAACCCAGTAAAAATTGTTGAAAATCTTAAAGGTCAGCATGTTCTAATTGGGAATCTAGATATAGCTTAGATTTCCTGTTGGCTTAGAGTATTTGCTATAACAAATGAAGTGCAATGACAATTATATATTCCTACTCGGTCATACTGGACTGGCTTCGTTCTCTTAACATACTCAGTAATGACTCAAGCCTCTGGCTATTAACATACCCTAGTTGCCGTTTTTTAATTGCCATGAGCCAAATACTTGGTATACAATTGATCCATTTATTTTAATGGCTGCCTTTTCATTTTCATCTTTTCTTGCTGCTACCCATCTATGTATGTAGTCATTGGGGGGAAAATGTAGCCACATTTTTTATGGGAAGACTTTGTCTTAAAAGTGAACAATTTGAAGGTTTTTAACTGGTGCAACTAGCCTGGAATAATGCCACCAGAGACTGAGTGGAAATCGCCCCTTTTGAAGGTGCCATTCTTACGAGCCAAAAGTTTGTCATTTAAAAGTTCATTTTGAGGGAATAACATGTAATATAATTTGAAATAAAGGTATAGTAACCTTAAAAAGAACATTATAACTGATTGTTGTGAATGGGGTGAATTTGTTAAATGAGTAACTTTGATAAAGTTTTTCATGCACAGGCAAAATGTATTCACTAGATTTCTACGTAGTGATCTGCTTTTACTTTGTAATTTGTAGTTCTCAAAAGACTTTTTTTTAAAAAAATAAAGTCCATACTTACACTTAGGCTTTATACATCAGTCTTTTTTTTTTAATTCCATGTTAATACCTCGTGGTATTGTATGTTGTGTGTTCAGATGTCTTTACTATATCTGTATACCATTAAGTAATAATTAGACTCCCAAACTGTAAACCACCTACACAGAATTCTGATGTAGCTAAAACTACATTAATATTTCTACAACCAATTCAATGCATGTTTCTTCCATACAAAGTGTGCCATTTTATGCTGTGTATAGTGAAAAAGTGTGTCATCTTCCAGAACTACATTATAATCTTTGAGCGTAGTTTGTTTCTTCATAATGACACAGTAGTGTTTACTTAGTACAATATTATAGTAAGTGGATATCACTTGTGACAGTAATAGTGTAAAGAAAGGGAATGCTTTATAAAAGGACTGCAGAGTCCATTCCATATAAAAAGATTCCATTCTGAATCTTAAGTGGTGATTTTAGAATTCAGGTGCCAGTGCCAGCCTATGGCCTCAAGTATGTAATTCTTAATATAGATGTTAAGTTGTACTTTTAATTATGATTGGATAAATGTTGATTTTTCTAACTGTCAGTTTCTAAGGATGTCTCCTTGGAAACTAAATGAGTTTTTAGAGCTGGTCGTACGTTTCTTAGCCTTACTCTGTGAGTTATAGATGTTATTTCATTCTATATATAGATGTTTATTCCATTCTTATTTAAAAAAAAAAAAAAGCCTCCATATACCAAAAATGCTACAGGATATTTTGAAATAGCTTAATGAATTTTAGTTAGGGGAAGTGCATGTGACCAAGAGGTTGGACTTCTAATTCAGTTTTTCAAAAGCTTTTTTTCCATTATCATACCCCCAGCCTTTTTAGACTTTTTTTCTAATAGTCCCCCATAAATTTTATTACCATAGATTAGCTGTATATGTACTGTATCTGTGCTTTATACATGAAAAGAGTGAAATTTTTTTTTTTTTTTTTTTGAGACTGAGTCTCACTCTGTGGCCCAGGCTGGAGTGCAATGGCATGATCTCAGCTCGCTGCAATCTCTGCCTCCTGGGTTCAAGCGAGTCTCCTGCCTCAGCCTCCTGAGTAGCTGGGATTACAGGCGGCCACCACCACACCTGGCTAATTTTTGTATTTTTAGTAGAGGTTTCACCATGTTGGTCAGGCTGGTCTCAAACTCCTGACCTGGTGGTCTGCCCGCCTCGGCCTCCCAAAGTGCTGGGATTACAGGCGTGAGCCACCACGCCCAACCAATTTTTTTTTTAATCCTTCTTGGTAGTGATTGACCCCCATTGAGAATGCATGCTCTAATCTTTTTTAAAAGGGAAGAAGACCTAGTGATAGACCTTTGCATTGGCAGGCATGTCTTTATGTTTATACTGTGAAGTAGTATTTTTTCTGTCAGGGTCAATAGAAAGTAGATGAAATTCATTTTCAGCCAATCTTTCACCATTTGTGCTTTGTACCTTACCCCACCACAGGCAACAAAGCGTTTCCTGCTGTCTTTCAAGGTCTTAACAGATTCTTACTTGATCGTAAATGTATTACTAAGTGGAATCATTTGGGTTCTTTCTATAAAAATGAGTGAAAATCCTCTAGCTGAATGAATTAAAGTTGTAGGCATAACACTGATAATCTCTGCTCTCATAAGTAGGCTGCTTGCAGGAACTGACAACTATTGGTTGGCTTTAAACGTAATGTAGATGCCAAAGTTTTAGTGTACGGTGTTACTTAAATTACCAAATTACCTTTGTACAAATATTCCTCAGATGCTGTCTACAGGTGCTGTGTAAAATAGGTTAATAGGTATTTGCAAATTCTGGTAAATTGCCTTGCTATAATTTTTCATGCTCAGTATTAGTCCTCTAGTATCAATACGAAGTTTTTCTATTCCCCAGCCTACTAAGGCCTAAAGGTTAAAATACCAGGAATAAGAAGGTTTTCAGTGGGCTTAATTTGATTTAAGTGGAATCTGGATGATGTGATAAGTACCTTTGTCTTCAGAGTAATGAGTTTATAATTGGCTTTTGTCCAAGAACTTTTAAGTGGATTCATATCTGAACAATCTTAGACATAATTATATGAAACTGGATCAGAAAGGTTTTCTGACTCCTTTCTCTTCACTTTTTTCTCGCAACTTAACTATAGGCAATTAACCATCATTTCAAATCTAATTATTTTTATTTTCCAGTGTATTTGTTATCCTTTCATCTTTATGCTAGGAGTGTAGTCTCGGTTCTTAGTGAGTTGATGGGGTGAAGATATATATGTATATATATATAATTTTTTTTTTTTTTTTTTTTTGAGACAGTCTCGCTCTGTCGCCCAGGCTGGAGTGCAGTAGCACAATCTCGGCTCACTGCAAGCTCCGCCTTGAGGATTCACGCCATTCCGCTGCCTCAGCCTCCTAGCTAGGATTATAGGGGCCCACCAACCACGCCTGGCTAAGATATTTTTAAATGTACTCAGTCACTGTCATTTTAGTAACTTTGAATCAGAACCTCAGTTGTTAAAGGCTTAACTGCTTGTGGCAACTGCTATAGTGCCCTAGTGGGGACAGTGGTTAAAATCTGCAGAATCCCTTGTTTTGTCATCTTTATCCAGAAGGACTGATACCTTGTTAAACTGTGGTATGATTAGAATGTTTGTGGTTGTGTAGTGCATTTGGGGTGCCACAACATTAATCAGATATAATTGAGCTGTTCTGTTTCCAGTCAGTGTAACCATTTAAAAATACCTTGGCAAAACAAGCTAGGAGCTAGTTCATGCTAATATTCTTAAGGACAAAAATAGTTTACAGCTTTTTTTTTTTTTAATCTGAAATCCTGAAGGCTGTGCTTAAAAGTTAGAGATAAACCTGTTGGAAATAAGTGATTTCGTTTATAGACTGAAGCCTCTATGACTTCAAAAAGATACTCTACAGTCTCTGGCATTTGAAGAACAAAATATTTTCTCTGTAAATACACCTCATTTCCATTCTAGTTAGGAGTAATGGCGCCCAGCACGGCACATAGAATGGAGAAAACTGGATAGCTGGTAACTCATTTAGCTCTTGGCATTCTGAACAACCTCAAATACAGCCATCCAAGCCAGTAATTCTATTGCTGCATTATTTCTGTGTTTAACTGTGAAACTTGCTTCTTGTCTGTACCCTTGAAATGGAATAAAATTTCATGAGACTCCTTGTTAATACAGAGAAAAGCAATGACTGTTCAGTTGGTTGTACACTAAGGCCTCAGTCCTTGACCTTTCCCATTTTGTTCAGTGTTTTAAATATGACATAAAGGCCTGTGCTTCCAGATGTTTTTTTCTCCAGACTCATTTTTGCATTTGTATGGCTCACATGTACTTCAAACTGTACATGTTCCAAAAATGCCAGTGTTTAATTCAAAAGAGATGAATGTGATCTACTCCAGAATGCTTCAAGTCCTGTCCACTTTAACTCCAAAGTAATCTCAAATGCCACGGCAATTCAGGCCACCAGCATCTCATCTGGTTACTAAGTGATTTTTGCATCCACTTTTGTGCATCTTATGTTTTAACAGCAACAGTGGTCTTTGGATGTCGTTTACCAGTTTAAAATCTTTGTCTTTGCCTAGGTGGTCTTTCATGAACTATTCAGCTTCATCTGCCTTTTCCTCTTCATCACTATGTGCTGTGTAGTTGGCAGAGCTTGTCACATCCAAACCTGCAGGTAATTGAACAAGCTGGTTACTAACAGGATTAGTATCCAGGGAATAGTGAAGATAGGAAAAAGGAAATTATAAAGCCCATCAGTTAATACCATTTGTGTTTTTTGAGATGGTCTTGCCCTGTCACCCAGGCTGACATGATTATAGCTGAGTGCAGCCTCAAATTCCTGGGCTCAAGCAATCCTCGCACCTCAGTGGCTGGGACTGTAGGTGTCACGCTTAATACTGTTATTAAAAAGACAACTAGGAGGGACGTTTGCTTGTAGAATGAAAACTGTTGTTAGGTGAATTCCAAGTATTAGGAAGCAGCTTTTCTTAGACAAGATTAGATGCAAGCTATTTGTGTCCTGTGGTTAGTATTGCTTGACGTGACCAAGACAGGATGAGAAGCTGGCAGTCAGCAAATGTGAAACATACACTGTCAGGCCTTCTCCTGAGCTTTAAGACTATGGTAATGAACAGCACTGGACCCCAAGATTCAAGCCCATAGGAGGAGATAGGAAAGGAAGAGTAGGCCGAATGCAAAACAAAAGGATGTGGGAGGGACTGGCAAATTGGAGAGTCCAGTCTCAAGGATATAATCTGTAAATTATTAGGATACCATGAAAGACAAATTGCACTTGCTTATAAAATACGGTTTGCAAGCCCCTAATATCTGAACAAAACAGTGCATACCTACAGTCTAATGGAGAAAGCTCTGTCTCCAACTATTAGCTGTGTGACTGGGCAGATAATTTAGCGTCTGAATCTTGTTTCCTGAACCTGTAAAATGAGAATGGCAATCTAATTTGATTAAATGATATCATTGCTGGGCACAGTGGCACACACCTATAATCTCAGCTACTGGGGAGGCTGAGATAAAGGATTGCTTGAGTCCAGGAGTTCGAGGATATAGTGAGCTATGATCATATGTGAGAATAGCCACTGCCTTCCAGCCTGGGCAATGTAGCGAGACTCCATCTCGGGGGGGGGGAAAAATGGTATCATTTTAGCCAGTGATCAAATGACAGTCTCAACTACATGGGGCAGTTGAGAAGTTCTACTTAAAGTAGCTAGGATTACAGGCGTATGCCACCACGCTCAGCTAATTTTGTTTGTATTTTTAGTAGAGACGGGGTTTCTCCATGTTGTTCAGGCTGGTCTCGAACTCCCAAGCTCAGGTGATCCACCCGCCTCAGCCTCCCAAAGGGCTGGGATTACAAGTGTGAGCCACCGTGCCCAGCCCTAAATACAGGTTTTTGTGTTTGATAGGAACTGGTGGAAGGTAATTTAAGTGCCAGCAGCCATCATTATGATGCCTGCTTTAGCAACTATAAAAAAGGAGAAGCAAGATAGTAGCTGAAATCCTCATAGCCCAGTAGTGAATGATAATCATGCTTTGTGTGACTGGTCAAGTATTCAGTGAATCTCACAAAATTCTTTGTAATAGTATAAATATTATCAACTTCTAAGAACAAGAGAGAAGAGTTAATGGCAGATGAAAAATATCCAACTGTTGTTGGAAGAAGGCAAGCAGATATGATCAACAACCAGCTTGCTTTTAGCTTTCTCTGTTCTGCTAAGCCCCTGTGGTGTCGCAGGTTGCTAACAACAACCCAAAAAAGTTGATTGGAACTGCCAAACTCCGCAAGGTCTTGGGAGTCAGGGATGCTAGTTTCTTCTGAGAGTGGGTGTATGGTGGAGCTGAAAACAAGTTTATTGAATGTCTTAGGCCATCCCTTCCCCTTGTGCTGGCAGGTGAGTGCCCCTGCACAAATTCAGCAGACAACAGAAGTTTCACCATCTGCAAAAGTTGGAAAAAGGTGAGGAGAGGGTGATAATGGGCTGGGGGATACCAGACAGGTAAGAGTAAAAAAGCACCGTATTAAAAATAACAGCCAGGCGCAGTGGCTCACGCCTGTAATCCCAACACTCTGGGAGGCAGAGGCGGGCAGATCACGAGGTCAGGAGATCGAGACCATCCTGGCTAACACGGTGAAACCCTGTCTCCACTAAAAATACAAAAAAAAAAAATTAGCCAGGTGTGGTAGTGGGCGCCTGTAGTCCCAGCTACTCGGGAGGCTGAGGCAGGAGAATGGCGTGAACCCGGCAGGCGGAGCTTGCAGTGGGCTGAGGTCGCACCAGTGCACTCCAGCCTGGGCGACGGCGAGACTGTGTCTCAAAAAATATATATAAATAATAATAAAAAAGTGCTCGCTTCGGCAGCACATATACTAAAAATTGGAACGATACAGAGAAGATTAGCATGGCCCCTGCACAAGGATGACACGCAAATTCGTGAAGCGTTCCATATTTTTATGAGAACACTTGGACACAGGAAGGGGAACATCACACACTGGGGCCTGTTGTGGGGTGGGGGGAGTGGGGAGGGAAAGCATTAGGAGATATACCCAACATAAATGACGAGTTAATGGGTGCAGCACACCAACATGGCACATGTATACATATGTAACAAACATGCAGTGCACATGTACCCTAGAACTTAAAGTATAATAAAAATTTAATAAAAAATATAAAAATAATGGTCGGGCGCAGTGGCTCATGCCTGTAATCCCAGCACTTTGGGAGGCCGAGGCGGGAGGATCACCTGAGGTCGGGAGTTCCAGACCAGCCTGACTAATACGGAGAAACCCCGTCTCTACTAAAAACACAAAATTAGCCGGGCGTGGTGGCACATGCCTGTAATCTCAGCTACTCAGGAGGCTGAGGCAGGAGAATCGCTTGAACCCGGGAGGCGGAGGTTGCAGTGAGCCGAGATCGCGCCATTGCACTCCAGCCTGGGCAACAAAAGCGAAACATTGTCTCAAAAAATAAATAAATAATAAAAATTAAAATTAAAATAAAGCCAGGCACAGTGTCTCACACGTGCAACCCCAGCACTTTCGGAGGCCAAGGCAAGAATTGCCTGAAGCCAGGAGTTCAAGACCAGCCTGGGCAACAGAGACCCCCATCTCTACAAAAAAAGTAATAAAGTCAAGTGAGCTACTTGGGAGGCTGAGGAGGGAGGATTGCTTGAGCCCAGGAATTCAAGGCTGCAGTGAGCTATGATCACACTACTGAACTCCAGCCTGAGTGACAGAGAAAGACCTTGTCTCTTAAAAAAAAAGGCTGGGCATGGTGGCTCATGCCCAGCACTTTGGGAGGCCGAGGCAGGTAGATCACCTGAGGTCAGAAGTTTGAGACCAGCCTGGCCAACATGGCGAAACTAAAAGTACAAAAATTAGCCGGGCATGGTGGCTGGGGTGGCTGGCACCTGTAATCCCAGCTACTCGGGAGGCTGAGGCAGGAGAATCGCTTGAACCCGGGAGGCAGAGATTACAGTGAGCCAAGATCGTGCCATTGCACTCCAGCCTGGGTGACAGAGCAAGACTCTGTCTCAAAAAAAAAAAAAAAAAATAGACTGGGATGGGCCACATCTAGTGCCCTTAAAAGGAGAGGTCATGTAGACCGGGCATGGTGGCTCACGCCTGTAATCTCAGCACTTTGGGAGGCCAAGGCTGGTGGAACACGAGGTCAGGAGATAGCGACCATCCAGGCCAACATGGTGAAAACCCATCTCTACTAAAAATACAAAAATTAGCTGAGCATGGTGGCACATGCCTGTAATCCCAGCTACTCAAGAGGCTGACACAGGAGAATCACTTGAACCAGGGAGTTGGAGGTTGCAGTGAGCCGAGATCGTGCCACTGCGCTCCAGCCTGGAGACAGAGCAAGACTCTGTCTCAAAAAAAAAAAAAAAAAAAAAAAAAAATGGAGAGGTATGTCTTTTCCCTTCCCTCTTCCTGCTAGCTGGGAAGTAGACATGATGAAGAATCATTTGCTGAGAACTGCAGTGCAACAAAATAGAGCCTGAGTTCCTGGCATTAAAGTTCAGCATTCCATCCCTGGACAACCTACATCCCTAGACTTTTTTCAGGTAATATAAAAACCTGTTTATTTTTACTGATTGCTGGGTTCAATTCTAAATGGTCATTTAGAAATATGGAGAAAAATAGCAAAACAAACAGCCAAAGTAGACTTAAGAAGGAGAAAACCTGAATGTATCATCATAGAGGGAATAAAAGCAAGTATTATTAAGCCATCGATTATTAAGCTATTATCTCTCAGCTTCAAACACACCATTTTGTCTTCTGCGATGCTGGGGCTGAAACTCTGCAGACTGGATTTCTTATGCCATCTGGTTACCAATTAGACTTCCTACAGGGGATTCTAGAGGAAGACTAGAATGATGAAAGAGGAAGAAGGGCTTGCTCCTTTTTGCTTCTTTTTCCTGTCAGTGTCACTACAGCAATGGTTCTTCACCCTGGCAGTGGCACTTGGTTCCAGTTTGCAGTTTGTCCACACTACCACAGTCAATCTCATTGTCACTCAAATACCAGCACCAGTCAGCCAGAATTTCTCTCTGAAAAATCTATTCCTGGCCAGGCACGGTGGCTCATGCCTGTAATCCCAGCACTTTGGGAGGCCGAGGAGGGCTAATCATGAGGTCAAGAGATCGAGAGCAGCCTGGCCAACATGGCGAAACCCCGTCTCTACTAAAAATACAAAAATTAGCCAGTCATGTTGGCGGGCACCTGTAATCCCAGCTACTCAAGAGGCTGAGGCAGGAGAATTGCTTGAACCTGGAGGCGGAGGTTGCAGTGAGCTGAGATCGTGCCACTGCACTCCAGCCTGGTGACAGAGCGAGACTCCGTCTCAAAGAAACCAAAAAGTCTATTCCCAGCTCTGTGAGGTTCATTCTGAGTTCAAGGCTCCAGTATCAGCCAAGAAAGGGCTCCTCCCTAAGTTAAATTCCACATCTTTGGACTCTCTCCAAGCTTAAAATTTGAATAATCCTAATGCTTTCCCTTTTTCACCACCAGCCATAGAGATGGTCGCTGCAGCTTGCAGTTACTACCTCTGTAATATGTCAGTATCCCCTCTTTGCCCTTCCAGTTATCCGGTACGTGTTTTTAAATACTTTCTATTAGATCTCCTTGTTATAAGTAGGTTTCTCCTGTCTCCTGACTAGAAAGAATTGGTACCAGGACTGGTCCATAAAAAAGACTCTCAAAGAGGGTATTTGTGGTTTGGTTTGAATTTAAATGCACTGCTGAGTTTTTTGCCAGTGGGAAGTGGCATGCTAGGAATTCATGGTGTGAAATACCACATAATTAATCAAATTATCAATGACACACTTAATGAAGTAAGTGCTTTGGGGGATCAAGTGGCTGCTGCACTTGGCCATTATTGCAGTAATGATGACTACAAGGACTTGGAATGGTTGCAGCGAAGTACACAAGAGCACCTATGGAATGAAGATAACAAGTTCAGGTCTCTAAACTTTCAACTCAAGACGTGCTCATAAGACCAGAGAGCTTATCTGATTGCCCTAAAACAATCTTATTTTGTATAGCCTCAGGACCAACTGACAGAAAATTTAACCATGCCCAGCCAGACAAAATTTTACATCAGCTATTCCAAATGTGTTCCAAGAACTAAAAGAAACAGTCTAAAGAACTGAAAGAAAGATAATGATGTTTCACCAAACATAGAATAAGCATTAAAGAGAAATTGCAAAAAGAACCAAATAGAAATTTCCAGGTTGAGGCTGGGTGTGGTGGCTCACGCCTGTAATTCCAGCACTTTGGGAGGCCGAGGTGGGCAGATCATCTGAGGTCAGGAGTTCAAGACCAGCCTGGCCAACATGGCAAAACCCCATCTCTACTAAAAATACAAAAATTAGCCAGGTATGGTGGCAGGCACCTATAATCTCAGTTACTTAGGAAGCTGAGGTAAGAGAATCGAACCTGGGACGCAGAGGTTGCAATGAGCCAAGATCGCGCCAGTGCACTCCAGCTTGGGTGACAAGAGCGAGATTCTATTTCAAAAAAAAAAAGAAAAGAAATTTCCAGGTTGAAAATTGCAATAACTAAAATAATTCACTGGAGGGGCTCAACATCAGATTTTAAGCTGGCAGAAGAGAGAATTGGTTAATGAGAAGCTATATCAATTGAGATTATCCAGTCTGATGAATAGAAAGATAAAAGAATGAAGAAAGATGAGAGTCTCAGAGACCTGTGGAACACCATTAAGGATACAAACATTCACATTTGAAGTCTCGGAAGGAGAGAGAGAAATGGGCAGAAAGAATACTAGAAGAAATAATAGTTAAAACTTCCTAAATTTGATGAAAAACATTAACGTGCACACCTAAGAAGATAAACCAACTCAAGCAGGATACATTCAAAGAGGTCCACACCTATATTCCATTATAATCAAAAAGTCAAAAACCAAACACAAAGGGAAACTCATGAAAGCAGCAATAAAGAAGTGACTCATCATGTACAAGGGATCCTCAATAATATTTAAAGCTGGTTTATCATCAGAAATGATGGAGGCCAGAAAGCAATGAATGGGATGATGTATTCAAAATGCTGAAAGAAACAGAATGCCAAACAAGAATTCTATATCCTGCAAGGCCGAGCGCAGCGGCTCACGCCTGTAATCCCAGCACTTTGGGAGGCCGAGGCGGGCTGATCACGAGGTCAGGAGATTGAGACCATCCTGGCTAACACAGTGAAACCCCGTCTCTACTAAAAAAAAATACAAAAATTAGCCAGGCGTAGTGGCGGGCGCCTGTAGTCCCAGCTACTTGGGAGGCTGAGGCAGGAGAATGGCGTGAACCCGGGAGGCGGAGCTTGCAGTGAGCCGAGATCCCGCCACTGCACTATAGCCTGGGTGACAAAGAAAGACTCCATCTCAAAAAAAAAAAAAAAAAAAAGAAAAGAATTCTATATCCTGCAAACCTGTATTTCAAACATGAAAATAATAAAGACATTCCTACTCAAACAAACAAAAACTAAATTTGTCACTAACAGATACTGTCTTAGTCCATTCCTGCTGCTATAATGAAATGCCTTAGACTTAGTAACTTAATACACAGCAGAAATTTGTTGCTTGCAGTTCTGGAGGCTAGGAATTCCACGATCAAGATGCCAGCCAGCAGATCTAGTCTCTGCTGAGAGCCCATTGTCATGGACGTACTTCCTGTGTGTTCTCACTTAGTGGAAGTGGCAAAAATGGTCACTTATGACTCTTCTAAGGGCATTAATCCCATTCATGAGGGTGAAATCCTCATGACTTAATCACTTCCCAAAAGGCCCCACAATTTAGTGATGGGCAGTTAAGATTTCAACATACAACTTTGGGGAAACCATCATTTGAAATTGTTCTGCCCTCAAGGCCCTGGCATTCTGGGCCTGTGATAGGCAGGGTACCTGAAGACCACTGAAATGTCTAGGATCAATCGTCCACTGTTTTGATGAATGGCACCTGGCTTCCTCTAAGTCATACTAATTTTCTTATCACATGGTTGCTTTGGCCATATCCTTGGTGTTGTCTCCTAAACATACTTTTTCATTTTTATAACTTGGCCAGGCTGAGAATTTCCCAAATCTTTAACTTCTGCTTCCTTTTTTATTACAAATTCCATCTTTAGGACAAATGGTGCACTCTTGTAATCCCGGGTACTTGGGAAGCTAGGGCGGGAAAATTGCTTGAGCTCAGGAGTTCAAGACCAGACTGGACAACACAGCAAGACCCCATTTCTTAAAAAAATAGCCAGGTATGGTGGTATGCACCTGTGGTCCCAGCTACTCAGGAGGACAAGGCTGTAAGATTGCTTGATCTCAGGAGTTTGAGGCTGCAGTCACTTATGATTGCGCCACTGTACTCCAGCCTGGGTAACAGCAAGACTCCGTCTCAAAAGAAAAAAAAAAAAAGGGCCAGGCACAGTGGCTTATGCCTGTAATCCCCGCACTTTGGGAGGCCGAGGCAGGTGGATCATGAGGTCAAGAGATCAAGACCATCCTGGCTAACACGGTGAAGCCCTGTCTCTACTAAAAAACACAAAAAATTAGCCGGGCTTGGTGGCAGGCGCCTGTAGTCCCAGCTATTCAGGAGACTGAGAAGGGGAATAGCGTGAACCCGGGAGGCGGAGCTTGCAGTGAGCCGAGATCGCACCACTGCATGCCAGCCTGGGTGACAGAGTGAGACTCTGTCTCAGAAAAAAAAAAAAAAAAGAAAAAAAGAATTAGGTGCAGTGGTTCATGCCCGTAATCCGAGCACTTTGGGAGGCCGACACGGGCAGATCACTTGAGGCCGGTAGTTTGAGACCAGCCTGGCCAACATGGTGAAACCCTATCTCTACAAAAACTACAAATATGAGCCCAGCGTGGTGGCACATGCCTTTTGTCCCAGCTCCTTGGGAGGCTGAGGTGAGAGGATCACTTGAGCCTAGGAAGTGGAGGTTGCAGTGAGCCAAGATGGTGCCACTGCACTCCAGCCTGGGTGATAGACTTTCTCAAAACAAACAAACAAAAAAAAAAGATTACAAAAGCGAGGCCAAACCAAACCCAAAATTAGTAGAAGAAAAAAAAATAAAGACCAGAGCAGAAATAAATGAAATTGAAATGAAGAAAACAATACCAAAGATCAATGGAAACAAAAGTTGTTTGGGAAAGTTAAAAAAAAAATTGACAAACCTTTAGCCAGACTAAGAAAAAAGAAGGAAAATCCAAATAAATAAAATCAGACATGAAAAAGGAGAAATTAGAATTAATAGTGCAGAAATTCAAAGGATGATTAGGGGCTACCATGAGCAACTACATGCCAGTAAATTGGAAAACCTAGAAGAAATGGATAAATTTCTAGACACATCCAACCTACCAAGACTGAACCATGAAGAAATACAAAATCTGAACAGACCAATAACAAGTAATGAGATCAAAGCCATAATAAAAAAGTCTCCCTACAAAGAAAAGTCCAGGACCCAATGGCTTTATTTATGAATTTTACCAAACATTTACAGAAGAACTAATACCAATCCTACTCAAACTATTCCAACAAATAAAGTCAGAGGGAATATTTCCAAACTCATTCTATTAAGTTGGTGCAAAAGTAATTGCAGTTTTAGACCCTGAATTTTAAATCATTGTAACTAGGCTCAAATACATCTTTATTAATCAAAATAGGAACCATTACAATCAACACATTTTGCCAATGAGAAATAAGTTTGTTTATTCCCGTAGTGTAAAAATCCATGTTTTGGTATTTGACAAACTCGTGGAAACCATTTTCTGTGTCCTACTGGTTGTGGAAGTATTTTCCCTGCAAAAAGTTGTTGAGATGCTTGCAGAAGTGATAGTCAGTTGGCGAGAGGCCAGGTGAATATGGCAGATGAGGCAAAACTTCGTAGCCCAGTTCATTCAAATTTTGAAGTGGTGGGGTGAGACGTGCAGTGAGGCATTGTCATGGAGAATTGCGTCCTTTCTGTTGACCAATGCCAACTGCAGGCATTGCATTCTCAGAGCAACTCATTGATTTGCTAAGCATTCTTCTCAGATGTAATGGTTTTGCTGGGATTCAAAAAGCTGTAGTGGATCAGACCAGCAGTAGACCACCAAACAGTGACCATGACCTTTTTTTTTGGTGCAAGTTTGGCTTTAGGAAGTGCTTTGGAGCTTCTTGTCAGTCCAACCACTGAGCTGGTTGTTGCCAGTTGTCATATAAAATCCACTTTTAATCACACATCACAATCCAATTGAGAAATGATTCATTGTTGTTGCGTAGAATAAGAAAAGACAACACTTCAAAACAGTGATTTTTTAGATTTGTGGTCAGCTCATGAGGCACCCACTTACTGAGTTTTTTCACCTTTCCAATTGGCTTCAAATACCAAGTGACCAAAGAATGGTCGATGTCGAATTCTTCAGCAACTTCTCGTGTAGTTGTAAGAGGATCAGCTTCGATGATTGCTCTCAACTGGTCGTTGTTAACTCTCCATGGCTGGCCACTATGCTCCTCATGTTCAGGACTCTCATCTCCTTTGAAAAACTTCTTGAACCACTACTGCACTGTATGTTCATTAGCAGTTCCTGGGCCAAATGCGTTGTTGATGTTACAAGTTGTCTCCACTGCTTTATAACCCATTTTGAACCTGCAAGGTGTCGCAGATAGCCCAGGACAACGAGAGGGACTGCGACATCACGGATGGTGACTACCACGAGGTGGAAATCAACGGGCAAGATCCTGGCCTGCAGGTACCATGTGGCTGTACCATTGCCAAGGCTGGCGAGCTCCAAGAGCAGCTCAGGGCACTGCGCAGCAGGCATGAGGCCCGCGAGACCCAGCACGCTGAGGAGAGGGCCTATACAAGGCCAAAGTCCAGGCACTCACTGCGGAGGTCTCCCTGATAGAGAAGGCCAGCTGCCAGCGCTGGCCCAGCTGGAGAAGTTGCTGAAAGTGAGCAACATTGCCGGTGAGACGCAGGGTCAGCCTGAGTGTGGCCCAGGATGAGCTGGTGATCTTCAGTGAGGAGCTGGCCAACCCCTACCATCACATATGCATGTGAAACAACTGGAGGCCCAGCTCTGTCATGGGGGACTACTACCTGAGGGCCAGGGCGGGGCCAGCTGCACCAGCCCCACGGGCAACTCCTCCTTCCTCCTACCCAAGGCGCTGCTGGCTGCAGAGGCAGGCCAAGCACACAGCGAGACCAGGGACATCAGCCCTTCATGTAGCTCCTCGCTGCCATCGCCCCTGGGTGACCCATGCTGGGAACCCATGAATATCTACCACCTGATTCGTATCATCTGCCACCAGATCAAGCACCTGCAGGCAGCTGTGAACCACATAATGGAGCTGTTGTGGCGGCGCATCACCTTGCAAGAGCTGGGCTCAACCACGGACAAGTTCAAGGAGGCCCTCATGGAAGAGATCCTCAAGTTGAAGTCGCTGCTCAGCACCAAGTGAGAGCAGCTCACCACGCTGCGCACTGTGCTGCAGGCCAGCCAGCAGGCAGCCAAGATGGCCCTCTCCAAGCTGAAGGGCAAGTATGAGAAGGAGAAGACCATGGTTACCAAGACCAGGATGAAGCTCTGCAATGAGCTCCAGGTGCTCACCTCTGAGGAGGACGCAGCCACCTTCTCCTCACTGTGCGCCAGTTTGCCACCAGGTGAAATGAGTACATCACAGCTGGAGGAGATGCAGCAGCAGCTGTCAGCTGCAGAGGATGAGAAGGCACTGAACTCACTGCTGCGCATGGTCATCCTGCAGAAGCTGGCACTGACCCAGTGGCTGGAGCTGCTCAAGCTGGACCACACAGACCTGGTGTGACCCCACCAAAGCTGCCCCCAAGGCCAAGCTGGCCACCCCAAGCTTATGTTATGCCTGCGCCTGCGCCAGTGACAGGGCCAAGGGCACTGGGCTGACCAACCAGGTGTTCCACATTATAGGTGTAAGCCACCGTGCCTGGCCCATTCCCCGAGTTTCTAATGGGAGGGAAAAAAAGCTTTAATGTTGGCCAGAGTGATGGCTCACGCCTGTAATCCCAACACTTTGTAAGGCCGAGGCAGGTGGATGGCTTGAGCTCAGGAGTTGGAGAACAGCCTGGGCAACATAGCGAGACTGAGACCATATCTCTACAAAAAAGTAGCAGGACATGGTGGCATGCTTCTTGGGAGGCTTCTTGGTCCTGTGGTCCCAGCTTTTTGAGAGGCTGAGGTGGGAGGATCACTTGAGCCCTGAAAATCAAGATTGCAGTGAGTCATCATCATGCCACTGCACTCAGCCTGGGCAATAGAGTAAAAAAAAAGCTTTAATGTTGAGCATGTCGAAAGCTGCTGCGTGGAAAGGCCTCTGTACAGGCTAAAGATCCTTCCCTGGCTGCCAGGCTTGCGAAAAGCCCTCTAGAAATGCCCACCACGGGGCTCTTCATTATAATGTTCTTTTTTTATCTGATCAACCTGTGCACTTTTGGTATTTTGATACTATATTTGCTTCCTTAATTCCTCATGCACTGACAGTCTCAGATGCTGTGGTCCATGCTCATGGGCCTGTTGCTGCCTGCCCAGCTCCCTCTGTGTTGGTCTGGTGTCAGCACTAGGCAGAGCTGTGTGCTCTGTAGCATGTAGCTCTAGACTGTGGAGATTAGGGCTTTGACCAGAGAATTCACCAGAGAAGGCATCTAGGCCTGAGTTTTTCTTTGTGCAAAATTTTTGTATTACAAATTCAATTTCTTGTTATAGGTCTATTCAGATTTTCTATTTATTTTTTATTTTTAATTTTACTTATTATTATTTCGAGGTGGCGTCTCACTCTGCTGCCCAGGATGGAGTGCAATGGCGCAGTCTTGGCTCACTGCAACCTCCACCTCCCAGG
This sequence comes from Hylobates moloch, assembly GCF_009828535.3. Classification (NCBI taxonomy): domain Eukaryota; kingdom Metazoa; phylum Chordata; class Mammalia; order Primates; family Hylobatidae; genus Hylobates; species Hylobates moloch. Next base: position 41,358,970 of record NW_026652276.1, on the reverse strand, counting down.
TTCAAGCAATTCTCCTGCCTCAGCCTCCCAACTAGCTGGGATTACAGGCATGTGCAATAACACCATTCTAATTTTTGTATTTTTAGTAGAGACTGGCTGGTCTTGAACTCTTGACCTCAGGTGATCCACCTGCCTCGGCCTCCCAAAGTGCTGGAACTACAGGCGTGAGCCACCGCACCCAGCCTTTATTTATTTATTTATTTATTTTGAGACAAAGTCTCACTCTGTCACCCAGGCTGGAGTGCAGTAGTGCAATCTTGGCTCACTGCAACTTACACCTCCCGGGTTCAAGCAATTCTTGTGTCTCAGCCTCCCGCGTAGCTGGAATTACAGGTGTGTGCCACCACGCCTGACTAATTTGTTGTATTTTTAGTAAAGACGGGGTTTCGCCATGTTGGCCAGGCTGGTCTCAAATTCCTGACCTCATGTGATCAGCCCACCTCAGCCTCCCAAAGGTGGGATTACAGATGTAAGCCACCATGCCCAGCCAGATTTCTTATTTATTTTTGAATCAATGATTGATGAGAAGCAACTGGCACTGGGTCAGAATTATAAATGAAAAAAAAATTTTTTTTTTTTTGGAGACAGACTCTTGCTCTGTTGCCCAGGCTGGAGTATAGTGGGACGATCTCAGCTCACTGCAGCCTCCGCCTCCTGGGTTCAAGCTATTCTCGTGCCTCAGCCTCGCAAGGAGCTGGGACTATAGGCGCCTGCCACCACGCCCGGCTAATAGGGTTTCACCATGTTGCCCAGGCTGGTCTTGAACTCCTGAGCTCAGGCATTCCATCCACCTCAGTCTCCCAAAGTGCTAGGATTATAGGTGTGAGCCACCGTGCCTGGCCACGATGAACATATTTTTTGATTCAGCAGTTCCAATCCCAAGAACTTATTTCAGTTATATGTTGCTATATGCTAAAGTTCAGTGGCACAAAACAATAACCATGTTATTATGCTCACAGATTCTGTGGTTCAATAAGGGAAGTAACTCAAATGACAGAGGCTTGGAGTCATTAGCATCTGACTTGAGATGACTTGAAGATCAGGGCTTTCCAAAGGTTACTTACATGTAGTCTTTCTGTGTGACAGGCTTCTCACAGCATGGTGACTGGATTCCAAAAGGTAGCCCTCCAACAGGGAGTTGCCAGAGAGCAGGTGTTCTGTGAAGACCAGATGGAAGTTGCATGACCTTTTATGACCTAGAATGATGTCTCCCATAGTCCATTATTTGAAGCAGTTACTAGTTCCAAAGAGCATGTGAAGTGGGAGATATTGTTGTGGACGTTTCTGGAAAATACAATCTGTCAGACTTTTTACACAAATACTTGTATTTGTTAAGTGTAAAAAGGGAGGCAGAACAATAATTACAGCAGTCTCATTCACAGAGTTTTACAATGTGTACATATGGGCAGGTGCAAATGCATAGAGAGAGAACCAGAAAGTAATGGGATTTTCTTTTTTCTTTTTTGAGACCGAGTTTTGCTCTTGTTGCCCAGGCTAGAGTGCAATGGTGCGATCTCAGCTCACTGCAACCTCTGCCTCCTGGGTTCAAGCAAGGGAAGAAAGAAAGAGAAGGAGGGAGGGAGAGAAGGAAGGAAGGAAGGAAAAAAGAAAGGGAGGAGATGAAAGAGAAAGAAAAGAAAGAAAGAAAGAAAAGAAAGAAAGAAAGAAAGAAAGAAAGAAAGAAAGAAAGAAAGAAAGAAAGAAAGAAAGAAAAAGGGAAAGAAAGAAGAGAAAAGAAAACAGAAAAGAAAGGAAAGGAAAAGGAGTGAGGAAACGTATGGGCATTGTGGAGATGTTCTTTCTTCTTTTTAATCAGCCATATGCTAAGAAAATGTTGTAACTGAATATTATTTGCGGTGGTGGCTACATGTTCATCTGTCAAAATATTGTACCATGCGCTTAAGATGGGTAAACTTAATGTATGTAAATTACACCTAAAGAAGGCTGATTTTAAAATTATCAAAATATCAACGTTGAAAACATCAGTTCTCAAGAAATAATATAAGCTACGGATACTTTCAAATTCCCAAGAAAAGAAAAATTTAAGGCAACATGTATATAAGTATGAATCTACACAATGCCATTAATTAAGGTCCAGGGATTAGAAACACAGGGGTTTGACCCAGGGAGGTGGTGAGTTAGGGAGGAAAAAAAAAAAAAGGAACACAGGGGTTTTCAGAGAGATGTGAGACACACAAGGAGAAATCTTCTAGAAACTAAAATCCAAAGTGCTTATGGCCGGGGGTGGGTGAGCTTGGAAAAAAAAATGCTCTATGAAGGCGATGTAGTGGAAGTTATTCCATGGTTGGCATTTGCCAAATTTATAAACCTAGCAAGTAGAGTGAAGAAGATTCACAAGATTCAAGAAAATAAAGCTTATGGTGGGATGTAGATTTACGAATGTCTTAGTTGCCAATTGACATACAAAAGGAAAAACCAGAGTCTTGCTATTTAGGATAGACCACCAAGTTTTTGTTTTTAGAGATGGGTTCCCACTATGTTACCTAAGCTGGACTCCAATTCTTGGGCTCACGCGATCCTCCTGAGTAGCTAGGACTATAGGTGCAAGTCACTGTACTCGGCAAGAGTGAGTCTGGGGTCAAAAGCTTACAGCACCCGGTAGGAATCCCACCCAAGGACTAACCAGGCCTGAGCTTGCTTAGCTTCTGAGTTCAGGTGCATTCAGGGTGGTAGGGCTGTAGACTGGTTTTGATTTGGTTGGTCTTTGTTAACAAAGCCCAAGGGACCCTTTTTATGCTCACTTTTCTTCCTTCAGTATTGTATGCCTGGGAATTCTGCTTCTAGCTATGGCAGGATCACTTATTCCAACAAACCCTCTCACTAAAAATAACTAGAAAACCTGGACAAAATGTAAAATACTTAAAAAACCCCAAGCAGTTACCAAGGCAGTGATGACTTGACGGGCTAAGATCCCTGAGAAAGGAAAAGGGCGGTCCAAAGGGGTCAACTCTTCAAAGTATTGGGAGAATTTACAAATGACAGCTGAGAGCTGACTGGCAATAAATTGGAGGTTTGCAGTTCCCATGACTTCCTCTTTGGGTTCAGTAATTTGGTAGAAAAGCTCACAGGACTCAGGAAAGCAGTTTACTTCTGCTTATTATAAAGGATACAACTCAAGAACAGCCAGGTGGAAGAGCTGCCTAGGGCAAGGTACAAGGGAGGTGCATGGGCTTCCAGGCCAACTCCAGATTTCACCATGTTGCCCAGTCAGGTCTTGAACTCCTGGACTCAAGCAATCTGCCTGCCTTGGCATCCCAAAGTATTGAGATTACAGGTGTGAGCCACTACCCGCAGGTGAATTGCTTGAGCCCATGAATTCAAGTCCCAAGTAGCTGGGACTACAGAAGCATGCCACCACACTTGACTATTTTTTAACTTTTTGCAGACAAGATCTTCCTATATTGCCCAATCTGGTTTCGAACTCCTGGGCTCAAGCAATGTTTTGGGTTCCCAAAGTGTTGGGATTACAGGCATGAGCCACTGCATCTGGGCAGTGAACTTTTTTTTGGAGATGGGGTCTCACTGTGTCACCCAGGCTGGAATGCAGTAGCATGGTCCCAGCTCACTGCAACCTCCGCCTCCCAGGCTCAAGCGATCGTCCCACCTCAGCGCCACCAAGTAGCTGAGACTAGAAGTGCATGCCACCACACCCAGCTAATTTTTCTTTTTTCTTTTTTTTTTTTTTGAGACGGAGTTTTGCTCGTTGCCCAGGCTGGAGTGCAACGGCACGATCTCAGCTCACTGCAACCTCCACCACCTAGGTTCAAGCAATTCTCCTGCCTCAGCCTGCCGAGTAGCTGGGATTACAGGCATGCGCCACCACGCCTGGCTAGTATTTTTTGTAGTTTTAGTAGAGACGGGGTTTCGCCATGTTGCCCAGGCTGGTCTTGAACTCCTGGACTTAAGCAATCAGTCTGCCTTGGCCTCCCAAAGCGCTGGAATTACAGGAAAGAGCCACTGCACCCCACCCCAGTAAAAACTCTTACAAGTAGGGGTCGGGGGAAGCAAAGGATGTAGAGTTGACAACGGAAGGTATTGCAATTTTAAGTAATGCAGTCAGAGGATACTTCACTGAAATAAATGAACTCTTGAATGACGGGAGGGGAATGTAGGTATCTAAGAGGATGGACTATACTTGGTGAGGCTACAGCGCTGCATGTGGGGGAAAAGTAGTCACGTGGTCAGGAAAGTGGAGTGGCACAGGTGATATTGTAGACCTTTTTAAAGGTGACTGTAAATGCTTTGGTAAAACTGACATGGAAGTCATCGGAGGATTTTTTTTTTTTCCATTTTCTCCCCAAAAGCAGGATCTGAAGCCATTGAAGATTTTTCTTCCCCTTCTGTTTTTCTTTCAATAGTTTTGGGGGAACAGGTAGTTTTTGGTTACATAGGTGTTATTTAGTGGTAATTTCTGAAATTTTGGTGCACCCCGTCATTCAAGCAGTGTACACTGTACCCAGTGTGTAGTCTTTTATCCCTCACCTCCCTCCCACCCTTCCCCAAGTCCATTATATTATTCTTATGCCTTTCCGTCCTCATAGCTTAGCTCCCACTTACAAATGAAAACATACAATATTTGGTTCTCCATTCCTGAGTTACTTTACTTAGAATTAATGGTCTGCAGCTCCATCCAGGTTACTGTGAATACCATATTTTGTTCCTTTTTATGGCTGAGTAGCATTCCCTGGTGTATACATACCTTTTTTTGTGACACAGCCCTCAGGTCCTGAGAACATGTGCCTGATATACCACATTTTCTTTATCCACTCATTGGTTGATGGGCATTTAGGCTGGTTCCGTATTTTTGCAATTGCAAATCATGCTGCTGTACACATCTTTTTCATATAATGACTTCCTCTGGGTAGATACCCAGTAGTCAGATTGCTGGATGAAATGACTGGAGATTTTGACATGAATGATAAAATAGTTTTAATAGGCTTACTCTGGCTGCTATATGTTAATAGATTGGGGGTAGGGTGGGTGAACTGATTGCCTTGATGGCCCAAATTCTCCACCTCTTTTGCCCTACAATCTTGCAGTATCATGATTCTGGATGGAGCTGTGACTTCTCTAACAAATGGGATGTCAGCAAATTTGCTCTGGACACCATTCCTGAGGAACAAGCCTCAAAGCCTGGAACTAACTGCCTACCTTTTAAACCTAAGAAAATACAGGCCCTTAAGGTTTGGTTTGTCAATCCAATCTAACACATTTTAGTCATACACGTAACTAATGTACTTTTGATTCTCATTGGTACAAATGATTACCCACACCACCACTTACAATGGCAATTTACATAACACAAAATTTAGGATTCAAGCCAGGTGCCATGGCTGAGGCTTGTAATCCCAGCATCTGGGAAGACGAAGCGGGTGGATCACTTAGACCAGGAGTTCGAGACTGGCCTGGCCAACATGGTGAAATCCGGTCTCTACTAAAAAAACACAAAAACCAGCCAGTCATGGTGGCTGACACCTGTAATCCTGGCTACTCAGGAGGCTGAGGCTCAAGAATTGCTTGAATCCGGGAGGCAGATGTTACAGTGATCACGACACTGCACTCCAGCCTGAGCAGTAGAGCGAGACTCCATCTGCTTACAATCTCTGAGGTCTAATTGCATTTTTTTTTTTGTTTCGAGACAGTCTCATTCTATTACCCAGGCTGGAGTGCAGTGGTGCCATCTGGACTCACTGCAAACTCCGCCTCCCGGGTTCACGCTATTCTCGAGCTTCAGCATCCCCAAGTAGCTGGCATTACAGGTGCTTGCCACCACGCCCGGCTAATTTTTTTTTTAGTAGAGATGGGGCTTCACCATGTTGGTCTTGAACTCCTGGCCTCAAACGATCTGCCCACCTCAGCCTACCGAAGTGCTAGAATTATAGTCGTGAGCCATCGCACCTGGCCAGCATTTAAAAATTTCTGAAAGAAAGGAAAGGTAGGAAGGAGAGAGAGACAGACAGAAAGAATCCGCTGAGAGAAAAAGAAAGAGACAGAGAGAGAAAAGAGAGAGAGAGAGAAGAAAGCCCCCCAAACCCAAAAAACAACTGTGGAAAGATCTAAGCCTCAGGATCCCAAATGGATCAAACATAGATGAAACCAGACAAAAATTTGCTGTATTACACACACTCACACTTGATAAATTCACAGACTAGGCTGCAAAGGAATGAAAGCTCCACCACAGTGTGATTCTGCAAACGACTTCAGATCCTGTGCAACAATTAACAACAAACCGCAATACTAAATTTGAGTAGGAATAAGACGGAACTCTTCTCGGCTAATCTTAAGTTTTGTGTGTCCCATAATCTGTTTTCATTACATTTAACTTAGGGGGCAGTAAGTCTCAATCTTGACAATCCCTAAAATGGAAATGAAGCTAAATTTTCCCAAAGACTTGAGGAAGTCTCCAAAAACAGAAATCTATGTCCATTCTTTAATAGACGTAGAAAGAAGAATGGTACTTAGAACAAACTGTACAGATACATATCAACTTCATAAGCACAAAAAATTTATTCTAAATAAATCACTTTACAATTACTGAAAAAGATGTTCATTACCTTAGCTATGTACTTAACGAATCAAATTACCCAAACAAAATAAACATGGCAATATAAAAATGTTAGGAATTTACAAAGCTGTACAAATTAACTTAAAATTTAAAAATTAGACTGATACAGTCTATAAGATCTCTTCGAGAGAGCTGTCCAATTATAGATCTATACACTTTTCTTCAGAAGGTCAAAGAAAGGATGCTTTAAGGCTTCTTTGAGAGTAATTCTTTTGGCTGGATCATACTCCAACATTTTCTGAATGAGGTCAAAGAGACGCTCATGTTCAACATCTTGAGAAAGCATAAATTCCTGGAAGAAAAAAATTCATTCAACAGCCTTTTCCACTACCATTTACTATACTATATAACAGTATAGTAAACCATATATATATATATATATATATATATATATATATATATATATAAAACCACCATAAAAACAGAAAAGAGGACAGGCACGGTCGCTCATGCCTATAATCCCAGCACTCTGGGAGGCCAAGGCAGGTGGATCACTTGAGGCCAGGAGTTCAAGACCAGCCGGGCCAACATAGTAAAACTTGTCTTTACTTAAATAAAAAAAAAAAAAAAGCGTGGTGGCGTGCATCTGTGATCCCAGCTACTTGGGAGGCAGAGACTCGCTTGAGCCCAGGATGCAGAGGTTGCAGTGAGCTGGGCCAAGATCGTGCTACTCTACTCCAGCCTGGGCAACAAAGCGAGGCTCGGTCTCAAAAGACAAAACAGAAGAAACTCAAAGTTTTGACTATTTGAGCAATGTCTGAAAGGCTTACCTTCAGAGGTTTACAACGCCTTGAAACATATCTGCCGGCAGAACTGTGTTCATCCCAGTCTAATCGATCGTGGTGAAAATACTTACGTTTCCTAAAAATAAGTCAATATCCATTCATGTTTGTGACTCTGAAAACTTAAAACAGCTAGCAAAGGTATCAATTACTATGCTTTCCCAGATCACTTTTCTAGAGATTTAAATGGCAGCCATGGGATAGAAATGTTACCTGCTTTGCACCAAGGTAGTATACTATTTAACCGAAAAAATATTAGTTTTACTTCATCATTTATAAAGTCCTAATCAGCGCCTGAGACTTGGCAGAGTGAAAATTAAAAAAAAAAATTAAGTTCTGGCTGGGCGCGGTGGCTCATGCCTGTAATCCCAGCACTTTGGGAGGCCAAGGTGGGCGGATCACAAGGTCAGGAGATCAAGACCATCCTGGCTAACATGATGAAACCTCGTCTCTACTAAAAATACGAAAAAATTAGCTGGGCGTGGTGGCGAGTGCCTGTAGTCCCAGCTACTTGAGAGGCTGAGACAGGAGAATGGCGTGAACCCGGGAGGCGGAGCTTGCAGTGAGATGAGGTCACGCCACTGCACTCCAGCCTGGGCAAAAAAAAAAAAAAAGGCCGGGGCTTCGCTTGTAACCACACTTTGGAGGCCGAGGCGGGGATCAGGGGGAGATTCGAGACCACCTAAAAAAAAGAAAAAAAAATTAAGTTCTAATCAGCAGATGTGATCAAATGATACTAAGGATGTCACTAACTGTTAAAACGTACCTGGTTTTCTGTATCATATGTTTTGGTAGAGGTCCAAGAATCCTTTCCATCATTGCTAAATGCTCCTTACTATCATGTGTCTAGAAATAAAATAAAAACAGACTTGGGGAAGATGACCACCAAAACAGACATAGTTAAAGCTGACAGCAAAAAAACATTAAGGCTTGCAGAACACACTCGCCAATGATTTCCTACATGGACACAGATAATTGCTTATATACTTAAAGGTTTTAAATAAAACAATTATGAAAGAAACATGAATCAGTTTCGTTTTTATTTATGCTTATCTACAATTAATAGTCTATAATGGGGGAAGCAAAAGCATTTATTCAAATAAACAGGCACCTTTCTTGTGCAAAGCAAGGTTGAAATAGATCATTGTCACTTACTGGAAATACGGTAAACCCAAGATAGTATTCAATAAGAATGCATCCTATACTCCAGACATCACATGGTTGGGACCACCCTAGGGCTGCAAAGCAAAGCAAAATGTAAGGAAAAAAAAAATACTCAATGTTTGTTAAGGAAATTAAAAAGTTAGTTAACAGTAATACTTTTTTAAAAAAACATATGTAATGTAGGCTGGGCACAGTGGCTCACACCTGTAATCCCAGCACTTTGGGAGGCCAAGATGGGAGAACTGCTTGAGCTCAGGAGTTCAAGACCAGCCTGGACAACACAGTGAGATCCCATCTCTATTAAAAAATATATATATATCTGAATTGGCTGGGCACGGTGGCTCACGCCACAGGCATAATCCCAGCCCTTTGGGAGGCCGAGGCGGGTAGAACACGAGGTCAGGGGATCGAGACCATCCTGACTACATGGTGAAACCCTGTCTCTACTAAAAATACAGAAACAAAATTAGCCAGGTGTGGTGGCAGGCACCTGGTTAGTCCCAGCTACTCAGGAGGCTGAGGTGAGAGAATGGCATGAACCCGGGAGGCGGAGCTTGCAGTGAGCCGAGATCACGCCACCGCACTCCAGCCTGGGTGACAGAGCGAGACTCCATGTCAAAAAAAAAAAAAAAAAAAAAAGGCCGGGCGCGGTGGCTCACGCCTGTAATCCTAGCACTTTGGGAGGCCGAGGCGGGTGGATCACGAGGTCAGGAGATCGAGACCACGGTGAAACCCCGTCTCTATTAAAAATACAAAAAATTAGCTGGGTGTGGTGGTACACGTCAGTAGTTCCAGCTACTCGGGAGGCTGAGACAGGAGAATGGCGTGAACCCGGGAGACAGAGCTTGCAGTGAGCCATGATCGCGCCACTGCACTCCAGCCTGGGCGACAGAGTGAGACTCCGTCTCAAAAATATATATATATATTTATATATGTATATACACACACACACGCATATACATACACGTATATACATACACACGTATATACATACATGTATATATACACATGTATGTGTCCACACACACATACACACACACACACATATATATATGCAACGTGATGTTTGAGCTGTAAGATCCTAAAGCAATCACTTAATCCAAGGTTAAATACAACATATATGGCCGGGCGCAGTGGCTCATGCGTGTAATCCCAGCACTTTGCAAAGCCAAGGCAGCCAGATTGCTCCAGGTCAGCAGTTTGAGACCAGTCTGCCAACATGGTGAAACCCCATCTCTACCAAAAATATGAAAATTAACCAGGTGTGGTGGTGTCAGAGGTGAAATTTTTGAACGAAAGGCACCGGTGACTGACAATTTCCAGCTGGATGAGAAGTCTCCGAAAAAAAAAGATAAAAAAATAAATTATATATTTAATTGTCTGGAAATATAGGAATAAACAATTTTCTGAGATGGTCCCGGTCTTTGCCCCAGCTGGGTGCATGGCCACTTGGTATTCTACCACCTCCTGTTCCAAGCAATTTCTGCCCATTGGTTATTCGAAATAAAACAATTAGTAGAGATGGGGTTTCACCATGTTAGCCAGGATGGTCTCGATTTCCTGACCATGTGGTCTGCCCGCCTTGGCCTCCCAAAGTGCTGGGATTACAGATGTGAGCCACCGCGCCCCATCTGGCATTAAACAATTACATTAAAAACCCTACCACGTATTATAAATGTGAAAACAATTCCAGAAAGGGTAAGCCACTTGCTCAAATTCCCAGAGCTAATTATCTGGTACAATTGAGAGCTTAAAATCCTTAATGCACTTCATGATACTAATCCCTTAAAGAGAAAATGATAAAGCCCCACAAGTAAGACCTAAAACTGTAAAATAATTTTAAGTCTCAATAAGGAAATACAAAGGTTCTCAAAGGACAATTAATACTCACCTAAAATAACTTCAGGTGCTCTATAATGTCTTGTAGATACCAATGTACTGTGATGTTCATCATCATATGTTGCACTACCAAAATCTACAACTTTAATATCTGGATTTATTAAGGTGCGTTCATCACGTTTCTGAAAATCATAAATGATGGTTAAGAAGGCATAAGCTATTAAGGCATAAGATATTCACTTTATGAATATTTTGGAAGACTTACTATTTTGGGATTATATGCCTCTGTGTAGTCAGACTGCACAAATAAGATGTTTTCAGGCTTTAAGTCTGTGTGAGTCAACTTATTACTGTGCAAAACTGAGAATAAAGAGAAAGTTGCTGTAATCAGAAACCACCAAACCAAACCAAACCACAAAACCCCACAACAGGCCGGGTGCAGTGGCTCACGCCTGTAATCACCTGAGGTCAGGAGTTCGAGACCAGCCTGACCAATATGGTAAAACCCTGTCTCTACTAAAATTACAAAAATTGGCCAGGTGTGGTGGCGTGCGCCTGTAGCTACTTGGGAGGCTGAGGTAGGAGAATCACTTGAACCGGGGAGGCAGAGTTTGCCGTGAGTGAAGACTGCGCCACTGCACTTCGGCCTCAGCAGCAAAGCGAGACTCCGTCTCAAAAAACAAAAAAACCCAACAAAAAACCTGATTCCCTTCCCAAAGAAGAATGGTCAACATTCCAGTCTGCTAGAAAATCACCAGTAACTATAACTCACTACCTCTTATGAAGCTTTCTTTTATGAGATATACCACGCCTTAATTTTTACCCAGCATTCGAAGTTACTATTTTTTTGCATCAGAAAAGTCTAAATCATAGTCTGCAACACAGTATGTTGTTATATGATGGGTATCCTACTTACTAAATGAAATGTACACTGCTGGATCAACAGCCTGTAATCAAATCTCTTCATACCTACTCTTCCTCCCCCTTTATTTTTAATCAAATAAAAATTGTACACACTTAGGATGCACATTTTGATATATTCTGTGGAATGAATAAAACCAGCAAATTACCGAAGATACACCAAGAACTTACAATTCACAGACTTGCATATCTGATACGCCATCTTTCTGATATGATCCAGTCGAAATGGTAGAAAACCATTTTCTTTAATGAAGTCGTAAGTACTAAGTCCCAGTAGTTCAAAAACAATGCAAATGTGACCATGATGCTCAAACCATTCCAACATCTGGACACAGCGGCTACAAACACATGAAAAATAGCCAAGTATAGTTGCTCCTAATTTAAATATACCTGACACTACTTCCCAAATTCTAATCTGATACTTACAAAGTACTGTTGGGGTCTGTTGTATTCAAGTGTTCCAGAACTTGTATTTCCGAGCGAGCAGCTTCACAGTATCTATCCACATTTTTAACTATTTTTACTGCTACGTGTCTACCTCCCCTGTTAGAAAGATGCATGCAAATTTAAGAATGACAGACATGATGCTCAATTCCAGGTATTACTGTCTTCAAACTGTACTACTTCTACTCTGACCCACTGTATTTTTTTTTAATTTATGGTTTAGTATTCAGTTCTGGTTCTATTACATGCTGAATGACACAAATTTTTTTCATCAAACCACCACTCACATGAGTTTTTTGGTATTTCAGCTAAACAACTTCTTCCTATATCGTACCTGTCACTGTCAAACATTATCTCAAATGTTCTTTTAGTCCAGGTTGCCAGAAGAGTTAGGATACAGTGGGGACAGAGTAAAGAGCTCTAGGGCCGGGAGCAGTGGCTGTCATGCCCGTAATCCCAGCACTTTGGGAGGCCGAGGGTAGCAAATCACTTGAGGTCAGAGGTTTGAGACCAGCCTGGCCAACATGGTGAAACCCTATCTCTACCAAAAATATGAAAATCAGCCAGGCACAGTGGTGTGTGCCTGTAATCCCAGCTTCCTGGGAGGCTGAGGCAGGAGAATTACTTGAACTCGGAAGGTGGAGGTTGCAGTGAGCCAAGATTGCACCACTGCACTCCAGCCTGGGTGACAGACAAAGACTCCATCTCAGGGAAAAGAAAAATAAACAAAAAATGAGCTCTAGCTCTCATGTCCTTACCAATCAATAGTAGGAAGCCTCCTCAAAAATGCTTTGCCATTCAGGAAGAGGAAAAACAATAACAACAACAACAACAAACAGGGAAACTAAAAAAAAAAAAAAAAAAGGTAACGGAAAAAATTCTATACTATCTTAAGAAATTTCATGGCTGGAGCCGGGCACTCATGCCTGTAATCCCAGCACTTTGGGAGGCTGAGGTGGGCAGATCACCTGAGGTCAGGAGTTCGAGACCAGCCTGGCCGACAGTCAAACTCTGTCTCTACTAATACAAAAAATAGCTGGGCATGGTGGCGCGTGTCTGTAGTTCCAGCTACTCAGGAGGCTGAGGCAGGAGAATCACCTGAACCCGGGAGTGAGAGGGTGCAGTGAGCTGAGATTGCGCCACTGCACTCCACCCTGGGTGACAGAGCGAGACTCCATCTCGAGAAAAAAAAAAAAAAAAAAAATTTTCAGTCAGTAGTTTGATAAACATACATAATTAAACTTGGGACACCAAGTTATCTCCGGCTATGTTATCAGAATGAATTATGGCACTTTCTAAAAATATAGATTCCTGGGTAACTACTGAAAAGGTCTGGGGTAGGCAAATCTCTGGAGGAGGATCTTAACATAAAACCAAGGCTGAGAACCACTAATATGGTGAGGAAAAAAATATGGCCTAACAACAGTGTCCAGTTGAACAACAAAACAATACTTTCAAAACAATATAGTGTGTTCTCAGCCTAAAATTAGAAACTATACATACTATTAGTAGCTGTTTAAAAAATATGAAGGGGCAAGTACCTCTAACTGGAAGTTTCTTACATCCAAGTAAAAAAGAGTACAAAGATATGTATCTAACTCATGGTCAGACCACTTTCTAAAGCTAAATCAATTACCCATATTGCCAACTTCCCTAAATGTAATCCCAACATGGGAAACTTACGCTTTATGATCGATGCACTCCACAACTTTTCCAAAAGCCCCTTCACCTAAAGTATCAAGAATTTCATCTAAAAGAGAGAAATAAATCTCAGTCATATCAAGAAGTGGAAACAATGTACTTATCACAATAAATGCTATCAATGTAGATTATTCTAGTTGATGCTACAAATTTCCTTATCACTAGGTATTTTATTGGTCAACACCATCAAAAAACATAATTATTAGGTCTAATTTCATTAATTTGATTACTGTTCTGGAAGTTCTGTATAACATTACATTTCTAAAGAAAGCAAAAATACAATCCCCCCCACCAAAAGAAATGGAAAAATAAAACAAAAAAAAAAAAAAAAGAGAAAGAAAAAAAAGATTTCCAAATCCCTGAAAGCTTAATCTATATATAGATTATGTTATCTGAAAAGTTAATAAGTGTTGAAAAATATTCTATACATCTTGCACTTAGTACGTCTCCACTCTGACAGATCAGGTGACCCTCCTCATCATCCTCTACACTCCTGGTTCTTTTCCTTCGGTGACTCTTCTGGAAACGTCAAGTGGGCGGCACCAAGATCATCCAGCCAATCAATATACCCGAGTGAATTCAGGGCAGAATACGAAATTCATTCAGCGGGGAGATATTCAGGCATTCAGATACACGCCAGGCCACAAACGGTTGGCAGGAGCAATTTCAAATTCAGTCCCCAGAAATTCACAGGGCACATAGTTTATGTTAACAGGAGAAAAACATGGCAAGGAACAGATTTTCAGATAAGATACTCAAAGTGGCAAGGCAACAAAACATAATACAATTGTTTTTCTTAAAAAAAAAAAAATGCTTAGTTGTAGCATTCACTGAAACATAATTTTTTAGTTTCTAGTGTTCTAATTTAATGTTGCAAAATCGTAGGATTTAATATTTACTTGTCAAAGTAGATGGTGGCCAAATTAAGATTTCCTAGCTAATCTAAGAAAACAAGTATTATAACAGTAAATAAAATTAAAGTGCTAATTTTGGGGAAAAAAAGATTTGGCATACAAGAATAACACTACAGCATTTTTAATGTCATCTGAGCTGATCTCCAAACTAATATATAACCCAAAACAGTTCAAATCTGTTCTGGTTTGTTTAGTGAAAGAAGGGTTAGAAAACATGACTTGTTAGAACAAAGCAGCATACCTAATCCTAAATTATACAAAAATAAAATGCCTGTTCTACTTTTGTGATTTCAATAGATCAAAACTAGTCAGGTTTCTTGAAGTACCACAAAAAATTAGAATATTTTGAATATTTTGTTTATTTTAGAATATTTTGTAATCATTTTCAACTAGTCTAAATTAAATCAATTAACTCCATCATGTCACTGGAATGTCAATTAGGAGCCAACCAATAATTAAATTATAGAACTAAATGTGTACTTTATTTCCGGAACTTCCTATCCAATGCACAAACACAAAAAATCCTGCAGGTTAAAACTGAGATAATTTCATCTTAAAACTTTCTCAAATAATCAAACACAATAATTCAAGTTTCCCTATTCCACATGGGATATAAAGTTTCCAAAATGTTTTAAAAACGTTCATACCCCATGTGAACGACGATGTGAAGTACTGTGGTGAATCCTGTGTTTGCTTTTATAACTACTTCTTCCACTTCTACCAGAAGACTTGCTACTATGGTTCTGATACCAGCTTTCATGGTCTCTTTGGCGATGTCCAGGTTCACATCCTTGAGTGTAGTCATTTCTGTACTCATCAATGTAGCGTCGACTATGATAATCTTTCTCATTTATAGACCTACTTTCCAAATAATGGCTAGAGAAATAAAAATTATTTTCAATATTTTATGCTAAGACCAAATATCCTCACATTCTCTCAAGACAGCACCTAGACTCCCCCACAACCAGCTTAATTTTACAAACATTACAAACCATCAAAATCTCTCACTGGAGGCCAAGCGCGGTGCCTCACGCCTGTAATCCTAGTACTTTGGGAGGCCAAGGCGGGTGGATCACCTGAGGTCAGGAATTCAAGACAGGCCTGACCAACATGGAGAAACCCCGTCTCTACCAAAAATACAAAAAAAAAAAAAAAAATCTCTCACTGGAAACACAAAGGAATGGTAGTAATCAGGTACTTATTTTAAGTGATACTAGTTTTGTCTAGTAATGTATTGTTATATTCAGATATTTTAAGTATCCTCCTTACCTGTCACACATTTTAGAGTGATTGTATTTGCAGCGCTTGTTCTCCCGGGCACTGCTATGTGATCTCTTCCTTCTTTTATGACTGCTGCTGCTCCTCCATTTTCCATAATCCCAATCCTTGTCATCCCAGTCAGGACAGTAAGTTCTCTTTGAGTGTCTCATCTACATAAAAGGCAAGTTTTTCCTAGTTAAATTGTATCCCACGCTGAGCTGTTTAAAATTCTTATTTACAAAGGTCCCCTCCTGACCTCGTTTTAAAACCAAAATTCAAGAATCATTGTCACCCAATCTGAAATCACTGATAAATCCAATGACTGTGTTGTCCCATATTCAGCAGTTTGATCTGCAGTTTGAACTTTATTCACAGGCACTCTGCCGTAGTCATATCATACCCAGATTTATTGGAAGAATGCAAAAAAAAAAAAAAAATGAGAAAAGTAGAGGGAAGAATCACAATTTACTAATTTTGGTAAATTTTACCCCTGCACAAATATAGCACTATAGAAGTCCAGGTTGTCAGGCCTCTGAGCCCAAGCTAAGCCATCATATCCCCAGTGACCTGCACGTATACATCCAGATGGCCTGAAGCAACTGAAGATCCACAAAAAAAGTAAAAATAGCCTTAACTGATGACATTCTACCACTGTGATTTATTTCTGCCCCAACCTAACTGATCAATGTACTTTGTAATCTCCCCCTCCCTTAGGAAGGTTCTTTATAATCTCCCCTACCCTTAAGAAGGTTCTTTGTAATTCTTCCCACCCTTGAGAATGTACTTTGTGAGATCCACCCCCTGCCCCCAAAACACTGCTCTTAACTCCACCGCCTATCCCAAAACCTGTAAGAACTAACGATAATCCCACCACCCTTTGCTGACTTTTTCGGACTCAGCCCACCTGCACCCGGGTGAAATAAACAGCCATGTTGCTCACACAAAGCCTGTTTAGTGGTCTCTTCACAGACACGTGAAACACACGTCATTCTCCCCGTTTAAACGTGTACCAGAAACTAGTCTCCAACTCAAATGCAATCATACATGTTCCCCACCAACACCGTATTACTGATTACTGCAAACGTAGTAACCAGAGTTGTATTTGAGTTGCTGAATCATCACACAGAATCATCATTATTGAGTATTTCCGTAAACGGACAAATGAAACTACCAAAGACTTTAATCACACACGAAGGCAACGGTGGCATGAGAATATAAAAACAACAAAACATTGTCTTTCCAGTACCACTCCCAAGCACACACGACATAGTTTATCCTAAACGCAATGTTAACACAATCAATCTGGGAATGGTAGGAGCCACCTTCTTTTCAGAAACGCTTCGAGCAAAATCGAAAATCTCTAACCTAACAACTTGAAAAAGACATTATATAGAAATTACTTCATCAACTGCCGTTCTTTCTTACCGGCGGGACCACTCTGTCTTCCGCTACGATTCTTTTTTTTTTTTTTTTTAACGCCAGTCAAATTTAGCGGTAGGGGTTGTATACTAATTTTCGTGACACTAGTAACTATTAAGTTCTGATAACGCACTACCATTGGACCGGCCTGAGTATAATTTTTAAAGCCCTCCAATTGGGTCGGGGGCCGTGGCTTATGCCTGTAATCCCAGCACTTTGGGAGGCCGAAGCAGGAGGGTTGCTTGAGCCCAGGAATTCGAGACCAGCCAGGGCAACATTGCCAGACCCCGCCTCTATAAAAAATAAAAAATTAACCGGCTGGTGGCGCGCCTGTAGTCTCAACTACTCAGGAGGCTGAGGTGGGAAGATCACCTGAGCCCGGATGTCGAGGCTGCAGTGAGCCATCATTGCGCCACTTGCACTCCTGCCTGGGCGACAGGGGCGAGACCTTGTCTCAAAAAAAAAAAAAAAAGGAAGCTGGGCGCGGTGGCTCACACCTGTAATCCCAGCACTTTGGGAGGCCGAGGCGGATGGATCACCTGAGGTCAACAGTTTTAGGCCAGCTTAATATGGTGAAACTCTGTCTCTACTAAAAATACAAACATTAGCCCGGCGTGGTGGCGGGCCCCTGTAATCCCAGCTACTCCGGAGGCTGAGTCAGGAGAATCGCTTGAACCCAGGAGAAGGAGACTGCAGCGACTCGAGATCGCGCCACTACACTCTAGCCTGGGCGACAGAGCGAGACTCCAAGAAAGGAAAACAAAACAAAAAAGCTCCAACTGCTAACCCAAGAGGAGTGGGCTGAAACGCCATCGCATAAAATTCCCGGTCACCTGACTTCTGTCACAACGCTCCTTCAAATACACCTCGGCATTTCTCTTTCCTTGGTTCCTAAATCTGGTTTTTGTTAACACCACTGAGGACAAAGCCACTCGCGATGTTTACGCCGACCCTTTAATGATTAGACATTAACTGTAACCCCTACCGGTTCCGTCTCTTTCTCCACTTGCTCCAGACATTTCCCCAAAGCTGCGTGGCTCACGCACATTCTGGAACCCCAGCAAACCCCACCCACAACAGGGAGCCTCGCCTTTCCGGCCACAGGGCCGAAGCCGGCCTCCGCCCAACCGCCATCTTACAGCTCCGCCGAGGCGGTCCACAACATGGCGCCCGCCCGAGCCTCCCGCGTCAGGCGGCGCCGCTCCCTCAGCAGAGGGCGGACGCTCCAAAAGGGCGGCCGGCCTAGCAAACACCGTAACTACCCCCGCAGGCCGGATCCGGCGGCGACGGGCTCGGCCGCGCAGGAAAAAGGGGCGCGCCGCCATTGTGCAGCCTGGGAGGGAAGGGAGCAGGCAGTCGTCGCGCCGGGGACGGCGGGCAGCAAACAAGCGGGAAGAGGGGGCATCGCCAGGCGCCCGCGAGGCTCACAGGAACGGCCCTGTCACCTAGTCCCCTCCCTCCTGCGTCTTACCGTCCTGGAGAAAGACTCCAAGTCGAAGGAGACAAAGCTTGTAACGCAATAACAGGAATCACGCAGCTGACTGCGTAGCGCACCAACAACAAAATGGAGCTGACAGCTGCTGCGTCAGGACTCGTCTCGAAAACACTGATGACGCAGCGAGGGCGTCTCCGCCGCGGGGCGGGGCATGCACGGGGCGGGGCATGCGCGGGGCGGGGCATGCGCGGGGCGGGGCTTGCACGGGGCGAGCAGGCGGAAAGGGCGGGCGTGGCGGGCGTGGCGCGCGCGTGACCACCATGGGCTCAGGCGCCAGGGCGGGAACCAGAGCCGGCTGTGGCGGATGAAAGGAAGCCGTCGGCGCGTTTTCCCCACTCACTGACAATTGTTTTTGAGCGCTAGAACAAGGAACAACTTGTGAACAAGGAAAAATGAGGGAATCAGTATACACAATAGCATGTACCCTGTTGGCGACCACTATAACAATTGCTTTAAAACTAATACTTCGGCCAGGCGCGGTGGCTCACGCTTGTAATCCTAGCACTTTGGGAGGCCGAGGCGGGCGGATCACGAGGTCAGGAGATCGAGACCACGGTGAAACCCCGTCTCTACTAAAAATACAAAAAATTAGCCGGGCGTTGTGGCGGGCGCCTGTAGTCCCAGCTGCTCGGAGAGGCTGAGGCAGGAGAATGGCGTGAACCCGGGAGGCGGAGCTTGCAGTGAGCCGAGATCGCGCCACTGCACTCCAGCCTGGGCGACAGAGCAAGACTCCGTCTCAAAAAACAAACAACAACAAAAAAACTAATACTTCACGGCGCGGTGGGTCACGCCTGTAACCCTAGCACTTTGGGAGGCCGAGGCGAGCAGATCGCTTGAGCCCAGGATTTCGAGACCAGTCTGGGCAGCATAGCGGGACTCCTGTCTCTAAAAAATAAATAAATAAAAATATACCACTAGCGTCAGATGGCTTCAAATTACTAATGGGATCAGTGTGAGCCAACAGAAATCAATGTTCTGCACCTTGATCCTCATGGTGCCTGCATTAGGCCCAACGTGGGCAGCCAGCATACCTCCCTGTCTATGATACTTCTATGGCTGTAACTGAGCACACATTCTAAAAATAAGCTCCTTGATAAGTTTTGAAGGGAAGGCCAGAGTCAAAGATACAGAGTGGCAGCTCTACAGCAAATGCGGGCTTTATGTCCAGCCTAAGACCTACAGAAGTAGGGAATCAGCCTAATGCCAGTGCCCACCAGTGGGGTACTTTTAGGTATGGGCGGGAGGGGCCTGGGCCATATGGCTTGCTGGCTTGCTGCCCTGCAGGATGTTAAGATGTTCCCATAATGAGGCGGTTCTGGCCGTTGTTCCCACGGAATGTGGTGGTAGTTTTTTTTTTTTTTTTTTTTTTTTGAGACGGAGTCTTGCTCTGTGGCCCAGGCTGGAGTGCAGTGGCGCGATCTCCGCTCACTGTAACCTCTGCCTCGTGAGTTCAAGCGATTCTCCTGTCTCGGCTTCCCCAGTAGCTGGGACTGCAGGTGCGCGCCACCACCCCCCGCTACTTTTTGTATTTTTAGTAGAAACTCCTGACCTCAGGTGATTCACCCGCCTCGGCCTCCCAAAGTGCTGGGATTACAGGCGTGAGCCACCACGCCGCCCGGGGAATGTGGTGTTCTTTGCACTTTCTCCCGGCAGAATATGATGGGGTGTTTCTTTAGTTGCGCCTTTGTCCGTTTTGTGGTCAGGTGGTTAGGCAGGATGTTTCTCATAGCCCGAACCCCCGTGGAATGTTTCACTTTGACCAAGGTCTGCAAAATAGTGGGTGGGGGAGACGGGGCAGGGCGGGGGGCAAGGATTTACAAAATGGTGCAGTTTGGACTAACACTCCTAAAAACAAAAAAACATATTTGCACCACTAATTAAAAGTGGCAGAGTTTAGAATAAAACTTGGAGGAGGCCAGACGCGGTGGCTCACGCCTGTAATCCCAGCACTATGGGAGGCCAAGGCGAGTGGATCACAAGGTCAGGAGTTCAAGACCAGCCTGGCCAAGATGGTGAAACCCCGTCTCTATTAAAAATACAAAAAATTAGCTAGGTGTGGTGGCAGGCATCTGTAATCCCAGCTACTTGGGAGGCTGAGGCAGGAGAATTGCTTGAACCTGGGAGGTAGAGGTTGCAGTGAGCCGAGATCCACCATTGCACTCCTGCCTGGGCAACAGAGCAAGACTCCGTCTCAAAAAAAAAAAAAAAGTGGCAAAACAAGGTCTGGCCAAAGAAGGGCCTTAATACTAAGTCTAGAAGCCTAAATGATTAAAATTTTAAAAGTGAAACAAAATGTAAAGTCATTAGTATGCCGGGCGCGGTGGCTCACGCCTGTAATCCCAGCACTTTGGGAGGCCGAGGTGGGTGGATCATGAGGTCAGGAGTTTGAGACCATCCTGGCCAACATGCTGAAACTGTCTTTAGTAAAAATACAAAAATTAGCAAGGCGTGGTGGTGCTCACCTGTAATTCCAGCTACTTGGGAGGCTGAGGCAGGAGAATTGCTTGAACTCGGGAGACGGAGGTTGCAGTGAGTCAAGATCGCAACATTGCACACCACCCTGGGCAATAGAGTGAGATTCCATCTCAAAAAAAAAAAAAATTGCTTGAACCCTGGAGACAGAGGTTGCAGTCAGCCGAGATTGCACCACTGCATTCCAGCCCAGACGACAGAGTGAGACTCCGTCTCAAAAAAAAAAAAAAGTCACTAGTATAACTGGCACTGTTACCTAGTCAGGTATGAACAAAGCAGGAGATAGCTCCCCCCAAACACACACTAGGAGTGTCGGGCAACCATCAGGTGAGATGGTCAGGCGGTTATTAACTGTCTTGCTGAAGTAGTAATTGGTCACAGCTGGCACCAGGGAACGGCAGTCTCCTAATAGAAAACACCTGAAACTGGTGAGCAGCAGCTTCCCAATAAGATCTCAGGAGTTGGGCGAGCGGGGAGAAGTAATGCAAGACCCTGGAAGTATGCCAATGTATATAAACCCCCAAGTTAAAAGCTCAAGCCACACACTTATTTTTCAAGTCGCCCGCTTGGTCCTCTTCCAAGCATACTTTCCTTCCTTTCATTCCTCCCCTAAAGCTTTTTAATAAACTTTCACTCCTGCTCTAAAACGTGCCTCACTCTCTCCTTCTGCCCCTCAGTCGAATTCTTTCTTCTGAGGAGGCAAGAATTGAGGTTGCTGCAGATCTGTACAGATACAGATTCGCTGCTAGTAAAAAGCATCTCAGTTTAGTGGAAGATATAAATGGTGACAAGAGGATAGCAGTAAGCTAACTCCAAACTAGTCAAGAAAGAATCAAAACATTAGACCAGCCATTGGAAGAAATGAGACAAACCAAGAACTGACGCCAAGACAAAAACATTTTGAGACGGAGTTTTGCTCTTGTCGCCCAGGCTGGAGTCCATTGGCACGATCTCAGCTCACCGCAACCTCCGCCTCCCGGGTTCAAGCAATTCTCCTGCCTCAGCCTCCTGAGTAGCTGGGATTACAGGCATATGCCACCACGCCCAGCTAATTTTGTATTTTTAATAGAGACGGGTTTTCTGCATGTTGGTCAGGCTGGTCTCGAACTCCCAACCTCAGGTGATCTGCCCGCCTTGGCCTCCCAAAGGGCTGGAATTACAGGTGTGAGCCACTGCGCTCGGCTGGTATAAGTTTTAGGAACATCCAAATCCAACCACTGTGATCTAGGCAGTGAGCAGAATATGGTCTTGATGAAATCAATGGTAGAACCCAATGAATGGCTTGATGAGGTGAGAGCCCTGTGGTGGACATGAATGTTAGGAGAGCAGCTTCCACTTAATTACTACATGCCAAAAGCTTTACACACATTTAACCCTCACAATTGTCTTCTGAGGTATTATTTATGGATGAGAATACTAAAGCTCGGAGATGTTAACTTGCCTAAAGTTACACTGTAAGGGACACAGCTGTGATTCAAACACAGACCAGAACTCCACAAACTGGTGCCTTTAACTAGTTCATTGCATTTTTCAAATGGATATTCTGTAAAGCTCCACTCTTCAATATTTTCAAAGATATGCCTTATGTTCGCACTTGTAATATAACCAAGTATCCTAGCCTTGAAATGCATTTTAAAGTTTTTTTTTTGAGACAGTCTCTCTGTTTCCACGCTGGAGTGCAGTGGTGCAATCTCAGCTCACTGCGACCTCCGCCTCCCAGGTTCAAGCAATTCTCCTGCCTCAGCCTCCCAAGTAGCTGGGACTACAGGCGCGTGCCACCACGCCCAGCTAATTTTTGTATTTTTAGTAGAGACGGGGTTTCACCAGGTTGGCCAGGATGGTCTCAATCTCTTGACCTCATGATCCGCCTGCCTTGGCCTCCCAAAGTGCTGGGATTACAGGCGTTGAGCCACCGTGCCTGGCCCTTTCTTTCTTAATTTCAGAATGTAGTCTTGTTAAAACCGTTTCCCTCCCTTTCCCGCCTCACACTCCTTTATACTATGCACATTTATCTAACTGTACGCTTGTTAAACTTACACTATACACTCATCTATAGGGTCTTAACTGTTGCTCAGGCTGGAGTCCAGTGGCACGACCATGGATCACTGCAGTCTCTACTTCCCTAGCTCAAGCAATCCTCCCACCTCAGCCTTCTTAAGTAGCTGGGGCTACAGGTGTGTGCCACCACATCTGGCTATTTTTTTTTTTTCAATTTTTAGTAGATTCAAGGTCTCACTATGTTGCCCAGGCCAGTCTAAAACTCCTGGGCTCAGGTGATCCTCCCACCTTGGCCTCCCAAAGTGCTGCAATTATAGGTGTGAGCCACTGTGCCTGGCCCATCAAGGGCTAATCGTGACATATACCAGGCTTGGAGACCCAGCTGCAAAATTCCAGAGATTACCTTAAGGTGGTTAGTCAACAACCCAGCCATTGTTGAGATGATGCCAGCCCCTGCTCCAGGTGGACCACAACTCAAGATAGCCACCAGAGCAAGCCACAGAGATCTGAAACCCTGCACCACTCCCGCATGCCTCCCATTCTCAGTTCCTTTTTTAAGCCCCTCTCCCCAGCCTGAAGTTCAAAATGATTTCTTTAAGGCACTAGCTTTGGCCATTTCCCCACTGCTATCTCTGGAATAAAGTCACTTTCCTTTTACTACATCTCCTCCTTGTTATTGACTTTGCAAGTGGTGTGCAGCCCAGCCTGCATTCAGTTACAATAAATGGGAGCTAAATCTTGGATTCACATGGACAAAAAGATGGGAACAGTGGACACTGGGGACTCCAAAAAGGAGGAGGAAGGGGCAGGGGCAAAGGCTGAAAAGCTTCCTTTTGGGCACTGTGTTCACTATCTGGGTGACAGGATCAGTAGAAGCCCAAACCTCAGCACCATGCATTATACACTTGTAACAAACCTGCACATGTACCTCCTGAATCTAAAATTTAAAAAAAGATATGCCTTAAAAAATGTCCATGAGCAGGCCGGGTGTGGTGGCTCATGCCTGTAATCCCAGCACCTTGGGAGGCCAAGGTGGACAGATCACCTGAGGTCAGGAGCTCGCGACCAGCCTGGCCAACATGGTGAAACCCTGTCTCTACTAAAAACACAGAAAAACAATAGCTAGGCATGGTGGCAGATGCCTGTAATCCCAGCTACTCAGGAGGCTGAGGCAGGAGAATCACTTGAGCCTGGGAGGCGGAGGTTGCAGTGAGACGAGATTGTGCCATTGTACTCCAGCCTGAGTGACAAGAGTGAGACTATGTCTCAAAAAAAAAAAAACGTCCATGAGCAAATCAGTTGGGAAATGTTGAGTGTTTACTGTATTCCAAGACATCTTTTTTTTTTTTTTTTTTGAGATGGAGTCTCACACTGTCGCCCAGGCTGGAGTGCAATAGCTCGATCTTGGCTCACTGCAACCTCTGCCTCCCAGGTTCAAGTGATTCTCCTGCCTCAGCCTCCCAAGTAGCTGGGACTACAGGCGCCCGCCACCATGCCCAGCTAATTTTTTATATCTTTAGTAGAGACAGGGTTTCACCATGTTAGCCAGGATGGTCTTGATCTCCTGACCTCGTGATCCGCCCATCTTGGCCTCCCAAAATGCTGGGATTATAGGAGTCAGCCACCACACTCGGCCTCCAGGACCTCTTAGAGCCTTTACTGTAAACCTAAAGATCACACCTGTAATCCCAGCACTTTGGGAGGCCGAGGTGGGCAGATCATGAGGTCAAGAGATCAAGACCATCCTGGCCAACATGGTCTCTGTAAACCCCGTCTCTAGTGAAAAAAAAAAAAATACAAAAAGTAGCTGGGCATGGTGGTGTGCACCTGTAGTCCCAGCTACTCGGGAGGCTGAGGCAGGAGAATCGCTTGAACCTGGGAGGCGGAGGATGCAGTGACCCGCTGCACTCCAGCCCGGGTAAAAGAGCAAGACTCCGTCTCAAAAAGAAAAAAAAAATCAGAGAAAATAGCAAATGGATTGGCTGGCCTTTCCAGACTAACTTTTTATCCTGCCCCTCCTCTTTCTAACTGTATAAAGTGAATAATTAATGGTAGAGCTCTTACCATTAGTATCAGTTTCAGGAATACCCAAGTTTTCAGATTTGGAATACTTGCATATACATAATAAGATATCTTGGAGATGAGACCCAAATTTAAACATGAAGTTCATTTACGTTTCATATATACCTTATACACAGTCTGAAGGTAATTTTACACAATATTTTAATTAATTTGTCCTATGATTTAATTCTTTAAAACATTTTTAATTTTATTATAAAATAACACTTCCAGGATACAGACTTGCTGTGGTAGGAATATGTAATCAGGCCACTCAAAAATGCCTGCACTTGAGGCTCAGCATTTAAAAATGAATGTTTATATGTAACAAAAATTAAATGATGTATTTTTTGTATTAAAATTAAAGAAACATGTTGGATAATCGTTATAATAAAGAATATGCTCTAAGAATGGGGATAAAAGCTGTTGGGTACCCCTTGGTACCACCATTTCATAGAAGATCATAGTTGTAAACAAGCAGAAGGATGATGCAATCTCTGGCATAATTAAAACCGGGTAAACCACAGTAAGTGTGTTCCAGCAATTTGTCAAGTTATTTGTCCAGGTCTGTCATAGCTACTGAGCAAATGGGTTGGCATGAATAGTTATGTCCTTAATGTGTACATCATTAAGAGGTCGGTATGTCTTCTCATTTACTGGCAACTTCTCCAACTCATCTAGAGTTTCCAGACCATCTATTACCCTGAAAGAGAAACAATATAACATGAAAATTTCCTTAAATTGAAACATGATGTTCATGTTTCAAACTGTTTTTCTACACTTTCGTACTTCCAACACCAAATGTGTGGGTTTTCCCAGTTCTCCAATTCTCTGGGTATCCCACAACTTAATTATTTTTTCGAAATTTTATTTATTTTTTTAAAGACAGGGTCTCACTGGGACTACAAGGGTATGCCCCCACACCTGGCCCTACAATTTAATTGTGACACTAACTACAAGGAGTGAACAGAGACCCCGGTTAATCCCACAAGACAGCCCCTACTACTTCGGATGCCAGTTCCAAGTCCCGGTTGTGATCTGTACTATCTGACTAACCATGATATAATTTGGGATTTTTCATGCCCCCCCCAGCTCTGTTCAATAATTTTCAAAAATGGCTCATAGAACTTAGGAAAGCACTTTATTTATTATTATGGGCTATTATAAAGGAATAATTTAGGAACATATTACAATTCAGGAACCACCAAATGGAGGAGATGCATAGGGCAAAGTCTGAGAGAGGGGCACAGTGCTTCCATGCTCTTCTTGGGGTGTGTTACCCTCTTAGTATCTACTTGTGTTCACCAACCTGGAAGCTCTCAAACCCTGTTTAGAGTTTTTACGGAGGGCACATTAGGTAGGCACGATTAATTAAATCACTGGCCACTGGTGACTGGAACTCAATCTCCAGCCCTTCTCTCCTTCCCAGAGGTCAAGAATAGGAGGTCACTGAATGTTCCAGCCCTCTAAAAATACACAACTGATTCCTCTGGCAACCAGCCCTCCATACCGAAAGCTATCTAGAACCCCACCAAGAGTCACCTCATTAGCATAAACTCAGGTATGGTTGAATGGGGCTTATTATGAACAATAAAATATTCCTTTCACTCCTGTCACTCAGGAAATTGCAAAGTTTTTAAAAGAACTATGCTGGAAACCAGGGATGAAGTCCAAATATGTATTATTACAACACACTAGTCATAAAGATTTCTTTGCTACAGGAAATACATGGAGAAAGTATGTAGATGACACTATTAGCAATATTGCCCTACAATGAGAATCCTAAAGTAGACGACCACTCCACTTTGTACTTGTTTTTTTGTTTGTTTGTTTTTGTTTTTGAGACGGAATCTCGCTCTGTCGCCCAGGCTGGAGTGCAGTGGCGCAATCGCCGCTCACTGCAAGCTCCGCCTCCCCGGTTCACGCCATTCTCCTGCCTCAGCCTCTCCGGGTAGCTGGGACTACAGGCGCCTGCCACCACGCCCAGCCAATTTTTTGTATTTTTAGTAGAGACGGGGTTTCACTGTGGTCTCGATCTCCTGACCTTGTGATCCGCCCGCCTCAGCCTCCCAAAGTGCTGGGATTACAAGCGTGAACCACTGCGCCCGGCCACTTTTTTTTTTTTTTTTTTGAGATGAAGTCTCGCTCTGGTCCCCCAGGCTGGAGTGCAATGGCGTGATCTCGGCTCACTGCAACCTCCGCCTCCCGGGTTCAAGCGATTCTCCTGCCTCAGCCTCCCGAGTAGCTGGGATTATAGGAGCCTACCACCACGCCTGGCTAATTTTTGTATTTTTAGTAGAGATGGGGTTTCAGCATGTTGGCCAGGCTGGTCTGGCCTGACCTCAGGTGATCCGCCCGCCTTGGCCTCCCAAAGTGTTGGGATTCAGGCATGAGCCACCAAGCCCGGCAGTTAATTGTTTAATTATAGTATTTCTTTTTTTTTTTTTTTTTTTGAGATGGAGTCTCACTCCCATTCCCCAGGTTGGAGTGCAGTAGCACTATCTTGACTCATTGTAGCCTCTTCCTCCAGGTTCAAGCAATTCTGCATCAGCCTCCCAAGCAGCTGGGACTACAGGCACATGCCCCCACGCCCAGCTAATTTTTGGGTTTTTAGTAGAGATGGGATTTCACCACGTTGGCCAGGCTGGTCTCAAACTCTTGACCTCAAGTGATCTGCCCACCTCAGCCTCCCAAAGTGCTGGAGTTATAGGCATGAGCCACCGCGTCTGGCCTAATTATGGCATTTCTACTTTTTGCTTCTGGATAACAACAAGAAGTAATAAAAATAGGAGAAGAGAAGACTGACAGTTAACTCAGCCTCCAGCAATCCCACTTCATGTTACCACCAAGAAAAAATATATTGAGAGCTATTCTTCAAATACAAGTTTTGGAAATTTCAGTCTAAAACATTTGCTAAAAAAGAGTGGCTTTCGATCTCCTGACCTCATGATCTGCCGGCCTTGGCCTCCCAAAGTGCTAGGATTACAAGCGTGAGCCGCTGCACCTGGCCATCTGACTGCATTTTGACTGCAACCCGTCACATGAGGTCAGATGTGGAATTTTCTACTTGTGGCATCATGTTGGTGTTCAGAAAGTTCCTAATTTTGAATTTTCAGATTAGGGATTCTCAACCAGTGGTATGTACTTTAAAAAATTAACAGATTTGTAGGCCTGGTGCGGTGGCTCATGCCTGTAATCTCAGCACGTTGGGAGGCCAAGGTGGGCGGATCACGAGGTCAGGAGATCGAGACCATCCTGGCTAACACGGTGAAACCCCATCTCTACTAAAAATACAAAAAATTAGCCGGGCATGGTGGCAGGTGCCTGTAGTCCCAGCTACTTGCGAGGCTGAGGCAAGAGAATGGCGTGAACCCGGGAGGGGGAGCTTGCAGGGAGCCGAGATGGCGCCACTGCACTCCAGCCTGGGCAAGAGAGTGAGACTCTGTCTCAAAAAAAAAAAAAAAAAAAAAAATTAACAGATTTGCATTTTATTTTGCATTTTCACAGAATGGGTACTTCAACCAAAACATTTTTATTTTACCCCTAAATATAGACATTTAAGTCTTTAAATTATAAGTCTTAAAAGCTATCCCACCTTCTAGGTCAGTAAGAGAAACAGAGGAGGTAGAAAATAGGTCTCAGGTAAAAAGTTAAAAAAACCCAGCAGGTAGAACTAAGGCAGTTAAGTAGAGTCGAGTATCTGGGAAACGGACCCCTTGGAGAACTAGAGGAATTTACTGGATCATCTTCCCAGAAAAATGTGTGTGCATCTATATACGACAAACAAGGAATTAATGAACCTAAGGTTAATCTTTGTTCTAAACTCTACAGTTTTGTCGCAAATCCAGTAAAATGAGTCCTGGTAATAACTGAACAATAATTTTGAGTGATGGGTTAAGGGAGAAAATAAGAGGGAAACTGGGTTATTTACAAACACAAAAAAACTACTAGATGTTGTAATATTTCTTTTTTCCTTGATTATTATTAATGTGTAAATTAGATACATGTATATGGAATGAAAAAGAAAAGATCTGTCTAGATCTCATTGCAACCTTGACGCCCTGAGCCCAGCAATCCTCCCACTTCAGCCTCCCAAGTAGCTGGGACCATAGGTGTGAGCCACCACACCTGGATAATTTTTAAATTTTTTTGTAGAGACGGGGTTTCACTATGTTACCTAGGCTGGGAGTCCTCTATTTTTAATTAAGCTAATTTGGCATCCAAACTATTAAATAGAACAAACTCTGGAATTGTGCCTTGGTTTATTAAGCATGATAATTATTTGTTGAATGAACAGACAAATTGACTTCCCACTGATTTATAAAAGCAACTCCCAGACATAGTACTTTTAATAGATACCCTGGCAGAAATTGTGAAACACCTTCCTAGGAGCCATTCTTCTTACTCAGAGAAATCTAATTTTAGTAAGGGTGGCAATGTGGCTGAAATACATTTTCTACCCTCCATTGTAGGTAAGGAGTGGTTACATTACTAAGTTCTGGGTCTTCTGGGAAAGTTTTTTTTTTGAGACGGAGTCTCACTTTGTCACCAGGCTGGAGTGCAGTGGCGCAATCTTGGCTCACTGCAATCTCCACCTCCAGGGTTCAAGCCATTCTCCTGCCTCAGCTTCCTGAGTAGCTGGGATTACAGGCACGCACCACCGCACCCAGCTAATTTTTGTATTTTTTAGTAGAGACGGGGTTTCACCATGTTGGCCAGGATGGTCTTGATCTCCTGACCTCATGATCTGCCCTCCTTGGCCTCCCAAAGTGCTGGGATTACAGGTGTGAGCCACTGCACCTGGCTTTTCTTTTCTTTTTTTTTTTTTTTTTAAGAGATAGAGTATCATTCTGCTGCCCAGGCTGGAGTACAGTGGTGTGATCTCAGCTCATGCAGCCTGGAACTCCTGGGCTCAAGTGATTCTCCTACCTCAGCCTCCTGAGTAGTTGGGATTACAGGTGTGTGTCACCACACCTGGCTAATTTTTAAAATTTTTTTATAGAGACGGGTTCTCGCTATGTTGCACAGGCTGATCTTGAACTCCTGGCCTCAAGTGATCCTCCTGTCTCAGCCTCCCAAAGCACTGGGATTACAGGCCTGGGAAAGTTCTGTTAATTAAAAAACGTGAATCAGCTGGCAAGCACCTTTTATCTTTCCTCCTCTTTCCTGCCTGATACACAGAAGTTTTGATAAGAGCTGTGCTGCCAGTATTATGACAGAGGTGCCTAGAACACTGGTAACAAAATGGAACCACCATGCCAGTCCATCTTGTTTAAGCCACTATTTTTCAGATCTGTTAGTTGCTGTGAAATGCTATCATTAATGAAAATGGACCAGCCTGGGCAACATAGTGAGACCCTGTCTCTAAAAAAAGAGTGTTATTTTTTTTTTTTTTAAAGTAGCTGCGCATAATGGTACACATTTGTGGTTCCAGTTACTCAGGAGGCTGAGGTGAGAGGATCACTTGAGACCAGGAGGTTGAGGCTGCAATGATCCATGACTGTGCTACTGCACCACACTCCAGCCTGGTGACAGAGCCTTTCATCTCAAAAAAAGAAAAAGAAAAAGAAAAAGGAAATAGATATACTATGTTAATTTGCATAACAATATTGAAAAATTATTGGCCTCTTTTACAAAATAAGGAAAATAAAGCTCAGGGAGATTATAACTTTCCCAAGGTCACAGGGTAGCTAAGTGGTAGACTTTTTTTTTTTTTTTTTTTGTGCGGTGGCGTGATCTCGGCTCACTGCAAGCTCCGCCTCCCGGGTTCATGCCATTCTCCTGCCTCAGCCTCCGGAGTAGCTGGGACTACAGGCGCCCACCACCGCGCCCGGCTAATTTTTTGTATTTTTAGTAGAGACGGGGTTTCACCGTGTTAACCAGGATGATCTCGATCTCCTGACCTCGTGATCTGCCCGCCTTGGCCTCCCAAAGTGCTAGGATTACAGGCGTGAGCCACCGCGCCCGGCCAAAGTGATAGACTTAAACTGCAGGTACATTTAGCTCTCACACCACTCTTCTTTCTTTTCTTTTCTTTTTTTTTTTTTTTTTGAGGCAGAGTCTCACTCTGTCACCCAGGCTGGAGTGCAATGGCATGATCACGGCTCACTGTAACTTCCGCCTCCCAGGTTCAAGTAATTCTCCTGCTTCAGCCTCCTAAGTAGCTTGGACTATAGGTGTGTGCCACCACATCCAACTAATTTTTTTAAATATTTTTAGTAGAGGCCGGGCGCGGTGGCTCACGCTTGTAATCCCAGCACTTTGGGAGGCCAAGGCCGGCGGATCACAAGGTCAGGAGCTCGAGACCACGGTGAAACCCCCTCCCTACTAAAAATACAAAAAAATTAGCCGGGCGTGGTGGCGGGCGCCTGTAGTCCCAGCTACCCGGAGAGGCTGAGGCAGGAGAATGGCGTGAACCCGGGAGGCGGAGCTTGCAGTGAGCCGAGATCGCGCCACTGCACTCCAGCCTGGGGGAAAGAGCGAGACTCTGTCTCAAAAAAAAAAAAAATATATATATATATTTTTAGTAGAGATGGGGTTCTGCCACATTGGCCAGGCTGGTCTTGAACCCCTGACCTCAGACAATCTGCCCATCTTGGCCTCCCAAAGTGCTGGGATTACAGGTGTGAGGCACTGTGCTCAGCGTCACTCTTTTCAATATTAGTTATGCTACTGTCACAGCTAAGCATATGCACCACTTGCATTGAAATGCTAAAAGAAAACCATAACCAGAATACTCACTTCCCAAATACGGTGTATTTCATGTCCAAATGTGGCTGTTTGCCATAGGTGATGAAGAACTGAGATCCATTGGTGTTCGGGCCATTATTAGCCATAGATACAACACCTCTAACACTGTGCTGAAAAAGACACATCAAAGTATTAACTGTGTTTTTATATAACCATCCCAAATATAGTATTGAAACAAGACAGGCACACCTTTGTTTTCTTTTTTAAAAATATTTTGAGACGGGTGTCTTACTATGTTGCTCAGGCTGGTCTCTAACTCCTAGGCTCAAGTGATCCTCCTGCCTTAGCCTCCAAAGTGTTGGGATTACAGGTGTGAATCACCACACCCAGCCAAGACATTCACTCTTTACCTTCACAATACTTAAGGGGCAAGTAAACATTTAACCAACTTCTCTCTATTAGGGGTAATCCAAATGTTCAGTTTCTACCTTTTCTGTATCCTTGAAAACTTGTATGTAAAAGGTTAATATATCAAATCATATTTCTCAATTAATTTCATTTTCACTTTGAAGAAATACAGCCATGGACACTTTTTGCAATATCAACAAATAATAGAAATAATCCTTACATTTATATTAAGGAATAGTGTGCTGGAATGAAACGATCAGGCAGGCAACAAAACCAAAATGCCCACAATCTCTTCTCACATACAATGGACTCTTGCTAGTTTCTTTATCTGTAAAACAAGGGAGGTTGGACTAGTTTAAGGGTCTATTCATAACTCAGATGCTCACAAGAGTCAGGTAGATAAACTGACAATTGGGCAGAATGTAAACATTAAAGAGAGATGAAGTCTGGCAAAATGAATAGGCTATCTCTTGATTAATGGCATTAAATATTTTTTTTTTAACTAATGGCCACAGATAATGCATCTGTGGGTGTTCCACTCATGGGCAGTCAGTTTATAACCCCAGGACTGAACGATCTAAGAAAGGTCTCACCTAGCTCTATTATCATGATAGTATTTGTTTACAAGAGACAGTGTATAGAAATTAAAAGGACCTTATTGATAAGAATGAAGATATAACTGTGAACTATGTTACAGGGAGGTGCCTGTAATACACTACGACTCCACCAATTACTCTAGTTTTAGCTATTCATTGGGTGACGCTAGTAAGTCATAGAGATGCACCTATATCAAAATATTAATGCTTGTCTCCCTAAAAGGTGTTCACCGATCAAATGTAATATTAAATACATACACATATATTTAATACATACACAATATTTAATACATACACAAAAATATAGTTAATAAAAATGTAAGTTAATAAAATAATCACCCATTAACATATTTCCCAGCTTTCAGAGTTAAAATTTGCCAATTCATTGAATAATGGGAGCTCAAGAAAAAATAAACGTTACCAATTAATTACATATATCTATGTGCTCCTCTCCATCTATTACCTCAGCCTCTACAAGAGGTAACCACTATTCTAATACTTTTTTTTTTTTCATTTTTTCATTTTTTTTTTGTTTTAGAGACAGGGTCTTGCTCTGTCACCCAGGTTAGAGTGCAGTGGTGCAGTCATAGCTCACTGTAGCCTTGACCTCCTAGGCTCGAGCAATCTTTCCACCTTGGCCTCCTGAGTAGCTGAGACTACAGATGTACACCACCATACCTGGCTAATTTTTTAACTTTTAGTAGAGATGAGGGCTCAATATGTTGCTCAGGCTGATCTCAAACTCCTGGCCTCAAGTACTTGTTCCTCTCACCTCGGCCCCCTAAAGTGCTGGGATTATAAGAGTGAGCCACTGTGCCCAGCCCTAACACATTTACGCATTTCTAAACAACACATTCTTTCCTTTTCCTTATGAATGTAATTACGTTGTAACATTTTAACATTTTAGTCTTCTGGGAAATGCTTTCTACAAGTAACGTTACATTTCTAAGGTCATACATGTACATATAGCCATAGTTTATTACTATTTTTTTACTACTATGTGATATTTCACTACTGAATATACTACAATTTATCCACAATCTACATAGTGATTTATCTACAATCAGTGGACATTTGGGTTGTTTCTAGACTTTTGCTGTTACAAACAGTACATCAGAACACTCCTGTACATGTCTCTTGGTGCAAACTTACAAGTTTCTCTTGAGTAAACATTCGGGAATGGAATTCCTGGGCCAGAATATATGAAGAGTCAATACATATCCATAACCTTGGTGTATAAGGTGTATAATATATACATCTCGGCTCACTGCAAGCACTGCCTCCTGGGTTCAGGCCATTCTCCTGCCTCAGCCTCCTGAGTAGCTGGGACTACAGGCACCCACCACCACACCCGGCTACTTTTTTGTATTTTTTGGTAGAGACGGGGTTTCACTGTGTTAGCCAGGATGGTCTCGATCTCCTGACCTCGTGATCCACCTGCCTCGGCCTCCCAAAGTGCTGGGATTACAGGCGTGAGCCACTGCGCCCCGCCTATATAATGGTTCTTAACTCTGCCTGCAAAAGAATCATCTAGGAACCTTAAAATACAGTCTAAGTCCTAACCAGCCCTACTGACTTTATTTTTAGGAGGGCAAGGCCATGATCTGTTATAGTTTTAAAACTTCCAGCCAAGTGCAGTGGCTCACTCCTATAATCCCAACACTTTGGGAGGCCAAGACAGGAGGATCATCTGAGTTCAGGAGTTTCAGACCAGACTGGGCAACAGAGCAAGACCTCGTCTCTACAAAAAATCAAAAATTAGCTGGGCACGGTGGTGCACTCCTGTGGTCCAGCTACTTGAGAGGCTGAGGCAGGAGAAACTGCTTGAGCTCAGGTCAAGGCTGCAGTGAACCATGATCAGGCCATTGCACTCAGCTTAGGCAACAGAGTGAGACCCAGTCTCAAAAACAAACAACAAAGTTCCACAGGTGATTCTGTCATAGCCAGTCTCTGGTTTTCAACTGGTATACGGAAGCAGTCATTAATGTAATAATTAATACCTAAAAAATTGTTTATTCATTCAGGAAAAAGTTGACTTTTCAAAAAGTTTATCACCTCCCAGCCACAACTCCTGTAACAAAACTAATACAACAGAAAAGTAAAATGAACCAGCTTGGGCAACATAGTGAGACACCATCTGTACAAAAAATACAAACATTAGTCAGGCATGGTGACATGCACCTGTAGTCCCACTTACTCTGGAGGCTGAGGTGGAAGGATCACTTGAGCCCAGAAAATTTAGGCTGCAGTGAGCCAAGACTGCATCACTGCACTCCAGCCTGGGGGACAGAGCAAGACCCTGTCTCTAAACAAAGGTTTTAAAAAAAGCAAAAAGAAAAGAAATTACTCCTAGTCTCATCATCCAGAGATAAACACTGCAATGAATTTTTTTCAGAATTTTTGTGGGTACATTTTAATGTAATGGAAATATAATAATACACTTAAACTGCATATTTTGATTGAGTAGACTTTTTTTTTTTGAGTGGGGTCTCATTCTGTGCATGATCTTGGCTCACTGCAGCCTTGATCTCCTGGGCTCAAGCAATCCTTCTACTTCAGCCTCTTGAGTTGCTGGGACTACAGGCACACGCCACTACAACAGGCTAATATTTGTATTTTTTTGTAGAGATGGGGGTCTCACTATGTTGCCCAGGCTGGTTTCAAACTCTTGGCCTCAAGCAATCCTCCTTACTGGGCTTCTCAAAGTGCTGGGATTACTGTACCCAGCCCTGATTGAGGATACTTCATTGCTCTTTTACTAATCATAAAGTTATCATTCTATGGAGATACAAAGTTTGAAAGACCACATAATAAGTCATCAACTGAAGTTATCTCTGGGAAGTGGAATTGATTTTTAAAACTAGGCATGCACTAGTTTTTAATTTTAGACAAAAAAAAAAATGACTCCACAGAGGTTTGAAAAACACAGAAAAATATAACAAAGAAAATTAAAAATCCCTAATTTTACCATGCTAAAGACTATTTATATGCACTACTCTTTAACCTAGTTGCGATCTACCACAAGTATTAAGTCAAATTAATACAGGGATGTTCAAACATCTAACAGAAGATGATAAAAGCTGGGCGCTGATAATGGGCAACATTGCAACCAGGAAGTTTGATAGTCTTTCCTCCCCGCTCTCAAAAAAGGCCAGTTTCATGTCATTCAACATGAATTTTATGGTGAGATATTAAGCCTCTTTGGTACACTACCAGTTAAACATTTCAGGTTAGATTCAAAGATGAACTCACTTAAGAGCCACATGGTGGTGGGATTCCAGTACACATGTCAGGCTAGGACCATCATTTATCAAGTCTCCCCGACATCATTTGTCAAATGTACAAAAACTATAAAAAAGTATATTCATTTTGCAACGATGTTAACTTGTGTCATTATGACTCATGTATCAAAGCTTCCATGCATAACCAAGGCATGAGAAAATAGATTTTTAAAGCACTGAGGATTTACCTTAAGATATTCACTGTATTCATCCTCAAACTTCTTGCCCCAGATACTGTTGCCTCCTCTTCCAGTTCCTTTATTACGAGTGAAGCAAATCAAAAGAAGTGTTTAATTAAAATTGAAAACAAGATCATTTCCCAAAACTTAAGGAATACTTTATAGTTCGACTGTTTAAATATAGACAAAATTTGATATGGCCTCTCCTAATTCCCCAAATTTAACTTTACAGACCTGAAGATTAAAACAGACCTACAAAAAACAAAAAAGAATAACCCTCCTTATAAATATTGTTCATATATATTTAAGTATGAAAAGCTTCACAGATTTGTGTCTCGTCCTTGTGCAGGGGCCACGCTAATCTTCTCTGTATTGTTCAAATTTTAGTATATGTGCTGCCAAAGTGAGCACAATATTGTTCACATTTTAGGGGTAGGTGCTAATAATTTCTGCTTTAAAATTACACCATGTAACACTATGCGGCCATAAAAAGGATGAGATCATGTCCTTTGCAGGGACGTGGATGCAGCTGGAAGCCATCATTCTCAGCAAACTAACACAGGAACAGAAAACCAAACACCGCATATTCTCACTCATAAGTGGGAGTTGAACAATGAGATCACATGGACACAAGGAGGGAACAACCACAGCAGGGCTAGTTGGGGGGTGGGGGGCAAGGGGAGGGAGAGCATTAGGATGAATAGCTAATGCATGCTGGGCTTAAAACCTAGATGACGGGCTGATTGGTGCAGCAAACCACCATGGCACACATATACCTATGTAACAAACCTACATGTTCTGCACTTGTAGAACAGAACTTACTAAACAAAACAAAATGAAAACTCCACGTTTTTAATTCCTCTTCTTTTACCCACTTTTTCATACTATACATTCAGTTCCTTAGATCTTAGTTAATGGAATAACTTACCTGTTGGATCTCCTGTTTGAACCATGAAACCCTTGATATTCCTATGAAATATACAGCCATTGTAGTAATTACTGGCACAAAGAGCCAAGAAATTCTGAAGGGAGTAAAAATAATGATTGAGAAATGATGCAGCAGAAACCCAGTTAAGACAAAGAACCAATCATATTTACTGAAAACGTGATAGCAGCATATTTAAACTATGACTTTTGGCATTACTTTGGATGTCATTTCCCTGCCTACAACACTTCAATAGCTTCCTTCTCCTCTTGGAATAAAATACAAAATCTTCAGCCAGGCACGGTGGCTAATGCCTGTAATCCCAGCACTTTGGGAGGCTGAGGTGGGTGGATCACGAGGTCAGAAGATCGAGACCATCCTGGCTACGGTGAAACCCCATCTCTACCAAAAATACAAAAAATTAGCTGGGTGTGGTGGCAGGCACCTGTAGTCCCAGCTACTCTGGAGGCTGAGGCAGGAGAATGGCGTGACCTCGGGAGGTGGAGGTTGCAGTGAGCCGAGATCGCACCACTGCACTCCAGCCTGGGTGACAGAGACTCCATCTCAAAAACAAAACAAAACAAAACAAAACAAAACAAGGCTGGGCGCAGTGGCTCACGCTTGTAATCCCAGCACTTTGGGAGGCCGAGGTGGGCGGGTCACGAGGTCAGGAGATCGAGACCACTGTGAAACCCCATCTCTGCTAAAAATACAAAAAATTAGCCGGGTGTGGTGGCGGGCGCCTGTAGTCCCAGCTACTCGGAGAGGCTGAGGCAGGAGAATGGCGTGAACCGGGGAGGCGGAGCTTGCAGTGAGCCGAGATTGCACCACTGCACTCCAGCCTGGGCGACAGAGCAAGACTCCGTCTCAAAACAAAACAAAACAAAAAGAAAATCTTCAGCAGAGGCTAACAAGCCCTGCAGTACCTGGCTTACCTCCTCATCACATATACTAAGAACTGCTTTCTTGTTGCTTACTACCTAAACTCCATCAGCATTCTGACAATCCAAAAGGGGCAGCTTTTCTTACCTGGGGGACTTTGTACCTGAGATTTCTATATCTGGAATGTTCTTTTTTTTTTGTAGAGACAGTGTCTCCTTATGTTGCCCAGGCTGGTCTTGAACTCCTGAGCTCAAATGATCCTCCTGCCTCAGCCACCCAAAGTGCTGGAATTACAGGTGTGAGCCAACGTGCCTGGCCTTGGAATTTTTTAAAATTTTATTTCACAACCTTTTCTGAATCTGAATACCTGGAATATTCTTTTTATACCTCTTTCCATGGAGATGCCCTCATACCTTTGTATTTAGTTTAAGTATTAGTTTATTGGCTACGCCTGCCCTCACCTTCTTCCTTTCCCATTATTCTCTATCTCAACACTTAATTTTTTTCAAGGCATTATCATCTTTTAGAATTACTTAATTTTAGGCCAGGCACAGCAGCTCACACCTGTAATCTCAGCACTTTGGGAGGCAGGAAGATCACTTGAGTCCAGGAGTTCAAGACCAGCCTGGGCAACATAGTAAGACCTCATCTCTATCTTAAAAAAAAAAAAAAAATTTTTTTTCTTAAAAATATAATTACTTGGCCAGGCACGGTGGCTCACGCCTGTAATCCCAGCACTTTGGGAGGCCGAGACGGGCGGATCACGAGGTCAGGAGATCGAGACCATCCTGGCTAACACGGTGAAACCCCATCTCTACTAAAAATACAAAAAATTAGCCGGGCGCAGTGGCAGGCGCCTGTAGTCCCAGCTACTCAGGAGGCTGAGGCAGGAGAATGGCATGAACCCGGGATGAGGAGCTTGCAGTGAGCCGAGGTCGCGCCACTGCACTCCAGCCTGGGCAACAGAGCTAGACTCTCTAAAAAAAAAAAAAAAAAAAAAAAAAAAATATATATATATAATTACTTAATTTTCCTGCCCTGCTTATTTTTACAACTAAAATATTGGCTCCATGAGGGTAAGGAATGTCTGCTGCTCATCACTGTGTCTCCAGACTCTGGGGCAAGATAGCCTTTCACGAATAATGGGTTTTTTGTTTTGTTTTGAGGCAGGGTCTTGCTCTGTCACCTAGGCTGGAGTGCAACAGTGTGATCAGAGCTCACTACAGCCTTGACCTCCTAGGCTCAAGCAATTCTCCCACCTTGGCCTCCCTTGTAGCTGGGACAACAGGCTCACACCATTAACACCTGGCTAATTTTTGTATTTTTTTGTAGAGATGGGGGTCTCACTATATTCCCTAGGTAGGCCTAGAACTTCTGAGCTCACCTTAGCCTCCCAAAGTGCTGGAATTATAGATGTGAGCCACCATGCCCAGCCATAAACAATTGTTGAATAAATGAATATATACAGGTGACTCTTCTTCCTTCCATCCTTGTCATTTAAACAGGTGAAACAGGCCGGGCACGGTGGCTCATGCCTGTAATCCCAGCACTTTGGGCAGCCAAGACGGGTGGATCACCTGAGGTCAGGAGTTCAAGACCAGCCTGATCAACATGGTGAAACCCCATCTCTACTAAAAATACAAAATTAGCTGGGCATGGTGGCTGGCGCCTATAGTGCCAGCTACTTGGGAGGCTGAGGCAGGAGAATCCCTTGGACCTGGGAGGCGGAGGTTGCAGTGACCCAAGATTGGGCCACTGCCCTCCAGCCTGGGCAACAAGAGCAAAACTCTGTCTCAAATAAATAAATAAATACAGGCGAAATAATGTATAGAACAGGCCAGACATGGTAGCTCACGCCTGTAATTCCAACACTTCAGGAAACTGAGATGGGAGGATGGCTAGAGACCAGGAGTTCGAGACCAAGTTGGGCAACATAGTGAGATCTCATCTCTATAAAAAATTTTAAAAAAAATTAGCCTGGCATGGTGGCACACGCCTGTAGTCCTATCTACTTGGGAGGCCAAGGTGGGAGGATTGTTTGAGCCCAGGAGGTTGAGGCTGCAATGAACTGTGATTGCACCACTGCACTCCAGTCTGGGCAACAAAGCAACAAAAACAAAAAAAAGTATACAACAATTCTTTAATATAATATCCTGCCGGGCACAGAGGCTCATGCCTATAATCCCAACACTTTGGGAGGCTGAAGCAGGTGGATTACCTGCGGTCAGAAGTTTGAGACCAGCCTGGTCAACATGGTGAAACCCCGTCTCTACTAAAAAAATACAAAAATTAGCTGGGCATGGTGGTGGGTGCCTGTAATCCCAGGTACTTGGGAGGCTGAGGCAGGAGAATCGTTTGAATCCCAGAGGTGGAGGTTGCAGTGAGCCAAGATCATGCCACTGCACTCCAGCCTAGGTCACAGAGCAAGACTCCGTCTTAAAAAAAAAGAAAAAAGGCTAGGTGCAGTGGCTCATGCCTGTAATCCCAGCACTTTGGGAGGCTGAGGTGCATGGATCACCTGAGGTTAGAAGGTCGAGACCAGCCTGGCCAACATGGTGAAACCCTGTCTACTAAAAATACAAAAATTAGCCAGGCATGGTGGCGCACACCTGTAATCCCACTTACTCGGGAGGCTGAGGCAGAAGAATTGCTTGAACCCAGGAGGCAGAGGTTGCAGTGAGCCGAGATCGTGCCATTGTACTCCAGCCTCGGGGACACAGCGAGACTCCGTCTCAAAAAAAAAAAAATAAGTAAAAAAAATAAAGAAAGAAAAAAAGTAATATAATGTCCTAATGATTACGTTTCCTGAAGAAAATTAGTTCAAGAGAAAAAGATACTGGCTACTCTATTGTTACCGAAAAATTATCTACGTTCTCTTTGATCCACCTTTGACATTGGACAAACAAGTGGAAATCAGGCCAGAAGTTAGGATGGTTAGTTTTCCCTAACAATGGTTTTACAGAAAGTTTTGTTGTTGTTATTTAGGTTAGATTATTCAATTCCAAAGTGATTATCTTGTATTAACTGATGTTGAATAAGTAAATAATGGTACTTACCTCACATGTTTTGGGTGTCCTCTCACAGAAGACTTCAATTTTAATATCACCTACATCTGTATGCAGTGTCACAGACTAAAAAGGAGAGAAAATGTGAGAACAAATGAAACACTGTTTATCCTGTGGGATATTCAAATGATAACTGAAAAAAAAGAAAACTGCTTCAGAGATGACCCATCCACAAAGCAGCTTTTTTTTTTTTGGCTCACTGCAAGCTCCGCCTCCCAGGTTCACGCCATTCTCCTGCCTCAGCCTCCCGAGTAGCTGGGACTACAGGCGCCCGCCAACACGCCCGGCTAATTTTTTTTTTTGTATTTTTAGTAGAGACGGGGTTTCACCGTGTTAGCCAGGATGGTGTCTCGATCTCCTGACCTCGTGATCCGCCCGCCTCGACCTCCCAAAGTGCTGGGATTACAGGCTTGAGCCACCGCGCCCGGCCCACAAAGCAGCTTTTAGAGGTAAGTTGTACTTTTTCCTCAAAATTGATCTCAACAGTAAAGAAAAAACTCCAGAATATAAATGTTAGGGTTAAGTAGTATCCATGATAAAACTTTGGAAGTAAATATTTTGATGGAAAGAATTATTTTAACTTTGAAATTTTTTATCAAGAAAAATAAAAACAATTGTTATGTATTATTGATGTACATGGCAATTCATCAACATCCTTATTTATAGAAAAATGATGAGAAAATGATTTTTCAAAACAATTTCCACCATTTTCCTTAGGTAATTTAATTCTGAGAAATAGGGTTAAAAAATAATTCCTTTCTCAACTAACAAAAATATAACAAGTCTCAGTGTTTCTAAATCTTAAATGTGCAGAGACAACCACAGTGCTTTCTTGCTTGCTTTTTGTTTTTGTTGTACCTGTTTTTCTGTAACCTGTATACCCCTTGCTATGACACTGTATTCCAGAGAGGGAGAAAACAAATTTGGAGGGTTCCTTTTTCATTTCTCCTTTTTTTTTTTCGAGATGGAGTCTTGCTCTGTCGCCCACGCTGGAGTGCAGTGGCGCGATCTCAGCTCACTACAATCTCCACCTCCTGGGTTCAAGCAATTCTCCTGCCTCAGCCTCCCAAGTAGCTGGGATTACTGGCTTATGCCACAACACCCAGATAATTTTTGTATTTTTAGTAGAGACAGGGTTTCACCATGTTGGCCAGGCTGGTCTCGAACTCCTGACCTCAAGTGATTGGTCCACCTCTGCCTCCCAAAGTGCTGAGATTACAGGCGTGAGCCACCGCGCCTGGCCTAGCAGTTAGAGAGTATGAGCAGGTTAAAGATGTGTGTGGGAGAAGCAGGGCACTATTCTCATTGCCTTTTTCTACTTCAGGTTCTAGTTGCCCACTTTATTTAATCGTTTTTTTTTTTGTTTTTTTGTTTTTTTGTTTTTTTTTGAGATGGAGCCTTGCTGTCGCCCAGGCTGGAGTGCAGTGGCGCAATCTCGGCTCACTGCAAGCTCCGCCTCCCGGGTTCAAGCCATTCTCCTGCCTCAGCCTCCCGAGTACCTGGGACTACAGGCGCCCACCACCACGCCCGGCTAATTTTTTTTTTTGTATTTTTAGTAGAGACGGGGTTTCACTGTGTTGGCCAGGATGGTCTCGATCTCCTGACCTCGTGATCCGCCTGCCTCGGCCTCCCAAAGTGCTGGGATTACAGGCGTGAGCCACCGCGCTCGGCCTATTTAATCGTTTTTTTAAAAGCAGAGACGGGGGCCTCACTGTGTTGCCCAAGCTGGTGTTGAACTCCTGGGATCACGCAATCCTCTCACCTCCGCCTCCCAAAGTGCTGGGATCACAGGTGTCAGCCACTGTGCCCAGCCTAGTTGCCCACTTTAGATCTAGAGCAAAATAATCCAATTAAAATTGTCAGACCTGTCTATTCTCTTCTGCTCCTTCAACTCTCCCTTTCCATTTCTATCTATCTTGTAATCAACCTTTCTCCATAAAAGGTAAATTCTGGCTGGGCGTGTTGGCTCATGCCTGTAATTCCAACACTTTGGGAGGCCAAGGCAGGCAGATCACCTGAGGTGAGGAGTTCAAGACCAGCCTGCCCAACATGGCGAAACCCCATCTCTACTAAAAATACAAAAAATTGGCTGGGCGCGGTGGCTCACGCCTGTAATCCCAGCACTTTGGGAGGCCGAGGTGGGCGGATCACGAGGTCAGGAGATCGAGACCATCCTGGCTAATACGGTGAAACCCCATCTCCACTAAAAATACAAAAAAATTAGCCGGGCGAGGTGGCGGGTGCCCGTAGTCCCAGCTACGCGGGAGGCTGAGGCAGGAGAATGGCGTGGACCCCGGGGGGCGGAGCCTACAGTGAGCAGAGATCGTGCCACTGCACTCCAGCCTGGGTGAAAGAGCGAGACTCCATCTCGAAAAAACTGGCTGGTGGCAGGCCCTGTAATCACTACTGGGGAGGTAGGCAGAGGAACCTTGAACAGGGGCAGAGGCTGCATGACCGTTCTGTGCATTTTAAGTGACAACATTAAAGAATTTTAAAGTAATTTTGTGTTTTTTAAAAGAATTATTCCATATTAAGTGCTTCTATGTTATACAATTTCTCCATCTTGCCACTGCAATTTCCATGCACTTTTACTGCCCTTGACTGAATTTCTAAAAATTACTTATAATGAAAGACATTAGATAAAAATTGCTCAAAACTTACCATTTTTCCTCTTAGTGGTTTCAGGAAGGACTACGTAATTTCTCAGAGTCTTACAGCGAGTTCAAAAGTAAGTCTCTAGTCCCAAAAGAAAAAAAGAATTAGGCTATTTTTCTGTCTTAACTCACACACGCTCATCTTTACTGCACATTTTAAATAAAAATTCTCGCCGGGCGTGGTGGCTCACGCCTATGATCTTAACACTTTTGGAGGCCGAGGCAGGTGGATCACTTGAGGTCAGGAGTTCGAGACCAGCCTGACCAACATGGCGAAACCCCGTCTCTGCTAACAACACAAAAATTAGCCGGGGGTGTGGTGGCGGGCACCTGTAGTCCCAGCTACTCAGGAGGCTGTGGCAGGAGAATCACTTGAACCCAGGAGGCGGAGGCTGCAGTGGGCCGAGATCAGGCCACTGCACTCCAGCCTTGGGTGACAGCGCGAGACTCCATTAAAAAAAAAAATCCTCTAATGGCATCCCCTAGGTAATAAAAACCCAGCTATAGAAGTAATGACGAGAGATCCTACCCGATTCAAGCCTCCCAATCTCCTACTTGCCCGGCTTGCTCTTCTTCAAGAGCCTCCTTGCAAGTCCCCCAATAACCCAGATACCTTCCCTTAGGGTCCAGGCATTGGGTGTCCCTTTTGCCTGGAATTCTTACACTCAGACATCTCTACGGCTAATTTCCTCACCTCCAAATTTCTGCTTAAATGTCAAGTTTAACTGACCCGACAATCCTATATAAAACTGTTTTAGCCCTTCAGCCTTAGAACATTCCTATTTCCTTCTCCCACAGAACTTATCACTAATATACTATGAACTTCTCTTTTTTTTTTTTCACCACAGCACTTATGACTAATATACTATGAACTTCTCTTTTTTTTTTTTTTTTGATTTTGAGATGGAGTCTTGCCCTGTCGCCAGGCTGGAGTGCAGTGTGGCACGATCTCGGCTCACTGCAACCTCCGCCTCCGCCTCCCGGGTTCAAGTGACTGTCCCGGGTTCAAGTGATTGTCGTGCCTCAGCCTCCCGAGTAGGTGGGACTACAGGCGCGCGCTACCATGCACGACTAATTTTTGTATTTTTAGTAGAGACGGGGTTTCGCCGTGTTGGCCAGGCTGGTTTCGAACTCCTGACTTCAGGTGATCCGCCCGCCTCGGCCTCCCGAAGTGCTGGGATTACAGGCGTGAGCCACCGTGCAGGGTCCTTCTTTTACTCTGACATTGCAACAACAG
This sequence comes from Hylobates moloch, assembly GCF_009828535.3. Lineage (NCBI taxonomy): Eukaryota > Metazoa > Chordata > Mammalia > Primates > Hylobatidae > Hylobates > Hylobates moloch. The sequence goes on along the minus strand of NW_026652276.1, from coordinate 41,314,000 downwards.
CCTCGCCGCCCACTGTTCACTCGCAGTATCCCAAGAACTAAACCAGTAGTAACACAGAACTCAGCAAGCATTCGAATAAGTGAATGAAAGAATTAATGACGTTACTCCATACTTGGGCTTCACCACTTGGTTTAGCACAGCCGTTGTTAAAACAGGAAAAATGCAATCGCAGATGCCAGCAGAGGTCTGTTGGTTCAAAATTATAGTTTCTTTGGGCCAGCGGAAGTTGGGCGCGGGACCCAAGAGAGAAAACGCCCCTACCGCCTCACCTCCTTCCTCCCCTCATCTTCCTATCTCAAACCAAAACGACAATGCAATTTATCCCCAACCGGAAATTTGATAGTAAAAGGGAGCTCTACTAATAATTGCACTGGTACAAGAAGTGTAAGGCGAAACTACCTGGGCAACTTCAAGCAATGCTTTACACTCGGCTGCCAAACGGAAAAGACCACTTCCGCCCAGCTCTCCCGCTACGGGGAGCCAATTGCCACAGCACCTGGAGCGCCGACGCAGGACCGGAAGTGACGCAGAGAAGTTTCCGGGACTGGTGAGTAGTGGGCGATTTAAAAACCCGCGAGTGTAGTTGTGACCTTCGCCGTAGGTGCCGGTTGGTTTCGGCTGTGATTGTTATGTTGGTGCTGCAGAGGACAGCAGAAGAGGAGATTGGGTCAGAAAACTGCCCTGCCGCACCAGAGTACAGCGCACTAGTGGGACGGGGTCCTGACTCAGACTTACTGGCTGTGTCTCGTGGTTTTTCACTGTCCTGGAAAAGGCCCGAAGTGGCACTGAAATGAGGCATAGATGAGGTAACGTCGAGGGAGCGGTTTGCAGGATGCAAAGGGGCCCTACTGATGCTGCTTAATAGTAAACAGTGCTTACTCTAGGACAGTTGTTTCCAGCTTTACGTGTAAATCTCGCGATATTGTGGCCTGGGCATTATTTCCGTTAAGGAGGAAACTGCACAGGATTAAGTCATTTACCTGCTGTTGCACAGCTCTGGCTCTCGGATTCAGGCTGGCTTCAGAGTCGGTGCTCTTAACCACCATACTATGTTGCCTTCTGTTGTCGTTGTTGACTGTGGCCATGTAGCCTCGCAGTTTCCTCATCTGTAACAGTAAATAACTCAAAACCTGCATGGTGGCCCACTAGGGTTTCACTTTCGAGCTTGCCAGATGTAGAAAATGCTGGAGAACAGAGTACTATGAGGACCATTAGAAGATCTTTCAAGGCCGGACGCAGTGGCTCACCCCTGTAATCCCAGCACTCTTGGAGGCCGAGGCAGGTGGATCACTTGAACGCAGGAGTTTGAGACCAGCCTGGGCAACATGGCGAATCCCCATCTCTACTAAAAATACAAAAATTGGCCAGGTGTGGTGTTCCGTGCCTGTAGTCCGAGCTGCTCAGGAGGCTGAGGTGGGAGGATCTGCTTGAGCTCGGGAAGTCGAGGCTGCAGTGAGCTGAGATCACGCCACTGCACTCCAGCCTAGGTGACTAGTGAAACCCTGTGTCAAAAAGAAAAAAACAAAAACAAACTTCCAAGACCTCGAGTGGTTTTTGGAGACCCTGTATCACTTCAAATAATGTGTTAAATAAGCATCCTCATCTCATTAAATAGAAATGTTGAAAAATTGCCTTTGGAATAATTGGCTTATGGATATTTCATCAAATTTACAATTGGCTATGCTTTCTTATTGTGCATACTAGGAAATGCTTTTCTTCAAAAAGTGTTTATAAGTGGTAAGTTATAAGAATGGGGTTGACAACATTATCTTTTGTGGTTATTTGATTAAACATTTACTAATTGTGCATATTTTGGAGCCAGCAGTTTTTTTCTACCTTTACATTGCCCTCCCACCTTCCCTCTGTTGCCAACCTTTTCAGTTCCTTGTTGGATGTAGATACTTAGAAGGCTTACAGGCTGTCTGGGAAAAGTACCCTATACCTTATCCCCTCCCACCTCCTGAGCCTGGCCTTTGTGTAGCAAATGTTGCTTAAGGGGCAGTGGCTTCTCCCTTCTGCCTTGACCCTGCCCATTTGTAGAGTGACCTGCCTATGTATTCCTTGATTCTTGATTCTGATAAAGCACTTGACATTTTAAACTTTTTTTTTTTTTGAGACGGAGTGTTGCTCCCTCGCCAGACTAGAGTGCTGTGGCATGATCGTGGCTCACTGCAACCTCCGCCTCCCGGGTTCAAGCGATTCTCTTGCCTCAGCCTCCCGAGTAGCTGTGACTACAGGTGCATGTCAGCACGCCCAGCTAATTTTTGTATTTTTAGTAGAGACGGGGTTTCACCATGTTGGCCAGGATGGTCTTTATCTCTTGACTTCGTGATCCTCCCACCTCGGCCTCCCAAAGTGCTGAGATTACAGGCGCCCCGCCACATTACTCTGTTTTTTGGTGAAGCACATTGTAATGCCAGTATATACCACCCCAACTCCAAATTCTGTTGCAGTCAGGGGAGGCGGGCAGTGTCATTCTATGCAGTAAGCATTTAGTGCTGGCTTATATTAGCGATACTGAGATTTATTAAAGTTAGTTCCTATTACATAGTAGCTTTAGCATAATGGGCACACACAGAATTATGAGAATACTGAGGGGTGGGGAGCCTTGGGAAGGATGCTGAAAAGGGAGGTCGAGAAAAGTTTTATTTAAGAAGTTGGAGAGGGCTTGGGAAAAGGAAGGGTAATATTTAGAGAAATGGATTAGGGAGGAAGTTGGTTGAAGCAAGGGTAGGGAGAATAAGAACAAGGGTGTGCGAGGCAGGAGACGGGATGGACGTTTGTGTATTATGTACCAGGCTTTGCTAGGTTACATAATTCATTTGCTCCTCTGGATGGCCTGTGAAGTGGGTTATAGTATCTCTGTTTCGTAGGTGAGAAAACAAGATTGGAGAGGTTAAATGGCTTACCTAAGCTACAGTGTGCTGGTAAGTGGCAGAGCCACTATTTGAACCCAGATCTCTGTGATGACAGGTCTTTTGCCCATATGCTTTGATGCCTCAAAGATCCAGGCCTAAAGTGTACTTGTGTACCATTTTCTTTGTTTTGACTTCAGAAACTTGAACTTTACCTGATTTCTGTATGTTGTCATCTTGCATACGCCCGGTCCCCACGACAGTCCGGTTTGTAGATTCTCTGATCTGCAATTCTTCCCGTTCCTTCATGGATTTGAAGGTGCTCCTTTCTTCCTTGAATGACTTTGCATCTCTCTCCTTTGCTGAGAGTTGGGACAATGTTGGATTACTGGTGGAACCAAGCCCACCACATACTGTAAATACACTCTTCCTGACCAATGACCTGACTGAGGAAGTGATGGAGGAGGTGCTGCAAAAGAAGGCAGACCTCATTCTCTCCTACCATCCGCCTATCTTCCGACCCATGAAACGCATAACCTGGAACACCTGGAAGGAGCGCCTGGTGATCCGGGCTCTGGAGAACAGAGTCGCTATCTACTCTCCTCACACAGCCTATGATGCTGCACCCCAGGGCGTCAACAACTGGTTGGCTAAAGGGCTTGGTGAGAAGCCTCTTTCATATTTGATATTTTCTCTGCAAATACTTTGAAACTTTAGAATGTCTTTCCAGTAAAGTTTTAACTGCTTTAGGGTTGGGGAGGGCATGATTCCATTTTTATATAATAATTTTAAAATAATATTGCTGAAATTTGGCAGTTAAATTGCATTTGAAAAAGGAAACATTTTTTATTCTTATGGAGTAAGGAGAGCAGAAGTCTTCCTTACTGGACTGAGCTTCATGATTCCTTACTTTTGTGGCACAATGCCTGTCACCGAGGCACTTGGAAAATGCTTGTTGAATTGAAAGCTCAGGCCTCTCCAGAATACCCTTGATTGATAAGTCAGGTAAATAGACATCAGGGTTTTAATGAATGTTTTTAGTGAATGTTTACTTATGCCTAGCACAATGAGGGAATGATGGATTGATTTTAGCTTTATTTTAGTAAGTCTTTAGTTTACTCATTTTGGGCTAAAGCTTTTATGATGATATCTGGATTAATGTGGTCAAATAAAGTATGAGCATTTGCAACCTGAATGATGGTTTACATGGCTAGATTTACCAAGCAGTAGACCATTCTGTGTATTATCTGAAAATGTATGAATCAGTCTTTCTTGTCCAAGTTTTTCAGAGATTTAAGAATCTTTTGGAAAATAATTTTGAAAATAATTTGATTTTGTATGTCCATACCAAAGCCTTAGATTATGGGGACTGGTGATGTATATCTAAAGGATATGTATGTGTGTGTGTATGTTATATAAGCATGAGAATGAATCTTTTAAAAAAGTCATTTCTTAGAAATTTTGCCTATAATAGTTTATCTTACTTTTAATCTCTCACCCCCCAAAACTCCCATTTTCCCACAATATTTTCTCTAGGAGCTTGTACCTCCAGGCCCATACATCCTTCCAAAGCTCCCAACTACCCTACAGAGGGAAACCACCGAGTAGAATTCAACGTTAACCACACCCAAGACCTGGACAAAGTCATGTCTGCAGTGAAAGGAATTGACAATGTTTCTGTCACTTCTTTTTCTGCTAGGTACAATTTATTTTTCTCTTTTTTTGTGTGTATTTATTTGTAAGCATCTTCTTTACAAAGTCTATAACCCTGGTATTTAGGCTTGAAACAAATTATTTTCTCTGGAGTTGGTTTACAAAGCAGCATACTCCTCATTTGTTTGTGGGTCCTGGAGAACTATGGAATTTTTTCAAAACAATGAAAACGGTAACACTTACTAAGTATTTTCTGTGACAGGGGACTATACTATGCATTTTACATACAGTATTTCTAACCCTGGTAATGTTGAAAGATAGTTGTTTTTACTTTAGAGAATACAGATAGATCCTAGTGATGTGGTGATAAGGCTTTTATTGGTTCCCAGCGAATCAGTGATTCCCAAGTGCTTTCTTTTTTATATTTATCTTTACATTTTAAGTATATATTTTCATAAATCAGTCTTTTTATTTAACATCCTGGGAAATACTTTTCTGAATAGTCCTTTTTTGTTTGTTTTAAGAGACTTCCAGGCTGGGTGTGGTGGCTCACACCTGTAATCCCAGCACTTTGGGAGGCCAAGGCTGGTGGATCACCTAATGTCAGGAGTTCAAGACCAGCCTGACCAACATGGAGAAAGCCCGTCTCTACTAAAAATACAAAATTAGCTGGGCGTGGTGGCGCATGCCTGTAATCCCAGCTACTTGGGAGGCTGAGGCAGGAGAATCACTTGAACCCGGGAGGCGGAGGTTGCAATGAGCCGAGATTGCTCCATTGCACTCCAGCCTGGGCAACAAGAGCGAGACTCGGTCTCAAAAAAAAAAAGCGACTCCCATGCTGGAGTGCAGTGGTATGATCGTAGTTTGCAGTGGCTTTAAACTGCTGGCCTCAAGCAGTCCTCCTACCTCAGCCTCTCAGTTAGCTGGGACTATAGGTGCCAAGCACTTCAAGGGAAAAATAAATTAAGTGCCTCTTTATAAGGTCAATCATTATTTAGGGCAGAGATAGGAGTTTTTTTGGTTTATTTTATTTATTTATTATTATTACTATTATTATTTTTGAGACGAAGTCTAGGTCTGTCACCCAGGCTGGAGTACAGTGGCACGATCTTGACTCACTGCAACCTCCGTCTCCCTGATTCAAGCAATTCTTCTGCCTTAGCCTCCCAAGTAGCTGGGACTACAGGTGCCTGCCATCATGCCTGGCTAATTTTGTTTTTGTATTTTTAATAGAGATGGGGTTTCATCATGTTGGGCGGGCTGGTCTTGAACTCCTGACCTCATGATCCACCTGCCTCAGCCTCCCAAAGTGCTGGGATTATAGGCGTGAGCCACCGTGCCCAGCTGGTTTTTTATTTTTTATTTTTGAGAGACAAGGTCTCACTTTGTCACCAAGGCTGCAGTGCAGTGGCATGATCACAGCCCATTGCAGCCTTGACCTCACAGGCTCAAGCTATCTCCCACCGCAGCCTCCCTAATAGCTGGGACTATAGGTATAACTTGCCACCATGCCTGGCTAATTGTTCTATCTTTTGTAGAGATGGGGTTTTGACTCGTTGCCTAGGCTGGTGTCAAACTCCTGGGCTCAAGCCATGTGTCCACCTTGACGTCCCAGAGTGCTGGGATTACAAGCATGAGCCACTGCCCCCAGCCTAACCTCTCATTATTTTTAATTGCTTGTAGTGTTTCTTATTATGGATGAACGGTAGTTTCTTTAAGCATTCCTCTTCCTACTGATGGACTTTTTAGTTCGATTCCAGTTTTTCCATATTGTAGATAATATCTGAGTTTTACCATTAGATAGGGAACAAGGCATTGGTTTTCTTTTTAAAAATGTCACAGGTGATTGCAGAGTTTATAATTAATGCTTCCAGATTATCTTTAAAGGTGTCCTTTAGTTCTAGAATTTTATGATTATATTTAGAGTTTATGGTTAAATGTGAAATTTTCTTGATGCCAGTAATTTTGGAGAGGCTCTAGAGGGTGATCCAAGGGCCCCCTGCGTGATTGTTAATGAGGTGCTTATTTAAAAATGCAGATATTTGGCCAGGCGTGGTGGCTCATGCCTGTAATACCAGCACTTTGGGAGGCTGAGGCGGGTGGATCACAAGGGCAGGAGATCGAGACCATCCTGGCTAACACTGTGAAACCCCATCTCTACTAAAAATACAAAAAATTAGCCGGGTGTGGTGGCGGGCGCCTGTAGTCCCAGCTACTGGGGAGGCTGAGGCAGGAGAAAGGCGTGAACCCAGGAGGCGGAGCTTGCAGTGAGCCGAGATCGCACCACTGCACTCCAGCCTGAGCGACAGAGCAAGACTCTGTCTCAAAAAAAAAAAAAAAAAAATTGCAGATTTTTGTATTCACCTCAGACCTTGTAATTAGAATGGAGTTTGCCTGAGAATCTGTCCAGGACATTCTCAACTTCAATGATGTTTTAAAATTATCATCTCTAAGGCTTTAAAAAAATTCAGTTTGCCCCAGCCCCATTTGTAGATGTTCTGTTCACTGGTTCTGTGGAAGGATCCAGCAGCTGTTATTTTAAGAAGCTAGAAGGAATTTTTTTTTTTTTTTTGAGAGAGTCTCACTCTGTCGCCCAGGTTGGAGTGCAGTGGTGTGATCTCGGCTCACTGTACCCTCCGCCTCCCAGGTCCAAGTGATTCTCCTGCCTCAGCCTCCCCAGTAGCTGGGACTACAGGCACCCCCCACCACACCCGGCTAATTTTTTTTGTATTTTTGGTGGAGATGGGGTTTTGCCATGTTGGCTAGGCTGGTCTTGAACTCCTGATCTCAGGTAATCCACCTACCTCGGCCTCCCAAAGTGCTGGGATTACAGGTGTGAGCCACTGTGCCTGGCCTTCTTTTTTTTTTTTTTTAACTTTAATTTTTTAATAATTAAAAAAATAATAGATAGGGTCCTGTTATGTTGCCCAGGCTGGTCTCGAACTCCTGGGCTCAAGTGATCCGCCCACCTTGGCATCCCAAAATGCTGAGATTACAGATGTGAGCCACTGCCTCTGGCCAGGAAGTTTCTGATGCACAATCGGGATTGAGAACAGTTCTTGAACAGTGGTTTCAAAGTGAGGTCCCTGGACCAGCAACATCAGCATCACCTGGAACTTGTTAGAAAGGTAAACTCTCAGGCCCCCACCCAGATATAATGAATCAGAAACTCCAGGGGTGAGGCCCAGCATTCTGTGTTTTAATAATCCTCCAGGTGATTCTGATGCCTAGTAGAGTTAGAGAAATGCTATTCTAGAAAATGGATTAGTTTCAGATTAAATGGGTTCTGTTGGTTAAATCCTTAGTTCCACACAAATCTAATCTATTATAGTAGGTTTGTAAACTGTGGATTATCTAAAATACATTTTGGCTATATTTGTCCTAAATGGAGTGATTTTTTTCCCCCCTAGGACTGGTAATGAGGAACAAACACGGATTAGTCTGAATTGTACTCAGAAGGCTTTGATTCAGGTGGTAGATTTTCTTTCCCAGAACAAACAACTTTATCAGAAGACGGAAATTCTGTCACTGGAGAAGGTAATAATATTTTGTATTTGATCTTAAAATACTGTGCACGCATTTTCTAACAGCTTTATTGAGGTATAACTGATATACTAAGAATTGTACATATTTGATGTGTACAATTTGATAAGTATCATTACTTTGCATTTTTTTTCAGCAAATTCATTTGTAAATTATTAGATCAACAGGCCATTCACTGTTACCTAAAGTACAAAATGGCAATCAGAGCATAATATTCTCCAGGAAGTAATTGAGAAAGGGAGACATTCCAGGAATAGGAAAATATTGGTACTTCTTGAGGGTTACAGATTTGGTTACAGGTTTGCTCTCTCCTTATTTTACACCCTCTGCCTGGACCATGTCATTCACTTCTTTAAGTTGATAGCCATTTGTATGATGATTCGTATCTTTACTTTTTGGCTTAGAATGCTTTCTTAAGGGAAAAAATGACAAGAACCCATATTTTCAACTACTTTCTGGATGTTTTGCACTTACAGAGCCCACAAGTATTTCAAATTCAATATATCCAAATACTTTATCCCTGTGCCACTCCCCCCCCCTTTTTTTTTTTGTATTTCATATTTCAGTATCATTATCTACTTTAGTTTCCAAGTTTTCACATTCCTGTTTGACTCCAAGCCCTGCTGAGTCTGGCCTCATATCTATACAGTGTTTCTCCTCTGTATTGGCTCTGCCACCACAGTAATTGAAATTCTCATTTTCTGTGATGAGAGTAGTCTCACTGAGCACCTAGGAGGCAGTCCAGGCTCTTTAGCATGCTGTTGGAAGCCCTTAATGATCTGCTACAGCCTGGGCCTCCTGCCTCCTCTCCTTCCACAGCACGTGCTCTGCACAGTAGCCATGCTGTCTTCTTTTGGATCTGCCCCCACAGTGTGTTCTCTCAAGTCTTTGGCACCTTTGTCCATGTTCTGTCTGTTTAGAATGCCTTTCTCCATCTCATCGTACCTCTGTCCTGCCACACTGCACTTGACACACCCCCTTTTAAACTCTTTATTTCCCCCTTTTTAACTCTTTTAGGGTTTTCTCTAAGACCTAGGTCCTTCCTTCAAGTACTCCCCAAGCCTCCCAAGTCACAGCTCATTTAGTTTGTCACTCCTTGTGCTGCTGCAACTGTAGCACCTACCTTGTATTTAAACGGTTTTATTATTTTGTTTATTTGAGACAGGGTCTGGCTCTGTCCCCAGGCTAGAGTGCAGTGGTATAATCTCAGCTCAACACAACCTCTGCCTCCTGGGTAGCTCAAGCCCACCTCCCATTCAGTCTCCCAAGTAGCTGGGACTGCAGGCGCACACCACCGTGCCTGGCTAAGTTTTGGATTTTTTTGTGGAGATGAGGTCTCACTATGTTGCCCAGGCTGGTCTCAAACTCCTGAGCTCAAACAATCCACCCACCGCAGCCTCCCAAAGTGCTAGGATTATAGGTGTGAGCCATCGTGCCTGGCCTGATTATTGATTTAAACATCTGCCTTCCTAGAAAACTGTGAGCTCCTAGAAGAATGATATTGTCAGGCTTGTGTCCCCACATTTAGCCTAGAGCTTGCTATAGTAACCTCACAGTGTGCATGTTGATGATTTTAGCATTTGTTGTTTTAGGACTGACAATGGACACCATTTCTAACTTCTGTTTCTCTTCAGCCTTTGCTTCTGCATACTGGAATGGGACGGTTATGCACACTGGATGAATCTGTCTCCCTGGCAACCATGATTGATCGAATAAAAAGACACCTAAAACTATCTCATATTCGCTTAGCCCTTGGGGTGGGGAGAACTTTAGGTAACTATAGCTCCTTCATTTATCCAGTATGCCTACTGTTAACATTGGACAAAGGTTGAAACTCTTGGTTGTATTAATATGTGATAGAGAATGTGTTAGCAGCTCATAGGAGATAATTGGTTTACTTTATTGATTAGAGTGGGCTGGGTTCTGATGTGGAATACATCTCATTGACTTAATCAATGAGATTTATTTCTCTGTCATGCTATGTGTTCATTTCAAGTTGGTGATTGTAGGAAGTCTGACCATTGTAGACTGGTTGCTGTTGCAGAGGGTGGGAGTTTTGCAGGGTCTTAAACCATCAGTTTAAAATTCCAGGAAACATGTTAATTTCTGCTCAACTCGTTTTCCAGAGTTAGTCATGTTGCATAAAGTGCAGTCTTACCATGTGTCAGGAAGAGAGCTGGAATCATGATTGCTACAATTACAACATAAATTTTGCACTTACAAGACTGGTAATATTTTTTAGTGAGGTGCTACTGAGTGATCTGATCCATTGCAGTTTCTAAGTCTTGTAGTTTTTTCTTCTGGCCTTTCCTGGTACTTTTGAGAACAAAAAGAGTGAACAGACATTTGTTCAACACCTTCAGTGAGCCTAGCACTGTACTGATTGTCTGTCCTAAGTATGTGAGCTCCTGCTGGCAAAAGCAGTGGGGCACAGCGGTTATAGGTGTGGATTCTGAGCTTAGACAATCTGGCTTCGGATTTGTCTGTCTTGTTTGCTGCATGTCTTTGACAAGTTGTTTATGCCCTCTGTGTCACAGTAGCCTCATCTGTAAAAACTGCATTAATAATAAAACCTAACTCAGAGGGTGGTAGTATAATCCATGTGACATGGCACAGTGATTGGCTCACATTAAGTATAGTTAAAGTGCTAGCTGTTGTTAGCTTTATGGTTGGTACTATTTCTCCCATTTTATAGGTGAACAGTTGTGGTCCTGAGAGATAAGTAACTTTATTAGTTCATTCTCATGCTGCTATGAAGAAATACCTGAGACTGGATAATTTATAAAGAAAAGAGGTTTAATTGACTCACAGTTGTGCATGGCTGGGGAGGCCACAGGAAACTTACAATCATGGTGGAAGGCACCTCTTCTCAGGGTGGCAGGAGAGAGAATGAGTGCAAGCAAGAGAAATGCCAGACGCTTATGAAACCATCAGATCTCGTGAGACTCAAGCATTATCACGAGAACAGCATGGGGGAACTGCCCCCATGATCCAGTTACCTCCACCTGGTCCCGCCCTTGACCCGTGGGAATTATGGGGATTACAATTCAAGGTGAGATTTGGATGGGGACACAGAGCCAAATCATATCAGTAACTTACCCAAAAGTCCAGTTAGATCAAACAACCCAAGGGAGTTAGTGTCTAAAGAAAATGGATAGCAGAGGTGGGATTTGACTTCCAAAATAACTTCAAAGCCCCCTCTTTGAGATACCATGCTGCTGAACTGGAGTGACCACTAAAGAAGTGTTCATTTTAAAAACCCAAGTGCTAAATACTTGGATTTTAGCTCGAAAGTTGCTATTATTTCACTTTTCAGAGGATGCTTTTTGAGAATAAATAGTATATTTAAAAATAGTGCCAAATCCATTTGTAGCATTCCTCTTTCTCAGTCCTTTTAGTTCCTTAGCTTCCTCACCTGAGAACAGAGATAGTACTTGCCTACCTCTCACTATTGTCTGAAGACCCAGGTGAGATTACTTTACCTAGCAATGTTGCAGTACAGCCTAGAGCTGCACCATTAGTACTATTCAGTGGTTTGTGAGTTTGTGCAGCCATGTCCAAAGGAATAATGGTACCCCCTTCAGCGGCACATATACTAAAAATTGGATGATATAGATTAGCATGGCGCCTACACAAAGATTACATGCAAATTTGTGCGTTCCGTATTTTGTGCAATTCACAAAGGTTGTTGGGGAAAAAACCACAACAAAGGAATAATAACTGTGCCTTGGGTTAGCTATGCAATATCAAAGAATGACCTGTTTGCCTATATTAAAACATGTTTTTTTAAAATGCAGTAAGAACAGTTCATATACTGGTGATGAGACCAGGAGTGTGAAATCTATATTACGTTTAGGATTCTTGGTACAAATTATAATAGTAAAATGAAAGGGAATTGTAAAGTATTGGTCTCTTGTTTCCTTTGTTTTTAAGAGTCTCAAGTCAAAGTCGTGGCCCTGTGTGCTGGTTCTGGGAGCAGCGTTCTGCAGGGTGTTGAGGCTGACCTTTACCTCACAGGTAGGACAGACTTTGGATCTCTCTTGGTTTATTTTTTGCAAAATCAAAAATGGCAGATTTTAGGACAGTACCTGGCACATAGATGATACCCAATTAATGTTTTCTGAACCTGAACTAAACAGAAACTACAACAGAACTGGGGACATACTGCATTCTTTGTGGAGGGATGAAATCATTGAACAATTTATTACATTATCTCAAAAATTAATGGTCAGCATTTATTTTACCTACATCTTCCTAAACTGTCCCAAACCTCTCAGATTTCACATCAGTGGGATACTTTCTACCCTGTCACCTTAGCTAGGAAATGGTTCCTCTTACTCAGCCTAAAGCCAATCATCAATTCCTATCAATTCAAGCTCCCAAATCTTTCCAGAATCTTCCCCCTTATCTCTATACAGGCACCATCTCTTACTTGAAGTACAGCATCAACCCTGTAATGGTATCTTCCATATACTCTCCTGAAATTAACTTTTCAAAGTGCAAATTTGATGGTCTTGATTAAAAAGACTTCAGTGATTTCCTTCATCTGTCTGGTGGAGCCTGAACATTGCATCCCCTTTCCTGTACCCTTTGCTTATGCTGTTTTCTCTGGCTAGAATGCCTTTTCCTTGTACTTCTAGTGATAAGTGAACACCCCCTCTGAGAAGCCTTCTCTGACACTGTCCTGCTTCTGCCTCTTGTGGGTCCCTATCACTTTGTCCTTGACCTCCAATGTGCACTTCTGTTGGATAGTAATTGTCTGGCTGCTGGGCCTTATACTCTCTCATTGAGGATACTACTTAATAGGTCCTGGCTAATTTTTATTGAAAGAATTACTTTATGTAGTTACTACTCAGGAATATGGCCAAACATGGCACCTTACACCTCCAAAGGATTTGGAGGCATTTTAAGGGGTTGCCACTTTGTTTACGTCCTCCTTCTCAGGGTTAGGAGACAATGAGTTAAAGAATTACTTTTCCCACTTCGAGGACCAGGCTCTAGGCTCTTAGCCCTCTGGCTATTCCTTTGGCTACTTCCATGCTTCCCTTGCCTCCCACACCCACAGTTTGTTATATAGCACACTCTCTTACAAAGGCTGCTGCACTCAAAGCATTGTCACGTCCCGAAGTACCGAGGAGCGGCATCTGAGCAAGCCTGATGGAATTGCTCTAAACCAATAAATTGATTTAAAAAAACAAAACATGTATGTGACTATTACTTATTTTCTATTTTCTGGAGATAAAAGATTTTTATAAGCCCTTAAATTTCTACCAGATTAAAGTGAAATTTCAATATGAATATCTTACAATGCTGTGTCTGGCTATTTTAAAATTCATTTTAGCATTTTACTTAGGAATTTCAGAACTATGCAAAAGTTGCAATAGTACACTGAACTCCTATATGCTCTTCACCTTGGTTACTAATGGTTATATTCTGCCATATTTATACATTCTCTATGTACATATTATATATGTGTCTATATACATTTGTGTTTGCATGTATAGATACATAACATATACAAGTTAAAATATGTTTTATATATATATTGATGTATTTCCCCAGGACCATTTTGTAATCAATTGCAGACATGACAATTTCTTTACCTCTCAATACTTCAGTGTATAGTCTTCTAAGAACAAAGACATTCTAAGTCCATGGAACAATTATCAAACGTGGGAATTTAGTATTGTTAAAACACTTGATATACAGTCCATATTCACATTTTCCCAATTGATAAAAGCTTATAGCATTTCTTTTTCTGATCCATGTCCAGCCAGTGATCTCACATTGCATTTAGTTGTTATTAGTCTCCTTCAGTCTGGAATAGTTCCTCAGCTTTGTCTTCATAGCATTGACATTTTTAAAGAGTATAGGCTCTTTGTTTTGTGCTTCTCTCTCAATTTGGGATATCTGTTTCCTTATACATACTTTTTTAAAAACTAGTTTTTTAAAACAATGATAAAGTATAATGATATGTGCATAAGATAAATTCAAGCAGTTCCAAAATGTTAAACTGTCCTTCCTATCTGGCTGTGGGGAGAAATAGAAAATATATTATCCAGCTACCATTAGATGTCTCTGGACTGTAAGGCATCACTTTTGAGTATAACTTCAGAGATGTGAAGCCCCACCTAAAGGACTTCTGCTGAACTTCATCACGCTTCCTGTGAGCCTGAGGCCGTGTTCTCATTGTATTAGGTTGTTAAGGGTAATACCCCATAAGACCAGCAGATGGGGAGCCTGCTCCTTGCAAATTAAGTTCTCTCATTTGTCTTTTCATTCTCCATTTGCTTATTCTTTCCCAAGCTGCCATCCTGGGCCAAGCTTTTCTTTCCATTGGCTTCAGCTATTATTGCAGGGTCTTCACTGATTTCCCCCCTTTCATGCCTTCTCCAGCCAGTGAATTTGTCATAGTACAGGCAGCCAGACTTACCTTTCCTAAAACAAGGCTTCCAACTGGGCCATCTTAGTGTCTTTTTCTTGCTTTTTACTTTTACTATTATAGATTAAGATGTTTTAAAAGGTGCTTGAATAAAAACTATTCCTTATAATGAGATGACACTTATTAGGAGTGGGGGAGAAGATTGTGGGGAACTGAAAAATTCTGGAATTAAGAAAACTCATTTTTTTATTTATAGATGTTTTCTTGTGGGAAAATTAAAAGAGAAAAAACTCATTTTTTCCTGAGAACCCTTTTTTCTTAAATTTATATGCCCTTCTGTCTCTAAATACAGTTTAAAATTGTACTTTGTAAAGAACAAACCAAATTGTACACAGTGCAGTTTTGCTCTTAAATTAGAAGTCATCAAATTCACAAACTGCATTTTAAAAAATTCAGAATATTAGGCTGGACATGGTGGCTCACGCCTGTAATCCCAGCACTTTGGGAGGCTGAGGCGGGCAGATCACTTGAGCCCAGGAGTTTGAGACCAGCCTGGCCAATGTGGTGAAACCCCATCTCTACTAAAAATACAAAAATTAGCCAGGCATGGTGGTGGGTGCCTGTCATTCCAGCTAGTCGAGAGGCTGAGGCAGGAGAATCACTTGAACCCAGGAGGCAGAGGTTGCAGTGAGCCGAGATCATGCTACTGCACTCCAGCCTGGGTGACAGAGCAAAACTCCGTCTAAAAAAATAAAATATAAATAAATTAAAAATTCAGAATATGAATTTTCCCCAAATCTTTTCACAACAGATGAGATTCCCTGCAGAGTTTCTAGGGATTTTGCTTAAGTCAAAGAAAAATACTTTGTTTTTAACCTGGAAGTAATCTTAAATTCATTTCATCCTTATATATTAGACTAAGTTGACGACAGAAATACTGGTGCTTACAAAGCATAAGTCTGCTGGGCAGTATACATATAATTTCCTCCAGAGGTATTTATTACTTACATAAGAGGCAAATTTTCTGAAGGCCTCATTTTTCTTGGCAGTGGTCATTCATTTTACTGTGGAAACACTGAATGGGTGTTTACAGATCTGGTTCTGGCCAGATGTGTTGGATTGCATAATTGCCTTGGGGTCTGCTAAGGAAAAAGAAGTTGGAATTCTCAATGGGATGGCTTTTATTTTTATATTTTCGAGATAGTCTTGCCCTGTCACCCAGGCTGAAGTGCAGTGGTGCAATCTCGGCTCACTGCAACCTCCAGGCCCTGGACTGAAGCGATTCACCTGTCTCAGCCTCCTGAGTAGCTGGGATTACAGGCGCACGCCACCACGCCCAGCTAATTTTTGTGTCTTTAGTAGAGATGAAGTTTCACCATGTTGGCCAGGCTAGTCTGGAACTCCTTAGCTCAGGTGATCTGCCTGCCTAGGCCTCCCAAAGTGCTGGGATTACAGGCGTGAGCCACTGCGCCCAGACTTTTCTCTCTTTTTAAGTTGGAGGACATAAAAGAAAACTGTACACTACTTTCTAGATTTATATGTAAAACAGTTCTGCTTTATTACATTCACTTCATATAGAATACACACTTGGTATTTCTGCTTTTGTGTTTCCTCATTCCACAGATTCCATATCTAGCATTTAAGAATTTGCTCTTCCCTTTTTGGTAGGTGAGATGTCCCATCATGATATTTTGGATGCTGCTTCCCAAGGAATAAATGTCATCCTCTGTGAACACAGCAACACTGAACGAGGCTTTCTTTCTGACCTTCGAGATATGCTGGGTTCTCACTTGGAGAATAAGATAAATATTATCCTATCAGAGACTGACAGGGACCCTCTTCAGGTGGTATAATTGCAGAAACATCAGGATAACACATTCTACAAATCAGCTGGATGCCAACTTAAATTTGTAACATGAGTCAGTGGGACTGGTGTGCTTCCAGAAGAGTGTCTTCGAGGGTATCATCATTTCCGGTTTGTTAATCTTATTCACCAAATGTTCTATCGCTCGTAAGGTAAAACTGTAATGTAACTACCATATTAAATAACAAATATTCATTATAAACTCTAGGAAAGATTGAATAAAATCTGTTTACTTAACATTCTTTGGAAGGAGCTCAAGTGATTCTGTCCTTAGTTTAATTGTAGATGGGATGGATCCATTTGGGTTATCTCTGCCCTTGGTTAGTTAACATTATGCTTGAAAAACTTGGGCTTGAACACTTCTTTCTAGGTAGTAGCCTCTTTGCAGTGATAAGGTCTGTTTGTCCCTGTTCCTAGTTCTGCCTGCATTCCAGTCTTTCACCTAAATTTCAGAATCAGAATGAGATTTATCAGGATGTTGTTTTGAAAATATATATACACAATCATTATTCATATTACTGTTACTTTATTGCTTTTTAGATGACTTACCTGTAATTTTTTTTTTTCTTCCACAGTCCTTTGTTCCCGATTTCTGCTCTGTCACTTCCCTCTCCTGGCAATGAACTTGGCTGCCGCAGGCAGGGGGCAGGGCCAGGGAGTGAAATTCCAGAGCAGAAAGAACAAAGTCAGATATCTCAAAATATCATCCTGCCCCATTTAATCTGGGCCTTTTATCCACATGGATGCCCCTTTCTAAACAGCGCCTGCACTGGGCTGTGAGGCCCCTGCCTGCCTGCTGCTGGTTGGGCAGGGCAGATACACCTTTCTCCACCTGAGGACTGCCATTCTCAGGTAATCTGGATAAAGCAATATTCCTTACATTTTAGGCATTCTTGGATTGCTTTTATGATTTGTGCTATTTTACCATACCACATGTAATTTTTACTTCATGCTTTTGTGTAAAGCAACTTTTTCTCTTTTTATTTTTTATTGTGGTAAAATTCACATAACATAAAATGCACCATTTTTTTTCCTGCCCCCCCGTTCCAAAATTCACCATTTTAAAGTATATAATTCTGTAGCTTTTAGTACATTTACAGTGTTGTGGTACTGTTACCACTACAGTTCCAAAGCATTTTTCATCACCACAGAGGGAAGCCCCCATTAAGTAATAATTCCCTCCTCCCATCCCCTGGATCCTATTTCTATGGATTTGTCTATTCTGGATATTTTCTATAAGTGGAATCATAAACATGTGGTCCTTTGTGTCCGGCATCTTTCACTTATGTTTTCTCCATTACTGCCGCCTTTTGTGTTTGATTTTTTTTCTAGTATTTTGACTCCCTTATTTCCTTTTAAGTATCTATTTTATCTTCTTACCGATCTTTAAAGGAAATTTTATGTGACATCCGTTATAACTTAAATATTTACTTAATCTATATTAAATACAGGATTATTAAAATACAAAGGAACACTGCTCAAAAGAAATGTCATTTTTTAAAAATGTCATTTTTTTTTTGGAGACGGAGTCTCACTGTGTTGCCCAGGCTGGAGAGCAGTGGCATGATTACAGCTCCCTGCAACCTCTGCCTCCCGGGTTCAAGCAATTCTCCTGCCTTAACATTCCAAGTAGCTGGGATTACAGGCACACGTCACCATTCCCAGCTAATTTTTGTATTTTTAGTAGAGACAAGGTTTCACCATGTTGGTCAGGCTGGTCTCCAACTCCTGGGCTCAGGGGATCCGCCCACCTCAGCCTCCCAAAGTGCTGGGATTACAGGTGTGAGCCACCATGCCTGGCCTGAAATGTCATTTTTAAGCTTAGTGTCTAATGACATGTTTTGTGTTGTTTTGCTGATTTAATAAATAAGGCCACATACTGACATGAAATAGTGGTTTAGTAATCCCTTGTCTACTCCAGAAAGCTGAAGGCTGAGGAAGGACATGCACATTCCCTCACAGGTGTCACATGAAAAATCTTCCCTATCCTGTAGGACTTACAAGGTCGCCTTGGATGCCCACATGGACAGTACATTCCGGGTGTAAGGTTGCAGATTGTAGGGAATAGTATCACCACCTTTGTTGTGCATCCATGACACCTTATATAGTCTCTTGTGCACATGTATTAGAGGGTGCTCCATACCAATCTAGATTAGGATCCAAATCAGACACGAGTGCAAGAAAGAAGTGAAGCTGGCCAGGAGGTGGCAGCAACAGTTCAGCCCAAGGCAACTGCTGCTGGGCAGAATGAAGGTCCAGCGTGGCCAAGTCTTCCTGATCTTTCAGGGGCAAAGGAAATCTGGATTTTTAATATGTGGGGTGTTAAAATATACATATATTATCATATATAAAACATACATATATACGTGTTTCTGCACAGTTCCTGGCTTATAACTTCTCTAGCCCTTGTTACAGTCTTTTAGATGTGCTAAGCCTCAGGGGCAGGCCTCAGGAAAGAATCTGAGTTCTCCCGCCCTCCTTTAACCAGTCCGAAAGCAAAATCCTAATCTTCTCCCTCCCTTTTCTTTCTTTTTTATTTAGAGACAAGGTCTTGCTCTGTCACCTAGGCTGCAGTGCAGTGGTGCGATCATAGCTCACTGCAGCTTCAAACTCCTAGGCTCAAGTGACCCTCCCTCCTCAGTCTCCTGGGTAGCTGGGCCTACAGGCACCTGCTACCACCCACCCCCTACTGACTAATTTTTTCAAATTAAAAAAATGTTTACTTTTGTAAAGACCAGGTTTTGCTACACTGCCTAGGCTGCTCTTGAGCTCCTGAGATCAGGGAATCCTGCCTTGGCCTCTCAAAGTGCTGGGATTACAGGCGTGAGCCACTGAGCCTGGCCTTTTTTTTTTTTGAGACAGAGTTTCACTCTTGTTGCCCAGACTGGAGGGCAACGGCGTGATCTTGGCTCACCACAACCTCCGTCTCCCGGGTTCAAGTGATTTTCATGCCTCAGCCTCCTGAGTAGCTGGGATTACAGGAATGTGCCACCAGGCCCAGGTAATTTTGCATTTTTAGTGGAGATAGGGTTTCTCCATGTTGGTCAGGCTGGTTTCGAACTCCTGACCTCAGGTGATCCACCCGCCTTGGCCTCCCTAAGTGCTGGGATTACAGGCGTGAGCCACCACACCTGGCCTTATTTTTTTATTTTTTATTTTTTGTGAGACAGAGTCTCACTCTGTCACCCAGGCTAGAGTGCCAGTGGCACGATCTCAGCTCACTACAACCTCCGCCTCCCAGGTTGAAGCAATTCTGCCTCAGCCTCCCAGATAGCTGGGATTACAGGCGTTCGCCACAATGCCCAACTAATTTTGTATTTTTAGTAGAGATGGGGTTTCACCTTGTTGGCCAGGGTAGTCTAGAACTCCTGACCTCAAGTGATCCACCCGTATCAGCCTCCCAAAGTGCTCGGATTACAGGCGTGAGCCACTGTGCCAGGCAAATGCTGCCATTTTAAGACCTACATTTTGGGTAGCAAAGGTAAAGATGTTGACCCTAAATACTTGGGAAGCCTGGGGCCAGTGATAAATATAAAAATTGGTATGAAAATTTAGTAATGAGCTTTGTATTGTACTCATGCTTAAAGTTATATTTTCCATAGCATCAATCTTTTCAAATTTGCCTTATTCAACACATTAAGGATGCTATAACTTATGCTATTAAAACCTCATAGGCTGGGTGAGGTGGCTCACACCTGTTAATCCCAGCACTTTGGGAGACCCAGGTGGGTGGATCACTTGAGCCCAGGAGTTCAAGACTAGCCTAGGCAACATGGTGAAACCCCATCTCTACAGAAAAAAAAAAAAAAGCCAAGTGTGGTGGTGCGTGCCTCCTGTAGTACCAGCTACTCAGGAGGATGAGGTGGGTGGATCACTTGAGCCCAGGAGGTCAAGGCTGCAGTGAGCTGAGATGGCACCACTGCACTCTAACCTGGGTGACAGAGACCCTGTCTCAAAAACAAACACTTATAGACATTTCATATTTCACCTTCATATCCTCACAACTACTGCCTTTTGTGTAGTAAGTGTTCAAATTTAGGCTATTCAGGATTATGCTGGAAGAGTAATTTGACTTCATAGAATATAAAAAGTGCATTCTGAACAATGCCACTGCCTTCACATTTGAATTAGCTGGAACAAGAAGAGTAAACTTCTATTTTGTTTAAGTTAGGCAAAATCTATTTATCAGCCCCCAAACCAACTGATCTTTTATTTTGAGACAGGGTCTCACTCTGTTAGCCACCAGGCTGGAGTGCAGTGGCATGATCACAGCTCACTGCAGCCTCGGCTTTCCTGGGCTCAAATGATCGATCCACCTAAGCCTTCTGAGTAGCTGGGACTACATGGTGCGTGCCACCATGCCCAGCTAATTTTTTGTATTTTTAGTAGAGACAGGGTTTCGCCATGTTGGCCAGGCTGGTCTTGAACTCTTGGCCTCAAGAGATTGGCCTGCCTTGGCCTCCCAAAATGCTGGGATTACAGGTGTGAGCTACCGCACCTGTTTCCACTGATCTTTTATATGAGTGAAGTGATCATGTATTAAAATAACAAATGATGCTAAGAAAGTCCAGTTTCTGGACTACTGTGAGAACTAATTTAGCAGTCCTTGCACAATAAATTCAGCACTGTGACAAATTTATAAACAATAAATGTTTGACATCTCCTGTGCCTTTTTTTTTTTTTTTTTGCAATTTTATTAAGAATACCCAGAAAACCTTTCAAGGTTTCAGTAGGTCTGTTCAATCTTGCCAGAAGCAAGTTAACACAGTAGAAGAAATTAGAGCCTTAGCAGTCAAGACATAACTGCTAGAGCCTCAGGGACACCGATGCGGACACAAGTCAACAAACAGCATACAATAATGTGCCAAGATCTTCACCAGATCTGTAAGATGCACTCATAAAACTTCTTTTGAAGAACTTAAAAATATTTTTAGTAAAAAACCAGCACTACAGATTTACAAAGTGATTCTATCCAAATTGGCTTTTTATTTATTAATAATAAAGTCTACTGACACATACTGCTTGCAAATAGTATAGACACAAAAATTATAAAAATAAACCAGTAGATATTTAGGGCAGATGCAAAAATTTGCACATTAGGTCATTATAAACTAGATATATTAAGCAAAAAAAGCAAGGTGCAAACCAGCAAGTATGATATATTACCAATTGTGTTTTTAAAAGGAGAAAGACAGATACTTTTACATATGCATAGATGATATCTGGAAGAATACTTAAGAAAATGCTATCAGTGGTTGCCTAAAGAACTGGGTGGATCAGGGAGTAGGCAGGAAACTCACTTTCACTGAATATCCTTTGGTACTATTAAAAAATTTTTTAAAATCACATTCATGTACAAATTTGTTTAAACATTTTGACTAGAGGTTATATTTAAGACTAAGCCCATGGCCAGGCACAGTGGCTCACCCCTGATCCCAGCACTTTGGGAGGCCGAGGCAGGATCACTTGAGGTCAGGAATTCGAAGCCTGGCCAACATGGTGAAACCCCATCTCTGCTAAAAATACAAAAACTAGCCAGGCGTGGTGGCGTGTGCCTGTAGTCCCAGCTTAGGAGGCTGAGGCACGAGAATCACTTGAACCCAGGAGGGCGGAGGCTGCTGTGAGCTTAGATCACGCCACTGCACTCTAGACTGGATGACAGTGCAATTCCATCTTAAAAAAAAAAAAAAAAAAAAAAAGACTAAGCCCATGGACTTAACATAAAATTACTTTTAAAAAAAGTGTGTTAAAAAAAAAGAAGACAAGGTCTTGCTCTGCATCCAGACTGGAGTGCAGTGGCACAGTCATAGCTCACTGTAATCTTGAACCCCTGGGCTCAAGCGATCCTCCTGCCTCAGCCTCCACAGCAGCTAGGACTGTAGGCATGGGCCACCATGCCCGGATGATTTTTTAAATTTTTTGTAGAGACAAGGTCTCACTATGTTGCCCAGGCTGTTCTTAAACTCCTGTGCTCCAGAGATCCTCCTGCCTTGGCCTCCCAAAGTGTTGTGATTACAGGCATAAGCCATTATGCCTGGCCAAAATTACTTAATTATATGCCACAAGAAAAATTATTTAAAAATTCCAAGGATTTTTGGAAATATTTTCATCAAAGAGGTTTACAAGATAAGAAATGAGTGAGAAATGCTGATGTAGTACATATTTTATTGCAGTGATATTTTCAGGAAGAATTTCATTTCCAAGTGTCAAATATTTCAGGGGGTATGTGATGACTGTAAGCTGACAACAGTAGCCAAGGTGAGCCTTTTTTCTTTCCTAAGAAAAAAGTCTCGTGCAAATATTTAGGAGGCTTGAAATCATCACTTTAAGGAAAAAACTGAAATATCTTACAGTGAGTTTTAGGTCTACTTGACAGAGGAATCAAGATTAATTTACAGCCAGCCATTAATATGCTACTCACCTGCATGTTATTCAAGAAAAGAAAAATATGTCAATATACAAGAATAATGAAATGTTTTATTTTTTGTTGTCTTGAAAACAATTACTAAAATGTAATTCAGGATTTTATTTCTCTAGCCTGGCTTCTCACTGGTATCATGAAGGTTATGACACAGACATTAACTGTTCCAAATATATGACGTATTGTTCCTGTGCTTTCTAGGCTGGGTAGATACCCTATATACTCTGTTTTTCCCATTATCCCAACTGAATAGTATTATAATATATTCCCTCCCCTGCCCCCACCAAGTACATAGCCTCAATCCAAAAGGAGAAAGCTGGATCACTCACCTCTTCCCAATCTATACCTTTTAAGTTGTTTTAGAAACAGTAAGAGATGACCTGCCCTCTCCATTACACTAGTTGGTTCTGACACACAGAATAGCAAACAAAGCCAATTTACGTGATGCCCATGTCTTTATACTTCCACACTCTGGAACAAACACACTTGCAAACAATCAGCTCGGGGAGTGTTAAAAGGCCCTCAAAAAATTCAGAATATCTCTAAGTATAAAATAATTCAAAAACATCCAGTTCCAAATAGTCCCTGAGCACACTGTTCATTCCAGCAAGAAGTCTCCAGAGAGGTAATGAATGAAAGGCACATTTTCTCCAACTTGAGGACCGCTGCATAGTACTAGACGGTACCAGCCAGGCTGATCAAAAGTTCTAATTGGGGACATCCCCCCCTTCCCAAATTTAAATCTTGTATGCTGGAAAAATAATTTAATGTCAGATGTAAACACAACACTTTCAACTAGAGGAGTGGCAGCTGGGGTACAACCCTTCCATGGGAGGTTCAAGAATAAAGGAAAGCTTCAAGCCTCCTCTTCTTCCTTTTCCAAGAAATCAGTCAATGTTCCATTATCAACAGGAATTAATAAATACTCTACTCCATCAGTTCCCTGAAAGATTTAAGAATAATTGTACGTTAGTCATTCATAAGAGGTATATGAACTCTTCTATTGTAGAGGCTAAAGAAAAAATGAATTTATTTCTTTGATGTAATATTTTAAATATGTAAGTATAAAAATTAAGGCAAAAGGGCACACAGTCATATATACTTAAATATATGGAGTTATAGTTAAACAGCCTTATAGTGGAAAAGACAACTAACTAGAGGGTGGGTAGGTGGGTATTTATTTTTTTCATTGTGCTTTAGATCATTCTTCACCTTCTTGCCCTGTTTAGAATCTAACACTATTGATGTCTGTGTCCTTTCTTCCTCCTTTCAACAAGATCCTTCCCTGTTGGCTTTTAAATATTTAATACATTCAAGTATGTCCAATTTTTCAGTAACCCTCACTAGACACCTTCATTCCTCTCCATCTATCACATTATCTCTGCACTTCTCCAAGCGAGTTGGCTATGATGGCAGTCTCCATTTCCACACTTCTCATTCAACACAGTTCAACTGAGCTACTGTTCCCATTATCACATCGTTTGCTTAGACCATCAGGAATTTTATATTCCTAAATCTCACAGATATTTTCAGTCTTCATCTTTTTGGCCTCTCAGCAGCATCTGACACTGCTGTTTTCTCTGCATTAAAACATGCTTCTCTTGGCTTCTGTGACATCACATCCTGGTTTTCTTCCTAGGTCTCTGGCTGTTTCTCTCACCTCTGCAGGCTTATCTTTCACTTTTGCTAAATGTCAGACTTCTGGCCTTATCTCCTAGCTCTCTATTCTCACTAAATGTCCTCCCTTTAGGTAGTACCCCCAATGCCTGGTTTCAGTTATAATATAAATACATAAGAATCATAATCATCTCTCTCCAACCCAGATCTTTCCTCTGGTTTCTTGTCCTAGGGATCCAACTGCATAGTTGACATTTCCATTTGGAAATCTCAAAGGAACCTCAAACAGAGTTGTCTAAACTGATTAAGATCATGAATTCATCATCTGTCTCCCTAAAATGTTGCTCTTTCAGTGTGTGTGTTTTGTTCTTTTTGGAATAGGGTTTCACTCTGTTGCCCAGGCTGGAGTGCGGTGGCACAATCATGGCTTACTGCAGCCTTCACCTCCCAGGCTCAAGTGATCCTCCCACCTCAGCCTCCTGGGCAGCTGGGACTACAGGTGCGTGCCACCACAACCAGCTCTTTTTTTTTTTTTCTTTCATAGACAGGGTCTCCTGTGTTGCCAGACCGGTCTTGAACTCCTGGGCTCAAATGATCTACCCACCTCGGCCTCCCAAAGTGCTGGGATCACAGGCACGAGCCACCACGCCTGGCCTCCTAGTCTTCCTTTAGATCTCAGCTCAGTGGTCTCTTCTGATATCTATCCATAATTAGGTCAAATCCACCTAGTTAAATAAACTCTTTCAGAACTGTGTACCTTCTAATCATAGGACTTCCTTACAGTTAAAATGTTATGTGTGCGATTACTTGACTAATGTCCATCTCCCCCATTAGACTTTAAGCTCCATAAGAAAAGCAATCAGGTTTTTGCTTACTACTGTATCTTAATACTTAGTGCAATATCTATGTAGTTAGTACTCAATAAATATAGACCAAATTAATGAATAAGCAAGAGGGAAAAAGCAAAAGAACAGAATTATTTGACTCACACCATGTTTCTAATTGCGTATTACTCTGGACTAGAATATATGAGGAGTTTTCTGCTCTGCTCTGCTCTGAAGCAGGGTACTTCTGCCATGGCTCTTTCTACACACTCAAATGGCACATCCCCTAAATGAATCTCTGTGACTCAACATGGAACATCAATTTCAAAATCAGGTCTAAGTCAAAGGTATATGTGTCCTTAAGTAAATGATACGGACTATTCCTGGCATACAATGCTACAATAGTGGAGTCTTACCTTCTTTGTTCTTATAAGCTTGTGGTCCCTAAATTCAGTTAACTGGGCCCGGAGTGTCAGATCACTATTGACGAGGAATGCCTCCCGACACTGCTGGTAAAAATCTTGAAAAGAAAGGCCTGGCAAGTTCAAAAGGATATGAACATAAGTCAGCACCTAAGACGTGACCCAGTATACAAACACTCATACAAAAGAACAGAATAAAAGTGCTATTTGCATGTTATCCCAGAGCAGTGAACAAGTATTGATAGGACTTTTAAAGAAGGAACAAGTAAGTCATGAGAGCAGAACAATTATTAAAATGTTTGTTGAAATCATTTTTGCCAAAGGGGAAGAAAATCTCCTAAGATGCCTAGAATATGAAAAATACATAATTGGCAGATACACATCCATAGTTAGCACAGAAAATTTTAAAAGTAAGCTGGGTTTGTCTTTCAATTTGTGTTAGCAAACACCTTGCTCAGCAGTGGATCTGTAGAGCTGCTTGAAAATTTGCTATGTGGCAGACATAACCCATCATGAGTGACCACTTACTCACTGCTGTGAAAAACTGCACTGCTGTCATTAAATTCCAGAGAAAGGAAATGTACGGAGTAAAACAAAAATTACACAATTGAATATCATAAATATTGGATACCAATGTAAGATGGGTTATCCTGGTTGTCCAGCTGGTACTTTATTAGTAGCCTGAAAATTCCCCTAAAAAAACACAAAACAAAAAACAGGAATTTAAATCCAAAATGTTAACATCAAAAGGTAACAACTAATAGTAAAATACACAAAGAAAATGTCAAGCACTTGGCCTATCTGCATTATCTTCTGTTCCTCCAAGGAATATCCTATCCTTGCCTACTTAAACAGAAAGCTTTTTTCTTTCTTTTTTTTTTTTTTTTTTTGAGACAGAGTCTCGCTCTGTTGCCCAGGCTGGAGTGCAGTGGCGTGATCTCAGCTCACTGCAAGCTCTGCCTCCCAGGTTCACGCCATTCTCCTGCCTCAGCCTCCCAAGTAGCTGGGACTACAGGTGCCCACCACCACGCCTGGTTAATTTTTTTGTATTTTTAGTAGAGGCGGGGTTTCACTGTGTTAGCCAGGATGGTCTTGATCTCCTGATCGCGTGATCCACCTGCCTCGGCCTCCCAAAGTGCTGCGATTACAGGCGTGAGCCACTGCACCCAGCCCGCTGTTGTATTTCTTCTAAAGAAAAATATAGGCTGAGTGTGGTGCCTCACACCTATAATCTCACCCCTTTGGGAGACTGAGGTGGGAGGACTGCTTGAGCCCAGGAGTTTGAGACAACTCTGGGCAATATAGTGAGACTCTGTCTCTATAAAAAATTAAAAAATTAGCCAGGCATAGTGGTATGCGCCCATGGTCTCAGCTACTCGGGAGGCTGAGGTGCAAAGATCACTTGAGCCTGGGAGCTTGAGGCTATACTTGAGCGACAGACCCCGTCTCAAAAAAATAAAATATGAAAAGTATTTTTTTCTTACTTTTTAGGTTAGTGTTGGTAGAAAAGTTGGAATACAGAATAACATCTAAAGAGAAAACTATCAATCCCATATCCATTAACACTTGGTGTTGAGATCATACTGGGTATGCTGTTATCTCAAATCTTTGTGGAACGAGGCGGGTGGAAATAACATAAATTCACATATTTATATACTGCATATACCACTTTATACCTTGCTTCTTCACTTTTTGATTCTTACCTTGTCTTTTTTTTTTTTTTTTTGAGACCGTTTCGCTCTTGTTGCCCAGGCTGGAGTGCAATGGCGTGATCTTGGCTTACCGCAACCTCTGTCTCCCGGGTTCAAGCGATTCTCCTGCCTCAGCCTCCAAGTAGCTGGGATTACAGGCATACGCCACCACCCCACCTAATTTTGTATTTTTAGTAGAGACGAGGTTTCGCCATGTTGGTCAGGCTGGTCTTGAACTCCCGACCTCAGGTGATCCACCCGCCTCGGCCTGATTTTTCCCATGTCTTTAAAACTTCTCCTAAACAAGTTTTTCTTTTCTTTTTTCTTTGCCACATGTAAGAAGAACTTAAGGAAGTTTTAACAGCTGCTTATCTACCATGTACCATAAACTTACCATTTCTCTATTGGTTTGGATGTTTACATTATTTCCAATTTTAGATTAAAAATAACTCTTAATGGATGACTGGATACAGAAAAATTAATTCAGCACTAAATAAAACTGTACCTATTTCTTCGTATTTTGAATTATTCCATGGAAGAGTGAACCAAGTAGAATTATGGGGTTAGAAGCAGTGTTACACAAACTAAGACTCCCATCAGTCCTTGGGTATGCCAAAAATTCAAAACTTACATGCATTTTCATTGTTATGCAGGTCCAGAAAACAATTACTATAATCATATTTTGGATCATCTCAATGAACACTTTTTTTTTGTTTTTGAGACAGAATCTCACTGTTGCCCAGGTTGGAGTGCAGTGGTGCGATCTTGGCTCACTGCAACCTTGGCCTCCCAGGTTCAAGCGATTTTCATGCCTCAGACTCCTGAGTAGTTGGGATTACAGGTGGACACCACCACTCCCAGCTAATTTTTTTTTTTTTTTGAGACCAGGTCTCGCTCTTTCGCCCAGCCTGGAGTGCAGTGGCGCAATCTCGGCTCACTGCAAGCTCCGCCTCCCGGGTTCACGCCATTCTCCTGCCTCAGCCCCCCGAGTAGCCACTGCGCCCGGCTAATTTTTTGTATTTTTATTAGAGATGGGGTTTCACTGTGTTAACCAGGATGGTCTCGATCTCCTGACCTCATGATCCGCCCGCCTCGGCCTCCCAAAGTGCTGGGATTACAGGCGTGAGCCACCGCGCCTGACCCAATTTTTTATATTTTTAGTAGAGAGGAGGTTTTACCATGTTGGCTAGGCTGAACTCCTGGCGTCAAGTGATCCGCCCACTTCAGCCTCCCAAAGTGCTAGGATTATAGGAGTGAGCCACCGCATCTGGCCCTCAATGACTACTTTTTAACTAGGTACCACTACTAACTCCAGAGCTGAATTTTGGTTAAAATTTTTATTCAATCACATACCAAGTCAAGTCTAAATGATATTGGAGTTTGCAGAATCAAGCAAAATTTCAAAATAGTTTAAATAAGAAAATGTTGAGGCTAGCACACAGACATTTAGGCATGCCAAACTAAAAAATACTTGCATTAGACTGGGCATGGTGGCTCATGCCTGTAATCCCAGCACTTTGGGAGGTCAAGGTGAGTGGATCACTTGAGGTCAAGAGTTCAAGACCAGCCTGCCCAACATGGTGAAACTCCATCTCTACTAAAAATACAAAAATTTAGCCAGGTGTGGTGGTGCATGCCTCTAGTCCCAGCTACTTGTGGGACACTGCGGCATGAAAATTCCTTAAACCCCAGAGAGGGAGGTTGCAGTGAGCCGAGATCTTGCCACTGCACTCCAGCCTTGGCAACACCATGAGTCTCCATCTCAAAAAAAAAAGTTGCATTAGAGTAGCCAGTGCCATATTTAATGTTGTGAGCTCTCACACTGCATGGACCCTCAACTTTACACACAGCAACTTCCAACAGTCCTTCAGCAGTTAAGGACTTTTATTTTAGTAATAACAAAACAGAATGAAGACTTTGTCCCCAATTCCATCAAAAAATTTCATTAGATAACCATTTAATGCCTATTCCAATTTTTTTATTTTTTATTTTTTTTGAGACGGAGTCTGGCTCTGTCGCCCAAGCTGGAGTGCAGTGGTGTGATCTCGGCTCACCACAAGCTCCGCCTCCCGGGTTCGCGCCATTCTCCTGCCTTTGTCTCCTGAGCAGCTGGGACCTCAGGTGCCTGCCACCACGCCCGGCTAATTTTTTAGTAGAGATGGGGTTTCACCACGTTAGCCAGGCTGGTCTCGATCTCCTGACCTCATGATCCGCCTGCCTCGGCCTCCCAAAGTGCTGGGATTACAGGCGTGAGCCACTGTGCCTGGTCTTTTTTTTTTTTTTTTGAGACAGAGTCTCACTCTGTTGCACAGGCTGGAGTGCAGTGGTGTGATCTTGGCTCAGTGCAACCTTTACCTCCTGGGTTCAAGCGATTCTCCCTCCTCAGCCTCCCAAGTAGTTGGGATTACAGGCATGTACCACCATGCCCAGCTAATTTTTTAATTTTTAGTAGAGATGTGGTTTCACCATGTTGGCCAGGCTGGTCTTGAACTCCTGACCTCAAACGATCTGCCTGCATCAGCCTCTCAAAGTGCTGAGATTACAAGCATGAGCCACCGTGCCCAGCCTGCATATTTCAATATTAATGCAAGGCTTTATTTTTACTTTTTGTAGAGATGGGGTCTATGTTGCCCAGGTTCGTCTCAAACTCCTGGCCTCATGCAATCTTCCCTCCTCAGGCTCCCAAAGTAGTAGAATTATAGGGGTGAGCCACTATGCCCAGCCAAGTTGAATGCTAATCTTATCTTCAGTGTTCAAATCAGCTTTACAGAGTAACAACATTCATTAAAATTAGCATTTGAGGGTTAACATTTGAGTCTTGTGGTGATGGTACAGCTGAGTGTATACATGGAGGTGGTAGTCATACAAGGCTACAAGTGACAAAACTGCACAGAACTTTACACACACACACAAGTGCAGCATGTATAATAGTGAAATCCAAATATGGATGGGCTTATAACAATGTCAGTTTCTTGGTTCTGATACTGTACTGTGTTTATATGAGATGGTGGTGGTTGGTGGAAGTTGGTGCTTTGGGAGGAGGGTACATGAGACTTCCCTGCATGTATTTTTGTAGCTTCTTCTGAATCTATAATCATCTCACAACAAAAAGTTAATCCCAGGCCGGGCGCGGTGGCTCACGCTTGTAATCCCAGCACTTTGGGAGGCCGAGGCGGGCAGATCCCAAGGTCAGGAGATCGAGACCACGGTGAAACCCCGTCTCTACTAAAAATACAAAAAATTAGCCAGGCGTGGTGGCGGGCGCCTGTAGTCCCAGCTACTCGGAGAGGCTGAGGCAGGAGAATGGCGTGAACCCGGGAGGCGGAGCTTGCAGTGAGCCGAGATTGCGCCACTGCACTCCAGCCTGGGCGACAGAGCGAGACTCCGTCTCAAAAAAAAAAAAAAGTTAATCCCTCCACCACAAACACACAGGTAAAAGAAAAATAAATGGAAAATAAATTGCTAGGGGGATTAAAAAAAGATATCCCCAAAGTCCCTGTGTACACCATCCTCTATCTATTCCCCTTTATTCTTCTCCAGGGTTGGTACCTAATTATTTTTTATTATTTTTAGTACCTAAAAAGACCTAATTTCATGCACATTTTAAACTTTTATTCATATTGATATATACATTTGAACGCTATGTATTTTATATGGTTTTATTTCTACAATGAACATCTGTTCAGTTCAGCATTTGTCCTAAACGAAAATATCTGGTTTGGACAATATATATCGTCACACTACTATCATCCCATATAAGTCAAAACCCTGGCTGCCAATGCTGCTTCTAAACCTAGAATGCAGCTGTGCTGTGGCTTCAACTCTGCTCACTGATTTATCATTCTGTTGCATTGAGATGTTTGTATTTTGAGCCAGGGTATTTATTTTTAAATTTTGTCTATTATGCTGTGTGTTTGGAACAAGAGGGGATGAAAGGAAAGAGTGAAAAGTATTATGCCATCTTGACCACAAGTGTCCCTTCGTTGCTCTTTAAAAACAAAAAAAGAAATTGTCTCTGCTAGACTTGCTTGTTTCCTCTTCTTTTTCTTTTTCTTTTTTTTTTGAGACAGAGGCTCACTCTGTCACCCAGGCTGGAGTGCAGTGGTGCGATCTTGGCTTACTGCAACCTCCGCCTCCTGGCTTCAAGCGATTCTCCCGCTTCAGCCTCCCAAGTAGCTGGGATTACAGGTGTGCGCCACCAAGTCCGGCTAACTTTTGTGTTTTTAGTAGAGACAGGGTTTCAGCATGTTAACCAGGCTGGTCTTGGACTCCTGACTTCAACTGATCCACCCGCTTCGGCCTCCCAAAGTGCTGGGATTACAGGTGTGAGCTACCACACCCAGCCAACTGTTTATTCTTTAGGAAACTAAATTTTCTTTCAAATTTAAAACAAAAAAATTCATTTACATTTTGACTAATTTATAGATCTAATACCTGTTTTTTTGGAGACAGGGTCTTGCTCTATCACCCAGGCTGGAGTGCAGTGGCGCAATCTCGGCTCCCTTCAGCCTCCTCAGCTGAGACTATGGGTGTACACCACCACACTCAATTAATTTTTAAAATTTTTTGTAGAGATGGAGTCTCCCTATGTTGCCCAGGCTGGTCTCAAGGTCCTAGCTGGAGCAATCCTCCTGCCTTAGCCTCGCATAGTGTTGGGATTACAGGCTTGAGCCACTGTGCCTGGCAAGTCTAACACATTTCTAACTTGGAAAGAATTGCTACTCTTATAATATTTAATCTACCTACCCAAGAACACAATATTTCTTTTCATCTATCCAGCTCTTATCTATCCTCAGCAAGGTTTGTTATTTTTCAACACTTCATCTTGTTAAATATAATTCTATAATTTTATGCTTTTGTCAGGAGGTAAAGTTTGTTACTAAAAGCTTCTTTCAACAGGCTAATTATGCAATTTCTTTCTTATTTTTTTGAGACAGAGTCTCGCTCTGTTGCGCAGGCTGGAGTGCAGTGGTGCAATCTCAGCTCACTGCAACCTCTGCCTCCTGGGTTCAAGCAATTCTCCGGCCTCAGCCTCTTGAGTAGCTGGGACTACAGGTGTATGCCACCACACCTGGCTAATTTTTGTATTTTTGGTAGAGATGGGGTTTCCCCATGTCGGCCAGGCTGGTTTCGAACTCCTGATCTCAAGTGACCTGCCTGCCTTGGCCTCCCAAAGTGCTGGTGTTACAGGCGTGGGCCACTGCGTCCAGCTAATTATGCAATTTATTTTTTGCTGGCTTATGCTATAACCAGCTTGCATTTATTAATTCAGATATGCCTCTAGGTTAGGCTGCTGTAAGGGCTTGACTGGAGACATAATACAGTGATGTTTAAGAGCATGAGTTTTGGAGCTGGCATATCTGGATCAAAGACTTTGTGCCACTGACTATCTACCTTAGTTAGGATCAAATGAGGTATTGCATATAAAGTACTCACTGTTTGGATCGGAATGTTCAATATGTAATGAAAAATTACCATAAAATTTAAGTAAAAGTCATGAAAAGTCTGCTTTTTCTCCATTATGACCAGTCAGGTGCTCATATTCAGAAATATCAAAATATATTAAGAAATAAAAAGCTGGTATTCTCGCTTTATTACTGGGCAATTTGATAGACTACTGTTGACTTGTCTGCCTACTCCATAATCCAGTACTGGAAACTATTATTACTATAATTTCACTTAATCCTTCAACTAACTAGGGACTTCAGTATCCCCATTAAAACCTAGTAGTACATATCTTAAAATGTATAGTTTTTAAAAAAGAAATATGGTTTTCATCCTTACCTTGCATTAGGGGTAAGGCTTCGTAAGACATGAGTAAGGGAGCTAAGTGGCAGGGATCCAGACTGCTTTACCAGAAGAGAGTTCTCATAGGAGGTTTCTTCAGTATAAGGACTATATGTAGTAGTTTCATACCACAGCCAGTTAAAAAGACTCTGCTTTGCATGATCCCACACTAGCACATGAGCAAAGAAAACAAGAATTACAAATTATTTTCATATTGTCATGTTACTAGATTCCACTTTACAAAAGAATGAGAAAGGATTAAATAAAAATGAATCCCCAAGTTTTTCATTTTTGCCACTTCCATATCTAAATCAGTAACTCACAATCTAATTTTATTTTCAACCAACATCTGAACCTTTATTTTCACATTAAGAATAAATTAAAATCTTAGCACTACCAATGCATTCTTTTTAAAAAATTAGTAATGTTTTAACATTTTCTTCTTTTTTTTTTTTTTTTTTTTTTTGAGACGGAGTCTCGCTCTGTTGCCCAGGCTGGAGTGCAGTGGCGCAATCTCGGCTCACTGCAAGCTCCGCCTCCCGGGTTCACGCCATTCTCCTGCCTCAGCCTCTCCGAGTAGCTGGGACTACAGGCGCCCGCCACCACGCCCGGCTAATTTTTTGTATTTTTTAGTAGAGTCGGGGTTTCACCGTGGTCTCGATCTCCTGACCTCGTGATCTGCCCGCCTTGGCCTCCCAAAGTGCTGGGATTACAAGCGTGAGCCACCGCGCCCGGCCTTAACATTTTCTTCTATAGGATTATTAGAAAGTCTATAAATTAAGTTCATAAAATAAATGTTGCAATATTACAAGAAGAGAAAGAGACCAAAATAATAGTTGGGTCTTTTACCTCCATTTAACTTTAGACTAAAACATCTTCATTTAGTATCTGAATTTTTATTTCCAAAAATTATGTTCTAAATTAGATTGAGAAGACCTTTTTGGCAACCTGTGTTTTTAAACATGTAAAAGGGGAAAAAGCATACTAAAAACAGTAAAAACTTTCTGATTTACATTAATAGAATTTGTCTTGTAAGACTGATATCTCTAGAAGGAAAAATAGTAACATTTAACTTACTGAGAGGAGCATTGAGGTGGTCAATGGATGCTATAAGGTAAATGTTATGCAAAGATGACAACTGACCAATGATTTGCTGGCTCTTCTCTCCTCTCAACATCTGGCTATCCAAATTGTGGATGAGAAGGAAGAGTTCTAAAGAAGAATCTAAAAAGAAAAGAAATCCAATTATTATTATTATTATTATATTTAGAGGGTCTCACTCTGTTGCCTAGGCTAGAGTGCAGTGGTACAATCATAGCTCACTGCAGCCTCCAACTCCTGGGCTCAAGCAATCCTCCCACCTCAGCCTCCCGATTACCTGGAACTACAGGCACATACCACCATGCCTGGCTAATTGTTTTTTTGGTAGAGATGGGGTCTCACTAAGTTGCCCAGGTTGGTCTTGAACTCCTGGACTCAACTTGGCCTCCCAAAGTGCTAGGATCACAGATGTGAACCACCATGTCCAGCTGCAATTATTATTTTTAGTGATATTTCAGTGATTATTTCCTCTACCACACATAATGCCTAGGTATTAAAAAATAAAGTAGTATAGGATAAAATAATGATTGCTTAGGGGTATGTAATTTATTTGAGAAGATATGTCATTTACTCATAAAATAGACAAGACATGATTAGCACTCAAGTCAGGCCCTACAGAAAGCAGCTTTTTTGTTTTGTTTTTTAAGACAAGTTCTGGCTCTCTTGTCCAGGCTAGAGTGCAGTGGTGTGATCTCAGCTCACTGCAACCCTGACATCCAGGGCTCAAGCCATCCTTCCACCTCAGCCTCCCGAGTAGCTGGGACTATAGGCGTGTACCACCACACCTAGCTGATTTTTATATTTTTTGTAGAGATGGGGTTTCATCATGTTGCCCAGGCTGGTCTGAAACTTGTCAGCTCAAGTCATCTGCCCGCCTCGGCCTCCTAAAGTGGTGGTATTACATGTGTGAGCCGCTGTGCCCAGCCTAAAGAAAGCAGCTTTAATAAGGCATGGGGGCCAGGCGCGGTGGCTCACGCCTGTAATCCCAGCACTTTGGGAGGCCGAGGCAGGCGGATCACGAGATCAGGAGATCGAGACCATCCTGGCTAACACAGTGAAACCCCATCTCTACTAAAAATACAAAAAATTAGCCTGGCGAGGTGGCGGGCGCCTGTAGTCCCAGCTACTCGGGAGGCTGAGGCAGGAGAATGGCGTGAACCGCGGGAGGCGGAGCCTGCAGTGAGCTGAGATGGCGCCACTGCACTCCAGCCTGGGCGACAGCAAGACTCTGTCTCAAAAAAAAAAAAAAAAATAAGGCATGGAAAACAGGCAAGATGTATACAATAGATTGGAGGTGAATCTATGCATGTTTTATTACAATGTGAGAGTGGAGGGATACCAAAAAAACCAAAAGGAGTTCTCAGAAAGCATTATATATAATGCTCTCAGAGATTATATAGAAAACCCAGATTATCACAAAAGCCAAAGGAGACCAAAAAGGGGTGGGTGGGGGGTGGGGGTTAGGATACTGCTCAAGGCATCAGGAAGTTCAGATAAATTATAAAATCAGTGAAGGAGGAATTTAGAGGATGGAGCTGTTGACACTATCAAATACAGCAGAGATCAAGATAAAGGATGAGCCAAGGTCACTGGGCTTGGCAAGAAGAAAGTTACAGGTGATCAAGCATACAGTTCTGATAGCACAGAGGAAAGACATTAGAATGAAATAGGTAAAAAAAAAAAAAAAAAAAAGAAAAAATAGAAGGCAGGACATGTCTTCAAAAATACTGAAACCGTATGAAAATAGAAAAATAAAATAGTGTGAAAGGGCAGCAGAATCAGGTAACTTTTATTTTTAATGTATATTTAAAAGCCACAGGTATTGATAAGTCTCTCTGGAAACTTGGCATACGTGATAGAGTATTAAGTCTTTCAGAGAGTAAGTAAATTTCTCTTCTACTCGGGGGTAGATGGGTAAGAGAGACAATATAGTGACAAAGATTCTGAGATGATATCTTGTGAAAATCCCAAGTTCCCTGAAATCTAGAAGTCATCATACTTAACAGTATCAAAACCAAAAACACCCAAAACCAAACATATGTATACACACAGACGCACACAAATATAAAGTGACTTAGGCATCCATTTTAATGAGCATACGAACAATACTGGGCTCTTACAAGGATCTGTGGTAAGGAAATAAAAAGCAATGCTTCTATTATTCTTTAAGTAGGAGAACTTATGTTGAAAACTAAAGACAATACAGAAAAACAAGCCAAAATTATTAAAGGAATAAATATTGCAGCAATTGATTTTTAATTAAATAATAAGGTTGAAAGAACTGAAAACAAACTAAACAGATTTGTTTGTCTTACGATAACCTGCTAGTAATTCACTATATGCCTACGTAATCAATGAATAAGATCTGTTCACATATGCAGTAGTTTTAGGGTTCTGGGAAATATATACTTGACTCTCATTATATTAAGTTCTATGCTGCTGCAAATCCTGAATTATTGAATACTGAACCACTGTTCCCAGAGGAAATACAGGGTTAGGTTCAATATATAACTTTGTTTTATGTGTGTTTCTGTTTAAAGGCAATTTTATTTTTATTTATTTACTTTTTTTGGAGATGGAATCTTGCTCTATTGCCCAGGCTGGAGTCCAGTGATGTGATCTTGGCTCACTGCAACCTCCAGCTCCCAGGTTCAAGCGATTCTCCTGTCTCGGCCTCCCGACTAGCTGGGATTACAGGTGCGCACCACCAGGACCGGCTAATTTTTTGTATCTTTTGTCGAGACAGGGTTTCACCATGTTGCTCAGGCTGGTCTCAAACTCCTAACCTCAAGTGATCCACCTGCCTCGGCCTCCCAAAGTGCTGGGATTACAGGTGTGAGCCACCGCACCCAGCTTAAGGGCAACTTTATTTTTAATATACACTGTTGGTCTATTAACATGGAACCCACAGTCAAGAACACTATAACTCATAACTGAAGGAAGTTTATATACACAGGTATTTTTTTCCCCAAGGCACATCACAGCCTTCTTGTGCTTGGGAACACTAGATAGCATTTTAACACTATGCTTGCGGGCCATTTTAAACAGCCAAATCACCAACACAAAAGCAGAAAAATGAAAAACGTAGCACTGAACAGACTGCGAAAAGGATGCTTGTTTATAGTATGAGAGTTGAAACAAGAAGGCAAAGCATTGCCTTGTTTGACCTCTGCTTAGAATATGTACATTGGGCAATGCAAACTTTTGGCCACTCTGTGCCATGTTTCACTGTGCAAAAGTGCCAAGAATATTGATTTGGGGATTATAAATAAATGTTAGCAAGCAGGTAAATTTGCTATTATACAATTTGTGAATAATGAGAATCAACTACCTGTTTTCAAATGTGTAGAGTTGGTATAAAAATGTATATTGTCTGGCTGGGCTCATGCCTGTAATCCCAGCACTTTGGAAGGCCCAGGCAGGAGTATCCCTTGAGGCCTAGGAATTTGAGACCAGCCTGGGCAACACAGTGAGACTCCATCTCTACAAAAAATTTTAACAATAGCCAGGCAGGTGGTGTGTGCCTGTAGTCCCAGCTAATGGGGAGGCTGAGTTGGGAGGATCACTTGGGCCCAGGAGGTTTAGGATGTAGTGAGCTGTGTTTGTGCCACTGGACTCCAGCCTGGGTGAGAGAGTAAGACTGTGTTTTAAAAAAAAAAAAAAAAAAAAAAAAGTATACTGTCCATTTAAGAACTGCGGATAAAATGGGTGTAGAAGTGTGAAAGGAAATTTGGGACAGAAAGCTTTTCAGGTTGGAAACAAAATGAAGACAAAACTAAAGAACATGCTAGAATACTGACAAGATAAAAGTACTATGGAAACAGACCTAGGATTATTGTCATTATCAAAAAAATTATCCATCAAAGCAGTTAGGCATTCTCAATTACTTCTCTTAAGTCTTAATTTAGTCATTACTAAATGGCAATTAACCGTCAGAGACTATATATTTCCAATTTTCTGACATACTGACATAACCAAAACATTCACACCAAAAGAATCAGAGATCTTAGTATATAAAATTATTCCAATGTAATGATATGTACACAGAATAAAGAAATAATGTTTTATTTATTTATTTTTAGATAGAGTCTCACTCTATCACCCAGGCTGGAGTGCAGTGGTATGATCTTGGCTCACTGCAATCTCTGCCTCCTGGGCTCAAGCAATTCTCCTGCCCCAGCCTCCCAAGTAGCTGGGACTACAGGCATGTGCCACCACGCCTGGCTAATTTTTTTGTATTTTTGTAGAGATGGGGTTTCACCATATTGGCCAGGCTGGTCTCGAACTCCTGACCTCAGGTGACCTACCCAGCTCGGCCTCCCAAAGTGCTGGGATTACAGGCGTCAGCCACTGCGCCCAGCCAAGAAATAATGTTTTATAAAAACATTAAACAATATAAAAATACCACTCCAGTGGAGGCACTTTACACAAGCAAAACAAAATCTGAAAATTATTCTGAAATAAATTAGCCGGGCTTGGTGGTGCACACCTGTAATCCCAGCTACTTGGGAGGCTGAGGCAGGAGAATTGCTTGAACCCGGGAGGCGGAGGTTGCAGTGAGCCAAAATCGCGCCACTGCACTTTTGGAGTGTTTTATAAACAGAAAGAGGCTTTTGGATATACAAACTTAAGAAAGTGGGACTAACATTTTTCTTTCCTGTTAAGTTCACGGAAAAAGTTCATAGAAAAAGGACAAACTTTTTTAGAGCACCAAGATAAACGCCATTATTAAAATAATCTTTTTGGGCCAGGTGTGGTGGCTCACACCTATAATCTCAGCCCTTTGGGAGGCAAAGGCAGGAGGACTGCTTGAGCCCAGAAGTTCAAGACTATCCTGGGCAACATAGCGAGACCTCATCTCTACAAATAATAAAAAATTAGCCGGGCACAGTGGCCCACACCTGTGATCTGAGCTACCTGAGAGGCTGAAGTGGGAGAACTGCTTGAGCCCAGAAGGTCAAGGCTGCAGTGAGCCATGATCGTGCCACTGTACTCCAGGCTGGGCAACAGAGAGACTGTCTCAAAAATAATAATAATAATATTGTATGTATATAAATACATGAATAAGTAGAAGTATATGCTTAACTTTATCCTAAAACTACAGAGCATCTACTTCATGTTACCTTCTTTAAATTTGTTTACTATCCAGTCTAGCTGATCCAGTATACTGCGGAAAGTACCCATATGATCGAGGACTTCTTCTGTTATAGAATTCAGGACCTATATCATGAATGTGCAAGAGGTACCACATTAATTACAATTTATTGTCATATACAACTAGAAAATCAAACCTTTTTTTATAAATTAAAAATGAATTTGGATTTCCCAAAAGTTTAAAAAATAACTTTAAAAAATTCTACTAGTACTTGAGTATATCTAATTCATTGTTTTTTGCCTAAGTTGTGGCTAAAAGAAAACAGAAAAGAATAGCAAAGATGTAAAGGTAATAGGTAATATAAGAGGGCAGCAAAACCAAATGAAAAAGCTCCCAAGAACGTGAGAAACATTAGAAAACTACAGTTCTATCAAAGGAAACAGGACACAAACACTACAGACACTTTAAAAAAGGAATACTACATGGCTCAATATCCAGCACCCAAAAGATTTCATGTTCAAATGATAAAGAGATATTAAGCATTTGAAATAAAAATGATCTATGATAAATGTATTGTAAAACTACAGTCTTCACATTACATCCTGTTGCATTTTAAAGCATTTTCACAGCATGTAGTTTTTGCCTAATAAAGCTTTTTCATAGTTTATAACAAAACTGAAGACCCCATAATTCCCTCCTTCAGAAGCACCACTGATACTCAGTGTAGTAAACAAAGCTAACATTTTCCTAAGTTTTAATACATGTCAGTTACAATGTAGGACATTCAAAGATGGTTTTAAAGCTAGATTCTTCTGAGTCCAAACACATGGTATTAAGCACTATACAATCCTACTACCGTGAAGGCTAAAACAAAAATTCTTTAATACTCCATCCTCATTTATGTGGGGGCATGAATTGGCAGAGGATATAATGTTTTTCCCTTTAACATTTTTGAAACTTACTGATTTCACACTGATTCCAGGAAAGAAGCCATTGATGACAACGTGAATGGAATCTTGCAGCATAGTGGTTCGAAACCTTTCTAGTAAATCTCTCTTAGAACCCAAACCATAAAGCACAATGTTGAACCCAAGGCTGTTAGGAAAGACAGTATTCATGAAATTAAACTTCAATACCTCTTATTGCCAATTTTATTATCAACCAGTTTCCTTAAATTACGTTTATAAAAAATACAGGAAAGGGGTAGGCGCACTGGCTCAAGCCTGTAATCCCAGAATTTTGGGAAGGCAAACGCAAAAAAGTTTTTCATGTATGTATATATATGTGTCTTTTTTTTTTTTTTTTTTTTGAGACAGAGTCATTCTGTCACCCAGACTGGAGTCCAGTGGCACTCTTGGCTCACTGCAACCTCAGCCTCCCAGGTTCAAGCAACTCTTCAGCGTCAGTATCCCAAGAAGCTGGGGCTACAGCTGTGCACCACCACACCTGGCTAATTTTTATATTTTTACTAGAGATGGGCTTTTGCCATGTTGCCCAGGCTGGTCTTGAACTCCTGGGCTCAAGTAATCCACCTGCCTTGGCCCCCAAAATTGCTGGGACTACAGGTGTGAGCCACCATGTCTAGCCAAAAATATTTTTATTTAAAAAAAAAATTAGGTCGGGCATGGTGGCTCACGCCTGTAATCCCAGCACTTTGGGAGGCCGAGGTGGGCGGATCACGAGGTCAGGAGATGGAGACCACGGTGAAACCCCGTCTCTACTAAAAATACAAAAAAAAAAAAATTAGCTGGGCGCAGTGGCGGGCGCCTGTAGTCCCAGCTACTCGGGAGGCTGAGGCAGGAGAATAGCGTGAACCCGGAAGGCGGAGCTTGCAGTGAGCCGAGATCCCGCCACCACAATCCAGCCTGGGCGACAGAGCGAGACTCCATCTTGAAAAAAAAAAAGAAGAATAAAATTAAAAAATTATCTGGGTGTGGTGGCAGGTGCCTACAGTTCCAGCTACTCAGGAGGCTGAGCTGGGAGGATCACTTAAGCCAAGGAGTTTGAGGCTGCAGTGAGCTATGATGGTGCCACTGCACTCCAGCCAGGGCAACAGAGTAAGACAGTGTCTGTAAAAAAAAATTAACTAATTAATAATAATTTTTTTTTTTGCTCTATCGCCCAGGCTGGAGTGTAGTGGCACCATCATAGCTCACCGCAACCTCTGCCTCCCGGGTTCAAGCGATTCTCCTGCCTCAGCCTCCCGAGCAGCTGGATTATAGGCACCCACCACCATGCCTGGCTAATTTTTATATTTTTAGTAGAGACGGGGTTTCACCATGTTGGTCTCGAACTCTTGACCTCGGGTGATGTGCCTGCCTTAGCTTCTCAAAGTGATGGGATTACAGGCATGAGCTACCGTGCAAGGCCAGGAATCAATATTTAGTGATTCAGCCATCCCAGTTCTTCCTCTTCCTTCCTAAAAAAAAAACTATTTTTTTTTAAAATTATTATTGGCCGGGCATGATGGCTCACGCCTGTAATCCCAGCACTTTGGGAGGTCGAGGCAGGTGGGTCACTTGAGGCCAGGAATTCGAGACCAGCCTGGCCAACATGGTGAAATCCTGTCTCTACTGAAAATACAAAAATTGGCTGGGCATGGTGGCAGGCACCTGTAATCCCAGCTACTTGGGAGGCTGAGGCAGGAGAATTGCTTGAACCTGGGAGGTGGAGATTGCAGAGAGCTGAGATCACATCACCACATTCCAGCCTGGGCAACAGAGTAAGACTCCATCTTAAATAAATAAATAAATAAATATTTATTCCAAACTCATACAAGGTAAAGGCACAATTTTATTATCTGTATACCAAGCTTCTAGTTCTAATTTGTTCAGTAGCTTCACTGTAGCTTCTATTACTTTTCAGATGACAGATGACTGGAGGCAAGGGAGACCATTGCCAATAAAAGCCCTAAAAAGGCTGGGCGTGGTGGCTCACGCCTGTAATCCCAGCACTTTGGGAGGCCGAGGCAGGCGGATCACGAGGTCAGGAGATGGAGACCATCCTGGCTAACACAGTGAAATCCCGTCTCTACTAAAAATACAAAAAAATCAGCTGGGCGTGGTGGCGGGCGCCTGTAGTCCCAGCTATTCAGGAGGCTGAGGCAGGAGAATGGCGCGAACCCGGGAGGCGGAGCTTGCAGTGAGCCAAGATTGTGCCACTGCACTCCAGCCTGGGCAACAGAGCAAGACTCTGTCTCAAAAAAAAAAAAAAAAAAGTCCTAAAAAGTTTTACAGGCTGAAGCAGAGTTGAAACTGATAGAAATTGATAAGAGGTCAAGTAACAAAGGACTTGTTAAGTCATACTAAACCATTAATTCACTCTTCCAAGGAGAATGAGCATTTATTTATTTATTTTGAGATGGAGTCCTGCTCTGTCACCCAGGCTGGAGTGCAGTGGCGCAATTTTGGCTCACTGCAACCTCCGCCTCCCGGGTTCAAGCAATTGTTCTGCCTCACCCTCCCAAGTAGCTGGGATTACAGGCGTGCCCCACCAAGCCTGGCTAACTTTGTATTTTTAGTAGAGACAGGATTTCACTATGTTGGTCAGGCTGGTCTCGAACTCCTGACCTCAGGTGATCCACCCACCTTGGCCTCCCAAAGTGCTGGAATTATAGACGTGAGCCACCATGCCCAGCCAAGAATGAGCATTTAAAAGTAACTAATGAGGGGTTAACAGAAAGGTTTTAAGTAGGAAAGTAACATGTTCTTTTCAGAAAGATCACATTGGCTATATTTGGGGAATGGATAGGAAGGAACAAAACTGTGGAAGATTAACTTAGCTGTCATGGAGAACAATGTTAAAATGTCAAGAACTTTATAGAAAGTCAAACCAATAAGATTTGGAGACTGATTAGATGTGGAGAGTGAGGAAAAGAATACTGAAGAATGACTCAGGGCTGGGCGCTGTGGCTCACGCCTGTAATCCCAGCAGTTTCGGAAGCCAAGGCAGAGAACTGCTTGTGCCCAGGGGTTTGAGACCAGCCTAGGCAAGATGGTGAGACCTCATCTCTACACAATAAAAAATAAAAAAAATTAGCCCAGGAATGGTGGCGCACAACTATGGACCCAGCTATTTGGGAAGCTGAGGTGGGAGGATTGCTTGAGCCCAGGAGGTTGGGGCTCCTTGAGCTGTATTCACACCATTCTGGGTGACAGAGTGAGACTGTCTCTTAAAAAGAAAAGAAAAAAAAAAAAGAATGACTCAGTTTTCTGCCATAGGCAACTACACAAATGGAGTGACTAACATTCAGTCATTCACTCTGCTGGATAGCAGGGGCAGGTGGGAACAGTGGATTTCAGATGAGTTTAATTTTATGTATGTTGAATTATTTACAGGACATCCAAGTAGAAACTTCTAATATACATTCAGATATCCAGGTCTGCTACTGAGAGTGAGGTATGGGTTGGAGGTTAACAGTTACATGAGTTATTCATATACAGAAAACAACTGAAGCCAGAAGAGTGAATGAGACCACCCAGAACACCAAGCACTAGAGGTCAAGCTAAAGTCCAACTCCGTGATTGTTTACGAAGGTCAAGCAGAAACAGTATTTATATGATGCTCTCTGGCAATGCACAATAACCTAGAAATGGAAGAACAGAAAAGAGGTAACCTCCAAAGGTAGAGATTACCAAGGTCAAAGCTGCAGAAATAAAGAGGCAAGGAATTCAGAGAGCTAGCAATTCCAGTGAACTTGCTGACTATAAGGTCTCATCTGAGAAGCAAAGCAAATTAAGTTATCTAAGTTGACATACTGGGAGAAAAAAATAATGATGGGCTGGGGATGGGATTAGAGTGAAGAGCTTACAAATTTATAATGCATAGATCCATAAATAGTTATTGAGAGAAGCCGAGGTTCTTGCAGCAAGTTAATCATTCCCTTCC
Source organism: Hylobates moloch (assembly GCF_009828535.3). Classification (NCBI taxonomy): domain Eukaryota; kingdom Metazoa; phylum Chordata; class Mammalia; order Primates; family Hylobatidae; genus Hylobates; species Hylobates moloch. The sequence goes on along the minus strand of NW_026652276.1, from coordinate 41,269,858 downwards.
TAGCATAACTTTTTTTTTTTTTTTTTTTTTTTTAAGACAGAGTCTCTCAAACCCTTGGGCTCAAGCAATCCTCCTGCCTTGGCCTCCCAAAGCACTGGGATTATGGGTATGGGTCACAGTGCCTGGCCCATGGATCTACCCTCTTATTTACCTCAGTGACAATGTAACTGTGAGTGTGCATGTATATTCACATTAGTGTACATTTTAAGCACTTCCTTATGTTCAAGTCTTTTTAACTGCAAGGATAAAAGTAATTATCATAAAAAGAAAGTATTATGTTTTGATTTCAATCATTCTTCTAGGCGTTTTAATGGAAATTTAAAATTTAATCTGAGGTGTGTGAAAATAATAAAAGTGAAAAAATATTCTAGGAAATAATGTTAAAATAGTAAAATAATGCTTATAGAACAAATCTGTTCATAAAATTCTGAAAGTCTGTAGTACACATACATAAGATTAAAGTAAATATTATCCTTTCATTTCAAGAACTATGCTGTGGAAAACTTTCTAATTTTTTTTTTCTAATTGTTATATTTATTAATCTTGACAAATGAAATATTCAAGTTTTTTACACCAATAACATAATTCTAAGAAATGCTATTTATCTTATCAATGGCTGTCAAGTCTGATAAACACAAATTTCTTAAAAACTGTAGAATTTCTGGGAAGAGTCATACAATAAAGTGACATTTCTATATCTGAGTCATAATGTCTATTTTTACATTTATTTTTATATATGACTAAATATCTCAAACTCACTGTAAAACGAAAAATGTTAACTTACTTTAATATAAAGATTCATGTAAATATATATTATTCTTTATTTTACAAGGGTTTGTAACGATAATACTTACTGTAATTGCAGCATCCATTTATGAAATAATTTTTCATACTGTTGATTTAGTTGTTTAAGTTCGGCAGAAAAGGAAGGGGAAACCTTGCTCAATAAGTTACGCAAAGTTTGCTTTAAAAAAAAGGAGGAGGGGAAAAAAGTCATTCTCAAACCACAGACAGCAAATCAATCCAAACAATTTCCTTAGAAGTAGAGCTTAGAAGAAGCCAATCCAATTGGAATATTACTTTAATCTGGTTTGGCAATGAGTATATCAACTGATAAACAAAATTCTTAAAAAAAATTTGTTTGTTTTCTTAAAATTGTTAACATTCTTTTTAGTAATAACAGTAAAGAATTTGGTAAGTTTTGTCCAGAACCACTTAAATGATTATAAACTCCAAGAATAAGGCTTTAATTTCTCAGAAAACATTAAAAGTTCTTTATAATTTACTTACTATTATCATTAGTAAAATAAACCTATATCACTGCTCCTCTTCCAAAAGCTGTTTCTAACAAATCCTTTATCTTTGGTAAGTATTGCAAATTTTTAAAAACAATAATATAAACAAACTGAGGAAAGTGCATTGCCCTGTACCCCAAACTTGGAAATTCATGCTGATGAATCAGAGATCATTTTTTGAAATGAAAACTCTAGCAAAAAGCTACATATGGTTCTTCACTTTGGCACTACCATGTTTTCATGATTCCACCACCTTTCAAGTAAAATATTCTTTAAATACTGAAGATTAGAGTTGTGATGAATATTCCAGGTACTCTGGCTTGTACAGTGTTTATTTAATCACAGTTAAAGCAAACAGAACTACCTTTAAGTAAAATTGTTAAATAGGTAGTTAAAAAAAAAAAACAACTCTCTTATCTCTTCTGAGTTCAGAGCCCTGAAAAAGCAGAGAAAGCACTAATATCTTTTCCAGAAGTCATTTACACTAGATTCTCTGAGCATACTCACACTTGAGTGTGAATGCTAGAATGTTATCTCATGTATGTACTTTCATTTCAAACTTTTTTTTTTTTTTTTTGAGACACCCAGCCTGTCACCCAGCCTGGAGTGCAGTGGCGCGATCTCAGCTCACTGCAAACTCCACCTCCCAGGTTCGAGTGATTCTCCTGCCTCAGCCTCCTGAGTAGCTGGGATTACAGGCGCGTGCCACCACGCCTGGCTAATTTTTGTAGTATTAGTAGAGATGGGGTTTCACCATGTTGGGCAGGCCGCTCTTAAACTCCTGACCTTGTGATCCTCCTGCTTTGGCCTCCCAAAGTGCTAGTATTACAGGTGTGAGCCTCCATGCCCAGCCTCATTTCAAACTTTAATTAATATTCATGGAAAACTGCACTTTCGACCCCAATATCCAGCTGTACTAGAATGAAGCAGAACTGACAATCTAGTTTTGAGCCTGGGCTGTAAGAGATTGTGTGTTTTCCCACTTTTCTCTTATGCCTCTGCCACTGTCATGAGGATAACATGCCTCAGCTAGCCTGCTGGTCCAACGAGGAAGAGAAATATGGAGCAAATCCTAGATCAACCAACCTCTGACTCACTTGCAGACATGAAAAATAAATGCTTATTGTCACATGCTACTGAAGATTGTACTGGTTAGCTATGCTATGTTTACGACCAATGAAAGGCTTTCCTCTCCCTCACTGACAGGTGTTTCTTTCATCCTCTTAGAGATCTTTTTGCCTCTAAGTCTGATGAAGTCCTATTGTGAGCCTAGATTCATGTGTCCTTCTCCCATATTGCTTATATTCTCTGATCTGAGTCTCAATACCAATGAGCCAGGACTTAGATTATCAATTGCAATTACTACGGACAAAGATTTTCTCACTCAGATGGTTCTGTCTCCTCTCATAGAGAAGTAAAACCCCAGCAAGTATAACTGTATGGTATTTTTTTTTTTTTTTTTGTAAAATGAGCTACTGGAACCATGGTACATAGTAATCTTGTTACTTTACCACACTGGGCAGGTTTTCCATAATATCCTCAAGTAGAATATCCTCTACTTTTTGCAAAGTTTGTAACTGAGAGAAAGTCAGGTTGCAGTCGCTGTTTTATGACCAGTGTGAGGTTTAGTGAATACATATAGGTTAAATGAGTAACAGAGATAAACAGTAAATGGATATCAAGGAACTATGACCCTGATGATTGTCATAGATCCTGAAGAAATAATAAACGAGTAAGAGGGGAAAAATGCATAATTATAGTCTGTCTAATCCAGTAAATTATTTATTTATTTATTTAAATTTTAATAACGACGAGGTCTCCCTATGTTGCCCAGGCTGGTCTCAAACTCCTATGTTCACGTAATCCTCCTCCCTTGGCCTCCCAAGGTGCTGAGATTACAGGTATGAGCCAGGTGTGCCCGGCCTATTTACTGTTTATATAATAAAAGAAGTAATAATCACATTAAGTTGTGTTTCATTTGATCAGAACAATAATTCTACTTGTGTATACTTTTCAAATCTGTTGCTTACGTAGCACATTTTTCAGGACAGTGTAAAAAAAATTTAAAAGTAACATTCCTTGCAACATACCTGATCCAGTTTAGCTCTCTTTAGCTTCTGCAGTGTTCTATCAGAGGTTAAAACTTTTGAACTGCTGTGAGCTTCAAAATATTCTTCTACTAAGTCACTCTGAAAGTGAACAGAGTAGTCAGTCCTTAGTAGCTTCAGATATCTGTCTTACATCAAAATCAGACAGTAATATTAATGTAAAATAGGACACGTGAAATTCTTTACTTGGTAGTATTTTCTTTTTGAAGCAACAGTACCAGTTAAGGACCAAGCATATTTAATTTCAGTAATAAAACTGAGTAATTACTAGGATCATATAAGTTAAAGAAATGACTAGGTGAAGTAGTAGTCTGTTCCTAAAAATGATTCCTAAGTTACAGTATGTAATTTCCATTTAGACTAAAAAAAGAGAGATGGTTTTACATATCAAGATCTTTGTTTCTCCTCAAGTAAGTCTTTTTTTTTTTTTTCCTTTCTTTATTGAGGAAGGGTCTCACTCTGTCACTCAGGCTGCAGTGTAGCGGTGCAAATACGGCTCACTGTACCCCCAACCTCCTGGGCACAAGGGATCCTCCCACCTCAGCCTTCCAAGTAGCTGGGACTACAGGTATGCACCACTACACCTGACTAATTTTTTTAATTTTTTTTTTTTTTTGCAGAGACAGGGTCTTATTATGTTATCCAGGCTGGTTTCAAACTCCTGGCCTCAAGCAATCCTCCCACCTTGCCCTCCCAAAGTGTTGGGATAACAGGCATGAGCCACCATGCCTGGCCTCAAATGGTCTTAGCAAATCCTTTAATATTAGTAGAGCTGAAGTACTGTGAAAATGAGGAGGAAATCAACTGCAAGGTAACAAAAGAAAAAACCCACAAACAAACCAAAAACTGGCCTACTATTCCAGTCAAGTGGAATTTTCTTCTCACACTATTTGTTCTTCTGATTTGGGGCAGGACTAAACTCTAGGGTGGTAAGGAAGGGACAGAAAGCTATTTAAGCAGTAGGCTCCTCAATTGCTCTGAACCTTTAGACAGAGCACCAGGATAATTAGCCTTTTCTAAAACCAAGGTGGCTGCAGTGTTCCTCCAAATGACTCAACATGGGTCCCTAGCCACATCATTCATTACACTGACTTGAATACATCGACAATGGTACAAAAACAAGATACACTGAGAACTCATGCCTCCAATTGTCCAATCAATATTTACTTAAAAGTTCATTTTTTTATTTTTGTTATTTTTTATTCTAATCCCATAGCTTATTTAAAAACTTATTTATTTATTTATTTTTGAGACAGAGTTTCGTTCTTATTGCCCAGGCTAGAGTGCAATGGCATGATCTTGGTTCACTACAGCCTCTGCCTCCTGGGTTCCAGCAATTCTCCTGCCTCAGCCTCCCGGGTAGCTGGGATTACAGGCACACATCACCACGCCTGGCTAATTTTTGTGTTTTTAGTAGAGACAAGGTTTCACCATGTTGGCCAGGCTGGTCTCAAACTTCTGACCTCAGGTGATCCACCCACCTTGGCCTCCCAAAGTGCTCGGATTACAGGCATGAGCCACCGCGCCCAGCCTAAAAAGTTCATTTTTATACAACGGAATTGAGATGTCACTTTTAGCATATACTATTTAGCATATACTATGGTATTAATTCATGAATATGTAGACAGGCCAGAAAAAGAAAGCTCAGAAGTAGAAACAAATATATGTGGGAATATGTGGAAGGCTGAGAAAATATAGAAAAGTGAATAAAAAGTACTATTTTGAGAGATGTGGATCTCTTAGGGTAGCCTATCTTTGAGATACTACACAATTTTTCTTCAAGGTTAAAGTCTCTCTCTTCACTTACTGTTTCATCTCTTTTCATTCTCTTAGAAGGTGTTTCTTTGCAAACAGGAGCTGAAACTACTCTATTCTGAGCTTGAATCTTTTGGCTGAATATGACTGCATTAGTGTCCTCTTCATGTTCCTGTGCAACCCCTTCATCATCCTCTGAGTTGGAAGCAGAATATTCGCTTTCACTGTCAGAATGAGACCTTGGAACTGTGGGGGGAAAAATAGCAATTCAGACAATTTCATGGTTTGACAAGAGAGGCATTGTGGGGTAAAGCAAAGAGTGGGGGCTCTGAAGTAAGAGTCTGAATTCTGGTTTTGTCATTACCTGCTCATGATTTCACCAGAGCTAATTAACAAATTCTCTCAGCACCAGTTTATTTATCAAATTAATAGTATGTAGTTTAATAAACCATTAGGAAGATTACATTGAAATGTATATAAAGCCACTAATAATGCCTGACACACAGGAACTGTGATAGAAATTTTTTTTTTATATATATATATATATTTTTTTTTTGAGACGGAGTCTTGCTCTGTCACCCAGGCTGGAGTGCAGTGGCGCAATCTCGGCTCACTGCAACCTCCGCCTCCCGGGTTCACGCCATTCTCCTGCCTCAGCCTCTCCGAGTAGCTGGGACTACAGGCGCCCGCCACCACGCCTGGCTAATTTTTTTTGTATTTTTAGTAGAGACGGGGTTTCACCGTGGTCTGGATCTCCTGACCTCGTGATCTGACCGCCTCGGCCTCCCAAAGTGCTGGGATTACAAGCGTGAGCCACCGCGCCCGGCCAGAAATTGTTAATCGTACTTAACACCATTCTCTTTCCCTCTTCCTTGCTAACAGAACTCCAATTTTGCAAAATATGGCAATATGCCTCACCCTAGGGGATGAATCATGGTAACTGCCTTTTTCCTCTTCTAGGTACCTGCTTTCCCAGCCTCCGCTACGACTATGGTTGACTATGTGACCCCTTGACCAATGAATTGAGGGAAAATAGCTGGCAGCTTCTGGGAAAGATTTTCCTCAATTACGGAAGAAAAGCCCCTATTTATACCCATCGTTTAAAGCTATGAAAGCCATTTTGCAATATGAAGTATCAAACCTAAAGATGAAAAATGCTGGTGGCAGAGTAAAAAGATAGGAAGAATCTGGGTCCTTAATGATATATCAACCATGGAACTTGCATCTCCATACTTGTTTTGATGTGAGATACTTAAATGTCTGTGGCTTAAACTGCCATTACAGAATTTTCTGTTGCTGCCTACTGAAAACGTCATACTAATATAGCACTCAATAAATGGTACTTATTATAATTATTACTAATACATACACATACACCATCCCAGAGTTGATTCAAGAATTATCTTTTTAAACAAACCACAACCTCACCCCTACAACTCCCCAGAAATAATATAGCTAGTTTTACACTTATCAAATAAGAATAAAGCCAGTTTCACACTCAACAGGCATAAAACTGTTTTTAAAAGCTAACTTCCAAAATATGAGTGAAAAAAACTTTAAACAAATCAGCATATTTATTCTGAACAATAGACATACTGCAGAGGATTATCCCAAGTCAGCATGTAACAAATGTAGATATTAAAAAAAAGAAAAAAAAAAAGGCTTGATTTTGTGGGCATACATAGCTTAGCAGATTCAGATGTGCACTGACTGCTACTCATGGTATATGCACAGTTAGAAGTGGTGGCAGGTACCAGAAAGTATCTCTACCTTCTTTACATGTATGCTTCCCCCATGCAGGTATATATGTTTTGTGGTGATTAAGAAGGAAGAGGGAAGTTCACCTTCTCTCTAAAAAACAACCCATCTTTGGGATGAGGAGAAAACATAAGACATGGGATATAGTTGACATGAAATAACAATCACAACTATGCAGATCTTTTACTGCTTTAATATACCAAATCATTTACCATTACCAATTTTATGGTGATTAAAAATACAGTTTTAACAACTCTATGAAATCCATACCATGAAAAGAAAGGGCTATGAAGTATGAAGCCCTGATGTTAGCCTGAATTTAACAATGTTGGCTAATACTATTATTGTCAAGGGTCAGCATTATGAAAGGCGTTGACATCTTCCTGATATATAAAGGTCCAGTCATTTGCCCCAAAGTTAAATATTCAAAAATCTGAAATGATTTTTAATTTCCTAGAAGGCAGAAGCCATGTCTGTTTACTTGATTTTGTTTAGCATTCAGTATAACTATGAATATTTAATATTATTTCATTATAAAATTTCCAAATAAATCAGTAGAATAATTTCCGAACTGTCTCAAAACAATTAAAAGGCATGTTATTTCATTGGAAAGACTTTTTGGCTGACTTCAGTATACACTGACTACAATGTGAAAGACATGCAACTAAGTGTTGCAACTAAAAGCCAAAGATTCAAAACACCAAGCAGTCTAAGTCTAGAACCTATATACTTAACTATTATTGCCTCTTGTTTAGATGTTACTTTTTATAAAATCGTCATGTAAAAAGAAATACGTACCTATTAATCTTTTTCTTAGACTACGAGGTGCTGTTGACAGAAATTCACTTTTGTCATTGTTCTGTTTAAAAATAGAAAAAGCATTAAATAATAACATGGAAGTTAATGACTGATCTGAGTGAAAGAAGCTAGAAAAAAAGAAAAAAATTTTGCTTTCAATAGACTGCATTAGAACTAGATGAGCTTAGTTCCTAGAACTAGAAGATTAAGACAAATGAATTATTTGGAGCAAAAAAAGGGTATAACAAAAGAAACAAATTCCAAAGGATTACTAGAGTGATTCTAGAAATTGAATTCTACATTATTTGTAAAGTATGTATATACTGTATTATGTACAGAAAAAACATGAGTATATCAGCCTTTTGAACTACTTCCACCTATCAGATTAGTAGAATGAATATATATATGTGTGTGTGTATATATATGTGTGTATATATATGTGTGTGTGTATGTGTGTGTGCATATATATATATATATATATATATATTTTTTTTTTTTTTTTCCTGAGACAGAGTCTCACTGCATCACCCAGGCTGGAGTGTAGTGGCGTGATTTTGGCTCACTCCACCTCACTGCCACCTCCACCTCCTGGGTTCAAACCATTCTCCTGCCTCAGACTCCCAAGTAGCTGTGATTATAGGCGCGTGCCACCATGCCCAGCTAATTTTTGTATTTTTAGCAGAAACAGGGTTTCACCATGTTGGCCAGGCTGGTCTTAAAACTCCTGACCTCAAGTGAACCGCCCACCTTAGCCTCCCAAAGTACTAGGATTATGGGTGTGAGCCGCAGCGTCCAGCCCAATAGAGTATTTTTTTAGAAGACAGTATTATATAGCAATCATAAATATGAAAGGGAAAGGGCACCCCTATGTATATGGCAATGGGCCTTTTAATGTGCTAGAAATTTACTGGTGTTAAAGTATTACATTTTTTGAGGAGAGAAAGAGAGATTTACACTTTCTTACTTTCTGTATTTAAAAAATTATAACTTTTTATAGAAGTACAAAGTCTGTTTTTTTATAGAATACTTTAATACCATAAGTTGTTAGCACATTAAAACATCCACTGTTACATACGTGTAAATTTCTAATAGTACTGATAAAAAAGTTAAAGTACCCTGTGATTTTGTCAACATGACAATATGACAAAAAAAATTTAAGTTTATTGTCTTGTGATAGATTGCTGGTGTCATTAAAATCTGATTTGATTTTAAGAATAGTACTCTAGGCCGGGCGCAGTGGATCATGCCTGTAAGCCAGCACTTTGGGAGGCCAAGGTGGGCGGATCACCTGAGGTCGGAAGTTCGAGATCAGCCTGACCAACATGGAGAAATCCCATCTCTACTAAAAATACAAAATTAGCCCGGCGTGCTGGTGCATGCCTGTAATCCCAGCTACTTGAGAGGTTGAGGCAGGACAATTGCTTGAACCTGGGAGGTGGAGGTTGCGGTGAGCCGAGGTCACGCCATTGGACTCCAGCCTGGACAACATAGTGAAACTCTTCCTCAGGGGAAAAAAAAAAAAAAAAAAAAAAGAATAGCACGCTAATAACTGAGCTAATCCCTCACCAATGGAATTACAGTATGTCTCAAACTTTTTTGATAAAGATCCTCAAAAATTTTTACATTTTGTCATCTTGACCCAGTAGACATGTATATATAACTAAAAAAATTATAAAACAGAAATTTAAAATTCTGTTCTACTTCATTTGTTAAAAATGCAGTTTATGTCCTATTAAACTGATTTCAAGATTGAGTATTGAGACAACTTATATATATCTACACAGCTTAAGTCTGAGAATTCACAACACCTGTGTCAAAATAACCATTGCAGAAAATTCCTGCTCAAAAAGACAAGACTAATAAATAATTTTCCTACTTGCTATAGAAAATTTCTGCAAACTAATCTCTCTTGACAGTTTGCTCATTTGGGCAAACTGTTCTCCTATCAGGACAACAGATTACTCCTAGGGCAAACAGCTTATCTTATCAACAGTTTAGTTATCAAGATACACTTTAAGACACGATCTTCACTGTGTCTACCAATCCTAAAATATCTTGTCCCTAACTTTGCCCAATCCCAATCAGTTTACCATCTTGAAAAACCTGCCTTAAGCCATTTGAGCCCAGGATCCCCAAGCCCTACATATATTTTCTCTTGAACTTGCTTTTCTAAGATAGTACACTAAGATTCTGTCACAATGATGTTGTCCCTTATTGTGATAGGTAGCTTTGTTTCATCAACAGGTTTTTCTGGTTTTTTGGGAGAGTTGACAATATCTTCTAATGGGTTATAATCTATAACTTGAGAAAAAATAATCTAAATTCTTGATTGGATTATGGCAATGAGTTTCTTTTTTTTCCTTTTATAGTGATACAACACACAAGACATAAGAAAAAAGCATTATTAAAGACAAATGAAAGTCTGGCATGTCTAATCCCATACCTAGACTTGTCTAAATAGGACATTCCTGCATAGGCCATAACCATGGCCTTAAATGTCTATACTGACTGTGGAGACAAAAGTGACTCCATCTTGGATGCTAATCCATCATGTTAACTTCTGATTAGCCCCAGTCTCATGAATGCCTCCTGATTCCTACTTTATGTACTGCCTTCTGTGAAAGAACATGTCAACCTTGATATTATCACACAAATTACTGGCTACAATGCATACAGCATTCTTGCCCTCTTGACAATTAAAGAGGGTTGCCTTTAATTATCTTGCTGGAACATGTATCCCCTTTTCCTTATGGTATGTAAGCCGTGGGTCTGGGGAGTAACAGTGCAGAGAGCTACCTGTCTTGTGGCTGCCCAAGACCATGCTTCTGTCTCTAATAAAATACCCTTTACAGACAAACTAAACTTGTCTGCCTTGTCCTTTGGTTTCTTGGCTCCTTTGGCATTTGGGGGATGCTTTGCATATATGGCCCTTTCACGGAACACTCACCACTTGAAAAGGCATAATGAGAAAATTATACCACAAAAACACAAAGGAGGCCAGGCGTGGTGGCTCACCTGTAATCCCAGTACTTTGAGAGGCCCAGGTGGGTGGATCACTTGAGGTCAGGAGTTCAAGACCAGCCTGGCCAACATGGTGAAGGCTTGCCTCTACTAAAAATACAAAAATTAGCCGGGCGTGGTGGTGCGCACCTGTAATCCCAGCTACTCAGGAGGCTGAGGTGTAAGAATCACTTGAACCTGGGAGGTGGAGGTTGCAGTGAGCCGAGATCACATCACCGCACTCCAGCCTGGGCGACAGAGTAAGACTCTGTCTCAAAAACAAACAAACAAAGAAAAAACCCCACAAAGGAGGAGATAAAAAGATAGAGTAATGGATCTAATGCATCTTGGGATCAAACTGCACAACACTGCCCTCTTCCCCCTGCAAATGAAACAGAACATGATACATAAAAGCAAAACCCCAAAAATTTTCAGGCCAGCTACACACAGCAGAAAAAGCACAACAGTTGGGTCTGGGAGGCCTGGCTTCATTTTCTAGCTGTTCTCCTTCCTAGTCAAGTGAACTCACACAAGTCACTTCACTTCTCTGAACCTCAAATTCTCCATCTATAAGTTAGGTATTTCACTGCCAAATATCTGTAAATTACAAAGCACTATATAAATTAAGAGGTCAATTTTTTCATTGAATTTCTGGCGATTTTTCATCATGTCTTACTTTGTAACACTAAGGCTTTTGCTTTTTAGTCAATTGCTTACCTTCGGCTGAACCTTGTCTGAAGCAGAATGGCCTAAAGAATGAACAAAAAGCCATGACTTACTATGGACACTTCACTTTTCATTGTGGTCTAGTTTCATTAAAAGTAAAGTTTGCCAGGCATGGTGGCTCACACCTGTAATACCAGCACTTTGGGAGGCAAGGCAGGAAGATTGCTTGAGGCCAGGAGTTCAAGACCAGCCTGGGCATCACAGCGTGATCCTGTGTCTATTCAAAAAATTAAAAATTAAAAAAAAAAAAGCAAAGTTGCAGCTTCTACATAGAAGCCACCACATTATTACTAAATTATAAATTAATTCCATATCCACCGGAGGATTATCACTATTAGTTTCATGATTACTCACATTATTAACAGCTACTTCCTGCATTTCTGTAGCATTCTAACAAGAAAAACGGAGCCCTTTTAAATTTTGATTACTGAAAAGTACAACTGTCCAGGAGCGGTGGCTCACGCCCGTAATCCCAACACTTTGGGAGGCCAAGGCAGGAGGATCGCTTGAGGTCTGGAGTTAGAAAACAGCCTGACCAACAGGGTGAAACCCCATTTCTACTAAAAATGCAAAAATTAGCTGGGCATGTTGGCAGGTACTTGTAATCCCAGCTATTCAGGAGTCTGAGGCAGGAGAATTGCTTGAACCCGGAAGGCAGAGGTTGCAATGAGCCAAGATCACACCACTGCACTCCAGCACTCCAGCCTGGGTGAAAAGCGAGACTCCTTTTCAAAAAAAAAGTACAATGGAGCCAGACACAATGCGGTGTGGTTATAGGCCCTGTTACATGAGAGGCTGAGGCTAGAGGATCACTTGAGCCTAGGAGTTCAAGGCTTTAATAGTGTGCTGTAATTGTGCCTGTGAATAGCCAATGCACTTCAGCCTGGGCAACATAGCGAGACCCCGTCTCTAAAAAATGAAAAAAATAGAAATATTGGCAAGTGACACTGGTGTTCAAAAACAAAAAGAAAAATATAAATAAAGAGTAACAAAATGTACACTTTTTAATCTAGTTAGAATGGATCATTCAAAAACAGCTGCTCCACAACCTGTAAGACTTCCAAACTCCAAACGCCTTATTTCATATAGTATTTCCCAAAGCCAAATCTTCTATAAATAATTGGCTAACTCAAGCAAATGACAACAGGACTTAAAGACTATTTCTGGTTAACCCTGTCAATTTGCACAACTTCAGTTAGCACAGATATTTTTCCCTCTTATTGACTGCTAAACACGGGTATACTAAGGTACATGAGTTGAAATATTAATTGCATTTTGTTGAATGAATTTCCAGAAAAGAAGAAAATATATAAAAATTCACAAACAAGGAAAAAAGTAACATGCTCTATCTTGAAGCAACTATGAAAACTCTTTTCAAAGAACTAATGTGATGTCTTACCCTTGCTACTTTGAGGAACGTTTATCGTAATCTCAGGATCATTCTTCAAACTGAATGAAACACTTTTTTTTGATGTTTTTGCTAGTTCTGAAGCTGTAAACAAAGAAATATATAAAAACCTTTTAAAGGACAACAGTAGATAAAGAGGGAAATAACCTTATTTCGCTGACAAAAATTCTTTAAAAACCTCTGTTACTTTTATTAGAAAAAAAATCCTACCCATATTAGGAGTAATACTGCTTTCACCTTTATTAGCTGTCTTCCGAGCATCTTCAAATTTTCCTTCATATTACCCACAGATTTCTTTAAAAAAAAATACAAATAACTAACTTTGACCTTGCTGCTTTCTCTAATTACCATACTCTTCTCTCCATCAACCACTTACGTTCCTTTCATTTCTTACCATATATAGTTGAGGCACATCTTTGATGGGGGGTGAGAAAGAAGGGCCAGAAAGTGAGATCTAAAATCAAGTGAAAACTGTGCAGAATTAAAATTATACTTTAAAATCTTTTAAATCTTCCATAAAGTGTGAACAGTTTATTTTGTGCCAAAAAGTCTATAATACATATAAATAATACATAAAATAGAGTGTTGAACAGATGGCCATTTCTTCAACCGAGAATAAATGAAATAGTGGTCTTTTGTTTAGGGGCCATTTTATTTTTACTTTAACAATTTTCTTTCTCTCGCTTTTTTTTTCTAAAGACCAAAGACCAAATCACTTATAATAGAGGCCATTTTAAATAAAAAAATATAATTGTTATCTTTAATGATGCTCTCACACTCACACCATGAGAGGCATGCGGAAAATGAACCCAAATGAAGAAACAGATTTACCTTTTCCAAGTTAACTCTCACACTGGGACACTGTTCACTGAGAAAAAGGGCACATACCAAATTAACTGCCTTTTTTCTTTTTTTCTCTAAATGGAGAAGGTGTAGTTAAATTTGTACAAGTGAAAGCCATTTTACTGGCTCCTAAACCTTTCTCACCTGCCCCCATTTTTATCCTCCAATCTTGAAACTGACCCAAGATACTCATAACAATCTCTACAAATGAATTTGCTGCTTCTTTTTTCTTAATCTCTTCGGTCTTCTATATGATTCACTAAGTTTTGTTTTTTTTTTTAATCTTCCCTTGATATTAATTCCTCCATTTGAGTCTTATGACACTATCCTCGTTCCCAAGCTACTGGTTGTGGTTATTCCATCTCTTCTTCACTGTCCTCAGCCTCCTCAACATTCTAGGCATACTTAAGGCTCAGTCCTTGCTCTTCTCTTTATGTCATTTTTGGATTAAAGGCTGATTCACAGGATAGGGAAACAACTTCATATGAAAAGAAGCAACAAAAGCAACTTAGCTGAGATCATTTTGGTTTTATACTGAAACATAAAAATGCTCCACCTGATTTTAAATAACCATTAAACTACAAAGGAGCCAGGGAGAAAAGAAGAAAAAGGAAGAATTGAAGAGAATTAAGAACAAGATAGTCTCTTTTTTTTTGAGATAGAATCTTGCTCTGTCGCCCAGGCTGGAGTGCAGTGGTGCGATCTCAGCTCACTGCAACCTCTGCCTCCCAGGTTCAAGCAATTATCTAGCCTCAGCCTCCTAAGTAGCTGGGATTACACATGTGTGCCATCATGCCCACCTAATTTTTTTATTTTTAGTAGAGACGGGGTTTCACCATGCTGGCCAGGCTAGTCTCAAATTCCTGACCTCATGATCTGCCTGCCTTGGCCTCCCAAAGTGCTGGGATTACAGGTGTGAGCCACCACGCCCGGCTAAGATAGTCATTTTTGTGAGCACACAGAGATAGGCAGACATTCCAACACCTCTTGGATGACTCAACATGTCTAATAAGCACCAGGCACAATGCCTAGTACAACTACCTGTCGCCCAGGAGTACACTGGCGTGATCATGGCTCACTGCAGCCTTGACCTCCTGGGCCCAAGCCATCCTCCCACCTCAAACTCCCAAATAGCTGGGACCACAGGCATGCGCCACCATGCCTAGCTAATTTTTAAATTTTTGTAGAGACTGGGTCTTCCTATCTTGCTCAGGCTGGTCTCAAACTCCTGGCCTCAAGTTCTCCTCCCACCTCGGCCTCTCAAAGTGCTAAGATTGCAAGCATGAGTCACCACGCCCAGTGGTGAATCACTATTTAACACGTAACTTTTTGTTCAGTTATGACTATGAATGGCAAAAAGTTACAGTGTTTTTTTTATGTCAGGGGCCAGCAAGCTATAAGTCTATGGGGCCAAACCCAGCCTTTCCACTTGTTTTAAATACAGTTTTACGTAGCCACACCATCCATACATATTGTCTGTGGCTGCTTTTCAGCTACAACAGCCAAGTTCAGTAGTCACAACAGAGACTGTCTAGCTCACAGAGCTGAAAATATTTACTGTCTGGCCCTTTACAGAAAAAGCTGGCTGACCTTTGCTCTGTATTAGTCATCTACATGCACACTTTCAATGCATGTGTACAGTTTTTATCATTCTTTTCTTGCTCCTATGTCATATTTGTTTTTGATGATATTAAATGAAATGTAATGGCATGGCTGTTGACTCTATTAATAGAAAATTAGGCCTGGACATGGTGGCTCAAGCCTATAATCCCAGCACTTTGGGAGACGGAGGTGGGTGGATCACTTGAGTCTAGGAGTTTGAGACCAGACTGGGCAACTGTCTCTATAGTTGTGGTGGCGTGTGACTTCAGCCCGAGCTACTTGGGAAGCTGAGGCAGGAAGATCGCTTGAGCCCAGGACGTGGAAGTTGCAGCGGGCCGAGATTACACCACACATTCCAGCCTGGGCAATACAGTGAGGCCCTTAAAAAAAATTAAGATGTTACTTGTGGGCTTGCGAAAAAAAAAATAGGGCATAAATTTTGTATCTTTATATTCATTATTCTATTAATTCATTTATATTGTATTTTACACAATAAACTGGTCTCTGTCTAATGATAGCTTTAGATTAGTCTATTATCTGGTCCTATGTAACCAATCTATTTTCTAATTTTTTAAAAAAGATAGTTATTTTCTTTTACCTCATTTATATTTATCTGCTCCTCTGCTCATGAACATTTAGGTTGATTCCATATCCTGGATATTGTGAAATAATACTGCAATGAACACGGGAGTACAGATATCTCTTCGACATACTCATTTCATACCCTTTGGGTATATATCCAGTAGTGGGATTGCTGGATCTCAGTCTATTTTTAATTTACCCATTTATTTCTCCAGCCTGATTGAACTCCTCACTTTCTTCTCTACCTGGTACTTCTACTTTTGCTCTTTTGTTTACATTTATTTTCTTACTCTAGATACATTCTCTGTATTTTACAAAGCCTTCCTATCTAACCTATAGTCTATTTCTAGCCCTGTATCTTGGTTAGCCCAATTATATGAAAATCTTTTTTATTTTTTTTTTATAGAGACAAGGTCTCATTATGTTGCGCAGGCTGGTCTCAAACTCCTGGGCTTAAGCGATCCTCTTGCCTTGTCCTCTCAAAGTGTTGGGATTATAGGTGTTAGCCACCATGCCTGGCCAAAATCATCATTTATACTCAGAATAACATATGATTTTCCAGCAGATTATGTTATTTATTAAATATTAAGGCATTCTATTTTACTGATATATGTAGATGTAAACACAATTAGCAACAATACTTAATGAGCCAGTGAAATTCATTAAAGAGCATCATAACTAAACAAAGATTTTAGAAAGTCTGATCAGTCTGTCAAACTGTGTTCCTGAAATTTCATGGTCATAATAATAAAGACTAAATATCTATAAAACTATCTTCTCATGACTTTAAAATGTGTATTTCTTTCAGATGTGATGACAGAAATGCACAGAATGAGGATAATATTCCAGTTTTATGCAGCGCTTACAAATACAACACATTATCATCTTTAAGTTATGAGCATGCTAATTCTCCAAATGGAGAACTACTACTTGATTACTGCTGTGAGTTCTATTTCACTTTACAATAATAATTCTCCTCTTTCTCCAGTGGTATTTCTTTGTCCTGCACCATTGTCCTAGGGTTTCATTTTGGTCTTAGTGTCTATTTTATCTTTCTAATAATTACATCAGCATTTCTTCTCTGGTTTCGCAGTGCTCCGACACAGGATTCAGTCATTTTTATAGATTTAAAAACTTAATTTCTTGTTTTTTCAGATGGAGCCTCTTTCTGTCACCCAGGCTGGAGTGCAGTGGTGCAATCTTGGCTCACTGCAACCTCCATGTTCTGGGTTCAAGTGATTCTCCTGCCTCAGCCTCCCAGGTAGCCAGAATTACAGGTGTGTGCCACCACACTCGGCTAATTTTTGTATTTTTAGTAGAGCTGGGTTTCACCATGTTGGCCAGGCTGGTCTTGAACTCCTGACCTCAAGTGATCCACCTACCTCGGCCTCCCAAAGTGCTGGGATTACAGGAGCGAGCCACCACGCCCAACCAAAAAAACTTAATTTCTTGATGTAGATAATAAATACTAAGAAACACATCAATTAATGTAAATTATTGTATGTACCATGTTATGTTCAAAATCAGTAATGTATTTAATGTCACACATTTTAGAAAAACTAAACTGATTTTGGCAATTGATTAACTTATATTCAGAAACACAGGTTTTATAATTACTTCTCATATATTCCTCATCAGTGTCAACATTTAACATATTTCATTTTTACTTGACCTTGAATGTTTACATGTGTCATTGGCTACAGTGATTGAATAAAAACAAACCACTGAAGAAATATCCATAGGTGTTTTATAATTATACATTATAAGTCCTCTTTTTCAACTATTACATTTACCAGGTGGATAATTATTATACTTTTGCTCCTGACTTTTTGGTATTTCCAAACTTTATATTTATATACCTTTATAATTTTCAAAGTGCTTTCACATATATTATTTCCTTTCCTTACTGCTTTCAAAAATGATGACCCCCCTCATACCACAAGATTGAAATACAGTGCCATCTGATTTTTTGTTTGTTTTTGTTTTTTTGAGACAGGGTTTCACTCTGTCACCCAGGCTGGAGTGTAGTGGTGTGATCATGGCTCACCACAACCTTGAACCCCTACGCTCAAGTGATCCTCCTGCTTCAGCCTCCCAAGTAGCCGGGACTACAGGCATGTACCATCACGCCTGGCTAATTTTTTAATTTTCTTTTTTTTTTTTTTGAGATTGAGTCTCGCTCTGTCGCCCAGGCTGGAGTGCAGTGGCGTGATCTTAGCTCACTGCAAGCTCTGCCTCCCAGGTTCATGCCATTCTCCTGCCTCAGCCTCCCAAGTAGCTGGGACTACAGGCGCCCGCCACCATGCCCAGCTAATTTTTTTTTTTTTTTTTGTATTTTTAGTAGAGATGGGGTTTCACCGTGTTAGCCAGGATGGTCTCGATCTCCTGACCTCGTGATCCGCCCGCCTCGGCCTCCCAAAGTGCTGGGATTACAGGCGTGAGCCACCACGCCCAGCCTCATTTTTAAATTTTCTGTAGAAACAGGGTTTTGCTATGTTGCCCAGGCTGGTACTGAACTACTGGCCTCAAGTGATCCTCCTGTCTTGGCCACCCAAAGTGCTGAGATTACAGGCATGAGCTACCATGCCTGGCCTGAATTTTGAAAAATAATTGACAGTTTAATTTTAAGGTTATATGTAATTTATTACAGCTTAGTTCTCTGAAAATCAGCAACTGAAGTATAATTGGTATAGGTGGTAACTCAAGTAAGAAAAATGTTAGAAGATCATTCCTAATAATTTTATGTAAGCATTTTTCTGTAATATAAACAAGATTTTTCCATATACAGAGTAAAACGCTGGGTTTTTTTTTTTTTTAATTTTGTTTTTTGAGATGGAGTCTTGCTCTAGAGCGTCACCCAGGCTGGAGTGCAATGGCACAATCTCGGCTCACTGCAACCCCTGCCTCCCAGGTTCAAGCGATTCTCCTGCCTCATCCTCCTGGATAGCTGGGACTACAGGCGCATGCCACCATGCCTGGCTCATTTTTCTTATTTTTAGTAGAGACGGGGTTTTACCATGTTGGCCAGGCTGGTCTCAAACTCTTGACCTCAAGGGATCTGCCTGCCTCCTGCCTCAGCTTCCCAAAGTGCTGGGATTACAGTCATGAGCAACCGTGCCCAGCAAAACTCTTATTTAATCAATTCAGAATATCTCCATGTGACTCTCACTTGTTACTTCAAAAAAATTTGTGAAGAAACTAAGCTATGGCCGGGCATGGTGGCTCATGCCTGTAATCCCAGCACTTTGGGAGGCCGAGGTGGGTGGATCATTTGAGGTTGGGAGTTTGAGACCAACCTGGCCAACAAGGTGAAACCCCTTCTCTACTAAAAATACAAAAAAATTAGCCGGGTGTGGTGGAGCACACCTGTAGTCTCAGCTACTCAGGAGGCTGAGGCAGGAGAATTGCTTGAACCCAGGAGGCGGAGGTTGCAGTGAGCCAAGATTGCACCACTGCACTCCAGTTTGGGCAACAGAGTGAGACTCCACCTTTGAAAAAAAAAAAAAAAAAAAGAAACTAAGCTACATTGGAGAGGACTAAAGAAAAACAAAAGACTGTGCACATACTACAAGAAGCTTATAATCTAGCTGAAAACAGAAGACATCTGAGCATGAAAAAAACAAATGAACTTAATTGTGCTTAATATAACATCCTTCTTTTAAGGAATGTCTCATTATTTCTTAAACCACAGGGAATCTCTCTCATTCTTTTAGGAAACGTAGTGGTATAATAATCATGGGGAATGTGGTTAAATCTACCTTAGGAAAGATGAGTAATAGTTATAGAAATCAGAAAAGCAACATACCTAATTTAGCCATCTTTTCAGAGTGTTTTCTATTCTGAAAAGAATAAACTTTATTTCCACCACCTGTAGCAGAGCCATTTTTCAATGATTCTGAAAGAAAAAAATGCAATATACATTTAGGAATAAAAAACAAAATTAACAGAAAAAAAATTTTAACAAAAAACTTTAGATTTGTACCCTTCATAGCCTTGCATAAAGGTTTAATATATTTATATATAAAATATTTAGAAATACATAGTAAAGAAAACAGGCTATGAAACTGTTTATATAAGTTTTAACATGCTATTCAAAGATACACAGACATCTATGTAAAAATACAAAACCATAGCAAAACCCCAGATTAGAGGGATATGCATTCAATTCCTAGCAACAGTTGTCCCTGAGGAGGGAAGACTAAAGGGAGTTTATTGGTTATATTTATTTTCTGAAGCAAAGATGAAAAGTACAATTGTTGAGGTTGAGATTTAAACAGCTGTTTTATGGTAGAAGCTTTCTTGGCCGGGCGCGGTGGCTCACACCTGTAATTCCAGCACTTTGGGAGGCTGAGCCAGGTGATCACGAGATCAGGAGATCGAGAGCATCCTGGCTAACAGTGAAACCTCGTCTCTACTAAAAATACAAAAAATTAGCCGGGCATGGGGGCACACGCCTGTAGTTCCAGCTACTCAGGAGGCTGAGGCAGAAGAATTGCTTGAACCTGGGAGGCAGAGGTTGTGGTGAGCAGAGATTGTGCCACTGCATTCCAGCCTCAGTGATAAAGTGATAAAGTCTCAAAAAAAAAAAAAAAAAAAGCTTTCTTCACAGATCCTGACTTAACTGACATTCTTCAATCTCTTCTTTAAATATCAACTGCTACCTACAACACAGTGAACATTCATTTCTAGTATCCTACTTCCTACCACAGCAATTTCCAATATGTGCCCTGAGGGTTGCTAGGATCCCTGAGGTCAAAATTACTTCGTAATAATACTAAGACATTAATTAACTTTTGATTCTCAAACAAGAGTGTACAGTGAGGTATGCCAGAGACGACATGATGTGATAACAAGTTATCATATTGACTAATAGAATGCGTGAAGCAGATAAGAAAATCCAGTTGCCTTCAATGAAGCCAGACATTAAAAATATAAAACAACGCCCTCCTCATTAAGTTTTTGAAACAGTTGTTTTTCATTTAAATATATGTAATTTTTGTCAACACTTAATGGATTTATTAGAAAATAGTGTCAAACTTTCCGAAGTGTGTGCTCATCCTCCTTATTATTTAAGCTTTCCTGGTGATCTGTATTTCCACCAACACTTGGTTTTATCCAAACTCCTTAATCTTTCTCAAACAATGGGTATAAACTGAAGAGAGGTGTCTTAATTTGTATTTCCTTAATCATTAATGACATTGAACATTTTTTTACAGGTTTCTTCTCAGAAAAAATATCTTCTTTACACTGTGGCTTGTCTTTACACTCTTTTTATGGTGTCATTTGAAGGAAAGTGCTGGTTTCTTATAAAATAGACCTTACACTAGCCTTTTTACTGTCTCCACAGTTTTGCATTTTCCAGAATGTCATATAGTTGGAATCATACAGTATGTAGCCTTTTCAGATTGGCCTATTTCACTTAGTAACATACTTTTGAGGTCCTTTCCTATCTTGTTCATGGCTTGATAGCTCTTTTTTATTTAAGTGCTGAATACTCCATGGTCAGAATGTGCCAGTTTGTTCATCCACTCATCTACTGAACGACCTCTTTGTTGCTTCCAAGTTTTGGCCATTGTGAATGAAATTGCTATAAAGGTCCACCTGCAGGTTTTTGTGTGGACATAAGTTTTCAACTCATTTGGGTAAATACTAAGAAACATAACTACTGGATTATATAGTTAGAGTATGTTGAGTTTTATAAGCAGCCGCACAGCTGTTTTTCATGGGGCTGTACCATTTTGCATTAAATAAAGATAAATGAGTTCTTCTTGCTCCACATCCTAACCAGTATTTGGTGGTATTCGTGTTTTGGATTTTGGCTATTCTAATAGGTGTATAATGGTATCTCATTTTGTTTTAATTTGCAATTCCCTGATGATATGATATTGAGCATATTTTCATATGCTTATTGGCCATCTGTTTTATTTTCCTTGGTAATAAAGAATAAAAATAGATGGCAAATAAGCATATGGTATCTGTTCAAATACCTATTTGCCTAGTTTTTAATTAAATTGTTTTCTTATTGCTGAATTTTAAAAGCTCTTTGTATATTTTGGATTAAAAGTCCTTTATCAGACATGTCTTTTGCAACATTTTCTTCTAGTCTGTAGTCTTCTCACTTTCTTGAGAAATAATGAATTTTAATTAGTTGAATTTGTTAATCTTTTTTTGATTACATGCTTTCCAAGAAAACTTTCTATAATCAAGACCAAAACCATATTCTCATATTTGCGTCTAAAAGCATTTACAATTTGATTTTCATGTTTAAATAATTAAGGTAATTAATCTGTTTATAAAGGGAGGTAGAGGGCCCTTTTTTTTTTTAATGGGAATATACAATTGTCCCATCACCATTTACTGACCAGCTCATCGCTAGCCCAGTGATCTGCAATGCTACTTCTATAGTGTATCTAGTTTTCATATATGCACAAGTCTATTTATGGAGAACTTGTTACTGCAATTATAGAACTACAACTAGAATATATAATTAGAATATAGAATGTATAACTATATATTTTATTTATTTATTTATTTATTTATTTATTGAGACGGAGTCTCACTCTGTCGCCCAGGCTGGAGTGCAGTGGCACGATCTAGGCTCACTGCAAGCTCTGCCTCCCGGGTTCATGCCATTCTCCTGCCTCCACCTCCCGAGTAGCTGGGACTACAGTTGCCCGCCACCACGCCCGGCTAATTTTTTTTGTATTTTTAGTAGAGACGGGGTTTCACCGTGTTAGCCAGGATGGTCTCGATCTCTTGACCTCATGATCTACCCGCCTCAGCCTCCCAAAGTGCTGGGATTTACAGGCGTGAGCCACCGCGCCCAGCCTATATATTTTTGTCTGAATGTCAGATATAGACAAAACATAAACTTGAAAAAGTTATTAACTAAAACAACTGGTTTTAAATAAGGTAAGAATGAGAAACTGTAAAAGATTTAAGAGAAAATTTGAGAAACATGAAAGCCTACTACACTCAGATAGCATCAAAAGTATCATTATCAGTTTATTGGAAGAAAATGAAACTGGAAAATTCCAGTTGATGCATTATGGATATGCTATCTTAAAAATTAAAAAAAAAAAAAAAGCAGGCTGGGCGTAATGGCTTACGCCTGTAGTCTCAGCACTTTGGATAGGCTGAGGCTGGCAGATCACTTGAGCCCAGGAGTTTGAGACCAGCCTGGTCAACATGGTGAGACCCTACCTCTACAAAATATACAAAAACTAGCCAGGCATGGTGGTCCGCACCTGTAGTTGCAGCTACTCAGGAGGCTTAGGTGGGAGGATCACCTGAGCCCAGGGAGGCTAAGGTTGCAGTGAGCCTTGACTGTGCCACTGCACTCCAGCCTAGGTGACAGAGTGAGACCCTGTCTCAAAAAAAAAAAAAAAAAAAAAAAAAAGGCAATACTGTTCAACCAGCTGATCTCCAGCAAACTTACATTCAAAGACTCAAGTCCTACATCAAAATCAATCACTACTGCATTAGTTACACTAATAAAAAGTTACAAACAATCCAAAAGTATAATATAGAAAACCATACATTATTTATATATTAGAATGCAATACTACTAGCTATTACAGTTCTTTTTGTCCGAAGACTGATCTCTGAAAATTTAACGATATGTGAAATTTAAAAGAAAATAAAACCACCGCCTCATATCCATTAAAAGGGCTACTATTTTTTTTTTTTTTTTAAAAGGAAATAGGTGTTGGTAAGAACGTGGAGAAATTGGAACCCTTGTACACTGTAGGTTGATATGTAAAATGGTGCAGCCACTGTGCAAAAAGTATGGTGGTTCCTCAAAAAATTAAAAATAGAATTAGCACATGATCCAGCATTTCCACTTATGGGTATATATACCCCAAAGAATTGAATGCAGGGTCACAAAGAGGTATTTGTACACCCATGTTCACAGCAGCATCATTCGCAATACCCAAAAGGTGGAAGCAACCCAAGTGTCCATCTACAGATGAATAAATTTCAGTTTTGTACATGAGAAAAGTTTGGGAGATCAGTTACAAACGGTGTGAATGTACCTAATGCCACTGAACCCATACACTTAAAAATGGTTCAGATGCTAAGCTTTTTTGTGTGTGTATGAGATAAATTCTTGCTCTGTCACCCATGCTAGAGTGCAATGGTGTGATTGTGGCTCACTGCAGCCTCAACCTCCTGGGCTCCAGTGATCCTCCCACTTCAGCCTTCTGAGCAGCTAGGACTACAGGTGCACGCCACCACGCCCAGCTAATTTTTGTATTTTTTTTTTGTAGAGATGGGATTTGGGATTTCTTTCTTTTTTCTTTTTTTTGAGATGGATTTTCACTCTTGTTGCCCAGGCTGGAGTGCAATGGCATGATCTTGGCTCATTGCAACCTCCACCTCCTGGGTTCAAGCGATTTTCCTGCCTCAGCCTCCCGAGTAGCTGAGATTACAGGTGCCCACCACCACGCCCAGCTAATTTTTTGTATTTTTAGTACAGACACGGTTTCACCATCTTGGCCAGGCTGGTCTTGAATTCCCGTCCTCAGGCGATCCACCCGCCTTGGCCTCCCAAAGTGCTGAGATTACAGGCATGAGCCACTGCGTCTGGCCAAAACTAAGTCTTTAGGAAGATGTAACTATGATTAAATAGTGTAATCTGTATAAACTTTAGGAGGATATTTGACAATACCTGTTAAAATTCTTATTGTAGAAGAATGTCTAATGACAGAGTAATGTATATATGATACATTATTAATTGCAAAGTCTATTTATAAATAAATGTGATGGTGCAAGCTTATGTGTGCCCATGCATGTATGAACAGACAGAAGATACACACTGAAATGTTAACGGTTCCACGTTCTCTAAAGCAGGCATTCTTGACAGGTACAATACTTCTCCCAATTGGGTAAAACTGGATATTGGCACAGGAGGGAGTGTGGAAAAAAGACTTTGACGTTATTAATTTAATAGTCTGTGGCCCTCCAAAGGGTCACAGTACATAAACAGATATACGGCATATATGTAGTACTGAAATTTTAAGGGTAGGAAAAAGTGATTAGCAGAAAATGTCTAAAAAGGCTAATTAGGGGACAATAATTTTAAAAAGGTTGAAAAACACAGGGCATGATGCCAAAAAATAAGGCAAAGCTCCCCAATCAGTGTGAGGAATGAATGAATGAATGAATGAATGAATGAATGAATAAGTAAATAAATAAATAAATAA
Source organism: Hylobates moloch (assembly GCF_009828535.3). Taxonomy (NCBI): domain Eukaryota; kingdom Metazoa; phylum Chordata; class Mammalia; order Primates; family Hylobatidae; genus Hylobates; species Hylobates moloch. The sequence goes on along the minus strand of NW_026652276.1, from coordinate 41,244,777 downwards.
ATAAATAAATAAATAAATAAATAAAAGGTATGGGTTTCATATGTGTTGAGTACTGATTCTCTCAGGCCTTTGAGGATGCCAATCAAGGCCAGTAGCAGGGGTAGGGTTAGGGCCCTAGGGTATTTGTCCTTGGTCTGCAGCATCCTCCTCTATTTATTCCATTGTGCCTCCAAATATCATTTGCTGTGAGTGCTGTTATGTGAGAAAGGTTGGAAGCACTGAATTTCTACAACAAACATACTACTTTTTTAAGAAACAATTTTTATGATAAAAGTTTCTTTTGTGGAATACTGTTTTCAATCTCTTCTTAGGCCTGGCATAATAGGGAGTCAAGAACACCAAGTTTTATTTAGAATATGCTCAAAAAATGTCAACTGTCTAGCTGTGGACACATAGGAGACACTACCCAGCCCACTAAATCTATTGAGGAGCGGTGGTCATTTTTTGTATAACTCTATACATGGAGTATATGACTCTACCCCCATAGTTAATGAACTATGTAACTATGTTCATTAATATAATAAGTAATAGGCACAGATAACTGTGATTCATCTGTGGATATTCCAATTATATGCTATTTCTATGTCCAGATTTTAAAAATGAATTGAGCTAAATCGACCCTTGAGAATCTAGAATGGGAGAACTGAAAAACCAAATCATTTAACACTGGGAACTTGATGGACATTTATAAGTATGCGAGAATAAAACACATGTACATGAAGAAAATAAGTGGCATAGAGAAATCAGAACAGATGCACAGAGATGACACAGGGAGACCTGGAGACTCATGAAAGCATAGTTCCTCAGTTTTTAACACTGTCCCAGTTCCAACTCTCCTAGTACCCAACAATATTGCTTTCTTTCCTTTGTCATTATTTTTTTAAGCTAGGTTGTGGGGATCTGTGTTCCTTGTACCCAGGAAAAACCTAACTAAAATATAATTCAAGCCTAAAAAATGTTTTATGTTAAGAATAATCTTGCAGGAATCTGGCTTAGATGTAAAAATTAAAACCACACACAATACCAGCATTCCTGGGTTAGAACACTACTTCTTGAAATGCTCCTCCTAGTTCTGTAAAGATCAAGGTAAAAATAACTTGCTTTAGAAAGGTATTTTAAATAAGTTAAAAACATAAATATCTTTTTTTTGTTCTGTTTTGACCTAGGGTCTCGCTTTGTCACCCACGCTGAGTATAGTGATGCAATCACAGCTCACTGTAGCCTCAACCTCCTGGGCTCAAGCAATCCTCTGCCTTAGCCTCCCAAGTAACTGGGACTACAGGCACACACCACCATGCTTGGCTAATTTTATTTTTTTTGAGACAGGGTCTCACTCTGTTGCCCAGGCTGGAGTGCAGTGGTATGATCACGGCTCACTGCTACCTCAACCTCCCAGGCTCAAGTGATCCTCCCACCTCAGCCTCCCTGGTAGCTGGGACCACAGGTGTGTGCCACCATGCCAGGCTAGTCTCAAACTCCTGGACTCAAGCGATCAATCTGCTTTGGTCTCCCAATGTGCTGAGATTACAGGCATGAGCCACCACATACTCAGCTTCCAGCTAATTAAAAACTTTTTTTTTTTTTTTTTTTTTTTGTAGAAACGGGATCTTACTATGTTGCTTAGGATGGTTACAAACTCCTGGGCTCAAGCAGTCCTCCTGCCTCAGTCTCCCAATGTGCTGGGATTACAGACGTGAGCCACCATGTCTGGCCATAAATAAATATCTTAAAAATAGTACTAGCTACTCAGGTGGCTAAGTTGGGAGGATCTGTTGAACCCAGAAGTTGGAGGCTACAGTGAGCTATGATTGTGCCACGGCACCCCAATCTGGGTGTCAGAGCAAGACCCTGTCTCTAAAATAAATAAATAAATATCTTGGAAATAACTTTAGGAGTACTATGCAGCCATAAAAAGGAATGAGATCATATCCTTTGCAGGGACATTTATGAAGCTGGAAGCCATCATCCTCAGCAAACTAACACAGTAACAGAAAACCAAACACTGCATATTTTCACTCATAGGTGGGAGTTGAAAAATGAGAACACATGGACACAGGGAGGGGAACAACATATGCCACAGCCTGTGGGTGGGTGGAGGGAGGGAGAGCATCAGGACAGACGGCTAATGCATGTGGGGCTTAAAACCTAGATGATGGGTTGAAAGGTGCAACAAACCACCATGGCCCATGTATACCTATGTAACAAACCTGCACATTGTATACATGTATCCTGGAAAAATTTTAAAAATAAAATAAAAAGAAAATAACTTTAGAGTGGTTGGTTTATAGATTCTTTCTTACTGAAAACTATGTGCAGGACTGGTTGTTAAAAAAAAGAACTGTGGAGAAATTGAAGCAAATGCTTTTTAGATGAGAAACATGATAATATAGAACACCACTGTTTAACCTACCAGACTACTTTTGTGTATCCTATAAAGCAATTTCTGCTACTAGCAGAAACGAGTGTATATTTCACCCCCTCAAATACCTTGAACATCTCTTCCCATAATTTCCACATAGTTCTGATCTTTTAAGACCTCCTGGTCATCTTCCTCCAAATCATATTCTGGCTTCTTTATTATTTTTTTGGGGTTGACCAAAAGCTGTGCTCGCTCCTTCTTTAATTTAGCTCCTATAAGAACATCCAAAGAATTAGAGCATGACAGGTATAAATTCTTTCTAAACATTACATTTAAATAGGAAATTATAATATTTATATTGTCATTACTTAAAAGCTGGGAAAAAAGCTTTCTCTTTGATTAAAACTGGCCACTCTGACCACTCTTCCACAGTTTATATAGTTAAAACACACACAATCTTGAAAGTATCTATTTTTAGGGTTCAAAATAACCACATATTTTAAATTACAATGGGTAGTTATTAGTGACTACCACTACTGAGCATTTCATTTTATATTAGGCTTTACTGAACATTTTCAATTAAAGTTTGAAAGAATTAAACTAAAAATTAAAGCAGTTTTTATTCAGTTTTATTAACCAGATCAATCCTTTGCGCTATATTTTCAAAAGAAAATGTTAAAAGTTTTAGAAGTGAAATAATCCATAAACATTATAATAAGCATCTCTTCAAATTGTACAATCACTTAGTACCTCCTTCTCTATCTAGAATGTGATTAAGAACATCATCATCTCCCACAAAGTGAACCTCCAGCATCTTGTCTTCCTTTAATTCTGGTTTACTCATTGTTGTCAACCTAAAAAAAACAGTAAGTTACTCAAAAGTGATGAAGAATTCATATCAACCACCAAATTAAACATTCACATAATGAATACATGTCTTTATCTAATATTTTTAAAGTCTTTTTAAGTATAAAAAATACATTATGCATTACTGTATTACTACATATTCGACTGTAGGTAACTCAATTCTTTATCTAAAAAACTGGGGAGGGAAAGAGATGTCTGAGATTTGAGAAGAGCTAAATCCAATCAAGGTAGCTAAAATATACTCAGAAAAAAAATAAAACAAAATATTCTCAGAAAAATAATTTAAGTTTTAATGAAAGCTCTAACCAATTCAGACAAGTACATTAACAGAAAGGGGGGTGGTTAATACATGAGTGTTTAGAAAAGTGACAGCCAAACAAAGAATAATGGTTTGATGGATTTTATTATCTGTTCACTAGAAAGCTATAGTCAACTGTGGGGAGTGTGTTAAACTTCATTTGTGTCCCAAGCCTGGATCAAAAAACCCTCAAGCACCTCCCTTTACTTTTATGGAATGCTTACCAAACAACTTTACAAATATGAATATGGCTTTCTAGGTATCTTGGTAACTAAACAGTAAACACAAATCTTTCGAACACTTTACACTCAGTTCCTCACTGAACAAACCTCCAGAGTTTGGCAAGCAAAAGTTTGATCAACTCTGGCTAGTCTGACAAAATGTACTTTCAGAACTTATTATGCTACTGGCCTGAAAATAACTAATGATGATTTTAACTGCTGCCAGCTAATCAGTTTACCCAAAAAATATAAACTAAGATTCAGTGTTCTTGATTTCTTTTCTCTTCTCTCTTTCTTACAATCTTGTTTTCACCTTTTCTTTTGGCAGGAGAAACTATTGACTGTGTCTCTCTTTACTTTCTTTTTTTTTTTGAGACAGGGTCTCACTGTGTTGCTGCAGCCTCAACCATCTGGGCTCAAGTAATCCTCCCATCTCAACCTCTGAAGTAGCTGGGATTACAGGCACATGCCACTATGCTTGGCAGGTTTTCCTTTTTTTGTAGAGACAGGGCCTCCCTATGTTGCCCAGGCTGGTTCTGAGCTCCTGGAATTAAGCAATTTTCCCACCTCACCCTCTCAAACTTCTGGGATTACAGGCCTGGGCCACCACCACAGCCATTTATCTCTTCTGAGCTCATTATCTGCAGGAAGAAAACTAATTCAATGTTACCAAGTTTTATTTTGACAAGCAACATGCTTAAATGACTTCTTTCAGTTTTCATTTACCTTTTAAGGTACTACACATTCTGCAGCTGCAAAATTCAGATAGAGTCACCTGTAATTGGAAAAAGAACTTAGTCAGGACCAGCTGGTAGAAAAATGAAAGCAATGGGGCAAAAACAAGTTCCACAAGTTTTAACAAGCATGATGAATAGATACAGTAGACCTTACAAAGCCAAAGCTGTTGTAATGGTATAGTAAAGGACAAAAAGACCATTACCGATTTGGCCAGGAAGCCCTAGATACTGAGAACATCTGGATGGAATGGGAAGAGAGGAGGACAAAATTTGAGCACTTAAAATGTGCTAGACATAGTTTTGAGTACTCCATATGTATTCTCATTTAATCTGCACAACTCTATGAGGTTCATACTTTGTGTATAAAGATAATAAATACTGGGCTGGGTGCAGTGGCTCATGCCTATAATCTCAGTGCTTTGGGAGGCTGAGGCAGGGGGATCCCTTGAGGCCAGGAGTTGAAGACAAGCCTGCCAACAGTAAGGCCCTGCCTCTACCAAAAAAAAAAAAAATTAATTGGGCGTGGTGGCATGTGCCTATAGTCTACTCAGAGGCTGAAGTGGGAGATTCCTTGAGCCCCAGAGTTCGAGATTACATTGAGCTATGATCACACTACTGCACTCCAGCTTGGGCAACAGAGTGAGACCCTGTCTCTAATTTTTTTTTTTTTTTTTTGAGACAGGGTCTGGGCTCTGTCACCTAGAGCAGTGGTATGATCTTGGCTCACCACAGCTCCAACCTCCTGGGCTCAGGTGATCTGCCCACCTCAGCCTCCCATACAGCTGGGACTACCAGCTTGTGCCACCACACCCAGCTAACTTTTGTATTTTTTGTAGAAATGAGGTTTCACCATGTTGCCTAGGCTTGTCTCAAACCTCTGGGCTCAAGCGATCTACCCACCTCTACCTCCCAAACTGCTGGGATTACAGGAGTAAGCCACCACACCAGGTCAAAAAAATTTTAAACAACAACAACAAAAAATTGTGGACTTGGCTGTAATATGAAGGAAAAATTTTAAAAATAAAAAATAAAGATAATAAATACTTCATCTATAACTTATGACCATTGCTTGTAAAACATGTCCTCTTGGGCCATTTTTCTAGTCATAATACTGTTTCCTATTATGGGGAATCTGGGTGTATTAAAGTTTAATCCATTTACATAATATTTGTATAAAATAAAGAAACAGGTTTTTTGAGGGGCTGTTTGTGAGGCACTGTATTAGGCACATTTATGCATACCAGCTCATTAAATCCTCAGATTCTCTGACTTAGGTATTTTGCATCTCTCTCTTTATATATATAATGTCCCCAACTTACAAATGAGTAAACTGAGGTCAACTCATTAAATATTAATAACTCATTAAATTATGAATGCCAATACACACAATTATAAATCTATTAGGGTTGAAATCCATGTCGGACTGATCCTAACTTCTTTTTTTTTCTTTTCTTTTTTTTTTTTAATATGGAGTCTTGCTGTCTCCCAGGCTGGAGTACAGAGGCTCGATCTCAGCTCACTGCAACCTCCGCCTCCCAGGTTCAAGAGATCCTCCTGCCTCAGCCTCCTGAGTAGCTGGGACTACAGGTGTGCACCACCACACACAGCTAATTTTTGCATTTTTAGTAGAGATGGGGTTTCACCATGTCGGCCAGGATGGTCTCGATCTCTTGACCTCGTGATTGGCCCGCCTCAGCCCACCAGTGTTGGGATTATAGGTGTTAAGCCACTGCACCTGGCAGATTCCTAACTTCCTGACCACTCTATTACACCACATACCTCTCCTGCCATCAAATAAAAATGTTATCATAAATGCTTGGTTTTTTTGTCGTTTTGGGTTTTTTGTTTTTGTGGGGTTTGTTTTTTTGAAACGGTCATTCAGCTCTGTCACCCAGGCTGGAGTGCAGTGGTGCGATCTCAGCTCACTGCAACATCTCACCTCAGCCTCCTGAGTAGGTGGGACTAGAGGCGTGAAATGCCAAGCCTTGCTAATTTTTGTATTTTTTTGTAGAGACGGGGTTTCCCCATGTTGCCCAGGCTGGCCTCCTGAGCTCAAGCGATTTGCCCACCTCAGCCTCCCCAAGTGCTGGGACTGCAGGTGTGAACCACTGTGCTGGACGCTAAATGCTTGTTTTGACCTCTGAAAACCATTCATAATAGGTCTATTTCTCTACATGTCAATTAGGGTTAGGGTATTCTATAGCCCGTAACTATAGAATGTCTAAAGAATTCTACAGTTTCTCTAACTTTCCAGTTCATCGGGTGAAACATCACTAGTTCTATCAAGCATACTTCAAAGAGCATGGCCAGAGTCAGCATAATCTACATTATTTTACTTAATTATACACTGCTGTGTACTACAAAGGATTTGAAGCAGTGACAATGAGCAAATGCAATAAAACAAATTATAAATGCTAATAGGGAGTCTGCATCAGAAAAAATATAAAGGAAAGCAGAAAATAAAATCACACAATGAATTTTTGGCTCTGAGCTTCCTGGCAATCAAAGCAAAAAGCAAGTAAAGGTCTGTTACGTAATTCTTATTGGCAAAAGTTTAGTTGTTCTTGGGGATGTGGGGACGAGATTTTCTACGAAAATTTAAAAACAAATATTCTAGGCAACTGAGTATTGTCCTAGGCAATTTCCCTATGGTATTCTACATAAGAATTGCCTGGACAGAGGCAGCCTGAGACTTGTTTGTAGCCAAGTGCATTTATACAAACATTTCCTTTTCTAATTTTGGAGCGTCTTATTAAATAGTACAAAATCACCAAATTAAAGAAAATGTCTACAAAGACCTCATGAGAAACGTTTCCTTCTTCCCTTTCCAACAGTTCCTGAAAAACGAACAAAAAACCTAACAATCACACAATAAAATGCAATATTTAGTGACCATTATGACCCCTCAAGGCACTGCGTTGGTGCTTATAAGTCAACCCCTTTCAAGGAGTTAACTTCAAGGCAATTCAGCAGCACCAAGTGTTAGCATTGCACCAAGTGTTAGCAACACACTCTCCTTTGAAAACAAATAAAAGATTTGCTGTAACTTTTAAAAACATAATCTTTTGAAAAAGAAGGTTGGATAGATTAGTGGTTAAGCACCAATTTTAATATCAGAGAAACCTGAGTTCCAATCTCCACTCCATACTTTATAACTGTGGGACTTTGTCCAAAGTCCTGACGATTAAATGAAATGATGTGCCTGATATATAAAAGAGCATCACTGAATGCTCCCAATTATCGGTATTTTTACTTTAACCTTTTTCTTTTTTAGCTCCTTACTGCAGTAAACACTGAGATATTTTTACTTTAAACTTCAACTTAACCATGCAGATCTCTTGTACATCTCTAACTCATTCAACATCTAACAGAAAAACTGCTCAATAAGTGATGATGTCCGTTTAACGTGCAGTGCCCTTATATAACGGTGTAGGGCCGTGCTATTTTTCTTCAGATTGCAATTTAACTGGGGGGAAAGTGTAACGATTCTATTAGGATTTCAATTGTAAAATGAAAAGTAACGTCTCAACATCTTTTTAATTAAAAAGCTCTACCAAAAGAGCCTGGCTTATCAACATTTTACAGCCAAGCATGGCTCCAAGGTGACCGATCAGTTAGCTGGCAGGACACATCCAGGCTGGGATGACATCAAAGGTTCTAGCTACAGTGGTTCTGGGACGCGATCTCTTCCTCTTCATACCTCACAGGGCACTTTACCACTGTCGCTACACATCTTCACAGTTCTCCTTTTCCAACCAGAGGGCTTCGTAAGCTGGGAATCAGGTATGTTAGTATCAGGCGTCCCTTGCACAAAAGGCCTATAACTGCTGGGCGGACTAACGAAAGGTCTCCCCAGAGCAAGCCTCTCACCTCAAGTCTTGAAGGACTTTGGCCTGCGCCTCCAGCCTCTGGCCAGTTGGCTGCGCTCCACCAGCAAGGGTTCTCGAGCCCCCGGGCAGCCTGCGGGGGACAGCGAGGCGCAGAGACCATGCCCCGAGTGCCGAGGGAAAGCCGAGATGCGCGACCTGGGACGCTGGGGGCCAAGCTCCGACGCGGGGCTGGGTGCACCTGGACGCACCTCACAAGCCGCGAGCTAAGCAGAAAAGGGAGGCAGGCTGCCCCAACACCCCACTACTCACCGCTAGGTTTCCGCCTGGCGCCGATCCGGCCGCCTCACGCCGGCCGAACGACACCCCGCTGAGTCGCCGCCGCAGGGAAGGCACCTTCGGCCCCAACGGGAAAAGCCAATTTCTAGTAATTCGCGCCCGACCACGGCGGAGGTAAGGAGCCCTGGAGGCCAGCTGGGGGATGGGAAGCCTGCGTGCGGCACACCGAATCTCCCGCCCTGTTCGGGGGGCGGTGCCCGAGGAAGCCAATAGGAAGAGGAGTCGCCCAAGAGCGACGGCTCTGCCGGCCAGTCGGCGCCGGCCATTCAGCCCCGCCCATCAGGAAACCTGAGGAAAAAGGATTGTTAGGCCCTGAGTTGTGGGCCTTACTTTTCCTTTCCTCTTTCCGTTTCCGGGGAAAGGAAAAGGAAGTGTTGTTTGGATCCGAGGAAGTTTGCAGAGTAGCTGGCTGAGTGGTGGCTGTTTGTCTTGTAGCAATCTTTAAAAAGTGTTCTTTGGGGTCGGGCGCAGTATCTCACGCCTCTAATCCCAGCACCTTGGGAGGCCGAGGCGGGCGAATCACCTGAGGTCGGGAGCTCGAGACCAGTCTGACTGACATGGAGAAACCCCGTCTCTCCTAAAAATACAAAATTAGCCGGGCGTGGTGGCGCATGCCTGTAATCCCAGCTACTCGGGAGGCTGAGGCAGGAGAAACGCTTGAACCCGGGAGGCGGACGTTGCAGTGAGCCGAGATCGAGCCGTTGCACTCCAGACTGGGCAACAAGAGCGAAACTGCGTCTCAAAAAAAAAAAAAAAAAAAAAGTGTTCATTGGTTTCCCAGCTATCTTTTGAAGAAAAAGGTAATGGAAATTGATTCGCATTTCTTTTTTAAAGATTTTCTTCATTCGGCTTGAAAGGTAGGATCTTGTACATCTCCAGGGTCTGGGGTAGGGAGGAGAAGAGACGTTGGGAGAAGCACTGAATATGGAGATGGGATCGGACGGCTAGTGGGATGAAGAGGCTGGGGAAATAGAATGAACAGACAGAGAAAATGATTGACTTCAACTATCCAAAATATAAAAAAGACAAGACAGAAAATGAGGAAGAAAAGGAATGAACCTGGATGGGATCCATACAGTATTAAGAACAGGGTACTGTTTCATTTGGATTCACTTACTCAAAACAAAACTGCAGAGTACTCTGCGAACCAGAAGATAAGGATTCAATATCGAGCGAGACAACTACGATCTCTGCATTCACTGTAGTTACCTAGCACGTGAAGATACTGAACGGACAATATTGAGAAAAATACTATGATATGGGAAGTGCATTGGAGCACATGGTAGGAGTAGCTAATTAAAAGTCCAGAAGGAGTCAGGAACAATTTTCTTGGAGGAAGAGATGTTTAAACTGAAACCCCTGTGTTGAATAGATTTAAAACAGGCCAAGAGGGGTAAAATTTTCCAGGTAGAAGGTCCAAATCCGTGTAACAGCTGTGTAAAATGCCAAGCGTTGGGTCTGTTATTATGAAGGGCTTAGTTGGCCCTTAGGGCACTGGTCAGATTTGTATTGAAAGATCTTTGGATAAAGGAGGTAGGATTGGGAGGGAAGATATAGAGTCACAAGATTTGGAAGCTGTTTGGGAAATCCAGTTGAGAAAGAAATGATCATAGCCTTGATACCTCATTATTCCATTTTGGCTAGGTGGAGTTAAGAAAATGGAAGAGAAAGGCAATTTTTTGTGCATTGTAAATAAAAAGAATTTGGGGAGTGACTAGAGACAGAAGATAAAGAGAACATAGCTCAACAGTTAACAATGATGTGTTTGAAGAGTGTTTAAAAATGTGAAGATGACTATCTAGCCCAGCACACACACCTGTAATCCCAGCTACTTGTGAGGCTGAGGAAAGGAAGATTGTTTGCATCCCAGAGTTCCAGGATGCAGTGAGCAGTGATCTCACCTGTGAATAGCCACTGCACTCCAGCCTGGGCAACACATCGAGACCCCATTTCTTATAAAAGAAAAAGAAATTTGAAAAAAACGATGAAGATCTAGGAATGTTGAATAGATATGTTCAACTTATGTATGTTTTTTATATATATATATATATATATATATTTTTTGAGATGCGGTCTCCCTCTGCCACTCAGGCTGGAGGGCAGTGGCAACATCACTGTTCACTGCAGCCTCGACTATCTGCTCTCAACCAAACCTCCCACCTCAGCTTCCTGAGTAGCTGTGACTGCAGGTGCACACCACCATGCCCGGCTAATTTTTGTATTTTTTGTAGAGAGGGGGTTTCACCGTACTGCCCTGGCTGGTCTCCAACTCCAGAGCTCAAGTGATCCACCTGTCTCAGCCTCCAAAAGTGTTGGGATTACAGGCATGAGCCACTGCACCTGGCTGTTTTTTTTTAATATTTCTGTGATGTCAGTAAACTCCCCTTCATTCCTCTCCTTCTCACATCTTGAAAAAAGGCTTCTACAGACCACAGAGGCCTTGGTGTGAGTGGTGGGTTTGGATGTAGTTTTTATGGTATATGTGTGAAAAATAGAGGGAAGGAGCTGAGTTTTGCATTTAGATTGATACTAAGATAAAAACAAAGAGCCATACCTTCAGAATGGAGACACAGGATTTAGGAGCAACAGGAAGCTGAAGTCAGAGGGGACCATAAAATGGCAACTCCCCATGTATTCATGGAAATTTTGCGTAGGGCAGTAGACTGTTCCAAAGGGGGAAGTAGAAGCTCAATATTGTAAAGGGTAGAGGCACAAGCAGCTAATTGGGTAATAGTTTGAAACTTAGGCACTGGCTTTTAAAAATCTCTAATCTATGAAACAAGGTGAATTGAAGACTTTTTAAATACCACTAAAGTAACGATCAATTTTTTATTGAAGTATAAACATAAAATTAACAGAATAGAAAAACAGGTTAACATAAGTTGGTTAGCTGGAATCCAGGCCTGAAGAGGGGGAAGCCAGTAAGAAGCCTATTCCTTTCACAGAACTCCAGGTGGTAGTCTCAGGAATACGTTAAAAGCAGCATGGGTCTGGCGCAGTGGGTCATGCCTGTAATCCCAGCACTTTGGGAGGCCAAGGCAGGTGGATCACTTGAGGTCAGGGGTGCAAGACCAACCTGACCAACATGGTGAAACTCTGTTTCTACTAAAAATGCAAAATTAGCCGGGCTTGGTGGTGCATGCCTGTAACCTGAGCTACTTGGGAGGCTGAGGCAGGAGAATTGCTTAAACCCGGGAGGCGGTGTCTGCGGTGAGCCGAGATCATGCCATTGCACTCCAGCCTGGGCAACTAGAGCGAAACTCTGTCTCAAAAAAAGAAAGAAAAAGAAAAAACGAGCATGAAGCTGAGACTGGAGGATTGGTTGGGAAAAAAAAATGGAGTATGAAGATGAGACTGGAAGATTGGTTGGGAGTCTTGAAACAATTAGATGCTAGATCACCTGTCATACTTTGTGGAGAACTAGGAGATTATAAGGTGAACCGAGAGGATCTAGACTCTACTGCTAGGCACAACTGAGAGTAGAAATGAGGTCATACTGAAATGGGGAGGACAAGCTTAGGACCTTGTCTTACTTGGCTCCCAGAACGCTGGCAATGAGTCATATATCCCCTGGGCATTAAATTTAAAGACTTTTTCAGGCAAGCTAATCAGAAAAGGAAGGAGGCCCCGATTGAAAAAGCCAGTTTATCAATATAGACCTACGCTGACACCTACTGGCTGATAAGCCTTGTCCCTGCACGCTGAGCTTCTGATCAATTTTAGCATTACCAAACTTTGGAATAAACCCTCAGCTCTGAAAAAGAAAAAAATAAAGCAGGAGCAAACATACTATGTAGAACCCAGAGAAAATTTGACTCAAAATTGTAATAAACTCTTGACGTTTTTATATCTATTAAAAAAGGAATGTAAAAAGGAATGTGAGTCATCAAATTTAGATTCTTTAAGGAGAAAATTCTTAAAAGTTTTAATTTTTAAATAGACCGCAGAATCAAGATGATAGCAGCTTATATTTTTCTTCACCTGTGATCTCATCTGTCAGCACACTGAAGAAAATCAGAATCTTTATAAATTTATTCTTCAAGGAGATGACTGAGTTAAAAAATGAAATCTTTTTTTCAAGTTCGTTTTTATATTCAAACAAGGTTTTTTACCCAAACCATATTTTACTTGATCAAATTCAAGAATATGATCTCAGTTCATATCTTCCAAATTGAAATATAATCTAAATAGCTGTATAGATATCAGTGAGAGATCTAGATTAAGCAACCAGAACCAAGTAGGTCTTATGAACAGGTTAAGATACATTTATATTGGTTCCTAAGTTTGGGAAACTCAGTTAACTCTTGTCTTTGCCAGTATCATGAAAAGCTTCATATTGATGCTATTGCTCCTTGAAAAAATCCATTTTCTCCCTGGGTCTTTGAACAGTTTATTTAATAAAATTTTTGAGCCCCTACCTCTACCAGGGGCATAATGCCCAGGTATGGCCCTTACCCTTAAGGAATTTAAAATTTAATTCGGTAGAAAGAATCAGATAATTTCAACACAAAAGGGTGTAGGCTGGGCCCAGTGGCTGACACCTGTAATCCCAACACCTTGGGAGGCTGAGGCGAGAGCATCACTAGAGCCCAGGAGTTCGAGGTCACTCTGAGCACACAGGAAGACCCCATCTGTAACAAAAAAAAAAAATTAAAAAAGGTGTACTGAGAACTACAAGGACAACTGCCATTTAGCTTAATCTAGGGGTTGGGTTGGGGGATAGCAGAGGAACGCCCAATCCAATTTCAAAAGACAAGTGGACTTAAGCAAAAGAAAAAGTACTGGAGAAGGGATTTCAGTAAGAAAGTACAAACGGTGTGGTAGTACAAACGACAAAGGGTGTGATTGTGCAAATGAGTGTGGTAGTACAAAGCACTTTGTTGTTACTTAAGAATGATAGGAGGTGGGGTAGAAGTAGAATGATAGGAGGTGGGGTAGAAGTAGAATGATAGGAGATGGGGTAGAAGTAGGCCACAGGGCCTTGTATGCAGGCTAAATAACATGGAATTTATCCCCTATATTGGAACCACTGGATAATTTTAACCAGGGTACTGATAAGCATTTAATATCCATCACTAAGGAGGATAAATTTAAGGGCAGAGTCTAGTTAGGAGGCTATTGAAGCAGTCGATATGAAGAGGATATGAGTTTGTGCTGTAGTAGTAAAGCTGGGAAGGATTAATTAAAAAAAAAAGTTGGGGGGCAGTCAGCAGGATTTGGAGACTGGATAATAGAGGTGAGGGAGAGAGGAGATATAATTCTTCAGTTTCTGGCTTGGTTGCCTGGATTAGTTTATTGGTGTAATGTGAGAGAGAGATTACTGATAGGGGAAAAAGGTAGATGAGTTTAGTTTAAGGCATCTTAACTTTCAAGTGCCCGAGAGATATCCAGCTATCTAGCAGCCAGTTGGATTTAAAAGTCTAACATTCAAGAGGTCTAGGCCTAGAGATACAGATCTAGGGTCGTCCGTTTATAGATTTAAGCCAAGTGGCGAAAATGAGAACTGTGCGGGGAGTGTGAGAAAAATAAGAAATGATGTGAGATGCCTCTCATTTGAGACAGGCAGCAAGGGGATAAGGATAGTTACAGATACAGTTCAGAACTTTGAAGTGGTAGCGGGAAACAGGAAATTAAGCATATTTATGCTAGCATGATGGCCTCCATTTCATAGAAAAAGAGTTGAGGCTGCTGAGAAAGTGATACTTTAGGTGCTGAAGCTGCGGAATAGAAACTAAAGGGAATGAGAAAGGGGACAGGCCAAGAAGTGCAAGGGTCCAGTGAAGATGTATTAACACCTACAGTGTTCAGTGGCCTGAGTTAGGGAATAGAGAAGGCAGACTAAAGCATTGATATGGATGGGTCTATTCTTTGGGGTGGAGGTGTATTTATGGAATGGGTTAATGATACTTCTTTCTTATATTGTCAGTTACTATACTAGGTGTTTCACTAGGAAAAATTTATTACTGAGTCAGGTTCTGGACAGAAGAGAGAACGCTTACCTATGCCAAAGATTGGTATAGCATTAAAGAGAATTTTCAATCCTGATTGCACATGAGAATTAGCTGGGGATCTTTGAGAACTATGTGACGCCAGATCCTACTCCCAGAGAGTCTGCATGGGGCCTGGTCATCAGAATTGTTTTAAAAAATTACCGGGCCGGGCGCGGTGGCTCACGCTTGTAATCCCAGCACTTTGGGAGGCCGAGGCGGGCGGATCACGAGGTCAGGAGATCGAGACCACGGTGAAACCCCGTCTCTACTAAAAAAATACAAAAAAATTAGCCGGGCATGGTGGCGGGCGCCTGTAGTCCCAGCTACTCGGAGAGGCTGAGGCAGGAGAATGGCGTGAACCCGGGAGGCGGAGCTTGCAGTGAGCCGAGATTGCGCCACTGCACTCCAGCCTGGGTGACAGAGCGAGACTCCGTCTCAAAAAAAAAAAAAAAAAAATTACCCAGATGATTTTTTTTTTTGAGACAACAGTTTCACTCTGCTGCCCAGGCTGGAGTGCAGTGGCACGATCTCGGCTCACTGAAGCCTCCGTCTCCTGGGTTCAAGTGATTCTCTTGCCTCAGCCTCCAGAGTAGTTGGGACTACAGGCGCCCACCGCCACACCCGGCTAATTCTTTTGTATTTTTAATAGAGACAGGGTTTCACCATGTTGACCAGGCTGGTCTCAAACTCCTGACCTCAGGTGATCCACCCACCTTGGCCTCCCAAAGTGCAGGAATTACAGGCGTGAGACACTGCGCCCAGTTGGCCAGATGATTTTAATGTGAAGCTAGAGCTGAGAACCAGTGAGCTAGAGAGAATTAAAAATTGGCAATAAAATTTTTTGTGAGATATGCAGTGGCCTAGATCATGTATGTTAAACATACAGTTGATAAAGGTTCAATAGATCTAGAATGTCAGTGGCAGATGCCTCAGCAAATAACTTCTACCCTGAAATTTTTTTATATGTCAAATTGATTTCAGTCACGCTCAGGAAAAGTGATTATATCTGAGTATCTAGTAATAAAAGAGAATATGGCAGCCAAAACTTCCAAGATATTTTTTTTTTGTACCAGGGATGGTAAAGCAGTCAGTGAGGACACATGAGATGCCATCATCAAATAAGTAGTGAAAGATTTGACACAGTAATCCTTAAAAATGTACACAGAGGGCTGGGTGTGGTGGCTCAAGCCTGTAATCCCAGCACTTTGGGAGGCCAAGGTGGGTGGATCACCTGAGGTCAGGAGTTTGAGACCAGCCTGGTCAACATGGTGAAACCCTGTCTCTACTAAAAATATAAAAATTAGCTGGGCATGGTGGTGGGCGCCTATAATCCCAGCTACTTGGGAGGCTGAGGCAGGAGAATTGCTTGAACCCAGGAGGCGGAGGTTGCAGTGAGCCAAGACCACACCATTGCACTCCAGCCTGGACAATAAGAGCGAAATTCCATCTCAAAAAAAAAAAAAAGTACACAGAGTAATTATAATAATGGGAATTAGTTTTTGAAAACAATTCTGAGTTGGCCAGGCGCGGTGGCTCATGCCTGTAATCCCAGCACTTTGGGAGGCCGAGGTGGGTGGATCATGAAGTCAGGAGATCGAGACCATCCTGGCTAACACGGTGAAACCCCGTCTCAACTAAAAAATAGAAAAAAAAAATTAGCCGGGCATGGTGGTGGGCGCCTGTAGTCCCAGCTACTCGGGAGGCTGAGGCAGGAGAATGGCGTGAACCTGGGAGGCGGAGCTTGCAGTAAGCCAAGATCACGCTACTGCACTCCAGCCTGTGTGACTCCATCTCAAAAAAAAAACAACAAACAAAAAAAATTCTGAGTTTTACAGTGTGTATAAAGTTAGTGTAACATTTATGAATAAAGGAAATATATATAGATTTCTTAACATTCTGTAATTTTACTTGGAGGAAGTGAAGAAAGCCTGTTTGGGGAATTCCCTACTGAATATTGGAGAGAATAAAATAAAAAGCCTACTGAGTATGAGTGTTTTGTTTTGAGACTATTAGCAGACTATTAGCATTGTTTCAGTTCTTTTTTTTTTTTTTTTTAGAGAGGGTCTCACTCTGTCACCCAGGCTGGAGTGCAATGGTGCGATATTGGCTCACTGCAACCTCTGCCTCCCAGGTTCGAGGGATTCTTGTGCCTTAGGATAGCTAGGATCACAAGGATGCACTACCACACCCAGCTAATTTTAGTAGAGACAAGGTTTCACCATGTTGGCCAGGCCGGTCTCGAACTCCTGACTTCAGATGATCCACTCTTTGGCCTCCCAAAGTGCTGGGATTACAGGCATGAGCCACTGCGCCCGGCCTATTATCACAGATTATATCTATCCCATTTGGATTATCACCCAGGGCCAGATAAACACCTTTACATATCCTAAACACAAAAGACTATACTTCTGCCCTCATGTACTTAAAAATTTAATGTTAAATCATAACATAGTCATCAGCCCAACAAAATTCTGCTTTCCTCCCATGCTACCCAGCAGCTTTTCTGCGTGGATGGGAAGGGTCATAGAAAGAACTGTCATATAATTTTAAGTTTTGTATTTTGGCAGTCTCTTCTGCTTTATTATGCTGTAAAATAGCTTTTCTCAACTGAGCTTCCTTACGTGAACCACAAAAAGACTACTTTCTCATTTTCCCTCAGGATGGTACACAAGGACCATTGTATATACATAGGAGAGAAGTTAACTTATAACTGTGGATACTTAGGATATTAGGGCTTGATTCTTTCATGGATTTAGTTTGCCTATTAGCAATCTAGCTCTGTTGAGATCCAACCCCTCCCTTTCTTCCTGTCCCTCACGGGGACTGGCTTTCTGGGGTAGGTGTTTGGCAAGTGTACTAATAGTTGAGAACAATCAATGCAATTAAGCAGTATATTACGATGTTTAAGTTCACAAGTGCATTCGCCTGATTGTCTATGTTCAGTGTTAGCTCTTCCACTTACTAGCTCTGTGACTTTGGACAGCTGTACTTTACTTTTCTCAAAAAAGAAGAATAGTACTTATCTAATGCTGTTTTATTGAGTATTAAATGAATTACTGCATTTTCTTTAAAGTTTTTAGAATAGTGCCTGGCACATCCTAAGCACCCAATAATGTTAGTTATTGTTTAATTCACATGGGAAGAATCTTTGTACCATAAAATACTGTGACTTACCTGGACAAGAGTTGTATGTGTGGGCATAGTGTGTATGTGTGTGTATGTATGTATGTATGTATGTGTGTGTGTATATAAAGTGCCTCCACTATTCTATTGATATCACAATTATATTACAGTACCTTAAAGGAAAATATTACTTTTCCCGTTGTACTTTTTCTGTATTCTTTTGTTTTTGTTTGTTTGTTTGTTTGTTTTGAGATGGAGTTTTGCTCTTGTCCCCCAAGCTGGAGTGCAATGGCGCAATCTCGGCTCACTGCAACCTCCACCTCCCAGGTTCAAGCGATTCTCCTGCCTCAGCCTTCCTAGTAGCTGTGATTACAGGTGCCTGTCACCATGCCCGGCTAATTTTTGTACTTTTAGTAGAGACGGGGTTTCACCATGTTGGCCAGGCTGATTTCAAACTCCTGACCTCAGGTGATCCACCCACCTCGACCTCCCAAAGTGCTGGGATTATAGGCGTGAGCCACCACACCCGGCCCTTTTTCTGTATTTTGTAAATGAACAACTATTACATTTCTAATAAAGGGAAAAAATTGGAACTGTTAGCTTGTGAATCTCATCCTTCCTTACTAATGCAGATCCAGAGTCAAAGAGAAAAACACAGTCTTGGTTCTGGATCTGCCAATCTTTGGATTAAGGGATAATAAATATCAAAAAGATAATGTACTTCGTTTGCTTGAATCTGAAATAAAATGGAGAATAAAGCTTTGACTCAGCAAGGAATAACAGTCATAAAAAAAAAGGCACAAGAGAGATTTTTCCAGAAAATGCATGTAAAGAAAGGGAAAGGAAAAAGTGCCTAGGGCTTAACCCTTGATTAAACCCATGTTCCAAGCGAAGGCTAAAGTATCCCCTTGATTAAACCCATGTTCCAAGCGAAGGCTAAAGTATCTTTAGGAAAGACAATGTGGGAAAGGCCAAAAAGTTTAATGATGAGAGAACTAACTGCAGGTAAGGGTGTGAACAGGCACCTTCATAAATTGTATTATAATAATGTTGGTTCCTCTTCACAAGGACCCAGGAAAGAAAATATTTTAACATTACAAATAGTTGTGCTTCACCTGAGAAACTTGTTGAATCTTAAGGATATCTAAAAATTATGTAATTAATCTTACTTCTGTCTTTACATTTGGCTGCTTTAACGTTCAGTGCTAAATCTGTACCCCTACAATTAACTACAGAAATATATGGCACATGTTTTATGTATTAATTTCACACCTGCCTTTGTCTTGTTTCTTATTTTGTGGTGTTAAATATAATTTTATATACTGCCTTAATGTAATAGGATATGATATAAAGGTTCAGATATAAAATTAAAATGGTACATTTTGAAAAAATATGAAAAGACCCTTTTAAGATATAAAATTTAGGTAAGATAAAATCAACTCAGGGAAATCCAGTTAAAAGCCAAATAGAGCTGTATTTTTATACTGTACAAAAAAATTTACACTCTTAATGTAACTAGATACATCTAAGGGTAAATTACACATCTCTCAAACACAGTATTTTAACATCTAAGATATGTTTCTGCATTGCAGACTGATACTGAATTTTATACATCTTTATTTACAATAACTTAAAATATTTTTTCATCTCTGGCAGATATTTACAAGGTCAACAGTGACTACATTTCACATTTCAACAATCAACAGCATTAATCGGTTCATTAAGACAGGATAATGGCTTACATGCACCAATAAATATGATCTTAAATTCACGGTTTTTTCTTCAGCTCAAAAAATGAAGGTTGTCACTAGTCCTAGGTTGAAAGGACATCACTTAATACAAGTCATAATTTCTATATGCCTATCCTATTTAAATTTTCACCAGCACTATTCTCTAAATACTTGGGAAGTTTATACCAAGTTATAGGTTGATGCTGGTTTAAAAAAAAAAAAAGAGCTGATGTGTACATTCCATATCCTTTTATGAAGCAAACATATGAAAGTGAGATAGTTCTTATTTACTATCATTGTGACAGAGATCAGATTACATAATGCCAAAGTAATAAAAATCCTTCAGAAATTATAGCTCAGAAGACCCAAATTATCATGAGAAAAACAGTGGGAAAATAATTTTTGCACCCTAAAAAAAAAAAACTGTTTCACTTAACCACTTAAACTGAATGTAAAGCCAGAATAATTTTAGAGTAAGAATAAAAAAGATTCAGTGTCAAGTAGATGAACTTATTACAAATATTTTTAAACATGGAGCATATCTCTCAATTCAGTATGGATGATAAAACTTAAAAACAAACAAACAAACTCCCCCAAACCCAAACCTGTATCAGTGATTGTTAGAAAGCCAATCCTCTCTTTCCAAGACAGCTAATCAATATTACTTTTCAACTACTCCCTGCTATAAAAAACAATACATAAAACCTGTTTGGAACACTGATATGCAAATACATTTCATGATTTCCAAAAAAAATTACTTAACTTTTGAAATAAATTACTTAGTTCTTATTGGGCTATACATTTTAAAAAATGAGTATTTTAGCTTTTCTTAACCCAATCCACTTAGTTCTTATTGGGCTATACATTTTAAAAAATGAGTATTTTAGCTTTTCTTAACCCAATCCTGTATTTCTGCAAAGAAAAAAACACTCAGAATGATCATGGACATAAATTATTTAACAAACTTTACCAGTTTAACCAATATTATACTTATAATAATTGCCACTGCCCTTTAAAATAGGTACATTTCCTTAATGCCCCCCTAAATTTTACTTAACCCACAATATTATACAATATACCAATTTTAGGAATTTCCCCCTTTTTATTCAATCCTGATGAGTAGGATCCTTAATTTAAGGAGACCAGAAACTGCTATGAGGAATAATATTTAGATTTAGTCTTTAACAGGTACTTTTGCTGGAAGTGTAAAATATTGACATTTATTGACATAAGAAAACCTAAAATGGAATCTTGTAGCTACTGTAAACCTATTTTCCAGGTCAGAGAATATTTTTAAGATACTTTATATGTTAAAGAGGCTTCATTCCTTAACAAGTACTTTAAAAATTATATTTGGTAGATACATTTTCTTTGGTAAATTTTGTAATCAATGAAGATGTAAAGAACTTCCTTTGATATAATTAACACTGAGCTGTTTATACTCAAATACAGCAAACCATATTGATATCAGTTCTGTAATTGGGGATGAGTTGTCCAATTAAATTCATTTCTTTGAAAATAAAAGGATTTCTTTATTAGACCTTCTTCCAGATACACATTTTTAAAGAGACTCATTTATACTTTAAGCTACACCTAATTCTATTTTTTTATAAAATCAATATTAGACATAATAGCAGACATCTGAATATGCCTTAATTTGTAAATATGATTAGCACAATTTCTAAAAATCCAGAAGCAAAACATATACCCTACATTTCTGTACTATGCTGCCAGTTATTTCACATCATTCCCAGCTTTCTGCTAATTTCTATCCTGAATTGTTTGCTCTTACATATATTTCTCATAGGACTATGGCTAAGATTACAAAAATACTGAAAAGACTGAAGTTACCAAAATGTTGTACTTGTGTGGTCAGGTTCAGAAGAACTATGCCTACATGGGCAAGGAGGTTGGGTGGTGATGACTCCTCTATGAATAGTATTTTCTATATATCCTCAGTACCAGTATGATATACCTATTAGGAACACATAATGCAAGTAATACTAAAATTTGTCTTACATTATCAATATGACCACCTTGGCATGGAAAACTGTACCAATCTGATGACTCATAATTTTACTGGCATTGTTAACAGTTTTACACTGCATTCCATCTTCTTATAATCTGGCAAATATTCTAATTTCTAATTGGTTTTCAAACAACTTGTTTCTAAAAACACTTTAAAAAAATTAAAGTATTGCAAGTAAGTGTCTCAACCAACTTGGTGGTAAAACGATGACAATAATCTTCAACTTGAAAGATAAAAAGTCTTATGTTCAGACTGTTTAACATAGCCGTACGTAGAAAAATTGCTCTAAAATTCTTACAGATTTTCTGATCATTGGCATGACCTGTTAAACTTTTTAAAGCTGAAAACGAAGATGTAACTGAAATACTGATTAAAAAACAAAAACCCAAAACATACCTTGTAATCCAAGGTCAGAAATGCAGAGATATTCCTTGCCAGTGTTTGTAATAAATAGGGGACTACCCCTAAAGACAGGTACTACATTTTTTATTTACATATGAACATGCAGAGATTTAAACAAGACAACTGATTGTCAACGACTGAAGTACTCAAAAATGGACTCCACTTCATTAAAATATTCACAAAAGTAGTGCAAACAAAACAATCTGAAAGAAGTTATTCTCAGTATTCCAGTGTCTAATAAACAATTTTAATTAATTTAAAGCTACTAGGTGGAATCTGAGAATACAGACTGGAAATACTGAGCTTATATAGCTGAGACTACCGCATTTAAGACATTTTATGTGGTATATACACACTTTAAATGACATCATGGTCACTGTTCCATTATGGAATCATAAGCTTCACACTATAAAACCTTTTTCAATCATATAAGGAAATATTGCTTGCATTTGCTCTAAGCATAAGATTCAGTCTCTTTCTACATTAAAAAGTAATGGAATCAAATTTATTTAATCTTTACTTTGCAATACTCTATTGTGCAATATAATTAGCTTGCCACACTGGTGACTGAAAGCTGGCTGACTCAAAAATTACTTTAAAATAACTAGAAAACACTGATCAAAGCCATTTCATTGGGTTTATTTTACATTTAAATAAATCCCAACAAATGTATTCAACTATAAAATGGCAGCATACAACTGTTATGTGGCAGAAAATAGTAAGGCATAAATTAGAATAATGTATTGATCCTTACATCTGTAGATATACTTAACATTTCCAACATTTCCCCATCTAGATTACTCTACATTTTTTCTGTATTTAACACTTTTCTTAATGTATTGCATTCACCAACTACTAGACCAGAATTATAAAGAAACTGCAAAAATGGAGTTAACAACCCACTGCCTCCCCAAACCCATGGGAACTGGGTTTGATTCTGGCTCTGCTTTAGTTATATGATCTTGATCACACCACAACCTCTGAGCCTCTGTTTCTTGAGGATGAAGGTTGGGGTGAGGAAGTGGGAGACTAGCTAGATTATCTCTAGGGTTTCTTCTTAGCACAATTCTGATTCTATAATAAATAGACAAAAGTGAATTGGAAAGGTAAGGGGAATGGTAAGGGGTAAAGGTAAGGGGATCAGGATTTTAAAATAACGATTTTCCCCTTAGCTTCTTAAAATATTTTCACATTTAAAAATCTTCAGGCCAGGTGTGGTAGTTATGTCTGTAATCCTAGCACTTCTGGGAGGCCAGGTGGGTGGATCTCTTAAGCCCAGGAGTTCAAGACCAGCCTGGGCAACATGGCAAAACCTCGTCTCTACTAAAAATACAAAAATTAGCCAGGTGTAGTGGTGCATGCCTGGAGTTCCAGCTACTCCAGAGGCTGAGGTGGGAGGATCACCTGAGCCCAGGGAGGTTGAGGCTGCAGTGAGCCGTGATAGTGCCACTGCACTCTAGCCTAGAGGACAGAGTGAGACCCTGTTTCAAAAAATCAAATCTTCTGAGTTAACTATTCACTTTGCATTTTAGTATGCTTTCTAGTAATTAATGTCAGAGCGAGCTCCCAAAACCTTCAGCTATTTCTTTGTATTCTTTTATCCAACTTGGCATACATGGCACCAACCTAATTGTTCTATTACAGAAAACAAGTATTTTCTCCTTAAATATCTTTTTCATAATGATTAGACTTTTATGGAAATGAGGAAATATATAACAAAAGCTTGTTAAAAAAAAGTATGAATATTGCTGGCATATATCTGTAACAGCTGTTGTATATATGAAACAAAACTATTTTAAATTAAATGCCAAAAATAATACATGTTAAAATGCATATTTAAAAACTTAGAAAATCTGACTCTCAGTTTGTTAAACTAACACCTTCCATTTTAACTAATAATAATTCTTGCACAAGAAATCTGTTGTAAGACCCTGCCTGAATGCAAGGCTTAGGCTAAATGAAATGTTTCTTCACTGAGGTCAACTCATATCACCTAAAAGAACAGAAAACAAATGTTACAGGGTCATAAAATGTTAATGTGGGTATGTATACATACAAGCATATATGTATATACATACAGATAAATAAAATCTTCTAAGATGAACTTTTTTTTTTTTTTTTTTTTTCCCGGAGACGGAGTCTTGCACTGTTGCCTGGGCTGGAGTACAGTGGCACGTTCTTGGCTCACTGCAACCTCTACCTCCCGGGTTCAAGTGATTCTCCTGCCTCAGCCTCCCGAGTAGCTGGGATTATAGGCGCCTGCCACCACGCCCAGCTAATTTTTTGTATTTTTTAGTAGAGACGGGGTTTCACCATGTTGGCCAGGCTGGTCTCGAACTCCTGACCTCATGATTCACCCACCTCAGCCTCCCAAAGTGCTGGGATTACAGGCGTGAGCCACCGCGCCCAGCCAAGATGAACATTTTTTAAAACCAATTTTTCAGGTATAACATAAGATTTCTAGCCAAAGAAAATTTTGTTGTATTCTAACTTTTGCTGTAATTTGGTATTGTGTGGTATTTCTTTTGTGCTTTAACTAAAATCATGCTAGATTTAGATGCCAATAAATGTACAATTTGAATTGAAAACAGTCTTTTTACCTCCCAAATAATTTATGCCATAAAGTGACTGACCTCCAGCCATCGCCAAGATCTCACTTTCTAGGTAAGTATAATGCTCCTTTCCTTACATACCTGAAACTGCCTGTTTTAGTATGTTATGGGCCTTTACAGCTTATTTATTTTGGCTATTTTTAAACTCCTTTCATTTATTTGACATTCCTTAGTTAAATTAAAAGAAAAGATATTTAAAATATTTAAAATACAACTTTGTGATATATACATATACACACCATATATATATATACACACACACACAGACACACACAAATCAATAAATTGTCTATTTATCAACTTTTAGCTTTACCCCGGACTTTGGCAATGTTGTAGATACTAGTTCAGGTTCTAGTTTTCCATTTTTACATGAGCTGGAAAATGTTACAGACCACCAAATTTAAACAAGCATCTCATATATAAAGAGTCTAACAGAAAGTCTCTTAGAGAAAAAAGAAAGTTCTTACAATAAAAAACGGGAGGATTGCTAGGTGTGAAAAAAAAAAGGCGTTTTTCCTGGTTATTTATCAAAATCTATTGTAATTTTCATGGTAGAGATAAAATTTTAACCTTTGCTAATTAGGAGAATACTTGCTTTCTATAAATTCAGTATATTTTTCTTAAATAATAATCAAGTAAAAACATCTAAATGTACAAAGCACTAATAGCTCTGATGTATTCTGTGGAAGGATAACTTATAACAGTTTAAGTCACAATACATTTTTTTAAAACCCAATATATTCCCTTCTTTCTCAAACATCAGAGCCTGAGACCCAGAAGAGGTTATGATAAAATCTATCCAACCAGATGAGAACTAAGAAAATTTTTTTTGCCAATAATGTTTTTGTAACCTCTTAGCAGTTACCAAATGCTACTTACATACATTCAACATCTAGCTTACTGGCATGATTTCAAAGTTTTATAAAAATGAGGAACTGCAGATATATGATTAGAAGGTACACAAATTGCATTACATTAAACACAAAGGCAGTGTGGTCCTTGTAGGAGAAATCAAGGTCAGTACCCCCTGGTAGAAATGTTCTATAAAAATGTGTCACATTGAAGTATCAGTGTTTTCAGCCAATTGTCTGTCCCTGATATATTTCCTTGGAGTATGTAATGTATCAGGACTTTAGGTTTCTTAATCCAAAATATCTGACTGAATTTAGGTACATCTAGAAAGCAGCTGAAAGGGTTTCTCTTATAGTCTGACATAACAGAAAGTAGATTGAGAAATCCCTCTCTTTACCTGAAGATGTACTGTTACACTTCAGCCATCAGCTCACAAAGGAAAAGAAAAAAAAAATCAAAATCTCCTCTCACACACACAATCTCCACACAAGCTAAACAAAAACTACCCCCCCGCCCCCACAAAACCCCAGCACCAAAGTATCAATCATTCCTGGGAAATAGAACATGCCCCTCAGATTCTGATTTGTTAGTTGGCCAAACTTGAAGGACAGAAATGACCTTATATGTCCTTGTGGGGAAGAGGGAAGACATGTTAATAATGACTATAGAGCCATTGAGAAAGTGCATTATCAATTACAGAATCAACTTAAGAGTCCTGCCCTCCAATGGAGGTGGTCACAACTTGATTTAAATGCCTCCGTAATTGAACATTTATGTCTTCGGGATAAAGGAGATGGGGGGGTGGAGAAAAAGCTACCCTCATTTTAATGAAAAAGTGCAGCAGTCTACCACCTTTCCCCATGCTTCTCCAGAAAATGATTGCACAGACTCAGAGAAGTCCAAAGTCATAGCAGAATCTCTGAGGCACTCCTGGTTAAGAGAAAAAAATATGATCCAGTAATCTTCATAGTTCTATAGACTATGAGAACAAACCCGTTTTGTTTTTAAACAAAAGCCAAAGAATCGTTTCATAGGGATCATATACACCATTTCCTCTAACGTATCCTCAGTCTCACAGTGTTGAAATGGGACCGATCAGCCTACGATGGATTGCACATCACCCAAGGAGAAAGGAAGGCATGGAAAAGGCAAACATTTTATACTGCTTCACAAACACATTTACAAGGAATAGGTGAAGAGAAGATGTAGGAAAGAGGGATAAAGAAAACCTTATTGCTGTTTTGATACAAAATACAGTATGAAGATACCTAAACTAAATGAAATCTGATAACAGTGACCAATATTTTCACAATGTGGGATGAAGTGTCTTCTTGCACAATGAAATGTTCAGTTTAAAAGGTAAGCAGAAAGATGAGGGAGGATGTCAAAACTACACCTGGGATATTAGCTGCATATTGAAACTTGGGGATCGAGACTGCTTGGTCAAGGGGGCTCCTGGGCTGAGGAGCTCTTTACCTTCGCCAGCTTGACCTAGCCGGTCTTCCTGCAGACTGACAGTTGAGTATCGATTAGCATTGTTAGCTGCTAAATTAGTACCTCCCTCAGTGCCAACCCCAATGCTGGTACTTGCTTGACTGCCATTTACATAGTCAAATGATTTACTTGAGGAAGCACTGGCTGTCCGGATTAGACTTAAGCTATTGGTTTTTGGCACCACCTGGCCAGCAGGCAGGCTCAGGTGTTTCTTCATTGGTGTCAGCTCAACTGAATCTACACTAAGATCAGTTGGTTGCTGTACATACTGCTTGCGAACTACTGAATCTCGAGGGCTCTCACTGGATTTGATGGCAGAGGCTGTTTCTTTATCCTTGGCTGAACGCCCGGTTGCTACTTTCCTTAAGCTTCCCCTCTGAGAAGAGGAGGATGGTTTGGTCCCAATTGGCTGACTGCTGAGGGAAGCCCCTGATGAAAATCCTTCATCTGCATCATTCAGGTTTACAGACTCCTCTCCTCCATTTACACCCTCAGCACCTAAGAAAACAAATCAGACAGACTCAGCGATAGCTAAATTAAATAAGAAGCAGCTGTGAATAACAACACTGACCTTATCTCTTGGGTAATGTTTGCTATAGGTTGTCAATTGCCCTACTATCAACACTTCCCCTAAATAA
The DNA here is from genome assembly GCF_009828535.3 of Hylobates moloch. Taxonomy (NCBI): domain Eukaryota; kingdom Metazoa; phylum Chordata; class Mammalia; order Primates; family Hylobatidae; genus Hylobates; species Hylobates moloch. The sequence goes on along the minus strand of NW_026652276.1, from coordinate 41,217,259 downwards.
TTTAGGGGAAATCTTAAATTTACACAAATTCTACTATACTAATACCTGTTAATTTAGCTTTATTTAGTCCAGTTTTTGTAAAACTATCCACAAACATATCTAGTATACTGTCAATATTTAGGCATGTAAAACAACTAGGTAAAATACAACAGTTTGTTAACATAAATTTTTATAATACACTATCATTCTTCTTCTGAAATGACCATATCTACCTACTGGAAAAAAAAAAAAATTTTCCCCTCATACCGTCTTTAACCCACCATAAGATGTGCAAAAGAGACCCTCTCTTCTAATTCCGGTTATCCAGAATTATACCAAAAACCCATTTATGCTTACAGGCCAAACTCTTTTTAACTATAATAAAATTTTATATTTACTCAGTGATTGGTTAACTGCTTCTATATGGCTTTAGAACCTTTAACATGGAACTAGCAAATTTTTTAAATAACTCAAAACTATATTGCTTCTGTAACTTCACAGTCATTTTGTCTTATGGCCTTTTCTACTCACTGGTTTCCATATTTTGATCAATTAATGTGAAGAAAATATCAGAGAGCAGTGGTAGGGAACCAGCAGGGGTATTTAAGGATTTATATTTTCTATATGGTATGTTTTGATAATATTTTATGTAATTATTTCTATATTTTAGATTCTTAGTATTGAGATGTATTGTCATAATCACAAAATACTATAGTGTCCCATCACATTTCATTTCATGCAGAAACTGCAGTTAACAAAATAATGTTTTTTTTTTTTTTGAGACAGAGTCTCGCTCTGTCACCCAGACTGGAGTGCAGTGGCACGATCTTTAGCTCACTGCAACCTCTGCCTCCCACGTTCAAGTAATTCTCCTGCCTCAGCCTCCCGAGTAGCTGGGATTACAGGCGTGTGTCACCATGCCCAGCTAATTTTTGTATTTTTAGTAGAGACAGGGTTTCACCATGTTGGCCAGGCTGGTCTCCAACTCCTGACCTCAAGTGATCTGCCCACCTCAGCCTCCCAAAGTGCTGGATTACAGGCATGAGCCACCACGCCCGGCCAACAACAGAATTCTTATCTTGGGTTTTTGTAGGAAGAAGAGAAGAATATATAATATACTGAGCTTGCAGTTTACAGAAAGCCAATTCTCTTACTGAGAGTATGATCAACATTCTCTTAGAAAGTAATACATTTGCTTCTTTTAATAACTCATATTGGTTTGCTACCTATTAAATACATTTTCCAGACTTCTGTAAAGTTTAATCTGAATCTACAAAACAGATATCAACATTACAGGTAAGGTAAAAATGTTAGGAAAGAATCTAAACAAATATTAGAGATATAATGTTACCTAAGCAAAATATATACAAAATATTTAAACACAATCTTTTATTTAACATAGCACCTGGAAAAATAAACTATTTACTTAGCTATATTTACTCAAATGGATTATTTTCTTCCTTCTAAAGAATGAAATAAGCTATCCTTAAAGCAAAAGGCACCTTATTATATCCAACAGTTTAATAATCTTTAATCATCATGCAAAGCCATATGAAAATGCATTTACTAAGAACAGTAGCAGCTAACACCACTTCTCTCAACCTCTTCAAAAGAACTGTATATAATGTACTTTTATAATGTACCTCAAAATAAAAACTTTATATTCATATGATACATTTTAGTAATTTACTTATAATTAGTATAAAGAACTCCAAAATGCCCAAGAAAGGATAGTTATTGGGTCAGAATTGATATTAGTGATATAAAACTGGGAGTGAACAGAAATGTATCATTAGGTATATTTATTAGGAAAGGAGACTGAGAGACTTAGTGCTAGCTTCTGAATCTTGCTACGTGCAGATCTGATGCCCAAGCAATATGGCCATAAAAAAGATGGTAACATAAAAGCCACCATGCAAGAGAATCTATTGATATTTTATATACTAAGAAATGCTTAGTATATATAATGGAATACTGATTATACTTTAATCACAGGTATCATCTTCAGTTCAGTAATAATTTTTTAAAAACATTTGTTTTTATTATATATTTTTTGAGACAAGGTCTCACTCTGTTGTATAGGCTGGAGTGCAGTGGCACAATCACAGCCCACTGTAGCCTCAACCTCCCAGGCTCAAGTGATCCTCCCACCTCAGCCTCTCAAGTAGCTGGGACTACAGGCATGTGCCACCATGCTTGGCTAATTTTTGTACATTTTGTAGAGATGGGGTTTTGCCATGTTGCCCAGGCTGGTCTCAAACTCCTGGGCTTAAGCAATCCACCTGCCTGGGCCTGCCAAAGTGCTGAGATTATAGGCATGAGCCATCGTGCCTGGCCAGTTTAGTAATAATCTTAACTCCAGCTTTAAAAGTCACAAATAGAAGGTACTTGACAATCAGTAGAAAAGTAGGTGATGGGCTTATATTGTCCCTTCAATTTCAACATGTAATAAACCCAATTTTAATTGTAAAATTATTTAAAACCATCATAGCAGAAAACTAGTCAAAAATCTATGTTAATCCAAAAGCTTGAGCAGAGTTCAGAAGTACCAAAACTTTTCATAGGTTTTAGTAATATCCTTTCTTCTGTTTAAAAAGCTTGGTGGGGTATGGTAGCTTATGCCTGTAATCCCAACATTGTGGGAAGCCAAGACAGGCAGATCCCTTGAGTTGAGGAGTTTGAGACCAGCCTGGGCAAATGGCAAGATCTTATCTCCATAAAAAGTTAAAAAATTAGCCAGATGTGATGGCACCCACCTATAGTCCCAGCTACTCAGGAGGCAATGGTGGAAGGATCACTTAAGTCCAGGAATTCGAGGTGGCAGTGAGCTATGAATCTTAAGGAGGCTGGGTGCAGTGGGTCACACCTGGGGAGGCCAAGACAGGAGGATTGCTTGAGCCTGGGAGTTCAAGACTAGCCTGAGGCCGGGCGCAGTGGCTCACACTTGTAATCCCAGCACTTTGGGAGGCTGAGTCGGGCGGATCACAAGGTCAAGAGATCGAGACCATCCTGGCTAACATGGTGAAACCCCAATCTCTACTAAAAATACAAAAATTAGCTGGGCGCGGTGGCGGGCGCCTCTAGTCCCAGCTACTAGGAGGCTGAGGCAGGAGAATCGCTTGAACCCAGGAAGCGGAAGTTGCAGTGAGCCAAGAGCGCGCCACTGCACTCCAGCCTGGGCAACAGAGCGAAACTCCATCTCAAAAAAAAAAAAAAAAAAAAAAAGACTAGCCTGAGCAACATATCAAGACCCCATCTCTACAAACAATTTAAAAATTAACTGGGCAAGATGACATGCCTGTTGTCCTAGCTACTGAGAAGGCTGAGGCCAGAGGTTTGCTGGAGCCCAGGAGTCTGAGGTTACAGTGAGCTATGACTGTGCCACTACACTCCAGCCTGGACAACAGAGTGAGACTATCTAGGGGTCGAGAAAAAACCCTCAAGAAAGAAAAAGGCAATTGTGTCTCAAAACATTTTTCCTTTGTAATTTTCTCCAAAGGTGATAACAATACCATTCATGGTCCAAAGAGGAGACATCTGAAATGGAATTTTTTTCTTATTTTTTTTACTCCTTTTTGTATTTACACTGAACCCCAAGAAGCTATGAAATGGATTTTTAATGAACTTTTCTATTCATGGCTGACTTTACTTACACATTTGGCTTCTGTTAATATTGATTTAAAACTACAAATAAGCCAGGGGTGGTGGCTCATGCCTGTGATCCCAGCACCCTGGGAGGCTGAGGTGGGCAGATTGCTTGAGCCCAGGAGTTTGAGACCAACCTAGACAACATGGCAAAACTCCATCTCTACTAAAAATACAAAAAAACTAGCCGGCTGTGGTGGCGTGCCTGTAGTCCTAGCTATTCCAGAGGCTGAGGTGCGAGGATCACTTGAGACCAGGAAGTTGAGGCTACAGTGAGCCTTGATTGTGCCACTGCACTCTTGCCTGGGTGACATGAGTGAGATCCTGCCTCAAAAAAATAAATAAATAAAACTACAAATAATCTGGATTAAAAGGTAAAATAAGGAAACATTCCTCTTTCCTTGTGGCTACACCCTCTCCCTCCCTCCCCCAAATTGAAATTTTACCAGTGATAGATATTAAAATAGGATATTTTAATATTTTATAGGATATTAAAAAGGAACTACTATTTTGGTTCATTTGTTTCAAAGTGTATGACTCAATGTATTGGAAGGAATGCTTCAACCTAATCCCACACTTTCTGGAATTTCAGCAACTGTTGATTAACATAGTACTATATTTAGCGTAAATACTTCCAATATTCTAGCAACAGTAGTAGATAAGTGGCTCAGTCATTCAGGAATGTTCAGTTTAGGCCAACTCTGGGTTCCACATCTATTCATCTTATTGTTATGTGTTTATACAAGATAAAACTTACTCCTAGGGATAATGTAGTAAGATACAGGGAAAAAAGGGAAGGCTGCATCTTTCAGAGCCATTTAAAGGATCTCTCAAACAGCACCAACTTTTTTGGGTCCCTAGGTCATGCACATGCAACACTGTTAAATGAATTAAGGTCAATCTGGGTAAATGGGCAAGGGAACAGAGGGTAGATTTAGATTCTTACTGAGCATGCTCAAATTTCTAATGCACCAAAGAGCAAGAGAGTTCCCTATGGTGGAAATTAACTGCTTTATGTATGTTTGGTCTTTAAGTAAAAATATATAACCTCTTTTAAAGCTACTTGCTTGATTTCATAAATAAGTATAAAGGTTCCACAGTAGCAATACATTAAATAATTTTTTAAAAACTGGCTACGGTTCCCTCTTTTACAAAGCTAATTTCTATGGCATTACATGCAAAACAGCAAGTAAATACTTTTCCAACAAAGAGAAGCATTCTTTTACAGATGGGGGTTTGGGGGAAGGGTATTAAAAAACCCCTCCATGTTTCGATACCTACATTGTAGAAATAAGGCTCTACTAGGATATCTGACCTCTAAATAGAATAATACATTTTAATTCCATTGAATTGAATACAACCATTATTTACAATAAATTGTAAAATGTACTGTGCATCAGGATAGCACATGTATAGAAGGTATCAGTAGTTTACTAGTTAGGCCTAAGCAACTTAATCTACAGATGATAAAGCCAATGAATATCAGCATACTTTGTCAAAGAGCTGAGAAATTCTCCATTGAACACCATAGAATTACAGATAAATCAGCTGGCTCCACTTCAATATCTTAAAGATAATATGCTAATGTTTTAATACTCTCTTCACAAAATTTTAAAGAATAAATTATTGTATAAATAAAATCATTCATATTGATGAATAAGGCTCATGTCCACTGGGTGCATTTTTCTTTCCTAATGTTAGAATAAACATGCTCAGTAATAAAAGAATTCCAAGCATTTGCAGACCTTTTGGAGACAGGACCCTGCCTTGTTAGTAGCCATGCCAAGCTGTTCCTTGATTACACAGGGATGCAGACTCCAGGCCAGCACAAATGGTAACTAAAGATTGCACCTGACCTGGTGCTATGCATATGAGGAGGGAGGGTGCTTTGCAAGGAGAAGCTAATACACCCTGGGGTACTGGAAACACACATTAGAATGGAAAGATGCTCTGCTTGGGGATAGAGAGCCAGGATCCTTCTCCAGCAACTGCCTCACTGACTTCTGCCTCCTCATCTCTGTCCTACCCTCTGTTGTGGCTGTTGCTGAGTTGGGCTCCGGCGAGCCATGCTCAGGGGTCCTGCGCACCAGCACCTCCCCCTCTTGCACACGTTTGATCCCTAGGTCAGTGGAGCCGTGTTGGATCGGGGAGCCAGGAATACTCGAGTCAGCCTCGTTTGAGAAGTCAAAGCCATCTGGGATTCAACATATAAAATTTTAGTGCGTTTATGCTGCTCTATTATTTTCTGAGCATTTTGACCCAGGCAGATAAGAGAATGTATATATGGATATGATATAAACACAAACACTATTTATATAGTTACATGTGTGTGCACAGCATGCACACACATAAGGCAGCAGATGAACAATGTGAGGTTTGCAAATGAATTAAGACAGAAAAATCAGGATCATTAAAATGGCAATATCTCTTAGGCAAGACAGCTTGACTATTCAAGTATCATGTGTATGAAATACTGCTGGATTCAGCACTTACAAAAAAAGGAAAGGCAAAGATAAAAATCCAAAATCAAGAATAAATCATTTTATGAACAGCTTGCATTATACTGTTAGTTTGGCCAGTTATATAGTTTTTCCCACAGTGCTCATATGTGCACCTTTTTTTTTCCAGTATGGTAACAAGGTTAAAGCAACTTCTTTCCTATTGTTCTTATTTAGTTCAAAAGAGACAAAAATTTAACCTCATCTTATTTTGTTTTAATCTTCATACAGCAATCTAAACATCTATTTTATAAATACATATTAAAATAACTTTAGACATTTAGTCACATTTCTAGTGATATTTTTAACAAAAAAATTTACTTTAATTATACAGGGTCTTTTAATATCATGTGCTAAGACAGTCTGTAAAAACAGTGATAAATTTACTTGACTCCATGTGTGGACTACGGGGATTTTGTACTCACCTTCTCTTCTCCATCTATGACGACGAATTGAAGCTGTTGTAATTGCAGTCCGAGAAATCCTCGGCACTGTTGGAGTGACTTCAACTTTAAGGACTTTCTGGCCTTCTTGTGTAGAATCAGGAGCATCAAATGGTAATGAGTTTTTCATGGCATTGGCAACCTACAATGATAATATAAGTCTATACAAGTTTACAATCAATATGCAGTTTTTGTTTATACTACATGTGTCCATAATTTTTGAATATGTATTTAAAATTTGCATTATAATGTGTAATAAATGTATCTTTGTTGTTCTGTATTCTTTTAAGCAGGCTTTTCAAATGAGAATTTCTAAAACATGAGTCACATACCCCACTGATGCCTTAAAATTGTTGACTTTCAAAGAGAAAAAGCATTCCAAAGAAAGAATTAACATATAAACTCTGATTATGAGACAATTTAGAATTGTCTGATTCTTCAGATGATAAATAACATGCAAAATTTAATCTCTGATAAACATTAGGATGTTCTCCACTCTTCTGTTTACATGAGGAGAAATGTTCCCTAAATACTTCTGGCATTTTGTCCTACCATTTTCTGCTCCCTGAAGAGGAAAGTGACATACCTGGTAATTGCCATTTGACTGATCCATGTTTCCTAATTGGGTTGTACTAATCTAGCAAAAATCTTGAGCTAAAGGATTGTCTTGCTCCTTCCCTCTCCACTTGGACAAGCCCACGTGGAATTAAGCAGACTGGATAGGTGTGCCTGATGAGCTCACTCAAACATTCTTTCCAGTGGGCTGTTCCAAGGTCTAGATTTGAAGGAAAGTTGAGTCTTTCAATTTAGCTTTTAACAGTAAAGAAAATACTTGTTCCCCATCTACCAACTATTTTTCTGTTTATCACGTGGCTCTAGATTTGAATAGGGAAAAAGGGTATTATTATGGGGTCCCTCAGAGACCACTGACAATAAAGGAATACTGTTAGTATTAGTAACACTAGAGTTACTAGTCTCTTTACCTGTATTGCCTTGGAAATGCCACCTCTACTTAATTTACAAGATTGTTGAAAGGATAAACTATTAATTTAAAGAGTTTCATAAGTTCAAGGTACTACTATGATGATATAATTTTTTAATCTTTTTATCCATTTGTTTTAATGTAACTCTTAGGGTAAGATTAGGAAACAAATGGAAATTCAAATAGAGAATTACTGCAAATGCTACCTCAATAAATTTATATTTAGCTTAAAATATTTTTTAAATGATATAAATAAAATGGCTTTTGAAAAGCTGGGCCAGGCAAGGTAGCTCATGCCTGTAATCCCACCACTTTGAGAGGCTGAAGCAGGCAGATCACTTGAGTCCAGGAATTTGAGACCAGACTGGGCAACATGGTGAGACCTTGTCTCCACAAAAAATACAAAAATTTGCCGGGTGTGCTGGTATGCACCTGTAGTCCCAGCTACTCAGGAGGCTGGGGCAGGAGGACCACTTGAGCCCAGAAGGTGGATGTTACAGTGAACTGTGATCACACCACTGCACTCCAGTATAGGTGAGATCCTGTCTCAAAAAATAATAGTAATTTTTTGAAACAATAAAATAAAAAGCTGTATTCTTACAATGCTGCAAGTAGAAAATAGTATTTTAAGAATACTATTATCAAAATATTACAAAAAGCTTAGGAAATTGGAAAGGAATAAAAATCCACAGTCAAATCACCTAGACAACTATTACAGCATTTTGTATGTTTCCTCTGTCCTGTCTAGATCTAAAAAATAGTTGTATACTGTTTTTCTACCTCATACAAGCTAGTACTTCCCTTTAATATAAAACCTCATATATATAATCTCATCAAGTAAATATTATATAACTTAAATCATTCTCTGCTGTGGGACATTTAGACTGTTTTTATTCCTTTGCAATTAGAAATAAAACTGTAATGTTGTGCTTATAATACATCGTCTTTGGTATTTATAATTTCGGTATTAAATTTAAGTTTAGTTTCCTGGAATACATTGCTAGACATGGGATAGAGGGTCAAAGAAACAAACACACATTACCAAACTGCTTCTTCAGGGGATAGTCAGAGTTGTGTCATACTACCACTGTAACATAAAGAATGCCTTCCTCACTCCACTACTGGATATGTACATTTGTTTTTTTTGTTTTGTTTTTTGAAACAAGGTCTTGCTCTGTCACCCAGGCTAGAGTGCAGTAGCACAATCTCGGCCCACTGCAACCTCTGCCTCCCAGGTTCAAGCAATTATCATGCCTCAGCCTCCCAAGCAGCTGGAATTACAAGTGTGCACCACTACACCCAGCTAAATTTTTTTTCTTTTTTTTTTTTTTTTTTCAAATAGGGTCTCACTCTGTCACCCCGGCTGAAGTGCAGTGGCACGATCTCAGCTCACTCACTGCAACCTCCACCTCCCGGGCTTAAGCAATTCTCTGCCTCAGCCTCCCAAGTAGCTGGGATTACAGGCGCCTGCCACCACACCTGGCTAAATTTTTGTATTTTTAGTAGAGATGGGATTTCACCATCTTGGACAGTCTGCTCTTGAACTCCTGACCTCGTGATATACCCGCCTTGGCCTCCCAAAGTGCTGGGATTACAGGTGTGAGCCACAGCCCCTGGCCTTAAATTTTGTTTTTTTGTTTTTTTTGTAGAGACGGGGTTTTACCACGTTGGCCAGGTTGGTCTTGAACTTGTGGCCTCAGATGATCCACCTGCCTCAGCCTCCCAAAGTGCTGGGATTACAGGCATGAGCCACTGCGCCCAGCCTTACATTTGTTTTTTAATTCATCACTTACCATTTGGAGATTTGTTTATTTTGTGGGACAGTACAAAATCTCTTTACAAAGAATGAAATACTAATTTGCTTATTTGTATCACGACTGCTGAAAATATGTTTCTCAGTTTGTGCCCTGCATATATTAATTTTGCTTTTAAAAACCTGATGGAGGCCAGGCGCGGTAGTTCACGCCTGTAATCCCAGCACTCTGGGAGGCCGAGGCAGGCAGATCACTTGAGATCAGGATTTCAAAACCAGCCTGGCCAACATAGTGAAACTCCATCTCTACTAAAAGTACAAAAATTCGCTTTGGGAGGCCGAGGTGGGTGGATCACGAGGTCAGGAGATCGAGACCATCCTGGCTAATACAGTGAAAACCCATCTCTACTAAAAATATAAAAAATTAGCCAGGCGTGGTGGCACGCACCTGTAGTCCCAGCTACTCGGGAGGCTGAGGCAGGAGAATCGCTTGAACCCAGGAGGCGGAGGTTGCAGTGAGCCAAGATCATGCCACTGCACTCCAGCATAGGCGACAGAGCAAGACTCCGTCTCAAAAAAAAAAAAAAAAAAAAAAATCACCCGGGCATGGTGGTGCCTATAATCCCAGCTACTTGGTAGGCTGAGATGGGAGGATCGCTTGAACCCATGAGGCAGAGGTTGCAGTGAGCCAAGATCGCACCACTGCACTCCAGTCTGGGTGGCAGAGAGAGACTTCGTATCAAAAACAAAATAAAAATAAAAAATAAATTTAAAAAAACTGATGGAATAGGCTGGGTGTGGTGTCACACATCTGTAATTCCAGCACTCTGGGAGGCTGAGGCCAGCCTTGGCAACACAGAAAGAACCTGACTCTACAAAAAAATACAAAACAAGAAACAAAAAAACCCCCAAAAACCTAATGGCTTAGAATTTAGGTGTTTATGTCGGGAGGGGGGGGCGGGAATCAATCTTATTTTAGTAACTTGTCCTATCATTTATGCTTAGAAAGTCTTCCTTTCTCTAGAAATCTGAATATTTAGAACCTTTTCTTCTCTCTTTTCTTAAAGGATTTCAAAACATTTAATTATTCTCTTTATCTGAACTTTATTTTGGTACTGGAAGGTGGAAAGGACCTAAACCTATTTTGTTTTTTCTCTAACAGTTAACCAACTGTTATCATCGAAGAAAAATTTTCCCCTAATTATTTGGATTGTCTTACATTTTTAACCTAGTACCTTTTTTAGGTACTAAAAATAGTTTAGTTTTTTATATTTATAGTATATTTAATAAAGAGTAAAGATAATAACTTACCAATAGTGGTTGAGAAAAAAGCTCTAGCTGGGCTCTATAAATGATATCATCAAGAACTTCCTGGCCAAGGTCCCACTGTCCATTATACCTATGAAGAAGCAGATCATTTATACTCTTGAGCAAATATCTAATCTTCAGCACAACTTTTTAAATTGTTCCAAGTCCTGCTATTTTGGTTGTGAAGCAAAACTTTCATACCAAGTGTTACGTCATTTCATTTATAAACTACCCCACTTTTGGTTATAAAAACAAAACAGATTTTAAATACTATGTTTACAAATGTTTCTTCACATAAATTGGTTTTTATTACATGCTGATTAAATTTAGAGTAATCTTTTTAATGCATTCATGAAAACCTGGGTTATGCCGGGCGCAGTGGCTCACGCCTGTAATCCCAGCACTTTGAGAGGCCGAGGCAGGCGGATCATGAGGTCAGGAGATCGAGACCATCCTGGTTAACACAATGAAACCCCGTCTCTACTAAAAATACAAAAAAATTAGCTGGGCGTGATGGTGGGCGCCTGTAGTCCCAGCTACTCGGGAGGCTGAGGCAGGAGAATGGCGTGAACCTGGGAGGCGGAGCTTGCAGTGAGCCGAGATCACGCCACGGCACTCCAGCCTGGGTGACAGAGCCAGACTCTGTCTCAGAAAAAAAAAAAAAAAAAAAGAAAACCTGGGTTATGAACTATGTAGAGATAGTTTTCCATACAGAAAACCTGACAATTTCTAGACTCCAATTTTAATGACTAGTTATGTTATATTTTGGCTTATTTAAAAGCACTAAAAGGAAACCATATTAGAAAAACAAGATAAGCCCATCATGGAACAAAAGATTCAGTATTGTGTCTGATAAGGAAGAAAGAGAAATATTCAAAGTTTCTAAACATTAGGAAAAATTCATACAATTTTATATTCCACCTACTTACATGGCATAATAAACCCCTGTGAGAAGTTGCACCATAAATTCAGGATCCAATACTATTCGACCACAGAGTTCTTTCCAGTGTTTTTCATGTTGCCGTGGAAACCCACTCACACAAACCCTAGGAAAATACACTATTTAACATGTGATTTCCAGATTCATTAAATAAAATTTTTTGTTTTCCTAAATTCATTTATTCAATTTATTCATTCCTCAAGTATTTATTGAGTGCCTGTTATATGCCAGTCATTGTTCTGGGCCTAGGCATACAGTCGTGAACAGGTGAAAGATAAAAAATAAAAAATAAAAATGAAATCTGTGCTCTCACAAAGCACTCATTCTAGTGGACTGCCCATAAAAGCAACTTTTCTAAAATAGCTAACCATCTCTTTCACAATCATCCTTCTTTCTCTTCACACACATACACACAAAAATGTCTAACTTTTACTCACCCCAAATTGTATCAGGGTGAATTACTGGGAAGTATAGAGATCTCAAAACAAAAGGACATTTCAAAATATTGTTGTCTGTGAGGCCATTTTTAAACAAAGAACTATAAACAACTCCCTAACATCCATTCCATCTCATTAAGTGATGCTTCCAAAAAAGTTATGCTTGGTAGTGATCAACAGTTGTAATATACTACATTATTTAATCAATTAATTTAGTTAGATAATTATAATAGTGAGTCCAGAAGAAATCTTTCAGTGTTTAGTGTCTTATGGTCTTGGGAAATTTTTTTTAAATTGTTTATATATTTTTTGTAGCAGAGATATACAATAAAAAACCTGCAATTTAAAAACAGCATTATATGGCCAGGCATGGTGGCCCACGCCTGTAATGCCAGCACTTTGGGAGGCCGAGGTGGGCGGATCACGAGGTCAGGAGATTGAGACCATCCTGGCTAACATGGTGAAACCCCGTCTCTACTAAAAATACAAAAGAAAAAAAAATTAGCTGGGCATGGTGGTCCTAGGTAGCTAGGGTGCCTATAATCCTAGCTACTCGGGAGGCTGAGGCAGAAGAATGGCGTGAACCTGGGAGATGGAGCTTGCAGTGAGCTGAGATCGCGCCACTTCACTCCAGCCTGGGTGACAGAGCAAGACTCCGTCTCAAAAATAAATAAATACATAAATAAAAATAGCACTATATTAAGATAAAACTATGTGGGGAAAGGGGAATGGAAATCTCTTCTTCAATTTCAAGGAGAAAAAGGAATAAATGTAATGTTAGACCATTAAAGAAAAGTTTCTTCATTTATTCCTCAAATGGATATGGTAAGTATCATATCATTATGGTATTTACATTACATATATTTAAAACAGTGACCCAACAGTTATTTTTTTAATTATGTCGATACTTCCATACTAGAACTTATATCATTTCCTTTTTTTTTGAGACGGAGTCTCACTCTGCCGCCCAGGCTGGAAGTACAGTGGCCTGATCTTGGCTCACTGCAACCTCTGCCTCCCAGATTCAAGCAATTCACCTGCCTCAGCCTCCCGAGTAGTGGACTACAGGCATGCGCCACCACTCCCAGCTAATTTTTGTATTTTTAGTAGAGACGGGGTTTCACTATGTTGGCCAGGCTGGTCTGAAACCCCTGACCTCAGGTGATCTGCCCACTTTGGACTCCCAAAGTGCTGGGATTAAAGGCATGAGCCACCGTGCCTGGCCTAGAAATTATATCATTTCTACCTATTTAAGATAGGATGAAAATTTTCTTAATGTCAACTTAACAACGTACAAGGAGTACATAGTTTTTCAAAATTCTGTAGAGGATATATGAACAAAAGAACAAAGTTTGAGGACCACTAAACTCCATCATCATTTTTGTTATTAAGAAATTCTACTAGGCTGGGTGTGGTGACTCATGCCTATAATCTCAGTACTTTGGGAGACCAAGGTAGGAAGATCACTTGAGGCCAGGAATTCAAGACCAGCCTGGGCAACACAGTGAGACTCCATCTCTATAACAAATTTAAAAATTAGCCAAGTGTGGTGGCACATCCCTATAGTCATAGCTAATAAAGAGGCTGAGGTGGAAGGACTGCTTGAGCCTAGGAGTTTGAGGCTGCAGTGAGCTATGTATAATGATTGTGCCACTGCACTCTAGCCTGGGTGACAGAGGAAGACTCTATCACAAAAAAAAAAAGAAAAAGAAAAAGAAAAAAGAAATTCTATTGAAGGCCACAATAATGTTGCCAATAAGAGAGCAGGTAGTTTTAATGAACCAAAAGTAATGAATTATAAATAAGTTTATCTGCAGACAGGCAGTAAGTGCTTAAGTAGCATCTAAATTAGAGACGAGAATTTTTTTAGACATTAATCATGGTATTACAGTTAAGAGAAACAAGTATTTTTAGGTAATCTATAAAATCAAAGTAACAGCTAATTTAGTTGGCAAAATTAGTAAGTTTTGTTATAAGCACGATCTCTTCCCAGTAACAAAATAGCATGTGACCTTGAGCAAAGCACTTGTGGTGGACAGACTCTTGGAGAGCCATAATCCCTATGATCTTTCTGGTATTCACACTGTGTCATGCTCTTCCCCTTCAGCAAGGGTGGGATCTGCAGCTTGCTTCTAACCAATAGAATACGGCAAAGGTGATGGGATTCCATGATTATGTGTATGTGAGTATGTTACATAAGGTAACAGGTCTTGCTGGAGTCTCACTCCTCCTATGTTGAAGAAGCAAGCTGCCATGTTGTAGGCTGCCTGTGTTGGGAGGCCAATGTGACAAGGAGCAAAGGACGGCTTCCAGCACACAACCACAAAAAACCAAAGCCCTCAGTCCTACAGCCACAGGAACTCAATTCTGCCAACAAAACTTCTGAGCCTCAGATGAGATTGCAACTCCAGCTAACATCTTAACTGCAGTCTTGTAAGACGCTAAGCAGAGGACCCCAGCTAAGCCATCTGGATTCCTGACCCACAAAAACTGTGAAATAATAAATGTGTGATGTTTTAATCTGCTCAATTTGTGGCAATTTATTATGCAGTAATAGAAAACTAACACAACATTTAACCTTTTTGGGGGATTGATATCCCCAAGTAAAAATCATTTTGAAAGGCTGAATTCAGAATTCCTTCTATAACTGGACTTCTGTGACTCTAAACATCCACTGTCTCCGAACTAATTTATATCACTTAAATTTTTTTTCTTTCTTTTTTTTTTTTTTTTGAGACAAGGTCTCACTCTGTCGCCCATGCTGGAGTGCAGTGGTGCGATCTCGGATCACTGCAACCCTGCCTCCCAGGTTCAAGGGATCCATGTGCCTCAGCCTCCCAAATAGCTGGGATTATAGGCATGCACTACCACCCAGCTAATTTTTGTATTTTTGTATAGAGACGGGGTTTCACCATGTTGGCCAGGCTGGTCTCAAACTCCTGACCTCAGTCCTTGGCCTCCCAACATGCTGGGATTACAAGCATGGGCCACTGACCCTGGCCTACACTTTTTTCTATAGTAGAAATTTAAGGCCAGGTGCGGTGGCTCACGCCTGTAATCCTAGCACTTTGGGAGGCCAGGGCAGGCAGATCACTTAATCCCAGGAGTTTGTGACCTGCCTCTGCAACATTGTGAAACTCGGTCTCTATTGAAAAAAAAAAAAAAAATAGCCCAGCATGGTGGTGGGCACCTGTAGTCCTAACTACTCAGGAGACTGAGGTGAGAAGATCACTTGAACCTGAGAGTCAAAGGTTGAATGAGCCAATATGCCATCACTGCACTCCAGTCTGGGTGAAAGAACAAGATTTAAGCCTAGGTCTGTCCAAATTATTAGAAATTCTGATTTAGTAAAGATTATAATCCATGAGATACAGAATATCCACCCCCCACATACAAATGAGACACACACATCATTGGTACTATTGCTAATCACTTTCTCCAACACAGAGACAGTTATTTATGAAATGTATGGGAAGAGGTTCATATTCCTTAAGACTTTCCCCATATATAGCACTATTTTTTTCAAAGATCTCAAAGTGATTTACAAAAACTGGCAACCAGGGAATAAGATATATCACTAAACAACCCTAGATTTGGATGTCTTGGTACAACTCTACATTCAGCTAGAAAATATTTAATACTGAAAACATTTTCAAGAATGCACAAGGCCAGGCATGGTGGCTCACATCTGTACTCGCAGCACTTTGGAAGGCTGATGTGGCAAGAATGATTGAGGCCAGAACTTCAAGACAAACCTGGGCAACATAGCAAGACCCTGTCTCTACAAAAATTAGCTGAGAGTCGTGGTGCACACCTGTGATCCCAGCTACTTGGGAGGCCCAGACGGGAGGATCCCTTGAGCCAAGGAGGCTGAGGGCACAGTGAGCTATGATTGAGCCACTGTACTCCAGGCTAGGTGACAGAGAGAAATCCTATCTCATAAAAAAACAAAACAACAACAACAACAAAAACAGCCTCATGAGGATAAGGACTCCTACAGGAATGCAAGCTCCGTGAGTTTTGTTTACTGCTGTAATACCAGAAGTTAAGACAGTGCCTGGCTTAGAGAATGTACTCAATAAATATCTGTCAAATAAATATGAAGATTAGTAATAATCACTCTTCTCACCTGGAACCCATCCGACAAAGAGATTGGTAAGATGAGGCAGGCATATATACAATAGCAGAATTATAACACAGCATGAGAAAACTCAGGACTTCAAACCTAAAAACAACAAATCCAAGGTTAAAAGGATTACAAATAATTACTTCTACTAGCAACTGGTTATGACAGTGCCTTCATATTGACCTTTATGATTTCTTAATCAAATCAATATAGCATCTTCCTCAAAGGTTTCCCTGTTTATATTCTCCTTATTACAAGTCATATCCCTTGCTGTCATCTTGTCATCTATATTTCCGTTTTCAAAAAATAAATCAGGCCAGGCCCAGTGGCTCACGCCTGTAATCCCAGCACTTTGGGAGGCTGAAGTGGGTGGATCACAAGGTCAGGAGATTGAGACCATCCTGGCTAACACGGTGAAACCCCGTCTCTACTAAAAACACAAAAATTAGGCAGGCGTGGTGGCACATGCCTGTAGTACCAGCTACTCAGGAGGCTGAGACAGGAGAATTGCTTGAACCCAGGAGGCAGAGGTTGCAATGAGCCGAGATTGTGCCACTGCACTCCAGCCTGGGCAACAGAGTGAGACTCCATCTCAAAAAATCAGTCAGTCAATCAATCAATCAATCAATCATGCTTGAACAGATGACTTCCCTATGAATAAGTCTACCATCTTCCCACTGACTTCATAATAAAATCCAAACTTATCACAAGGTCCTTTAAAATCAAAGTCCTTCTTACAAGGTACTTTAAAATCCACCCTCATCCTTCCTCTCCAGCCTTATTTCCCTCCATTACCAACCACATACACCACACTTTATCAAACTTCTTACCATTCCAACAATATGCTGTAACCATTCAGAATTCCTTGCTTTAATGCCTGCTGCTCCTTCTTAATAGAATATACTTTTTTACTTGGGTGATTCCTGATAAGATTTCAAGTCCTAGATCAAATTTTTACCTTAGCCATAAAGCCCTTCTTAATTCTCTCTGCTAAAGTAAACCATTCCCTTACCTGTGTAGCTCCAACATAGCATTTATCCCACTGAATTGTAATTTTATGCCTCTATGTCTCTTTCACCCATTTAGTAATAAGCAACTTTAGAACAGAGATCCTGATTTATTTATCTCTATCATTAGTGTCCAGCACAGTGTCTAATACATAATTGTTTAATAAATACTTGTTGAATGAATAAAGAAATACTTTCCTAACATTTATAATGTCTAAGAAAGTGGCTCCTAAATCTGGAGGCACATTAGTTATTTAGAGACCTTTTTAAAAACATACACTTCTATGTCTTAACCCAGTTGACCCACTTAAATCCTCGGGTAGGAACCAGGGAAGTTGTACCTCTAAAAGGCTTCCCACAGATGAATGGTGAAGGGTTTATGGAAACTCTTTGTACTATTTTAGCAATGTTTTTTGTAAGTCTGAAGTTATTTCAAAATGAAAAGTTAAAAATCAAGTTGAAAGTCTAATCTGGAAGCAGCCATACTTTCAGATCCCTTCACTTTCTCCATATATCTAAGTAAAAGAATGGAGATTTATTCTCTGAAAGGATAAAAACTAATTTCTACCTGGGAGCCCCAACTGTGATGGGGGTGGATGCCAAACTGAAAATAGGAAGATTAAGTGAAGTGAAATATACCTGACTAGATATTGCCAGTTAGCCACCAAAATACTAGCAACCAGATCTCTAGTTAAGATACCAGAAGAGTTGTTTCTGGGGAATTTGACCACTCTAAGAAGAAAGACTTAAAGATATGGACTTGGGAAATTTTCCGAATGAATGGCCTAGTGGGATCCTATGGTGAAGTTTATAGTCAGTTACTAGGTTGGTGCGAAAATTTAAAAAAAATTTTTTAAATGGCAAAACCACAATAACTTTTGCACCAATACTAGCTCAAATCAGCCATATATTAACATGGTCAGAGCTTGTCATTTTTTATTCCCTCTCCCCACTTTTTTTTTTTTTTTTGAGACAGCGTCCCGGTCTTGTCACCCAGGCTGAAGTAAAATGGCACGATCTCGGCTCACTGCAACCTCCGCCTCCCAGGTTCAAGCCGTTCTCTTGCCTCAGCCTCCCGAATAGCTGGGATTACAGGTGCCCATCACTACACTCAGCTAATTTTTTTTGTATTTTTAGCAGAGACAGGGTTTCACCATTTTGACCAGGCTGGTCTCGAACTCCTGACCTCAGGTGATCTGCCTGCCTCGGCCTCCCAAAGTGCTGGGCTTACAGGCGTGAGCCACCGCACCCAGCCTATTCCCCTATTCTTAAACATGAGGGAAAAAGGATTGCCAGACATCTAAGGAACTCTACTAGGATGAAAAAGAGACTATAAAGAAATAGAAGGGCCGGGCGCAGTGGCTCACATCTGTAATCCCAGCACATGGGGAGGCCGAGGCAGGTGGATCATAAGGTCAGGAGTTCGCGACCAGCCTGGCCAACATAGTGAAACCCCGTCTCTACTAAAAATACAAAAATTAGCTGGGCATGGTGGCATGCACCAGTAGTCCCAGTTACTCGGGAAGCTGAGGCAGGAGAATCACTTGAACCTGGGAGGTGGAGGTTGTGGTGAGCTGAGATCATGCCACTGCACTCCAGCCTGGGCAACAGAGCAAGACTCTTTCAAAAAAAAAAAAAGAGAAACAGAAGGCTAGGTCCAGTAGGTCATTCCTGAAATCCCAGCACTTTGGGAGGCTGAGGCAGGGAGGATTGCTTGAGCTCATGCATTCAAGAGCAGCCTGGGTAACATATTGAGACCCCATTGGTACAAAAATAATTTTTTTAATTAGTGGGCCATGGTGGTAGTCCTAGTTACTCAGGAGGCTGAGGCAGAAGTACTTGAGCTCAGGAGGAGCACCTGAGCTCAGGGGTTCTAGGCTGCAGGCTGCAGTAAGCCATGATCATGCCACTGCACACCAGTCTGGGCAACAAAGCAAGACCCTGTCTTAAGAAAAAAAGAAAAATATGCAGAGCTAAAGCATATTTAGCTTTGGGGGAAAAAATGTATGTGTATTCCTGATAAAGTTGACTACATAAAAAACTAAAACATACAGCAAAAACAAATAAATACCAGAATGCCATATCACTCTTTATACCCATTAAGATGGCTGTAATCAAAAAGATGGAAAATAAGTGTGAGAATGTAGAGAAACTGCTATCCTCATACACCGTTGTAGAAACGTAAAATGGTACAGCTACTCTGGAAAGGAGCATGACAGTTCCTCAAGAAGTTAAGTGTTCAATTACCATATGACCTAGCAATTCTATTCCTAGGTATATACTAAAAAGAACTGAAAATGTATGTTCACACAAAAATTTGTGAATGCATGTTCAAAACAGCTGTTGTGAGGCCGGGCGCGGTGGCTCACGCTTGTAATCCCAGCACCTTGGGAGGCCGAGGCGGGCGGATCACGAGGTCAGGAGATGGAGACCACGGTGAAACCCCGTCTCTACTAAAAATACAAAAAATTAGCCGGGCGTGGTGGCGGGCGCCTGTAGTCCCAGCTACTCGGAGAGGCTGAGGCAGGAGAATGGCATGAACCCAGGCCACTGCACTCCAGCCTGGGTGACAGAGCGAGACTCTGTCTCAAAAAAAAAAAAAAAAAAAAAACAGCTGTTGTGGTCTAAATTCATGTTGAAACTTAATCCTCAATATGGTGAGGCCTTTGCAGCTGGGTGAGGTGGTTCACACCTATAATCCCAGCACTTTGGGAGGCCAAGGCAGGTGGATCGCCTGAGGTCAAGAGTTCAAGACCAGCCTGGCCAACATAGTGAAACCCTGTCTCTACAAAAAAAAAAAAAAATTAGTCAGGCATGGCGTTGTGCACCTGTAATACCAACTATTCAAGTGGCTGAGGCAGGAGAATCACTTGAACCCAGGAGGCAGAGGGTGCCATGAGCCAAGATAGTGGCACTGCACTCCAGCCTGGGTGACAGAGCTAGACTCTGTCTCAAAAAAAAAAAAAAAAAAGAGATGGGGCCTTTGGGAAATGATTAGGTCATGACAGCTCTGCCCTCCTAAATTTGATTATCTAGAAGGTGCCATCTATGAGGCAGAGACTATGAGCCCTTACTAGATACTGAATCTGCTGGCACTTTAAGCTTGTACTTTCGAATCTGCAGAACTGTGAGCAATACATTTCTATTGTTTATATATTACCCAGTCTAAGGTATTTTGTTATAGCAGCCCAAATAGACTAAAGAGAGCAGAGTTATTCATAACAGCCAAAAAAGAAAAAATAGAAATAACTCGAATGTCCATCCACTGATGAATGGATAAATAAAATGTGGTATATCTACACAATGAAATATTATTTGGTTATAAAAAGAAAGTACTGATACATGCTACCACAGAAACAAACCTTGTAAACATGCTAAGTGAAAGAAGCCATACACAAAAGGCAACATATTGTATGGATCCATTCGTGTAAAATGTCTAGTAATAAAAACCACTCAATTGTATGCTTTAAAGGGGTAAATTTTATTTTTATTTTTATTTTTTTTTTTGAGACAGAGTCTCGCTCTGCCACCAGGCTAGAGTGCAGTGGCACAATCTCGGCTCACTGCAACCTCCGCCTCCTGGATTCAAGTGATTCTCCTGCCTCAGCCACCCAGTAGCTGGGATTACAGGCATGCGCCACCACACCCGGCTAATTTTTGTATTTTTAGTAGAGACAGGGTCTCACCATGTTGGCTAAGCTGGCCTCAAACTCCTGGCCTCCAGTAATCCACCTGCCTCAGCTTCCCAAAGTGCTGGGATTACAGGCATGAGCCATTGCGCCCGGCTCCCTAAACAGGTAAATTTTATGGTATGTGAATTATATCTTGATTTAAAAAATAAATGTAAAGTCAATAATTAACTGAAAATGTGCAACATGAAAACCCAGTGTCAATTCCTCAATATTCAAAGAACTATTGCAATTCACTATGAAAAAAAAAAATACACAGCTCAATAAGAAAAACGGGGCTGGGCACAGTGGCTCACATCTATAATCCCAGCACTTTGGGAGGTCGAGGTGGGAGGACTGCTTGAGCCCAGGAATTTGAGACCAGCCTGGGCAATACAGTGAAACAAACCTCTCCCACCAACTGGCCAAAAAAAAAAAAAAAAAAAAGGACAAAGGACATGAATATGCAGTTCACAGGTAAAGAAAAACAATAATGAATAACAATGTGACACCAGTTTTTAACTATCAGATTGGTAAAGATTAAAAACTTTGAAAATAATCAGTATTGGGAGTTAGCAGGAGGAAAAACTCTCAAACTACTAGTAGGACATTCAATAGGTATAGTTGTTTTGGCAAGGCTAATTTGATAATATCTACTCAAACTAAAAAAGCAGACATTCTTTTTTTTTTTTTTTTTTGAGATGGAGTCTTGCTCTGTCACCCAGGCTGGAGTGCAGTGGCGCGATCTCAGCTCACTGCAACCTCTGCCTCCCGAGTTCAAGCGATTCTCCTGCCTCAGCCTCCCGAGTAGCTGGGATTACAGGCACCTGCCACCACGCCCAGCTAATTTTTGTATTTTTAGTAGAGACAGGTTTCACTGTGTTGGCCAGGCTGGTTTCGAACTCCTAACCTCATGATCTGCCCACCTCGGCCTCCCAAAGTGCTGGGATTACAAGCGTGAGCCACTGCACCCGGCCACAGATATTGTTTAGCATAACAATTTCACTGCTAGGAATTTATCCTATAGATACTTTTTGTGCTCTTACGCAAATGTACGTACAAAAAGTGTGTTCCCTGCAATATTGTTTATAGTAGCAAAAAAACTGAAAACAATCTAAATTTACTCAATAAGAGATTGGCTAAAAATTGATGATATATCTGGCCGGGCGCGGTGGCTCACCCTTGTAATCCCAGAACTTTGGGAGGCCGAGGCGGGCGGATCACGAGGTCAGGAGATGGAGACCACGGTGAAACCCTGTCTCTACTAAAAATACAAAAAAATTAGCCGGGCGTGGTGGCGGGCGCCTGTAGTCCCAGCTACTCGGAGAGGCTGAGGCAGGAGAATGGCGTGAACCCGGGAGGCGGAGCTTGCAGTGAGCCGAGATTGCGCCACTGCACTCCAGCCTGGGCGACAGAGCAAAACTCCGTCTCAAAAAAAAAAAAAAAAAAAAAACATTGATGATACATACATAAAATGGAATAATAACTCATCATTAAAAAGAATAAGATATCTATGTACTGCTAGAGAAATAGATACAAATTTTTTTTAAGAGATGGGGTATCGCTTTGTTGCCCAGGTTGGAATGCAGTGGTGCAATCACAGCTTACTGCAGCCTCAAACTCCTGGGCTTGATCCTCCAGCCTCAGCCTCCAGAGTACCTAGGACCATAGGCATGTACCACCACACTCAGCTATTTTTTTAAGAGATTGGGTCTTGCTATACTGTCCAGGCTGTTCTTGAAGTCCTGGCCTCAAGTGATCCTCTCACCTCAATCCATGCACTAGGATTATAGGCATGAGCCAATGTGTCCAGCCCAAGACTTATTCTTTAAAAAGCTGGGCTGGGAAGCTGAGACAGGAGAATCACTTGAACTAGGGAGGTGAAGGCTGCAGTGAGCTGAGATCGCGCCACTGCACTCCAGCCTGGGCGACAGACAGAGCAAGACTCCGTCTCAAAAAAAAAAAAGTCCGGGCATGGTGGCTCACGCCTGTAATCCCAGCACTTTGGGAGGCTGAGGTGGGTGGATCACAAGGTCAGGGGTTCAAGACCAGCCTGACCAAAATGGTGAAACCCCATCTCTACTAAAAATACAAAAATTAGCCAGACATGGTGGTGTGTGCCTGTAATCCCAGCTACCAGGAGGCTGAGGCAGGAAAATCGCTTGAACCTGGGAGGCGGAGGTTGCAGTGAGCAGAGATCATGCCACTGCACTCTAGCCTGGGCGACAGAGCGAGACTCCATCTCAAAAAAAAAAAAAAAAAGTGAAAACATATCAGCTTGGCAGGTTGGCTGAATTGCATGCAGTTTGCTGCTATGTTTGGGTTTTTTGTTGTTGTTGCTGTTTTTTTTTTTTTTTTTTTTTTTTTTTGAGATGGATTTCACTCCTGTTGTCCAGGCTGCAGTACAGTGGTGCAATCTCAGCTCACTGCAACCACTGCCTTCTGGGTTCAAGTGATTCTCCTGCCTCAGCCTCCAGAGTAGCTAGGATTACAGGTGCCCACCATCATGCCCGACTAATTTTTTGTATTTTTACTGAGACAGGGTTACTCCTGACCTCAGGTGATCCACCCACCTCAGCCTCCCCAAGTGCTGGGATTACAGGTGTGAGCCACCATGCCTGGTCTGTTTGGGTTTTTATCAGCTTATGAGTGGTGGCCAGTGGCCTGGCCATGTGGTCAGGCAGAAGGGTAATATAAAACTGGCCTATTAAAGGGGTGCCTGTATGGAAAAAAAACAGGCATATGGAAATCACTATGGGAATTTGAAGAGTGCATAAGTAGGATGTCAATGCACATCAGGAGAACCTCATTCTAGAATCAGGTGACTGGCACCTATGGGCACATACCCCTGTGTAGTCACCTGGAGTGATCACTTGGGTCCATGAAATGAGTGGACATGGTGGTACTGCAGCAATGCAGAGATGGGTTGAATTTAGACATATTTTTTGTACCCTCTGAGGCATAAAATGCCAATAAAACAGACAAAGACTGCAGATGGCTATGGGGCAGATTCCTCTGGGGGAAGGTCCTGCACATAGCTGGCAAGCTGAACAGATGCCAGCAGTCTCTGGAGGCCACAAATGGGTCCTGACAGGAACAGACACTGCATTAGGTTTTGCTTATCAGATTGTGGATCAAATGCTCAGAGTACTGTAAAAGGACCAGAAGATATTGTACCCATATGGACTGCTTAGTTACATTTTTGGAGCAAGAAACACACTTTAAAGACCAAAAGTCCAATGGCCAGGTGCAGTGGCTCGTGCCTGTAATCCCAGCACTTTGGGAGGCCGAGGCGGGCGGACCACGAGGTCAGGAGATCGAGACCATCCTGGCTAACACGGTGAAATCCCGTCTCTACTAAAAGTACAAAAAATTAGCCAGGCATGGTGGTGGGCGCCTGTGGTCCCAGCTACTTGGGAGGCTGAGGCAGGAGAATGGTGTGAACCCAGGAGGTGCAGCTTGCACTGAGCCAAGATTGCGCCACCGCACTCCAGCCTGGGCAACAGTGCAAGACTCCATCTCAAAAAAAAAAAAAAAAAAGACCAAAAGTCCAACAATGGGCAAAGAGACATCCTCAGGGTAATGGAACAAGCAATTGCGTGGAATGAAAGCAATTGAAAAATGAAAATAATTGGAACAATCAAATGAGATAATTTTGGTCTAAAAGACTGGGGTGAGATACAGGCAGGAAGGGCTGGCTTACAGGCCTTCATGACTGTGTACTTAACCTGAGCGGGGCCAAGGGAGGGCCAATTATCACTGGAGAGATTTCTCTGTTTTTCTGGGGGATTTGGGAGGAGGCAGTGGAGAGATGATGCTGGGATAGTCATCATTACTCTTCTGTTCTTCTCATAGTGACAGAAGGTGGTGGTATTACTATACTTTTTTCCCTTCTTTTACACATCACCTCAACATTTTTTTTTCCCACCTAAGGCAGTGGTTCCAGTACCAGTGCTGCAACTGTGGGTGCAAGGAGCAGAGATGATTCCTAAGCAAAAAAACCGGAACTACACCTTCAAATCTTTATGTCAGAATTCCTAAAGGCCTGATGGGCTAGGCTGTGCCTTCATTCCATCTGGCAAAATTAGGATTGACAGAGAATGTATATTATCGCCTAGTTGTGATAGCACATTAGTTCTTTATATAAATCTACCCTACATCCTTGGGAGTGAATTGATAGGGAGGCACTTGCTAGCCAGTTTTGCTGCCAGAAATAGAGACCAACACAATGGTCAAACCTAACCTCTCTCCAAGGTAGAAAAGTCTGAGTATAAATGAAGAGAGAGAGAAATAGTAGCTGAGATTTTTTATTTTTTATTTTGTTATTTTTATTTATTTATTTATTTTTTCTGAGATGGAGTTTCGCTCTGTCACCAAGGCTGGAGTGCAATGGCGTGATCTTGGCTCACTGCAACCTCCGCCTCCCCAGGTTCAAGTGATTCTTCTGCCTCAGCCTCCTGAGTAGCTGGGATTACAGGCATGCACCACCACGCCTGGCTAACTTTTGTATTTTCAGTAGAGACAGGGTTTCACCATGTTGGCCAGGCTGGTCTCGAACTCCTGACCTTGTGATCCGTCCGCCTCAGCCTCCCAAAGTGCTGGGATTACAGGCGTGAGCCACCGCGCCTGGCTATTTTTTTTTTTTTTTTTTTTGAGACGGAGTCTCACTCTGTCACCCAGGCTGGAGTGCACGGGTGCGATCTCAGCTCACTGCAACCTCTGCCTCCTTGGTTCTGGTGACTGTCCCTGCCTCAGCCTCTCGAGTAGCTGGGATTACAGGTGCCCACCACCACGCCTGGTTAATTTTTTTTTTTTTGTATTTTTAGCAGAGATGGGGTTTTGCCACATTGGCCAGGCTGGTTTTGAACCCCTGACCTCAGGTGATCCACCTGCCTCGGCCTCCCAAAGTGCTGGGATTACAGGCATGAGCCACTGCGCCCGGCGAGATTTTTTAAAATAAATGAGTTGTGCAATGTGGGAAATACATTAGCACCTAGGAAGACACTCAGAGCAAGAGATGATACTATTAGCTCAATTATACTAGATGCCTGAAAGATGTGTTTGTGAGACCACTCCTGCTTTTAGAACTTAATAAGGCTGAACAGAAGTCTGTAAACTTGAGTGACTTCTCTCTGGGAGATATTTTCGTCATATATGATGATGAACTGGGATAACTGTTAATGACTGACTGGTACTCTATGAATGTGCCAGTATCTTTGGCTCTTATTTTTCAGGTTTCATTTACTGCCACCCTGTGACATGGTATAATATTGGCATTGTTGGTAAGGTTACAATATTGGTCATATGTATTGGAAATTGAACTGAAGCCTCCTTAGAATGAATACTAATGGAACATGACTTGCCTGAGGAGGAACTAGATTTAGCTAATCATTAACTAATTTCTATGACAAATAGTTCTGCACAAGTTTACCACAAGGTAGATAAAGAAGAGGGGTGAGGTAATCAAATTTGTGCAAAAATATGAAAATATATACAAACATTAAAGGATGAATTAGTTCTTTTTTTTGAGATAGAGTCTTGCTCTGTCGCCCAGCCTAGAGTGCAGTGGCACAATCTCGGCTCACTGCAAGCTCCGCCTCCCAGGTTCACGCCATTCTCCTGCCTCAGCCTCCCGAATAGCTGGGACTACAGGCACCCACCACCACACCTGGCTAATTTTTTTGTATTTTTAGTAGAGACGGGGTTTCACCATGTTAGCCAGGATGGTCTCGATCTCCTGACCTCATGATCCACCCGCCTCGGCCTCCCAAAGTGCTGGGATTACAGGCATGAGCCACCGTGCCCGGCTGAATTAGTTATTTCTTTAAATCTATCCATAACCTACACTGGCTCCTCCAAATGTTAGGCATATTCATAATGATAGTATTTGTCATATAAATGCTATACTAAATGTAGATGCCCAGATAAACATGATCATTTCTGAGCCTTGGCCAAAGACCAGGGGACAGCCGTATAATAAATATAGGTGTTTCTCGACCTATGATGGAATTGCATACCAATAAACCCATTGTAAATCGAAAATATCATAAGTCAAAAAAGCATTTAATACATCTACCCTACTGAACATCATAGCATAGTCCAGCCTACCTTAAATGTGCTCAGAACACTTACATTAGCCCTACAGTTGGGCAAAAATCATCTAACACAAAGCCTATTTTATATTTATCATAAAATTGAGTATCTCATGTAATTTACTGAATACTGTACTGAAAGTAAAAATGAGAAGGGCTGCATAGGTACTTGAAGTACAGTTTTTATTGAATGCATATTGCTTTCATACCACTGTAAAGTTGAAAAACCTTAAGTTGAACCATAATAATTAATGGACCATCTATAAACTGGCCTTGCCCAAAGAGACATCTGGCCTTTGCTCCTAGGAAGTTAATCTGAGAGTCTTTGTTTAGGGCAGAGACTGGTAACACCAGAACTTCGGGCTGGACTGACCACATCTGACTTTCTTAGGTAGGAGTTAGCCATGCCAGAAAGAACTACCGTGTGATTTAAGGTAGTAGCTCTGGGTCACACTGCATCAGTCCACATGGAGGCTGAGATCAACCAAGTGGGCAATCAACCTAATCAATCATGCCTACATAATGATGCCTCAATAAGAAAACTCTGGAAACCAGAGCTTAAATGAGCCTCTCCCATTACCAACACTTTGTGTTTACTGTCATGCATTGATGCCAAGAGGGTAAGGTATCCTGACTTCAGGGGAAAGGACAACAGATGCTTTGTGTTTGAAACCCTTCATATTCTACTACATGTGTCTCTTTTGGCTGATTTTAATCTGTATTCTTTCCCTGTAATAAACCATAACTGTGAGTATAATGGCTTTCAGTGAATCCTGTGAGTCCTTCTAGCAAATTATCAAACAAGAGTTTGGTTTTGGGAACTCCCAAAACTTTCAATTAGTCAGAAGTGAAGGCAATTTTGCAACCCATCCCTCAAACTCTGTCTAACTTCAGGTACGAATCCCATTCTACAACCAAGAAAGTAAGGTGTACAGAGTAGATAAACTGTCTGAGGGAAAAATTTCTAAATTGCAGTACTAGAATATGAATCCTGGTTTGACTGACTGCACATCCACTTTTTACACTGCTTTATACAAGATGACCATAACATAATACCAAACATTAGACAATGGGTATTTCACAACTATGATGTACTTACCTTTTGGACTCTTCTCATACCAAACTTGAACTGAAGTAATTATAGTTAACTACTAAGTGTAAGTTAATGATTGTTAGCTGAGTGCAGTAGTGCATGCCTGTAATCCCAGCTACTCAGGAATCTAAGGTGGGAGGATCACATTGAGGCCAGGAGATCAAGACCAGCCTGGGCAACATAACTAGACTCTGTCTCTAAATAAATAAATAAATGGGCCAGGTGCAGTGGCTCATGCCTATAATCTCAGCACTTTGTGAGGCTGAGGCAGGAGAAGTGCTTGAGGCCAGGAGTTCGAGACCAGCCTGGGCAACATAGCAAGACCTTTTCTCTACAAAAAATAAAAAAAATTGGCCAGGCATGGTGGTGCACACCTGTAGTCCTAGCTACTTGGAAAGCTGAGGTGGGAAGATCACTTAAGCCTGGGAGGTCAAGGCTGCAGTGAGCCATGTTTGTGGCTACAAACTACACTCCAGCCTGGGTGACAGAGTGAGACTCTGTCATTCATTCATTCATTCATCTATTCATATATACATACATACAAGTTGTTACTATATACAGTTTTGACCATTACCGGTTCTGTGCAGTGAATGTTTCCCTCTGAGGATGAAGATCACTATAAACAACTCTGATGAGATCATGCTGACACAATGCCCCTTCTGTCAAAGCCATGGATCCAATTGTTGAAGGCTACAAAAATAAGGTACAGTATGAGACAATGTCTCTACCATAAAGTAAAAATCTGTATCATGTAATAATATTTAATTTTCTTTTCCACAAAAGGCAGTTTTGGATCATTTATTCTTCTCATTCTTCATGGAAAAGATTCAGAATCTTTCAATTCTCAATTATATAAATTCTATAGCTTCTTTTGGAAATTGCCTGTAAAATATAAAACTAAAAACATTTTTTAAAAGTTATGTAATAAATCGATATTTAAGGGAGTACGAAAAGTTGCTGAAAAAACTAAAGGTTAAAAATACATCCATTTTAATGTCTATATTCCAGAACAGAGTACAACTGCTTATAATTATACAAACAATATTAAAGACTATAATCAAATATCTCTCTTTTTTTTTTGAGACAGAGTCTCACTCTGTCTCTCAGGTTAGAGTGCAGTGGCACGATCTTTGCTCACTGAAACCTCCGCCTTTTGGGTTCGAGTGATTCCTGTGCCTCAGACACCTGAGTAGCTGGGATTACAGGTACCCACTACCACATCCAGCTAATTTTTGTATTTTTAGTAGAGACGGGGTTTCGCCATGTTGGCCAGGCTGGTCTCAAACTTCTGAACTCAAGTGATCCACCCACCTCGGCCTCTCAAAGTGCTGCGATTACAAGCATGAGCCACCATACCCGGCCCAAATGTCTCTTTAAACTAACATCATTGAGTTCACGTTTCTAAAGTTAGAAGAACCATCCAGGCCGGGTGCGGTGGCTCACGCCTGTAATCCCAGCACTTTGGGAGGCCAAGGTGGGCGGATCAAGAGGTCAGGAGATCAAGACCATCCTGGCTAACACAGTGAAACCCCATCTTTACTAAAAATACAAAAAAATTAGCCAGGCATGGTGGCACGCACCTGTAGTCCCAGCTACTCAGGAGGCTGAGACAGGAGAATCGCTTGAACCCAGGAGGCGGAGGTGGCAGTGAGCTGAGATCGCGCCACTGCACTCCATCCTGGGTGACAGGGTGAGACTCTGTCTCAAAAAAAAAAAAAAAGAACCATCCCTTCTTTAACACTTTACTACTCTCCATTTTATTTCATGATACACAGAACTTAATTAAAATCTATTACTCAGAAATATACTGTGCTGAAATGATTCCTGGCTAAATGGGACATTCTATTTTAAACACAAAACAAAGTCCCACGGAATTAATTAAGCAAATTAATACTGCAAAGAGCTATGAGATGGTCAGGATACTGTGTGCTGACAGGAAAAGAGAATACAATTTTTAGACTACTAGTAAAGTTTCTTTAAATGTTATCCTCACAACTTAGTGTAGTGGCAATAAAGGCCACTGCAGACCAGAAGTTTGATTCATAAGTTTCTTATTGGATTTTACTTAAAGACAGAAAGTAGAAAAAGTTCAGCTCAACTGGCATCATTTACCTACATGATTATCAGTGTTCTCAAATTCTTCAACCAAATAAATATAAGCAAAAAAGTATAATGTACTGAACACCTAGAATGCAGCAATTAGATTCCTTTAAACTGAAATAACAAGTTAGAGTGTCAACATTCTTTTAAGTAGTTATTTTCCTAGAATAATAAAGAATAACAAAACAAATCAATCTAAGGTGATTTCTAAGTAGTATGGAAGACTTTAAAAATTAAAGAATATTTTTAAGGCTTATTATTTAAAAAATTAAATATAAAAATATAAAAAAATTAACGATTTTTTAAAAATTCATAAAAGACTAATGAGAATAAAAAATGATACTGGTAGAGTCAGGCACGGTGGCTCACACCTGTAATCCCAGCACTTTGGGAGGCCGAGGTGGGCAGATCACGAGGTCAGGTGTTCAAGATCAGCCTGGCCAACATGGTGAAACCCCATCTCTACTAAAAATAAAAAAACTAGCCAGGCATGGTGGCACGCGTCTATAGTCCCAGCTACTTGGGAGGCCGAGGCAGGAGAATTGCTTGAACCCAGGAGGCAGAGGTTGCAGTGAGCCAAGATCGCACCACTGCACTCCAGCCTGAGGGACAGAGCGAGACTCCGTCTCAAAAAACAAACAAACAAACAAACAAAAAAGATACTGATAGAAGAATAAAAAAACAAAAGAACTAAAGAAAATTTTTCATTCTTTTCTGCCTCTCTCATCACAGCTCAGTCTTCTAATAACAAACATCCACTTTTAAGAAGCAAATCAGTAAAGATATTTTAGGAATATTTATCTCTGATAAGAAATTGACTTTTTGATTTGTTACTCAATATAATTTAAAATAATTCCACCTTTCCAATGTTACTTACTTCATGATATATTGAAGGCTTGGATAAGGAAGGGATAGTGAAAGACAGAACTTTATTGTTCCCATCTTTATCAGCGATTTCCTATAGTCAAAAAATATACAAAGATAATGAAATAATCACAGATCTACACGAAATAATAATTACTTTCTTAATTTACAGAATATGTGATTGGCAGTAGGAAGATTTTTCAGAAATAGTAATGGATAAAAGTATTACCACCCTAGTTTATCTTTTCTAACTTATTAGCAAATTTGTACACTTTGGTAGTAGAGTTATAATCCACAGAGAGATAGACATTGAGTACAACACTATACTAAATCAAATACAATATGACAGCAAAGACATGAGGCAGGCAAACAAATCAATTTGATGTTAAATTTACATACAGGATGGGAAGATTACAAGTGATTAGATCTTTCAGTAAAAACATGGCTATGCTAAACAGATTAAAATTAAAAGTCTTATCCAAGAGATCCACACTTACGAAAACAAGAAAAACATATTAATTTAATACAGAATGAAATTTTTCCAGCTTTACTGAGGTATAATTGACAAATGAACATTATATATTTATGGCATAAAACACAATGTTTTAATATATGTATACACTGTGAAATGATTAAAACAATCAAGCTAATTAACAAATACAACACCTCACAGTTATCGTTTTTTTTTAAATGGTGAGAATATTTTTGAATGAATCTTGAATAAAAGAAACTCTTACAATCATTCAGCAATAAATGAATGACCTGAAATAAGCCACATTAATAATTATTGGGCCAGGTGTGGTGGCTCAGGCCTGTAATCCCATCACTTTGGGAGGCCAAGGCAGTCGGATCGCTTCAGCTTAGGAGTTCGAGACCAGCCTAGGCAACATGGCAAAACCCCATCTCTACAAAAAAATACAAAAAGTAGCTGGGCATGGTATCGCAGGCCTGTAGTCCCAGCTACTCAGGAGGCTGAGGTGGGAGGATCCCTTGAGCCTCGGAGGTGGAAGTTGCAGTGAGCTGAGATCACCCACTGCACTCCAGCATGGGTGACAGTGACACCCTGTCTCAAAAACAAAGAAACAAACAAAATGATTATTAGTCTAAGTCATTAAAAATAAATTCCTATTAGGTAATTTTTACTAAGCTACAAGACAGTTCTTGTGATTTTATTTTCATAAAAAAGACAATGGACAATGGTATCCTTCATTTCTCCATCTCTGGCACCTCCAATATTCCTGTTATAAATAAATATGTGCGGCCAGGCGTGGTGGCTTACGCCTGTAATCCCAGCACTTTGGGAGGCTGAGGCGGGTGGATCACCTGAGGTCAGGAGTTCGAGACCAGCCTGGCTGGCATGGTAAAACCCTGTCTCTATTAAAAATACAAAAATTAGCCAGGCATGGTGACAGACACCTTAATCCCAGCTACTCAGGAGGCTGAGGCAGGAGAATTGCTCGAACCCGGGAGGCGGAGGTTGCAGTGAACCAAGAGCACACCATTGCACTCTAGCCTGACTTCGTCTCAAAAAAAAAATACACACACACACACACACACACACACACACACACACACACACACACACATATGCTTACAGATGACGACAATCAGAGGAGTGAAAACTGCAGTAATCCTTTTCCCCACTGTCTTATTTTTGTCTATTTCCCTTAGAACTCATATTAGCATACATCACTGGCATAAAATCCATAGAAAGAAGACTGCCCTTACTAGATCTACATGGTAAGTAGTCAGAGACTGAGTAGCTGCATGGCCTAAAAAGAAGAAACATCAGCCCAAGCACAGTGGCTCACGCCTGTAATCCCAGCACTTGGGGAGGCTGAGGCAGGCAGTATCACTTGAGGTCAGGAGTTTGAGACTAGCATGGCCAACAAAGCAAAACCCAATCTCTACTAAAAATACAAAAATTAGCTGGGCATGGTGGCACATGCCTGTAATCCCAGCTACTTGGGGGGGTGAGGCAGGAGAATCACTTGAGCTCCGGAGGTAAACGTTGCAGAGAGCTGAGACTGCCACTGCACTTCAGCCTAGGCGACAGCTGAGACTTTGCCACCGCACTCCATTTCAAAAAAAAAAGAAACAATAACAGCAGCAATAATCATCATCACCAAACACAATCCCCAAAGAACTTCCGTATAGGGCTCATTTCTGAGTTTATTATGTCATAGAAGAATACCAATTACATGTGAATAATGACCATACCTCTAATTATGGTAGGAAAAAAGGTCTGAAAAGTCCCTTGAGGGTATAACTTCTTTGTAGTCAAACCAGGTCCCACCACATCTGGGCCACTGTGCTTCAGAGAAAGCCTATGCTAAGATGAATGGGCCTGATTTAAGTTAAGCAAAAATGTTTCAATTTTATTCTTAAATTTCAAATTAAGCCAAATACTTTTGATTTATCTTTGCAGGTATTGTGAAAAGGATATGCTAAATTTTGTTTAAGGGAAATATAAGACTCCCCCTGGGCCTATTTGAAACAAAGAAGTGCTGGGGAGGGAAAGAAGGAAAAACAGAAAAGAATATATGGACGACTCCCACTGTGATTAAGAAAAACTGAGAACCACAGAAAAGGAAGAACACAGACATCAAGGGAATTAAAAGGAGTCCAAAGCCTAGAGTTACATTTCTGACATATAACTGAGTATTTTTCTATAGTATACTAATTTTGCATTGTCAAAAGATAACTGAACCACAGCACCAACAAGTTATGTCAACAACTTGTGAAACATGACACCTTGCAAAATGTTTGTTTCATGTGTCCTATTATTGAATTTTATTACACTAAACACATTAATAAAAATGTTAGCTTAATGCTAAGCATAATATAAAACACTAAATTCCATTATTAAATCAACAAACATTTACTAAGTGTCTGCTGGTAAGCACTATAGGAAACACAGTGATAAATAAAACAAATTTCCTACTTGAAAAGAAAAAACAATCAGGCAAGTTAGGAAAGTAGATGATTTTATTCCTAGATCAATTTTCATTTTTTTAAACCCACTTTTAATTCTGATGGTAATAATAATGAACATTTATAAACACCTTATGCAACATAATGAATTCTTCAAGTTGTTTTTAGTCCTACTAACAATGTTTTCTTTTTTACAGATGAGGCAATTGAAGTCAAGATATTAAGTAACTTGCCCAAATTTAAAACAGCCAATAAGTGGCAGGGCATGGTTCTGAACTGAATACAAGTCATTCTAAAGCCCCTGCTCCTTCCTTCAGACTTCTAGCGATGGAAATGTTTGCTAATGATTTTTTAAAGTAACTAATAGTTAGAGGAGTGAGCACTGGTACAGAAGAATATTTACTGTGAGATTCAATTTTCAATTTTCTTGTACTTTATTACCTTTCAGTTATAAAACTAAACTTTATTATGTGGAGTTTTGTTTACAATGTATACTAAATACACAAAATATAAGACTTCAAGGTGCAGAAATTTCAATACCAATGGTCCTTAACTGGACATCATGAGAAAAAAACAGAATAATGTTTACGGTACTTAATTCCTTAGAAGAAAAGAGTTTCATAAACAATGTGCTATCAAAGACATAATATATTGTCAAATAACTATTAACAAATTTACAACTTTTATGACACATAACACTTTGGTTTCTCAATTGCTACTCCACTCAACGACTCCAAGATACATTCATAAAATTCACGATTCTTTATTGATGAGTTCAGGTAACTGCCCAATTTTGTAGAGGCACATGAGAATGGAAATATGATGCTGTGCTATTTTGCTTCCTTGCATTGCGCAAGAAAAGGTGCCTTGTGCTGCCCAAGTCTTCAGAAAGGTGCAACGCAGATGATCCCATGTTCCTAAATTCTCCCTCACCTTTTCACCTTGCTTCCTACAGTCCTTGTAACCTTTCTAGCATACCCTCCCCATCTTGCAGAAGTAATCAAGTCTCAATCTTCAAGTTCCATGTAAAGCCCCTAGTATCTCAGAAGTGTTTATGATTTCTTTTCTCCCCCTAGTTTCCACTGTGTTCTTACTAAGATTTTAAAAATCCTAACATGCTATAATACTATATAGACTTTTTCCCTGTAACTGATGTCCTCCCCTCAGAGAAACAGAAATTTCATGTCCATTTGCCTCACTCTTCTCAATTATGTATATAGCCTTTAACATATAAGAAGTGGTGATTAAATTCAATTTATAATTCAAAAGTCTCTCTGCATACCACCATAAGATTCATTTTCCTAATATATAATACAATTCTTCTGTTCAAAACCCTCTAATTGCTTTAAAGAGAACCTAAACCTAAACTCTTCACTTTAAAAAGATTCTCCAAAACCGACACATAATTGTCTTTTCCAGCTTGCATATATACTCTGTGCTTCAAACAGAATTACTTCCTATTTCCAGGACGTGACTTGACTCTCCTGCCCCTCTGCTTATGTTCAATTGACAGCTGCTTCCAGAAACCTCACCGGCTCCTCATCAACAGGCCAAAACTATACCTCTTCATAAGACCCAGCTTAGATGCCATTGCCTCAATAAAGCCTGCCATGATAACTTCAGCTAACAGCTGAGTTTCTCTCTAAAATCCTCTTATTATACAAACCGCATTATTAATTACCTATAAACATGGCTTTTCGAACACAGCGGGAGTTTCCTAAAAGTAGGTGCCACACACGTAATTCTCCATGTTTTCAGCGTCCAACTCAAGGGCATACATCCAAAAACATTCATAAATATTGGTCAAATAAAACAATTTGAAGATATAAATAAAATATTAATAATGCTATCAATTATAGTAGTTTTATATACTTTATAAAATACATTATTTAAAAAATGCATTATCAATATCTACCCCTGTGCTCAACCTAATTAGTTCAGACAAGTTACACTTATAGACATTTGAATTGTTTTTTCTTTTTTTGAGACAGGGTCTTGCTCTCTTGCCCAGGCTTGAGCACAGTGGCACAATCATGGCTCACTGCATCCTCAACACCCTGGGCTCCAGACATCTTCCCATCTCAATCTCCTGAGTAGCTAGGACTACAGGCATATGCCACCATGCTCAGCTAATTTTTTATAGAGACGAGGTTTGGCCAAGCTGCCCAGGCTGGTCTCAAACTCCTGGGCTCAAGTGATCCTCCCACCTTGGCCTCCCAAAGTGCTGGAATTACAGACATGAGTCACTACATCCGGCCTCAATTTATTTATTATTTTTAATTTTTTTTTTTGAGACAGAGTCTCACTCTTTCACCCAGGCTGGAGTGCAATGGTACAATCTTGGCTCACTGCAACCTCTAACTCCTCAGTTCCAGCAATTCTCCTGCCTCAGCCTCCCAAGTAGCTGGGATTACAGGAACACACCACCATGCTCGGCTAATTTTTGTATTTTTAGTAGAGATGGAGTCTCACCATGTTGGCCAGGCTGGTCTCAAACTCCTGACCTCAAGTGATATGCCTGCCTTGGCCTCCTAAAATGCTAGGATTACAGGCATGAGCCACTGCGCCTGGCCAATTTACTTTTCTCTAAACATTCCTTAAGTATTATTTCAGAGGACCTTAAAAAATACTTAAAATTTTTCAAACTGTCATCTTCAACTTACCAAATTGTAAATTCCTAACAGAAGTGCTTCAATGCAACCATTACTCTGTCTGTCTCGGCTAACTGTAAGCCGTAAATAAACCCACATCAATTCTGGCAAGAACTGCAGTGTGAACCTCTTAAGTCGAACCTCTGAGCTACGATAGAGCTCAAACAGCTGATGGCAGACAGGCTCCAGGAGCTAAAAGGAAAATAAAGTGCACTGGTCATTTCAATTATTTTGGTTGTAACTGTTTTTTGTTTTTTTTTTAAGGCACCTATATCTGTATAATATTTTAAAAAGTCTTAATCTTAATTTCTCCACATTTTGAGTTAATTTAACCAAAACCTTTGTGTAAAGAGACCATATATTAAACTGACCAATCCACTAACTATAAGAAGTATTTTGTGCCCATATATCAATGTACCTTTCAGTATACTGCACTACTAAATTTACTAGATTATTAGTCCTTTAGCCAATGTACATTTATATTTGAGAAGAATTTTCCTTTCTATTCTTATCAACTCTTACTATCTTCCATTTCAAAAACTTTCCATTGAAATAAAATAATCTTGCATAGTATTGTTGGGAATAAACTTAAAATCTCAACTGAGACTATGATTCAAACAAATTATATACCACTCTTACTGAAAAATGTGTATTGACATAGAATTTTCTAAGGGTCATGTTGTTGGGCAAAGCAACTCTTTTTTTCGACCACTGCTAATCAGTTTCTGAGAGTCAAAAATTCTGTACATATTTTGGAATCTGAAGAATCCTATGTAAATCATTTGTTACTTAAATCTGTGAAAAACATGTTTCTTTGGAGGAAAATGTATGCATTTGTAAGTGTTCTGTGGAATCAGTTTTCGTTGTATTGATGTCATTAAGTGCTCAGTGTCTTCATTGCAATATGAAATTTATTAAAGCATCCACATTCCATTTTAAAAAAACTTATATACCACTCAGTAGAAGAAAGGATTTTGCAATACATATTTGTGCATCCAAAATTCTAGCTAATATTTAAAATACAAGTGAAGCAAACTATTTTAAACTGACTTAAATTTTTCTTATTGTATTTATGTGAAAGATTTTAAGAAGGAGAAAAGTATCCAGAAATAGCTTTTTCAGTGTTCGATTGGCTAATTTTTCATACGATATCACACAATATGACTTATGAGGAACTTCATGACCTAGAAAACTGAAGAAAATGAGCAGTTAAAATAAACTTTCCCACTTTTCCCTAAATATGTACTGCCAATTTAGAATGGGTTTGCTGGAGTAACTGTAGGCTGCACAAAACTGGCTATGACTTTAAAATTCATATAAAATATTGACAAGAAACTATAAAATAATTTTTAAAGTTTAACACTAACTCTTTAAAAAAAAGAATAATAGTTCAGTAATTTCATGTGCTTTCCTCTATTCTGAATGATTAAAATAATGCATATACATTTGGAAATCTGCTTGAATATAGTTACATACATCTGTAATAATCTAACACTCTACAATAAAAAGTCACTGTCAGGATTATAAAAAGTTAAATCCATGTCAATTATACAGTTATCATATTTAGAATAGTCAGGCTTAGCTCTGGAAGAATTCTAAAGCTTAAAAAATTTACATACATACACATCCTAGTCTAGTAAATACTAAGCCCTTTATGTGAAATCACTATCAGAACAGTTTTTAAAATCTTAAAAAATTTTCCAGAGGCTGGGTGTGGAGGTACACATCTGTAGCTCCAGCTATTCACAAGGTTGAAGAAGGTGGATACTTGAGCCCAGGAGTTTGAGGCTGCATTGAACCATGATAGCATCACTGCACTCCAGTCTGGGTAACAGAGCAAGACTGACACAAAAGAAAAATATTCCGACTCTTCCCTTACATTGAAGTCTAGACCAGTCAGACAATTTGTCAAAGGTCGATGAAGTTAATGGTGAAATAAGACACTAAATTCAGGTCTTCTGACATCAAGTTGATGTTTCCACTCTACCACATTTCTTATATTAGAATGGAGGTATAGATTGTTTAATCACAAAACAGTGTATTCTATGCAATGCCAATAATGAAAAAGTAATAAACTTTTGGAAACTGTCAGTTGCTGGCATTTTTCTTAAATATTGAGAGCAATATTCAGTTCTTTGGGAGAAGTAAAAAACTGTTGCTCTCACAAATTTTGTTTACTAAAAATTTATACTCATGTTTCAAACTCAATCTCCTCTTTAGTAAAAAAGTCTCCAAAGATTGCCTTCTCTAAACTTCATGGGCCATGGTACAATTATGATGAATTTCTTCTATGAAGACCTTAAACTCCTCTTTCTCAGTAGCAACAGGTACACTGGCATGTGGGACACTATATTTTAACTAAGCACAGTGAAGAAATACAGGATTACCAGCATTATTACTCTGTGTTTTTTGTAAGCGAAAGGGGGGTAAATGTTGGCAATCCAGTAACTTTTAATCAGATACTACTAGAAAGTAAGACTGTTAAAAACTCGCTGGTCAGGCGCTGTAGCTCACGCCTGTAATCCTGGCACTTTGGGAGGCCAAGGCAGGCTGATGGCTTGAGACCAGGAGTTTCAGACCAGTCTGCACAATGTGGCAAAACCTCACCTCTACAAAAAATACAAAAATTAGCCAGGTGTGGTGGCATGCACCTGGGTAGTCCCAGCTATTTTTGGGGGGCCGAAGCAGAAGAATTGCTTGAGCCCAGGAGGTTCAGGCTACAGTGAGCTGTGTTCAAGTCACTGCACTCCAGCCTGGGTGACAAAGTGAGGCCCTATCTTAAAAAAAAAAAAAAAAGAAAAATTGCCAATGCTATGTGTTAAAATCTTCAATTGTGGCCAGGCTCAATAGCTCATGTCTGTAATCCCAGCACTTTGGGAAGCCAAGGTGGGAGGATCGCTTGAGCCCAGGAGTTCAAGGCCAGCCTTGAACACCGTGAGACTCTGTCTTTAGAAAATAAAAAATAAAATTAGCAGGGTGTGGTAGCATGTGCCTGTAGCTAATTGAGAAGGTGAGTTTGGAGGATCACATGAGTCCAGGAGTTTGAGGTTACAGTGAGCTATAATGGTGCCACTGTACTCCAGCATGGGAGAGAGAGACCCTGGCTCAGAAACAAACAAACAAACAAAAAGACCATTTTAATTTGAAGCATATGCCTCATAGCACCATGTTCTCAAATTCTTAATATAAATGATTCTGACCTCCCTTAAATGGCACCACCACCCACATCAAAACGTATTAAAAATCATTATCCTTGGGTTAGAAAAAATCATAACTGACACCATCCCCAAATTTAGCAAACACTGTTTTGACATGATAATTAGTAAGAGACACGCTATTTGATGAACACACTGAGAGTATTTGGATGGAATAATGAAGAAGCCTAACTTGAGTGGGTTAGAGAATGTGAGGTGAAGAAATGGAGACAAGTAGACAGAGGCTATGAATAAGCAATATTTTATGAAGTTCATCTGTGAATAGGGATAGAGAAATGGGGTAGATAATACAATAAGAGGTAAGCTGAAATAAAGTTTTTAAAAAATATAATATGGCTGTTTATCATATTCCACTCATCAGGGAAAGAAAAAAAGATCAGTGATGGAAGAGAGAAGGAATAACCACAGGACCAGAGTCCTTAAGGTTGCTAGAGAAGACAGAATCCAGGCCTAAGTAGAAGAGATGGCTTTTCATACAACCTGAGATACTTCACCCACTAAACACCAGTAAAGGCAACAGAGTGCTGTAGAGTGGTAGATTTGAATCTGAAAATATGAAAGTTTCCAAATATTTTCTTTTTTTTCTGAGATGGAGTCTTGCTTTGTTGCCAGGCTGGAGTGCAGTGGTGCAATTTCGGCTCGCTGCAACCTCTGCCTCCCAAGTTCAAGCGATTCTCCTGCCTTAGCCTCCCAAGTAACTGGGACTACAGGCACGCACCACCACACCCAGCTAATTTTTGGTATTTTTAGTAGAGACGGGGTTTCATCATGTTGGCCAGGATGGTCTCGATCTCTTGACCTCGTGATCCACTCCACTCTGCCTCCCAAAGTGCTGAGATTACAGGCGTGAGACACTACACTGGCAACTATCTTAAGTTCTAATTCGTACTAAATATGGCACATGACAATTTTCTAAAATAATTTCTTGTAACCTAAATAGTACGTTTGTTTCTTTCAGAATATAACAACATCAGGATTAAAAGGGACCTCCTTCTATGACTAAAGTCCAGAATTGTTTTGAAATTCTATACAATTTATCATTCTATTTTTCTGAAGTCTGAACACATGGTTAGAGCCTTCTAACCTGACAGGAAACAGGAGAGAAACTCAACCCTCCTCTAGCAACTGACTGATTATATGAATGCTGGACCTTGAGCTCGCATCCCTCAAGTTGTAATTTTTCCATTTCTAGCCATGAAACCCCCAAAGTCCCACACATTAATATTATGAAATATGACAACAGAAAGTAATGAAAATAGCTTTTTTAATGTAATAGCTTCTAAAGTATTAAACAAAAAAATAGGAAAAGGATACTTCTTATACACTTGTGAGCCCTAATGAAAATGTCATTTTAGAATCTCATTTTGTACTTCACTGTTCTTCCAATCAATATTATTCTATGTTCATTACGTACATGATAAAATACTAGATTCTAGGGAAGTTACAAATACAGAATATCTGACCACTGCCCATGAAGAGCTTACAATCTAAAGAGAAAGCAATAAAACAAATACATTTTAATAAGCAAAGCTTAAATGTTAAGACAGCGCAAAACAAGGGGTAGGGAATACACACATTCGTTATTCAAACAAAGAATTCTGAAAACTCTTGACCATATGGATATGCATATACGTACATTACGCATACCCAGAGTTATAAAACACTCAGAAATACACTGCAAGAGAAAAAGCAAATGAATCCTGCCATTGCTGCTACAAATAGCAACAGATGCAAGTCTAACTGAGAGCCAGTCGCAATTTAGGAGACAGGAAAGAAGGAGGTCAATAAGCAAGCTTTTAGTGGTAGGACAAAAATGAAGATGCACTTTAAGTTAAGCTGCTGGTTAGGAGAGGATTACCTGAACTTCTTCAAACTCACTCCAGTACACAGCAGAGGCACTCTTGGAGGCTGTATCTGGGAAGATAAGAAGCTACTTTCCTGTGTGTTCCTTTCATTTTCATTTTAAGCATACATGAATCCAGTGGTGATAAAACTGTATGTCATACTACTGTGTTAATGGAAAGATAATGTGTGTATTTTGCATAAATTAATATACAGATTCAATAACTGCACTTTTTCCTTCTATCACAAGGTTAAATAATACAAAACTCTTATTCTAAGTTTATTGATCTTGACTACTTAGACTAAAAAGTGCTTCCTCTGATCCTTTTCAGGCTAAATTTACTAGCAGCATCATTTTGTGTTATCAGTTTGATTTCACTGACTAGAGTGATTATACCTAGTTATATATTATCAGTAAAATAATTGTAAAAATACTTAAGATAAATAAAGCTGGATCAGTATACAGTTAAAATATGGCTTCCAGAGCAGGAAACATTCCAGAACAGGAAACAGAAAAGTTTCAAATAAATAATCCACTGAGATGATGGTCAATAAAATCAACAATCAAAACATACTGCACACTCAACAGGAAAAAATTTGACCAAAACATTTCAAAATATGGAAAGGCAGGGGATAGGGAAAGCCAAAGCAACTATCAGAATGAAAAACAGCAGAAAGAAAATTTTCCAGATCCACAAGGAGAGAAAACTATAAAACTTAAATTTACATGTTTTGGTATACATATTTCATTTCACTATGTAGAAATTATTTTTCTTGAGCTCTCCTACCTCATTATTTGAATCTTGAATAACTTTATAGAGGGCTGGTACAAGTGTTTTTTTCCGGTGTAAAGTTGCTGCATAACTGGTGATCTGAGTGTCAGGTAATGCCTAAAAGAAACCACCAAAGGAAAACAAAAGTGAACATTTGAGAAGTGAGGAACTTTATTTTACACAAATAGTTCTTGAACAGATTTATAACAAACTCAAGTAAGAAAAGTAAAAATAATTAACATAAAGAAATAGGCTTGGCACAGTGGCTCACGCCTGGAATCCCAGCAGTTGGGGAGGTCAAGGCGAGCGTATCACTTGTGGTCAGGAGTTCAAGACCAGCCTGGCCAACACGGTGAAACCTGTCTCTACTAAAAATACCAAAAATTAGCCAGGCGTGGTGGCGGGTGCCTGTAATCCCAGCTACTCAGGAGGCTGAGGCAGAAGAATTGCTTGAACCTGGGAGGTGGAGGCTGCAGTGAGCCGAGATCGCACCACTGCACTCCAGCCTGGGTGACAGAGAGAGACTCCATCTCAAAAAAAAAAAAAAGAAAGAAAGAACCATCAGAGTTTGAACAAATTAAGTTAGGATGTTATAGTATACAATTCTTCTAACTACTCAACCATAAATACTGATTAGAAATCACATATTATACCAACATTTCCCAAAATGGGCCATCTTAAATTAATCTAATCTTTAAAAAAATGTAGGATGTTTCAATTCTTGCATTTATGTTTTGCCAGAACATTTACAATTCCATAGTATTCATAAATTACATAGTTTTCCATAAAAACTATTTGATTTTTAATTACAGGATAGAAAAACATAGGCATAAATCCTGTTTTTGTGCCTTATTAAAGCTTGGTGGATCTTCTCTTTTACTGAATATATTTTAAAATATCGTTTCATCAATCCTAACAATTATTTTCATTTTTACATATCACCTTCTAGCCATTATTCATATTAGTACCATTTTTAAGAACTGCAATTACAGAAACATGTTATTTTGTATTTTGCCATTTCCACTTCCTACCATATTTTTATGTTTCTCCATAGAGCACATATTCACTGTTTGAATTACTGATGTATAGAAGAATATAAACATTCTGATCTCCAATCCAATTTACCTTGAATTCTGATAACCATTCTTCCACAACACAGCGGTCAGTTCCCAGCATTTTCTTTTACCTTCTACTTCTCTTTTATCTCTAAAAGAAAAAAGTATTGAAGCTGAGGACAGTAGTACTTACAGAAACAACTAGAAATAAATGATATGTGCCTTTCACCAAGGAAAATTAATCTACTATACATTTTAGATAAGGTGACTTGTTTTAGTTTGGAGCACAATTAAAAGAAATTTTTTCAGAAGTAAATTCTGGCTGGGCGTGGTGGCTCACACCTGAATCTCAACACTTTGGGAAGCTGAGGTAGGAGAATCACTTGAGCTCGGAGTTCAAGACCAGCCTGGCAACACAGTGAGACCTTGTCTCTACTAAAAATCAAGAAAATTAGCCGGGCATGGTGGCATGCACATCCAGTCCTAGTCACTTGGTACCCAAAGGTCAGAGGATAACTTGACCACAGGAGATAGAGGATGCAGAGAGCTATGATCGTGCCACTGTATTCTGGCCTGGGCAACAGAGCCAGACCCTGTCTCAAAAATAAAATAAAAATAAGTTTTATGTTTAATGATACATTTGAAACCTATTATCCTAATGCTTTCATATTTTCTCCAGCAAATTATACTTCAAAGTGGCAAAGACAAGTGTCCTGAGTAAAATCAAGTTGCACGTTATCCAGACAAATGCAGTCTACAGTTTTACCAAATACATAACCAGAATAAGCTACACATCATAAAATGAACCGAGAGAGTATAAATGACAAAGCTATATAAACTAGAAACCAAAGGTTACATATTCAGCAAACGGAATATAAACATATATGCACCATACAAAATAAGGCCTCTGAAGAAAATAGATCTCTAAATTTTCTAAAATGGAAAAACAGCTGGGCACAGTGGCTCATGCCTGTAATCCCAGCACTTTGGGAGGCTGAGGCAGGACTGAGCCCAAGAGTTCCAGACCAGCCTGGGCAACATGGTGAGACCCAATATCTATTAAAAAAAAAAAAAAAAAATTGGCCGGGCGCGGTGGATCACGCTTGTAATCCCAGCACTTTGGGAGGCCGAGGCGGGCGGATCACGAGGTCAGGAGATCGAGACCACACTGAAACCCCGTCTCTACTAAAAATACAAAAAATTAGCCGGGCGTGGTGGCAGGCGCCTGTAGTTCCCAGCTACCAGAGAGGCTGAGGCAGGAGGATCCCTTGAGCCCAGGAGGTCAAGGCTGCATTGAGCCATGTTCACGCCACTGCACTCTAGCCTAGGCAACAGAGTGAGACCCTGTCTCAAAAATAAATAAATGAATAAATCAACTGGAAAAATGCCCAAGTTGAAAAAGCAAGCTGTAGGATGTAAACTGTAATTCCATTTAAATGCTAAGGTAGTCACCCCGGAAGTTCATCAGCACCCAAGTAGGCAGCTGCCA
The DNA here is from genome assembly GCF_009828535.3 of Hylobates moloch. NCBI lineage: Eukaryota > Metazoa > Chordata > Mammalia > Primates > Hylobatidae > Hylobates > Hylobates moloch. Next base: position 41,172,365 of record NW_026652276.1, on the reverse strand, counting down.
AAAAAAGCTAAAAAGAGATTTCATAAGAATTAATTGATTCATTCCATAAATATTTCTTAAGCATCAACTATATGGCAGCCATTATGCTAGGATCTGGAAATACAATAGTAAACAAATCCAGATGTACACCCACTTTAACGAACCACTTATCTAGTGGAGGCGACCAAACATATTTTTGCAAAGAGATGAAGGGAAAGAAAGAAAGAAAAGAAAAAAAGAAAAGAAAAGAAAAGACACATAAAAGTATAAAACAAAGGAGCCAAATATTGACTAAGAAATCAAAAGAGCTTCTCTGAGGTGCTGCTTAAGTTGAGATATCAAAGATCCATAGAATTAAGGGGAGTAGAAAGAGAACATTCTAGGAAGAGGGAACCACTTATATAAAAGATCCTGTGGCAAGAAAAAGCACAGAAAGTTACAGAATCTAAACGAAGATCCAAGTGGTTTGGAGTACTGAGCACAACGGGCAAGAGTTGAGGGTGGACAGGAAGGCACAGTCTGATGGTATAGGAAGTTGGAAGGCCAGGCATGGTGGCTCACACCTGTAGTTCTAGCACTTTGGGAGGCTGAGGTGAGAGGATTGCTTGAGGCCAGGAGCTTGAGACATGCCTGGGAAACACAGCATGAGACTCCCATCTCTACAAAAAAAATTTTTTAAAATTAGCTGGATGTGCTAATATCATAATGATAGGATCAAATTCACACATAACAACAGTAACCTTAAATGTAAATGGGCTAAATGCTCCAATTAAAAGACACAGAGGGCAAACTAGTTAAACAGTCAAGGCCCATAAGTATGCTGTATTCAGGAGACCCATCTCACATGTAAAGACATACATAGGCTCAAAATAAAGAGATGGAGGAAGATCTACCAAGCAAATGGAAAGGAAAAAAAAAAAAAAAAGCAGGGGTTGCAATCCTAGTCTCTGATAAAACAGACTTTAAACCAACAAAGATCAAAAGAGTTTACAAAGAAGGCCATTACATGATGATAAAGGCCATTACATGATGATAAATGCAACAAGAAGAGCTAACTATCCTAAATATACATGCACCCAATACAGGAGCACCCAGATTCATAAAGCAAGTCCTTAGAGGCCTACCAAGAGATTTAGACTCCCACGCAGTAATAATGGGAGACTTTAACACCCCACTGTCAATATTAGACAGATCAACGAGACAGAAGGATAACAAGGATATCCAGGACTTGAACTCAGCTCTGCATCAAGCAGACCTAATAGACATCTACAGAACTCTCCACCCCAAATCAACAGAATATACATGCTTCTCAGCACCACATCACACTTATTCCAAAATTGACCACATAGTTGGAAGTAAAGCACTCCTCAGCAAATGTACAGAAATCACAACAAACTGTCTCTCCAACCACAGTGCAATCAAACTAGAACTCAGGATAAAGAAACTCACTCAAAACCACTCAACTACATGGAAACTGAACAACCTGCTCCTGAATGACTACGGGGTACATAAAGAAATGAAGGCAGAAATAAAGATGTTCTTTGAAACCAACGAGAACAAAGACACAACATACCAGAATCTCTGGGACACATTCAAGGCAGTGTGTAGAGGGAAATTTATAGCACTAAATGCCCACAAGAGAAAGCAGGAAAGATCTACAATTGACACCCTAACATCACAATTAAAAGAACTAGAGAAGCAAGAGCAAACACATTCAAAAGCTAGCAGAAGGCAAGAAATAACTAAGATCAGAACAGAACTGAAGGAGATAGAGACACAAAAAACTCTTCAAAAAATCCATGAATCCAGGAGCTGCTTTTTTGAAAGGATCAACAAAATTGATAGACCGCTAGCAAGACTAATAAAGAAGAAAAGAGAGAAGAATCAAATAGATGCAATAAAAAATGATAAGGGGGATATCACCACCGATCCCACAGAAATACAAACTACCATCAGAGAATACTATAAACACCTCTACGCAAATAAACTAGAAAATCTAGAAGAAATGGATAAATTCCTCAACACATACACACTCCCAAGACTAAACCAGGAAGAAGCTGAATCCCTGAATAGACCAATAACAGGCACTGAAACTGAGGCAATAATTAATAGCTTACCAACCAAAAAAAGCCCAGGACCAGACAGATTCACAGCTGAATTCTACCAGAGGTACAGAGGAGCTGGTACCATTCCTTCTAAAACTATTCCAATCAATAGAAAAAGAGGGAATCCTCCCTAACTCATTTTATGAGGCCAGCATCATCCTGATACCAAAGCCTGGAAGACATACAACAAAAAAAGAGAATTTTAGACCAACATCACTGATGAACATCGATGCAAAAATCCTCAATAAAATACTGGCAAACTGAATCCAGCAACACATCAAAAAGCTTATCCACCAAGATCAAGTCAGCTTCATCCCTGGGATGCAAGGCTGATTCAACATACGCAAATCAATAAATGTAATCCATCACATAAACAGAACCAAAGACAAAAACCACATGATTATCTCAATAGATGCAGAAAAGGCCTTCAACAAAATTCAACAACCCTTCATGCTAAAAACTCTCAATAAATTAGGTACTGATTCTTTCTTTTCTTTTTTTGAGTTGGAGTCTCACCCTATCACCCAGACTGAAGCACAGTGGTGAGATCTTGGCTCACTGCAACCTCCACCTCCCAAGTTCAAGCGATTCTCCTGCCTTAGCCTCCCAAGTAACTGGGACTACAGGCATGCACCACCACACCCAGCTAATTTTTGTATTTTTAGTAGAGACAGGATTTCACCACACTGGCCAGGCTGGTCTCAAACTCCTGATCTCAGGTGATCTGCCCACATCGGCCTCCTAAAGTGCTGGGATTACAGGTGTGAGCCACTGCGCCCAGCTTATCTCATCCTTTTTAACAGCCATAAAACTGTAAGCACAAACCCTTATCTGTCCAATAACTTACTGGTGGACACAGACTGTTTTCGATTTTCTTATATTACCAAAAAATTGTTGCAATCAACACCCTTATACTATTCGTGCATTTGTGTTGTTGTCGTCTTCCATAGTATAAATTCTAAAAATTGTACTTGAAATTTTAAGGTTGTAAGATATAAACATTATTGATAGCATATCCAAATCTACTCTCAAAACTATAATCTTTCACAGATTTTTAAGGAGCATATGGCTGTTACATGTACAGAATAATTTCTTCCTGCTCTGTTTATAAAGCTACTACCATAGCATAGAAACCTAAATTAATCTAAATATAAAACCATCAATTTGCCTGCATTTATTAACATATAAGACTTTTAAAACTAGTACAATGAAAATTGGAATCAGAACACTCTATAACAAAAAAGGAATCACAATATATATTACTGTATTTTAAAAATCGGCCGGGCACAGTGGCTCATGCCTATAACCCCAGCATTTTGGGAGGCCGAGTCGGGCGGATCACCCGAGGTTGGAAGTTTGAGACCAGCCTCACCAACATGGAGAAACCCCGTCTCTACTAAAAATATAAGATTAACCAGGTATGATGGCACATGCCTGTAATCCCAGCTACTCGGGATGCTGAGGCAGGAGAGTCACTTCAACCTGGGAAGCGGAGGTTGCGGTGAGCCGAGATAGCTCCATTGCACTCTAGCGTGGGCGACAACAGCAAAACTCCGTCTCAAAAAAAAAAAAAAAAAAAAAAAAAAATCACCTTGCTTGCTTAGTTAAGGCTTGACTCTTCTAAAATTAAAAACCACATTCATGGTTTACTCTTTAAACAACCTGGAAGTTATTTTAGAATATATTAGATTAAAATCTAACATTTTTTTCTTCCAATTGTTCTAATACATTGTTTGCATGCCTTTTCTTGTTTCTGTTTTTGCAGAGACTTGAAATACTACTAAAGTCTTACATATATTTGAAAATATTTCCCAGCTACTTTTCCCACTAGTTTTGCACAAGGACTACAATCATTTATTTACTATCATTTTATTTTATTTTATTTTATTTTTTGAGACAGAGTCTCGCTCTGTTGCCCAGGCTGGAGTGTAGTGGCACGATCTCAGTTCACTGCAACCTCCACCTCCCAGATTCAAGCAATTCTCCTGCCTCAGCCTCCCGAGTATCTGGGATTACAGGTGTGTGCCACCATGCCCGGCTAATTTTTTGTATTTTTGGTAGAGATGGGGTTTCACCAAGTTGCCCAAGCTGGTCTCGAACTCCTGGCTTCAAGTGATCAGCCCGCCTTGGCCTCCCACAGTGCTGGGATTACAGGTGTCAGCCACCATGCCCAGCCTATTTACTCTCATTTTATAATATATAACAGTACAAGCCTTATCCTAATTCATTTTTTCTAAAAATATATTTCATCATTATTGCCTGCCTTATTCTTGCAGATGAATATTAGAGTTTTGATAATAAATTCCTTCCCCACATCCTATCCTCAGGAGAATTTTTAAATTAATTACAAATTACATCTTCACAATACTGAGTTATCCCACAGAGGAGCATAGCACTGCTCTTTCTTAAAATTCCTCTTTTATATGTCTTAGTATAAATTTTGTATTTTCTTCATACAGGTCAACACAATTTCCAATTAATTTCTACATGGTTTTTATATTTTGATGCAATTACGATTGGAATTCGCTTCCATTATCTTTTCTACCTAGATATTGTTACACAAAAATTAAGAAAACTTTTTTTTTAGAGACAGGTCTCTGTCACCTCAGCTGGACTGCAGTGGTGCAATCATAGCTCACTGTAGTCTCAAACTCCTTGGCTCAATCGATCCTCCTGCCTCAGCCTCCTGAGTAGCTGAGATTATAAACATGTGCAACAATGCCTGGCTAATTTTTTATAATTTTGTTTTTTGTAGAGACAGGGTCTCACTATGTTGCCCAGGCTACAAAAACATTTTGTAAACATCAAAATTAAAAGTTTTTAGATAATTATAATTATTTAAAACATTTTAAATGGTTTAAATCAAGATGTCTATGTTTTAGGAGAAACGTATAAACAAGTCATCTTTTAGCTAACTACAAGGAATTTTTTTTAAAATGTATATTACTACTTTACTGAAAAGGGCAAGAAAAAACTACAATTAGTCAATTTTTTTTCAAAGTTCTCTAAAGAACATAAACTGCCTTTGGAAATAAAAAAAAAAGCTATTTGCGTGTGTGTGTGTGTGTGTGTGTGTGTGTGTGTGCGCGCGTGCGCGCGCGTGAGATGAGATCTCTGTCTCCCAGGCTGGAATGCAGTGACACAATCAGGGCTCACTGCAGCCTCACAGCCTTGACCTTCCAGGCTCAAGCAATCTTCACACCTCAGCCCCCTAAGTAGCTGGTACTACAGGCATGTGCCACCATGGTTGGCTAATTTATTTTATTTTTTGAGACGGAGTCTCGCTCTGTTGCCCAGACTGGAGTGCAGTGGCGCGATCTCGGCTCACTACAAGCTCCGTCTCCTGGGTTCATGCCATTCTCCTGCCTCAGCCTCCCAAGTAGCTGGGACTACAGGCGCCCACCACCACGCCCAGCTAATTTTTTTGTATTTTTAGTAGAGACGGGGTTTCACCGTGTTAGCCAGTATGGTCTCGATCTCCTGACCTCGTGATCCGCCAGCCTCGGCCTCCCAAAGTGCTGGAATTATGGGTGTGAGCCACCGCGCCCAGCCTAATTTTTTTTATTGTACATAGACAGAGGGTTTTCCTATGTTGCCCAGATTGGTCTCATTTCTGGGCTCAAGCAGTCTTCCCATTTTGGCCTCTCAAAGTGCTGAAATTACAGGCATGAGCCACTGCACCCAGCCAAGCCAAACACTTTTTAAAAAGCAACACAAATCTTTTAATTTGATATGTATGTTATCAGAATCCCTGTCTGATATAGGGTCCAGAATATTTATTTTAGAAAAGTCCCTCAAGTAATCCTGATGATCATCCTCTAGTCAAAAAAAAAAAAAAAAAAGTACCATCTCCAGGCTACATTACTATTTTAAATTCCTATTTGATCTTCCCTATAACCACAAATTTAGCACATTAAATCTCTCTAGTTTCCACCCATACCACTTAAAAAAATGACTAAATGAAATACCTTTAAATACAGAAATATAGTGGTATTAATAATTATAATCATAACATCATATTTCCCAACTCTAAAAATACTACTAGTTTTAAGACAGTAATTTATTAAGTACTTTAAAAGAAAATACGAAATAATATTTTATGAAAAAGAAAACAAAAAGCTTAACTAAATCTGGGCATTCCTGTATTGGGTGCATATATATTTAGGATAGTTAGCTCTTCTTGTTGAATTGATCCCTTTACCATTACGTAATGGCCTTCTTTGTCTCTTTTGATCTTTGTTGGTTTAAAGTCTGTTTCAGAGACTAGGATTGCAACCCCTGCTTTTTTTTGTTTTCCATTTGCTTGGCAGATCTTCCTCCATCCCTTTATTTTGAGCATATGTGTGTCTCCACACGTGAGATGGGTTTCCTGAATACAGCACACTGATGGGTCTTGACTCTTTATCCAATTTGCCAGTCTGTGTCTTTTAATTGGAGCATTTAGCCCATTTACATTTAAGGTTAATATTGTTATGTGTGAATTTGATCCTGTCATTATGATGTTAGTTGGTTATTTTGCTCGTTAGTTGATGCAGTTTCTTCCTAGCCTCGATGGTCTTTACAATGGCATGTTTTTGCAGTGGCTGGTACCGGTTGTTCCTTTCCATGTTTACTGCTTCCTTCAGGAGCTCTTTTAGGCCAGGCCTGGTGGTGACAAAATCTCTCAGCATTTGCTTGTCTGTAAAGTATTTTATTTCTCCTTCACGTATGAAGCTTAGTTTGGCTGGATATGAAATTCTGGGTTGAAAATTCTTTTCTTTAAGAATGGTGAATATTGGCCCCCACTCTCTTCTGGCTTGTAGAGTTTCTGCCAAGAGATCTGCTGTTAGTCTGATGGGCTTCCCTTTGTGTGCAACCCAACCTTTCTCTCTGGCTGCCCTTAACATTTTTTCCTTCATTTCAACTTTGGTGAATCTGACAACTATGTGTCTTGGAGTTGCTCTTCTCGAGGAGTATCTTTGTGGTGTTCTCTGTATTTCCTGAATCTGAATGTTGGCCTGCCTTGCTAGACTGGGGAAGTTCTCCTGGATAATATCCTGCAGAGTGTTTTCCAGCTTGGTTCCATTCTCCCCGTCACTTTCAGGCACACCAATCAGACGTAGATTTGGTCTTTACACATAGTCCCATATTTCTTGGAGGCTTTGTTTCTTTTTATTCTTTTTTCTCTAAACTTCTCTTCTCACTTCATTTCATTCATTTGATCTTCCATCACTGATACCCTTTCTTCCAGTTGATCGAATCAGCTACTGAGGCTCGTGCATTCGTCACGTAGTTCTCGTGCCGTGGTTTTCAGCTCCATCAGGTCCTTTAAGGACTTCTCTGCATTGGTTATTCTAGTTAGCCATTTGTCTAATCTTTTTTCAAGGTTTTTAACTTCTTTGCCATGGGTTCGAACTTCCTCCTTTAGCTTGGAGTAGTTTGACCCTCTGAAGCCTTCTTCACTCAACTCATCAAAGTCATTCTCCATCCAGCTTTGTTCCGTTGCTGGTGAGGAGCTGTGTTCCTTTGGAGGAGGAGAGGTGCTCTGATTTTTAGAATTTTCAGTTTTTCTGCTCTGTTTTTTCCCCATCTTTGTGGTTTTATCTACCTTTGGTCTTTGATGATGGTGACGTACAGATGGGGTTTTGGTGTGGATGTCCTTTCTGTTTGTTAGTTTTCCTTCTAACAGTGAGGACCCTCAGCTGCAGGTCTGTTGGAGTTTGCTGGAGGTCCACCCTAGACCGTTTGCCTGGGTATCAGCAGCAGAGGCTGCAGAACAGCGGATATTGGTGAATAGCAAATGTTGCTGACTGATTGTTCCTCTGGAAGTTTTGTCTCAGAGGAGTACCTGGCCGTGTGAGGTGTCAGTCTGCCCCTACTGGGGGGGTGCCTCCAAATAGATGCAATAAAAAATGATAAAGGGGATATCACCACCGATCCCACAGAAATACAAACTACCATCAGAGAATACTATAAACACCTCTATGCAAATAAACTAGAAAATCTAGAAGAAATGGATAAATTCCTCACACATACACACTCCCAAGACTAAACCAGGAAGAAGTTGAATCTCTGAGTAGACCAATAACAGGCTCTGAAATTGTGGCAATAATTAATAGCTTACCAACCAAAAAGAGTCCAGGACCTGATGGATTCACAGCTGAATTCTACCAGAGGTACAAGGAGGAGCTGGTACCATTCCTTCTGAAACTATTCCAATTGATAGAAAAAGAGGGAATCCTCCCTAACTCATTTTATGTGGCCAGCATCATCCTGATACCAAAGCCTGGCAGAGACACAACAAAAAAAGAGAATTTTAGACCAATATCCCTGATGAACATCGATGCAAAAATCCTCAATAAAATACTGGCCAACTGAATCCAGGAGCACATCAAAAAGCTTATCCACCATGATCAAGTGGGCTTCATCCCTGGGATGCAAGGCTGGTTCAACATACGCAAATCAATAAACATAATCCAGCATATAAACAGAACCAAAGACAAAAACCACATGATTATCTCAATAGATGCAGAAAAGGCCTTTGACAAAATTCAACAACCCTTCATGCTAAAAACTCTCAATAAATTAGGTACTGATGAAACGTATCTCAAAATAATAAGAGCTATCTATGACAAACCCACAGCCAATATCATACTGAATGGGCAAAAACTGGAAGCATTCCCTCTGAAAACTGGCACAAGACAGGGATGCCCTCTCTCACCACTCCTATTCAATATAGTGTTGGAAGTTCTGGCCAGGGCAATTAGGCAGGAGAAGGAAATAAAGGGTATTCAATTAGGAAAAGAGGAAGTCAAATTGTCCCTGTTTGCAGATGACATGATTGTATATCTAGAAAACCCCATCATCTCAGCCCAAAATCTCCTTAAGCTGATAAGCAACTTCAGCAAAGTCTCAGGATACAAAATCAATGTGCAAAAATCACAAGCATTCTTATACACCAATGACAGACAAACAGAGAGCCAAATCATGAGTGAACTCCCATTCACAATTGCTTCAAAGAGAAGAAAATACCTAGGAATCCAACTTACAAGGGATGTGAAGGACCTCTTCAAGGAGAACTACAAACCACTGCTCAATGAAATAAAAGAGGATACAAACAAATGGAAGAACAGTCCATGCTCATGGGTAGAAAGAATCAATATCGTGAAAATGGCCACACTGCCCAAGGTAATTTATAGATTCAGTGCCATCCCCATCAAGCTACCAATGACTTTCTTCACAGAATTGGAAAAAACTACTTTAAAGTTGATATGGAACCAAAAAAGAGCCCACATTGCCAAGTCAATCCTAAGCCAAAAGAACAAAGCTGGAGGCATCACGCTACCTGACTTCAAACTATACTACAAGGCTACAGTAACCAAAACAGTATGGTACAGGTACCAAAACAGAGATATAGACCAATGGAACAGAACACAGCCCTCAGAAATAATGTCACGTATCTACAACTATCTGATCTTTGACAAACCTGACAAAAACAAGAAATGGGGAAAGGATTCCTTATTTAATAAATGGTGCTGGGAAAACTGGCTAGCCATATGTAGAAAGCTGAATCTGGATCCCTTCCTTACACCTTATACAAAAATTAATTCAAGATGGATTAAAGACTTAAATGTTGGACCTAAAACCATAAAAACCCTAGAAGAAAACTTAGGCAACACCATTCAGGACACAGGCAAAGGCAAGGACTTCATGTCTAAAACACCAAAAGCAATGGCAACAAAAGCCAAAATTGAGAAATGAGATCTAATTAAACTAAAGAGCTTCTGCACAGCAAAAGAAACTACCATCAGAGTGAACAAGCAACCTATAGAATGGGAGAAAATTTTTGCAATGTACTCATCTGACAAAGGGCTATTATCCAGAATCTACAATGAACTCAAACAAATTTACAAGAAAAAAACAAACAACCCCATCAAAAAGTGGGCGGAGGATATGAACAGACACTTCTCAAAAGAAGACATTTATGCAGCCAAAGACACATGAAAAAATGTTCATCATCACTGGCCATCAGAGAAACGCAAATCAAAACCACAATGAGATACCATCTCACACCAGTTAGAATGGCCTTCATTAAAAAGTCAGGAAACAACAGGTGCTGGAGAGGATGTGGAGAAATAGGAACACTTTTACACTGTTGGTGGGACTGTAAACTAGTTCAACCATTGTGGAAGTCAGTGTGGCGATTCTTCAGGGATCTAGAACTAGAAATACCATTTGACCCAGCCATCTCATTACTGGGTATATACCCAAAGGAATATAAACCATGCTGCTATAAAGACACATGCACACGTATGTTTACTGTGGCACTATTCACAATAGCAAAGACTTGGAACCAACCCAGATGTCCATCAATGATAGATTGGATTAAGAAAATGTGGCACATATATACCATGGAATACTATGCAGCCATAAAAAATGATGAGTTCATGTCCTTTGTAGGGACAGGGAAGAAGCTGGAAACCATCATTCTCAGCAAACTATCGCAGGGACAATAAACCAAACACCGCGTGTTCTCACTCATAGTTGGGAACTGAACAATGAAAACACATGGACACAGGAAGTGGAACATCACACACCGGGGCCTGTTGTGGGGTGGAGGGACGGGGGAGGGATAGCATTAGGGGATATACCTAATGTTAAATGATGAGTTAATGGGTGCAGCACACCAACATGGCACATGTATACATACCTAACAAACCTGCGTGTTGTGCACATGTACCCTAAAACTTAAAGTATAATAAAAAAAAGAAAAAGAAAGACGAATTGTTGATAAAACAAAAAAAGCTGAACTAAAAGATAAGAGTATAAGGTCTTTCATAGAACCACATGCCACTTTTTAAAAATTATCCTTTATGTTTCTGGCCACCTTTGGTCTTTGTACCTGCCACCTGGCATTCTCTCCCAGCTCTGTATGTGGCTGGAGTAGACTCAGTTCATGTATCAACTCCTTAGAGAACCTTTCCCTATATACTTTAATCAGCTACCCCTACCTTCCTCCTCTCTCCAACCTGCCCATTTTCTTCATAGCATTTAGCACAATCTGTAATTATCGTTTATTTGTTTACTTAATGTCTGTCTTTTCTACTAGAATCTGTACTTTACAGGGACAGGCACTGTATCCCAAGTGACAGGCATATAGCAGGCATCCAATCATCTGTTGATTTTGAGCACCTTCAGCACTGACAGTGTTATTTCTGGCCATAACAAAACCTGAGATTTCTGTTTTCTAAGTTAAACTTGATAATTTTACTTGGAAAACTAAATACCAAATGGAAGTTAAATACCTTCTTCAAATATCGTCCAGAAATTTTTGACAAGTAGATGTTGTCCCAGATGCATGAATTAGTAACACCAACCTTGCCAAGGTTTGATATAAGAGACTGAATGATTTGGCAATTTTGTTGTCTTTGAATTAACTGACATAAGTCAGGCAATCTTCTACTGAGATAACTGTTCATTTCAAAGCTGTATCATAAAGTGATATACAGCAGATATTTTCAACAACAATTAGGAACACAAATCCAATTAATATTTCAACCCCACGTGGTGCCACTAATACCAACTGAAATAACTGAATAAAAGAATACATAAAGCCAAATTCTAGAAATACCAAGTATAGATGACTACCACTACTTCACAATTTACTTGGCGGGTCACTGAAAAGTTTCTTCAGACAAGTCACACCTCAATTTCTGAAAATATCAAATTGTGAAAAAAAGTGTGTCTTAAAAGTGAGGAAATAAGTTACTAGCGAGCCTATTAAGTATAAACATGGTACCTACCAGGTGTTTCCTATATTTTATCTGATTTAATAACAGGTGGCAGAATGCAGTGGTGTACAGCAGCAGTTCTCAGCTTTTTTGGTTTCAGAATTTCTTTCATTAAAAAAGTTCATTTATTAATTCATTTAAAAATAAGCCTATTACATGGTAACATTTGAAAGTGAAAATTATGTTCTTCTAAAACAAAAACAAATTAAGAATAGCGGTTTTTGTTGTTGTTGTTGTTGTGAATCTCATAATTGGTTTTTTTGTTTGTTCATTTTTTTGAGACAAAGTTTGTGTTGCCCAAGCTGAAGTGCAGTGGCACAATCTCAGCTCACTGCAACCTCCACCTCCCAGATTCAAGCAATTCTGCCTCAGCCTCTGAGTAGCTGGGATCACAGGCACGCACCACCATATCCGACTAATTTTTTTATTTTTAGTACAGATGGGGTTTCGCCATGTTGGCCAGGCTGGTCTCAGACTCCTTGACCTCAAGTGATCCACCTGCCTCAGCCTCCCAAAGCGCTGTGATTACAGGCGTGAGCCACTGTGCCCAGCCGCATAATTGCTTCTGCATTCAATCTGTTGCAGAAAAATCTCACTGTATATTTATGACAGAATGACAGTGAAGATGGCAAATATTATCTTTATATTAATATGAAAAATAGCTTTGACCCTATGGACCCCCTTAAAGGATCCTGAGGATCACATTTTGATCACAAACTCTGGAGCAAGGTTGCCTAAGGTTAAGGTCACTTACTAGCTATGTTTAAACCCTCGTACCCTCTTACTAGCTATACTCAAACCCTCTGTCCCTCATTTCAAAACTGGGAATAGCGGTACCTACTTCATATAGTTTTTGTATACTTACAACAGTTCTTATCACAAGATAAACATTAATAAGTGTTTGCTATAAGCATTATATAATCTCCATGATACTATGTCCTATGAAGTAGCTTGTTATTCTCATCTAATAGATAAGAAAATTAAAGTGTAAATGGGTGTGTGACCTATACAAGGTAACACAGTTTAAGTGGCAGAACTCAGATTTGAATCTAATGCCATAATTTTGAAATCTATGATTGAAAAACGCACTATGTACTCTGGTCCCTGTCTTATGGTTCATACTACACTCCCCACAGCTTTCTATGTTCTGGCCATACTCTCCTTTGAGTTTCTCTATAGCTTTACGTGCACCTTAACTCCAGCACATCTGTGCAGGCTCTTCCAGCCTAGAATGCTGTCCTGCTCCTGCTACTTAAGTGGCTGGCTCCTTCTGATCTTGTAAGTCTCAGCAGCCTTTCTGAACCACTTTAAGTAAATAGCAGCTCTTTTTCCATTCTCCAGTATTTTCCATTCCAACACAAGATTTATTTCCTGCCTAGAACTTCGGATTTTGTAACTTGTTTATCAGACCTCATTACTTACTGATTGTCCATCTCCCCACTGGATTGTAAATTCCAAGAGAACAGAGTACATTTTTGCATTGCTCACTACTAAGCATTCAAAGCTAACAAACATACTATGATTTCTGGATGTAAGACAGGTACTTAAAAAATATAGTCAATGAACCATACTGTTTATATGTCCTCAGACAACTCATTTAAACCCTTTGGGCTTCAGTTTCCTATAACGATTAGTTATTTTCTAACTCTAAAATCCTAAAAATAGATTTTAGTACCTTCATTTGAAAAACAGAATAGTACTGGTTACAGAGAAATTCTGTAAACATATATTTTCTTTTTTTCTTTTTTCCATTTTTTTTTTTTTTGAGACAGAGTCTCGCTCTGTTGCCTAGGCTAGAGTGCAGCGGTGTGATCTCAGCTCACTGCAAGCTCTGCCTCCTGGGTTCACCCCATTCTCCTGCCTCAGCCTCCCGAATAGCTGGGACTACAGGAGCCTGCCACCACGTCTGGCTAATTTTTTGTATTTTTAGTAGACAGGGATTCACTGTGTTAGTCAGAATGGTCTCGATATCCTGACCTCATGATCCACCCGCCTCAGCCTCCCAAAGTGCTGGGATTACAGGTGTGAGCCACTGCGCCTGGCCAAACATATATTTTCTAACTAGGCACAGCACTCTTAGTACATAGAGATATCTACAGAGCACAGCTATAAATAGACTGCAAGGTATCTTTTATTTTTCAAGATGGGGGTCTCGCTATCTTGCCCCAGCTGGTCTTGAACTCCTGTGTTCAAACAATCCTCCCACCTCAGCCTACTGAATAGCTGAGATTATAGCATACGCTACAGTGCCTGGCCTTGCAAGCTTTCTGTTTATCTAACCATAAAATATAAAATTCTGAAGATCATTTCTTCTACTGTATATTACATCTATACCATCACCTGGAAAAAACTATACTTAAAAGAACTCAAGCTGATATTCCAGCATGCAGCTTAATTCAGATCCGTACTGCCTTAGTTCCAGAATGTATAACAAAGAGGCTATCACAGAAAATGACCATCTTTTTGATAACTATGACAATGATGACCTTTTTATTATTAATAGTATTACCATTATTTAGAGATGAGTTCTTGTTACATTGCCCAGGCTGGTTTTGAACTCCTGGACCCAAGCAATCCTCCCGCCTTGGGATTAGAGCTAGGATTACAAGTGTACACCACTGTACCAGAGATGGTAATGGCAACCTTTATTAGCAAGCCCTAACTACAACATAATGAACAAAATAATAAGCTGCTGGAATGTGATCTGAAGAAGGTAAAGAACTACTTGCCGAGAAGAAAACTCACAGTACTTGTCCAAGCTCTCTAAGTACAATAATGTGTGTCCTTGGGAAAGTTACTTAACTAATCTCTGTCTTCAAATTCCTCACTTATAAAATGAGAATAATGTATGTAGCTAAGACAAAGGTTTATTTTTAAAGATTTAATAAATCAACACACATAAGGTCTTACTTAGAACAGTGACTGTACAACATAAGTCTTCAATTGATGCTTGCTACTATTATTATTATAGAAATATTATCAATATAATTATTTAATTTTTGAACAATTTAGGAGGCATTTTTTTCCTGTAAAGTACAGAGATTATTCATCCATTCTTTCAACTAATATGCACTGTGAATACCAATTACATGCTAGGTACCAAGTAAAATGTTAAAGATAAAACAGTGAGCAAAACTAACTGTGGTAAGTGCTCTCAAAGGTGTCTTGTGGATCAAAATTATGGGATAAACCAAGCTATACAATTATCGGGACAACATATGAAATAGCCAGCGATGGTTTTGCTACTGCTAATTTTCAAACTTGACCAACAACTATGCAGATATTTCAAGGCGTAAGTCTAAAACTTAGGCATTTAAGACATACTGTTAGTATAATTACCAAATTTCCTAAGGAAAAGCCCAGAGCTGCACTGTCTAATACAGGAAGCTACTTGTGGCTACAGTCTCCTATATTGGACGGCACAGATACAGAACATAGCCATCATCAAAGAAGTTCTACTGGACAGCATTGATCTAGATGTAGCCGGATAATGCAATTATGCTGAGTAAATTCAATTCTTCAATAAAGTTTAGATAACAGAAAGGTTTTTAAAAAACACATTTATAAAAGGGAAAAACTTCCAAAAATAGAATTCAAAGGCAATAATTAAGATGTCATTATGTTAGGTAAAACTGCTTAATAAATAGAAGCTATCCAGCAAAGATTACCAAAAATGCTAATATGTCTAACAATATAGAAAATTTATTCTTTATCCTTTAAAAAGTTAAAGTCTTAATTTTACCTGTATTAAGATCAGTTTTCTAAAGGAGGAGGTGGCACAGGAATTCGGCAGACTTGAAGTGGGGAATTCATTTGTTAAGAGTTAAAATATTTTCCAATTCTATAAAAAATAAAAATAGAAAACTGAAATATTGAGGTAATATTCTCAAGAATGTAATACAACGAACAGTTTTGATAGGCATTTACAATATAGCTTATCTAATTTTAAGAAATAATTATAGATCCAAAAAATTTCTGTAATAAGTAGCATACTTGTATACCTTTATCAAACCTAATTAAAAAGCATTATTTTGAAGACAGAAAGTCTGAATTTTAATTTCAAATTTGCCATTAATTATCTGTAAGACCTTGAGTAGAGTACTTAAATTATCTGGAGCCTCACTTGCATTATTTGTAAAATTAAGTCCCTTCCAGACAAAAATTCTATGACTCTTTTGAAACATGTTATAGTGATTTTTCTTTCTCTCTCTCATACACAGACACACAAACACACAATCATTTTTAAAATACCCTCATTAAAATCGTAATATGCAGTATAAAACCAAGCTTAAATAATAAGTATCATAAGCTACAAAATTATTTTGGATGGATTTCACATAACTGAAAAGCTTACCTTTTTTAGAAAAGAATACAAAAAATGCTCTTACTGAATTTTTGGCAGAAAAACACATTAAAAGATTTTGTCAGAATCATTTTCAAATTGCTAAAATGGAGACTTTTCTTAGAAAGTAGTAACTATTTTCATGTGTTTGCTGACTACATTATGCTCTATCTTCTTTGATACAAATAATACTGTGATAAAATCCTCTTAGAATTATTTTAACTGAAGATGTGTTAGGACCCCCTACTCCACCACAGCAGCTGACACTTTATCTCATATACTGGGCTTTCACATGTGAGTTTTGTTTTATAAGAAGGTTCTGCAGTGGAGGGAAGAACTTGAAAAGGACCAAGGGAGTATCTCTGGAAAGATACAAAAGAGACTGGTAGTACTTTGAGAAGGGGCACTTGATATCATGGAAATAGGGTGGGAAAGACTCTCTTTTTGTACCTTGGGAATTCTGAACCACAACCACCAAGACGATTGCCAGATTTTTGAAGCAGTCTGTAGGCAGAATGGCTATGTGGGGAATCTCTACAGAGACAAATCTCCCACAGACTTCCAGGGCCAAGGAGACAGATACTCAGTAGACTCTCAATTTAAAAAGTAACAAACAAAAAGGCCAAATGACAAGCACAATGAGTTTATTAAACTTTAAGACAACCCTAAAATAGCTCAATCCCTGTCTGGTTGAAGGTAATTAGGTCCTTACCAATTTGTGCAACAGAGAAAAATGTGATCCCTACTGGAAACATTGTATAGTGCCTCTATGGTTCTTTCATATACAAAGTCTGGCACACAATTTAAAAATTACTAAAAATACAAAGGGATAAAAAAAGACCAATAATTAAGAGAAAATTAGACAAGAGAATCAGACTTACAGATAATTTTTAAATGAAGTTAACACACAAGGACGATTATTTAAAGTAATCCTGATTAATAGAAAATAGAAGGGGAAATGTACAAAACTGCTGAAGATGCAACATTTCACTAATGGATTAGGAACTACAAAAATAATTAAATAAGCACTCTAGAACCGAAAAATACAATATGTGAAATTAAGAACTCAATATAGAGCCCTCTCAGTGCAGCCGGCAGCACATCAGTCTCATAATCTGAAGAATTTAATATATTGGTCTTAGAGCAAATGAGACACAACAGAATACAGGATGAGTAAACTAGAAGACAAATCAATAAAAAATACCCAAACTGAAGCATAAAGGGAAAAGAATGGGAGAGAGAGGAAGGGGAAAGGGAAAGTAGTGAAAGGAGGAGAGGGAGAGGTTTAAGAGAAATGTGACACACACTCACAATGTCTAATATGTGTGTGTGTGTCACAGTTCTCATACATATATATATATCGATATATATGTGTATATATATATATATATATATAAAACACAAATCCTAGAAAAGTAGAGAAAATGATAAATGCAATATTCTAAGAAAGAATAACTGGAGTTTTCAAAAACTGATGACAGAAATCAATCTAGAAATTCAGAACGCTCTGCCAACACCAAGCAGGATATATGAAAAGAAAATTCTACCCAGGATGCCGTAAACTAGGGAAGGAAGGGAAGAAGTAAGGATGGAGAAAAAAATCATAAAAAAGCAGCCATAGGAAAAAAAAGAGTTGCTCTTCAAAAAACAGTAAGACTCACAAATTTCTCAACAGAAACAATAGAAGCCAAAATATAACAGAATAACACTGTTAAAGGGCCAAAGAGAAAATAACTGCCAATCTAGAATACTATGCCTAGCAAAACTATCCTTCAAAAATAAAGGAGAAAATTTAAAATTAGAAAAAAAAAAAAAAAAAAAAAAATCTCACCTTCAAGCCTGTACTAAAAGAAACTTAAAAGGAATTATTCAGACAGAAGGAAATTATCCTAAATCATAAACATGGAAATGTAGGAAGAAATAAACAATATCATTCACTCAGTTCTGGGACATAAATATATATATATATATATATCGGGGTAAACAGTGTAAGGAAATGTTAATAGTGACAGTTCAAAACAGTAACTGAAATGCCTTATAAGGTTTAAAGGTTCTAAGATTTTAGTAGCTGTGTGACACTAGTAATGGTAATAGTTTGTATTATACTGTAAAAAGTTAAAGAAGGAAGTTGTAATTTTTAGGATAACCATTACAACAAAATTATATATATATATGAAACAAGTTAGAAGGAAAATATAACATTTAATCTAAAAGCAGGCAAGAAATAGGAAAAAAAAACAGATGGGCCAAATAGCAAATGACAGTAAGATTATACATATAAACCCAACTATATTAATAATTATATTACAGTATATAGACCAAGCTTGTCCAACTCACAGCCCAGGGAGGGCTTTGAATGTGGCCCGACACAAATTTGTAAACTCTCTTAAAACATTATGAGATTTTTTTTTTGCAATTTTTTTTGCAATTTTTTTTTTTTTTTTTTTTAGCTCATCAGCTATCATTCGTGTTAGTGTATTTTATGTGTGGCCCAAGACATTCTTCTGCTTCCAGTGTGACCCAGGGAAGCCAAAAGAGTAGATACCCTGATATAGAAAAAAATTCTTCTAGTAAAAGACGGATTTTGTCAGACTGGATTAAACAAAGAAGCACAGTCCTTAAAAAAGACACTCTAATTTCAGAGAAAGATTTAGAATTTATGGCAAGAATGATTATTAGAGATTAAAGTAATATTAATGAAGGGATCAATCCAACAGGAAGGTACCACAATCATAAACTTATATGTACCCAGTAACCTCAAGATACATAAAGCAGCAGGGCATGGTGGCTCAAGCCTATGATTACAGCACTTTGGGAGGCTTGAGCTCAGGAGTTTAAGACCAGTCTGGGCAACATGGCAAAACCCATTATCTACAAAACAAACAAACAAACAAACAAAAACAACAACCAGGGTGTGGTGGTGTGTGCCTGTAGTCCCAGCTACTTGGGAGGCTGGGAGGATCACTTGAGCCCAGGAGGTCAAGGCTGCAGTGAGCCACGATCATACCACTGCACTCCCGCCATGGCAACAGAGTAAGACTCTGTCTTAAAAAAAAAAAAAAAAAAGAAAACAAAACAAAAACATAAAGCAAAAATTTGCAGAATTAAAAGGAGAAAAAGACAAAGCCATAATAATAGTTGGAGACCCACATCTCTCTCAGCAAATTGACAGAAAAAGCAACCAAAAATCAGTAAGATCTGAATGGTGCAATTAACAAACAACCAAAATGACTAATACAGAACACTGTACCTAGTAACTACACAATTTGAATTCTATTCTTTTTTCTTTTCTGTTTTTTTGAGATGGAGTCTCGCTCTATCGCCCAGGCTAGAGTGCACTGGCACGATCTTGGCTCACTGCAACCTCTGCCTCCCAGGTTCAAACGATTCTCCTGCCTCAGCCCCCTGAGTAGCTGGGATTACAGGCGCGTGCCACCACCCCCCACTTTTTTTTTTTTTTTTTTGTATTTTTAGTAGAGATGGGGTTTCACCACGTTGGCCAGGGTGGTCTCGATCCTCTGACCTCGTGATCCACCCGCCTTGGCCTTCCAAAGTGCTGAGATTACAGGCGTGAGCCACCACGCCTGGCCAAAATTTGAATTCTTTTCAAAGACTCCCTGCATACTCAGCCACAAGAGAAGTTTCAACATACTTCAAGAAAGATGATGGCATTTAAAGTATGGTTTCTAATCACAATAAAAATAAGCTACAAATCATTTACAACAATAACAAAAATAATAAATAAAAATCTAGAAAAACATCAACTACCTGGAAAATTAAAATTACATTTCTTTTTTATTTTTTAAATTTAAAATTAAATAGAGATAGGGTCTCACCATGTTGCCCAGGCAGGTCTTGAACTCCTGGGCTCAGGCAATCCTCCTGCCTCAGCCTCCCAAAGTGCTGGGATTACAGGCGTGAGCCACTGCACCTGGCCTAAAACTACATTCCTAAATTATCTATAGGTCAAAGAAGAAATCTCTACAAAAAATAAAAAAAAAATAAGCTGGGTGTGGTGACGCACACCTGTGGTCCCAGCTACTCAAGAGGCTGTGAGGTGGGAGGATTGTTTGAGCCCACGAGTTTAAGGCTGCAGTGAGCCATAACTGTGCCACGGCACTCCAGCCCGGGCAACAGAGCGAGACCCTGCCTCAAAAAAAAAAAATCCCCCCAAAACAAACAAAAAAAAACATGTCAGTATAAAATGGACACATTTCTTAAAAAATATAAATTACTAATGTTGAAAGAAATAGAATATCCAAATAGCCCAAAAGCAAATAAAGAAATGGAATGTGATACTAAAAATCTTTCCTTAAAGAAAATCTCAAGTAAAGATGGTTTCACCAGTGAATTCTTCCAATTACAGGAGAAACCACACCAAGCTTATAAAAGTCTTCCAGGGAATAGAAAATAATAAATATGCTGAGGAGGGAGAATCTCTTGAACCCCGTAGGCGGAGGTTACAGTGAGCCGAGATCGTGCCACTGCACTCCAGCCTGGGTGACACAGCAAGACCTTGTCTCAACAAAAGAAAAAAAAAAGGAATAAAGACTTCCTAACTATTTTTAAGAACCATTACAATAGCCAGACGCAGTGGCTCATGTCTATAATCTCAGTACTTTGGGAGGCTGAGGTAGCCGGATCACTTAAGGTCAGGAGTTCGAGACCAGCCTGGCCAAACATGGTGAAACCCCATCCCTACTAAAAATATAAAAATTAGCCAGGTGTGGTGGTGGGTGCCTGTAATCCCAGCTACTCGGGAGGCTGAGGCAGGAGAATCGCTTGAACCCAGGAGGTGGAAGTTGCAGTGAGCCAAGATCACACCATTGCACTCCAGCCTGGGAGACAGAGCGAGACTCCATCTCAAATAAATTGACCACATAGTTGGAAGTAAAGCTCTCCTCAGCAAATGTAAAAGAACAGAAATTATAACAAACTGTCTCTCAGACCACAGTGCAATCAAACTAGAACTCAGGATTAAGAAACTCACTCAAAACCGCTCAACTACATGGAAACTGAACAACCTGCTCCTGAATGACTATTGGGTACATAATGAAATGAAGGCAGAAATAAAGATGTTCTTTGAAACCAACGAGAACAAAGACACAACATACCAAAATCTCTCGGACACGTTCAAAGCAGTGTGTACAGGGAAATTTATAGCACTAAATGCCCACAAGAGAAAGCACGAAAGATCCAAAATTGACACCCTAACATCACAATTAAAAGAACTAGAAAAGCAAGAGCAAACACATTCAAAAGCTAGCAGAAGGCAAGAAATAACTAAAATCAGAGCAGAACTGAAGGAAATAGAGACACAAAAAACCCTTCAAAAAATTAATGAATCCAGGAGCTGGTTTTTTGAAAAGATCAACAAAATTGATAGACCGCTAGCAAGACTAATAAAGAAGAAAAGAGAGAAGAATCAAATAGATGCAATAAAAAATGAAAAAGGGGATATCACCACCGATCCCACAGAAATACAATCTACCATCAGAGAATACTACAAACACCTCTATGCAAATAAACTAGAAAATCTAGAAGAAATGGATGAATTCCTTGACAAATACACCCTCCCAAGACTAAACCAGGAAGAAGTTGTATCTCTGAATAGACCAATAACAGGTTCTGAAATTGTGGCAATAATCAATAGCTTACCAACCAAAAAGAGTCCAGGACCTGATGGATTCACAGCCGAATTCTACCAGAGGTACAAGGAGGAACTGGTACCATTCCTTCTGAAACTATTCCAATCGATAGAAAAAGAGGGAATCCTCCCTAACACATTTTATGAAGCCAGCATCGTCCTGATACCAAAGCCTGGCAGAGACATAACCAAAAAAGAGAATTTCAGACCAATATCCTTGATGAACATTGATGCAAAAATCCTCAATAAAATACTGGCAAAC